>NC_136420.1:300423240-302823240 GCF_052625555.1 Lactuca saligna | reverse complement strand
GAAGGATAACGATACAGTTTCTTATAAAGGGGTGTGGATACCTTCCTTTTCACAATGGGCTTTAAAGCCATGAGGGAACTAGATCTCATAAGAACTTTGTAGTTAAGCATGTCCGTGCGAGAGCAATCCAAGGATGGGTGACCCCCTGGGAAGGTTTTGTTTTGGGAGCCCAAAGCGGACAATATTGTGATACGTGCTACATGGGGATGTTACAGTGTACCTATTATGCTTAGACCCCCACTACTCAATACCGCTAGAGCCTTGGTAAATGTTCATGAATCAAGGGTTACTTTACAAGTGGGAAAAGAAGAGATGACATGTGGAGTTGAAGAAGGATTCGAGAAGTCTAAGAATCAAAATGAAATGTTCTTTATGGATGAAGACAATGATCTTGAAGAATTAGAGAAATTGATGGAAGAAGAGGTTCAAACAAGAGAAAAGCCTAGAGAAGAAGTCAATCCCACCAAACCAAGATCCTCGATCCTAGTGATCTATGAAGACTTTGAATTTACTACACTGAAAATTCAAGAGGAAAAGGTTTGCGAAACTGAAGAAATACGCTCCAAGGTTGAAAAATATGCTCAAGAAGGCAAGGAAGTGAAGCTTGATGGAATGGAGCTTGATAACGAGGAGTTAGCTAGAAATGAATTGAAGAGTTCTGATGAAGGTAAGTCCCAAGGAATTAAAAAAAAGCTTGAAGATTGCGGTCATAAACCGAAAAGGGAAAATTCCAAGAAAGCTTACATTCGATGAGTACAATCATACAAGTGCAGATGCAAGGATTAAACGGAGAAAACGGAGATTCCATTCCCACCCGCAACAACATACCATGGGAAGGAGTCCAACTCACGACTCCACAAAAAAAAGCGCTTCTCGGGAGGCAACGCGATGTTTTAATAGTTTGCATTTTCTTTTCCCTTTGAATTTTCTTTTTTCTTTTTAGTTTTATTTTAGTTACCGAATGATCATGTGTTTCTCTAGTCTTTTGATCTTATTTTGTAATGTTGAAAGAATTTGAAGTAGTTCATAAGCTTAATTAAAGAAAAAAAGCCATGAGACTTTAATAAGTGTAGGGTTCCCATTAGATGAAGAGAAGAGTTTTGAAGAATTTTATAGAAAGAAACGGTCTAGAATCGTCCTAAGCCATTAAGAAGAAAAGATGCATTATTGTGGCTCTTAATAACATTTTGAGAAGTCACCACAACGTGGCTATCATCTCAGCGTTGTGGCATTTGTTTTTATGACGACTGAATTTTGTCAGACCTATTCCAATGTCATGGTTGAGGTTCAACACACTTTTTGAAGATGGTTCATCAGTATATTTTAATTTGACACATTTACATTCACAAGAAAATAGTTCAAAAGTATTGTTTCCAAGCATTATATGAGATGTCAACCACACAAGTTTTAGAATTTGATCTCGCCACGACTATCCCATGGGAGTCTGTTCTAATTTCTCCTTTTTACTTTTATATTATTTAATTGTATAAGTATCCAATGGGGACATTGCATCAATTAAGTGTGGGGTAAATGGTTGAATTTAGGAATGCAATCATACTGATAAAAATTGAAATTTTGACTAGGATTTGAAATAATAATCTAAAATTGAATTTAGTTAAAACAATGTTATACTATTATGTTAAGATCTAGGTTGCTAGTGTTGTGTGGGATGATTTAATATGAGTTCAATGTTTATTTGAGCTGACATATGTTCTTGTGTATTTGTGGATTCCCTATCCTAGTGAAATCAGGGAACAATAACATGACTTTCCTTAGTTTGAGGGACATAATATGTTTAGCAACATGTACCTGAGATGTATCCTGGAGAGATTATGTCGTCATTGCACTTTTGATTAATTCCTCCAATCATTAAGGGTTAAAGTTAAGATCTCTTGCTTAAGCATATGTTTTTATGTTAGGTTTTTAGTTTTGAGTGATAAATGTGAGAAAAGAAAAAACAAGTGAAAAGTTGTGAAAAAAAGTTGCAAAGGTGAGAGAATAAGAGTCTACTAAGGTATGACAATCAAAGAATTATCATGAAGTAAAGTCCCAAATTATTGAAGACTAAAGAATAAGGCAATTTGCCAAGTTATTCTATATTGTAGTTTTTCTATCTAGGTTATTTTTCCATATGTACGCTTGGGAGCTTAATCAAAAATACCTTGAGGTTAAGAAAGTTTTTTGGGGATGGATTCGGAGGGATGCATAAAATAACTACTTTTCTAAAGAAGTGGGAAAGTGTTTATGAGGATCGTAAGTATTTAGGATTAGGGTGGTTTTTAGGAAATTTAGAGACAATTACATGTATTGTGGTCTTGATGTAATAGAGAGGCTCAAAACAGATTGTCTTGTGTGATGTTGGTAGCTAGGGTTTTAATGTGACGTTATGATAATAAAAATCAATTTTCCTTAAGGGCAAGCAAAATCCAAGTGTGGGGTATTTTGATATGTGCATATTTAATCAAGTATTTTGTGCATATTTCTAATACTTTTAGCTACAATTATGTTTGTCTTGGGGAAAAAATGTACTTATGATGGTTGATATTTGCTTTGTAGTAGAAAAGACATGATCGAGATAAAAAGAAACAAATGAGGAGCTGGAAGCAGGAAAATGTGGGCTAATTCAAAAAGAAGACAAAGAAGGCTTGAAGACAGAAGACCGCTATGTGGAGTATGGAAGATTCTTGATCATTAATGTTGATGTGGAGAATAAGGGATATCCGTGAAGACCACAACATGGAGCCTATCCACTATGTCGTGGCGATCAGAATTTTGGACACTATATATTTGAACATTAGGTTGAATAAGGGGGCTTCTAGATGATTTTCTGAGAGGGATTGCGACTAAAACCATCTGGAAACCTTGGATAAGATCCTGATCCGAATGGATCTCAAGAGTTAAAGAGATTTAAAAGAAATCTACATAAATCTATTTGGTTTGCTAAGCATTAATCATGTCCAGTGTTATTTTCATGCATTATGTATATTTACCTGTTATTATGAGAGGCTGGAAACCTAATACGTCTGTTTGGTGAAGATGAACCTAATCCTTATGTGTTTATTTCAATTTATTTCGACTTATGTTGATTTTACTTGTATTTAGTAATTAAAACCCTAGCATGTAGCATCCTCTTTCAAGAAGTTTCTTTTTTTTTGGGATTGTGGAAAATAAATTGATCAAGTAAAGGTCTTGGGCTTCAAGGGTATAAGGTTTAGAAGCTATTAGATGATGATAATATTAGTTATGTGATCCAAGCCCTTGGTTGTGTTTTGGAGTCAAATGGTAAAATGGGAAAATTGATGTTTCAGACTTCTTTTTATGAATTTAGGATTTTAGTTCGAGTGTTTTAAGTCAAAAGTAATTAGATAGGGTTATAGATCCTTTCAATAATTTTCCATGGGTATAAAGAACATCGAAATCGGAGTTGGAAAAAAGAAGTCATGGCCATTTTATGTTTAAATGAAAAACGAAAGTTTATCCAATACGTTGGGCATATTAACTACAGAGGATGCGGGATCACCCTATTACACTAGGCATACTTATAGGTACACTGGACGTACGCTGGTAGGAGAAAAACCCTAATTTTTAAGGTTTGTGTAACGTCCCAAAAATTATAAGGTAAAACTTCTATTTTTAATTTAACTAGAAACACCAATTATCATTTTTCCAATCATTCAAAAAGTATTTCAGAATAAAAACAGTTATATGAGTATAATCCCAAAATCATATTGTTGTAGAAACATGGGTGGATATGCTGCGATCAAGTCAGGCCCTTCCCTTTCGAACTAGAAGTACTTGAAACCATAATAATAAAAACCATAAGCACAAAGCTTAGTGATTTCCACAAAATACCACATATCCAAAAATATACAAGCGTCATGGACTACCCCCATTGTCTTTCCTTGTAATGTTGAGAGAAAAATATCAATCTTACATACAAGTGCCATGGGCTACCCCACTGTCTTTCCTTCTAATGCCGAGGGATAAATCTTGATCTTACATACAAGTGTCAAGGGCAGATCCTAGTCTTTCATACAATTGTCAGGGGCCAAATCCTGGTCTTTCATCCAAGTGTCACAAAGACAACTAGAATTCCACATAACAAGTAATGGGCTGCCATTGGTTCCTTTGGATAATGGATATAGTGAGAAGACTTACCTGAATCGAGATTCATATTAAAAACTCATGCAATGTACCACCGATCACGACCAACAACTCTCACCACAAAAAGGTGGGCGCAAAAAACCTCCTGGCAATCAACACGAGCAAACCCTAAGTCTACCTTTTAAAAATATAGATTAACCAAAAATTCAACCCATGACAAAAGTCAACAGTTAAAGTCAACGACCCATGATGTCAACTATCCAGTCTAATGTCGTAAATAGCCCCTTAGTCACGTTGTGACAGCTCACTCAGTCTGATTCTAACTCATCCCGACTCAACTCATGCCAACTTAGTCATGAAAAGTCACCTGAGCTATCGTCATGATGTGACAGCCTTTCCTACCTCGTGAGCCACAAGAATCTCATCAGAAATGGGATCATCAAATCCTCACGTCACAAGACTCCGTGTCTCATGTCGTAAGAACAGTCTGAAGCCAAAAACTCAACTTTTAAGTCCTTAATCCATATTACACTGGAAAGCAGATGCTTTTAAGACATATATGTCCAATAATGTTGTATATCTCATTTGGGTCAAAAGTTAAAGAAAAGACATCCAACTTTCAAGCAATGCACCAAAACTCAACCATTCTCTAGATCTAAACTCCAAGACATTCGTAAGGCCCTCATAACCCTTAAAGTTGCCAACTTTATGGTTTCCATTCATCAAACTTACACAGCCATGAAGGAAAGTGGGGTAAACGTATATCTATCCTCATATAACAATAAAGGTGAAAATTTTAACATTTACAATGGTTCAGGAATAATGTAAGGTGATGATGAAAATGATTCATTGCAATCCTATGCACAAGATCACATTCTTCTTCTTATTTCCTTCTTCACCCAAACCAAGATAAGGTCCAAAATGACCAAAGATCAAGCAAGGTGTAAAGTTTAGGGTTTTTATGAGGTGAAAGAGGGTTGGGAGCTAATAAGAAACCCTAAAATGAGTTTAAATGTGCTTAAATACGAAGGAAACCCTAAAATATCATGGGCTTAGGCTAAAACGCTCCTCACGTCATGAGCTATTATTTATCATGTTGCGAGCTCAGTATAAATACAACTTCTTCATTTAATTACTCCTCACCTCGTGACCCTTCTATGGTTCACATTGTGAGCCTTGGTTTTACCCAAAAACCATGAATTTGACTCCTTGAAACCCTGATTCAACTCATCCACAAAAACGGGTGTACAACTTTCCCCTACTTAAATTAGATTTTGTCCTTGAAATCATAGCTTACTACCTTACAGACATGCCAAAAAACCTGGAAAATTCTTCCACAAACTCGATACAAACTGAGGAATTAACTCGTGCACACATCAGCCTTCCAAAATTGTAACCGAACCCAACCTAAGCAGGGATCTCAAACCCTGGCGACGAACGGTTCCTTGCCCCACTTGTCATTAACCACTAAGAATAACCACCACTACTCTTCCCGAAAATTAAAATCCTAAAACCTTATCTAACTCCCCGAAAGACAGCTCAAACTGAATCACTACCAATTCAACTCCACTTTGTATTCAAAACTGAGCATATACTTTTCTAACCCTAGACTATCTTCTTATCCCATAATTTCATTTCTAATGCAGTCGAGACCTCCCTAGTCTCGTACTTACCAACCAATTAACTGATATGTCATATTTCCAACTAGTTGATGAGGCTGATAGACTCACATAATCGCACTATGTGATTCTTGAATGAAGGTCTATCTTGCAAGGGTTGTCCAAGCTTGCTTTCCTTAATTGCTCCAACAGCCCTCCTGACCCAACCAAGGATAACATAACCAACTATTCATCATTGTTGAGTCATTCAATTGAGATCAAGGGTGACTCCAAACGCAAGTGTCACCCCTAAGTACCAAACCAACCAAAAAACTCACATCCTGATAACCAAAAATTTGCAATTCTGATATGTCCAACATCTCCTACATCCATGGTGACTTCCTACTGAATGGAGATATATACTCCTTAATCGACCATCGAGATTGGTAGTCTTACACTTGAGCCCACTACTAACCATAGATTCAGCTCACTTTAAGTTGATCTTAAACCACACTCTAACCAAGTCCATCTGGTCTCACCCATAATATCATAACTATATGGGCCTCACCTACGGGTTTCACCTAGTCGAGTGATATATAGGACTAACTTGGCCTTGGATCCAATGACCCTCATACCAAAGACATCATGCATACATAGATACATCGGCCCAACCAGACATCAAGCCCTGCCCTGCATTGGGCCCCGCCCAATATATCTATCAAGCCTCGACTATGGGTCTCACCTAGTCGAGCTCTATACAACCTTAACCTCTCCTCGTATCTAATGATCCTCATGCCAAACATAGCATTCATAAATACATACATCAGCCCCACCCAACATCTTGCCCTACCTGGTATTGGGCCACACCAGGTAAATTCATCAGGCCCCACTTGGCATCAGACCTCTCCTGGTATATCCATGTACCATACCATCCATAATCATCATCAGTCAAACCTGCATCTGACTATGCCCCAATCAGATGTTCTGGTCATGCTTCGAACCCCAAAGCCTTAATCATACAAGCACAAGCAGAGAGGCTCTAACACAACCCCAACCTTCTGTAACCTCTATCCAGACTGTCACTTCAATTGTCTTCTCTCTTGATTAGGATGTGGAACTTTTCTTTGTTTGCGCTTGATGCTATCTCCGAAAGTCCAAATGGTCCTCCTCCACTTGGATTCGAATGTGCTCTTCTAAATCTAAAAAAAATGATGGGTTTCCAATGCATCTCACATCTTTACAATCCGAGTATCGACATCCTGAGCATACAAGAATTAGCATTCCCTTACTAGACAATCTTAATGTTCACACACACATCCCAAATCCATATGAATATTTCCCATAATATCAGCAAGTTTAATAATCCCAAACACTTCCCATGATACAACTCCAAATCTTTAAGTCATTACTGTTTATGGCAAAGACTATAACCCTTGATCAGAATGGACGGATCACCAATCCAACTACCCATTCACTAAACGATCTATGCATTCTAACCATCTCCAACAATTATGGTTATGAAGTTCATTTGTGAATTATGGCATCTGAACAGACCTAAGCGACCTCCATCATTATCCACTTGCTATCGCCCCTTCCTTAGTAATGGTAGCGATCAGACCCCAAAATCCTTCCATAAACATTTATCGTCCCTACTATCTAACATAACACTTCTGAACTTTGACTTAATAGGTGAACTAATCACTCTAATCCAACTACAGATCTTCTAAGTGGTACCCATGAATTGCTTTCACCAATGGCCCACAACAACTAATTGACAATCCAAATCTAACTCCACTAGGTGTAACCCACTCCTAACTCTCGGAATGCAGACATGGAATATAACCATCTTTGATAATACAACCGAGCAATTATAGAAAAACTATACCAAAGACAATTCCTAACGCATACAATCACATGATTCAAGGGTATGTATATATATGTGTGTGTGCGTGTATATACACACACACACACACGAATATTAAGGAATGAAGAAAACAAAACATAATATACCCACAACAACATCTGATGGAATTCTAGCCTCCCTTATCTGAAACTGCAATAATTGACTCCTCAGTGCTGGAGCCCCTGCCCTGCCCTCAAGAACATTAATGAACTTTAAAGTAACTACAGCAGGTGCACTTATTGCTACACCCCTCAACATCGGACATCCGGCCTTCTTGTGGCCCACATGGTTGCAGTGAAAACATAACAGGCTCGTCAAACAATATCTGCTGAAATGACCAATCGTGCCACCATTATAGCAACCCATACCCCTAGATTGACAAACACCATCGTGCTGCTTTCCGCACATATTGCACTTACCCTGGCCCTGCTTGCCCCTGAAGTGCTAATATAAAGTCTTGGGTCTCTTCGTAGGACCCCCAACTATCTACAACTGCTCTGCTTCATCTTCCCCAGGTGCTCCGAATCGATCTCTTGCTCTCGGGTTCTAGTAATCAGGTCATTCAGTTATATGGCAAAGGTCCTGAAACTCTTTTGCCAATTGTTGCACCTCAATATATGGTGAAACCTCTTTCCTAAACCAGGTCACAAATCATCCTAAGTCAACGTATCTAGGGCTTTGCCTCCTAAAGTGAAGTCTACCTCCTCCCATCGATCTCGAGCTCTGTCTTTCAGAAGAAAGAAAGAAAATCTGACCTTCTACCCCCATAAACTCATTCAGAAAGCGTTCACCATATCCATTAACCATATCCTACTAGTAATGGGTTCCTTCTCTCCAAGGAACTTGGGAGCTCTACAAGAACTAAACTCACAGAAGGAAAGAGTATGATCTCCCATAATAGCCATAACCTTAGAGCGGAACGTACCCAGATGCTCATCCAAAATCTCCATGATCCCCTCCTTGATCATACCAAAGATCACAAGAGTTTGCTCCTAAATGTTGTGGATGATCTCTGACGAGATGAAATCCTGCATCCGGCCATCAATTGGCTCAGTGCCTGCACCTGAGCTTGGAACAGATCCTCCACCACGAGTGCTCATCAATACACCTAAAACCAACCATACAATAATCAAAACATACTTAAAGAATCCTCAATCCATAGGATTTCCAGATTCTATGTGACTCTCCTCAATTCGAGTATGGATCATGTGCTTTCAGTAGTATAGGTCTAATACTACCTTCCACAACTATCTATAATTTCCTCAAGAATTATCCCGAATCCCCCGGGTCACCTTCTCAAACTGGTACTCAAAGTACTCTCAAAATAGCACAATCAAAACCAGAAAGGAAATTTCTACGCTATACTAGGTTCCCGACTTCACACTACCATCAGTTGGAGAAAAACTCCCCCTAATTTCAGTTAACCACTTTATTAATACAATCACATGCAACAAAGCTTAGATTATCCTTCAAGTAAAAGGCTCATCCCTACAATGGTTAGACTTAGAAAAGAGCTGCACAATAGAGTCAAATCCATCACTCTAGGATTATTAAACCTTTGCAACATGTGACTTAACATATTCACTTGATAGTTAACTCATGCCACTAAGAGTTCCACAAAGCACAAAGCAAGTAACATTCATGCAGCAACACTCTAAACCATAAAACAAACAAAGGGCATCCTAATCCCACCTGCTACTACCATGCTAGGAACTTCTTATCTCGCATCTTGTTTCCTTATGCATGAAAATTATACATAATATAGGAAATATGATCCAAATCGTATAGAACTTTTAAAGCATACACTTAGCAACAACTTCTATTAGTACAGATTCCTAATCTAGCATAGCATCCAATCCTCCTAGGCTATGTAGCATCATATATCAGGTCAATCCATCCAATTATTTGAAAATCCATACTTGCATGCAATTCCAAAAGCTAAAAAAACCAGTCATATAAAGGCATATCTCATAACACAAAATCATGGGCAGGACCTTAGCCCTAATCTAGAATGTAATTTTCATAACATATAACATAACAAACATATATGGGTATTTTGGGAATCACTTACTTGAGCTCGGCTAATCGCACGCATCACACACCCTTTTTCTTTATAAAAATCATTTTATAAAGGTTATTTCCTTTCAAAATATTACCAAGTCCTCAATTTGAGTTTAGACACACCTGAGAGTGTGACCGAATCTCTCAAACTAAGGTTCTGAGACCAACTTGTAATGTCCCAAAAATTATAAGGTAAAAATTTCATTTTTAATTTAACCAGAAACACTAATTATCCTTTTTCCAATCATTCAAAAAGTATTTTCAAATAAAAATAGGTATTTAAGTATAATCCCAAAATCATATACTTGCGGAAACATGAGTAGATGCAATGCGATGAAGCTGGGCCCTTCCCTTTCGAACCAGAAGTGAGTGAAACCATCACCATAAAAACCATAAACATAAAGCTTAGAGAATTCCCAAATATACCACATACCCAAAAAAACAAGTTCCATGGGCTACCCCTATGGTGTTTCCTTGCACTGCTGAGAGACAAATCTCAGTCTTACATACAAGTATCATGGGCTACCCCTCGTGGTCTTTTCTTGCAATGCGGAAGGCCAAATATCGATGTTACATACAAGCGCCAGGGGCCATATCCTGATCTTTCGTACAATTTCCAGGGGTCAGATCCTAGTCTTTCATACAATTACCAAGGGCCAGATCCTGGTCTTTTATGTAAATATCACAAAGACAACTAGCATTCCACATAACAAGTAATGGGCCGACATTGGTGCCTTCGACCCATGGATATAGTGAAAAGACTCAGATGAATCATGATGTAGATTAAAGCCTCACGCAATGTCACAGTGATCATAACCAACAACTCTCATCCACACAAGGCAAACCCTAATTCTACCTTCTAAAGATAGATATTGACCAAAAAGTCAACCCATGGTAAAAGTCAATGGCCCATGATGTCAACTAACCATTCTCACATTGTAACCATCCCCTTGGTTACATTGTGAGAGCTCACTCGATCAAACTCCAACTCATCCTGACTCAACTAAAGCCAAGTAAGTCATGAAAAATCACCTAATCTATCCTTACAACGTGAGCAACCTTTCTCATGTCATGAGCCCCAAAAAGCTCATCAGAAATGGGGTCATCCAATCCTCACGTTGTGAGACTCCATGTCTCAAGTCGTGAGAGCAGTGTAAAGCGAAAAACCCAACTTTTAATTTGTTAATCCATTAAGCCTTGAACTCTAACTTTATAGAATGTCTTATAACTCCATACTACACTGGAAATTCGATGCTTTTAAGACATATATGTCCAATACATGTCTACATCTTATTTGGGTCGAAAGTTGAAGAAAAGACATCTAACTTTCATGTAAGGCTCCAAAACTGATTCATTTTCTAGATCTAAACTACATGAAACTCCTAAGGCCATCATAGTGGTTTCCATTCATCAAACTTACACAACTAAGAAGAAAAGTGGGAAAAACTTAGATTTAGCCTCATATAACAATAAAGGTGAAAATTTTAACACTTATAATAGTCTAGGAACAATGTAAGGTATTGATGTTGATGATTCCTTGCAAGCCTAACCAAGATAAGCTCGAACATGACAAAAGATCAAGCAAGATATGAAGGCTAGGGTTTTTCTGAGGTGAAAGAAGGTGTGGGGTTGATAAGAAACCCTAATATGAGATTAGATGTGCTTAAATATTAAGGAAACCCTAAACGATCATGGCCTTGGGTTGTAGCGCTCCTCATGTTGTGAGTTCTTATTGGTCACGTCGTGATCCTTCTATGGTTCATATCATAAGCCTTGGTTTTACCCAAAAACCATGCCTTTGACTCCTTAAAACCCTGATTTGACTCATCCAGGAAAACGGGTGTTACAGTTTGGACCCTATTTAAGCATCATTAACTTTTGGAACCCTCACTATATTTAGCCACAATCCCATATCATCCTATAATCTCAAAACCCTAGCCTTCTTTCTCTTATTTTGAGTCTTGGAATCATTTATGTGCTTACTTCTCCATTAAAAGGTGAGATCTTGAAGAACAAGGTGGTGGCAAAGTTTATGGATGTAGGATTCAATCAAAGATCTAGAAATATTACATCATTTAAGGACCTTTGTAAGTAAAAAGATTCAAACTTGCTTATTAGTTTTATAGATCTTGCTAATTTTCATATTTGTGACTTTTTGGTCACTTTAGTGCATAAAGTTTAGATATTGAAAGTTTGTGAACTTGTTATGGATAAAGTTGAAAAGTTTATCTATCTAAACAACATATTAGTTCAAATATGAAGGTTTGAGACAAAGACTTAATGGAATAATTTGAGAAAGATGCATTTTTGGTCCCTTTAAGACTTAAAGACTAGATCTTGGGTGTTTGAACCATTCTAATGGATAAATTTTGGAAACTTTATCCTTTATGTAGTTTTTATGAACCATAAAAATTTGATATTGGTCCTTGCATGCATGAGTTAGTGGTGTTTTGATGAAGTTATAGATTTAAGGATTTGGTTTGGACACCATTAAACCATGCAAAGTCATAAAGTTAGGAACTTTATGACTTAGGACATCCCATAAGAATCAGAGCTGGAAGTTATGCATGTGGTCTTAAGGCCTTAAGAGGATATGAATTGACTTTTTGGCTTCTACATGGTATGTTGGGCGTACCACAATAGTATGTTGGGAGTACGTACCTGAATGGATTTTGGGTCATTTTAGACCATGAGTAATTTTAAGTTTGGGCCTTGCCTTGTTGGGCCATGTAAAGAAAGGGTAATATAGCCTTTTACCCCTTCTTATGAGAAGATATGAATTAGACCTTGGTTTATGGGAAATTATCTTAATTATTGATTAAGGAGAATTCGGATATGTTCGGTGTGAGGAGCACAGTAGCAGTGCGTATGATTCAGTTATCTCTAGATTGATGTGAGTCTCCTCACCGCACTCGTGGGTCGAAGACACCAATGGCGGACCACTAGGATGTGTTATGTGCTTGTTGTCTTTTTGACTCTTGTTATATGCATGCATACATGTTTGTTATATGTATGTGCGGTGAAATAGAGCTGGGGGTGAAATAGACACGTATGGTTGAAAAATATTGATTGAGTTGAAATAGACTTGGGGGTGACATAAACCCAAGGGTTCAATGGACCGAGGACATCCTTGAGCTGACATACAAATTGAAATAGACTCGGGGGTGAAATAGACCTCAGGATGAAATAGACCTGGTATAGCCTTGAGCTGACATATATGTATGATATGTGGTATTTGGGGAACTCACTAAACTTTTTGCTTATGGTTTTATGGTTTTGGTTTGAGGTATTTTCAGTTTAAAAGGAATGGGTGTGGCTTGATTGCAATGTATTCACCAATGTTTTCATAACTTTATGATTTTGGGATTATGCTTTGATAACTATTTTTAGTCATCTATACTTTTGAATGATTGAAAAGGATAAATGGTGTTTATAGTTGAATTTAAAAATGAGACATTTACCTTATAATTTTTTAGACATCACATACCATGTTTTAATTCAAGTTTATATTACTTCTTAATCAAGTTCTGTGTGATAGATGATCATTATAGTTACTTGAATTTGTTACCTAATTGTTTATGACCATTAAACAATTAGAGCTAAGATTAATCACATCTTATATTAGGTAATTAAAGCTAGTAACTTTAATTGTGTTAGATAGTATAGTTAATATTAATTTGTGCTTCGTTGATTGACTTGATCACAGGAGAGTAACAACTAATTTTATCATTCACCGTCCAATTTCTGTTTATTATTGATTTGCTGTTTAACATGTGCTTGATCATTGCATGGTAATTCATAAATTGGTAAATCTAGATATTTGATCATAATAGTTGTGTAATGTTTGGTTCCTTGTACACATTTAAATATAATTTATTCACTTTTGTAGAGCTACTTGTCGAGTTGGGAGCCCTAAATTCATTGAGTAGAAATCAGAATGGATGTGGGATTTTAACTCACCAACTTAATGAGTTGAGAGCCTCAACTCGACGAGTAGGGCTGTCATAATGAAACCTAATTTCAGGGTTTTGCATTCTATTTAAGCATCTTAATCCCCACTTGTTCACCTCAATTCCAGCCTCTAAGTCCCAAACCCTAATCCACGAAACCCTAGTGGCTTATATGAGATTGTGAGTTGTTTTTAGAGTGATTATTGTGTGTTTTGAAGCTAGTGGAAGAAAGAGGAGCATATGGATTCATAAGGAAGCTAGTAGATCCAGAAGCAACATCTCATCCTCTTCATTTTCTGGTAAGCAAGTCTCAAAATTTCTTAATAGCTTGTTAGATCTCCTTGTTATCATTTTATGGGGTTCTTGGTTCAAGAAACATGATCTTTGGGACATGGACGTCCCAAGTGGATATACTTTTAGATCTATGACCTTGAGGGACTCACATGGCACAAAGGTGAAAACTTTATGGCCATGGAAGCCCCATGCAAGCTATAAGTTGCCTTTTAGCCTTTTAAAACCCCAAAAGGCCATGCATGGGGGAAAAGGCAGAAGCTTTATGTGTTCAAATGATGTCTAAGGCCTAGATCTATGTTTATACACTTTAGTTTGGAGTATGGATGAACTTGTATACCAAGATCTAAGTTTTAGGAAGTTAGGGTGTATGCCAAACCAGTTAAATAAAGGTATTAACAGGTAAAGTTGGAAGCTTAGATCTGAAGTGTATGCCAAAATAGTTAAATAAAGGTATTAACAGGATGTTTTCAGTATGTATGAGAAACAAGAAGCTTAGATCTAAAGTGTATGGGGCTTAATACGTTAAGATGGACCAAGCAGACAGAGGAACTCGTCGAGTTCATAGAGAAACTCGACGAGTTGAGGCGATTTGTCCTGATGTTGAATATGGTAGAACTCTACGAGTCTGAGGGTGACTCAATGAATTGACTTGCTAAATCGTGACTATTAGTAGCTAGGAAACTAGGCGAGTCAGGGGTGACTCGGCGAGTTGGATCGTCATTTCAGGGTTCTGATTTATTGAACTCGATGAGTTGATCGATCAAATCGGTGAGTTGAGTCAGCTAGAATGTTAACTTTGACTAGAATGTTGACTTTAGCCATGGGTAAAATGGTCATTTTACCCTAATAAGGGTTATTATTTTCTGACTATGTGTTAATGTGGTAATGATAGTCGGGGAGTCGTTGGAGCAGCCGACATAGATTCCTCACATGAGAATTAACAGTTAGCTCACGAGGTGAGTTTCCTCCTAGTTTGAATGGGTCGAAGGCACCACGGTCGGCCCATATATGTTACATGTAAAGATCAGTAGCTGAGTGTGAGTAGGGTCCGTATCTCATAGCATTATTTTATTATGAATATAGAACTAATTGATAGATTTGATTATACTTGTAGTCTGCATGATACCTGTATGTATGCTTAGTAGCTGAGTGTGGGAGGGGCCAATATCTCCTAGCCAGTGGAGTGTAGGTGGGGCCCGTATCTCCTAGCCAGCAGAGTGTGGGCGGGCCCGTATCTCCTAGCCAAAGGAGTGTGGGTGGGGGCCGTATTGCCTAGTTAGCAGAGTGTGGGTAGGGCTTGTATCTCCTGGAGTATGGATGGGGCCCGTATCTCCAAGCAGCGTGATTATGTGTATGGTATGTGATAGTTTGGGGAGACTCACTAAGCTTCGTGCTTACAGATTTCAGTTTTGGTTTTAGCTACTTTCGCTAGCAAGGGGAAGAGCTCGGGATGAGTGCAGTGCACACACACTATTTGTTCATCCTAGGATGTTTATACTCTGATATTTAGACATGTAATTTGATATTGTGTTCTGATACAATATTGGAAATACTATCACTTATGTTTTTTATGAGATGATTTGGGTTATTATGATTTTATTTATAAATTGAAAATGAAAATTTTGGACCATATTTTTGGGATGTTTCAAGCCGATTAATGAATTTGTATTCAATATAATCCATCCACTAGAAATCAATCAAAGGAGAAGGTCAAATCGGAACTGAACAGAAGTACCTTTAAATCTTGAAGTAAATTCATTTTATTTGATTTCTTAGTTGTTTATGTGGTAGTAATTTGATTTAAGCTCTTTTTATCTTGCAAAATCAGTAAAAAAAAACCCACTTTAGTTTTGTTTTCTTTGTTTAATTAAATGTAGTTATTTATTAATTAAATTACATTCCCTATGTTCGACAACCAACTTACCCAAGATATTTTGTAATATGAATAGGTACACTGTCTATAGGTGCATAATTTAGCTAAGTAGTTAGGTTTATAAATTTAAAGCTAGATATGCATAAATTGCACGTATCATAACTATAATAAAAATGCAACAAAATTGACTCACTTCTTGTCACACCCCAAAACCGAGAACGGCAGAAACGTTATGGGGCGGAGGACGTCATGTAATGTATCACAACAATGCAAAGTAGTAAACAAGCAACAACATCATCCATCGCATTAATAGTATAATTTTAATTACAAGTGTGTTCTTTCATAAAATAAGACAACATAATGAATCATCAAAATATAAGACGAGTTTGAACTGCTCCGTCTTCACAAAACCTGGTTGTCGTACATGTCTATTTCTGACCTGAGAATACAAGTTATTTTGAAAGCGAGTATCAGCCAAAAAGCTGGTGAATTCATAAGTATTAATGTGTCTTTGATTTGTAAAACTGTAAAGCAATGACTTGTAAACCTGTGGAAAAGATTGTATAAGTACGAACTATTTGAAAACAGTTGAAAGCGTTCGAATACCCTAGCAAATCCCTATGATTTCTATTAGTATAAAGAGTAGCCTTCTACCAAGACCCGAATGTTTTGAAAGTAGTATTCTACCAAGACTTGTATGTTTTGAAAGTACTCTTCTACCAAGACTCAAATGTTTAGAAAGTAGTCTTCTACCAAGACTCAAATGCTTAGGAAGTAGTCTTCTACCAA
Organism: Lactuca saligna; assembly: GCF_052625555.1. NCBI lineage: Eukaryota > Viridiplantae > Streptophyta > Magnoliopsida > Asterales > Asteraceae > Lactuca > Lactuca saligna. Next base: position 302,806,668 of record NC_136420.1, on the reverse strand, counting down.
GACTCAAATGTTTTGCTATAACAAAGATGGTTTTCTCCTCTATAATTACTATTAACAATATAAAGTCTACCTCGTCGATTATGTGAATGGATCACAAAATAAAAGTAATAGGAAAAATATATCCATGTAAGTGTTATCCTTTTGTATTAGGATCAACTCGACATCATGACTGCTGAAATGTATAACCTTGAACATCTGTAGATTGTTCACTGTCCTCTGTAGCTGGCAGCAGGTTTAAGGAATGGTTAGTCCCATAAATGTTCTCCTAATATAAGTATTAACCATAGGCATCCGTAGATCTTCATTTACCTCTGTAGCGAACAACAGGTTAAAGGAATGGTTAGTCCCGTAAAGGTACCCCTAATATAAGTAATAATAGTAGGCATCTGTAGATGTTCATTACTGCTGTTGCTAACAGGTGGGTTCCGGAATGGTTAGTCCCGTCTAGATATCCTATTGAACTAGGATAGGTAGAACAAATTTACACGTATAATATGTACTAGTAACTCATCATTTAGAATCTAGGTACAAGTATCCATGTAAGCATATACAAGTAAATGTATTTATGTAAATGTATTCATGTAAGAGTATCTATGTAGACATATTCATGTAACATGTAATGTATAGTATAGACTCATGAATGAACTAACTCTGGTGTAATTCCTTGTAATAGGAATAGCAAGTAGTATCTCCTAACTATACCTATAATAGTTACTAGACATGTACAAGTATTAACGAAAGTATACCCATACATATATGGGCATGCATTTGATAATATAAAAGCATGAAAGAAGTTTTGTAAAACCTTTGAAAGTATTTTTGATAAGACAGTTTAAGTATAAAGGAACATTTGTCTGAAAACCACAATTGTAATTGAGTTTAAAATGAAACTTACAGAATGTAAGCCAGTTTGATAAAGAGTTTTAAACATGTAAAACGTTTCAGAAAGTCATTTGAAGAATTCTGTTTGGTAAAACAGCTAACGTATAGTAAATCCATTTGTATGTTAGTTATTAATCACATGTGATTGATATAATAACTAGCATGTTTCAACTTATATTCCCCCCGCCGCCCACCCCATAAAGCATTTAAAAACGTTTAGAAACATTTAAAAGGTTAATTCAAGGGGTATGAACTCACCTATAGATGGTGGTTTGGATGAACTGAACATGTAGGATTGCTTGGTGTCAAGTGAAGACTTGAACACACTCTATGATCCTAGTTAACATATAATATCACATATATGTATCAAATTAGTCTTTAAACAACTAATAAACAAAGTCAATACACCCTAGGGCATGCTAAACACCTTTATAAAGTGTTATTGGCCTCAAGGATTGCATCTAAGTGTTGTAGGGAAAGGCTAGTGTGTTTGGCGTTCAAGGAACACTCCTTTAAGGAGTTTACGGTTTTATGGTCACTAGAAAAAGGGTTTACGATTGTAAGCTCACCCCCTTTGTGACCATTTGATGTTTGAAGCTTTCTAAGCCAATCCAAGCATTCCTACTTCATGTTTAAGCCTTAGGAAGTGTTGTGTGGCATCAAAACACTCTTAAATGGAGTTTACGGTCTATGGACCATTTCTCCGTGAGTTTACTACCTTAAACTCTCATGGAATTTGTAACAGCTCCAATTTTCAAATAAATTTTTCATTTAAAACAAAACATCATTATTCGACAAAAGAATTTATTCCAAGTTTATTGCAAAAATATAAATAACGAATCCCCAAGATCTTCAACAATGGCAGTGTGTACGTGTCACGCCGGCGCCTTCCCACGGTCATCACTAGTACCTGAAAAACATAAACACAACTGGTAAGCATAAATGCTTAGTGAGTTCCCCAGTATACGACTTACCCACATACGCCTTCCGGCCCGGACCTTTCGGTCCATATAACATTGCCTTCCGGCCCGTATTAAATTGCCTTCCGGCCCATAGTATTTTGCCTTCCGGCCCATAATAGTATAAAACATAACACATATAACATATCACACATAACACATAAGTCATACATCATACCGTTCTTTCTATCACATAAAGTCTCGCCTTCCGGCCCGTATAAGCATACATCACATATAAGCATACATCGCATATAAAGAATCTACCTCTCTAGACATAGCATAAATATAACACATACGACCTTCCGGTCACGCAGACAAACCCTTCCGGGTGAAGTATAGTGAGAAGACTCACCTCGTAGTATGCAAGCTATAAACCCTTCGAGCTACTTGCACTCGATCCGCTAATCTGCAGGCTCCCTATAATACCACATACCTTTATTAATGATCTTATCAAACAAGACAACTGACCCTACTAAATTACATACAGGTCAACGGTCAACTTGACCGGACTCGTCGAGTGCAAAGGCAACTCGGCGAGTCTAGACACCCCGACTCCACTCGCCGAGTCTAAAGAACGACTCGACGAGTCCCAGTAAGTCTTCAAGCTACTCGCCGAGTTTGAAGAACAACTCGGCGAGTCCTAGTGAATCTTCAAGCTACTCGCCGAGTCTAATCATTGGACTCGGCGAGTCCTCGCCATGCAGTCAATCAACTGCCTCCTGTAATTCGCATGATTCCGTAATATATAAATATGGGGCTTCCTGGACCTTTACACATTCTATTACTGGGATTTAAACACTTATAACAACACTATAATCTATCAAATCCTTAAATGGGTTTCCTAAACCCTAGATTCGTATACAACGCCAAAACTACAGAAAATGATCCGAGGATTACCTGGAAAACGTGTTCCCTGTGTCCCCAATCTTCAGAGCTCGACCCCTTGAACCTCCTTTGATCACCACCTTGCCTCTCCTTGTCTAACAACCTCTTCAAGCTTCCACTAGCCCTCACCCTTGCTCCAGATGCCCACAGACTCCTAAGTTATCTTCAATCGGCCAAAAGACGAGACCTGACGGCCCTCAAGACATTATATACGATCCATAATTAAAACGGCTAGGGTTTCAGCTGAACAGCGTCGACTCGCCGAGTCCCTAATGGACTCGTCGAGTCCAGTCGCGAATCTGTGTCCAAGACCGTGGTCCTACTCGGCAAGTCAGGCACCAACTCGCCGAGTCCCCTCCTAATTATGCCCCAAAAATAGTTTAAAGCAATACCTGAAATTCCGGGCTGTTACAACTCTCCCCCACTAGAACTAGACTTCGCCCTCGAAGTCTCATTCTGCGAATAACTCCGGATGTTGCTCCCGCATTTCACTCTCCGGCTCCTAAGTCATCTCCGATCCCTTCCGATGTTGCCACTGAACCAACACCAGAGGTATCTCCTTGTTCCGTAGAACCTTGATCTTCCGATCCCTGATAGCTACTGGTCTCTCTGTGTAATTCAGGCTCGCATCCACCTGAATATCTTCTAACGGAATCACTGCCGATTCATCGGCTATACACTTCCTCAACTGTGATACGTGAAAGGTGTTGTGAATCTGATTCAGCTCTGCTGGCAACTCCAACCGATAAGCTACCTTACCTACCCTTGCAACTACACGAAATGGACCTATGAACCGGGGCCCCAATTTGCCCCTCTTTCTGAACCGAATCACTCCTTTCCAAGGAGAAACCTTTAGGAGAACGAAGTCGCCAACCTGGAATTCGAGCTCGGACCGGCGTCTGTCCGCGTAACTCTTCTGTCGGCTCTGGGCGGTCAATAACCTCTGCCTCACCTGTTGAATCTGTTCGGTCGCCTGAAGTACGATCTCTGTACTGCCCATCACTCTCTGTCCCACTTCTCCCCAGCAAATGGGAGTCCGACACCTCCTACCATACAACAACTCAAAAGGTGGCATACCAATGCTCGAATGATGGCTGTTGTTGTAGGAAAACTCAGCCAACGGCAGATGCGCATCCCAGCTACCCCCGAAGTCTAACACACACGCTCTAAGCATCTCTTCCAATGTTTGAATCGTCCGCTCGCTCTGACCGTCGGTCTGGGGATGGTATGCGGTACTAAAATGCAGTTTAGTACCCAACTCCTCATGAAATTTCTTCCAGAACCTGGAAGTGAAACGTACATCGCGATCTGAAACAATCGAAATCGGTACCCCATGCCGAGACACTATCTCTCTAACGTATAACTCTGCCAACTTCTCTGCTGATGAACTTTCGCTAATGGCAAGGAAGTGTGCACTCTTTGTTAGCCTATCCACAATCACCCAAATCGCATCGACTCCCCTGGCAGTTCTCGGCAATTTAGTGATGAAATCCATCGTGATCTGTTCCCACTTCCACTCAGGAATCTCCAAGGGTTGCAACTTACCGTGCGGTCTCTGGTGCTCGGCCTTAACCCTACAGCAGGTCAAACACCTCTCAACGAACCAGGCGACGTCTCTCTTCATGCAAGGCCACCAGTACTCCTTTCTCAAATCCAAATACATTTTCGTAGCACCGGGATGGATCGAGAATTTTGATCTGTGTGCCTCCTCCATCAAAGTAACACGCGTACCGCCCACGAATGGTACCCAGATCCGACCCTGAAACGTCAGAAGTCTCCGTCCATCCATAACAAACTCTGAAATCAACCCGACGACCCGCTCCTATTTCTGCATCCCAGATTTCACAACCTCGGCCTGTGCCCCACGAATAGCATCTAATACCGGAGTCATCACCGTCAATCTCAAACATACGTCCCGCAATGGAGTGCTCTCCGTCCTACGACTCAATGCGTTGGCTACCACATTAGCCTTGCCTGGGTGGTACAGGATCTCACAGTCATAATCCTTAACTACATCTAACCATCTCCTCTGACGCATATTTAGGTTGGGTTGATCCATCAAATACTTTAAACTCTTATGGTCCGTGTATATGGTACAACGAACCCCGTACAGGTAGTGACACCAAATTTTGAGGGCGAACACTACCGCCCCCAATTCTAAGTCATGCGTGGGATACCTCGCCTCGTGAGGCTTCAGCTGCCTCGATGCATAGGCTATCACATGGCCCCTCTGCATCAACACTGCACCCAGCCCCGAAATCGATGCGTCGCAATATACGACAAAGTCCTCTATCCCTTCCGGGAGAGCTAATACTGGGGCTTCGCACAGTCTCTGACGAAGTGTCTCGAAGGAAGTCTGCTGCTCGGGTCCCCATGAAAATGTAACACCCTTCCGGGTCAATCTGGTGAGCGGCACTGCGATCTTGGAGAAGTCCCTAATAAACCTCCGATAGTACCCCGCCAACCCAAGGAAACTCCTGATCTCGGAAGGTGACTTCGGTGCCTCCCAACTCATCACTGCTTCCACCTTGGCCGGATCAACCAATATCCCTGCCTTATTTACAACGTGCCCCAGAAATTGGACCTCCCGTAACCAGAAGTCACATTTGGAGAATTTTGCATAAAGCTTCTCCGACCTTAGTACCTCAAGAACCTCCCTCAAATGCCCCTCATGCTGCTCTCTAGACCGCGAATACACCAGAATATCGTCGATAAATACAATCACAGACCGGTCCAGCATCGGCCTGCATACCCTGTTCATGAGGTCCATGAACACTGCTGGAGCATTGGTGAGCCCAAAAGGCATCACCACGAACTCGTAATGCCCATACCGCGTCCTAAATGCTGTCTTCTGGACATCCTCATCCCGCACTCTTACCTGATGGTACCCTGATCTCAAATCAATCTTGGAAAACCAAGATGCCCCTTGCAACTGATCGAATAGATCATCGATCCTCGGTAACGGATATCGGTTCTTGACCGTCACCTTGTTCAGCTCCCGGTAATCGATACACATCCGGTGTGAACCATCCTTCTTCTTGACGAACAGAATCGGTGCTCCCCACGGCGAGCTACTCGGCCGAATAAATCCCTTTCCCAACAATTCCTGGAGTTGCGAGGACAACTCTTGCATCTCTGGAGGTGCAAGACGATAAGGCACCTTCGCAATAGGCGCAGCCCCCGGAACTAGATCGATACCAAACTCTACTTGCCTCGCAGGAGGTACTCCCGACAAATCCTCGGGAAAAACATCTGAAAACTCGCGCACCACTGGCACCTCCTCCACTGTCTTCGGCCTCTCGGCAGTCTCCCGCGTATCCATCACATACGCCACAAAACCGTTACATCCCTGTTGTATACATTGCCTTGCCCTAGCGGCCGAACAAAAAGCTGATCCCGAACGGGTACCCTCACCGTATACCGTAAGAACTCCCCCACTAGGGTCTCGTATAGTCAACAGCTGACGCTCGCAGTCGATGACAGCGCTGAATCGGCTCAACCAGTCCATGCCCACGATGACACAAACGTCCCCCATCGCAATAGGAACTAGGTTAATCGGGAACGCGACCCCGAAGATCTCTAGCACACATCCCCGAAGAACCTCCGTAGCACAAACCACCCTCTCGGCTGCAATAGAAACACTCAAAGGCCGACTTAACGGCTCACGACTAATGCCGATATGCTGACTAAAGTCTAACGATACAAACGATCTACTCGCACCCGAATCAAATAACACTAGAGCAGGCATAGAGTTCACAAGAAAAGTACCTACACATACATTAACATAAGCATAACATTTCAACCTTTAAGTAATTACGTGAATGATAACATACCTGCCACAACGTCGGGTGCAGCGCGGACCTCCTCTACAGTCAGCTGAAAGGCTCTCCCGCGAGCCCTCGGGGCCTCGACCTTCGCCGGTCGGGTCTCAGTAGTCCTGGTAGTAGGTGTAGCTCCCTGACAAGGCTGCGGACACTCGGCCTTCCGATGGCCTGTCTGGTTGCAGTGAAAGCAAACCATAAACCCCTTAGGGCAATCCCTGGCAATATGTCCCTCCTTGCCACACTTGTAGCAACCACCAGCTCGACACACCCCCTCGTGACTCCTGCCGCACTTCACGCAAGTGCGACCCTTCGGACCTCCCATCCTCGAATCAGCGAACTTAGTCCGCTTGGCTGCCCGCTGAGACTAAGTCGGCCGCCGATCCACCTGCCGAGACTCAGCCTCCTCCCTCGCCTGAGTCTCCAACTCGATCTCGCGCTTCCTGGCGTTCGCCTGAAGCTCAGTGAAAGTACGATAAGTGGAGTTTGACACAAACTCTCGGATCTCCCTCTTCAAAACGCCCAAATACCGGCTCATCCGCGACTGCTCTGTAGATACCAGCTCAGGGCAGAACATTGCCCTCTCATGAAACTTCCGCGTGATCACTGCCACGGAATCAGTACCCTGCTTAAGGGTCAAGAACTCCTGAATCAATCGCTCCCTCTCCACCGGGGGAACGTACTCGTCCCTGAACATCTCCGTAAGCCTCTCCCATGTCACCGCTGAAATCTCTGCCTGAGTGAAGTTCGCCGTCACGAACTTCCACCAATCCTTCGCTCCCAGACGGAGCTGGTTCAAGGCGAACCGTACCCTCAGGTGCTCTGGGCATGAGCAAGTATAGAAGCACCCCTCAATGTCGGTGATCCACCTCATAGCCGCAATCGGATCCTGCGTCCCATCAAATTCAGGGGGTTTCGTGTTGCTGAATTCCCTGAACAGCAATGAATCACCCCCTTGCGGCCTAGCAGCAGCCACAGCTGCGGTAGCGGCAGCGACTGCAGCTTCAGTAAGTGCGGCGTACCGCTCCTCAAACTCCTCCATCAGAGTGGTCTTAATAGACCCAAACATCTCTGGGATCTCAGCCCGAACCGCCGCAGCTACCTCTTCCTGAATAATCTGACGAATCTCCTCGTCACTCGCACCACTCGAACTCGCCCCATTGCGTGTGATGACCATGATGTCTCTGAAATATAACATAAAATCATCAGAGACTCCACCAAGTACAATTGTACTCGATACGCGCCCTACTCAGTCTCCGATTTCCAGGGATTCTTACTTGGGTCTTCCACCGATCCAGTGTCTTCGGTAGTACGGGCCCAATACTACCGACCACACCGCATCAGTATTCGTCCCAAATCTTCCTCCCCAAATCCCGAATAATGAGTACTCTACCTCTAGTATGCACTATCTACTTGCACGCTACCAAATATCTCATATAAACAATCTCCCTAGACTAAGGCATTACAAAACAGGCAATCCTAGTCCTATCATGTATACCTAGTCTTCTAGCATGCATAACAATTCATAATTCAGTGCATAACATAACATTGTAAGGTATTCTGGGGATCTTTACCGTTCGGGCGCTGGCTGATCGTACACACTGCTCCATTCTTGTTTTACCGCCTTACCATTTATGAAATGTTGTGTCCTTATTATTTTTAAAAAGGCTTTTCCTCAAATCCCCGGTCTGAGTTCAGTTGCACCCGAAAGTACACCCGAATCCCTCAAACCAAGGCTCTGATACCAATTGTAACAGCTCCAATTTTCAAATAAATTTTTCATTTAAAACAAAACATCATTATTCGACAAAAGAATTTATTCCAAGTTTATTGCAAAAATATAAATAACGAATCCCCAAGATCTTCAACAATGGCAGTGTGTACGTGTCACGCCGGCGCCTTCCCACGGTCATCACTAGTACCTGAAAAACATAAACACAACTGGTAAGCATAAATGCTTAGTGAGTTCCCCAGTATACGACTTACCCACATACGCCTTCCGGCCCGGACCTTTCGGTCCATATAACATTGCCTTCCGGCCCGTAACATAATCGCCTTCCGGCCCGTATTAAATTGCCTTCCGGCCCATAGTATTTTGCCTTCCGGCCCATAATAGTATAAAACATAACACATATAACATATCACACATAACACATAAGTCATACATCATACCGTTCTTTCTATCACATAAAGTCTCGCCTTCCGGCCCGTATAAGCATACATCACATATAAGCATACATCGCATATAAAGCATCTACCTCTCTAGACATAGCATAAATATAACACATACGACCTTCCGGTCACGCAGACAAACCCTTCCGGGTGAAGTATAGTGAGAAGACTCACCTCGTAGTATGCAAGCTATAAACCCTTCGAGCTACTTGCACTCGATCCGCTAATCTGCAGGCTCCCTATAATACCACATACCTTTATTAATGATCTTATCAAACAAGACAACTGACCCTACTAAATTACATACAGGTCAACGGTCAACTTGACCGGACTCGTCGAGTGCAAAGGCAACTCGGCGAGTCTAGACACCCCGACTCCACTCGCCGAGTCTAAAGAACGAATCGACGAGTCCCAGTAAGTCTTCAAGCTACTCGCCGAGTTTGAAGAACAACTCGGCGAGTCCTAGTGAATCTTCAAGCTACTCGCCGAGTCTGATCATTGGACTCGGCGAGTCCTCGCCATGCAGTCAATCAACTGCCTCCTGTAATTCGCATGATTCCGTAATATATAAATATGGGGCTTCCTGGACCTTTACACATTCTATTACTGGGATTTAAACACTTATAACAACACTATAATCTATCAAACCCTTAAATGGGTTTCCTAAACCCTAGATTCGTATACAACGCCAAAACTACAGAAAATGATCCGAGGATTACCTGGAAAACGTGTTCCCTGTGTCCCCAATCTTCAGAGCTCGACCCCTTGAACCTCCTTTGATCACCACCTTGCCTCTCCTTGTCTAACAACCTCTTCAAGCTTCCACTAGCCCTCACCCTTGCTCCAGATGCCCACAGACTCCTAAGTTATCTTCAATCGGCCAAAAGACGAGACCTGACGGCCCTCAAGACATTATATACGATCCAGAATTAAAACGGCTAGGGTTTCAGCTGAACAGCGTCGACTCGCCGAGTCCCTAATGGACTCGTCGAGTCCAGTCGCGAATCTGTGTCCAAGACCGTGGTCCTACTCGGCGAGTCAGGCACCAACTCGCCGAGTCCCCTCCTAATTATGCCCCAAAAATAGTTTAAAGCAATACCTGAAATTCCGGGCTGTTACAGAATTAGGTATTTTGTTGTTTTCAAGTCCTTAGCTCATCATGGTAATAATCTAGGTTAGATTCTAGGCATTAGGAGTAAATATGGGACATTTAAACACCTTTTGGGGTGTTTTCTTGTTCTTTTAGGTGATAAACACATCAAGGATGGATCTAGAAAAGTCCATAAGGCATTGTGAAGCATCTAGGCACCCTAAGGCACCACTTTGCACCTTACTTGGTGTTTACGGTTTTGGGAGCCTCCCAAAACCGTTAACACCTTGTTCTTGGTGTTCTTGGGACATTTCCTTGATATTAAGATGTATAGCAAGCCTTAAATGACTCTAGGATAGAAGTACTTAATTTGTGGAAGCTTGAAATGAACTCAAAGTCCAAGAACACTAGTGTGTGTTCTTGGTGTTCTTGGTCTTTTTGAAATCTAATCAAAACATGAAATTTGATGGATTAAAGGATGTTTAATCACTAGATGTTATGCTATATCAACTAATCAAGTCGAGAAATACTTACGTTTTCGGGAAATCGGGCAAAAACCGGGATGATACTTGAGAGTGTTTTGGAGTTTACTCTTTAAGTTGAAAGTTAGAAATTAAGTATTTTGGGGAGTAAACTCATGCATAATCATGACTTTATGGTTTTTAGGGTAGTTTACGGCCCAAACATAATAGTTTGGCCGGGAACTTCTAAGCTACGTGGTATTCGCGGTTTTGAAATTTCAAGACCCGAGATGGCACATCCTTTCACCCGTTCGTTTAAAGAATAAGTTATTATAATAGTCAAACTAACTTTAAATTTGTTAAAAACAAATAGAAATGAAATTGACTTATAATATGAAGTGATTGACTTTTAGGGTTTGACCGAATAAAAATTTCGGGTTATCACACTTCTACACTAGATAGACTTGAAGCTGGAAAAATCACTCTATTGCTACCCAAATGACATTATTTTTAGGTTTGTATATTGCCAACACAAGCGAATCAAAGCTGTTTAGATAGTTTGTAGCAGTTGAAAACATCACAACTTTTAGTACCCCCTACAAAACTCCATCAACATGTATTTTAAATCCACAAAAGCAAATGCCTTTGCTAGTAGGAAATGGAAATCTCAGTACATATTTGCCCAACTATTATATGTTATGGAAAGCATTCCAAGTACTGGGAATCGGTGCTTTAACATTAAAAATGAGTTTTGCACCTTTGGATGGCAAAAAAACTCTTGGGAAAATGACTCGCGACTACTCTAACTTTTTCTAATCTGAGCTCGCTTGTTGTTGTGCCACCTACTGTTGCACTTGTTGTTGGACTATCAAAAATCTTTTTCCATAATAACATTTCCATGAAATTTGTCAGTAATTATTGTAAAGAAAGAGTATAACTACTGCTTCATAAACACGCATCAATAATTATTGTAAAGAAATAGTAGAAATACCGCTTCACACAATAACAAACTTTCCAAGCTTATCAGAAAGATAATGGTGATTGGTGATATTAATTCATTTGAACCATAATGTAAAGAGTTTATTTAACCCCCATGTCTGATTAAATTGATGTAATATCTGACAATTCAGAAAGTTGCAAGAAATTGTAAACATCTAGTTAATGATTTTAATGGTGATCAAATACTGAATATATGATATCTTTTATGAAAAATGCAACATACCCATTCCAATCTTCAATATATCCATCCTTCAGCTTTTCCATGAAAGCAACTATTATTCATTGCACAAAATTTATTTAAAAAAACCAAAAAACTAAATGTCCTAAAAATGATAAAATACTCAAGTTAGCTCATATCCATAATTACTTTCTCAAATTCGATTTGTAAGCCAGCAAATAAAGTTCCCAATTTTGAATTGGTGCTAGATACGTTTAGGGTTTACAATAGAGGACTTCTAATCATTGTCTGATTATTCAATACTACATTACAGTAAAATTACCTTAACTTGGGCTTCCATGGCGTTAACTTTGACAGAGAGCAGAGAACATTGATAGATGATGGTGATGGCGACTATGACCAACGTAGGTTTAAGAAATTGGTAATTAACATGTCTATATGAAGTCTTTTGGTAATGATTGGAAGCGCATGATCGCTTTCTTTTCCATGTTTGTAGAGCTTAAGGGAAAGTGGGTTGGATTACTTAGGCAGTGAGTGGAGAACGCCTCTATTTAAGCATTGATCATAAGAAATAACGGTGAAGATCAATAACCTGCAAACGGAAGCCGATAATTGAACCAGATGGCGAACATAAAACCAAAACAATCCAGGGAACGAAGTGAGAATATCAAACGCTCCATCATCGATTTGGCTCTTTTTTTATTAATCGGTAAAGTATTGCTCTCAATTTTACCATGAATCAAGAGACGAAGAGACAAAATAAAACCCACCATCATCGATTTGCAAATTTTTTCTTTAATATAAAATTTATTCTCCAAGAACAAGGTATGTCATGTTAACTCTTCTTCGTCACTGCTTGTAGAGAGAAAGAATCAAAAACCCTTTGAAGCACAGGTGCAGTGTTAGAGGAGGCCGATGATATTCCCTTTGATAATCTGATGGTGTTGTTGACAATGTCGTCGGCAAAGTTGTTGAGTATCGATGTCTATTGGAGAAAGTTATCGACGATAGGATATGATTGGGGTGAAGCTAGTGTGGGGGTGCTCGTTTGGTGGTAGTAGAGGCAGTGAGTGATTGATGATTTTGTAGGTGAATTTCTTTGATGCAGAAATTGAGTGAGAGAAGTGGTAAACGATTATGTGATAGCAATCACAACTATCATTGGCCGAGAGGGGCGGTAGTAACCTAGGAAAACAATATGTATTAGAAGAAGTCGATCAAAAGTAGTGGAGAAGGAGAAGTTAATGAACAGTACTCAGCTCAGCTCAGTTATTGTTCATAACCCACCCCTTGTTTAATATATATATATATATATATATATATATATATATATATATATATATATATATATATATATAGAGAGAGAGAGAGAGAGAGAGAGAGAGGTGATTTCAAAAAAAAATTAATTTTAACTAATTTCTTATTTTTTACTCATTTAGTATATTATGGAGAAAATGTTAACTGAATCATCCAATCTTATATCCAATAAAATATTAGAGAAATAAAATATAGTCCTCTTTTTTGCTTTTATTTATTTTCTTATTTATTAGATAAAAAAACAAATGTTTATATTGATAGAGGAAATTAAAACAAATAACAAATGTTAATATTGAAATAGGAAATTAAAAGAAAGAGTTAACGGATTGCATGTCATTATTTTTATATAAATAAGAAAATAGGTGGAACAAAAATAACGATCTATTTATTTTCTCAAAAAATTATAACTATGAAAAGTTAAATTTTTTCAAATATAGACTCACGTAACAAATATAAAATATAGTGATTTTATTCATACATCCCATTCATTATACACATTTTTATAAATAAATGAGTATATATGTGTTTGATTTTTTATATAATTGGAAATATATGAATAATAGCACCCTAGAACATATCCATACCTACACTCGTATTATAAAGTCTAATATTAGTGATCGCATCAGATACAAAGTTATGAAGAATCAATTCTCCAAACACCCGCTAAAATCTTTGATTTGATGTTTTATACTTATTTTCTATAAACAAAATGCAACTAAAGTGAGTAAGTGACCGCTTTTAGGAAGCAGAAATCTAAATTAAGATAATATGAATATTTCTCTTTTACACTTCTATCTTTTTAAAAACTAATGATATGTACAGCAAATGGCGTGTTTGGTATGAAGCTTTTGGAAGCGTTTGGGAGCTTTTAGCTTTTAGTTTTTGACAAAACGTTCTATTTAAACAAAAATCTTCGTTTGGTAATATGAGCATTTAGCTCTTAGTTTTAATAAAACGCTCCAATTCTAAAAGCTACTTCATGTAGCGTTTAACAAAACGCTTCTGAGCTTTTGAAATCAATTTCCATAATTACCCTTAAAAATATATTTATATGTATATTTATTTTTAATTATTTGTCATTTTATGTAATTTTATATATTTCAAAATCTTCTAACTATTTTTATCAAACATTCATATAACAAATAAAAGTTATAGTTTCTCGCTATCAGTTACTTGCTACACGCTATCAGCTACCGGCTACTAATTTACCGTCACCCACTTCCAGCTAATAGCTACTTTTGTCATGCTCAAAATATCTATATTTTCTTGGGTCTTCGTAGATTTTATCTTCACACTTTTCTTCAAAGGCTCATCAGAAGACCTTTAGTTTAACGCATTTATTCTATGAGGAAATAAAGTTCTTTGAAGTAAGATAGAATCTAAAGCATTATTTTTACATCTAAACTTGTTATTGGATGTTTACTTAAGATTCATGTAAAACGCATTTTTATATGAAGTTTACAAACTAAACATTCAGAACATCTATATAGCCCTACAATATCATTATATATACTAGGTGTGAAACTCATGTATTATATGGGTTTATTTAAAAAAAATTAATATGATAATTTTACAATATGAGAAGTTTGAATTTATAAGAAAAATTAGAAAAAATTTAAATTATTAAAATTAATGAGCCTTTAATACATTGAATACATTACATATATAAATCATTTCTAATAAATACTTTACATATATATTATCTTATATATTAAATGTGGAATTTTAATTTAATAAAATAAAAAATACAATAAAATGACAAGTGGAAAATAGAAATTTTAAAAAATTTAGAAAATGCCATTCGTTTAAATAAAGGAGAAGAAGACATGTGGCAAAAAAACCTTCATTTATTAAGGAGGATATATATATATATATATATATATATATATATATATATATATACGTATTCCTATATTAATAAAATAGTAGTTCTTTTATCATTGTCATCATATGTATAGCCACTTATCAATTTATAAGTTCTTAATTGTAAATTTATTAGACCAACTCATTAATACGATGTTATTTGTTAATGTATTTATTATGTATTTTAAATTTTAAATTTTATATTATTGTTTTCATTAATTCAAAAATACAAAATGTCTAATATATATTAAAAATTAATTTTAGATATTTATTTAAATCAACGATTATAATATTAGATAAGTAATAAAAATATCTCTTAAATTAATAATTTATATAAAATAATTGATTAATAATTTTAAAGTTTATTATAGAAGTTTAATTAGTTATATAATCATGGTTCCTACGGGTTATATATATATATATATATATATATATATATATATATATATAGAGAGAGAGAGAGAGAGAGAGAGAGAGAGGGTTCAATTGAGAAAAAAAAATATTGAGAATGGGGAAACCATTCTCAGCCAATCATTTAATGAGTTTAAAAAACGTACGGTGGAAAACTTGTAAATAATCCAAATACATTTATGAGCGGTGGCAAATTTGTAAATAATCAAAAAACATTAAACCGTCAGGGCACTTGAGTAATTTGATATCACGTCATATCTCGACAGAAAAGCACCATTTCCTTCTTCGATACACCATAACACGAAAACCATTTGCAGAAGAATCGACAAGAAGAAAAACATTTGTAGAAGCATCAAATAACATAAACGAAGAAACATGTTTTCCGATGAAAACAGGAACGAGAGCATTTCCACACTCTTGACAATGAAAGGTAACCATCGGTGTTTGTTCTCGAGTTTTTAATGATTTCGAATCATTTCTAAAATTATCACTTGATTACTTGAAATTTCTCATAATGTTTGAAAATTATTAGTTGATTTAGAACTAAAAACATTGTTTTCACACTATTCATTCTTCAAAAAAGGTTGTTTACTTCAATTCTACTTGAAATTTATGATACTCGTTCATTCTCGTAACCCTCCTTTGTTATTACTTTATTTACTTGAAATTTTTGTAAGAACCATCCATTATTATTTCATATATAAATGTTTTTACATCATCTCTTCATTTTTCATCTTTATTCAAAACTATTCTCTCAAAATACAAAGGTTACTTCACATTTCGCTTATGTTTTCCTAATATTAACTAGTTACTCTTACAGAAACAACACCAACAGTGAAGAATACATATAAACGAAAACCAAGAACAAAACAAAAAGGTAAATAAAATATGTTTTGTTTACTTCTGAACACAACCTAAACTAATATTCATTCGTGAATATGTATGTTATATTCACATATGAATAGAAGATAGCTTGCTGCCATACATACATTATTCAAATGTGAATACAATAAGAATGACTTTTATATATGTTCTATTCACATATGAATATAACAAAACATATTCATATGTGAATAAAAAAATATGAATACATATGTTTTATTCAAATATTCATTCTTGAATATGTATGTTATATTCACATATGAATAGAAGATAACTTGTTGCCATACATACGTTATTCAAATGTGAATACAACAATAATGACTTTTATATATGTTCTATTCACATATGAATATAACAAAACATATTCATATGTCAATAAAAAAATATGAATACATATGTTTTATTCAAATATTCATTCTTGAATATGTATGTTATATTCACATATGAATAGAAGATAGCTTGCTGCCATACATAATACAACAAGAATGACTTATATATGTTCTATTCACATATGAATGTAACAAAACATATTCGTATGTGAATAATAAATATGAATACATATGTTTTATTCAAATATTCATTTGTGAATATCAAACTCATTTACCTTCTACTTACTGTTGAATGAAGGTAAGAACACTAACATTTCCCAGAAAAATTCACCAATAATCAGAGAAACAAGATCAATGCAAAAGAGGAAAAATATGAAAGGCACAAAATTCCTATCATATCTAATATATTCATATATGAATAAAATTGTATATATTATTTATTCATATATGAATAAAATTGTATATATGAATAAAATTGTATATATTTTTGTAATAAATAAATAAACAACCATATATCATATTCATATATCAGTAACTTATTCAAATATTATATGTTTTCATTTACTAGATAAAAAAGAAACAAAAGTACTAAAGATAATAAAGCGTCAAAGCAGAAAAAGTTCATCAAAAAGGAAAACTCCGGAAAAACAACTACAAGATTCAGATTCTGATTTTGAAAGTAGTCATCCATCGAAGAAGGCAAAAAAAGGAGTCACCAATACAAAAAGAAAAAAAAAACAATGGTAAAAGAATTTTATTCAATGAAAAACAGATGTTGACCAGAGGCATTACTATCTATAATCTTTGGGATGAGCAAAGTACAAAAAGAATCTGTAAAATCTATGGGTTTTGGAGCTTTGTTAAAAATGAAAGTCACAGATATACCACTGAAGCTGGGATTTTATGTTCTTCAAAAATTTGATTCTGAGAGAATGGTGATAGATATTGAAGGAAAAGAACTCAAAATAACAGCAGAGTCTATTCATGACATGTTTGGCATACCAATTAGTGGAACTAAACTTACACAACTGGATCAATGGCCTAACGATGATACAAGTTATGATGAATGGAAGCAACAATTTAAAAAAGATTCAATCATCCGACTGAGTGCAATAAAAAATGTTATTGTTTCTACCACACAAGTTGATTTCAATTTCAAATTGAACTTCTTAGTTCTTTTTGTCAACATGTTTTGCGAGTCAACATCAATGGGAAGATGCAACTTGTTTCCCTTGAGTTATATTTCAAGAAGAACAGATATCAGCAACATAGACTGGTGCAGCTATGTTTTGGACTGTCTTGTCAGAACAAAAAACTCATACATACCATACTCAGATACCAACTTCTTTGTTGGACCTTCAGCTTTCTTGGCGGTAAGTTATTTTAATGTTTATACTCAATTTTTAATAATATTGATTATTCATAAACTAATAGCAAATATTCATATATGAATAAGAAAAATATATTTGTTAACAAATAATGCTTTACATTACTTATTCATATATGAATAAGTCATTACTTATTCATATATGAATAAGTAAAAAATAATATTAATTATTCACATATGAATATCAATTAGTTATCATTCATGTGCAGTTGTTCTATACTGATAACATCCACTCAGAAGATTTGACAGTAACACGTAAACGTCCAACAATTTGTTATTGAAGTTCAGAGAAGATTAGATATCGAGAGGAATTTGAACAAGAAAAAGGTAAATTTGGACTTGGAGAAATAAATGAATAATTTGTTGATGAACAAGATGAAGGAGATACAGATCTCAAAGATAATGATTATGATAAAGATGAAGATCATTATGTTGAGGTAATTAGTTTGAACATGTTAATAATATATGATTACATTAAATTTTTATATTAAATTCTAATCATATACTTCTTTTTTTACATAGGCATGTGAATCAAAAATATTAAAAATGATTAATAGTTTTGAGAGGATGAAGGAAAAGTTGAATTCAAAGCTTAATGATGCGATGACAAAGTTCCCTGAAAAGGAAAGTTTTAGAATTTTCAAAGAAAAGATAACAAATATGATTGTTGAAGAAAAAACTGAAAGCACAACACTTTTTAATTTTCCAATTAATGAAACTGGAGTTGAAGGAATCAATTTGACACCAATAATGGGTCAAAAAACAAATGATCAAACAGAAAATGAAGATAAAGAGGCAAATGGTGAAGAAGATAGTGATAATGGTGCAAGTCAACCAAAAGTAGATTATTTGCTTGATTCAAATGAAGCAGATAATGAAGAAATAAAGAATGATATAGATAAGAATCAAAAAGAAGGTGAAATTGGATTAGAAGAGAAAGATGGAAAGATGAATGAAAATGAGAATGATGAAGAGGAAAAAGATGATCATGCTGAGGAAACAAATAATTATGAGGAGACTATTCAACAAACTAAAAATGAAAATTTGTTGGATAAAGTTGTTGACAACATTGTGGACAATGTCCTTGGAATTGGAATTTCAAGTTTAAATAGTCAAGAAGATGAAATCTGGAATCACCCTGAAATGAAAACTATTTTCGATAATATTGATATAGGTAAATTTTGTCTTACTTTTATTTTAAAAAAAATATATAAAAATATTAATACACAATAACAATTTTGTTTGTTAAATTTTGACCAGGGTCACCAATGAGTACAAGTAAAACTAATACTCTTTCAAAAAAGGAAAAATCAGAAGGTATACATGAACAAGGAACAAAAGTTAAAAAAACAAAGGGAGATGATACAAGTAAATGAATGACTTAAAATATATTACAATATTTATATTGATTTTTTTAATAACATTGTTTATTTATAAGTGAATAATACACTATATAAATGAATAAAAAATAAAAAATATTCATATATGATGTATATGTTTCAGGCAAGGAAAACTCTGAAGATAGAAATGAAGGAGGAACAGAAGCTAAGAACACGAAAGATGGAGGTGAAGAAAAACATACATAAAATGAGAAAGAAAATGCAGAAGATAAAGGTAAATAGTTGGATCAACTTAATAAATTAATATAATAAGTTTTATTATTCACAAATAAATCACCCAATATAAATTTTTTTTTTAATATTTCTTATTCATAAATAATGATATGTATTACTTATTCATAAATGAATACATTACTTATTCACATATTAATTACTTAATCACAGTTCTTTATCTTTCAAGAAAGAAAAAGTCAAAAAAATGAAAACAAGAAAGGAAAAAAAGTTGACAAGACAAAAGGAAATAAAGGAGGTAATAATTTGGATAAAAATTTCAAACTATAAACTCAAAAATTATAATTAACTTACAACTATTTATATGATGAATCTCCTGGCATGCAAATACTCATCCAAGCTTTAGTCTAGGTCTCAGTCAAGATTTAGATCAAACTTCAAGTAAAAAATCTAATGAATCTTCACAAAAAAAAAACCACTTACAAAGAAACAAATCAAAGACGACCATCAGAAGGTTGTTATCAGATTAGCAAAGAAAAATGTTCTTAATCCAAATCCAATCTATATATCAATTCCTACTGAAGTAGGACCATCAAAGCATGATCTGGATCAACCAAGAGAGAAGAAGCTTGCTGATGCTTTCAAATCACCTTTCAAATGCAGAATAACAGACAAAAAACCCAAACTGACACATTAGGAGAGTATTGTCTGTGAATGGTTGTTCAACATACAAGGTAATACATCGTAAGTAACTTTATTTTATATACATTCATATATGATTATTATATAGATAATAATCTATGACATTTTGATTATATATTTGCAAAGATGTGGTTGTCCAGACAAAATATGGTCAGATAACAAAAAGAGCAATTATGGAAAGTCTATATGCAAACACAAAGATTTTTGAAGAAGTTTTAGCCAGTTGGTCTGATTTACTTAACCACCAAGAACTGGAAAGGGATTTTGGAAATTCACCATACAGACTCTTCTTGAAAGTTGGAGTTTGTGTAAGTTTATGTTCTAAACTTAATTCCTTCCTTATTAATAAATGAATACACCAATATAATGTATTTATTTATGAATATTATATTTTTTTACAACTGAAATCCACATATGATTATACAAATATGATGTATTCTTTAACATAATTATATATATTCAACTGAAATTCACATATGATTATATTGGTTACAGAATGCTTATCTAACTTCAACATTGTCTGATGAAAGAAAGTATAAAAAATTCAAGGAGAACTTTCATGAGAGTACCAATGGGTACAAAAAATTCTTAAACATAAAAGATATTGACATGGTATGTTAATTAAAGTTGTTTTTTATATATATATTTTATCAACAAAATACTTACCATTATATACACAAAAACATGTATTCTTTCCAGTTGTTAGAAGTGCTCACATTTTTGTGATTGTCTTCAACTTAAAGAAACCGTCAATTGAAATTCTAGACAATAGTGCAGTTGAGGGGGATTATGAAGGAAAATACGAAGTAATATTGAAACCTTTGGTATGTACCCAATTCACAACAACATAAACTAACCAATTTATTACATATCTAACTTTTATTTTATTAATGATCAGAAAATTTTGATTGTGAGATACTTTAAAAATATAAACCATCCAAGAGCAAATGCAATCTCAAAAGAAAGTATCAAACCCCAATGACTTGAAATGTCATGGAGAACAATTAAAAACAAAGTTAATTGTGGGGTCTTTGCAATGAGACATATGGAGAGCTATATGGGACAACCACTCTCAAAGTGGAAACCAAGTCTTCATAAAGAAAGTGCAGTTCAACAAACTACTTTAGAGAAGCTCAGGAAAAGATATGCACACATAATGCTAACTTCTGAAATTAACATGATGAAGGCTAAGGTGTTGGATCTTGCTGAAAATTATCAAAAAGTTGAATTCAAAGTGTGTACTAATCATGCATACAAGGCTATGCAAACAATTCAAAAAAGGTTAAAAGAATATAGATGATTTCTTGTGAAGATGAAAGAATGTTGAAGTGTGATGCTATAGAATAGTTTGTGTTGAAGATGAATGGATTTGAAGTACATGTAAGATGATTTTGCGAAACAAGTTTTAAATGGTTTGTTAAATGTTGTTGAACATCGTTTTAATATTTTGTGAAATGCTTATGAACAACTTTTATTATCTTGTGTTGAATGATTGTGTAATAGAAACAACTTCGCTTATTTCTGTCAGTTTTTTATATTTAAATATTTTCAAAGTTTATTTATGTTTATTCATAAATGAATACGAATATGATATATTAATTTATGATTAAATTAGGAGTAATATGTCAGCATAACAAAGTTCATATATGAATATAACAAATTTCATATATGAATATAACTAACTTATTAGTAGAAACAAGTTTGCTTTTTTATGCCATTTTTTTGTATTCAAATATTTTCAAACTTTATTTTTATTTATTCATAAATGAATACGAATATGATATATTCATTTATGAATAAGTTCAAATTAATATGTTAGTATAACAAAGTTTAGATATTAACATAAAAAAGTTTAGATATGAATATACTTATTTATTAGTATAACAAATTTCACATATTTGTTTTCATTTATGAATAATTTACAACATCAATATAACTTATTTTATAGTAATTTAAAAACAAATATCAACATATCAATTTACTATATCATTATAAATGTGTATTATTCATACATGAATATTATTGTTTATTGTTTTTATCTGCATATATTCATAATGAATAAAACCAAAAAACATTAAAAAAAACTAAAAAATCCCTAACTGTCTTTTGCTGATTTATCAGCTCCAACTATTTCTGGACAAGTACGTAAATTGTGTAGAACTCGTTTTCCACATCGTGAACACATTCTATGTTCTTTTTTAGAATTTTCATATGCTACTTCACCTGCACTTGGAATTCTTTTCTTGAGTCCAAAACCTTTATTGCTTTGAACTTCAGGAACATGAATATTAATCTCTTCTGGAATAGGAATAGTAACACCCAAAAGCTTGCATACAACTTCACCATCTGTCTTTCTTTTCAATCCAGGAGAAATATAATCACTCTCAAATTCTTTCAACAACATTTGTTGCTTCTCAGCAAACAAAGTAAATCTCTTTTTGTCATCTCTTACAATATCCAAAAATGATTCAAAACTATAATATGAATCATTGACTAGCTTTACATTCTTACAATCACCTAAATCGGATTGAACAGAACTAGAACGATAATTTATTAATATCACATCCTTTCTCCATCTCTTCAAAATGTACCTTTCAGGAATTTCTTTAACACCACATCTCATTATTATTGTAAAAGCATGTCTGCATAAAACACCCATACGCTTAAAATGTTCACAACTACAATTTATTTCTTTTTCTTCAGCTTTTATTTCAACCTGATACAAAAACAAAATTTACACATTTACATTCATATAAGAATACTCATATCAACACTCATATATTCATATATTCATATAATATCATATATATTCATATATGAATATTCTCATATTCATATATGAATATTATTACATTTTTCATAAAAAAACTAGTAAAATTACCTTAAATTCATTTTTAAAATCACTTTTACTGTTGTTGTGCTGCACAATGTAAACTTCCAAACCATCTTCAATACCAACATCTGAGTATGTACAGAAAAAACATGCTTTATATATTTCTTTTTGCACCTCAAAAAATAATGTACTTATATAAACCTTTGATGCTTGCAGTTCTATTTTCTCGAGGTGTTTGCATTTTATATGATGCTTTCTTTGATGCCTTATCAAGATCTCGTTGAGTATTCCTTTGCTTTTGAATGGCAGTATCGTAATTCATCATGAAACTCAAAAGTAAGTTCCCACTTTCTGAGTATGTATTAAAGAATGAATTCATACTCTCTGACCTTGATGTAGTCTTCATCAAACCACACATTGGAATATCACTAAAATATCCAGGTATCCATGAATCACGTATTGTAAACATGTCTTTAAACCATCTTGTGTCTTCAAGATTGAATTCCTTCATAAGCAAACCCCACTTCACCTCAAAAACATCAGGTTTCATATTAATGTCCCAAACAAGCTTTGAAAACCTTTTTCTAAAGTCTGTGTTAGTAAATAAATCATCTGATATCTGTATTTAAACAAAAATATTCATAAATGAATAAATAATAATAAGTAAAATAACAATCAATATTCATAAAAGAATATACTAATAAGTAATATATTTGAAATATATTAAAATAAAACCTTTTTTCAACTTTTTCATTATATGCTACATACATAATCGGTGCTTTGAATTACAAAACACATTCTCAACAGCTTGTTTTATTGCATCATCTTGATCGGTTAAAAAAAGTGTTGGTTCTTTCCCATGAGTTTTAAGAAATGCTTTAAGCAACAAAGAGTAAGACTGTAACGCCTGTGTTTCTGGGCTAGCCATTTTTAGCAATGTGATAGTCTAGGTTAACCTTTGTAACCCGTTTTGAAATAATAAGATTGTATTATTTGAGTATTATGTGATTTGTGGTTAATTGCTTAATTATGTGGTTTGATTAATTAAGAATAAAAATAAGCGTCAAAATTTAAGTGTAAAATAAACTTTATATCTTTAAATAATGTTGAAGTAGTTGAAACAAGGTTTCCGAAGATATAAAGAATGCCGAAATCCGAGTTATAACAAGGAAGTTATGACATGTCGAAGTCTCGCGACAGAACCGACACCGCTGAATAACGTAAAAAGTGAAATTTACGTT
Source organism: Lactuca saligna (assembly GCF_052625555.1). NCBI lineage: Eukaryota > Viridiplantae > Streptophyta > Magnoliopsida > Asterales > Asteraceae > Lactuca > Lactuca saligna. The sequence continues at coordinate 302,782,685 of NC_136420.1, read as the reverse complement.
AGAGCGATATTTAGCCTTAGTGATCTAAACGAGAATTGAAGACCTCGTTGTTAGTATCAAATCGATAAAAAGTTAGGCAAGAACGGACGTCAAACGAAGAAGTTATGAATTTATAACGAAAATTTCTGTCCCGACCTATTAAAAATAAATAATAAAAATAAATTCAAAACTAGCCGACGGAGTTTAAATGAAAGTTGTAGAGCGTAGTCTCACCTTCGCGTGGATATAAAGAACGTCGAAAACGGAGCTCGTATGCAAAAGTTATGCAAGTTTGAAGTTTGCTTAATAGCGTACGCCCAGCGTAATTTGGGGTACGCCCAGCGTACCCGTGAACCGCCTCAGCTACGCATGCAATGACGTCACTCGAACACATACGCATGCAATGACGTTGCGTACACCCCGCGTACATGAATTACGCCCCGCGTAATTCGGGCTTCCAGCCTCTATAAAAAGGATCCGAAGGCAGCCTTAGTTCCTTTACAAATTCCATCCTTCTCTCTAGTCTTTTGCCTCGTTTTGCGTGTTGTTTGTACCCTGGAGCCCCGGTAATATTCCCGAACCCCGAAGTAAGATTCGAAGCCCCGAGGATCCCGAAGAGCGTTATTTTCGAGCCGAAGCTCTGCCCGCGAGAAGTTCGATTTTTGAAGAGATCTTCCAGATCTGCTGAGGATTACTACTTTTGCAAGCCGTAGTGTTGTCCGATCATCTTCTGATCAAGTGAGTGTATACTACCTTTCATAAATGCAATAATAATACAAGTATGATTTGAGTGTATTAAGTGAGTGTCTACATGAAATACGTGTTATGTGTGTGTGCCTCATCTGTTATATGGAAAATGTATTGATCAAGCATGCTATACAAGTTTTGAAAATATGTATAAAAATGTATGTTTTTATCTACTAATATGTTGGGTAGAACATGGGTAGATAGTTGGTGTGTAATAAACAGATGAGAGGCCTCATCGTTGTTTTGATCCAGACATCTAGCGGAATTTAGATGACGACCACGGACTTTTCTAGACAGTCCAGTGGAACGCTAGCAGGCTCATAACCTGTAGGTGTTAATGAACTTGGGTGTTCATTCGTTGTATTCCATCCCCCTCATGGTTGCCTTATTTGACTTATATTGCTGAGGAAACCCCGCAGCATGTGTTGTCACCCCGATGAAAATATTCTTAGATTAGGTCCCTTGTGTTAGTTATTTTAGGGACATAAAGTGAGAATAACGGGAATGGTTAACTGGGTTATTGTTGGTTGATAATAATTAGTTTAATTATTTATTGTGGGTTGAAAACCCTATATGCTCACCAGGCTCCCAAGCCTGACCCACTCAGTTTTATTTGTATTACAGGAAGTGGCGCAAGGGCGTAAGATGGATGAACCATCAAGTTGTTTTGTTTACAAGTCTGTATATGTAAATATTTGTTGAATGACTTGTAATGTTATCGTTTATGCTTGTTGGTCTATGTCGGAACATGACACCCCGAGTTTTGATTATATAATGAAAAATACATTTCTCTTATGAAATGCTTTGGTAAACATTGTTTTATCATGTTTTGTTTTTGGGAACAAATTCCGCAACTCTTTCAAATCAAAAGGATTTACTCTGAATTTATTTTAAAAGCATAAATGAAAATCGGTCTTTTCTGGCCGAGATTTTGGGGATGTCACAGGTGGTATCAGAGCATTAGTTTAAGCGAACTAGGATTTTGTAGGATTTCTAGACTTAAACTTAGAACGCTAAGTGGAATTTTGAGATGTGTGTCTGTTATGTTTTAGACACGAGCACTAGTTTATTTTAGGAAAGTTTCCTAAAATGCTTTATGTGCTAAATGTTATATGTTGCCATATATGATATTATTTGTTCGGATCTATGGTCTGTTGCCGACCGGATCTAGAAACTTTATGTGTGTAGGATTCTAAGCGTACGTCTACGATATTAGAACTAGCATGTAAACGTTTCAGAGTGAAAAGGATGATTTGAATATCTATCGTGAATAAGGATCTAATTTCACCTTATTCGGTGTGTAGATCAAAAATGGTGAGAACAAGAAGTGGAGTTGGAAATGCTGATGAAAACAGGAATCAACCACCAGTGATTGAGCAAAGACCTGTCATAGCAGCAGCACCTGAGCCGATAACAATGGCCGGTGTACAATTGATGATTCAAACGATGTTGGATCGTCAAATGGATGAAACTAGACGGTTGCTTCAACAGAATCGTGAAGAACTGTCAATTCGTGTGGAAGAACCTGAATTAAATGAAGGGCACTCGGAAGGTGGAAACTTCAGTGGATCAGTTGGTCAAGCCAACCCACCGATAGTTATGCAAGACAACCGTGATGGAAGGAATGATGGAATGGGATGCAAGTACAAGGACTTTCTAACTTGCAAACCATCGACCTTCAATGAAAAGGAGGATCCGATTGGGGTTATGGATTGGATCTCCGAAATGGAGTTAGCCTTCATGACGTGTGGCTGCAGAGGTAAGTTGCAAACTATCTATGCAGTGCGACAGTTCCGAGGTGGAGCCGTTCGTTGGTGGAACACTTTAGGAAAGACCGTAAGCCCAAATGAGCCACTGCAATTGTCATGGGCAGAGTTCTTGGTGCAGTTCAAGCGCAAGTTCTGCTCGGCTCAAAATCTGTTGGAAATGGAGAACAAGTTTCTGACACTAACAAAAGGTAGCATGTCAGTTGATGAATACACCAATAACTTCACCGATAAGATGGAGTTTGCCTTGCGTATCGTTCCAGACGAGCTGACAAAGGTGGACCGGTATGCGAAGGGACTCCCATGGGAGTACGAGGTGCCAGTACGTCAGACACATACTCTAGAGGCAGCTATCTGGGCTGCCAAGTCTGTCGAGAACATGATAAAGGGGAGAACCACCAACAAGGTTGAGGTTGGTGAGAAGAGGAAGTTTGAGGGAACATCTGGTTCCGGTAAGAAAAGTAAATTTTCGAAATCTGATTCGAAAAGGTTTGGTGGGGGAAAAGGAGGAGAAGCGAAGTGGTGTGAAAAGTGTAAGAAAAAGCACTTTGGGAAATGTAGCGAGGATGTGACTTGCTACAAGTGTGGAAAGGTTGGACATTTTGCCAATGAATGTTCGAACAACAAAAGGATGTGTTTTGGTTGTAATGAAGAGGGGCATATTTTGAAAGACTGTCCGAAGAAGAAGGAGGCAGCTAAGCCCAACATTCCACCAAAGCCGAAGGCAAGAGCATTCCAAATGACACTGGAAGCTGCTAAGGATGAAGCTGATGTCGCTTCAGGTACCTATCTCGTTAACAATTTTCCTGCCAAAATTTATTTGATTTTGGAGCCAACTACTCCTTTATATCGCATGAATTTGGTAGAAAACTAGCTTTGCCTGTTGATAGACTAGATAATGCTTTATTAGTCGAAGTTGCTAGTGGCAAGTTTGTACCAGTTAGCCATAGTATGAAAAACATCTTAATTGACTTGAATGGGAATAAGTTCCGCGAGGAATTATTGCCTATCGAACTTAACGGTTTCGACATCGTGTTGGGAATGGATTGGCTCAGCGCCAATGATGCCGAAATTTTATGCAAGAAGAAGATTGTTAAAGTAAACCCGCCTGGAAAAGATTCGTTTATGGTGTATGGGGACAAACGCCGAGTGAACGCTAGAATCATTTCCTTAATGAAAGCCAGAAAGTGTTTGACCAAGGGATGTACATCATATTTAGCATTCGTGATTGATGCTAAGAAGGAAAAGAAGGTGATGCAGAGTATTCCTGTGGTGTGTGATTATCCGGAAGTATTTCCCGAAGATCTTCCTGGATTACCGCCCGATCGACAAGTAGAGTTTCGTATTGACTTGTTGCCCGGAACAATGCCAATAGCAAAAGCACCTTATCGATTAGCACCGACGGAGATGAAGGAGCTGATGATGCAACTTCAGGATTTATTGGACAAAGGTTTCATTAGACCTAGTTCATCGCTCTGGGGAGCTCCGGTGTTATTTGTGAAGAAGAAAGATGGAAGTATGAGAATGTGCATCGATTACAGAGAGCTGAACAAGGCAACAATAAAGAATAGATATCCGTTGCCGAGGATTGATGACCTATTTGATCAATTGCAAGGTTCGAGCTATTTCTCGAAGATCGATCTTAGGTCAGGATATCATCAGCTGAAAGTAAGAGAGCAGGATATAGAGAAGACTGCATTCAGAACTAGATATGGACACTACAAGTTCTTGGTTATGTCGTTTGGACTAACCAATGCTCCGACAGCATTCATGGATTTAATGAATAGGGTTTGTAATCCGTTCCTTGATAAATCCGTGATAGTGTTCATCGACGACATTCTGATTTACTCAAAAAGCCAGGAGGAGCATGGCAGACACTTGCGAGAAGTGTTAGAAGTCTTGAAGAAGGAGAAGCTGTATGCTAAGTTCTCCAAATGTGATTTTTGGATTCGTGAAGTCCAATTCTTGGGTCACGTGGTTAACCAAGAAGGGATAATGGTTGATCCAGCAAAGATTGAAGCTGTAATGAAGTGGGAACAACCGAAAAGTCCCACAGAGATCCGAAGCTTTTTAGGATTAGTCGGATATTACCGAAGGTTTATCCAAGGCTTTTCTTCGATTGCTACTCCGTTGACAGCTTTGACCCACAAAGGAGCTACTTATGCTTGGAGTGAGAAGCATAAAGAAGCATTCAAGAAGCTAAAGAAGAAACTATGCGAGGCACCGATACTTTCTCTACCCGATGGAGTTGAAGACTTCGCTATTTATAGCGATGCGTCTGGGGTTGGATTGGGTTGTGTTTTGATCCAAAGAGAAAAGGTGATAGCATATGCGTCTCGACAGCTTAAGGAGCATGAAAAGAATTACCCGACTCATGATTTGGAGTTGGCAGCGGTAGTTTTCGCTCTGAAAATATGGAGGCATTACCTCTATGGCACAAAGTGCAAACTTTTCACCGATCATAAGAGTCTCCAATATCTCTTTAATCAGAAGGAATTGAATATGAGGCAACGACACTGGCTGGAATTACTTAAGGACTACGACTGTGAGATACTTTACCATCCCGGTAAAGCTAATGTTGTTGCTGATGCTCTCAGTCGGAAAGTCAATCTTGAAAGGAAAAGGCCAAGAGCGTTGAGAATTGAAGTTGTCTCGACCATTGTGGAAAGTATAAAGAAAGCTCAAAGCGAAGCTTCTGAAAAGAATGACCGAAAGGAGGAACGTTTGGGCAAAACGTTGGTGTTTGGTACAAACGGTCATGGATTAAAGGTGTTCCAAGATCGGATTTGGATACCTAAGATAGGAGGAGTCAGAGATCTTCCGATGGAAGAAGCTCACAAGACCATGTACTCGATTCATCCCGGTAGAACTAAAATGTATAGGGACCTGAAACCTTACTACTGGTGGCCGATGATGAAGCTTGATGTTGCAAAGTATGTGGTCGAGTGTGTGACTTGTGCGAGAGTCAAGACACAACATCAGAAACCGTATGGGAGTTTAGAACCTTTACCTGTGCCTATGGGTAAGTGGGAAGACATTGCTACGGATTTTGTCACTAAACTACCCAGAACAAAGAATGGTCACAACATGATTGATGGATCGTATACAAACAATCCTATGTATGCATGCAACCCTAGTATTGGATCTATGTTTTCACTATTAGTTATACAGCTTTATGAACACAAAAAAAAACCTGGCATGCTACTATAATTTTCGAAATTCATATATAAAGCTAGAATACATACCTTTTGTTGTTATATAGCAATAACAACTAGTTCCTTGAATTTCCTTAGCTCTTGAAAGCAAGTACCACAAGTGTAGTACCTCTAATGGAGTCACAAACACCATATGCAACTTGGATGAAGAGGAGAAGAAAAAGAGGCACCAAAAACGGCTGGAAACCCTAATGGAAGTGTTGTTCACGTTTTTGGGGCTTAAGGGTCCCTTTTATACATGTAGGCTATTAGGGTTTACAACTAGAAAACCCTAATCTGACTGCTTAGGCCCTAAGCAGCCCATGGACTCCTTAAACATATCCCTTGGACGATTTCTAATGGGCTTCCCATAGAATTCGTTCAACCTATATATTATTAAGTGATCCATAGCCCAATTATAATTATCTTATAATTACAACTTCAGTCCCCTAAGTTTAATTAATCTCTTTTAACCACAAAATTAACTCTTAATTAATTCTTGACCAATATTAATTAAACAATATGATTTCTCCTTTAATATATTATTCTCATAATATATTAATAAATCATATTTAAACTTTTCTCTCCTTAAATCATCCTACATATTGCTATGGTGAAGGCAACCCAAAAGGACCATGCTCATAATCGGGTCAAGTACATACCAAAACAGTTATGGACTTAGACACTAATCCAACAGTCTCCCACTTGGATAAGTCTAATAATTATTTTCCGTATGACTTCAGAACCTGATCAGCAATCGTAGCTTTCAAAAGCCGTTGTCAACTCTGATCTTATCAGATAGTGTGTCCTCTAGATAAGGGATTATATATTCCTCCATTCTCAAGATATCGTATAGACAAAAGACATGAATTTCAATCATTCTCTCTATACTGTTTCCCGACTTCCGATTCATGACGACTGATAACAGACTACAATTGAACACATCAACTTAGTCCCGGCTTGGCCAAGCGCTTAGGTGTCATCACTAAATCATCGAGAGGCCCACATATATCGCTTTTATCCCACTTTGGGTAAAAGGAATGTATAAACTTCGACTCAAATGCTCGCTTGCATTTACTGATCGAATCACACACAACAATAAGTTTTATAACACCAAGTTACTGGTGCGTTTACTTATTATCAATGTGTAACTGACCAACAAATAACAACTCACACGTCTCGGTTTCAAGAATATACAATATTATCGTCTCACTAATCACTCGTGATAAAACCGTGAAGTGATCCAAGTGAGCGTGGGTTTAATCCAATACTTTAATCTTATCAAAGCACTCACGAACTCTGCAGCAAACTTGTGCCATTTCTAAACACTTCAGATAATCTACAGACAGATTCATGACAGTCTTTATTCATACCTACTCCCAACGTATGACCAACTGTGGATGTTTGAATAACCTAGTTATTCTGGAAGTCAAAACATGCAAATTGAAACATAACAACAATACTTAATCCTATATGGCCCCAAACTTGTGAGAGTAAATAAAACCCTTCTATTTATCCACCATATTGATTACTCATTATTTATCATTCAATGTTTCGGATAATCAACTCATTGCTTGAATTACAACAACAATTATCCCATGCTCTAAGCATGCACACCGTGTTTCCTATGGTCCATGCTTTGTGAAATAGATCAATTGAACACATTTCCAATCATTCTCATTTCACAACTCCAAATCCATTTTCATAAGTGTAAGAATATCAAATTCTCGTTACTTATAGAATATGCTAGATCTTAACACTTTATGCAACGATCCCTTCATAATGTCACTGAACTATTGCCAATGATATTACAAAGTCTTCTATCGGAGATTGTTACAAGACAATTCCTTAGATATGATGTCTCTCACTCAAAGTACATTCGTTTGAACATCCTTTTGCATAAAAGTTTCTAATCTAGACAAAGATTTTCAATATTTACTTCCTAATATGAACATGCTTCCATATTTTCCTCATGACAACCCATTCTTAATAGAATCTTTTCTATTTGTAATGATGTCGATATGGTCCATCCAATATGGAAACATTTCCATATTTTCCAATACTATACTTCCAACTACTCACAAGCGACCAATTCTCGTCGAACTTTGGATTGTCCTTTGATAGTTGTTTAATTATTTTAGTCAAAACCAATTCTAGTCCCTTTTTCCCTCTAAATGCGCTAGACATTTGGAAAATTTTAGAATGGTAAAATACTATAGCATTTGCAATCGATCCTATACCCAAAGCGTATGAGACACGATGCATAATGTCTTACATAAAGATATGATACTTTACCAATCTTTTGCCATAATATTTTATGTGTCATGTTCTCATAATTCGAACTATGAAGAGGGATGCCGTAATCATAATCGTTTTAAGAACACACAATGTATCCTTTGACTGAAAATATTAAAATTTCTTAATCTAAGCTTTAGATTTTGAAACGGAGTATAATATTCTCTCCCTTAATTATAGCAAAACAACTTTTCAACCCATGCAACTTTGCAAATTGAATCTTTGCTTTTCTATAATTAATATTGCTAACTTGCAATACTTTCCATAATAATCATACAATCATAACTTTTATGCTCCCACTATCATGATGATTACTATAAAACATAACACTTATGCTCCCACTAGCTTCGACATGTATTCATAAACATCTTAACTTTCAGAAAGACAATAAATATTGAATTTCTTAAGTCCATGTTTCTAATACTTAGTGCTTTGATAATCTTTTATCAAGGCTTCTTGAACTTATACACCTTTGTCTTAGATAGTTCATATGTGTGTCTTAACAATTAAGACTAATTGCCAAACCTCACAATTCAAATTATGGAAAGGGATACCGTAACCATGATCGAATTCGAGAATGCAATTTTACAATCACTATCTTCTTAAAATCTTTCTCAGTGAAAGCATTTCCTCACAATCATTTTCATGAAGGAGGAAATCTTATGACACTTAGATTTAAATGGTGTATTTCTTCCTATCCATGTGAATTTGTTAAAACCAAAGTTTATGACAAATTCAAACTCATGTGGACTGACCTTTCTTAATCTTGATTTCTTGCCTTATGGTAGCACAGCTGCCCACCACATCTTCCAAGTAGTTAAGCAGCTCACCCTTTCTTATCAATGTACTTTCATTGATCAAGGTCCTTGCTTTTTATGCATTCAAATGAGAATTGATAGAACTCACATGCATAATTAACTCGATTGGATTGGCACAGAATCAAAATAATGTCAACACGATAGGTTGTAAACCTCAACTCGTGCGCTAGTGATGATCGATAAGGTTTATTTGATTTGTTCTTGAAACTTTTTCAAAACATTAAAACTCCCACTGACCTCTTGACATATATGATTCTCTTTGTCAAGAAACATTTCTTGACAATCAAATATTTAAGAGTCAGTGCAGTTATTATCAAGACAAGAACACTTCACAAGTTGGTCCTAGTTGGTATTTGTCTTATCCAAGACATCACAACTTACCAATCTCAAATGTACAAGAATAAGAAAACTTTTCCAAGTTCCATATTTGATGAGTGTTATAAACCTACTTAAAACTTTTCACTCAATGTCACAATCTTGACTTTAAGACTTGATATTGGAACGAAGTGTGATTGACTTCTTAATTTAACCATTTCTACAATACTTGATTCCTCTTCTTAGACATGCAATTGCACTAAGACTCACTTAGAGGATCTATTGAGACATGGTTCTTAATCTTTAAGACTTATCATAAAACACAATAAAAGGTACTCTCCCTTCTTCCTAGAAAAGAGAAACTTTTATCTTTCTGCCTACTCGATTCTTCTTTATTCGTTCTACTATTCATTGAAACTCTTTCAATCAATCTCAGAATTACACTTAATCTTATAAGTATAATCACATTTACTAAACTTTAGTAAATCATGACGAATATCTTTGTCACTCTTGTGGTGGACTTGATCAACGCACAACCTAGTGTACTTGATCTCCTAGTCCTTCAACTGACACTTTGCCAAAGAATTAATCTAAGTTTCCCAAATGTGAAAGTTTTCCATTCATCATACAATACACATTGCATGATTCCAAGTTTCTGTCCAATTGAAACTTGGGCGATGAGAAAGTCTCCCTATTTGGTACACTTTTGACATTTCCATAATTAAGAATCAAATCCATTTTGCTAATAATAGAAGTACATGAACATCAATTTTTCATATATTTCATTGTAAGGATAAATAAATAAGACAAAATCAAAATTTATTTTGTTGCGGAAAAAACTTGTCCTTACAATGCAATTCAACTGAAAAACTATGTTAACAATCTATTCTAACTCCAAGTTGTAGCTTAAGAATCCATTCTTCAAGTAATGCGATCGAAATCCATTTCTTCATGATCAGATTCAGCTCACTTCTTTTCTCAAGCTTCCTCTCTTTTCTTCGATCCTACAAAACATCAAAATGTAATATCATCACATCATGTATTAAGAATCTAGAATAGGAACTTAAAAGAGTTAGTTAATGGATTTTACCTGAAGCAGAGCCATACGTCTTGACTCTCCCATCTCTTAGATCTCTCAGGTAATTAGGGCAGCTTCGTCTCCAATGCCCCTTCTCTTGGCAATAAAAGCAAATAGACTCCTTTGGCACAACACATCGGACAATCACAGACTTAGTTCTTTCTGGACATCCAATGTTGCCAGTGTCCATTGAAGTTTGGGAGTTTGATTCACTAGACAAATTTGCTTGACCAGCACGCCAAATCATTGTTGATTCAGCAGCTATAAGCAAATAGGTGAGATCAATTAGGGTCACGTCGTGGTCCATCATATAGTACTCTCTAACGAACTCACTATATGATTCAGGAAGTGACTGAAGAACCCAGTCAACAGCCAACTCACTTGAAATCTCAACACCCAACATGTTTAACCTATCAAAGTATGACTTCATCTCTAAGACGTGCGCACACATAGGTTTCCCATCTTCGTGTTTACTTGCCAAAAGGGCTTGAGTGAGCTTGAACGTTTCAAGCCTTTGAACTTGTGGGTCAGGGAGAATAATTGGAGGAGGTGGAGGAAGTGAAGCATGACTCTCATTTCCTTGATCGTATCTCGGAACGTCATCTTCATTTGGAAAGCTTGTTCCAAAGGATTTGGGAAGACCATTGTAAGATTCAGACATCTACAAAACGGGAGAAAATTCAAGTTAAGTTGATTAGAATTCTTGATGCAACACCCAAATGAAACATCAAGCTAGGATCCAACACAATACTCTACAACCTAGAAGAGGGATGCCGTAATTTAGTTGCAGAATATTTGAAGGTAGGTAATTGACGATTTACCAATTTCCACCATGAAAAAAGAAAAAGAAGTTTAAGTTTCAAATGAATTGAAACTCCTAGATCTTTTGAGACTCATTGAACTCTTCAATGTCATGTTTAATCTCGATTATGCCCTACTATTCGTGACTGGGATGCCGAGGATCACAAACAAGGTGTAAATAACCATACGAATCACGTGGTGCACCCAATGCTTCTATCACCTAATCAATGTGCCGATTAGCTACACACGCTCCATTGATCTATGATAAGCATCGAGCCACCCTTTGCCACCAATGTCATCCCCAAATTAGTGTGCCGGTTAACCACACACGCTCCACTAACGTTTGACAAGGGTACGAAGTGTAATTCCATGGGTTAGCATACAATTTCACATTTTGCCTAAAGTAACTATGATTTGGGAATTTAAAAAAGCATTTAGTTACTTTGTACTTCATTATACTTATAATGGAAGGTTTCTGTCCTATCCTACCCGTTCGGCTAACGACCCTCCACTAGTCAAGAGTGTGGTGGGTAAGAGTGGATACCCATTCAATCGCTATTTTATAGGCAATTTCCTTAAACACCCCTTATAGACTAGCTTCGTGAATAAGGCCTACTAACGGTAAGACTGAATTTTTAGTTATACATATATAATATTAAACTTTTAATGTTATATATAGTATAAGGGTGTATTTTACACTTTTAAAATACTAGGTGGTTTAAATTATACTTTTAATTAACAAAAATCATTATGGATTTATTAAATCTCTTTTAATTATACACTTAATTAATTTAATAAAACCATAAGGGTTTAATTTGAACTTTTCAAAATCAGGGTTTTGGAATTTAGACTTTCAAAATTAACTTTTAATCAACAATTCAAATTCCAAAACTTGAGGGCAAGTTTTGAAACTCTTCAAAACAATTAGGTTTTAATCTCACTTAAAATTTTCGAATTTAAGACATTTAAATTAAAATTTTAAATATTAAAACTCTTGATTTAATAATTACCATAAATTAAACAATTAATTTAAATTATTAAATCACAAGGGATTATCTAGATCATGAGGATAATTACCAATTATACATCTAAGATATCCTAATCCCTTGAATCCCTCTCTAAATCTCGAAAATAAGGGATGGGATAATTCAAGATCTTTAATTACCATATTTAACAATTAAAAGATAATTACAAGATATGAGATTATCCAAATCCCTAAAATTTAGGATCTAACCTTGGGGAAGGAGGTAATTCGAAATCCAAGGGTTGGATAACCCTAGATTTCAAAATCTTGGAGGCTAAGGAAAGGATTTGGGAAACCCTAGCAAAAATCGCCATCTAGGGTTTTGCAACCCTAATTGCGAAAATTACCTAGCCTTTAGGGTTTATTAGCCATAAACCCTAATATGTCAAGTTCACAAATTTGAATAAAAGCTAATTGAAAACAAAAACCAATGGCTCTGATACCACTGATGGATCTTATACAAACAATCCTATGTGTGCATGCAACCCTAGTATTGGATCTATGTTTTCACTATTAGTTATACAGCTTTATGAACAAAAAAAGAAACCTGGCATGATACTATAATTTTCGAAATTCATATATAAAGCTAGAATACATACCTTTTGTTGTTATATAGCAATAACAATTAGTTCCTTGAATTTCCTTAGCTCTTGAAAGCAAGTACCACAAGTGTAGTACCTCTAATGGAGTCACAAACACCATATGCAACTTAGATGAAGAGGAGAAGAAAAAGAGGCACCAAAAACGGCTGGAAACCCTAATGGAAGTGTTGTTCACGTTTTTAGGGCTTAAGGGTCCCTTTTATACATGTAGGCTATTAGGGTTTACAACTAGGAAACCCTAATCTGACTGCTTAGGCCCTAAGCAGCCCATGGACTCCTTAAACATATCCCTTGGACGATTTCTAATGGGCTTCCCATAGAATTCGTTCAACCTATATATTATTAGGTGATCCATAGCCCAATTATAATTATCTTATAATTACAACTTCAGTCCCCTAAGTTTAATTAATCTCTTTTAACCACAAAATTAATTCTTAATTAATTCTTGACCAATATTAATTAAACAATATGATTTCTCCTTTAATATATTATTCTCATAATATATTAATAAATCATATTTAAACCTTTCTCTCCTTAAATCATCCTACATATTGCTATGGTGAAGGCAACCCAAAAGGACCATGCTCATAATCGGGTCAAGTACATACCAAAACAGTTATGGACTTAGACACTAATCTGATAAGATTAATAAACCTTTTAATCTTTGAAGATCGATAAGATCTTGAACAGGTTATGAAAACAATGACGATATAAACACAGTAAAATTATGGAACAAGAATGAATCAAACGTGTTGAATGATTAAAACAAAATCCTCAGAAGAGCTCGATTAAGAACATCAACTGTAGAGGATTGGAAGGTTACAAGTGTTATCAAATAAACCTTTAGTCGTCTGGAAAATATCGTATTCTCAGATCTCTCAAAACCTTAACCTAATATGCATGCAAGCATAAGCTTATATACAAAGCATAAAAGACACACGGTTGGACAAGCCCAAACCGTAATACAAAGAATTATAAACAAACGAGCCCAAAAGACGCAATCTTCTAAGCCCAACAATCTCCCCCTTTGCGTCAATTTGGGGCGAGATCTTCACTCTGTCTTCAAAGCAGATGGCTTCTTTACCGTTTGAAAATTTTTCGGTATCAAAGCTAGAATATGATGCCTGAAGGTAATATACCAACGAAGCATATCTGTAAAGTTCTTCTTATCTGCTGTTGTATTCTGTTTGCATCGGTGAATGATATTGATGATGTGCTCCAGACACTCTGTAGAGAACAGATGCTTGTCTACCAACGCAAACAGAAACTTGTGCTTATCCCCCCTTGTGAACATAACTGTCAGATTGGAAGAATCAATCTGCCCCAACTTCATTTTATGGACATCTCCGGTTTTGGAAGTGGGCTTGACAGTCGGTTTCTTATTCATCACCTTTGCTATTTCCTGATCCATAGTGGCCAGCTCATGGACATAGGAAGCCAACATTCTTTTAAGATGAGAAAGAATTGGTTCATATTCTCTCTGGTTGGAGAGAAGAATGTTGTATAGCAAGATCCAATCGTGGGGGTTCAGACTGGGAAGATCTGCCAGAGAAATAAGATGTTCGGTGTTGGCAGTTCCTCTGTTGATTTTGAAATTGACGTTTACAAATTTCCCAGCCTGGGTTGGTTTCAGTACCTTGACTCTTATAATTTTCTGGGCACTCCAAGTCAAGTACTGAGGTTGACCGAATTTCAGATAGAAATCGATAAGCTCCCTGTCAACCTTCGGGTTCGGATGAGGGACGTTTGCAGTGACATCAAAGCAGTGAAAAGTGAAGGCTTTACGCGTAATGGGCATGTCGAACTGCGAGTCTTTGGAGTTTTCACACTCAAAAGATGCAATCGGTTCCAACCAATAAATAGAAGGAAACTCAATTGCTTGAGTGATGAGTGTGTCTCTGTCCCAATCTGGGAAAAGAGTCTTTTTAGCTTGAATTGCCTCCTCATCCTCCCGGATTTTCCTTTCTCTGGCTTCTGCCTCACGAGCTATCTTCAATGTTTCATCAAGCTCTCTGTCCCGTTTCTTGCATTGAAGAGCTTCAGTAATGGTTTCATCTGATTCTGATTCGCTCTCAACTAGGACATGTTTACCAGAACCCGAAGCTACATTACCCTTCGGTTCTTGTTTGGACATACCTTCCTCTCCCCCTTGTCTCGGAAGAACATGCTTCTTCGAGACACCCTTCATTTCACTTAGGATAGTGATCACCGGAAGGAGTTTCGCCTGGAGATGCTAACGAATAGTGAGGGTTAGGAAGGGATCATGGGAGTCAAGAACACCGGTTAACATATTTTTAACGTCACCAGCGCAACTCTGAAGAACTGCCCGTTGAGTTAAAAGTAAAGTGATTTCTTGTTGTGCCTGGGCCAGTTGAACTTTCTGTAAGTCAATAGTTGCCTGGTGCTTGATAACTTCTTCCTTCAGGGTGCTCTCGGCTGCTAAAGAGGCAAAACGTGAATCCAAAGATTTGAGAATTGAAGTGGATTCAGTTTTGAGGTCAGCACGCAGAGCCTCAAATTTGTTGGTTTCTCCCTGAAGGGTGGCTGCGAACGAGTCTACTGACGCTTGAAATTTGGAAGCATTTGAATCAGCATGAGCCTTGAGAGAATCAAGAAAGATCTGAGTTGTATGAACAACCTCAGAAACTTCCTTAGTAGCTTTGGAGCATGAGGTTGTTGAATTGTCTACAACGTCAGTAGAGCGATCCAAGGCTTCGGTGTAAGTCTGGATTGCGGACTCGATGAAAGCCTTCAGCACAGCACCCCCATATGCTTTACTGTCAGCCAGCAGACTGTCGAGTTTTGCGTGAATCTCTTGAAGTTGCTGACTTGACACAGGGGTATCTGTATCGGTGTCGGTAGGGATCCGGTAAGGGCTGTAATAGATGGAATCAAATTCATCATCATCACCCCCTAGGGTAGCACCGGAGTTGGAAGATGGAGAAGGGGAGGATTGAGGGTTGATAACCGGGGTATCAACCACAGAAGCAGCCCCCGTATCAGATACGTTGACCGTTACTGGTGGTTGGGTTGAGGTTATGGTGATACATTCTGTGATAATAGGTTGGGAGATAGAAGATGAAGGTTGAGAAATGGTGAAGGGAATAGTGGTTTCGGTTGTGGTTTGGGGAATTGATGTTGGAACAGAACTTGAGATGTTCTGTTTGGGTGATTGGATTGGAGTTGGAAATTTTGGGGAAGTAGGAGGAGAAGGAGATTTGGTAATTTGGGGAGATTTAGGTGGGGTAGGCGAGTTTTGTGGAGACGAAACGGGTGTAGTTTCGGTTTGAGGATTAACGTCTGGTGGGGTAGGAGAGTTTTGTGGAGACGAAACGGGTGCAGTTTCGGGTTGAGGATCAACATCTTCTATTTCGGATGGTGCATTCTGTTTTGATTCAGAAGGAGATCCTTTGGCTCTTTTAGCCATCTTCTTGACCTTTTTCGATCTCGGCTGAGAAGGTGCCTCTGCCTCGGATTTGCGTTTGGAGGACCTTCTCTTTTTCTCCTTTTGGAGAGCGGGTTCCTTCATCTCAGCCTTCTCCTTTTTGCTCGCTCTTTTGCCTCGGTTAGCAGGCTGATCCAGAGCCTCAAGAGCTGCACGTTGTTCCTCGGAAAGAACCCTAGGAGGCAGGGGGGTTCTGGAGCTGTAGTCCGCCATAATCTTGCTGTGGGGCGTGACACATCTGTACATGGACTCAGGGATTAGTCCATAGTGGAGGAACTTACTTGGATCTGAGAGAATGATTTTCTTGGTGTGGTATGTGGCAATTGAAGCCATAAGAACATCCTTCATGACAGGGATGTCAAGAGAATCAATGGCTCTCCTGGTGATGAGGGTCCAAAACCTGGCGCATGAAATTTCTGAGTGCCTTGCGGTAGAGTTAAGACTCTGAACCACTTGAGACCAGAGAATTGACCCATAGTCAAGATTGATGCCGTTGTAAAGGCTGTACAGCATTGTGAGAAATCCTTTGCTAGTGGTGTCGGAACCACCACATCGCTCCGCTAAACCCTTAATTAAAAGGGTAAGCAATCCATTCAACTGAGATGGAAGACATGATTTCTTGACTTTGCCAACAGATGTTAGAACATCTGTATACCCCATCTCGTACATCATCTTAAAGATTTGGGCGGTTGAGATGAAGTCTGGAGAGATGACAGAAGCATCCACGGCAAGCCCTAGAAGAGAGCAAAACCGTGTTTTGGAAACGGAAGTCTTCTTGTCGTGAATAGAGAAGTAGATACGGTCTTTGTGTTTGTCATAGCTTGCTGTGGAGTAGACTTGAGATAGCAGGGTCATAGGAACTGCCTCCACCTGCGTTAATGCCAATACCAATGGGGAATATTTGAGGCATTCCACCACGTAGAGCATATATGAGTCATAGACGAATGGAGACAACTCTATGATCATGTTCTGATTTGGTTTGATTGCAAGAAAGGAAGAAGAAGCCGATTGATCGTGAGCAGAAGAAGAAGTCGCCATTGTTGAGTTTTTGGAAGAAGATGAACAGTGCAACTTTATCAGAGAGATAATGCTTTGAGAGGTAACTGCCAAAGAACACGATCACGTCTTATTTATACCGTTCTCAGGAGAGAGAAAATCGTGATGATTAGGAACCCAAAACGTCGCCTGAAAAAGCGCGATTAGAAGTTATGGTGTATTCAATGAAGATGTCAGCACACGTGGGGCTGAAACGAATCCTTTGCACGCGCCCAAATCTTTTTCGTACCGTTTGAAATCCCTTGTGCCCTTGTTTGGTTACAGTTGAGACTTAGAACCATGTGCCAAACAGTAATTAGAATGTGGGAAAACAATTCCGTGCATAAGAGTGTGAAAGACAAGGAAATAAATCTAATGTGTGTGGTAGTGCGTGTTGTCTAAATAAAAGACAGAAGGCAGAAGATTCCGGGCAAGAATCGCTTCCTTCAGAGTCAAGAGAGACCTGAAGTGTTTGTGTGGTTTCCCGAGAAATACGATCAGTTGTCTTTAGAGAAACAATGAAAGGCGTCTTCTGTTGATGGCTAAGAGGTGGCTGAACTCAAACCAAACATTAAGTCTTGACATAAAACTAAGTGTTGGTAGAGTTACCTGTGAGACCGATGTGATCTGTTGAACAGGTAGGTGGGAAGTATTCTGTGATGGGAATGATATAGACAGAAATCTCAAAATAAATTAAACTGGATCTCTTTGGGAAGAAATGTCTTAGGACGAGACAGTTTCATAAAAGATCACTCATAAAGAAGATTTCCAAGTAAAAGCTTGAGTTAATAACTCACCGTCAATTCTATTTAGGTGTTGAATTTTGGGTTTCACTCAGAACGTGGTAATCGAATCTAAGATCATGAACTCAGATGTTGTGCAACCATAAGCCTCAGTGGTAAAGACCGAGAGCATCAAGGGTTACTTTGGGGAGCGAATGTAAGTGAAGAAGTTGAAGAGATGGTTAAGAGACCGAACGTACCTTCTGCTACATAAATGGGACAAAGCAGAGCAACTCATGTTTCAGATGAGTAAAAGAAGGTAGCTCTAGACCGAATATGAGAGAATAGCCTGATTGGGAAGAAACGATAGGTATTGATCGAATCATTAAGGCATGCTCAAGGTCATAGAGGCTTGAGACAACATACAGCAGCATGCTTCTAGGGACGTCTAACTAGTCTTATAAGAGAAAAACATACCTGGATGAACGATCCATAAGGAGATACTAGTATTCACTTGAGCAAGAAGAACATATACTAGAAATATGAAATATTTTTGAAATTTTGAAATTTACTTAGAGATAAATAAATACTGAAAGACAAAATATTTTTGTTAATTTTTAATTTTCTGAAAAAAAAAAAAAAACAGAAAGATAAAATATTTTTGTTAAATTTGAAGTTTCTGAAAAAGGAAAAAAAAACAGAAAGACAAAATTTAAACAAGGAAAAGTAGTAGAGATTGGGAAGAACCGAGCGGTTTGATTGAATGAGTGCCTATCTTGTAGAGACAGAGAGAGACCGAGCGCTCTGGTTGATTTGGTTCCGTTATGTTACTAGAGCAGAGAGCAACAGAGCGTTCTGCTAGGTTCGGTTCTTTGATTTTGCCAGAGCAGAGAGTAACCGAGCGGTCTGTTAGGTTCGGTTCTTGAATTTGACCAGAACAGAGAGCAACCGAGCGGTCTGTTAGGTTCGGTTCTTGAATTTGACCAGAACAGAGAGTGACCGAGCGGTCTGTTAGGTTCGGTTCTTTAATTTTACCAGAACAGAGAGCAACCGAGCGGTCTGTTAGGTTCGATTCTTGAATTTGACCAGAACAGAGAGTGACCGAGCGGTCTGTTAGGTTCGGTTCTTGAATTTTACCAGAACAGAGAGCAACCGAGCGGTCTGTTAGGTTCGGTTTTTGAATTTTTTTTTTTTTTTTTTTTTTTTTAAATAGAGACATGAGGATTTGGGACCGATTCTGCAACCATCATGCCTAAGCCTTGCAATATCTGATTGAATAATGCTTCAGGAAGAGATTTTGTAAAGATGTCAGCCAGCTGATCAGTGGTTCTTACGAAGTGAACTTCGACATTTCCATCTTCCACATGATCTTTGATGAAGTGATACCTTAGTGCTATGTGTTTGGTTTTGGAGTGTTGCACTGGGTTATGACAAATCCTAATTGCACTTTCGGAGTCACAATATAGTGGGATCTTCTTCATATTGAGTCCATAGTCTCGAAGTTGACTTTGGATCCAAATCACTTGTGATGTGCATGATGCAGCTGCAATATATTTTGCTTCGGCTGTAGATAGCGACACGCATGTCTGTTTCTTGGATTGCCAGCTAACTAACTTCCCGTCAAGAAATTGACATCCACCGGTCGTGCTTTTTCGGTCGAGTCCACATCCTCCAAGGTCAGCATCAGAATAGGCTTGAACAAAGAAGCCTGAGTTGGATGGATACCAAAGACCTAAGGAGGTGGTTCGCTTGAGATATCGGAGGATGTTCTTCACTGCAAGCATGTGAGGTTCACGGGGGTTTGCCTGAAATCGAGCACAATAACACACAGAAAACATGATATCAGGTCTGCTAGCAGTAAGATACATTAATGATCCAATCATTTGACGATAGAGAGTGATATCGACAGCTGGTTTGTCTAGAGATGGGGTAAGCTTAGTGCCGAATGCCATTGGGACTTTGACTTTTGAGTCTCCCATCATACCGAACTTTGCTAGGAGAGTCTTTGTGTAAGCTTCCTGATTAATAAAGATGCCTTCGGGTCCCTGTCTTATGTTTAAACCAAAGAAAAAGTTAATAGGACCCATTGAGCTCATTTCAAACTTAGTCTCCATCAGCTTTCTGAATTCAGCCGTTAAGCTTGGATTCGTGGAGCCAAAGATGATATCATCGACATAAATTTGAACTATCATAAGGTGGTTACCTTCCTTTTTGCGAAAGAAGGTTGGGTCAACCGAACCTTGTTTGAATTTAGACATCTTTAAAAATTTTGTAAGCGTTTCATACCAGGCTCTCGGAGCTTGTTTAAGGCCGTACACAGCTTTATCCAGAATATAGCAATGATTTGGATGCTTTTCGTTCACGAATCCAGGAGGTTGCTCTACGTACACCGTCTCTTCAAGTTCTCCATTGAGAAATGCACACTTGACGTCCATTTGGAAAACTTCAAAGTTCTTGTGAGCAGCATAAGCTAAGAATATTCTAACAGATTCTAGCCGAGCTACTGGAGCGAAAGTCTCTTCGTAGTCTATCCCTTCCTCTTGACAATATCCCTTGACCACCAGACGAGCCTTGTTCCGTATAACATTACCTTCCTTGTCCATTTTGTTCCTAAAGACCCATTTGAGACCAACAACCGAAGCATCTGGAGGAGTTGGAATTAGGCGCCAGACTTTGTTTCTTTCAAATTCGTTCAACTCGTCTTGCATTGCTTGAACCCAATCAGAGTGTTCGAGAGCAGTGTTAACTGTCTTTGGTTCAACTTTTGATACGAATGAATTGAACATGCAAAACTCTACCTTTGAAAATAAGGAAGTCTGTTTTGCCTTCAGTTGTGATCGGGTCAGAACATTTTCAGATACATCCCCAACTACCTGAGAGACAGGATGATCTCTGGTCCATTTGATAAGAGGAGGGTAATTTGGATCAACGGTTGGGTCTAAGTCGGCATTGATTATTTCTTCTAGTTCAGATTGGCTATCATAACCGAGTGTCACATCGTCATGTTCTACCTCAGTTGGTGTACATTGGAAGATATGAGGTTCGTGTGATTCTAGTGGACCTGGGCTTGCTGGTGTTGAGACCTCTTCGGTTGAAGTTGTAGAATTTGGCTCCCCCTGGACTTGAGCATTTGGCTCCCCCTCGACTTGTGTGCATGGCTCCCCTTCGACTTGTGTGCATGGCTCCCCCTCGACTTGAGCTTCGTTGGAAGGAGAGTCGTTACAGATTGATTCTTCTTCATACATTCTCCTTGTAGCATCTTCAACAATCTGCTCCATGTGATCAACTTTGTTATCTGCTGCACCAGCTTCAGAAAGTGAAGCATTCTCTGGTTCGTCAAAGAGCTCCAGAAATGTCTCGAATAGATTAGCAACCGAGACTGTAACGATGCCATTTGGAGGAAAGATTTCCCCAGTGATATTTTCTTTAGCCTGCAGCTTCTTGACATAGTTGTCGTCAAAGGTCACATAATACGTCTCTTCAATTTTTCTTGAACGCTTGTTTAGGACCCTGTATGCCTTGGATGTGAGAGAGTAACCCAGGAAAATTCCTTCGTCGGCTTTGACATCAAACTTGTTGCGGTGTTCTTTGGAGTTGAAGATGAAACACCTTGAGCCGAACACATGAAAAAATTTCACATTTGGCTTCCTGTTGTTCAATATCTCATATGGGGTGAGAGCGAACCTTTTGTTGAGATATGACCTGTTCTGTGTAAAACAAGCAGCACAAATAGCATCAGCCCAAAAATAAAGAGGTAAAGAAGCAAAACTTAGCATAGTTTGGGCAGCTTCACACAAGGATCGGTTTCGTCTTTCGACTATTCCGTTCTGTTGTGGTGTGTAGGGAGCTGAGAAATTATGACTAATTCCCTTCTCTGCAAGAAACTCTTCAAACTCCCTGTTCTTGAATTCGAGACCATTGTCACTTCGGATGTTGCGGACAACCTTTTTGAGCTGTACTTCAATTTGCGTAATAAACGTTTTCAGCTTTTGAGTCGCTTCAGATTTGAGCTTTAGAAAGAACACCCATGTAAATCGAGAAAAGTCATCAACGATAACAAGAATATACTTGCTACCACCGATGCTTTCGATAGATGAAGGACCACAAAAATCAATATGAATTAATTCGAGTGGTTCAACAACTTTTGTATTGATAATAGATGGATGACTTTGACGACTCTGCTTTCCCATTTCGCATGCAGCACATAGATGATCCCTGTCGAACTTGAGTAATGGAAGGCCCCTTACATGACCTCCTGTAACAAGACGATTGATATCTTTGAAGTTAAGATGAGATAATCTTCGGTGCCACAACCAGCTTTCATCGGATTGCGCTTTTGACAATAAGCATACAGCTGGGTTTCCTTTGATGGGTTTCATGTTTAAGGGAAACATTTCACCCTTTCGCTCTGACTTGAGAATTATTTTATTTGTCTCTTTCTCTATAATCTCTGAACCTTCATCATCGAATGAGACTTTGAGACCTGTACCTCCAACCAGTTGAGATACACTAATGAGGTTGTGTTGGAGTCCTTCGACATATGCCACCTTCCTTATTGAGAAATCCCCATTGGTTATCATCCCGTATCCCTTTATGGTGCCGAAAGAATTGTTTCCGAACTTGACATTGCCACCATTTGCAAGCGATCTGTACTCCCTAAGCTCTTCTTTCCTTCCTGTCATGTGACGTGAGCAGCCACTATCAATGTACCATTCTTCGTCGAACTGCTCGTCACTTATAATCTGCAAAATTTAGAGAGATTTAGGAACCCAAAGTTTCTTGGGTCCACGTGAGCTTTGCATGGAAACAGGAGCAATGAGAGAGATATCAACAAGAAAAGTTCTTTTTACGAGAGTTGTTTTATCTTTCCTTTTAATGGTGTACACTTTTATTTTGTTAAGATTAGTAGAGTTAGATTTGGTCTTTGATGTGGATTTTTCGACTTTCTGCTTCCACATTTGCTCAGTTGATGAATGAGATTTAGAACGAGATTGATATGAAACTGAGGATGAAGAAGAATTGGAAGAATGAAAAGAATCAGACTTAGAAGGAAACTTCAGGTGACCCTTTTGTTTTTGATCATTGGAGGGACCGACCTTAGAGTTTTGAACTCTTTTGTCTTCAGAACCGAACCTTTGTGTTTGGTTCGAGCCACTTTTGGAACAGAACCTTTGGTTCTGGTTGATATCCTTTTCAGAACCGAACTTCTACTTTCGGTTGTTGTCCTTTTGTGAACCGAACCTCGGCTTTCGGTTTTTGGGACTTTCAAGCTTTTCTTCAGGAATGTCTTCATACTTTAGATTCTTGTTTTGATGAGTGAAGTATGCATTCTGGGAACGCCAAAATTGTTTCCTTTCCGAAAGGTTCTTCCGGTATCTAATGTTCCTTTCTATCTTCCTGTTCCGCATCTGAGATGGTTGATGATGAACATTTGCTTTTGTTTTTGCTGACTCCTTGATCGGTTCCATTTGAACTGCGGTGGAATTACTTTGAGCTGAGGAAGCCGAAGGAATGGTTTCTGTTGGTGAGTGAACATCCTTCTGAGGAGTATCTTTTGTACCACTAGTGCTCGGCTCACTGAAGTTGTTTGGCTTATTCAAAGGTTCGGGTATATATCTTCCTTTGCTCTTCCATGAAGTTCTTTCAGATAAACCAATGGTTTCGTCTGCATTATCAATAGGAGCTTCCCAGAAGTATTCATCACAGCCATCAGCATTGTCTTTGTCTACAATGGCTGCAAGTTCGGCTGTTTGATGTTCAGTTACTCCTGTTACCTTGTATACTTGATTTGGAGTAGTCCTGACCTTTTGATACACAACAGCTTTCTCAACTAATTTTGGGGACTTTTGATGGGACAACCGAGCAAACTCTACCGAATTTTCAGAAATAAGATTCTTGTGATTTTCTGGCTCGGTTTTAATAAATTCTGAGCAATCAACCGTGTCCTCTACAGAAATTTCACTCATATTGTCATCCTCATCAAGCTCAGATGCATTTTCAACATCAATTTTGTTTTCTGAGCTTACTTTGGTGTTTAAAGAGTCAAATTTTTGCATGGTTTCGGTCCTCAGTTTAAGTCTGTCATTTTCATCCAAAAGATTTTTAAGCATGAGCTTGTGGTCTTTAGATTTAATGAAGGACTCAATTTTGTCCAGTCCATACATGTAGGTGGGATTTATGTTATCAGATGATATCACACTTTCACAGTTATAAGCTTCGGCATCGATTTCATCTTCCTTAAATTCCAGGAAGGGCAAAATCATGCGGTGAATTCTTTGGCCTATTTCACAATCCAAGTGGAGCTGAGTAATATTAGAATACAGACGTTTAGCAATTAAACAAAAAACATTTCGTTGTTTTAACAATTTCAAATTGTCTCTTTGCAAATAAATGTTTTCATCTTTAACTCTGACTAATTCCGATTCCTTTAACTCTATCCACATTCTCCGCTCCTCACTCTTCGACGCAGCCCTGCTCAATTGATCAGTTAGGTTAGAATTTGTGACCCGAGTTTGAGTTAAGCTACTATCTAAATGAGATATTCTTGAATTGACACTTTTTAGTTCTTTCTCGTAAGAGGATGATGGTACTTTGCATGAAATAAAAACAGATTGTACCTTCTTTATCAGTTCATCCAGCTCATTGAACTGCTGGCTGAGTGGTTTGGCTGTGAAGCACATATCCTCTTTTGCATTCTGTCCATCATTGCCTCCATCGGTGTTGTATCCCCTCAATTGAGATACGTCAGAAACCATAAGGCATTTACCACCACTGCCTTCTTCCTTAGACACGAACGCCTTTCCATGAGTAGGCTGCCTCACTTCCTCGTCTTCTGAGTCAGTAGACCAAACTTCCGTGCTACCGAACTCATCACCTGGAACAGAACCCTGCACAATAAGGGCATTACAAGGCGGGTTAGCAGCAGACTTCTTCATTCTCAACTCATCTAGCCTTTTCTGCAACACAGCTTCCTCATTGTTTCCATCATCTTTCTCAGCCATTTTCTTGAGGACACAGTCCTTAGCATAATGATTTTTCCCACCACAGTACAAACAGCTCACTCCAGAGTCGCCGTCAACCTTCGGTTCCTTCTTGTGCTCCTCAACTTTCGGTTCATTAACCACCTTTTCTGAGCTGTAACTTCCCTGCCAGTTTCGGTTTTTGTTGCTGGGAAATTTCTTCTTTATGAACCTTTTGGGATTGGATACCATCAAGGCATAATCTTCTGATGTGAGATCATATTCTTCCAGGCTGAGGTCTTCATCCTCCATAACGGCTTTACTTTTTGACAAGAGAGCCAACGAACCGAGACCAGAAACGACATTCTTTTCTTGCACCACGTTTTTCTCTTGAGACTTGAGAATTCCCACCAGTTTCGCCAATGAGTATGATTTAAATTGCTCATGGGCTTTAACTGTGGAAACTACTGCTCTCCACTCAGACCTTAGACCATTCAGGAATGTAACTTTCTGTTCGATGAGCTTCCTTTCGATATCATGTTTGATCATCTTGCTGAGAAGATGATTGAAGCGATCGAATGTCTGGGTTACAGATTCTTCAGCCCCTTGTCTAAATTCACCAAACTCAGATAGAAGCAGAGTTTGAATAGAATGTTCGAGATCTTCGTCTGTAGAATACAATTCACGAAGTCTGTCCCATACATCCTTCGCCGTCGTGCAAGAGCTAACCAATCTGAATGTATCGGACTGAAGGGCAAACCGGATCAATCTTAGTGCTTTGATATTGCATTGGAACTTGTCTTTTTCATCTTGTGCAATGTCTTTTACGTCCTTGAGCAGATCATTGTATTCTTTTTGAGTTTTAATGACTCTGGACGTTGCAGAATGAGAAAACGGTCCGTTGGTGATGGCTTCCCAAATCAAATACCCATTTTCCTCCGACCCAATAACGTAGTCTTCGAAATGATGTGCCCATACTTCATAATCGTTGGTGTATAAGATCGGAATCCTTGTCGTCGAACCAATGCTGTTTGAAATATTGATAACATTTGATTGTGTAGCGTCCATTATGATCGTAAAAACCTGTTCAAAGATCAGACTTGTAATAAAGCGGATTAGGGAAAAATAATAAATATCAAGATACGTCAATAAAGAGATGACGGCTCAATAAATATTGATGATTGCGGAAAAACCCTAATGATAATCTTTTTCACAGAAAAGATGTGTATCAATTACACAGTCTCCTGCTCTGATACCAATTGATAAGATTAATAAACCTTTTAATCTTTGAAGATCGATAAGATCTTGAACAGGTTATGAAAACAATGACGATATAAACACAGTAAAATTA
The DNA here is from genome assembly GCF_052625555.1 of Lactuca saligna. Taxonomy (NCBI): domain Eukaryota; kingdom Viridiplantae; phylum Streptophyta; class Magnoliopsida; order Asterales; family Asteraceae; genus Lactuca; species Lactuca saligna. The sequence goes on along the minus strand of NC_136420.1, from coordinate 302,756,554 downwards.
TGGAACAAGAATGAATCAAACGTGTTGAATGATTAAAACAAAATCCTCAGAAGAGCTCGATTAAGAACATCAACTATAGAGGATTGGAAGGTTACAAGTGTTATCAAATAAACCTTTAGTCGTCTGGAAAATATCGTATTCTCAGATCTCTCAAAACCTTAACCTAATATGCATGCAAGCATAAGCTTATATACAAAGCATAAAAGACACACGGTTGGACAAGCCCAAACCGTAATACAAAGAATTATAAACAAACGAGCCCAAAAGACGCAATCTTCTAAGCCCAACATAATCCAACAATGATTTGGGTGGTCGTTGATCGATTCACTAAGAGTGCGCATTTCATAGCAGCCAGGGAGAAATGGTCTATGGAAAAGCTTGCGAATTCTTATGTGAAGGAAATTGTGAGACTTCACGGTGTTCCGCTAACAATTGTGTCGGATCGTGATAGTCGTTTCACCTCAAGGTTTTGGAAATGTCTACAAGAGGAAATGGGTACCAAGTTATGTTTAAGTACAGCTTACCATCCACAGACTGATGGTCAGAGTGAAAGAATGATACAAACACTTGAAGATATGCTGAGAGCATGTACCTTGGATTTCCTAGGTAATCGGGATGAACATTTACCGTTGGTAGAATTTTCCTATAATAATAGTTTTCACTCGAGCATTAAGATGGCACCTTACCAAGCTTTATTGTATGGACAAAAGTGTCGTACGTCGTCTTGTTGGCTTGAGGCTGGGGAAAAGCAGTTTATGGAACCGGAGATGGTTCATCAAACTGCTGAAAAGTTGAAAATAATTAGGGAAAAAATGTTAGCAGCTCAAAATCGTCAAAAGAGTTATGCTGACAAAAAGCGAAGACCGATGACTTTTGAAGTTGGGGATTCGGTTTTGCTTAAAGTCTCGCCGTGGAAAGGACTTATAAGATTTGGTAAAAGGGGAAAGTTGAGTCCAAGGTTTATTGGACCGTTTAAAGTTCTTCAGAGGATTGGGAACCAAGCTTACAAGCTCGAATTACCCAAAGAACTGAATGGAATTCACAACACTTTTCATGTGTGTTATTTGAGAAAGTTCACGGGAGAAGTTCCCGATACAATTCCAATTTCTGAATTGAGAATCGATGAGAACAAAAGGTTGATTGAAGAACCAGAGGCAATTGTTGACCGAAAGACTAAGAAGTTGCGACACAAAATGGTTGGGTTAGTGCTTGTCCGATGGAAACACACGAATGGGCCGAATCTCACCTGGGAGACGGAGAGTGACATGATGGGTCGCTATCCGCATTTGTTTGTTGATGTGTGATTCCGGAGACGGAATCATTCTAATGTGGAGAGAATTGTAACGCCTGTGTTTTTGGGCTTGCCATTTTTAGCAATGTGATAGTCTAGGTTAACCTTTGTAACCCGTTTTGAAATAATAAGATTGTATTATTTGAGTATTATGTGATTTGTGGTTAATTGCTTAATTATGTGGTTTGATTAATTAAGAATAAAAATAAGCGTCAAAATTTAAGTGTAAAATAAACTTGATATCTTTAAATAATGTTAAAGTAGTTGAAACAAGGTTTCCGAAGATATAAAGAATGCCGATTTCCGAGTTATAACGAGGAAGTTATGACCTGTCGAAGTTTCGCGACAGAAGCGGCAACGCTGAATAACGTAAAAAGTGAAATTTACGTTAGAGCGATATTTAGCCTTAGTGATCTAAACGAGAATTGAAGACCTCGTTTTTAGTATCAAAGCGATAAAAAGTTAGGCGAGAACGGACGTCAAACGAAGAAGTTATGAATTTATAACGAAAATTTCTGTCCCCACCTATTAAAAATAAATAATAAAAATAAATTCAAAATTAGTCGACGGAGTCTAAACGAAAGTTGTAGAGCGTAGTCTCACCTTCGCGTGGATATAAAGAACATCAAAAACAGAGCTCGTATACAAAAGTTACGCAAGTTTGAAGTTTGCTTAATAGCGTACGCCCAGCGTAATTTGGGGTACGCCCAACGTACCCGTGAACCGCCTCAGCTACGCATGCAATGACGTCACTCGAACACATACGCATGCAATGACGTTGTGTATGCCCCGCGTACATGAATTACGCCCCGCGTAATTCGGGCTTCCAGCCTCTATAAAAAGGATCCGAAGGCAGCCTTAGTTCCTTTACAAATTCCATCCTTCTCTCTAGTCTTTTGCCTCGTTTTGCGTGCTGTTTGTACCCTGAAGCCCCGGTAATATTCCCGAGCCCCGAAGTAAGATTCGAAGCCCCGAGGATCCCGAAGAGCGTTATTTCCGAGCCGAAGCTCTGCCCCCGAGAAGTTCGTTTTTTGAAGAGATCTTCCAGATCTGCTGAGGATTACTAGTTTTGCAAGCCGTAGTGTTGTCCGATCATCTTCTGATCAAGTGAGTGTATACTACCTTTCATAAACGCAATAATAATACAAGTATGATTTGAGTGTATTAAGTTTATTATCGTTTATACGTGTGAATGCGTTGTTACTTTCTCCTAACGTATAACTATGAAGTATTTTATACGAGATACGTGTTATGTGTATATTTTGTTGTTATGTGTGTGAATGTATATTCACTTTCTTCTATCTTACAGATCTGATTATTTCTATATGAAATACGTGTTATGTGTGTGTGCCTCATCTGTTATATGGAAAATGTATTGATCAAGCATACTATACAAGCTTTGAAAATATGTATAAAAATGTATGTTTTTATCTACTAATATGTTGGGTAGAACATGGGTAGATAGTTGGTGTGTAATAAACAGATGAGAGGTCTCGTTGTTGTTTTGATCCAGTCATCTAGCGGAATTTAGATGACGACCACGGACTTTTCTAGATAGACCAGTGGAACGCTAGCAGGCTCATAACCTGTAGGTGTTAATGAACTTGGGTGTTCATTCGCTGTATTCCATCCCCCTCATGGTTGCCTTATTTGACTTATATTGCTGAGGAAACCCCGCAGCATGTGTTGTCACCCCGATGAAAATATTCTTAGATTAGGTCCCTTGTGTTAGTTATTTTAGGGACATAAAGTGAGAATAACGGGAATGGGTAACTGGGTTATTGTTGGTTGATAATAATTAATTTAATTATTTATTGTGGGTTGAAAATCTTATATGCTCACCAGGCTCCCAAGCCTGACCCACTCAGTTTTATTTGTATTACAGGAAGTGGCGCAAGGGCGTAAGATGGATGAACCATCAAGTTGTTTTGTTTACAAGTCTGTATATGTAAATATTTGTTGAATGACTTTTAATGTTATCGTTTATGCTTGTTGGTCTATATCGGAACATGACACCCCGAGTTTTGATTATATAATGAAAAATACATTTCTCTTATGTAATGCTTTGGTAAAATTGTTTTATCATGTTTTGTTTTTGGGAACAAATTCCGCAACTCTTTCAAATCAAAAGGATTTAATCTGAATTTATTTTAAAAGCATAAATGAAAATCGGTCTTTTCTGGCCGAGATTTTGGGGATGTCACAAAGACTCAATGCTTTCATTGCTTAGCAACCCAGATCTAACAGTAACCGATTTTTTATGATGGTCAATAGCAGTAAACGGAACAAAAACCATTCGATACCTATTACACAAAGTAATGTTCATTAAAGTCAAATTTTGATGTATTAATAATTGAATGTAAAAATATTCATATATGAATAAGCTATAAACAAAAATAGATAAAATAACTTACTTGTTTGTTCGAAAAGTTGCATCAAACGAGATAACATCACCAAATTCAGCATAATATGTCTTCTCCATTTCATGAGCCCAAAACATACAGTCCAAAACATCATCTTGACAATTAAACTCAAATGAGTAATTTGGATAATGAGCTAGACGGTCATTTATTGTGTTTATTATCATCTGGGCATCTTTATAACCAATAACCATGTTGATCTCTCTCCTTAAATTTTTATAGTCAACTACTTTTGGCTTTACAAACTCATACCCACCTCTCAAACTTGCCCTCAACTTATGAGCCATAGTTGGACCTATTTTTGATGTGGAAGCACGCACAATAAACTCTTTTTCTGAATATGATATTTGTCTCGCTTTTTTTAAATCGCTTCTCTTCTCAAGTGGATGGTTGTGAAGTTCATCAAACTGAAAAACTTTATAATCTGGAGTTCCATACACATATTCAAATATAATCTTTACTTGACAACCAATAGCTCTTGAATTTGAATTTCGTTTCCTCCTAACACCACTTGTACCTAATGTGTACCAAGATTTCTTTTTCTGTTTACCACCACGATTACATAAAACATGTTTCTTCTTCATAATCTTGTTATCAAACCTTGACTGTATGCTCAGTCTAACATCAAAACCACCAATTTCAGCATACCCAGAATACATTTTGATAGCCAACTTTAATGATTTGAAGATTAAACCCTTAAATGGAATAAGTTGAACAGGTACATCTGGCTTATAGACATGTTCTCCAATTATATCATCACAATATTATGCATCATGTACTGAACTTAAAGATTCACCACCTAAAATAATAATGCATGAATAAAACAATAACATATATGAATACATCAAACTCATATAAATAAAACAAAAAATATTCATATATGAATAAAAATATTCATATATGAATACATAAAATTCATGACGCTTCAAAATATATAAAATAAAACATAACTTATTCATATATGAATAAAACGAAAAAAAATAAAAATTTCGAAATTACAATTATCACACGATTATTCATATATGAATAAGACAATAATTTATTCATATTAACATATTCATATGTAAACAAATGATAATCAACAAAATTAAAAACAACAAAATAATTCAATAACTGAGACCTACAAAAATTGAGTTCTCAAAATCTTCTTCTTCACTCTCACTCATAGAAGAATACAAATCACCATCAATAACACTAGAATTCGATATAATACACCAAATGATCTATATAAATAAACAAAAACAATCTTAATATCGAATATAATGAATATATCTCACAAAAGAAATCGTAAAGATGAAAACCTGGTTAATTACGAATATATCTCACCTCAACGTACAAAATATCTGAAAGAAACTCAAATCATATATGATTAGATGATGTAATTAAGCAATCTCTATCGTACACAGCGTAAAAACTACAACGATATATCCGATTAAAAATTAAATTAGCTCAGATTCGAAATAAATATCTCAAACTACTTAACAAAAATCCGATGAAATAACTTGAATATATATTCGAAACTTGATAATCTTGATAATGAACTCCGATTAAACAACATCAAAACGAAGATAATAAGCGTAATTCCAAACAAATTATAAAAAACAATAATCTTAATAATGAACTCCGATCTATCCTATTCAAATGATATACATACCTGATCAAATCGGCGGAAACTGAATACGATGTAGGAAACTGAAACACAAATGCGAAATTTCACGATTAATGGAATGAATACGTATAATTGCTAACGAGTTATATAAAGAAAATAATCTTGATAATGAATTCCTCATATCCGATTCAAACAAGATAAATATATCATCAAATTAGAAACTGATAACAACGAACAGGTAAATTCTATGTAAAAAAGTTGCTAATTTACAAAGATACCCTTAATGAAAATGGACACACGAATTTTTTTTTTTATTTGAACATGTTAGATAAATGATTGATTGAGAATGATTCCTTAATTTTCAACTTTTTTCTGAATTAAACCTACCTCTCTCTTTCTCTCTCTCTCTCTCTCTCTCTCTCTCTATATATATATATATATATATATATATATATATATATATATATATATATAATATATACTAGGCTTTCATCAATGCACTCTCACTATTCACCAACACAGGCTTTCATCAATGTCTTGTAATGAGTATGTCTCAAAATGGTAAGAATAATACACTTTACCTTTTTTTTTTGTTTTTTTTGCTAACAATATTGATGACGGATTTACACAAAGTCGTACCGTTTTTATTTTTATTTTTTAACGGCAAAGACTATCTTTAATCTATTAGAAAATAGCTAGCAAAAACATAACAATAAAGAGTGTAGGATATTTATTAAATTCAAGATCCCTCTAAAGGTTTATAATATTATATAAGATCTTATATATAGGGTAATGCTAAATTTGATGGACATGCCGATAATATATCACGGGATCCCAAATTCTCAATGGATTAAAAGTTATGTCCGTTTTATGTAACATCCTAAACATTTGGATGTTAATTAAGTAAGAAAAATGAATGGAGTGCAAAATTTTGATATTGTCAATAATAACAAAATAGTATAAAGGGACAAAACGATCCGTCCACATCTTTAATAATGATGGTGATGTCAATTGTGATCATTTCATTTGATTACACGAGTGCAAGAACTTGAAAAATTCATTCGATGAAAGTAACTGCATTTTGGTTAATTATGTGCTTATTATGTTTATTTCATGATAATGTTGGTATGTATTGTAACAACCTTTGGGAGAAGATGTAATGTGATATTGGTATAAATAACTATAGAAATATGTAAGCGGATGAAAAGGGTAAAATAGAATCCTACACGTTCAAGACCTCTTAGGATATACCTTGTATACATAAAATGTAATTTTATCATTTGTTTTTATTATATTTCTGATGTGCAACTAGCTTCTTATGCAAGTGTGTACCTTAAGGGTTAAGGCTATTGCCCTAATTGACTTAAATCGAGATCCATTTGTTCTCCCTTTCACCCTTTAGTTCCAAATACGAATTTACAAAAAGTTGCAAGAAACAAAAAAAAAAAAAGTAAAAGAAAAGGAAAGGAAAGGATGCAAGTGGAATTTTCTCTTTTACGTTCATGGATGCCATCTCTCATTGCTTTGTAAAAATGCTCATAAATAAAGAAATACCACATTTCTGGTTACGTTCCCAGTTTCCCATTATTTTAAATACGAATGATGAATCTTAATTTAGTAAATAGCTTAAACTAATGGTCTGGAAATTTAAAGTTTACAGAATTGAAAATGATGTGAAATGTATTATTAATTTGGAAGATACTAGATACATAGTAAGCAGAATACACTATATTGGAAAATACATCCTCACATTATGAAATATATGTTTTAACTTCAAAATTCTAAGGAAGGGTTTCTCATGAGGAAAAAACCATTCATTTTAAAATAAAAAATTTACAGAAAAATATTAATATTATAAACGAAAGTATGAAATAGTCAAAAATTAATTCTTTTCACCAACCAAAAAAAAAAAAAAAAACAGTAAAATATTACATTCTGACCATTTTCTTCCGTTTCAACATATAACAAATTAATTTGAAACTATTTGCAACCCAAACGGTTACCTAAGGTCCATATGTTTTTAAAGGATCCAAAATTCATAACCATTATTACTATTATTATTATTATTATTATTTTATATATATATATATAATCACTTTGTCTATTTGTACCCTACGAAAGCCTAACATCAAATTAGCCCAAGAAAGAAATAAACTTACTGGACCGATATACATCTGGAAGTAAGAACGAATGACGTGATGTTCCTTTTACGAATCAATATCTACAAAGGCGACATGGGAAAATCGAATCGACCTCCTCGGTTTGTGAATTGACGTCCTCTTCTATTGGTTAACCTCCTTAATAGAACATCACATGCAATATTTCTCTCATCGTCTTTTCGATTTGATTTTGATCTTGCCTTCGCTCTTATGCATCCCCTTAATATGCATCTCACTTTCATCTCACCGATTCATCAAAAGAGGGCGTTAAAAATTTATCAGTTCATGCTTAATCAATCATATTGATTAGCTTCTAATGGATAAATGTTGTGACGCCTCCTAATTAGATGTTAGAGTTGTTTGTCGTGGTTCTGATTTATGCCTCTAAGGTTTGATCTAACTTTTAAGATTTTTTTTATTTTTTTATTTTTTTATTTATTTATTTTTTTGAATTAGCTTAAATTAGGTATCAATCCTATATTTTTTTTTTCATCAAAACTTTTGTATAATCTTTTATGTTTGATAAATCATTTATCAATTTCAAAATTTTGGATTCTTGCAGAGTTTATGTTTTCAATATATAATATTTCTGAATTTTAAAAATGTTTACGTGTATATATATAAAAGTTAATATATAATATTTCTGAATTTTAAAAATGTTTACGTGTATATATTTAAAAATTTTGGATTCTTGCAGAGTTTAGGAAGGTAAGAAATTTTTTCTACATATTTTTTTCACGAACAAACAAAATGAATCACTAGATGATTCATTTGTAAGATGATTTGCAAGAAAAAATTCTCAAAAAAACATCTAGATGATTCATTTATATAATAATTTTGTTGTTATTCACTAAAATTGTCATAAAAGTGAATTTTTTCTTAATTTACTTAAAAATGAATCATAAAGATATTTTTTTGAGAATTTTTTCTTGTGAATCATCTTACAAATGAATCATCTAGTGATTCATTTTTTTTGTTCGTCAAAAAACTATGTAGAAAAAAAATTTCTTACCTTCCTATCAAAAAAAATTTCTTACCGGATCTATATATATATATATATATATATATATATATATATATATATATATATATATATATATATATATATATATATATATATATATATATATATAGGGAAATCCCTAATAAAGTCCTAAAATTTTGGCCCGATTTACGTTTTAATCCTAAACTAATTTTTGTTTACGAAAAAATCCTAAAAACTAGCAAAAGTATGCATTTTGACCCCTTTTGACCGGTTGGAACCGACAACAAATTAATTTGGGACTATTTTATAAACTAACCTAAAATATTTGAAGTATTTCACAAAATGATCTAAAATATTGGGATTTTTTCTGCAAAAAAATATTAGGACTTTTCTGCAAACAAAACCTTATTATTATTATTATTATTATTATTATTATTATTATTATTATTATTATTATTATTATTATAAACAAGTATACTAATTTTTAAATTCATTATTATTAATATTTTTAATAATACATATAAATACACTTAAATAAAAATATTAAAGAAATTATTTAAAGGTGAAGGTGGTGGTGATGGTAATGCTTTAAGCATTGAAATCAGTGCTTATATGTCCTTACTTTGTATATGATCATTTCACATTTCTTATTATTGTTTTCAATTCAAAATATTAACACTTAACAATTTAAAAAAAGTTGCATATTTGTAAAATTATGTATAAATAGTTTAAGATAAAAGGATTTCTCACTTTGTATATAAAATTTCTTAAAGTAGAATGATTTCTTTTCAAATCCAACAGATCCACAATAAATATTTACATTGGTGGTGCATATCAAAATTCGAAAATATTAATTAAAATATCTTATTTAATAGAAAGTAATATGATTTATTTTGCTTTACCACACTATATCTGCTATGCTTTTTAAAAAAAAAACACAAGGATAAAGTAATGAAAAAGATTAACACACATGTTGGTAATTCAAAAATACTTACACACAAGACATACACACATATCACATGCTCACTATTTGTAAACAATTTGAAAAATCAGTAGCTTCTTTTAAATTGTTAAATGTTAATATTCTAAATTAAAAACAATAATAAAAAATATGAAATGACCATATACAAAGCTAGAATATACAAACAGACATTCATGATTTCAAAGCTTAAAGCATTACCATCCGCTCAACCTTCACCTTTATAAAATGTCTTTAATATTTTTTTAATTTAAATGTATTTATATGTATTATTAATAATATTAATAATAACAAATTTAAAAAATAGTATACTTATTTATATTTTTAATATAATAATAATAAGGTTTTTGTTTGCAGAAAAACCCTAATATTTTTTGTTTTTGCAGAAAAGTCCCAATATTTTGGATCAATTTATGAAATAGTCCTAAATTAATTTGTTACCGGTTCCAACCAGTCAAAAAGGGTCAAAATGCAAACTTTTTCCGGTTTTTGGGACTTTTTCGTAAACAAAAATTAGTTTAGGACTAAAACATAAACCGGGCTAAAATTTTAGAACTTTATTGGAGATTTCCCTATATATATATATATATATATATATATATATATATATATATATATATATATATATATATATATATATATATATATATATATATATATATATATAATGGTTAAAAAAACAATAATTATAGTGAAAACGTGAACTTGAAAATACTATTTTTATTTTTCTATTCTGTAATGAAGTTTGTATCAACAACTTTACACTATTATTCAGAAATGAAAAGAAGAATAATAACATATTAAACTAATATGAGAATTTACTACAACATTGCATATATATATATATATATATATATATATATATATATATATATATATATATATATATATATATATATATAATAATAATAATAATAATAATAATAATAATAATAATAATAATAATAATAATAATAATAAGATTCTAATTAATATATGAATCATCAAACGTTAATATTCACATTAAAATTACTTCAATAATACAGATGTACAACATTCATTGCTAAATATAAATATGAGTACTTCTTTTAATAAAAATGTTGCTGAATATGTTATCAAAGCATTTCCAAAGAAATGTATTTTTATTCCTTTGAAAACCTTGGGATGTTATAGTCAATACAGTAACATAAGCATAAACAGAAGTTACATTTATTTACACTAATGATCTACATCTCTTTTAAATCTCTCAGTGCTAAGTAGCTTCGTATCGACACATGTGATACAAATAAGCTAGAGTGGGTCGGGTTGGGAAACCTGGTGAGTACATAGGGATTTCAATCCCACAATGTTATATAATATAAATAATTTAGAACACACAAAATGTACAATTTCCCCATATATATAATCATCTCTTACCCCCACCCCGTCGATCCTTACAATGAGACTATCTATACTATGTCTTATCCATACTCTCGGACTAAGGACGAATGACTATGTCTTAATCCATACTCCCGGACTAATGACATTTGACTATGTCCAGTCCATACTCTCGGACTAGGGATAATGACTATGTCTAATCCATGCTCCTGGATCAATGACATATATTAATGTTCTATTCTCGGAGTATAACTCACTCATACTCTTAAGAAAATACTACCTAATATTCCTTATAATTAATTTAGGTTTACTCTTTATCCCAAATTATTATATATAATCAGGTATGTTCTTTAACACATATTTCAGGCGACATCAAATAACTCGCACATAAACATATATTTAATACTTCAATCAACACTTGTATTAAAATCATGTTCAAGAGAGGGACTATGCACACACCTGGTAAGGTGGTAACTCAGCACTCGCACAACACTTTGTTACTTTTAAAACAATTTCCTCAACAAAACCTAGTATCAATATCACTAGGGTTTAGTCTGACATTAACCGCGACTAATTAATAGTCTAGCTATTATTATTATTATTATATAAGCGTTAACACAATACTTTTCTCCCACTATATACAGATGACGCCAGACATGGAACACCGGAGGGCAGGATCATTTCGGCATAAAAGCACTTCTGAAATCCAGCAACCCAAGCGGCCCTCCAAACCGGAACCCCTGTACTGCGAGTGTTTGAAAAGACATTATAACGACACTTATATAACTCATAATGTGACAATAGTCAATTTCAGGTCAAGTCTAAGTAGAACAAAGTCATCAAGTCAAACCGGTCAACTCAATTAAACCTGGTACATTAGGGTTTGTGTTATGTAAATACTATATAACTCACTATTTTAATGAGAAATCTATCCAAGAATGTGAAATCTCTCCCAAATCTCTCTTTGTATGAGAAATCTCTCTAAGTATGTGAAATCTCTCCTAAATCTCTCTAAGTATGTGAAATCTCTCCCAAATCTCTCTAAGTATGTGAAATCTCTCCCAAATCTCTCTAAGTATGTGAAATCTCTCCTAAATCTCTCTTTGTATGAGAAATCTCTCCAAGAATGTGAAATCCCTCCCAAATCTCTCTCAAAAGTTTCCGTAACTTTTTGGAGTCATTCAGGTCATTCCGACCCTTAACCGGGTCAAAAACAGCTTGAAACGGGGTAAAAACGAGTAAAATAGACTTAAGGGCCCGAAACCCTTCTTAGGAACCGAAACCCTTCTTAGGACTGAAACCTTATAGCAGCCGAGACTCAGTAGCCGAAACTAAGAAGAGAAGCCTCTCGGTCACTCTTCTTCGCCTCTCGGTCCCTCTTCTTCGCCTCTCGGTCTCTCCTCTCGCCTCTCGGTCTCTCCTCTCGCAGTCTCGGTTCTTCTTTCTTTCCTCTCGGTTCCTTGCCCTCTCTCAGTCCTTCCCTTCCCTCTCTCGGTTCATCTTCTCTCCTCTCGGTTCTTTGCACCAGAGGACCGAACCTCGGCCAGACTTCGGAAAAACGACACTTTTCACCAATTTTTGATATTTTTAACATTTTGAGCCCGTTTTTCATGATTTTAACGCGGGATTTTCTCGAAAAATCATATTTTAACATAATAAACCCTAAATATTCATAATTTAATCATATTTTCATGAAAATCCCTATTTAAATAATAAAAATATAGTGGGTGAATAATTGAGGTGGAGTGTTGACTTTACTTTACCTTATGACACAAGCAACCACCCCATACCCACTCCATGACCAGCCACACCTTCCCACCTTACCTAGGTCACTTCAATGTCCTTCCCACTCGATTATTAGCCTTTCCCACGTTCTTAGAGCTGGAATAACCCATCCCTTCTCCTCACTTCTTTCATTTTACCTCATTTCACCAAAGATACAACACAACTTTTCTCTCTAACTTTATCTCACTATTCCAAGACTCCAAGACTGATCTTCAAGCTTTACCCTCCCCTTGGTAAGTATAATTCATCCTCCTTGTGATTATTACACATCATTCTACTCAAATCATTGATTTCTTACACAAACATCATCACATTCTTGTTAGATCTTCAAATCTTCAAGTGATTCTTCAAGTGTTCTTGGGTTGAACACTTCTTTTCTCCATCATCCATCTTCTGAAATCACTCAAGGTGAGTTCATACCGCTAAATTTTCATGTTTTCTCTAGTTTTTTTTTTTTTTTTTTTTTTTGGGGGGGGGGGGGGGGTGGGGAATACAAGTTAAAACACCAAGAACATAACTAAACTTTTCTAACAGCCTTCATCAGAAAAGTTCAACTCAATTCACGGACTATTTTGGGAAACTTAAACATTTTTGTTTTCAAAACTGCACAAGGTGAAAGTAGTTCAAGTTCTTAGCTTTAAATTGACTACTTGCACATCTCCATACGATGTTTCTACAATTTATAGTGATTTTTACAAAAACTGCCTATCATTTAAAACATCAATCCGGACCAGCCTGTGATTATGGACTTTTCAACCAAGTTGGAGGTCATTAAAAATTATGATAAAAATTATGAATAAACTAGACACATTTTGGGAACTCTCTGAATTTACAGAACTAGTTTTTGACTTCGTATGATGTTTCTATGGCTTTTCTAAAACAGCGCAGAAGGGTTAAAATTAGTTAACAACATATAAATTTCATAACACTTTGTATTATGTTGAGCAAAGTGTATAACAATAAGTTCTAAATATTGAATGTGTTTTCTTGTTAGTTTATCTTCATAAAATGAAACTTAGTCACTCATTATAAGATTATTCATTCATTTAGAACACGTATGTTAAGCTATAATAAGCATAGTTTATGGATTCATAGCACTATTGCAGTTTCATAAAAGAGTTTTTATACACTACAAACGTTTTGGATAAACTATAATAGGTATAGTTTATGATTCATCACATAACACACTGTGACATCCCCAAAATCACGGCCAGAAAAGACCGGTTTTGTTTATGCTTTATAAAAATTAGAGTTCTTCTTTTAATAAAAATGTTGCGGAATTTGTTCCCAGAAAAACATGATAAATACGTTATTAAAACATTTTCAGAGAAACGTATTTTATTTATTTCAAAACGTTTGGGATGTCATCGTTAATACAGAAACATAAGCATAAACAGAACTTACATTTATTTACACTAGTGATCTACATCTCTTTAAATCTCTCAGTGTAAAGTGACTTCGTATCAACACCTGTGATATAAATAAACTGAGTGGGTCAGGTTGGGAAACCTGGTGAGTACATAGGGTTTTCAACCCACAATAATATAATTATTATTTTCAAACAATCAAACAATCAACCCAATTACCCATCCCCATTATCTGTTTTATTCTTAAGGATCTACCCTAAGAATCAACTATTCCTCGTTCATACGTTCCTAAGGATCATCCTAAGGAATCGGCACGAAGTCCATCGTCACCGGGGTTTAGGCACTAAGTCTGCATAGTCGCCATGGTTTTGGCACCAAGTCTGCATGATCACCAGGGTCTAGGTATCAAGTCTGCATGATCACCAAGGTTTAGAGTACACCGGGTGAACACATCGTTCACAACACCTATAGGTTGCGAGCCTGCTAGTGTTCCACTGGACTGTCTAGAATAGTCTGTGGTTGTCATCCATACTCTGCTGAATGACGGGGCCATCATTTGGGAGAAAGGCTTCTCACATCGTACACCTCTCACCCACACCTCATAGTCTATATCACCTCTCAACTCATCATCCAACTCATATTTCATCTATTATATCTACCCATGTTTTACCCCAACATTATCGTAGATATAAAATACATATACAGTTTAAATCATTTAAAACATGTATAAAATCTTTCATCAGCACAAGTATTCAGACAATATGCACACATAACACGTAATTTATAATAAAATACTTCATATCTATGTGTAAGATGAAAGGGACCATGCACTCACCTGATAGCTGGTGACTCAACACTCGGACAGTGCTTCGATACTCTCAACACAATTTCCTTCGATAAAACCTAGTATCAACACCACTAGGGTTTAGTCTAACGATAACCGCGACTAATTAATAGTATAGCTATTATTATTATTATATAAGCGTTAAATAACACTCAATATAACTCATAATAATAGCCCAAACAATTATTTTAAGGTCCTAATAATGTTACTATAATTAATTAGAAGCTATATTAAAACTAGCGTAGGCGTAGCTCACTTACAGCGGGTTTTTCGCAAAACTGGGCTTCGCTGGAGCAGCGTTTCCCGAGCCGAAAGGCTCTTTTCTCGGAGCCATCGGGCGCTCCGGAGCTTCCGCCTCGTGCTAGGGAGTTACCCTAGGCTTTAGGGGGTTAGGGAGGCTTAGAGAGAGAGAGAGTTTAGAGAGAGAAAGAAGGTTTGGGAGGTGTGAAGAGAAGGCTACACCCGACACCTCTATTTATAGTGCAAAAACCTGATGGTCTCGCCGAGTCTGAGTCATGACTCGCCAAGTTGGTGCATGTGGCACCCTTCTGGTGGTGCCACGTGTCCAATTCTGGTGGTGCCACGTCACCCCTATCGCGTATCAGCCTTCAAACTTAGAAAAATCATAAATTTCGCATACGAGCTCAGTTTTCGACGTTCTTTATATCCACGCATAGGTAAAATCAAGATCTACAACTTTCGTTTAGACTCCATCAGCTAGTTCTCGACCAATCTCAAATTTAACAGTAGGAGGCGTTTAGACTGTTAAATGACCGCGAAGAATTCATAACTCCTTCATACAGACTCCGTTTTCGTCTGTCTTTTTACCGTTGAGTTCCTATTAATGAGATCTTCAACTCTCATTTAGGTCACATAAGCCAAAAACCGCTCAAACTAAAATTCGAGTTCCGGGCTGTACACTGCTAAGCCGAATCTTAGAAAAATCATAACTTCCTCATACGAAGTCAGATTTGGGCGTTCTTTTTATCGACGCTCTTAGTTTAACATATTCTAAGACTTTTGTTTAGTTTGATAAGAATAAATCTCGCTCTATCGTAAATTCACTATTTACGCTTCCCGGTGCCGTGCCGGTTTTGCCGTAAAACTTCGACGGGCCATAACTTCTTCGTTATAACTAGGATTTCGGCGTTCTTTATATGTACGGAAACCTTGTGACATATTCCAAAACTTGGTTAAGATTATTTATTCTAAATAATATTTGGTCAAAAACTCGTTTTCGACCCCTATTGCCTCTAAATTGACTAGCCCGGATCTGCGGGCGTTACAATTATCTCCCCCTTAGGATGATTACGTCCCAGAATCATCAACGAAAAAGGGCTCACATGATGACTACATTTGTTATCTATTCATCCTAAGTCATAACTTCGATGTTTCTTTGAACGAGTATCTAACTCTTAGACTCCTTGACTGCAGGCGGTGCTCAATCTTGCATACGCTCTCTATTTCACGTTAGACTCCAAATTATGACCTTCAAGTCACAACCTCGATCCTCACTGGATACAAACTTAAGATAAGTTCTTTTATTAATACAATGGACCGATGTGTCATGACCTCTCATCGTATGTTGCAATGGTCGGACTCAGGTCCCTTAGAGTCGAATTCCAGAACAGTCTATACCTTCCTTCATGTTCTAGTCACATCTTAAAAGGTAGCATCTCTAGCAACCACCGTGATACTTCTACTAATCGCTTTGATTAATTCTTCTGGCTTAATTCGGTGCTACATAGAACTTGGTTCTCTGAACCACGTAACATACTCGTCGTAGTCGGACTCAATTTAATATGACCACTAGGGTCGGAATATCAACAATCGTCTTAGTCATTACCGAAACGATGGTAAGAACACACTTGAATAAATCGAAATCAATTACTGGCTTCTTGGTAACCTTGTGACTTTCCCTGATCCAAGTGTGAGTCCTGTGCTTCCGGTAGTATATGCATCTACTACCTTTCACATCTACTCATACTCGTCCCAAGTATTGTCTCGCAGTTTCCCAAGTTATTATCACAAAATAATTTTTAACACATAAAAATGTGTCCAAACAATCACAAATTTTTTTCCTAGACTCTACTAGGACTTCTTCTATGCGTATCTTCAATCATCAATTCTGCTTCAGCTCGGTGGAAATACCATACGATGGGTCAACTTCATGAATTAAACCAATCATTCCATCATCCTGCCAATCGAAGGTGTACTTCGGACGTACTGTACTCCTCTAAACGTACTGCATGACATATTCTAAAGGTAAGATACCACTCTTATGATATCTTCCGATAGGTGTCATTCACTATCGTAAGCCTTTTCATTTCATCCACTTACTCAATTCTCTATGAGTCCTTATCATGACATTCTATTCTCCAAAGAAAGCGTTTAGTGTATCGAGACGAGAATATGGATAGAGGAAGAATTAGACACGTATTCCTCCTTATTACTCCAAAAAGTTACATGCCAGTTCTAATATCGTAATTAAACGTTTAGAAACCTGAGCACATAAAATTTCCGGATCCGGTCGGCAACAGACCATAGATCCGATCATATAATGCTTATCATAAATCATTTAGCACATAAAAGCATGTTAGAAATTTTCCCTAAATAAGCTAGCGCTTGTGTCTATTCAGGTGTATTGCCTAAATTTTGTTAAACACACTCCTCACAATCATTGCTTAGCATTCTAAGTTTAAGTCTAGAAATAAATCCATATTCCTAGTTCGCTTAAACTAATGCTCTGATACCAACTGTGACATCCCCAAAATCACGCCTAGAAAAGACCGGTTTTGTTTATGCTTTATAAAAATCAGAGTTCTTCTTTTAATAAAAATGTTGCGAAATTTGTTCCCAAAAAAACATGATAAATACGTTATTAAAACATTTTCGGAGAAACGTATTTTATTCATTTCAAAACGTTTGGGATGTCATCGTTAATACAGAAACATAAGCATAAACAGAACTTACATTTATTTACACTGGTGATCTACATATCTTTAAATCTCTCAGTGTAAAGTGACTTCGTATCAACACCTGTGATATAAAAAACTGAGTGGGTCAGGTTGGGAAACCTAGTGAGTACATAGGGTTTTCAACCCACAATAATATAATTATTATTTTCAAACAATCAAACAATCAACCCAATTACCCATTCCCATTATCTGTTTTATTCTTAAGGATCTACCCTAAGAATCAACTATTCCTCGTTCATACGTTCCTAAGGATCATCCTAAGAAATCGGCACGAAGTCCATCGTCACCGGGGTTTAGGCACTAAGTCTGCATAGTCGCCGGAATTTATACAATAGGCACTAAGTCTGCATAGTCGCCATGGTTTTGGCACCAAGTCTTCATGATCGCCAGGGTCTAGGTATCAAGTCTGCATGATCACCAAGGTTTAGAGTACACCGAGTGAACACATCGTTCACAACACCTACAGGTTGCGAGCCTGCTAGTGTTCCACTGGACTGTCTAGAATAGTCTGTGGTTGTCATCCATACTCTACTGAATGACGGGGCCATCATTTGGGAGAAAGGCTTCTCACATCGTACACCTCTCACCCACACCTCATAGTCTATATCACCTCTCAACTCATCATCCAACTCATATTTCATCTATTATATCTACCCATGTTTTACCCCAACATTATCGTAGATATAAAATACATATACAGTTTAAATCATTTAAAACATGTATAAAATCTTTCATCAGCACAAGTATTCAGACAATATGCACACATAGCACGTAATTTATAATAAAATACTTCATATCTATGTGTAAGATGAAAGGGACCATGCACTCACCTGATAGCTTGTGACTCAACACTCGGACATCGCTTCGATACTCTCAACACAATTTCCTTCGATAAAACCTAGTATCAACACCACTAGGGTTTAGTCTAATGATAACCGCGACTAATTAATAGTATAGCTATTATTATTATTATATAAGCGTTAAATAACACTCAATATAACTCATAATAATAGCCCAAACAATTATTTTAAGGTCCTAATAATGTTACTATAATTAATTAGAAGCTATATTAAAACTAGCGTAGGCGTAGCTCACTTACAGCGGGTTTTTCGCAAAACCGGGCTTCGCTGGAGCAGCGTTTCCCGAGCCGAAAGGCTCTTTTCTCGGAGCCGTCGGGCGTTCCGGAGCTTCCGCCTCGTGCTAGGGAGTTACCCTAGGCTTTAGGGGGTTAGGGAGGCTTAGAGAGAGAGTTTAGAGAGAGAAAGAAGGTTTGGGAGGTGTGAAGAGAAGGCTAGACCCGACACCTCTATTTATAGTGCAAAAACCTGATGGACTCGCTGATTCTGAGTCATGACTCGCCGAGTTGGTGCATGTGGCACCCTTCTGGTGGTGCCACGTGTCCAATTCTGGTGGTGCCACGTCACCCCTATCGCGTATCAGCCTTCAAACTTAGAAAAATCACAACTTTCGTATACGAGGTCCGTTTTCAACGTTCTTTATATCCACGCGTAGGTAAAATCAAGATCTACAACTTTCGTTTAGACTCCATCAGCTAATTCTCGACCGATCTCAAATTTAACAGTAGGAGGCGTTTAGACTGTTAAATGACCGCGAAGAATTCATAACTCCTTCATACGGACTACGTTTTCGTCTGTCTTTTTACCGTTGAGTTCCTATTAATGAGATCTTCAACTCTCATTTAGGTCACGTAAGCCAAAAACCGCTCGAACTAAAATTCGAGTTCCGGGTTGTACACTGCTAAGCCGAATCTTAGAAAAATCATAACTTCCTTATACAAAGTCAGATTTGGGCGTTCTTTTTATCGACGCTCTTAGTTTAACATATTCTACGACTTTTGTTTAGATTGCTAAGAATAAATCTCGCTCTATCGTAAATTCACTATTTACGCTTCCCGGTGCCGTGCCGGTTTTGCCGTAAAACTTCGACGGGCCATAACTTCTTTGTTATAACTCGGATTTCGGCGTTCTTTATATGTATGGAAACCTTGTGACATATTCCAAACCTTGGTTAAGATTATTTATTCTAAATAATCTTTGGTCAAAAAGTCGTTTTCGACCCCTATTGCCTCTAAATTGACTAGCCCGGATCTGCGGGCGTTACACACACTCGTACAAAAAGGGTACATTCATACAAAAAGGTTCTACACTCATGCACACTACACGTAAACTCGTTAACTCAGAATGTGAGACTATCTCTCCCCGTACGTCCGAGTACGGGATCCCAATTCCTGTAAGTTATAACCAAAATCTCTTGTAGGGAGAGCATGATAATTGTGTATAGATCTATATTGGGGTTGACATCCCACACCTTGCTGCTAGCTACAGCTGGACCGGCAGGTCTACGGGTGATAAGAGTCATAGGATCAGGGCGTCTAAAAGACATTGTGCAGGTTACCTCTAGTCATAGTATGGTTATAGCGACTCACATAGGGAGCTAACAATACATAAAGTTTATGGGATTTTTATAAAACAAAAGGGGTTTTATGTCAATTTAAAATAAATTTTATATCAATAAATACAGATATTACTGTACACTCTCGGTTTAGGTATTTATGACTACACATCACTCGGGATATAGAACTACATACGCACATTTAAGAAAATATTGGATTTTCTGAATACATATTCCATCGCTTTTATAAGGAAAACGGTTTACTTCTCTAAAGAAATCTGTTATGAACTCATCAACCCTCGTGTTGACACTTTTTCAAACAACTTGTATTCTCAGGAAATCACTAAACAGGTAACCAAGTGCTTTTGATGATGGGATGTTAAGGCGTCAAACTTCTCATATTCTGTCAACATATTGTAATTGATTTTGAAACATGTAATTCATACAAGTGATGTAACTTTTTCAATTATATATATATATATATATATATATATATATATATATATGTTGGTTGTATTTGCTTAAATTACTATTGCAATTGTGGTTATGATACTATACATGAAGTCCTCCACCCCCGAACGTTTCCGCCATTCTTGGTTTGGGGATGTGACACATAATAATAGTATAAATACTTATTATAAGTTCCTGATAACTTTACTATATTGAAACATAAGTTATACTAAAGATAGGGTGGGTATAACTCACTTACAGCAGGTTTCCTTGGAAACCGGGCTCCGCCGGAGCAGAGTTTCCGAGCCGGAGGCTCTTCTCTTCAGAGCCGTCAGGTGTTCCGGGAGCCTTGGGGCTTCCTTCAGGAACTAGGGGGTTTAGCTAGACTTTAGGGGGCTTAAGGGAGGCTAGAGAGAGAAAGTAGAGAGAAAAAGTGAAGTTGGATGGTGTGGAGAATGAAGGGAACCCGACACCTCTATTTATAGGGGGTCTGGCAGCTCAACTAGTCGAGTTGGCCTCCAACTCGTCGAGTTCATGGCCAGATGTTAGCATTCTGGTGGTGACACATGTGTGGCTCACATTGCGCCACGTCACCCCTATTGCAGCAGCACCATGCTGACTTCTAAACCCCGTAACTTTCACGTCACCCCTATTGCAGAAGCACCCTGCTGACTTCCAAACCCCTTAAGTTTCACATAAGAGCTTCGTTTTCGACGTTCTTTTTTTCCACGCATAGGTAAAAACAAGATCTACAATTTTCATTTAGACTCCATCGGCTAATTCTCGACCAATCTTAAATTTAACAGTAGAAGGAGATTAGGCTGTTAAATGACGACGAAGAATTCGTAACTCCTTCATACGGACTCCGTTTTCGTCTGTCATTTTACCATTGAGCTCCTATTAATGAGCTCTTCAACTCTTATTTAGGCCGTGTAGGCCAAAATCCGCTCGAACTAAAATTCGAGTTTCGGGCCGTCCACTACTAAGTCAAATCTTGGAAAATTCATAACTTCCACATATGAAGTCAGATTTGGACGTTTTTTTTTGTATGCTCTCGGTTTAACGTACACTACAAATTTTTTTAGATTACTAAGGCCAAAAAGTCTTCTATCATAAATTCACTATTTACGCTTCTCGGTGTCGTGCCGATTTTGCCGCGAAACTTCAACGAGCCATAACTTCTTCGTTATAACTCGGATTTCGGCGTTCTTTATATATACGGAAACCTGGAGACTTATTCTACAACTTGATTAAGATTATTTACTCTAAATAATCTTTTGCTAAAAAGTCATTTTTGACACTTATTGCCTCTAAATTGACTAGCCCAAATCTACGGCCGTTACAATTATCTCCCCCTTAGGATGATTATGTCCCGTAATCACCAATGAAGCATGGTTGTGTAAAGACTCCGTACGTTATCTCTTCATCCTAGGTAATAATTGTATCTTCTATGTTGCTTCAAACGAGTATCTAACTCTTGGACTCCTTGACTGTAGGCAATGCTCAAACTTGCACCTGCTCGTTAGACTCCAAACTATGACATTCGAGTTACAATCTCGATCCTTGATGGCAAATCCTTCTTCTTCTTAGAAAACTTAAGATAAGATTCTTCTATTGCTACAATGGATCGATGTGTCATATTCTAATGACCTATCATCGCATATTGCAAAGCTTAGACTCAGGTCTCTTAGAGTCAACTTCCAGAACAGACTATACCTTCCTTTATGTTCTAAATCACATCTTAAAAAGGTAGTATTTCTAGCTACAAGCAACTATCACGATACCTCTACTGATCATTTTGATTGTCTTTTACTTCAATCTTTCAGCTTAAGTTAGATGCTACATCGGACTTGGTTCTCTCAACCATGTAACATACTCACCGTAGTCGGACTCAATGTGATATGACTACTAGGTTCAGAATAACAATCATCTTCTTAATCATTACCGAAACGATGGTAACGACATACTTGAATAAAACGAAATCAATTACTAGTTTCTTGTAACCTTGTGACTTTCCCTGATCCAAGTGTAAGTCATGTGCTTCCGGTAGTATAGGCCTCTACTACCATTCACACCTACTCATACTCGTCCCAAGTATTGTCTTGCAGTTATCCAAGTCACCATAAAATAAAATCACACAACAACTTAACACATCGGATAGCAAAACGAAGGTTTTATATTATTCCTTGAAATGATTACATAGGTGTTCAAGTTCACCATAGACTATGCCTCTAATAGGCTACACCATAAGATACTATCCCCATGGCTACTGCACCACTAAATCTTCGGATATCAAGCCCTCACTCTTGATTCCTTGCATTATCGTCAAGGATCATTTGGAATGCTCTTTCCTTCGGCTTTGGCGGTACGTTTGGCTTTGCCTAAATTATATTGAGAGGTCGATCGTGATTTTGGATCGAAAGGTGAAACTTCTGAGAAACAAAGAGGTGCCCCTGGTCCAGGTTCAGTGGCAGCCTCATAAAGGGACTGAGTTGACTTAGGAGCCGCAGTCTGAGATGCAAGAGTAGCATCAAGAGTTATTTGCAGAGCATGACCTCAAGGGAAAAGTATGATTCTAGCGGGGGAGAATTGTAACATCCCGAGTTCAGGTATACCTTGAAACCCTTGATCTTTTGAGCACTTGTCCATTTTACCCCTTTATTGAGAAAATGTAGTAAATGAGTACGCGGGGCGTACAGGAGTGTACACTCAACGTACTAATATGTGTGCATTTGACGCAGAAGCCACCTAGTACGCTGGGCATACAAGGCCCAAAGTGAAAACCCTAATTTAAGGTAAGTCCCCTATATAAAGGATATGATGGACACATTCTTGACCACCATTCTCAAACAACAAACTCTCTTGTGCCCTAACCTTCGTTCTTAGAGCTTAAGAGTGCATTTGAGAGCCTTTGAAGGTCTTTATGTGTTCTTTAAGTGAAGGAGAAGATTTGGAGAAAAGGGAGTGAGAGTCCATGCCTTGGATCTGAGCATATCTGTGTTGAGAGCTTCACATAGAGGTATAAAGCTGCATGATTTCTTATTCTTTTGTTTTCTGCATCTTAGAAGAGTATTTTACGGTTTTTCTCCCAAAAGTTGGAGACTTTATGATATATTGAGCTCTAGAGACTTTGATCAAACCCGTTGAGTGTATTTAGTGGTGTAATGTCATAAAAATCCAATCTTGGACGTTGGAATCAAGCCATGCATGAGTTATGAGCTTTTTGAGAAAAGAGAGTGAGTTTTTTTTGTGTGTTTGTGACCATATCAGCCATTCAATGGCTTAAAGTCAATGACTTTATGGAGTAAGAGGTATTAGGGAGTCCAGATCAGTGATATAAGCCAAGGTCTTAACTGATTAAGACCAAATGAGTGAGATAGGTGAAACTGGGGTGTACGTTGGGCGTAATCCCAGTACGCGCAACGTCGGGGTCGAGCATCCCCGATGCCTGCATGGCAGTTGAGTACACCCATCGTAGAGAGCTGGTACACGCAATGTACTCCCTGTCGTTGACTTTTTGGTTTGGTTAATTTGTGGAGTATTAAGTTCATGGAGGGGTAAAATGGTCTTTTACCCTTCTGTGAGTTATAAAAGGGTTAGTCTAGCCTCATGAGAGTCGTTACTAACTAGGGATAATTATTTTATGTGTTAGGCGGAGGTTAGACTAGTGATTCGATTTCGATAGTATCCGAGTTCTTATGAGGTGTGTCCTCTCACTATACTTTACCTAGAGATGTAATCTATTGTGTGACCGGAGGGTCTTATGTGCTTATTGAGTTATGTGATATTATGCTTGTTTCCTGTGTGATATAGATGTTATATTTATGTTTCTTACAAAGATTAGACGGACGGTCCAACCTGAGACGTGGGACCGGAGGATTTCCACCGAGACAGGACCGAAGGATCCAAAACGAGTTGTGAGACCGAAGGGTCTTACTGAGACACATTGACCAGAGGGTCTTACTGAGTTATTTCCTCGAGTAGCTAATGAGCAGTATGTGGTCTTTTGGGGAACTCACTAAGCTTCGTGGTTACCATGTTATGTGATATGTGTTTCAGGTACTTCCGAAGATCACAGGAAGGCATCAACTTGATTGTACACACACCTGAACTTGAGTTATATTTTTGGTGGATCCTGGATTCGTGATAAACAAATTTTGAAATATGTATTGATATTGATACTTGATATTTCTGAGAAATGTGACATGTGTTTTATTGTGTTTAAAAATTAAAATTTTGGTTTGAAAATTTACGGTGTTACAGGACACGTAATTGACTGGGTCAAAGTTCAATAGCAGCTTTTGGAATCTACAATTTGCTGATCAGTTTGGAAGTTATAGTAACAGTTACAGTTACAGACTTATCCAAGTGGGAGATATTGGATTGGGTGTCTAAGTCTATAAATATAATTGGTATAAACTTTAATTAAAGTAGCACAATCTTTTCGGGTTGCCCTCAAACCGAACAATTGAATATGGTAACTTTTAGAGAGAGAGAGATACTGGTTTATTAACTTATTATATGGTTAATAAATTAATTAGAAATCAAATACATATTTTGTTCATATATTATGAAAATAATATATGATATAGAAATAGTAATATGGAATTGAGAATTAATCAGAAATTAATTGGAATTAATTTTAGGATTAATTGAATTAACTAAAAGTACGGGGACTAAAGTGTAATTGTTCAATAGTTAAGCAAGAAGAATTCTAGAATTCTCCTATGCCTTTGATGGTTTTTAGGAGGTTCTATAGGATCTAGAATTTTCCTTGGAGGATAATTAGGAATCTAGATAAATACCAATAAGATAATGTTATTTTATTGTTTCGAGACTTATTTAGGGTTTCCTTATTACACTATATAAAGGCCCTTGGCCTCATAATTTCGATCTTTCATTCTTTTAAAGGGTTAACTTGAAAATTTTGACATCTCTCATCTCTCTCTCTTCAAGCTCCTTGGTTGCTAGGGTTTAGGTGTGAACCATAAGAGGCACGACACTTGTGATGCTTTCTTCCAAGAGTTTCAAAAGAAGGTTTTGATTAGTTATTTACTCCAATAACTAAAAGGTAAGTAAACCCTACTTTGTTTAGTGAAATTCAAAATTTAGCCTAGGGTTTATAGTTTTGTTATCTAATAGAATATTACTTCAATAGATTCCGATATAGATCCTTAGGTTGCATTTACCCTTAAGTGTTAGAGATTTTCTTGTGTTAGTACATGTAAAACCCATTAGGCTCATCTAAATTTTCTGGTTTACCATCACTGATAACGTGTCACCATCAGACATTATATAGAAACCATAGAATGTTAGTTGCATGTTAACTCTACTAGATCGGCGAAGAGGTTATGAACTGGAAATAGGTTCAACAGAAGTCTCATCCTCTGGTTGAGCACTAGTATCTTCTAAGGTTCCTTCATTGTTTGACTCTTGAATCTCTTCAAGGCCAATGGTACTCATTCTGTCCTCTTTGCATATGTGCTCTCTCTCTCTCTCTCTCTCTCTCTCTCTCTCTCTCTCTCGCGCGCGCGTGCGCACGCGAAAGAATCCTCTTCGTGTTACAAAGACCATGTTCTCACTAAGTTTATAGAACAAATATCCAAAAGAATTTTTTGGGTATCTAATGAAAATACATATGTACTGTCTAGGTTATAGTTTTTCATGAGTCTCTAATCTAACAAAAGCTTCACAACCCCAGACATTGATATATGCTAACGAGGGAACCTTCCATGTCTATATCTCGTAAGTGTTTTGGAAACATTCTTGGTAGGGACAAGATTGAGGATATGGGCGGCTGTCTCTAAGTCACACTCCCTAGACAGAAATGGGAAGAAAAGCTCGACTCATCTTGGAACAAACCATGTCTAACAAGGTCTGATTATGCTTCTCAGCCACACCATTAAGTTGTGTTGTCCTAAGAGGATTAAGTTGTGAAATAATTCAACATTCGTTGAGATACTCCAGAATTCGATACTAAGGTACTCTTTGCATTTATCAGATCAGAGCATCTTTATCTTCCTGCCTAATTCATTATCGACTTCATGTTTAAATTCTTTGAACTTTTCAAAGGTTTATGATTTATGCTTGATTAAGTAGATATAACCATATCTACTATAAACATCTATAAATGTTACATAAAATCGATTAGAATCCCTTGTGGTGGATCTAAAGGGCCCACACACATATATGTGTATGAGATCCAACAAATTCTCACCTATTTCACAAGATCCAGTGAAAGGTGATTTTTTCATCTTCCTTAAAAGACAAGATTTTCATTCATCATCTGGCCTTAAGTCAAATGATTCCAAAACTCCATCCTGTTAGAGTTGGGTGATACCTTTCTTGTTAATGTGCCCAAGAGAAAAATGCCACAAGCATGCCTTGTCTAAACCATTAGACGAATCAATATGAAATACAATATTACCTAAGCTATCAACACAAATCACAGTTTCATACACACCATAACAAGGTAAAGTTTCAAACATAAAAATTTGATTTTTATATACCAAAATTGATCCATTCATATCATTAAACAAGTATCGAAAACCTTGTCGAAAAAGTGCATGAAAAGAAATAATGTTTTGTGTCATTTCTGACGAATAACAACAGTTAACTAAATATAATATAACATCAATTACTAAGCGTAAGACTATAAGTTTCAATCTTGGTAACAGGAGAGGATCGTCTATTTCCCATGATCAGATTCATCCTTCCATGCTCCACCTCTTCACTTTCTTTTAGTCCCTGCAAATCAAAACAAATATGAAAACCACATCATGTATCAAGGACCTAAGAAATAGTAGGATGTGAGTTATTAGTTTGAATAGTGTAAATAACTACTAACGATGGCTTCACTTTGCCATCCTTGATGTCTTGCAAGTACTTGGGGGAATCTTCGTTTCCAATGGCCCATATCATTACAATAGAAGCAAATGGACTCCTTAGGATCACTAACAAAATGGATTTCAGGACTGGGCTTCTGTTTTGGGCCATTACTTGATGATCGAGCATGGGCCTTGCCCTTCTAATTCTGCTAGGAGCACCTTTCCTTTTCTTTCCTTTGTTTTGCCTAATACCAAGGATAGGAGCATTAGTAGAGGTAAGAGTTTGATTCTTCTACATTCCTGACTTATCCATTCGCAAATGGTTGTAGTGTTGAGTCAATGTGGTCTCTATGTTGTTCAAATGGTAAGCTAAAATGAACTGATCATAATAAGGTGGAAAAGAGTTAAAGACCATGTTTGTCGCCACCTACGCCTCAAAATTCACATGTAGCCTTGATGTTTAGATTTAATGCTCTAGTTTTCTATTTATACTTCCTAGTTTATCACATATATACCACACCTTACAGGTAGTGAACCCAATCACGTATAGTATAGGTTTGATAAGAAAGGGTATCGAACTCAAGGGAACAGTACTGAATTAATATTATAATATTTGATAATAGGTTACGTTAAATAAATAAAAGCAATAAAAAGGTTTTTTATTATTATTAAAGCTCAATTAAATCAACAAATAAACTAAATAGATAAACTAATTAGAAACAAAATCATTTTAGGTACTCAAGTTTAGACTGGATTACTTCTCAAAATCATGGTTAACTTCATTAATAGTTCAATGGATCTATTAGTTGGTTACCGAATTCTAATGGTTAACTTCGTTAATAGTTCAATGGATCTAGTAGTTTAATGAAAAACTAACACAATGATCATGAAATTAGTGAACACATTATTTAATTTGATATATTCGGATTATGAATGGTATGATCTACTGATTTCTAATCAATGGTCATGACAATCAGTTAAAGCATATCATGGATATCTAAGCTCTCTAACACAACCAAAGTCACATACTTGATCAATCTCTAGTCATAACAGTTTAATGATCATAAACTAATTAAGAATCAAGTTAATATAATTAGATTGGTCCTCTTAAATGCACATAACACAACTATAGGTAATACAAATCATAACTTTAATACGATAAGTGATGACCAATCAGACACAATTAAAAATACTAGGAACACAAATAGAAAAATAATCATAATAAAAAAAAAAGCAAACTGAATGATTCTCGATATGAATCTACTCTCAAATCCTTCAGATATTTGCTCCATATCAGCTTAAAGGCCCTCTGGCCGCCTTCTAGACTCTCAAAACGTCTCTTCTAGGGTTTATAGTCGTTGGGAACGAATTAGGGTTAAAGATATATAATTATGGGTAATTTTCGGCTCTATTTATAGCTTATAACTGGTCACCATGTTGTGGTTGACTGCCACCACATTGTGGTCCTTGTCGTAATCCCATATTCTCCACGTTAGTCTGATAGTCGCCAACATTCCATTCACCACGTCGTGGTTGGATCACCATGTCGTGCTGATTGGGGATTAACATTTTCTCAAAACACAAAAGTTATCCAAAATTGTTTGTAACTTTTAGAACGCTTTGAATCTCATAAAATGAAATTACGAGTCATGAGATATTACCAAAAATCTGATGAGGGGTCAAGCTGCCTAACAACATCTTTTTAGCTATTTTCTCATTCTTTTTTGTTCCAACTCCCATTTTAACTATAATTTGTTGGATATAGTGTCTAAGTCCATAACTTTATTTGCTATGTACTTAACCCGACCCGGCATGGTCCATTTGGGTTGCATGGCATTGCAATACTTGGATAGACAAAATGAGAGAAAGTACACTTGTGATTATTAATATATTATAAGTTCTAATATATTCATAATAGTATTATTTAATTAGTATTGATCAAGTATTAATCTAGTATTAATTTGGTGATCAAAGTGAGACTAATTAAATATATAGGGTTGATTATGAGAATCATCAATTCTTTTATGGTGGATTAATGATCCATGGTTTATGGGTTTGGTTATAACCATATAGAGCTCCATGGATAGTCCATGGGAGTTACAAACCCATGGGTCATGAGAAATGAAGAGTCATGACAATTAGGGTTTACATTTGTAACTCCTAATTATGACACACTATAAAAGAAACCCTATAGCATGCAAAATTGGCACTAGGGTATTCATAAGAGGGCATAACCGATTTTTGAGGCTAAGTGACATTCTCTCAAGTTATTCCAAGTTTGTAGTGTTGTGTGAAGCATTTGAGGCACAACATTTGGGGTGCTAGGCTCATAAAGTCTTGAAGGAATCCAAGCAACAACAAGGTATGTATTTCTACTAGTTTTTATGTTTTATGTAATCCCCATGCCATGCTAGTTAGGAAATAACCTTGAAAAAGAAATTTTCATGTATATAGAGAAAACATGGATTCAAGGTTATTAGAGTTGCATGTAGACTTAGGAAGTATTAGAATGCTCATAACCCAATAGTGGTATCATAGCCTAGGATTGTTTTCTGTATACTTGATGCAAACTGCTTGAAAAAGTCGAAAATCTGCTCTCTGACGACTGGACTCGCTGAGTCCATGAGCAAATTCATCCTACTAAACGATTAGAATCATGCACTCGACGAGTAGGAGCGTGCTGGGCAGTTTTTCGTGATTTGTTGCTGGAAATGGATTAAAATCATTATCTCAATCTGTTTTGGACTTGTAAAATCTGTTTTTCAAAATGATAATGATTATGTTAACCCATTTTACATGATTTTATTAATTTTCAAGTATTGTATATGTTTATATGATTTCTTGAAATTGTTTGACATGAATTTGTCTTCTTATGAGTTTTTAGAAGATCATAGGAAATTTTTGTAACCTCCATGTGTGTTTAATTCATGATCTTAATAGCAATGATGGTGGCCATAACTTGTCCTCAAGTTATGGATAACCAAAAGTCACTTCTTTAAATCGTAATTAAAGAACTAAAGAGGATTCATAAAATGAAGAATCTTCATTTTTATGAACCATTAAAGCTCATAAGTTACAAATTGAAGAGACTTGGAATAGTTTCAATTCTTACCCTCAAGTTTTGGAATTTGAAACGTCTTACACTTTAATTTCCAAATTATTTTTTTTTAAAGTTAAAAAAATTAAAACTTTATGGACTCCATTAAATTAATTAAAGTGTTTAATTAAAAGAGTTAATAATTCCATAAAGACATGGTTTAAGTTTAATTAAATTAAGAGTATAGTTTAATTAATAGATTAAACCACCATGTATTTTAAATGTTTAAAATACATCCTTATACTATTATTATAATTTTAATTATATAGATACGTATAAGAATATGCCATTCTTACCGTTAGTAGGCCTCATTCACGAAGCCGATTATAAGGTTGTTGCCTATAAAATGGTGACTTAATAGGTGTCCACTCTCACCCACCGCTTCCTTGATCAGTGGAGGGTCGTTAGCCGAATGGGTAGGATGCGATTTTAAATACTCATTAAAAGTATAATGAATTATAAAGTAACTATACATTATAAATTCCCAATCTTAGTTACTTTAGGAAAATGTGAAATTGGTGCTAGCCCATAAAATTACACTTTGTACCTTACCAAGTCATTAGTGGAGCGTGTGTGGTTAACTGGCACACTAAGATGGACTAGTAAGAGTGACAAAGGGTAACTTGACTTTATTATAGATCGGTGGAGCGTGCGTGGTTAACCGACACATCGATTAGGTAAATATTGTTAACGGTACCAAGTCAATTTGTATTGTTATTCACACCTTGTTTGTGATCCTCTACACCCCAGTCACAAACTTGAGAGGGCACAATCGAGATTTAAACATGCCATTGAAAAGTTCAATGTATCTCAAAAGATCTAGGAGTTTCAAAACCAATAAAACCTAATAATAAAATATTTTGTTTTTCATGGTGGAAATTGGTAAATCGTCATTTGCCTACCTTTAACTATTTTATAATTTGGATTACGGCATCCCTCTTCCAGTTATAAATAGGTTATTGGGTCCTAGCCTTAATATTTCATATTGGGTGTTATATTAAGGACTTTAAATCAACTAACTTGAATTTCTCCCATTATAGATGTCTAGTTTAGACATTTATGGTCTTCCCAAATCTTTAGGAAGAAGCTTCCTAATGAAGATGATATCCCGAATGGCAATCAAGGTGAATGATCAATCCCTAGTGGGACTGAAAATCATACTTCACTTCCTTCACCTACTCCAATAAATCTCCCTATCCCACAAGTTTCAAGACCTGGAAAGTTCTAAGTCACTCAATCCCTATTGGCAAACAATGTCTAGATGTGATTAGGTCTTAGAGATTAAGTCACATATTGACAAGCCGGGAAAGTCGGGTGTCGAAGTCTCAAGGTAGCTGGCTGTTGACTTGGTCACTCCCTGATGACAGATCACGACATGACCCTTAATGATCTTACCTATTTGCTTGATGATGCTGAATCAGCAATGATTTGGAGCATTGGTAAAGCAAAATTTGATTGGAAGATCAACTTCCCAAACTTCCATGGATATTGACAATGGTAACATTGGAAGTCCAGAAAAACCTTTCACTTCCCAATTGAAAGGGATTGGCCATAGTCAACTCGGTTGACATAGTTCGGTGTACCGTTTCCCAAGAGTCCATATGTTTCTATTGCCAAAGGAAGGGCATTGGTTGCGAAGCTGCCAAATTTACCTAAAAGTCCATAAGGATAGTAAAGTCAAATGTTTGACTCTGATTCAGGTAAAGTCCATTGTCTAACTCTATTAAGTTTCTATTATGAGATTCTTATTGCATGATGTGACTGGGTCACATGTTGATGTTTTAAGAATCAAAGAAAAAGCGAAGAAACTTAAAGGAAGTATATGTTGATTCTGATCGTGAAGAAGGATTTCGATCACATGGTTCGCTGATCAGAATTTTGAGTTGTTACTTAAGAGTTATGAAATATTGATTAGGAATAGATAACAACAAGTTTTCCATATGGATTGCAAGGATAAGTTTTCCGCAAAGTTTTAAAATAAAAGAAAATGGTTTTGATTTTATTTATTTTAAGTATCCTTACAATGGCATTTGTGAAAAAGGTTGTTGCTTGTATGTTTCCATTGATAAGCAATATGGGTAAATGGATTTGATTCTTTCATTAGTGGTAGTGTCATAATTTACCAAATAAGGAAAGATTCTCATCACCCAAGTTTCAGTTGGATAGAAACTTGGAATCATGCAAGTTGTATTGTGTGATGAATAAGAATTTTCATCTTTGGGAAATTAAGACTAATTCCTTGTTCACATTCGCATGTGAGTCAAGCAAAGGACTAAAGGATCGGGTACATTAAGTTGTGCACTAGTCAGGTCCACCACAGAGGTAGATAAGATTATTCGTTATGATTTACTAAAGTTTAGTAAATATGGTTATGCTTACAAGTTTAAGTGTAATTCTGAAACATTGGAAAAAATTCAATGTATGGTAGAATGAATAAGAAGAATCAAATAAGGTAGAAAGATAAAAGTTTCTCCAATCTGAAGAGATGGGAGAGTACTTGTGTATTTTGTTTTATGATTATCTTAGTGATTATGAAACCATATCACAATTGATCCTCTAAGGACACCTTAGTTCATTTGTTTGGCTAATGAGAGGAATCATGAGTTGTTGAAATGGTTAAATCAAAAGATAAATCATACATCAAAATCAAATCTTAGAGTTATAATCCAAGATTGAGCCATTGAGTGACATAATCTTTAGAAAGTTTATAACACTTATCAAATGTAGAGTAAGATGTGTCCTACTCTTGTACATTTGAGGTTGGTTAGTTGTGATGTTTTGGATAAAACAAAGACTAACTAAGTCCAATTATGGGAAGTGTTTAACTTGATAAGAATCCACACTAACTATTGAATATTTGTTTTGTCAAGGAATGGTTCTTGACAAAGAGAATCATATAGGTCAAGAGGTTAGTGGGAGTCTTAAAAAGCTCTTAAGATGGGTTCAAGAACTAATCAAGAGTTTTGTTAATCACTAGCCAACGACTTGAGGTTTGTAACCTATCGTGTTGACATATTCTTATTTCTGTGTCTATTCCAGGTCAAAGTTGATTATGCTTGTGAGTTCTATGAGTTCTCAATTGTTTGCATAACAACCCAGAAGTAATGGTGGTCATTGTGCTACCAGGTGGCAAGAAATTAAGATTGCACAAGTTCAGTCCATATGAATTTGGAAGTGTCACTAACCTAGTCCTGTGATTATGGTTTTGACAAAATTCACATGGAAAAGAACACATACACCATAAAATATAAGTGTTATAAGGTTTCTCTTCGATTCATGAAAATGATGATGAGGAAACGCTTCCACTAAGAAGATTTTAAGTAGATAGCAGCTGTAATATTTGCATGCTCATATAGTTAGTGGAGCGTGTGTGGTTAACCGGCACACTAACTAGTGAGAATTGCAAAAGGTCTAGACAAACATGTAAGGTATCTAAGGAAAGTTGTATGTTTTTGATAAAAGTCTTATCAAAGCAATCTAGTATCATAAATGTGAACTTTGGTAAGAAAGTCAATAAAGTATTGATTTCTAGAAGTTCAATTGATTTCTAAGTACATGTCAAAGCTAGTGGGAGCATAAGTGTTATGCTAGTAAGATAATAATCATTATGCTAGTGGGAGCATGATTATTATGTTAAGTGTTTCAAGTCAACAATATTAATTATAGAAAACAAAAGTTTGAATTTGCCTTGAAAAAAAAATTGTTTTGCTATAATTAAGGGAGAGGATTTTATACTTCGTTCTAATTCTACCAGCTTAGATTGAGTTTTATCAACTTTAGTCAAGGATATATATATATATATATATATATATATATATATATATATATATATATATATATATATATATATATATATATATATATATGAATGTTATGTTGAATTGTTCAACATAAGGAATTTCTATATATATTGCGTTCTCAAAATTCGATTATGATTACGGCATACCTCTTTATAGTTCGAATTTTGAGAACATGGCAAATAAAAATTTTTATAGCATGAATCGTGTCCCATATGCTTCGGATATAGGATCGATTGCATGTACTATACTATTCATCCATTCTAAATTTTCCTAATGCTTAGGGAATTAAAAGGGAAAAAGGAATAGAACTAGAAATGACTAAAATGATTAAGCAAATTGTCGAGGACAATCTGAGGTTTACGAAAGATTGGTTGCTCATGGACAATTAGAAGTATAGAGTAAGGACCATATTGAAATATTTTGAAAAGAGGCAACTCTTGTTCAGAAGTGATGGTCAAAATGGTAATATGGAATTGTCTCCATAGGTGGAAGTTATTTTTGAATCTGTGTAAGATTAAAGAACTTAATGCTAAGAAGGATGTTCAAAGGAATGTACTTTGAATTTGAAACTTCATTTCCATGGAATTGTTTTCCATTGGAAATACTTTGTAATGTCTGTTTCCAAGTCTTTATGACTTCTATGCATAGTCATTACAAGGGGATCATTGCATATAAGTTTAGAATATAACAGATTACAGAAAACGACAAGAGTTTGGTATTCTTGCATTTACATCAAGGATTGGAATTGTGAAATGATCATCATTGGAATATTGTCAATGGATCTATTTCAAAAAGAGAGGACCATATGTAAACATAGTATGCATACTTGGAGTATGGCATAATTGTTGTTTGGAAAACCATAATGTACATGCTTGGAGCATGGGACAACTAATGTTTTAATTCAAGCATAAAGTTGATTAATCGAAACATAAATAATGAGTAATCAATATGGTGCTTAAATAAAAGGTGTTTTATTTACACTCAAAGTGTTGGGGCCATATAAGATTAGTATTATTCTTGTGTTTCACTTTGCAGGTTTTGACTTCTAGAATAATTATGTTATGTTATATATCATATTATTCAAACCATCCACAGTCAGTCATATGTTCGAAATAGATATGAATCAAGACTCTCATGAATTTGGCTTGTATGATTTGTCAAAAGTGCTTTAGACAATGCAATGGTTGCTACAACATTCATGAGTACTCATAAGGGCTGAGTATTGGATTCAACTCACGCTCACTTGCATCACTTCATGGAATTTATCTCGAGTGATCGTGAGATGGTAATATCATATAAATCTTCAAACCTAGAGATATGAGTTGTTGACTATGAGTTGGTTATTCATTGATTGTACGAAAACGCATTGGTAACTCAATGTTATAAAACGTGCCTTTGTGAATAATTCTACAAGTAGTTAGTACAAGCATATTAGTCGAAGTTTATCTGTTCCTTCTAGAAATAGAAGCGATATCTGGGCCACTCGATGATTTGGTTTTGACCTATGTACCGGGCCCGATCAGAACCTAATTGATGTGTTCAATTTAGTTCTATGTCGAAACAAATCAGAGATCGAGAAACAAATGTTGGACAATAAGTATGACCATGTTCCATGTGTTTGTCCGGCTGATATCATGAGAACAGAGGATTATATGATCTTAAATGGCGTATCATCATCATCTCAGTTCCGAGAGACTTTGAAAGAGCTACGATTGCTAGTCGGATTTTGAAGTCATATTTGCAAATATAGTTATTAGACTTATCCAAGTGAGAGACTGTTGGATATAGTGTCTAAGTCCATAACTTTATTTGCTATGTACTTGACCTGACCCGACATGGTCCATTTAGGTTGCATGGCATTGCAACACTTGGATAGACAAAATGAGAGAAAGTACACTTGTGATTATTAATATATTATAAGTTCTAATATATTGATAATAGTATTATTTAACTAGTATTGATCAAGTATTAATCTAGTATTAACTTGGTGATCAAAGTGAGACTAATTAAATATATAGGGTTGATTATGACAATCATCAATTCTTTTATGGTGGATTAATGATCCATGGTTTATGGGTTTGGTTATAACCATATGGAGCTCCATGGATAGTCCATGGGAGTTACAAACCTATGGGTCATGAGAAATGAAGAGTCATGACAATTAGGGTTTACATTTGTAACTCCTAATTATGACACACTATAAAAGAAACCCTATAGCATGCAAAATTGGCACTAGGGTATTCATAAGAGGGCATAACCGATTTTTGAGGCTAAGTGACATTCTCTCAAGTTATTCCAAGTTTGTAGTGTTGTGTGAAGCATTTGAGGCACAACATTTGGGGTGCTAGGCTCACAAAGTCTTGAAGGAATCCAAGCAACAACAAGGTATGTATTTCTACTAGTTTTTATGTTTTATGTAATCCCCATGCCATGCTATTTAGGAAATAACCTTGAAAAAGAAATTTGCATGTATATAGAGAAAACATAGATTCAAGGTTATTAGGGTTGCGTATACACTTAGGAAGTGTTAGAATACTCATAACCTAACATAATTGAACATTTCAAAGCATATTAAGTTTCTTTTAGTTCTAAATATCATAAAGATATTATAAATTAATAAGAAAACGTCATAAATATACGTATAAAATAGACGTTTTCACACTACCCCTTACTAGTCTTTTCCTTACCCGCACGAAAAACTGATTGTATTATCACCATACCAAGACTTTACCTACCAACATCACACAAGACAATCCATTTTGAGCCTTTCCATTACTCCAATACCGCAATGCGTGTATTTGTGTCTAAAGTTTCCTAAGAACCTCCCTAATCCTAAATACTCACAATCTTCATAAACACCTACCCACTTCTTTTTAACAACACTCATTTTATGTATTCCTTCGAGTCCATCCCCAGAAAACTTTCATAACTTCAAGGTATTTTTGGTTAAACCACCATGCATAAGTATGGAAAAGTAACCTATAAAATAAAACATACTATAAATAACTTGGCAAAATGCACCTTATTCTTGAATCTTTGATAATTTGGAGCTTTTCTACATGATATTTCTTGATCTTGAATGCTTTGTAGACTCTTATTTCTCAAACTTTTGCAAAAAAAAATTCATTTTCTATTTTTTTTCTTTTCTCTATTTTTTAATCAAAACTAAAACTCCTATAAAAACATATGCTTAAGCCAGGGAACTTATCTTCAACCCTTATTGGTTAGAGGTATTAGTCTAAGGTGCAATTACTATATAAGCTTTTCTAGATACATTTCTGGTACACGATGCTAAACATATTATGGCCCTCAAACTAAGAAAGATCATGTTTTTGTTCTATGATTTCACTAGGATAGGGAAGCCACAAATACACTATAATATATATTGGCTCAAATAAATATTGAAACTCGCATCAGATCGTACCACACAACACTCGCAACCTAGATCTTAATACAACAATTTTTTAACCAGATTCAATTTTAAATTATTGTTTCAAATCTTTCTAATAAGTTTTAAATCCTAGTCATTTTTTCAATTTTTTTATTAGTAAACTTGTACTCCTATATTCAACCCCTTACCCCATACTTGGAGTACGTCGATCCTTCAGCAGGTGAGTTGTTGAATTGATGAACCATTCATTCCGGTCAAGGGTTGTAGTTCTTTGTCACAAGCTAAAATGACATAAAGATTTGGAGCTATATCATGGGAAGTGCTTGGGATTATTGAAATTGTTGAGATTTCGGAAAAATATTCATCTGGATTTGAAATGTGTGTGTGATAGTTAGAATTGGCTAGTAATGGAATGCTCGTCCTTGTAAGCTCGGGTTGTCAATAGTTGGATTGTAAGGATGTACGGTGGGTTGGAAACCCAACAAATTTTTAGATTTGCGGAGCACAGTCGAATCCAAGTGGGGGAGAACCGTTTGGATTATTGGGGAAAACATCATGTGTGAACCAGGAAAAGTTCCATATCATAGTCGAGAGGAAGTCAGTTCGAGTGACAGTCTAGTTAGAGGTTACTCAAAGTTGAGGGTTGTGTTAGAGCCTCTCTACCTTTTCTTGTCTGATTAAGGATTTGGGTTTGAAGCATGAACCAAACAGCTGATTGGGGCATGGTCAGATACAAGTGCGACTCATGATGATTATTGCCGGTATCGTAGATGAAGGTAAGGGGGAGGGTTTGATGCTAGACAGGTCCTGATGAATGTATTGGGCGGAGCCAGATGTATGTATGTATGTATGATGTGTTTAGTATGAGAATCGTTGGATCTGAGGCAAAGTTAGCCCTGTATAACACTCGACTAGGTAAGACCCGTGGGCAGGGCCCTTATGGTTATGGTAGTGTGGCTGACACCCGGAAAAATAGGTTGGAGTATCGTTTAGATCATGCTAATGTAGGTTGACTTAGTGGTAAGTGGTGAGATCTGATGTGAGACTGCCAATCTCGACGATCAGTTGAGGAGTATATACCTCAGTTCAGTGGAAGGTCACTATGGATGCAGGAGATATTGGACAGATCAAAATTTCAAATTTTTGGTTATCAGGATGTGAGTCTTTAGATTGGCATGGTACTTAGGGGTGATGTTTTCATGAGGAATAACCCTTGATCTTAATTGAAGGATTGATTGGGATTAATGGTTGGTTATGCTATCCGTGGTTGGACCAGAAGTGCTATATATATATATATATATATATATATATATATATATATATATATATATATATATATATATATATATATATATATATATATATATATATATATAAGTAGGATCAAGTAGGAACTCAAAAATTGGTAGAAACCGCGAGGACTATGTTTGGCCTTAAGATTGAAAATATAAATGGTCAGGACTTGATTTTATTTATCATCAAAATCTCGCAAGTAGTTTGACATTTTCGTAATTAATTGCGAGATTTTGATAATTT
This sequence comes from Lactuca saligna, assembly GCF_052625555.1. Taxonomy (NCBI): domain Eukaryota; kingdom Viridiplantae; phylum Streptophyta; class Magnoliopsida; order Asterales; family Asteraceae; genus Lactuca; species Lactuca saligna. The sequence continues at coordinate 302,717,268 of NC_136420.1, read as the reverse complement.
ATGGAGAATGTTAATTGGTTGGAGTGTACAAGTGAAAAAAGTAAAAAGACTAAAAAACGACAAGGAAAATTCGGCCATGTGGCCTCTCCAGGAGCTGACACGTACCCCTACACCCCTAGCATAAGAATTGTCCAGCCTTCTTGGTTGATGGGTTTTTTTCCACCCATTTAGTTTTTTGACCATAAACTTTTTTTTCTTTGAAAAACAAATCTGAAAAAAAACCAAAGTTTTTTAAATTTAATTCTCTACAAAATGAACAGAATAATGAAAATTTGAAAAAAAAATTTATTTTTTTATTTTTTATATTTATTAAAAAAACTCAAAAAACAATTCTCCAAAAATTATAAAAATTTAAGAAATACTTCAACTCACAATACTAATGACTTTGTAAAAAAAATTTAGAAATAAGGTGTTATAAATGCTAAACTTGATTTTAAAGCATTAAAAATTTTATTTATTTATTTATTTTAAATTGAACATAATATTATCTAACTAGAGATGATTTTATGATTTAAAAATATTAGGATTCAATATGTTTATGATCTAAAAAAAATTGTGATTCAAATATTTAATTATCTTTAATTATTATATTTTTATGATTCAAAATTAAATTATTCAAAAATTATAATGATCCAAATGTTGTATTGAACAAAAAATTTATTTAACTCAATATATTATGATCCAAATTAAAAAAATATATGATGGATATCGTTATGAATCAAAATACTATAATTCAAAATTTCATGATCCAAAATAGTATGATGCAAAAAAAAAAAGTATGAATGGAAAATATTATAATCCATAATATTCTTCTTATTTAAAATTTTATAATTGTTAAAAATTATAAACTCAAACCGATATTTAGTTTAAAATCGCTACTTTCTTAAAGTATGTAGTAAATATATTAAAAAACGAAACAAAAGAAAAAAAAAATAACAACAAAAGAAAAAAAATTTAAAAACGAAAAAAAATAAAATAAAAAATAAACGGAAAAAATTATAAAAACATTAAAACCGAACATATATCTATTTATGAAAAAAATTGAATTTTTTTAATGCAAAATAAAAAAAAAATATGAAAAACAAAAAAATAAATAAATGAACAAGAAAAGGAAAACTCATTTGAATGACGTTCCATGGACGTTCCTCGTGTATGATTATTACCTCGAGTTCGTATTACGTTCCATGCACGTGTGCCGCGTGCAAACGCTTCACGACCAAGTAAATGAGTTTGACGTTTCTGCCACGATGAAATGATTGGTGGAGAATAATCGTCACGATTGCTATTAATTTTTGGGTTCCTATCGGATTCGAGATATATATATATATATATATATATATATATATATATATACATATATATATATATATATATATATATATATATATATATAAGTCAACCTTTTGTCAACAAGTTATGATTAAGGAATCTGCCTATCAAAAGTATCAGTTAGCTGGCTTAGGACTAGAAAGGATGTTTCTCAGTTCATATTTCAATAATAGGTCATTGTGATTATGTTTTAGAATCAGTCCTACCAGTGTGGGGGTCAAGCAAGTTATGGGGGTCCAGAGTTTATAGTAGTAACATGTCCTACCAGTGTTGGTTTCCAGGAGGGTGGTAAGGAGTGACTTCGAGGATGAAATCTAATTTAAGTCAGGGAGATTTGTAACACTTTGTACTGAATCATTTCCAAATTCAAGGTCGTGACCTGAAGATCAGTTATGATAAGTCTTATGGCCTTTGGGAAAAAGAGATTTAGAACCCTTTTGGTGCGGGTGATGTAAGTTAGATGATTTGGGAGTTTGGTTTGTGATTTGGAGCCCAAGGGTGTGATTTGGAGCCCAAGGGTATAACCATAAATTGGCACGTTAGGACCTTGATGAATTTTGGATTTTAGTTCGGCACGTTTTAAGGCAATAAGCAGTTGTTAGAAGTGTATAGCTTCTCATTACCTTTCTGTGGATATACGAATTTTCGAAATTGGATTTAGAATGAAGAACTTATGGCCTTTGGAAGTTGGTGGGTTTAAGGCTAAGCCTAGTATGCGGGCCGTACTTAGAGAGTACGATGGGCGTACTAGGGAGAGGGATTACGAGAATCTATTAGAGTACGATGAGTGTACTGAGAGTACGTAGGACGTACTGCAGTTTCATGTAAGCCCTAATTTAGGGTCTTCAGCCCAATTTATGCTCCTTAACTCATCACCAAACCCTCTTATCCTCAACCTCTATCTCATTAGACCCTAGATTGGAAACACCAAGTATATTTGGTGAGATTTGAGCTTGAACGTGAGTTTTTAGTGTTTTGCGGTGAAAAAGATGAAGAGGAACACATGGAGATATATAGCTTTAGTGTGTAGATCCAGAGTTACATTCACATTTGAAAGGATTTTGAGGTAAAAAGCTCTTGCCATGATCGTCTCTTGTGCCAGATCTAGTTCATGGTGTTATTTATGCATTTTTGATGCTTTTGAGTTAAAGTTGAGCTTTTGATCTATTCCAAAAGCAACGGATGTTAGATCTTCGCTTCATAGAGGTCCCTTGTTAAGAGCCTTATTAATATTCTTTTTGTGTATTGAGTCTCATTAATACTAGCAAGGGAGTAAAGTTGGAAACTTTATTGGTTAAGACCTTGTCTAGGGATCATATATGTGTTTAGACAACTTGACATAACCCAACAAGTGCTTAATGTTGATTTTTTGCCTCTGATGAGTACATTGGGTGTATGTGAGAGTACACTCAACATAATGTCTAAATCTTGTATCATCAGCTTTTACATTGTGCTTCATGGCAGAGTACGTAAGGTGTGCATCTTTGTTATGCAGGGCGTACTCCCCATAATGGCTATTTTGGGTCATTTAGGGTTTGGGCCTTGTTGGGCCATTGGACTTCTAACTTTGGGTCATGGATATACTATGGGCTTTCTTGGTATTGGTACCATGATAATTTTTGGGCTCAATTAGGAAGTTTAGCCATCTTGGGCCTTGGGTTGTCATTTAGGAAATTAGGCTTTTGAGCAAATGCATTGGGCCAAGTAAGGAAAGGGTAAAATGATATTCTACCCTGGTTATGGGTTAAGTTGCTTTGATTCTTTTTTATGGGTCGAGATCCAATTATTAATTGGATAATTATATTATAGTCCTAGCGCAAGGATTCCAGGATTAGCATATTGAGAATTTATTGAGAGATTCAGCGTTTTGAGGTGAGTCTCTTCACTATACTTGTGGGTCGAAGGCACCAATGCTAGCTCACTAGATTATGTTTGTACGATGATGGTTGTCTTTCTGACACTTTTTGATATGCTTGTATGTGCTTGTTGTCTTTGTGAGTCATGCTAATATGCTTGTATGATTTATATATTGAGTTATATAAGCTTGGAGTCATCGGGCCCCGCGACATCAGATCGAAATCTAGCATCAGGGCCCGCCAGCATCGAGCAAAGCTCGGTATACATATACCATATCAACAAATACTCATAAGTAAACACATAATATAGACATATATACATTCCTCAGGCCCCGCCCGACATTAGACTAAAATCTGGAAACATATAAACATTCTTCGGGCTTTCCCCGGCATCGGACCGAAGTCCGAAAACATATAAAACAAGAACATGCAAACATCATGAAGACATCAAGCATACAAACATTCCTCGGCATCTGACCAAAGTCCGGAAACACATAATCAACTACATCGGGCACTTAATGACGTCGAACCTTAGTCTGGAATATGCTAAAATACATAAAAGGGCCGACATTGGTGCCTTCGACTCGTTCCTACTGGACAAAAACTCACCTCGCAAAGCTGGATGCTGAAATCTCACAGTAAGGAATCTCTAACGGTTGCTCCCGCGGCTCCCCGAGCTTTCATTACCAACATAATACTTAGTCAAAGTCCAGTAATCCTTTAGATATCATTCCATACCCAAAACCCCTTCACGGGTCAACCTTGGTCAAGGCCCAAGTCAAAGTCACCATCTAACTCGTCCACTTTCCATCTAACTCGTCGAGTTTCCATCTAAATCGTCACCATCTAACTACAAGTTGAACCAACTCGTCGAGTCACCATCTAACTCGTCGAGTTTCCATGCTTCTCAGAATCGTGATAAAACGAGTCAACTCATCGATTACTTCCTCAGACTAGCCGAGTTCTTCCTTTTACAGAATCGGGACAAATCGTCACAACTCGTTGATTCCCTTCACGACTCATCGAGTTCTTCAGTTTGTTAAGCCCTTCTTAATGGATGAAGCTCATATCCTTCAGATCTAAGCTCAATACATCATATTCATGGGGTCTTTAAATAGTTGGTGGGTTGCTAGGGTTTCTTGAGGAAATCCTAATTTCCTGCTTAGGGCTTAACCAACCCATGGACTCCCATTAGAAGGCCTTGGACAAATTCTATAGGGCCTCCCTATAGAAATCCATCCACCCCATTCCAGTGGAGTCCAACAACCTAGTTTTGCAACTATCAATGATTTGCAAAACAATCCCCATTCTTTTAATCAATTCATTTAATCCCCAAATTAATCTCTAATTAAATACAATTTAAATAATATGATTTCTAATTAACATATTATTTCCATAATATATTAATAAATCATTTATTAACCTCTATCTCCATAAATTATCCTGTCAAGTTGCTAAAGTGAAGACAACCCAAAAGGACCATCCTACTATTAGATCAAATTCATATGAATTATAGTTATGGGCTTAGACACCTAGTCCAACAGTTTCCCACTTGGATAAGTCTAATAACTATAACTGCAAGTATGAATTCAAAATCTGATAAGCAATCGTAGCTCTCAGAAGCCGTTGTCGAACTTTGACCTAGTCAGTCGTGTCCTTAAGATAAGGGATCATATATTCCTCCGTTCTGCGAGATATCATGTGGACAAAGACATGGAGTAAAATCCTTCTCAATGTCTAACAGTTTGTTTCCCGATTTCTGATTTGTATGAAAAGGACCTTAATTGAACACATCAAATCAGTCCTAACCGGGCCCGACACTTAAGTCAACACAAAATCATCGAGGGGCCCAAGATATCGCTTTTATCCCCTTGGGGTAAATGGAACAGATAAACTTTGACTTATATGCTTGTACTATTTACTCATCAATCATACACAACAATGTGTTTTATAACATCAAGTTACTGATGCGTTTACGCATTATTAATGTACAACCAACTCGTAATCAACAACTCATCTATCTCGGTTTAAAGATTATACGATATTATCATCTCATAATTACTCATGATAAATTCTATGAAGTAATTGAAATGAGAGTATGTTTAATCTAATACTCAAATCCCCATTTCAAGAGTACTGATGAACAATGCAGCAAACAATTGTTCTGTCTACTCACTTAGAAAATTTACAAGCCAATTCATGACAGTCTTAATTCACTACTTACTTCCAAAGTATGATCGACTATGGACAGTTTGAAAAATCCAATTATTCAGGAAGAAAAACATACAAAGTGAAACACAAGATAAACAATTGACAAAAGATAGTAAACTATTACTTATAAATAAATCTATATTAATTAATCATCAAATATCAATTACATTTATAGTGTTACAGATTTCTAAAATATCTATCTAATCACTAAAACTAATATCCTCCTTCAGACCAATGCTCCTTGCATGCTGAATGTGCTTAATCCTACTCAGACCCTTTGTAAGGGGATCTACATGATTCTCTTCTGACGATACCCTCTTGACCACGAGGAGTCATTCTTCTACGTGAGGTCTAATGAACTGATATTTTCCGTCGATATGTCTGGATCTACCATGATCCCTTAGTTCCTTGGTTAAGGAAACCACTACTTCATTATTGTAGAAATTTCAATAGGCTCCTTTAGTACTGGAACAACTCCAAGGTCTCCAATGAATTTCTTCCACCATATAGCCTCCTTTAACACTTCGCTCACAGCTATATACTATGATTTAAACGTTGAATCAGTCATGGTCTCTTGCTTAGAACGTTTACTAAGTCACTGCTCCCCCATTGAGTGTAAACACCCATCCTGAATGAGAATGAAAGTTGTCTTCGTATGTCTGGAAATTGGCATCACTATAACCAGTAACTATCAAGTCATCACTGCCACCGAGCACAAGGACCTAATCCTTTGTTCGTCGCAAATACTTAAGAATGTTCTTAACTACTATAAAATTAGCCTTACCCGGGTTCCCTTAATATCGACTAACCATGCTCAATGAAAAAGCCACATCAGGGAGAGTACATGTTATAACATACATGATCGAGCCAACAGCGGAAGCATATGGAACTCGACTCATTTCTGCTATCTCGGTATTGGTACTCGGACTCTGAGTCTTACTAGCTTGGTGTTGCTCTGGATAGGTAATTCTCCCTTCTTGTAGTTCTCCATTATAAAATGCTTTAGCACTTTATCCAAGTAAGTACTTTGCCTAAGTCCAATTAGTCTTCTACTCGTATTTCTCAAGATCCTTATTCCCAGAATGTAAGCAACTTCTTTCTAGATCCTTCATAGCGAAACACTTTCCAAGGCAAGACTTAACTTCCTACAAGGTTGGAACGTTGTTTCCAATGAGCAGTTTGTCATCAATATACAATACTAGAAAACTAACTGTACTCCAACTAGCTTTGACATATACACAAGACTCATCCTCACTCCTAGAGAAACCAAATTCTTTGACTTTCTCATTGAAGCAAAGATTCCATCTGCAAGAAGCTTGCTTCAATCCATAAATTGATTTCTCAAGCTTACACACTCTATTAGGGTACTTAGCTTCTATAAAACCCTATAACTGACTCATGTAAACATCTTCAGCCTGCTTCCCATTAAGGAAGGCGGTTTTGTCGTCCATCTGCCATATTTCATAGTCATGAAATGCAACTATGGCTAGCATAACCCTAATAGGCTTGATGTTAGCCACTCGTGATAAGGACTCTGATGAATCAAAGAATCGACTATGAATTTTAATCAGAGTTTGAAATAAAAAATGTAGGTAAGATTGAACACCGATCTAAATAAGATCTTGATTCAGCTCAATATTACGCTTTTAGGTTTACAGAGTACAAAATAGAAAAGACTATAAAAACCTTATCTAACTCTAGTAAAGACTCCTATTTTAGGAGAAGAAAAGCATACAAAAAATATACTAAGGACTAGACAAATAAGCTTCAAATAATGTTCCTTAGTAAAATAGATTATAGTGAATACGAAGATTATACTATATACAAAGACGTATGACACTTCGACTAATTACAACCAATTTTAGCACTTACAATCTCCCCCTTTGTAATAATAGTCGAAGTCTTCAATTTGTAAACAATTGGATCGAGTACATCATCACTCTTCGTATCTTAGTGTACCAAGCAATAACCTTCCTGATTTCCTTCTTGTCTCCTTCATTATTCTTCATGCACTTATTCATACGAACAATTAAATTTGTATACCATGAAGTAGCATATCTTTCCACTTTGCATGTTTGAAACAAAAACCGTTTACCTCTTCCAGCTTTATCCTTTCTAGCAAAAACTATTCCGAATGGCTTCAAACAAATTTCTCCATCTTCATACTTTTTCAATTCTTCTTGCTTCTTTGTAGGAGCCATTGGAGCAGTGATATGAATTCCCTTTGCAGTAGCTAACTCCACATCAATTTGTGCCAAAAATTCAAAATAATTTTCAATGAAGATCTTAATGTGCTTAACTCCAAGCTGGAATACATCAGGCTCTGTTTCTTGAAGATGAGAAAATGATTTATCTTTCAAAACTAATGCAACTTGCATAAGATCATACAAGTTTATTATAGGAAAATCAGTAATAGTAAATTCACTATTTTTTCCATTCGACATGATCACCGAATATTTGAGATTTTGAATAACGCCTTCGAAAATCACATATTTTTTTTATGCTTATCACCTTCATGATTTTCACCAGGAACCAAACATCTTCTAGAGCTCTTGCTAACACTACATGAAATCGAATTTTCATCTGCTTCCTTTCATCCTTATCTTTACAAATTATTTCAACTTTAAACCGAGGCATTATAAACATCATTTCATTCACTGGAAAGTCAAGCTGACTTGCATCAGTGTTCGTGACCACATAACTTTGTTTTGGCATCTTTTCAAAAGAATACATATGGTCAATTGACACCTTAGCTTCAATTGTTTCATAGTTGTATTGCTTTGTTGGATCTCCTTTCTCTAAACTTGGGGGATCTTGTGCACGAAGAGTCATTACACTTTGAACCATCATCATCTTTTCCAACTCAGCATCGACTTCAACCTTCTTTTCTTCCTTAGATTTTTCAATAAGAATTTCTTTACCTCTGTCTTTCGAACCAGACTCTCCCACTATTACCTTAGATTTCGAAGCACTTCCAACTGCCTCACCAAAATCAACACCTTTCTGTACTGGTCTGGTCATAGGCATTGATGTCACAACAATTGAAGTGACTGGACCAACAGACATTATAACAGGCTACGAAGACGGGATCTATGAAGAAATAACTTTTCCCACCACCTTCAAATCTTCACCACTAACCTTCTCTCCTTCACCCGCCTTCGTACTTTCAATTCTCCTTTCTCCCCCTTGCACCCCTGTGAAAACAGGTGGGGCATCTGACATGGCTGGTAGAAGGCTTGAAATGTGAGATAAAGGAGATGATTGTTTTTGAAGAATGGCTTCGAATTGAATACACTTCTGGGATAAAAATTATGGAGTGATTAAGGATGAGGAAACAGGCTTGACAGACAATTCTTTTAACTCCTTGATATACAAAATCACTTCATGAAATTTTTTATTTTCCATTGTAGAAAGTTGAGTAAGTTGAGGACTCATACTTTCATACAATTTGAAAAATTTAGTGACCCCATCACAAATTATGTCAACCTTTTGATGTAAAGAAGCATAGTCACGTTGAACATTTGTAACCTCCTTTTGCAGATCCTCACGAAGTTCACGAATTTGTAACATTTGTAACCTCATTTTGCAGATCCTCTCTTTAAGCAACTTTTGAAGTTAGAGAACTGATACGAAGTTCGTTAGTAGTATCAGTTTAATCAACTTTTTCCAATATCCTTTCATCGGAGTCCCTAACCATCCCAGAGACTTTGTTAATAATCCTTGTTTCGACCAGCTTCAACATCGAATCTACTTCCAAGCTCGAAACTAAGGAACCACCACCAAGATCAGCTTGTGACTGAATAATAGCATTTAACTTTGAATTCAAGATTTTGAATTATTTCATAGTCATCAGCATATGATCCAGAAAATCTGCTTCATTATCATCAAATGCTAAAGTCTCAAAGGTTCCTCCAAAACCTTTGTTATCCGTATCAGTTTCCATGAGAATGGTTTCATCAATAGGTGAAATGGATTTGGGTGGATCAGTTGATTGTGAAGAAAATATGGAAGTGAAAGGTTGATTTATGATGTGTTCGAATGTTGGTGAATCAGTGGTAGAAGTAACAGTACTAATTTGAGGAGGTAGAGAGACAAAAGTTTCAAAAGTAGTGGAAATAGGATTACCTTGAATATCATCCTTCGGATCTTCTTCACCCATATTGACATTTGTATCCATATTAGATACGTGTACAGTGATGTCCAAAGTTCGTGTCGCCTCATTAGATGACTTGACATTCGAAACTTCAGGTGGAATAATACTTGTTTGTTCAGGAGTTGAAAGTTCTTTAATGAGATCAAGATTTGGAGTTTCAGGAATTCGTTCATCTTCTTCAGTAGACTCATTTGTAATCACAAGATTTCGTGACTTCTTCTTCTTCTTTTTAGACAAGTGTTTGGCCATATCTTCAGCCTTGCGTTTCTTCAAAGACAGAGAAACAGGCGTTGGAACTTCGCGAATTAACACACCTTGATGTGTCACTTGAGGCTTGCAAACAACATTAGGTGAAGATTTACATAAATAATGAGACTTCATTTTAAGTCTACGAAAAACCCCAGTCTTCAAAGGAATTATTTCTTCCTTTTGAGTCTCTTCAACAATGGTAGGCTCAACAGGTGTGACCTCAGCAATAGAAACTTCTTGAATAATAGGGTCTTCAACTATAGCAGACTTCTTCTTTGGAGACTTTTTGGGCTTAGTTTCTTTTACACTTTTCTCAGAGGAACCAGATTCATTCTTTTTCCCACGCTTAGACATTTTATCCTCCTTTTCTAACAAAACACCAATTGTCACCGATGGGTCGATGGTTTGTAAATAAGCCTCTAATACTAGGTTTGAAGGATCAACCCTTTTCAACATTGCATCAGGGATTCGAGCCACAGAAGGAAATTCATCAGCATCATCTATAGCATCCTTCGGATAAATGTACACATGAAAACTGCTTTGTCTTCGTCATTCGAAACCAAAATGCCTTCTTTATCATAGAAATACTGCAAGATTAAACTCCAATATCTTGCACATGAAATCCCATGAATTTCATCTGATTTCTCTACACTCTTCTTAAAGTCTTTCCAAATTTGAGAAGAATAATCAGCTTGTAGATCATAGTATAACCCAGCAAGCATGGCATATACTTCCATACAACCTTTATCCAGACCCGCCGTTCTTCTAGTTAAACACCGCAAGAAAATCCCAAACATAAAATTCCAGACTTTTGGAAGACATGACTTCTTGAAATCACTAATTTTTGATAACTGTGGTTGATGTCCCATCTCGTTGAACATATGAACAATTTGAGGGAAAGTGAAATTAACGTATGGTGTAGAATTTGGGATTTACAGAATCTGACATAAAAGCTTTTTGGTGATTCTAACTTTTTTATCATTCACTAGGTTAAAAGTAATTGCATCAAAAGCTTTTGTAACTGTAGTCGTCGATCCTGCCTAAGATAACCAAGTAATCGGAACAGAGAAAGAACTAAACATCGCCTTTGATAAAACAGAGCTCTTTGAAGCAACAACGAGCATCTTAAGTTCTTCTGGATATTATGATACATCATATTCCATTTGATAATTTGTGCCCTGAATCTTCATGATTGGAAGTGAAGAAACATCATCAGTTGTTTGAGAAGGTGCAACATCGACATTAGCAGTATTCGCCATTGTTAGGGTTTTGAAGCTTTGAAATTTAGAGAGAATTAGGAATTTTCTTTAAATGCGTAAAGAGATAAAGAACCCTTGAACTCCTTTTTATATGTAACCTTGATGTTTGAATTAAAAGCAAGATGTGCATTTAATGCCAGCTGACATGTCACCAAGAAAACCGTGTCATGATGATGAAAAAATAACCATGTGTGATAAAGCAACTATCACGTCTCCTCAAAACCCGCACAAAATTCAAACAATCCCCTCAACCAGGTTGGATTGTTTGCCCCAATGGAATAGTAACCGTCGGAACCCTTCAGATCGAGGTAAGGCTCTTTTACTTTAGGGTTTCAAAATAAAGTCATTTGCCCGAATTCTTGTAATCATCAGCCTGAGTTGGTGTTACTCAAAACCTCAAGTATTTCGTCTGCGCGGTGTGTCAAAGAATAAAGATGAGAAGCAATTAAAAAAATTGGGTATTCAGTGATGTCAAAAATTCAATTTGACACGAAGGCTGTTAAAACCTCGGACAAAGATTGCTTTGTTAATTATCAAGAGAGATAATCAACAACTTGTGTATGTTCCCGTGAATTACAATCGAATACTTTTAAATAAGTATCGAAGGGCTTCTTTTAAAAGGCTTTTGAGGTGGTTTAATGAATTTCGTTACATATCAACCTAAACATAAGGTGAGTAAATGTAACAGAAATTACTTGTTTGACCAGTGTAGTCAGTAACAAGTTTGCTTTGAAAAACTTTTAAGTAACATGGAATTTCGGATAAAACTCACACTGAAATCATATTCAAGAAAAATATTGTATTCTGGATCATGTTGGGTAAGAAACATCGTGGATTTCGAATGTTTGATCAAGACCACTCATAAGAAATGAATATGATTTTGAGTTTCGAACGTAGGTACAAAACACATGTTTCGTTGAAGCCTGGAACATAGTTCCCCATCAATTCCTTAAAGGTTGATTGAATTGGGTTTCACTTCCATCATGGTCTCATGATATCTGATCATAAACACAGATTTGTAATGTATCTAGGTTTCGATTGGTTTGATCAGAAACCTCTTGGACATATGTCTTCGTGTGTGATAGTGTAAGAATTTTGAGATGAAAAATATTGGTATACGAAAGAATGTGTACCTCTGTTATTTTGGACCAAAAAGTAAACTCTTAACTCATATGAGAAGAGTAAGGTAGCTCATTGGACTAATGTGAATGTAAGCCTAATTGGAATGAAATCTTCGTATGAAAATTTCATTAAGGCTTTCAAACATTGAGTCCTTTCGAGGCTTCGGACAACATGCAACAGCATGCTTCTAGGGACATCTTAACTATTCCAATATATATATATATATATATATATATATATATATATATATATATATATATATATATATATATATATATATATATATATCTGCAACACAATACTTAAAAAGAATGAAGAAACAAAATATTTTTGTTGTTTTTGATTTTTCAAAAATAAAGAACAAAATAATAAGAATTTTTTTTTTATGTTTTTGATTTTTCAAAAATAAAGAACAAAATAATAAGAAAATCTTTTTGATGTTTTTGATTTTTCAAATATAAAGAACAAAATAATAAGAAAATCTTTTTGATGTTTTTGATTTTAAAAAAATAAAGAATGAAACAATTAAAAGCACTCGTTGCAAACATTCAAAGTGTTACCAAGCTAAGAAAAATACCAATCATATAAATTCGAAGCGTTCGAAGAGTTGACTATGAACAGTAACCTCTGAATGCTGAATGATTTTGCTTTGTCTTTTATTCAGCGCCTCTGACTCATTCTCTCGTAATCACTGTTTGTCTTTTTAGCATGGAATTGAATTTACATTAATCATTCCCAGTCCTCCAAAAATTCGTATAAACGATTTTTCATCCAAAGCTTTCGTGAAAATATCAACCAACTGATCAGTTGTTTTCACAAAGTGTACTTCAATATTTCCATCCTCCACATTATCTTTGATGAAGTGATAATGAAGAGCTATATGTTTAGTCTTCGAATGCTACACATGATTATGAAAAATTCTTATTGCACTTTGTGAATCACAATATAAAGGAATCTTTTTCATGTTAATTGCATAATCACGTAATTGACTATGGATCCATATTATCTGTGAAGTGCATGCAACAACAACAACATATTCAGCTTCAGCCGTTGAGATTGAAGCATATGGTTGCTTTTTTCGATTGCTAGATCACCAACTTGCCATCTAGCAATTGACATCCACCACTTGTGCTCTATCAAGGTTACAACCTCCCAAATATGCATCCGAATATGCTTGAACAAAGAACCTAGTATTCGAAGGATACCACAATCCAAGCGAAATAGTTCCTTTGAGATAACAAAAGATATTCTTTACAGCAGTAAGATGTGGCTCTCGTGGATTTGATTGATACCTAGCATAATTACACACAGAAAACATGATATCAGGTCTACTAGCAGTTAAATATAGTAAAGATCCAATCATGCATCTGTATAAAATGAGATCAACTACAGGTTTATCTATAGAAGGTGTTAGCTTGATGCCAGTTGCCATTGGAACTCGTAATTTTGTGTTATTCGTTAATCATTTTTCTTTATTAATAAAGATTCCTTCTCTTCTTTGAAGAATGGTTAAACCAATAAAATTATTAATTTTTCCCATCATGCTCATTTCGAACTTACTTTTCATCAAGTCTTCGAATTCTTTAGACAAAGCAGGGTCAGTTGAGCCAAAAATAATATCATCAACATAAATTTGAACAAGCATAAGATGATTCCCCACTTTCTTACGAAATAATGTGGAATCAACAGATCCTTGTTCAAATTTAGATTGCTTTAAAAATGAAGTAAGAGTTGTATGCATGGCTCGTGGAGCTTGTTTTAAACCATAAACTTCCTTGTAACAACGTAAATTTCCAAAACAATTTTTTCCATTTTATAAAAACATAATTCTTTTATTATTCATAAAAACATCATTGTTTGAAACTCAATTCATAACATATATCAATCCCAAGATCTCATAGCATAAAAATCTTGTGTGTGTACTGATCAAACCGGCGCCTTCCCGCGATCCTCAGTAGTACCTGAAACACATAATACAAAACACTGTAACCACAAAGCTTAGTGAGTTCCCCAAAATACCACATATAACACATATTAGCCACTCGAGGCTATAACTCTGTGGGTCCGTGCACCCAAACTCTGTGAACCCTCAGGTTCTAACTCTGCAAGCATGCACAACATAAATCACATAGAAGAATGCAGTGCAACAAACAATATATATAAAACACTGTATCACATAACTCTATTTACCTACTCAAGGTAAAGTATAGTGAGAAGACTCACCTCGGATGTCTAAGTAAATCTCTGACTCGGTAACTTTGGTCTAGCCTCTGCCTAATCACATGAAATAAATATCCTAATTAATACAACCCTTCCTATGACTCTAAGGTCCAAACATTGACTAACCCTAAAAGTCAACGAAGTCAACGGTCAACCTTGACCAAACTCGTCGAGTGTGCAACTGTGACTCGACAAGTTCACACATGCTCTTCACTCTCCTAGTCTTTATTCGACTCACCGAGTCAACCTCAACTCTGTAAATCATCACTGATCACAATCTATGAAATGTCATGGCCTAAATCGCCGAGTCCGGCTCCTGACTCGGCGAGTACCATCGTGCACTCTATCCTCTAGATTCCCTCTGACTCACCGAGTCACTTTCCCAACTCAGTGAGTCACCAACTATGTGATTATCGGAAAACCCTCGTCCTACTCGTCAAGTCAGCTAAAGGACTTGGCGAGTCCATGCCATGCTCAAGCTAAACTGACCTCTTGAGGTCAGATCCGCTTCTCTAAACCATAGATCTAGCTTCCCAAGGCATTATAATCAAGTAAATCTAATATCTTGGTGCACATGCAAAGGCTCAAAGGCCTTATTTGAAGATATGGCCTCTAAGGTGACACCCTAAGTTCATAACCTCCATTAATGTTCATAAAGCTCAAGGGGAAAGGGTCTCTGGGCCTCTTTGGGTCTAGATCTACAACACCAACACGAGAAAGGACCAATTACTCCATATAATCATCCTCTAATGGGGCTAAAAATCCTTAACTCTAAGAATCACATCATAAACTGAAGAAGGTTTCGAATGGATACCTCAAAATGAAGTCTCTGAGCTCTGGAATCACTAGCTTAGCACCCTCTTCAGCCTCCTCTTGTCTTGATCCTCTTCTATTTGCAAAAACACCAACAAAGATCAAGAAATAGCTCCTTTTCCTCTCACAAACGCTCTAGCACACTTAGGGTTTCTCTCTAGGGTCTGGTAGCTGCAAGTGACTGCCATAAGGCCCTTTAAATAGGTCCCAAACCCGAGGAATTAGCGTTTTATTAAACAGCACGGACTCGTCGAGTCCTCGGGGCGACTCGCCGAGTCCAGCCATCCACCTAAATATTGATTCACGTCTCTACTCGGCGAGTCTACACATCAACTCGCCGAGTCCTTCCACAAAACTTGAAATTTAATAGAATAAATATAATACCTGAAATTACGGATGTTACAATTCTCCCCCACTTGAATCATACTTCATCCTCGAAGTCTCATCCCTGAAATAACTCTGGATGCTGCTCACGCATCTCCCGCTCTGGCTCCCAAGTCAACTCGGATCCTTTCCGATGTTGCCATTAAACCCGCACCAAAGGCACCTCCTTGTTCCTCAGAACCTTGATCTTCTGATCCATAATCGCAACAGGTCTCTCCATGTAGTTCAGGTTCGCATCCACCTGAATGTCCTCTAACGGCACTACCACCGACATGTTGGCTACACACTTCCTCAGCTGAGACACGTGGAAGGTATTATGAATCCACTCAAACTCCGCAGGTAGCTCCAAGCGATACGCTAACCTGCGCATTCTCGAGATCACTCTGAATGGCCCAATATACCGGGGCCCTAGCTTGCCCCTCTTCCTGAATCAGATCACTCCTTTCCAAGGAGATACCTTCAGAAGAACATAATCATCAACCTGGAACTCAAGCTCGGATCATCGCCTATCCGCATAAGTCTTCTGGTGACTCTGAGCGGTCAACAACCTCTGCCTGACCTGCTGTATCTGCTCTGTCGTCTGAAGCACGATCTCTGTGCTACCCATCACTCGTTTCCCTACCTCTCCCCAACAAATGGGAGTTTGACACCTCCTCCCATACAACAGCTCAAAGGGTGGCATACCAATGCTCGAATGATGGTTGTTGTTGTAGGAGAACTCCGCTAAGGGCAAATACGTGTCGCAACTTCCGCCAAAATCCAACACACATGCTCGAAGCATGTCCTCGAGCATCTGAATCGTCCGCTCGCTCTATCCATCAGTCTGTGGGTGGTATGCGGTACTAAAATGCAGCCTCGTACCCAACTCTTCATGAAACTTCTTTCAAAATCTGGAAGTGAAACGCACATCTCGATATGACACAATCGAGATCGGCACCCCATGCCGCGATACCACCTCTCTCACATATATCTCTGCCAACTTCTCCGTAGAAGAACTCTCACTAATGGTGAGAAAATGAGCGCTCTTTGTCAAACGGTCTACTATCACCCAAATTGCATCGACGCCCTTCGCTGTTCTCGACAATTTGGTGATAAAATCCATGGATAACTGTTCCCATTTCCACTCTGGGACTTCCAGTGGCTGCAACTTACCGTGCGGTCTCTGATGTTCGGCCTTAACCTTACGAAAGGTTAGGCACCTCTCAACAAACCATGCTACATCTCTCTTCATACAGGGCCACCAATACTCCTTTTATAAGATCCAGAAACATCTTAGTGGCTCCGGGATGGATCAAGAATCTCAATTTATGTGCCTCCTCCATCAAGATGGTATGCGTTCCCCCAACAAACGGTACCCAAATCTGACCCTGGAAGGTCATAAGCCCTCTACTATCAGTCACGAACTCTGTCACCTGCCGGATAACTCGCTCTCTCTTGCGGTTCTTCGGTCTCACCGCCTCAGCCTGAGCCCCTCTGATGGTGTCCAACACCGGAGTCATCACTGTCAATCTCATAAAAATACCCCGAATCGGGGCGCTCTCTGCTCTACGACTCAGGGCGTCGGCTACCACATTAGCCTTGCCCGGGTGGTATAGGATCTCGCAATCATAATCCTTTACCACGTCCAACCATCTCCTCTGACGCATGTTCAGGTTTGGTTGATCCATCAAATACTTCAAACTCTTGTGGTCCGTGTATATTGTACACCGAATCCAATACTGATAATGGCGCCAAATCTTGAGGGCGAAGACCACAGCCCCCAACTCTAGATCGTGGGTGGGATACCTTGCTTCATGGGGCTTCAGCTGCCTTGATGCGTACGTGATCACATGCCCCCTCTGCATCAACACTACGCCCAACCCATATATCGATGCGTCACAATACACCATGAAGTCCTCCATCCCCTCTGGAAGAGTCAACACCGGGGCTTCGCACAATCTCTAGCGAAGAGTCTCAAATGAGGCCTGCTGCTCTGGGCCCCAGCTGAACATCACACCCTTTTGCGTCAACCTGGTAAGAGGAACAACAATCTTGGAGAAATCCCTGATGAACCTCCGATAATAGTTGACCAACCCTAGAAAACTCCTGATCTCAGAAGGAGATTTTGGCACCTCCCAACTCATCACCGCCTCGATCTTGGCCGGATCGACCAAAATCCCCTTTTGGTTAACGAGGTGGCCAAGAAACTACACCTCTCGTAACCAAAAATCGCACTTGGAGAACTTGGCGTAAAGCCTCTCCGATCTCAGCGTGCTGAGGATCTCCCGTAAATGCTCCTCATGCTACTCCCTGGAGTTTGAATACACCAAAATGTCGTCAATGAACACAATCACTGATCGATCCAGCATTGGTCTGCATACCCTGTTCATGAGATCCATGAACGCCGCAGGCGCATTGGTGAGCCCGAATGGCATCACCACGAACTCGTAATGCCCATAACGAGTCCTGAATGCGGTCTTCTGGTTATCCTCCTCGCGCACCCTCATCTGATGATATCCAGATCTCAGATCAATCTTGGAAAACCAAGATGCTCCATGCAGCTGATCGAACAAATCATCAATCCTCGACAAAGGATAATGGTTCTTGACCATTAACTTATTCAGCTCTCGATAATCTATGCACATTCGGTGAAACCATCCTTTTTCTTCACAAACAGGATCGGTGCTCCCCACGGCGAGCTGGTCGGCCGTATAAACCCCTTCCCCATCAGCTCCTGAAGCTGCAAGGATAACTCCTGCATCTCTGGAGGTGCAAGGCGATAGAGCGCCTTGGCGATAGGTGCTGCCCCCGGAATCAAATCAATGCGAAACTCCACTTGCCTCTCGTGAGGCACACCCGGTAACTCATCGGGAAAAACATTCGGGAATTCACACACTATCGAGACCTCCTCAATCGTACTCAATCTCCCTATACCAACTCTCATATCCACCACATACGCTATAAAACCACTACAACCCTGCTGTAGACTTTCCCTCGCTCTAGCAGCCGAACAAAACGCTAAATCAAGATGGGTACCCTCATTGTACACCGTAAGAACTACCCCACTTGGGTCTCGTATAGTCACCAGCTGTCGCTCGCAGTCGATAACTGCTCTAAATCTACTCAACCAATCCATGGCTACGATGACACAGACATCCCCCATCGCAATCGGGACCAAATTAATAGGAAACTCTACATCGAAAATCTGGAGTACACATCATCGAATCACTTCCGTGGCATACACTGCTCTTTCATTGGCGATGGAGACTCTCAGAGGCCGACTCAACGCCTCTCAACTAATACTGATGTGCTGACTAAAAGCCAATGATACAAAAGATCGACTCGCACTCGAGTCAAGTAACACCAAAGCAGGTACAAAATTCACAAGGAAAGTACCTACGCATGTCATAATATAAGCACAAAATCTTAAACATTAAAATAAATACATACCAGCCACTAGAAGGCTCTTCCTCGCGACTTCCGTACCTCAGCCTTCACTGACTGGCTCTCAGTAGCTCTAATAGCAGCAGGGGCAGATCCCTGAGGTGCTCCTTAGGTAGTCCCTCGCAACAGTGGACACTCAGCCTTTCGGTGTCCGGTCTGTTTGTAGTGAAAACACACTGCAAACCCCTTTGGGCAGTCCTTGGCCATATGCCCCTCCTTGCCACACTTGTAACAAGATCCCGCTCTACAAACTCCATCATGACCCTTGCCGCACTTCACACAAGTATGGCCCTTCTGGCTCCCTGCTCTGGGATCAGCAGGCTTGGCCCGCTTGGTTGCCGGCTGGGACTGTGCCGGTCGCTAATCCCTCCCCTGAGACTCCGCCTCCTCCCTCGCCTGAGTCTCTAGCTCGATCTCCCTCTTCCGAGCATTTGCCTGAAGCTCGGCAAATGTCCGGTACGAGGAGTTCTCCACGAACTCCCAAATGTCTCTCCTAAAAATACTCAAATAACGGCTCATACGTGCCTGCTCAGTAGACACGTGTTCAGGGCAGAACATTGCCCTCTCATGAAACATCCTGGTAATAGCCGTAACAGACTCCGTACCCTGCTTGAGGGTCAAAAACTCCTGTGCCAACCAATCTCGTTCCACCGAGGGAACGTACTCATCACGAAACATGGTGGTAAACCTCTCCCAGGTCACCACAGCAAGCTGTGCTGGAGAATAGTGTGTTGTCGTGAACTTCCACCAGTCCTTCGTCCCTAGGCGAAGCTGGTTCAGTGCAAACCGAACCCTCTAGTGCTCCGGACACGAGCAAGTATAGAAACACCCCTCAATTTCATATACCCATCTCATCGCTGCAATCAAATCCTACGTCCCATCAAACTCTGATGGCTTCATGTTGCTGAACTCCCTGAACAACAACGAATCACCCCCCTGCGGCCTAGCAGCAGCGACAGCTGCAGTGGCCACTGCGACAACAGCCTCAGAAAGAGCGGCATATCGCTCGTCAAAAGTCTCAATCAGTGTAGTTTTAATAGACCCGAACATCTCTGGTATCTCTGCCCTGATGGCCGCAGCCACCTCCTCATGGATGATCCGGGGGATTACCTCATCACTCGTCTCCCTGCTCTCTGGCATAAGTCGTGTCCTCACCATGATCTACCTATGAAATACAACATACAATATATTAGAAATTCATTCGAGAATACTCGCACTCGATAACACATCCCTCCTTAATCTCTGGCATCCCGAAGATTCTTACTTGAACTGTACACCGCCCCGGTGTTTTCAGTAGTACGGGCGCAATACTACTTTCCGCACCGTATCGCATCAGTGTACACCCCAAGTCCTCCTCTTAGGATCCCAAGTCCCAAGTACTCTATTATGCATAATCCACTATCTATAGATCTCTCATAAGCTCCTCACTGCTACCTACTCACTCTCAAGCATCTCATAGCAGCTCACCACCCACTAGGCTAAGGCATCACAAATCAGGCCACTCTAGTCCTAATAGGAAATACCTAGCCACACTAACACGAGAATACATCATATCAATCTCATACACATATAACATAAAGGTATTTTAGGAAATCACCGTTCGAGCGCTGACTGATCGTACACACATCTCTACTCTGTGTTTTTCTAAAAATCCTTTACTCTTTTTAGAAAACTTGGTTCCCTTTTGAAAGTATTTTTCAAATCCTCTGTTTGAGTTCAAATAGTACCGAAGGTGTACCCGAATCTCTCAAACCAAGGCTCTGATACCAACTTGTAACAACGTAAATTTCCAAAACAATTTTTCGCATTTTATAAAAACATAATTCTTTTATTATTCATAAAAACATCATTATTTGAAACTCAATTCATAACATATATCAATCCCAAGATCTCATAGCATAAAAATCCTGTGTGTGTACTGATCAAGCCGGTGCCTTTCCGCGATCCTCACTAGTACCTGAAACACATAACACAAAACACTGTAAGCACAAATCTTAGTGAGTTCCCCAAAAATACCACATATAACACATATTAGCCACTCGATGCTATAACTCTGTGGATCCGTGCACCCAAACTCTGTGAACCCTCAGGTTCTAACTCTGCAAGCATGCACAACATAAATCACATAGAAGAATGCAGTGCAACAAACAATATATATAAAACATTGTATCACATAACTCTATTTACCTACTCAAGGTAAAGTATAGTGAGAAGACTCACCTCAGATGTCTAAGTAAATCTCTGACTCGGTAACTCTGGTCTAGCCTCTGCCTAATCACATGAAATAAATACCCTAATTAATACAACCCTCTGGGCTAGGCTAATCTTTTCCTCTCAATACATCCACTAGTAAGGGTAAAAGACTATCCTACCCTTCCTATGACTCTAAGGTCCAAACATTGACTAACCCTAAAAGTCAACGAAGTCAACGGTCAACCTTGATCAAACTCGCCGAGTGTGCAACTGTGACTCGGCAAGTCCATATATGCTCTTAATTCTCCTAGTCTTTATTCGACTCACTGAGTCAACCTCAACTCTGTAAATCATCACTAATCACAATCTATGAATTGTCCTGGCCCAAGTCGCCGAGTCCGACTCCTGACTCGGCGAGTACCATCATGCACTCTGTCCTCTAGATTCCCTCTGACTCACCGAGTTACTATCTCAACTCAGTGAGTCACCAACTGTGTGATTATCGGGAAAACCCTCATCATACTCGTCGAGTTGGCTAAAGGACTTGGCGATTCCATGCCATGCTCAAGCTAAACTGACCTCTTGAGGTCAGATCCGCTTCTCTAAACCATAGATCCAGCTTCCCAAGGCATTATAATCACGTAAATCTAATATCTTGGTGCACATGCAAAGGCTCAAAGGCCTTATTTGAAGATATGGCCTCTAAGGTGACACCCTAAGTTCATAACCTCCATTAATGCTCATAAAGCTCAAGGGGAAAGGGTCTCTGGGCCTCTTTGAGTTTAGATCTACAGCACCAACATGAGAAGGGACCAATTACTCCATATAATCATCCTCTAATGGGGCTAAAAAGCCCTAAATCTAAGAATCACATCATAAACTGAAGAAGGTTTCGAATGGATACCTCAAAATGAAGTCTCTGAGCTCTGGAATCACTAGCTTAGCACCCTCTTCAGCCTCCTCTTGTCTTGGTCCTCTTCTATTTGCAAAACCACCAACAAAGATCAAGAAATAGCTCCTTTTCCTCTCACAAACGCTCTAACACACTTAGGGTTTCTCTCTGGGGTCTGGTAGCCACAAATGACGACCATAAGGCCCTTTAAATAGGCCCCAAACCCGACGAATTAGGGTTTCATTAAACAGCGCGGACTCGTCGAGTCCTCGGGGTGACTCGACGAGTCCAGCCGTCCACCCGGATAATGATTCTTGTCTCTACTTGGCGAGTCTACGCATCAACTCACCGAGTCCTTCCACAAAACTTGAAATTTAAAAGAATAAATATAATACCTGAAATTCCGGATGTTACATTCCTTATCTAAAATATAAACATGATTCGGACATTCATCGTTAACAAAACCTGGAGGTTGTTCCACATAGACAGTTTCTTGGAGTTCTCCATTCAAAAATGAACACTTCACATCCATTTGATAAACATCAATGTCTTTGTGAGCTGTATAAGCCAAAAATATACGAACCGCCTCGAGTCTTGCGATAGGGGCAAAAGTTTCTTCATAATCAATTCCTTCTTGTTGAGAGTATCCCTTAACAACAAGTCTGGCTTTGTTTCGAATGATATTTCCATCTTTGTCAGTTTTATTTTTGAAAATCCATTTTAACCCGACAATCGAAACGTCATTTGGCTTAGGAATTAATCTCCAAAACCTATTTCTTTCAAATTCAGACAATTCCGATTGCATTTCAACAACCCAATCTGAGTGCTCTATTGCAATCTTTACTGTCTTTGGTTCAATTTTAGAGATAAGAACATTGAACATGCAAAACTCTTGATGAGTATTTAGTACCTCGTTCTTCGCACAAATTTGAGCTCTTGTTAAGACTCATTCTTGTGGATTACCAATTATTTGCTCCTTCGGATGATATTTCTCCATTTTTCCATTGGTGGATAAGCTGGATCCAAGTCTAGAGGTGCATCTTGGTACAATTCATCATTATCTGAGCCTGCAATTGAAAACACATCATTAACATCATGATAATTTTCATTATTTTGTAATAGCTCACCTTTAACATTAGCAATTAGTCTCTCCCCCTCAACATCAACATTTTCTCTCTTATTCTCCCCCTCGAACGAATGCTCCCCCTCCATCAGATTGTTCGAATCCAAGTGCTCCCCCTCCACTGGATCATTTTGCATACTTTCACCTATCTCTTGAGGAGATGATGTTGAATCGTCAGTTAGCTTCAAAAGTTCAGGGATATGATTATCATGAGCTTTTACTTCATTTTCAGCATGATCTGAAATTCCAAATATCAAATCATAATCAATATCCAACATTTGCATTGGTTCAGATTCATCTTGTGTTTCTTTCAAAATTAGATGATTTTTAATTTGTTCTTCAATACACGATATGCCACTAAATTATGCGAATACCCCAGGAAAATCCCTTCATCAGATTTAGCTTGAAACTTAGAAAGGTTATCCCTGAGATTCATAATAAAGCACTTGCATCCGAAGACATGGAAGAATTTCACATTAGGTTTCTGATTATTTAGAATTTCGTATGGTGTAATATTAAAACGCTGATGAATGAAAGATCTGTTCTGAGTAAAACATGCATTGGATACTTCCTAAGCCCTAAGATATCGTGGTATGTTCGCATATGCCAACATAGTCCTTGCAGCTTCGCATAGAGATCGATTTCTTCATTCAACAACACCATTTTGCTGCGGAGTGTATGGAGAAGAGAAATTATGCAAAATGCCTTTTTCCACTAAAAAAGAATCAAGAACAATGTTCTTAAATTCAATTCCATGATCACTCTTGATTTTGCGAACAGTCTTTTTCAATGTTATTTCCATTTTCTTTATAAAAGCAATCATGATTTGTGCCACTTCGGATTTTAATCTGAGAAAATAAACCCATGTGAATGTGGAAAAATCATCAGCAATAACTAAGATCCGTTTGTTGTTAAGTGTTGAAACTGTCGAAGGACCACATTAATCAATATGTAAAAGCTCCAGTGGTTCGACAATCTTCGATTCAATTGTGATCGGATGGCCTTGTTTATGTTTCTTGCCAACTTCACAAGTTGCACATAATAAATCATTGTCAAATTTAACAAAAATAAGCATATTCCTTTTACTTCGTATGCTTCGTCATCAGATTCCTCCTCCATCTTTGCAAACATTGCTCTGTGTGTTGGATTTCGCATCTCCTCATCATCTGATCCAGATGACTAGACCGGATAAGTTCCATCATCTTCTTGTTCACCCATGGCAACCAATAACAAATTTTTGGCCTTCGCACGAACTTCCTCCAGTCTTTCAGCATAATAAGTTTCATCTTTTATCTTATTCTTCTTCTTCTCATCTTTCTTCCTCAACATTCAATCATTGGCTAAATGATTAGCCCCATTACAGTAGTGACAGTCTACTCTAGCATCTCCCTTCAACTTCATCTCAATCTTCCCCTCAACCAGCTTTGCATCCTTCTTCTCATCCCTCTTCTTCTCATCACTTGCAATTTTATTCACAAAACTTCCTTTTCTCTCAGCTGACTTAATCTTTGAATTGAATGGATTTTTGAAGAATTTGTGGACACGTGTTCGAATAAAATGCTATCGCTTCATCATCAGAATTCATGATGAATCCCTCTTCTTCATCATAATCATTTTTCTCATGAATTTCTTTCTCAATCATTTTTGAAACCAAAGCCAGTGGACCTCCCAAACTCACCTTCGTTTCTTCATCAATTTCGTTCACTTCATTTTTGTGTGATTTTAACTGATTGTACAAGTCATTCAAAGTTGACGTATCAAAGCTATGTTGATTTTTAACCATCATGCTTACATTTTGCCACTCCTATCTAAGACACATCACGAAGATAAGATTGAACTCCATGACTGATCTGCTGATTCAATATCGGTTGCATCGATAGATTAATTCATTTAGACGATTGTAATATGCCTCAATAGTTTCACTGTCTTTCTGTCTGAAGTCTTTTAGTTCAACCAAGCATTGTTTCACTGAGTTAACTCTTGTCTTATCACTTCCTTGAAATTTCTCCTTTAGATTGTTCCATATTTCCTTTGCAGTTTCACAACTGCTCACATAGTTGTACACAACTGGAGGCAAAGCTCCTTGTAGCTCTCTCATGCATCTCTTCTCCAACTTTTTCAGACGATCAGTTTGATTCTCTACTCCAGAACTTCCAAAAGAAGCTCCAAGTGGTTGAACATTCGATGGAGGATTGAGATTACCACAAATACAAGTCCATAATTCTTCATCCAAACCATTGAGATAATCCTCCATACGATTAGCCCACTGAT
The DNA here is from genome assembly GCF_052625555.1 of Lactuca saligna. Lineage (NCBI taxonomy): Eukaryota > Viridiplantae > Streptophyta > Magnoliopsida > Asterales > Asteraceae > Lactuca > Lactuca saligna. The sequence goes on along the minus strand of NC_136420.1, from coordinate 302,691,770 downwards.
CGTAATACTCAGGGATTAGCATTGGAATTTTTGTTGATGATCCTAACAAATGAGAAAATGAAGTCATGGAATTAAGATTTAATGATGCCATTGTTGTAAGGAAGACAACTTTGAGAATTTTGAAGATACTTTGTGAATTTAACAGCAAACTAGTTGTTTCAAATTGAAATTACTAGATGAACACTCGATTCAATAGTTCAAGTGCAGAATTGAATCACAGACTTAGATCCAATGAATTTTTCACTTTTCAAAAAGTGCGGAAACTTTTAAACCAAAAAAAATTTATTTAAAAACTTTTGAAAGGATGAAAATTAGATCAGAGATATGATTCCTACTCTGATACCAAATGGTGAATCAAAGAAGCGAGTATGAATTTTAATCAGAGTTTGAAATAAAAAATGTATGTAAGATTGAACACCGATGTAAATAAGATCTTAATTCAGCTCAATATTATGCTTTTAGGTTTACAGAGTACAAAATAGACAAGATTGTAAAACCTTATCTAACTCTTGTAAAAGACTCCTATTTATAGGAGAAGAAAATCTTACAAAAAATATACTAAGGACTAGACAAATAAGCTTCAAATAATGTGCCTTAGTAAAATAGATTACAGTGAATATGAAGATTGTACTATATAAGAAGACCTATGACACTTCGACTAATTACAACTAATTTTAGCTCTTACAGACTCATCATAGTCAACCCATGGGGTTTGAGTAAAGCCCTTCGCAACCATCCATGCCTTGAACGTGTGCACCTTTCCATCTATGGCGTTCTTCTTCTTAAAGATCCATTTGCACCCAACTATCTTACAACCTGGTATATTGTCAACCAAGTTCCAAACTTGATTGTCATACATGGACTGGATCTCGTTGTCCACTGCCTCATTTCATTTAGTAGACTCAGGGCACGCCATGGCTTCCTTGTAGTAAGTAGGTTTATCCAAATTTATCAGTGTACTATCACAGATAAATGTATCACCTTTCGCAGTTATATGAAAACCATACAACACAGGCAGAAGATTAACTCAAGTAGAACGCCTAAGAGGCAACAACTCGTCAATCGGTTCAACAAGATTTTCTTTCTCTGGTTGAGCACTAGTGTTAAAGCTTCCTTCATTGCTTTACTCTTGAATTTCTTCATGATCAATTATACACCCCCTGTCCTCTTTGCATATGAATTCCCTCTTGCAAAAAACTCCATTTCATACTACGAAGACCACGTTCTCACTAGGTCTGTAGAACAAGTATCCAAAAGACTTATGTGGGTAGCCAATGAAAATACACCACTCACTTCGATGTTCAAGCTTTTCATAAGTCTCTCGTCTAACGAAAGCTTCACAACCGCAAACCTTGATGTGTGCCAACGAGGGAACTTCAATGTCCACATCACGTGAGATGTTTTGGCAACCTTCTTTGTCGGGACTAGATTAAGGATATGGGTGGCAGTCTCTAAGGCATACCCCCATAACGATATCGGAAGCCAAGCTTGACTCATCATGGAATGAACTATGTCCAACATGGTTCGATTACGCCTCTCAGCCACACCATTAAGCTGCGGTGTCCTAGGAGGTGTCAATTACGAAACAATTCCACATTCCTTAAGATAGTTGTGGAACTCGATGCTAAGATACTCACCCCTATCGGATCTGATCATCTTGATCTTTCTACCCAATTGAATTTCGACTTCATGTTTAAACTCTTTGAACTTTTTAAAGGATTCTGACTATGCTTAATTAAGTAGATATATCCATATATGCTATAATCATCGGTAAAAGTCACATAAAATTGATTTGAATCCCTTGTAGTAGATCTAAAAGACCCACATAAATCGGTGTGTATGAGATCCAATAATCTCTCACCTCTTTCACAAGTACCAGTGAAAGGTGATTTAGTCATCTTTCGAAGCAAACAAGATTCGCACGTGTCATCTGACCTAAGGTCAAATGATTCAAACACTCTGTCCTTTTCGAGTTGGGCAAAGCACTTCTTGTTGACATGTCCAAGAGGACAATATCACAAGCATGCTTTATCTAAATCATCAGACGAATCAGTATGCAATACACAATTTCCTAGATTGTCTATAACAATCACAGATTCATATAGACTCTTGTATTTATATCTTTTCATAAGATCTATATTTTTTTTGTGTATTCAGCTTAACATGACCAACTAAATGGATTGTTTACAAATCATCAGGTTTTGGAATTTTAGCTATTGAAGACGCCAAATAGATGATATCTCTATGGAAGACAACATAACTTTCATGCTTCGATCAATCCATAAAAAGGATTGGAAACTATAAAGGTGTAATAAAAAATACATCTAATGCTTAGATAATATGTCTATTTCAATAAATATATCAATAAAATATTTACAGTAAACCTCTTTCACAAATAGATGAATTGAAATCCGACCTCCACAAACGTGGATACTTCCCTAGTTTCCTTTTAATTCCTGCTTTCAAAATTTGTATTACATTTATTTGTTTATTTTGTATATGGAATTAAAAAATACCTTGGATATATACAATTATTTTTTAAGATCAGGATATTAAGCGTAATATTCTATGATTTTAGAAGCAAAAAATATCTAGATCAAAATAGAATCAATTAGGTACGGTTTTGTAGCAAGATCGTATTAAAGAAAATAAGATTGTAAAATTGTATAACAATCCAACCCCACTTTATTAAATTTGTTATGGGATTTTCTAATATGTACCCTAAGAGCACATATAAGAAGTATTAATTAATCATAACTATTACCATAATTAAATGTTAAACACATTAATTATAAAAAATATTACCATAATTAAATATAAAATTCATTAATAATCTCCATAATTATTGTATTTCACATTTAATTATGGTAATATTCTTTATAATTAATACTACTTATATGTGCCCTTAAGGCACATATTAGAAAATCTCATTTGTTATTTAGTGTATAAAAGTGCATATTCTAAATTATTTTCTGACATTAGAAAATAAAATGAAAATCAAAGAATCTAACGTTTATAAATGAGTTTATTTTCTTACAAAAATAACCAATTTTTTCATTTTTTTTAAAAAAATGGTCATTTTCTCATAAATGTCTCGTTCCAAATTGTTTATTTCTAAGTTTTAATATCACTGTTTTCAATAAAATGTATTATTTTATACACTATTATAATATATGTCGTTCAAATTTACTATATTTGTTCAATTCTTTATAAAATTTAAGTAAAAACGATTATTTTTTTTGAAATCCAAAATTTTAGATTGGAATCTGGAATGTCGTTCCGGAATCAATGAAATAATGTTTTTTTGGACCAGAGTACCCATTTCAGACCGAGTGGTTATTTTTGCTAAAAAAATTGATTATTTTGTTCATGTTAATATTAAAAAGTGGTTAGATTACCCAATTTTCTAAACAAAAATGTCATATATTAGTTCGCATAGTCTTAATAGTTTGGCCTTTCTGCTCGAAATCGAGCATCAAAAATTCATCTATGGAGATTGAAAATAAACTCGCATTTCACACGAAGCAACATATAGCCTTATGGCTTTGTGAATTGTTTTTTTCTTAATTCTCGAATTGTTTAAAAATATAAGTTTTGAAGCATCAAATTTAAATTTGATTGCACCACAAAAAAGACTTTTAAAGAAAAAAGATAATGATATAATATAATGGAAAATGATATAAATGTATCACTTTTCATATAATATTATATCATATAGTTACATTACATATTAAATTTGAACTTATCTCTACATTCCATGTCGAATATATAAAACTATAGTACTTTTTATTTTTAAACATATAACGTGTTCATACCATTTGTATTTGATATGTTTGTTTTCCTTGTGCCGGATACAGTGAAGCTTCTTAATATAGTACAACGGATCATGCATGACAATGTTATATCACCGCCCTGCAGACCCATCATGTGCCTTGTCGCACTTGCCACAACGGCCTCGGCCTTGCTGGCCCCTCGATCTAGAATCGAAACCCTTAGGTTTCTTCATCGAAACATGAGTCGTCTACCCATGCTATGTGTTCCTCTTCCCTATGTAACATCCTGTTTCCTGTCATTTCTTATATCAGGTCCATGGACCGGAAGTCGATTGTGTGAAGACTTTGGGCCTTAAAGAGGTAATGTTTAGACCTTTTGGAAGGAGGCAGTGATGGTTATGAGATCTATACCTTTGAATTGTGTTTTGGGCTGAAGGGTAGAATGGAAAAATCATAGGTCGAGTTCTTGCATGAAATATGTATTTTTTTTTTTTAGAAGTTTTTAGTCCATGATATTTAGATAGGGTTGTAGAGCTCCTCAATACCTTTCTGTGGCAATAAAGAATGTCGAAAACGGAGTTGGAACGAAGAAGTTACAAACATTTCAAGTTAGGATGATTTTTGGGTTAGTCGCGTACGTTGGACATACATTGGGGGTACTAGGCATTCCTAGTACGTTGGACGTACCAAAAGTTAACTTCCCCAAACTTAATCCATTCTTAGCCTCCAACTCTCCAACACCCTCCTTTGAAAAGCCAACCCTAATTTGAGCTTTGTGACAAAAAAAGAAGAAGGTGTTCTTAAGTGCCTTAGAGTGTTCCTGATGCACCTTCGAGAAGAAGGAACTCATTGAAGAAGTGTTATTTTCATTGGAGCTCTTAGATCTAAACCTCGTTTACCTTGATCTTTCTTTTGAAGGTATAAAGTTTGAATCTTAATGATGGAATTGTTAGATCTAGCTAGTTTTGGGTGTTATGAGCTTTTGGTGTCTTTAAGTGCATAAAGTTTAGATCTTGAAAGTTTGTGACCTTGTTATGGATAACGTTGGAAAGTTTATCCATCTAAACATCATATTGATTCAGATATGAAGGTTGGAGACTTGGACTTAATAGATTAAGTTGAAAATGTTGCATTTTTGGTCTCTTTGAGACTTAAAGACTAGATCTTGTTTGTTGGGACCATTCTAATGGATAAAGTTTGAAACTTTATCCATTATGGAGCTATTAGGAACCATATAAATGTGATCTTGGTCCTTCTAACCCTTCCATGCAAGAGTTGTGTTGTCTTTGTGGATTAATTAGTTAGGGTTTTAGCTTTTGGGCCTTCCTTAGCCATGGAAAGTCATAAAGGTGGAAACTTTATGACTTAAGACAATGTTTTGAGGCTAGATCCTAGTTTGGGTGAAAAGTCATGTAGGGATTAAGTGCTTAATGAAGGAGTTGTTGGATAAGGTTTCTAAGTCCATAACTTATTTGGTATATACTTGACCATACCCGACATGGTCCATTTGGGTTGCACTTCACCCGAACTATTTATATGGATAATATTTATGAATATAGTATGTTTATGATTTATTAATATATTATAAGTTATAATATATTAATATGAAATCATATTATTTAATTAGTATTGATCTTAAATTAATTATGAATTAATTTAGTGATAAAAAACGTCACTAATTAAACATGGGCTATTATATTTATATAGTGTGGGCTAACACTCATTATGGAAGTGGGCTAAGATTAAATGGGAGTCCATGGATGGTCCATGGAGCTTTTAACCCATGGATCCTTGGAAGAGGAAAAGACATGGGTTATTAGGGTTTACCCAAATCATCTACACTATACAAAGAGGCTCATGATGCTTGGAATCGGATTAGGTGTGTGTGCATAAGAGTGGCCGATTCCTAAAAGAAAATACATACTCTCTCATAAAGTTTTCCAAGTTTGTGGTGTTTTGTGATTTCCATTTGAGGCATTCACATTATTGGTGCTTGGCTCTCAAACTCCAAAGAAATCAACTCACAATCAAAGGTATGTAATTCTTCTTGTTCTTTATGTTTAAAAGTACCCCATGCCATGCTAGATAGGTTATGAACCTTGGAAATAATTATTTTGCAGGTATTATAGTCAAACATAGATCCAAGGTTTCTAGGGTTGCATGAACACCTTAGGAGTGTTAGTTTGCTGAAAACCCAACAGTGGTATCAGAGCCTAGGCTTGCTTGCTTGATACTTGTTGCAAAATAGGTGAAAAATCGATTTTTATGCAATCTGCACATGGGACTCATCGAGTCCATTGGGGGGACTCGATGAGTCCATACGAATCTTCAACCAACTCGGCGAGTCAGTTCATGCACTCGATGAGTTGGTCATGTAGAATGCATTTTTTTCGATTGTGCTGCTGGAAATGGACTAGAAACATTACCCTAAACTGTTTTGGTGTTTTAAAACTTGTTTTAGATGGTGTAATGTTTGTGCTAATCCATTTACAATGGAATAAATCAAAATTCCATGCTTTGTATGTGTTCATATGATTCTTGAAATTTTGATATTCATGTTAATGTTATTATGAGTTTAGAAGATGATAGGAATTATTTGCTAAATTGTTTATGATTAATTTTTGATCATTTATGTGTTTTAATGGAGTCCATAATTTGCCCTCAAGTTATGGATTTCCAAAGGTCACTTTCTTTAAACACACATTTAAAACACATAAGTTACATAAAAATAAAGAGTCTTCATTTTTATGAACCATTAACTCATAAGTTATGAAATGAAGAGTTTTGAATAGTTTCAAAACTTGTCCTCAAGTTTTGGAATTTGTAAAGTTGCACACACTTTAATAAACTTTAATTCCAACCCTTAGAGTTTTAAAGGTTAAAATTCAACCCTTATACTATTATAACATTATAGGTTAATTATTATATATGTATAAGATTAAGTTGTTTTACCGTTAGTAGGACTCATTCATGAAGCCGGTCTATAAGGAGGGTATAAGGTTTCTGCCTATAAAATGACAGCTTAATGGGTGTCTATTCTCACCCACACTTCGTTGATCGGTGGAGGGTCGTTAGCCAAACGGGTAGGACAATGACTTTAAATTCTCGTTAAAAGTATAATGATTATTATAAAGTAACTAAATGTTTTACAATTCCCAATCTGTTACTTTAGGAAAATGTGAACATGGTGCTAACTCATGAAATTCACACTTTGTACCTTACCAAGTCATTGGTGGAGCATGTGTCGGTTACTGGCACACTAATTTGGACTAGTAATGATAACAAAGGGTGACTTAATGTTTATCATAGATCGGTGGAGCGTGTGTGGGTAACCGACACACCGATTAGGTGATAATATTAGGGGTACCAAGTGAGTTTGCATGGTTATTCACACCTTGTTTTGTGATCCTCGGCATCCCAGTCACAAAACGTGCAGGACACAATCGAGATTGAAACATGCCATTGAAAAATTCAATGAATCTCAAAAGAATCTAGAAATTTCTTGAACCAATTAAACCTAATACCTTATTTCGTTTTCATGGTGGAAATTGGTGAATCGTTATTCACCTACCTTCAAATATGTTATAGCTTAGATTACGACATCCCTCTTCTAAGTTATAACATATTATGTTAGATCCTAGCCTTAATATTACATTTGGGTGTCTTATTAAGGATTCTATATATCTAATCTAAACTTACTTGTCCTTCTTCTTTTCAAATGTATTCCAACAATAATGCTTCGGGCACTAACCCTATCGGCTCCTTCTCTCTCATGAAACTTTGTAGGAGAGTCATCTTTGATGGCTCTAACTTCAATGATTGGATAAGAAACATCAGGATGGCCACACGCTATGAAGACAATAAATATCTCCTCGACAAGGAGCTCAAGGAACTCGATGAGTCCACTGCTACTCCTCAGGAGATCGCTGACTTTAGGGCTCATGATAGTGGTGCCACCAAGGTGGCATGCATCATGATGGCCACTATGATAGTCGAACTTCCATAGTACTATGAGGAATTCTACCGTTTTGAGATGCACCAGGATTTGATGGACCTTTACAATCAAAGTGCTCATCAAGAGTGGTATGAGATTATCTCTTCCACAATAACAACTAGAATGAAGGATGGTGAACCCATCACGCCCCACATGCAGAAGATGCAAAGATTTGTGGACCATCTGCTGAAATTGAATGTGAACTTCCCCGAGGAGTTGGCAATTGACATCATTTTGCACTCCTTACCTCCTTGTTATGACCAATTCAGAATGACCTACCACATGAACAAGGAGGAGGTCACACTCAGCAAGCTTCAAGGACTCTTGAAGACCTCCAAAAGTGGCCTGAAAGGTAATCCAGTTGTTTCTACTCCTACTCCTACAACAACCCCTATTTTGGCTATAGGGCAGGGCAAAGGAAAAAGAGGAAGACCCCTTCAAATGGTACCAAGGGAAAGTCTCTTGAAGGCTCTTCATCTGGAACCAAAATTGGTTCTGTCACTCCTTCTGCCATCCCTAAGGATGTTGAATGCTACTACTATCAGAATAAGGGGCACTGGAAGCGAAACTGCCCTAAATACTTGCACGATCTCAAGGATGGGAAAGTGAAACCCACCCATGCAGGTATTTACACAATATTTTCTAATAACTCATCATATTCTAACTCTTGGGTGCTTGATACAGGATGTGGTATTCACATATGTTCTGATTTGCAGGGCCTAAGAAGAAGTGAGAATGTAGAGAACGGGAAGATAAACCTCATTATGGGAAATAGGAAGGCTTCACCTGTTTCCAAGATTGGAGTTTATACCCTGTTGCTAAGTAGTGGGTTAAAGTTAGATTTGAATGAGTGTGTGTACTCATCTGAAACGGCAAGAAATATTATTTCTTTTCATGGTTTGTACAAACAAGGTTTTACCTTTTCATTTGATAATGAATGTGGTGGTATTAATTCTTTCTTTAATAATGCTCTTTATTTTAAAGCATTGCCTTGTGATGGTGTGTATGAAACTGTGTCGGTTGTAGACAACCTAGGAAATAATGTGTTGTGTATTGATTCGTCTGCTATCTTGGATAAGGCATCATTGTGGCCTTGTCGTCTTGGACATGTAAACAAGAAACGCATAAACCAACTCCAAAAGGATGGAGTCTTGGAGTCATTTGACCTAAAGTCGGATGATAGTTGTGAATCTTGTTTGCTTGGAAAAATGACAAAATCACCCTTCAGTGGTACTTGTGCAAGGGGTGAGGGTTTGTTGGACCTTATACATACTAATATATATGGACCATTTAAAACCGCCACAAGGGATGCAAACCGTTATAATGTGACTTTTACTGATGATTACAGTAGATATGGTTATGTCTACTTAATCAAGCATAAGTCAGAAACCTTTGAAAAGTTTAAAGAGTTTAAACAAGAAGTAGAGAATCAATTGGGCAACAACATTAAGATGCTACGATCCGATCGAGGAGGTGAGTATCTTAGTATAGAGTTCCTTGACAATCTTAAGGAATGTGGCATTGTCTCACAATTGACACCTCCCAAGACACCACAACTAAATGGTGTAGCTGAGAGGCGTAATCGAACCTTGTTGGACATGGTTCGTTCAATGATGAGTCATGTTTTGTTACCAATCTATTTTTGGGGGTATGCCTTAGAGACTGCCACCCATATCCTTAATCTAGTCCCTACAAAGAAGGTTACGAAAACACCTCACAAGATGTGGACTGGAAAAGTTCCCAATCTAGATCACGTCAAGATTTGGTGTTGCGAGGCTTTCGTGAGATGTGCGAATCAGGATAAGCTCAAACCTCGAAGTGAGAGGTGTATTTTCATCGGCTACCCACGGAATTCTTTTGGTTACCTTTTCTACAGACCCAGTGAAAATATGGTCTTTGTGGCAAGAAGAGGAGTCTTTCGAGAGAGATAGTTTATAATCCAAGGAAATAGGTGGGGGCAAATTGATCTTGAAGAAATTCAAGAGTCAAGTGGTGTAGGAACCTTAGACACTAGCAATCAACCTGAGGAGGAAACTACTGTTGAGCAACCTGATTTCTATTGTGGATTCCATATTACTACGGAAGGTGATACGTTTATCAGTGATAGTACACTAGTAAATTTGGATGAACCTAACAGTTTTAAGGAAGCCATGGTAGGCCTAGATTCTGCTAAATGGAAGGAGGCCATGGACAGCGAGATACAGTCCATGTATGACAATCAAGTTTGGAACTTGGTTGACAATGTACCAGAGCGTAAGACAGTCGGGTGCAAATGGATCTTCAAGAAGAAGACTGACATGGATGGAAAGGTGCACACTTACAAAGCGTGATTGGTTGCAAAAGGTTTTACTCAAACTCAGGGTATTGATTATAATGAAACCTTCTCACCAGTAGAAAAGATTAAGTCCATTAGGATTATGCTAGCGATTGCTGCATTTCATGATTATGAAATATGGAAAATGGATGTCAAAACAACTTTCCTTATTCGGAAGTTGTCTAAGGATGTTTACATGGTTCAGCCAGAGGGTTTTGTCAGTCCATAATATCCTAATAGGGTGTGCAAGCTTGAGAGATCTATTTATGGATTGAAACAAGCATCTCGCGGCTAGAATCTTTGTTTTGATGAAAAGGTAAAAGAGTTTGGCTTCTCGAGAAGCGAAGATAAGTCCTGCGTGTATGTTAGAGCTAGTGGGAGTATAGTCATCTTTTTGGTACTGTATGTGGATCACATACTACTCATAGGAAATGACGTCCCAACTTTGCAGGAAGTGAAGTCCTGGCTTGGGAAGTGCTTTTCTATGAAGGACCTTGGGGAGGCTTCCTATATCCTAGGGATAAGGATATTAAGAGAAAGGAGTAAAAGACTAATTGGACTTAGTAAGAGTACTTACTTCGACAAAGTGTTGAAAAGGTTCAACATGCAGAATTCCAAGAAAGGAGATTTACCGATCCAAAGCAATGCCAAACTAAGACTCAGATTCCGAGTACATAGGAAGAGATAGTTGAGATGAGTCAAGTACCGTATGCTTCCACTGTTGGCTTTTGCTTCCACTGTCGCCCTAATATGGCTTTTGCTTTGAGAATGGTCAGTAGATATTAGGGGAATCCTTGCAAGGCTCATTGGACTGCCGTAATGAATATTCTCAAGTACCTACGAAGGACTAATGATTGGATCCTTACCCTTGGTGGGAGGGATGACTTGAGGGTAATGGGATATAGTGATGCTAGCTTTCAAACTGATAGGCATAACTTCCACTCTCGGTCAGGCTGGGTCTTTACCCTAAATGAAGGGGAAATCACTTGGAAGAGTTCCAAACAGGAGACGGTAGATGATTCGACTTTTGAACAAGAGTAAATAGTAGCAATTGAAGTGTCAAAGGAGGCGATATGGCTGAAGAACCTCATCGGAGATCATGGAGTTGTACAAGTTATTAGCGAACCTATGGAGATTTTCTGTGACAACAATAGTGTGGTTGCCTTAGCCAAGGAACCAAGAGATCATGGAAGATCTTGACACATTGACAGAAAATATCACTTCATAAGACACAAGATAGAAGGACTCCTCATGGAAAAGAGGGTATCTTTGGATGAGAATGTTGCGGATCCCCTTACAAAGGGTCTGACGAGGGTTAAACATTTGCAACATGCGATGTGCATTGGGCTGAGGGACGATATTAGTTTACAGATTAGATAGTTATTTATGAAACTTGTAAAATGTAATCGACGTTTGATGATAAATAAAAGTTGTGATTTATTTATAAGTAAGGTGTTGCTATCATTGTCAATTATTTAATATTGTTTCAGTTTTGTATCTTTTGACTTCCAGAATAATAAATTTATTCAAACTTTCCATAGTCGGTCATACGTCGGAAATCGGTATGAATCAAGATTGTCATGAATTTGGATTGTAGATGGATAAAGGTGCTTAGACATGGCAATGGTTGCAACAACATTCATGAGTGCTCATAATTTATGATTATTGGAATAAACCCACGATCACTTGCATCACTTCATGGAATTTATCTCAAGTGATCGTGAGAAGGCAATATCATATAAGTCTTCAAACCTAGAGATATGAGTTTTTTCTTATGAGTTGGTTGTGCATTGATTGCATGAAAACGCATCAGTAACTTGATATTATAAAACGTGCCTTTGTGTATAATTCAACAAGTAGTAGAACAAGCATATGAGTCGAAGTTTATATGTCCCTTCTAGAAATAGAAGCGATATCTGGGCCCCTCGATGATTTTGTTTTGACCCATGTACCGGGCCTGGTCAGAACTAAATTGATGTGTTGCATTAAGTTCATTGTCAAACAAATCGAAAATCAGGAAACATAGTGTTGGATAATAAGTAAGACATTGTTCCCTGTATTTGTCCGGCTGATATCATGAGAACAGAGGATTATATGGTCACTTATCTAAAATGGTGCTTCATAGTTCAATAGAGTTTTTGAGAGCTACGATTGTCAGTTGGATCTTGAAGTAATATAAGCAGATACAGTTATCAGACTTATCCAAGTGGGAGTCTGTTGGATAAGGTGTCTAAGTCCATAACTTATTTGGTATATACTTGACCTGACCCGACATGGTCCATTTGGGTTGCACTTCACCCGAACTATTTATATGAATAATATTTATGAATATAGTATGTTTATGATTTATTAATATATTATAAGTTATAATATATTAATATGAAATCATATTATTTAGTTAGTATTGATCTTAAATTAATTATGAATTAATTTAGTGATAAAAAAAGGTGATTAATTAAACATCGGTTATTATATTTATATAGTTTGGGCTAACACTCATTATGGAAGTGGGCTAAGCTTAAATAGGAGTCTGTGGATGGTCCATGGAGCTTTTAACCCATGGATCCTTGGAAGATGAAAAGACATGGGTTATTAGGGTTTACCCTAATCATCTACATTGTACAAAGAAGCTCATGATGCTTGGAATCGGACTAGGTGTGTGTGCATAAGAGTGGCCGATTCTTAGAAGCAAATACATACTCTCTCATAAAGTTTTCCAAGTTTGTGGTGTTTTGTGATTTCCATTTGAGGCATTCACATTATTGGTGCTTGGCTCTCAAACTCCAAAGGAATCAACTCACAATCAAAGGTATGTAATTCTTCTTGTTCTTTATGTTTAAAAGTACCCCATGCCACGCTAGATAGTTATGAACCTTGGAAATAATTATTTTGCATGTATTATAGTCAAACATAGATCCAAGGTTTCTAGGGTTGCATGAACACCTTAGGAGTGTTAGTTTGCTCAAAACACAACATGAGTAGGGTCAGGTTGCATAGGTTAGGAATACTCAACTGCCTTGGACTTTGGCTATTGTTGACTTCCATTGATCGTTGAATTTTTTACCAAGCTTAACCTTGGGTCAAAATTGAGGATTTTGGGCCATTGATTAAGATTTTATCTGGTTATGGTGTTAGTGGATTTGCAGGAGCAAGCAGTACAGAAGGGAGCATATCACAATCTTTCAAGGTTCTTCGATTCAGGTGAGTTTCACCAAATTGTACCCATAGGTCGATGACACCAATGCCAACCCATTAGTTTTGGTTATCTTTAGTAGAAGGATGCCATAGGGATTGTATATATAATGTAGGATAAAATGGGGACTCTTGGTCTAGGCTCTTTTACATGTTTCTTGTTTGGTTGTGGTGCAAGAGCAGGATCACCAGTCCGGGTGTCTATCTCATTTCTGAGTATATACGGTTATGCATTCGTTGGATTGTTGGTATTTAGTGTGTTGTTATGTTGTGACCTGTTAGATATGTACCCTGGTAGTTGGTATGTTGCTATGCGGTAATGATCAGTAGATGTCTATGTCTACTTGTAGTTGTTGGTTATCATATAGTGTAGTGCCTTAGGGATTGTATGTGGTCATGTAGGATAGACTGCGAACTTTTGATATATGATTTTTTTGCATGTTCCTCGTTTGGTTGTGGCTCTCAAGTAGGATCAGTTGTTCGGGTGGCTATCTCACCTCTGGTTACTTATTGTTACACATTTCATGGAGGTTAGTTGGTAGCGACACAATATGATGTGGGAGGATTAGTATGCAGTAGTGAGTTGTACTATTGATGTTTGCCTATATTATGTGCCTACTTGACCATTGATTGTTTATATGTCGACATATAGTGGTAGTAGGTTGACGCGGTCCTGCTTTGTGTTGTAGACCAAGATACCCGGTGTGGGTCGGCTGTAGGTCGAAGGCACATAGGCTCGGGAGGAGCGGTTGGGTGGAGGCGGTAGTCCAACAAACCCTCCGTATTCCATCTCGATGGCTGAGTGGACCCAATGCTTGCTTGTATGTTTATCGTATGTGGGTTTTCTGAGGGAAACTTACTAAGCTTTGTGCTTACTTAGTTGTTTATTGTTTTAGGTATCAACGATCATCGTGGGAAGGCGAAGGTGTAAATGTACACATTCATCAACAACAATGAAGATTTCGCGCTTTAATATTACTCTGATTCTCAATAGATGTATTTGGAATAAATGATTTTCTTCAAAATAGATTTATAAAATGGATGCTCTACTTAAATAAAATGAAATTTTTTTGTTGTGAAAATCGGACGTTACGGCTCCAAATCAGTCTCTCGTTCCTAAGCCTCGGATATCATTGTTGGATTAATGTCCAAGTCAGTAACTATAATTGGTAAGACTTGACCCGACCCGTTTGGGTTGCATGACATCATGCACTTGGATAGACTATAAGGAGAGAAATAAGACTTAAGGATTGTTAATATATTATAAGTTCTAATATATTAATAAAGTTATTTAATTAGTATTGATCAAGAATTAATTTGGAATTAATTAAGTGATCAAAAGGATACTAATTAAATATATGGGTTGATTGTGTAAATCATTCATTCTTATATATGTGGGCTTGTGATCCAAGATTCCTTATGTTCGACTAAGTCCATGGGGTGACCCATGGATAGTCCATGGAGGTTAAAATCCATGGAGCATAAGGAATAGGTAAAGTTATGAGTTACATGGTGTAACCCTAATAGCCACCATATAAAAGAATCCAATGGCTCAAGAAATCGATGACTATGTGTAAGAATGAAGGGCTAGCAGATTTCATGAAGTGTGTATGTTCTCTCAATCTATTCCAAGTGCATTTAGTGTTGTATGAACTATTTGAGGTGTCACACTGAAGACAATCTACATCAAAGAGGTATGTAATTCTAACTTGATATATTCATTTGAATCAATGTTATTATGCTAGTTAGGATGAATACCTTGGAAAGTTCATATTTGCATGTATAATAGAGAAAACATAGATCCAAGGTATTTAGGGTTGCATGTACACTTAGGAGTGTTAGAATGCTCAAAATCCAATAGTGGTATCAGAGCCTAGGCTTGTTTTCTTGTTATACTTGCAAAATTGGGTGAAAAATCAAAGTTTGGAGCTGTCTGCACAGCAGGCTCGCCGAGTCCAAGGCAAAAAACATCCAACTCGCCGAGTTGGTTCGTGCACTTGACGAGTTGGACCCCTGACAGCATATATTCGATTGTTTTGGCTAGAAATGGACTAGGAACATTACTATAAGCTGTTTTTGAACTTATAAACTTGTTTTTGATGTGGTAATGTTCATGCTAATCCAATTTCAAAGATAATTGTAAATAGATTCATGTTTTGTATTAGTCTAAAAGTTATGCTAATTACATGAAAAAGTTTGATGTGAATTATCTTTGTTCTTATGAGTTTCTTAGATTAATAGAAAAGTTAGTTGATTATGTGTTTTCAATCCGTTTTAATCTAAGAGTTGATTCTAAAATGTGTTTTTGTAACTTGTCCTCAAGTTATATGAAAAGTCACATTTAAGTTTCATAAAACTCATAAAAGTTGGTAATGGTTACAAAAAATGAAGAGTTTTGTCCTCAAGTTATGGAGGATCAAGAGTCACTTCATTAAGTAATAAAATGTGTAACCTTAATTAATTCCATAAGTTACAAAATAAAGAAAAGTTACATTCTTTTATTAGTTTAATGTCTTCCATAACTTGTCCTCAAGTTATGGAACTTGAAGAGTCTTTTAATTAAAACTACTTTAAACACATAAGTTATGGAATTAATTAGTTTTGAATAGTTTCAAAACTTTCCCACAAGTTTTCGAATTTGAAAAGTTTCACTTATGAATACTCTAATTCCAAGTTAGACCTTAGAATTTTAAAAGTTAAAATTCAACCCTCATACTTTATAATATTATAAGTTAATATTTATTTATATGTATAAAAGTAAAGTCAGTCTTACCGTTAGTAGGCCTCATTTACGAAGTCGGTCTATAAGAGGGTATAAGGTTACTGCCTATAAAATGGCAGTTTAATGGGTGTCCACTCTCACCCACCGCTTCCTTCATTAAAAGTATTAATGATAAATACTAAGTAACTAAACCTTTTATAAATACCCAATCTTAGTTACTTAGGAAAAATTGAATAAGGTGCTAACCCATGAAATTACACTTTGCACTTTGCTTAAGTCGTTAGTGGAGCGTGTGTGGTTAATCGGCACACTAACCTGGACTTAACAAGGTAGGCAAAGGGTAACTTAGTATTTATCATAATATCGGTGGAGCGTGTGTGGTTGACCGGCACATCGATTAAGGGGTAAATATTAAGGGTACCCAGTATATTTGCATGGTTACTTCACACCTTGTTTTGTGATCCTCGGCATCCCAGTCAGAAAACCTGAAGGGCACACTCGAGATTGAAACATGCCATAGAAAACTTCAATGAATCTCAAAGATCTAGGAGTTTCAAAACCAATTAAAACCTAATAATACATTTCGTTTATCTTGGTGGAAATTAGTGAATCGTCATTTGCCTACTTTCAAATATTTTATAGCTTGGATTACGGCATCCCTCTTCCAAGTTATAAAAGTATTGTTTTGGGTCCTAGCCATAATATTTCATATTGGGTGTTATATTAAGGACTTTAAATCAACTATCTTGAATATCTCCCAAAAGATGTATGGTTTAGACATCTATGATCTTCCCATATCTCTTGAAACAAGTTTTCCTAAATGAAGATGATATTCCATTGAAATCATACTTCTTTCACCTCCTCCAATTATTCTATCTAACCTACAAATTCTTGAAAAATTTAAGGTCACTCAAGCCCTATTGGCAAGCAAAGGTCTATGTGTGATCACATCTTGGAGATGTAGTCAGATACTGAAAAGCCAGGAGAGTTGGGTGTCAAAGTCTTGAGAAAGTTGGTGGCTCAACTACTTCCTAAGTCACATAGTGAGTTACTTTGGGACTCTTATGAAACAGACTATGACAAGACCCTTAATGATCTTATCTATTTGCTTAGATCAACTTCCAAAACTTTATGGACATTGACAACAATGACATTGGATATCCAGTACAGCTCTCTCTTCCTAATGGAAAGGGATCTACCATAGTCAACCCGGTTGACCAAATGGTAAAGAGAAAGGCTATGTCTGTGATAGTCCCATGTTCCATTACCAAAGCGTCCATATGTTAAATTGCCAAAGGAAGGGGCATTGGTTGCGAAGCTGCCAATTTACCTAAGGGTGTTAAATTCAATAAGTTTGACTCTACTTCAGGTAAAGTCCACTATCTAACTCTGCTAAGTTTCTACTCTGAGATTCTTGATACATGATGTGACTGGGTCACATGGTGATGTTTTAAGAATCAAAGAAAAGTGAAAACACTTAAAGAAATAATATGCGGAATCTGATCGCGTACATGGATTTCTATCGCATAGTTTGAAGATCGGATTCTTGAGCTACTTCTTAGGAGTTATGAGATATTGCTTAGAAATAGATAACAAGAAGTTTTCATATGGATTGTAAGGATAAGTTTTCCCACAAAGTTTTTAAAAATAAAAGGAAATTTTTGATTTTATTTATTTTATGTATCCTTACAATGGCGTTTGTGAAAAAATTGTTGTTTATATGATTCCATTAATAGCAAGAGTGGAAATATGAAATTGATTCTTTCATTTGTGGTAATGTCTAAATTTACCAAATAAGGAAAGATCCTCATCACCCAAGTTTCAATTGGACCAGAACTTGGAATCATGCAAGTTGTATAACATGATGATTTAGAACTTTCAAGCATTGGAAACATTAAGACTAACTACTTGTTCACATGGATGTGTGAGTCAAGTAACGGACTAAGGGATCGAGTACACATTCTTGTGCACTGATTAAGTCCACCACAAAAGATCGATAAGACTATTCATCATGATTTACTTAAGTTCAGTAAATATGGTTATACTTACAAGTTTAAGTATAATTCTGAAACATTGGAAAAGTTTCAATGTAAGGCAGAACGAATAAGAAGAGTCAAATTAGGCAGAAAGATAAAAGTTTCTCAAATCTAAAAAGATGGGAGATTTACTTTAGTATTAGTTTTCGTGATCATCTTAATGATTAAGAAAACATAGCACAATTAGTTCTCTAAGGAAATCTTAGTGCATTCTTATGACTAAGAAGAGGAATCTTGAATTGTAGAAATGGTTAAATCAAGAAGATGAGTCATACTTCGTTCCAATACAAGTCTTAGAGTCATACTCCAAGATTGTAACTTGAGTGACATGTCTTAGAGAAGGTTTAAAACACATGTCAAATGTAAGAGTAAAAGTTTCCTACTCTTGTACATTTGAAATTGGTAAGCTATGATGTTTTGGATAAAACAAAGACCAACTAAGGCCAATTGCGTGAAGTGTTTGTCTTGATTAGAATCCACACTATCTCTTGAATATCTGACAAGAAAGTCTTATATGTCAAGAGGACAGTGGGAGTCTTAAAGGCCTTGAAAGTCTTAGGAACTAATCAAGAATAAAACCTGAAGTTTTTCACTAGCACACGACTTGAGGTTCATAACATATCGTGTTGACATATTCTGTGCCCATTCCAATTAAAGTTAGCTTTTCATATGAGTTCTTAGAGTTCTCAATTGGTTGCACAAAAACTTGGAAGCAATGGAAGACCCTTCAACTGCTAGGTGACAAGAAATTAAGATTGAGTTCAGTCCATATGAGTTGGATTTGTCATTATCTTTGTCTTGTGACTATGGTTTTGACAATTCACATGGATAAGAACACATACACCATTAAATCTAAGTGTCATAAGGTTTCTCTTTGATTCATGAAAATGATGGTGAGGAAACACACTAACATGGACTTGTAAGAAGTGGAAAAGGTCTAAACAATCGAGACTATGATTACAACATCCCTTTTCATTGTTCTTCAAATTGTTTAGACACACCTATAAGCTATCTAAGATAAGGTGTATGATATTGATAAAGTTTTATCAAAGCAATCTAGTATCAGAAATATGAACTTTGGTAAGAAAGTCAATAAAGTATTGATTTCTAGAAGTCCAGCTAATTTTTGAGTACATGTCAAAGCTAGTGAGAGCATAAGTGTTATGCTAATAATCATCATTTTAATGGGAGCATGATAATTATGATAAAAGTTGCAAGTTAGCAATGTTAAATATAGAAAACAAAAGTTTCAATTCGGAAAGAGTTGTTTTTCTATAATTAAGGGAGAGGAAATTATACTTTATCTCAAATCTAAAAGCTTAGATTGAGGTTTTAATCGTATTTAGTTAGGGATATATATATATATATATATATATATATATATATATATATATATATATATATGAATTTCATGTTGGAATGGCTCAACATAAGGAAATTCTGTATATGGGTCCATTATTTGCACTCTCAAATTCGATTATGATTACGGCATCCCTTTTCATAATATGAATTATGAGAACTTGGAAAATTGAAATGGAAATGTTATAGAAAAAGACTGGTTTAGTCTTTATGTGAGACATCATGAATCGTGTCCCATATGCTTTGGATATAGGATCGATTACATGTGCTATACTCATCCTTTCCAACATTTTCCAAATGCCTGGGGCATTAAGAAGGGAAAAGGTCTAGAATTGAATATGACTAAAAGGATTAAACAATTGTCGAGGACAATCTAAGGTTCACCAAAGATTGGTTGCTCATAGACAGTTGGAAGTATAGTGATAATATTGACATAATCTGTAAGGATGCAACTCTTGTTCAGAAGTGATAGTCAAAATGGAATCTGGAAATGTTTAAAAGTTAGTAATTATTCAATATGTGTAAGATTAGGAAACTTTATGCAAGAAGGATGTTTCCAAGGAACTGATCTCCTTTGGAATGCTCTATAATGGTTGTTGTCAAGTCTTTCTGACTTTATGCATAATAATTAGAAGAGGATCAATGCATATAAGTTTAAAATCTAACATATTTCAGTAAATAGCATGAATTTGGAATTCTTGCATTTGCAGTAAGGATTTGGGACTATGAAAAGAGGATCATTGGAGTAATGTTCAATTGATCTATTTCACAAAGTAAAGATCATAGACAAACATAGTATGCATACTTGGTGTCTGGCATGACTAGTGTTTAGAAAACATAGTGTACATGCTTGGAGCATGGGACAACTATTGTTTTAAATTCAAGAATAAAGTTGATTGCTGAAACAGTATACAATGAATAATGTGTAATCATATGGTGATAAATAAAAGGTGTTTTATTTATGTTCATAGATTTTGATACCATATTGGATTCAATTATTATTGTGTTTCACTTTGCATGTTTTAACTTCCTGAATAACTAGGTCATTGTTCTAGATGACTAAGTTATTCAAACCATCCACAGTCGGTCATATGTTGGAAGTAGATATGAATTAAGACTATCATGGGTTGGCTTGTAGAGGTCTAAGATGTTGGACAAAGGGCTATAACACTCATAAGTGCTCATAAGTTCTGAGTATTGGATTCAACCCACACTAATTAGAATCACTTCATGGATTTTATCACGAGTGATCATGAGACGATAATATCTTATATTCTTCAAACCTAGAGATATGAGTTGTTACTATGAGTTGGTCGTACATTGATTGCACGAAAACGCATTTGGTAACTCGATGTTATAAAACGTGCCTTTGTGTATGATCAACAAGTACTACAACAAGCCATATGAGTTGAAGTTTTATCCATTACTTTTACCTTCGCGATAAAAGCAATATTTGTGGTCCCCTCGATGATTTGGTGATGACAAATGTAAGTGCTCGGCCGGGCCTGAATTGATTTGATTTGTTCAATTACTCAGTCGTCATATATCAGAAATCGGGAAACAACAAAAGGACAAAGAGAATGATTATAATCCATGTCTCAGTCCATATGATATCTATAATGGAGGAATATATGATCCCTTATCTAATGCACAAGTCATTGACAAAGGTCAGAGTTCATCTACAAGGTCAGAGTTCGACAGAAGCTTTTGAGAGCTACGATTTCCAGTTGGTTCTTGAAGTCATACGCAATAATAGTTTTAGACTTATCCAAGTGGGAGACTGTTGGATTAATGTCTAAGTCCATAACTATAAATGGTAAGACTTGACGCGACCCAGCATGGTCCATTTGGGTTGCATGGCATCATGCATTTGGATAGACTATAATGAGAGAAATAACACTTACGGTTTGTTAATATATTATAAGTTCTAATATATTAATAAGGTTATTTAATTAGTATTGATCAAGAATTAATTTGTAATTAATTAAGTGATCAAAAGGAGACTAATTAAATATATGGGTTGATTGTGTAAATCATTCCTTCTTATATATGTGGGCTTGTGATACAAGATTCCTTATGTTCGACTAAGTCCATGGGGTGACCCATGGATAGTCCATGGAGGTTAAAATCCATGGCGCATAAGGAATGGGTAAAGTTATGAGTTACATCGTGTAACCCTAATAGCCACCGTATAAAAGAATCCCATGGCTCAAGAAATCGGCGACTATGTGTAAGAATGAAGGGCTAGCCGATTTCATGAAGTGTGTATGTTCTCTCAATCTATTCCAAGTGTATTTGGTGTTGTGTAAACTATTTGAGGTGTCACACTTGGGGCACTAGGCACTCAAGCTTCATGAAGATAATCTACATCAAAGAGGTATGTAATTCTAACTTGATATATTCATTTGAATCAATGTTATTATGCTAGTTAAGATGAATACCTTGGAAAGTTCATATTTGCATGTATAATAAAGAAAACATAGATCAAAGGTATTTAGGGTTGCATGTACACTTAGGAGTGTTAGAATGCTCAAAATCCAACAATCATGTCATCTACTGTCGGATAAGCGGAAAAACTGACAAAACTCTCGAATATCTTATCTCAATATGTCATGGTATCGAATCTTCTGCATCTCCTCGTCTACGGCATACTGGGGTATCAATAAGGCTCTCTCTCTCTGTCTCTCTCTCTCTCTCTCTCTCTCTCTCTGATTTTAGCGGTGTCTCAGTCTTCTGTCGCATATCCAAAAACTTCCTTGCTAGCTGTTGCACCTCAATAACTGGTGCAAACTCTGCTCGGAACTAGGTCACAAAATCTAACTAGGTCATGGCCTCAGTGGTTGGGGCTCCCAGAGTATAGCCAGCCTCCCCCACTAATCCTGAGCTCGCTTCCTCAGACATCCTATAGCAAACCTCACCTTCTACCCCTCGGGTCAGAAGCTCGTCATATAGGCACACTAAATATCTACTAGCTAATTCCTAGCGGCAATAAGGTCCTTCACCCTAAAGAATTCTGGTCCCCCATATCCCGTGAAATCCATAAAGGATACAGTGCGGGCCCCAGACTACCTAGCGGCCAAATCGGCCCTGAAGATCCGAAGGTGATCCTTCGTCAACTCGATGATACCCTTCTTGATTGACCCAAATATCAATGGAGTCGCATCAAAGGTGCCTTTAGTAACCTCTAACGCAATGAACTCGTGCAATCTCTCATCAATTGGTTCGGTGCCCGTGCCCAAGCCAGATCGAAATCCTGCACTCCCTGCTCCATTGCGTGTCACCACCATGATGAAACATAACCACATAAGCAATCAATAAACACACGAAGAGGTTCACACTCTCAAGCTTCCTAGATTCATCGTGGTCTTCCCGATCTTGGGTATAAATCTTGTGTTTCCAGTAGTACGGGCCCAATATTATATTTCACACATATCTATACCGTCCTCAAGGACTACCTCGACTCCTACAAGTCACTCATTCCTATCTAATACTCTCCTTATACTATAAGGTGTCTTACACGCCAATAAATATTCTAGGATATTTAATCAAGGATCTAAGTATTATTTTGTACAAAAAAAATTCACATAACTATTTCAGTTTGATGAGATATTTCTATCTTTGGCACGATTTTGTAAAATAAAAACAAATATAAGTAAGATTTCGATATTTACAATCTTGATATATCCAACATGTACATCAAACATAAATCATTTATTTATTCGGTGTTTTATTCATACTTTACATAATAACAAATAAAATGTCGTAAACCTATTTTATTTTAATCAAAAGTTACTAAAAATTACTGCCATGTTTTGTTGGGGAGAAAGTATAATCGTCCTATTTTTTTTTAATAATGTGAAACAAAGTTAATATATATAAAATTAATGCTTAGAATATTAATATTATTTACATTTTTAAATTATAGTATCTAAGTTATGAATGTAGTAAATTAAAGATGGTGTTAAATCTACTTTGAGTAAATTACACGAATGGTCCTTTTAGTTTGGGGTAATTTGTCGAGTTTATCCATAACTTATTTTTCTAACTTAGAAGGTTTCTATTGTTTGTTTTTGTTATGCGTTTGGTCCCTACCGTTTGTTTTGGTAACACGCTTGGTCCTTGTCTTACCTAAACGACTATTATTTAAATAGAAAAAAATGGTGAAGTATGTAAGGCAAGGCGAGCGGGTGAGGTTGGGGTGTGTTTATTTAAATAAATTAGAAAATCAATGGCAAAATAATCATTTTAGGTAAGACAAGGATGAAGCGTGTAACAAAAACAAACAATAGAGACCTTCCGAATTAAAAAAAAGGGAAAATTTCATATATGCCCTTCTTAAACATCAAAATATCATATTTACCCAACTTAATTTCTAAATATCATATTTATCCTTCATAAAATTTCAAAATATCATCTTTACCCTTCATAAAATTTCAAAATATCATATATATCATTTTTTAACATCAAAATATCATATACACTCTTCTTAAATATCAAAATACCCTATATGCAATTTTTAAACATCAAAATATCAATGGTAATATCTAAAATATTGTCACACCCCAAAAGCGAGAACGACGAAAACGTTCTGAGGCGGAGGACGTCATATAATGTATCACAACAATGTAAAGTAGTAAACAAGCAACAACACCATCCATTGCATTAATAGTATAACTTTAATTACAAGTGTGTTCTTTCATAGTATAAAACAACAAAACGAATATTCAAAATAAAAGACGAGTCTTGATTGCTCCGTCTTCACAAAACCTGGTCGTCGTACCTGTCTATTTGTGACCTGAGAATACGAATTATTTTGAAAGCGAGTATCAGCAATAAAGCTAGTGAATTCATAAGTATCTATGTGTCTTTTATTTGTAAAACTGTAAGTAAAAGACTTGTAAATGTTTGTAGAAAAGTTTGTATCGATGTAAATGTTTGTAAGAAATTGTAAACGTTTGAAAACCCTAGAAAATCTTATATTTCCTACTAGTATAAAAAGTAGTCTTCTACCAAAACCCAATTGTTTTGAAAGTAGGCATCACTGTAAATGTGACGATTTTTCCCCTGTATAACTACTATTATAAAACTATAGTCTACCTCATCGTTTATGTCACAAAATAAATGTAATAAGGAAAATAATATAATTATTTATTTCATATCCTTTTTGTATTTGTTGCTTGTAAAGTGTAAGTACTATAGTATTGTATAAAGTGACTACTATTGTACTAATTGTCTTAAATTGAGTTTTAAGGTATAATGTGATGGCTAGATCCCATACTAAACGCTCTCCCTGTCAAAAGATTCTGGGAACCAAACGCGACCCCTACAATGATTGCAGGCCGTGAACATCCACATTATGATTATATAATCATGTATACCCAATATAAATATCAACTTTTTCTTAGAACAATGCGTTAGTGATTCATTGGTATAGTTAGATCTTGTACTTGATCCATGCTATAGCACCTTATTATGTTTGTTCTATTATCGTGTATTGTATTACCTCCCTGTTTCTCTTTATTGTGTGTTCTCTTATGTTATCGTGTATTGTAATTGTATAGACTCATGAATGAACTGACTCTTGTGTGATTCCTTGTACTTGGAATGGTAAGTAGTATCTCCTAACTATGCCTCTTATAGTTACTAGTAATGTACATGTATAATCGAAAGTATGCCTTTGCTACTTGAAGGTACTGAACTGACTGATGGAACTTTTATGTCTATATATGTATACATGATATATAACTAATATTTAGACGACATTCGGATGAATAACCGATGCCCTAAGGCCACATCCCAACGAGGAAAATGAAATAAAGCGAGCTAGCCGTCCTAAGTCCTTTAAACATTACTTATATAACTATACATATGGGCATGCATTTGACAATATAAAAGCATAAAAGAAGTTTTGTAAAACCTTTGAAAAGTTTAATAACTAAGAAATGATGACTTGATGTCAGTTTGTAAAATGATTTGAAAGTAGTTTGTTTGATAAGACAGTTTTAAGTATAAGAAATACCTTTGTTTGAAACACAATTGCAACAGAGTTTGAAAGGAAGCATACAGTATGTAGAACAGTTTGATAAAGAGTTTTAAGCATGTAAAAACGTTTGACAATGTCATTTGAAGTAATATGTTTAGTAAAACAGCTAAACGTGTAGTAAATCCATTTGGATGTTAGTTATTAATCACATGTGGTTGATATAATAACTAGCATGATTCAACTTGTATTCCCCCCATAAAAGCATTTATAAACATTTAAAAACGTTTAAAAGGTTAATTAAGGGGTATGAACTCACCCGCAATGAGTGGATCGTAATAACATATAAGGACATATGTATATATATACAGTAGTGATTATAACACTAATTAGACAAGTATAAACATCCTAATGAGTGGAAAACACTTTGGTCAAAGTGTTAGGAGGCCATTGGGTTGCAACAAAGGATTACAAGGCAATGTATTTGAGTTTATGGTCCATGGACCATACTTATTGGAGTTTACGGCCCATGGGAGTTTACTCCTGGCCATAAACTCTTTAATGGGTCTCCATTTGAGGCTTAATGGTAAGGTGTCTTAAGTGGTTAAGTGTTTCAAAGCTAAACAAGAGGCTAGGTGAGTTTAAGGTCCAAGAAATGTCCCTAACTTGAGTTTACGGCCTGGGGACCACTTCCCCATGAGTTTACGGTCATAAACTCATGGTGTGAAGCACCATTTCGATGTTTGAAGTTCCTAGTTCAATGGGGTATGGTTCTAGACTAAGTTCCAAGGCTTGGTACGTGACTAGGGTACAATTTCCCCACTAATAGGGGTTTATGGCCCAAGAACATGTCTTGGCTGTAAAATCCTTTGATCTTGTGTTTCTTTTTGATTTCTAGGCTCTAAACATGTTAAACCTATTGTACAACGAGTTAGAACAAGAGTACTTAAGTTCTAGGAGCTTGAATGGTCGGTTTTGGCCAAGAACACTAGTGTGTGTTATTGGTGTTCTTGGTGAAACTTGAGATCTACACAAATGGAATGATTTCACGGATGAAATCATGTAAGATCACTAGTTCATGTAAGATATCAAGTAGTTAGGACAAAGAGAAAGAAAGGAATGAACAAAATGGCCAAGACTTAAACATATAGGAGGAGTTTACGGCCCACATGGAGTTTACGACTGTAAACTCCCTTGTGGTGGTCGTGAACTCCTTGTCAAGGGGTTTCAGACTTGTTCCTTGTGCTATAACTTCAGCAGATAAACCCCGACACTTATCCCTTAAGTGTACAAGGCTCAGAACGCTCAAATAAACTCCTAATTGTGCTAAATGATAGCAAGAATGAGTTTGACTTTCAATGAAGTGTTTGAATGTACATGATAGAAAATTTCGGGTTGTCACAAATATCCTCCATCTACAACATGATAATAATTAACAACAACAAAAACTAAACAATCAAAATATACATTCCAAAGAAAGGGTTGAAGATGAATCTTTTTGCCTGTCAAGAGACCAACATTCCAGCAATTTAGAAGTTCAAATTCTATTATCATAGGCATAAGGAGAATATGGTTAAATTTCTTAATTATTATAATAATTATAAGATATAAAAATGATAATAAAATATTAAAAACATTATAAAAAAGGATTTGGGCAAATATGATATTTTGAAGGTTTATGAAGTGTAAATATGATATTGAGAAATTAAATTGGATAAATATGATATTTTGAAGTTTAATAGGAACATATATGAAATTCTCCCTTAAAAGAATAAATGAGGGACCAAATGTACAAATTATTCTAAACCATAGGAACCATTCGTGTAATTTCCTCATCTACTTTTATTACCAAATGGTTTGGAGTCTAAAAATATCAAATATTTCTATGGAATATTCCTTTCAGTAGATTTAAAATAATTTAAGAATAGAACGGTTAGAAAGTGTGTTTTGTTAATTCAAAATAATATATACTTCATTAAAGTACTAATTCCCTTGTGTTGGAATGCAAATTACGTTATAGTTAATATGTGCAAAGTTCATTTAGATAAAAGTAATCGTATATTTAAGATTATCCTAATAAAAAAAGAATTAGATTTTATAATTTACATCAACCTGGGCAAGTCCCGTACTTTAAGTATGGGAGGGTGTGTTGGATTCAAGTTTAAAAAGTCCAATGTCTTTATTAGTCAAAAAGTTTTTCTTAGCATGTTACCCCACATGCATATGTGTAAACAATTTTCCAAAAATAAATTTAGTTGGTGTTTTTTATTAATTGTTATACTATAGTTTTGTATATCAAATAACATATTTGTTAAAATAAGATAATAATAATAATTATAACGGTGTGTTAAACAATATGATAAAAATCAAAAAATGCATGTAATAGAAATTCATTATAAACTACTATTAAAGATGATAAATTTGAACTGAAAATAACATAAAGGAAAAAATACAAAAAATTCCAATCTATTATTCATTTGTATTAAAAAAATCTCTGTATTATTTCCTTATTTAAATAAACCCATAAAATTTTATTTACCTTTTAATTTTGTTCATTGTAAAGGTTTGAAGGTTTCAACAATGACGTGTGGAGGTTGACTTGGCTTCCATCTCTTATTATGTTTTCTAAATTATCAATTATTACTTTTTAATAAATAAAATGGGCCACCCACATATCTCTCTCTCTCCCTCCCTCCCTCCCTCCCTCCCTCTCTCTCGTGTGTGTGTGTATGTGTTCTTCATTGCCAAAAAAACCCTAACAAGTCATAAGGAAATATTGGCTCTACACATCATGGTAGACTTGAACAGATCATCAAAGTCCATGACATAAATACAACCATCTCCATCAAACAAATGGTGGTCGTAGGTAGGGACGTTCAATGGGTTACTGAAGCCTCTGGTTTCATTCCACAGATAGTTCCAATCCGACAAAGACATATAATTCCTTCCCTTGAGATGATCTTCACAGTTTCTTGATTCCTGTCGTTAGAAATTTCCTAACAACGATGCCAACCATAGGTGACCAAAATCATGTCGGTTACCGGGACACCCAACTTGCCAATTCAATTTTGTGTCAGATTTGGTAAAATTGGACAAGAGATTCAAACGATGATTCAAAAAGTTAAAACCCTACAAAACTCAAATCAAAAGGAAAAGAAAAGGACATATTTCTATTTTGATGATATGTTAATTTCAAGAAGAAAACATCATTTGTGCACTTGGAACCTTTAAAACACCTATCTCCATCATAGATCAACCCTTAACCTTAATTTCAACCAACTTTTTATCACCTGGAAACTACAATAAGGCCATCTTATACCTCCCATTAACACCACACATTACCACCCTTATTTCTCTAATCCAACCATCATTCACCCAACTCTATTTCGACTCGAACCCTTCTCATCACATAACAACACCCTCACAAACAACACCATCCTCGCAAATAGTACCATCACAAACACCACCAATCATCACCCTCACAGCACAACCCTTCTCGTTCACCCACCTTCATTTTGATCTTATTTTAATCTCAGGGGGGGCATCATCGCTCAACTTATTCTCATTTGAGCTTTCCAGATCAAAGTTAGCGAGCCAGGTGAGGTTCAACACAATTTGGTGTCTCTAAAATCATTAGTATACACATGATAATGCATAAATCAATGTAGGAACGTGCATTATGTATGTGACATTTGGATAAAGTGCATTATGTATGTGAAAAAATTAAGTCCAGTCCAACTAGAATCAAGAAAAAAACTTATAAGATTCACTAAAGTGCATTATGTTATATGTATGTAACATTTTGACTTGAAATCTTTGGTAAAAATTTGCTCTTCAAATAGTTATGATAAGGTGAACTAAAGTACAATGTCTTAAACTTTTAATCTACCAGGCTACCATAATCATAGGTGATGAGATAATGGAAAACAAGAAAACTCAATATTGAGTTTTCGACCTTTCAGTTGAGGTAGGGCCTGAACGAGAATCACTAAATACCCGAATCAGAGAATGAAGAATGAAGAATAGAGAAGGTTGCTCATTATTGGTTGCATTTCTATGTTTGAGAATCAAAAATCAAACTTCCATTCTTTCAGTTTTTAAGAATCAAGATTGGAGGACAAGAGGAGAAATCGAGAAGGAAGAACACCAGAACAGAAGGCTGTTTTTTTTTTTTTTTTTTTTGTGGAAGTCGAGTTGTGGCTCCTCGGCACAAGGAATTGTTGATTGTAGCATCAGGCGTGTGTAACAATCGACCCTGCATCGAGCCTTCCCTAGTTCTTTTGAAAATGATTTTATCCTAATTAATATCCACCTCATACTAAATTAACTATTCTATCCAATGTTATTTCGTATCCGATCAATTTTAAGAGTAACCGGTAAACTGGTTCAACTAGAAGGTAAATAATAACTTATGAGTTTATTTAAACAAAAAAAAAAAAAACAATAATTCAAAGCTTTTTTTGAATATAAGTAAATAAAAAGTTGTGTTTTCTTGTATTTTCCCATGCCATAAATCTATGATGATTTTGGTTTTTTGTAATTTCGTGATGTAACTAATCTTACAAAAATAAAACTACCAACTAAAGATGATTTTAACCTAATTAATATCCACCTCATACTAAATTAACTAATCTATCCAATGCTATTTCGTATCCGATCAATTTTAAGAGTAAACGGTAAACTGGTTTATCTAGAAGGTAAATAATAACTTATGAGTTTATTTAAACAAAAAAACAATAATTCAAAGCTTTTTCTGAATATAAGTAAATAAAAAAGTTGTGTTTTCTTGTATTTTCCCCTACCATAAATCGATGATGATTTTGGTTTTTTGTAATTTCGTGATGTAACTAATCTTACAAAAATAAAACTACCAACTAAAGATGACAAAAGTTCGATAAAACTTGCCAATAAACATAAACCAAAACTAATAATTAGTGGATTGGATTAAAGCTTTTCGGTTTCAATCAATCTAATCAGATATGTCATTACGCTTAAATTGTTAATTTAAATTATTTGAATTAAAGATAAATTTTCTAACTTGATTTTATTACCAATTTGTTCAAAAATTATATTTAATTTTCTTTTATATTTATCATATATTAAAATCTAGAATATTATTTAAACATTTGATTTGTGGTTGGGTTGTACTTTTTTTAAACTTGGATGATTATTGTAGTTTGTATTTTTTTTATTTCTAATTTATTTGAATAATAATTGTAGTATGTAACATATTTCATTTTATCAAAGTTTTTATATATTTGATTTTGTACTTTCAATGGAATAACTTGGATAAACCAACCTGTTAATTAAATATATTGAGCGAAGAAAAATATGCATGTCAACCAAATTTCGTATGTTAGCTTAATTTAGGAATTTCCAACATGGTTATTAAGCATGTTGATTTAGATTGAGATTTTCAAATCATTTAGTTAAGCATGTCAACCTTAAAACGAACATAAATGTATGGAGGATTAGGTGAAAAGTTAGTTTATAAATGAAAAACTATTTGTTAGCCGATAAAAATGATATTTGGTGAACTAGGTAAATTATATAAATTAAAATAAAAGGGTATGTCTGAAGGATCTAGTATGCTCAATATTAAAGTGATATTGTTAATTAATATATGATAATAAATGGGTCACACTAACAATAACTTGACACAATTGATTATTTTTTAGAAATTGGTTTTAATAAATATTCAAGGGTTACCCTTATAATTAATTGAAAATTATTTATTTCTTAGAAATAAAAAATTTCATTAGCAAGTAACATTACATAATTCATATAGTATAAATTAATTCATGCACAACATATTAGACTAAATAAATTCTTTTGTCTTTTATCAAAATGTTAAAGTGTATATTTTATAAATTTGGTTTATAAAATATAAAACTTTTCTGCTATTTTTTAAAGGTATGCTGGAATTTATTTAGGAGACAAGCTTTTTTACTTGTTTATTCAAAAAGTATAGTATGACTTGAAGCATGGGGAACACTTAGGTTTTAGGTGCATGGGGGCTTTAATGGTTAAGGGCTTATGTGCAATACTTGTGCTTTATGAAGGCTTGAACTCTTCTATGTGCTTAATGCTCAAAAAAAAAAAAAAAAGGTAACATGTAAGCAGACTTCAAGCTTAAGAGATTAAGAGTTTTCTTACAAATACAAGCATCTTTACATCAAGTTAATTCCTTGTTGTTGTTTTCATCTACTTATTTGGTGTTTGTTTTCAAAACCTCCTAAGAGAAACCAAAGAACTATAAATATTGTCATATTTTCATCTGCTTATTTGGTGTTTATTTTCAAAAAGTCCATGGTTAATTATACTAGTTTATAATTGTTCAAAAAATATTCAAGCCTTCCTTTGCTAAAATCTTGTTTCTAAAACTAATTTTCAAATTAAAACCCAACAATTGGGATCAGAGTATCCTTGCAAGTTCGGTTAGATTTTATGATTTTTGGAAATCTTAGTTTTTTAAAAATATGAATAACTTGTTTTTGTAAGAAAATGAGTTCTTATATATATATATATATATATATATATATATATATATATATATATATATATATATATATATATATATAACACACACATACATACTAGAAGTCTAGTCGCACAAAAGCGGCGGTGATAAATAGCTCTTTTGGCGAATAGTTTTTATGGGGAAATAATTATTTGATTTTAACATTAGTTTTTATGTAATAAATAATTACCACTTTTAATAAAGTATGTATATTTATACCTTGTATTTATATTGTCTATTTATACTATTGATATAAATTAATTAATATTATTGTCTAGTAATCAGTGTTATCGATAGCGATAGCGAGGTAATAGCAACAACATGCATATACGATACTTGGTGATAGCGATGTAATAGCGATAACTATTTCATTTTTAGTGATTGCCTATTAAAAAATTAATGTGATATTTATGTTCATCTATTTAGCAATTATAACTAATAAATAAGTTAAAAACCAATATATTAGCTTGATAAGTTCTTAAAACGAATATTATATAATTGATTAACAACAAGAATTCTAATTATAACTGAGAATAAAAGAAATCTTAAGAAACAAAACATAATGTAAAAAGTTCTGGAAAAGCAAAACCTTTGAAGTTGATATGGAGAAGAGAGTGCACGAAAGCTTTTGTATATCACAAAAGTAGAATAAGAGTAGGAATGTGGAATATATAATCAATTGAATCTATTAAAAGCATTAACTGAAACATCAGAATTCAGAAACAAAATCAAAGAGGTTGTGAAATACAACTTTTTTTCCGATTGATGTTTTCCGGCCAATCTCCCAATCGGCGATCCAAACTCCAAATTGGCGATCCCAAATGCAAATTTGGTGATCCCAATCACAAATTGGACAATTGTGATTGCTAAAAATATGTTCCAACAATCAGTTGTCATTTTATATAAAAAAATCTGATTAATACCAGACTATGAATGTGTGTGTGTGTGTATATATATATGTGTGTGTGTGTGTCGTTATGTCGCTATTACCTTGTTGTAACGCTATAACGACACACCACGCCTTGCTATTTGCTATAACGATCACTATTGACAACACTTATCTAGTTTAAGAAATGTAAATAAAGTTTCTTTTATGTGTATGATGATATGTATGACGTGGATAAGCTAGCCAATGACCTTTGCATTGTTGTGTTTGTTAAAAAATAGTTTTAATAACTTATTTATTCAAATGGTATGTAATAAAATAAATATGTTAGTTTTGTTGGTTTATTTTTGTAATTAACATATTAGTTTTTAGAAATAATTTATTGGTAGAATTTCGTATATGTCTTTGCTAAACATTTAAATATCGTATTTTTCTGGCCTAAACTTTAAATATCGTATTTAGCATTCTTGATGTTTTTTAATATCATATAAATCCAAATCTATTTTTTTAAAATATTTTATTGATTTATAATCTTTTTTTTTTTTTTTATCTTTTTAAACTCATTAAAACTAAAAACATTTTAAATCGACAACTTTACCCTTGTTCTAAATTCCAATACAACAATAGATCACATGAATATCTAATCGCAATCTTCAACCAAATCAACATTTGGTGTTGTTAGTTGGTGGTGGTGGTGTGTTGGCTTTATTTCTTGTTTTTCCTGCGAAGGTGGTGGTGGTATTGCCGACTATGGAACAACATTGCAGGGTGTGTATCTCTATGTATGTAATCTTATATACTGTCGGGTCCTTATCTGTTTTTTGCACTGGTTTTGTAGCCAAGCATTTCTGAATCTTTCTATATGAGCATTTATTATAGCTTTTGCATTTTTAGTAAAACTTAGCATTATAACTTGAATTCAATGACATGCTATATTACCATGGTTAATACGTAATATTTGCCATCTATTTCAATATTAATTAAGATTTTAACGTCATTTTCCCACTGTGTTAACTCATTTATGTGACACCAATCAAGAAACAAGATTTACATTTTGCACATATACTTGGGCATTTTCCTACTTAGATTGAACCCATTAGAGACTAGAAGGACAATAATGCGGCCGATTAACATATCTTTTTTCAGAACCTGATGTATTTATCTGCAAGTAATGCATGAAGCTTACAAACTGATTAACAAGTGTGCAATGTGTAGAGGAATTAAAAACAACATTTATACCAAATCAACACCACTATACAGTGAATTAGAAGCACATAAGCACCATAATATGTAATTGGCGTGTGATTTCTAGTGGTACCTAAATAAAGGACATAAATGGACAAGGAGTTATGAATTAAGAAAGGGGCATCAACAGTTAGATATTCCAAATGCATATGTGATGAGTATTTGTGATAAAGAATGATAAGGAAGGAAAATGGCACAAATCAATCAACAACAACAAAATCAACAACAACGAAATTGGGAGATGAAAAATAGGAATAAGGTTGAAATCAATTAACTGATGTGTGATGCGTGTGTGCGACATTAGGAGGGAATTGAAGGTTGATCGTGTTGCAAAAGGGAAAAAGCCACCAAGTTTCGATTGAAGAAGGCAGGTTGTGATTATTCACATGATCTACTATTGTATTGGAATTTAGAACAAGAGCAAAATTGTCCATTTCAAATGTTTTTTAGTATTAATGATTTAAAAAAAGATAAAATAGATTATAAATCCATAAAAATTATAAAAAATAGATTTGAGTATATATGATATTAAAAAACAATAAGAAGGGAAAATACGATATTTAAACTTTAGGCCGGTCAAATATGATATTTAGATGTTTAACAATGACATATAGGAAATTCTGCTAAATTTATTTGTACAAAAATGTATCTAGAAATGAAGATGGATCCATTTTTTGAAGATGAAAAGGTGTTAGATTAGGTGTATCAGCCAATAACTAAATTATTATAATCTTGAACTATTAGCAAATTCGTTTTAGGTTGTTCTCAAACCTAATAATTGAAAATGATGACTTTGAGAGAGAGAGAGAGAGAGAGATTTATTAATTTATTATGTGATTAATAAATTAATTACAATTCAAAATGAATTTATTAATATTTTATGAAAATAATATATTAATTAGAAATTGTATTATTTAATTAATAGTTAATGAAAAATTAATTACAATTAATTTTGGGATTAATTAGATTAATTAAAAGTGTAGGGACTATTTGTTTATTTATTGAAATTTGTTGCAGGAAGGCTCTAGAACCCCATGGGATGGGGTGGACGAAAATTGTCTAGGAATAGCCTAGAATTTTCGATCATATGGCTTAGGATAAGGAGTTAAGTAGCTTTATTATTATATTAATTAATCTAGGGCTTATTCCAAAAACCCAAACTTTGGCCCCAAGTTTCCTTCAACTATATAGACTCCCCCTGGCCTCATAATTTCATACACTCTATTCTTAAGAGCCAAGGCTAAAATTTTGAGCTACCATCTCCACTATCTCTCTTTAAGCGTTCTTGTTACATGGGTTGGGTGTAAACCATTAGAAGCACGAGATTTCTTGTGCTCGCTTCCAACAGCTTTGAAGAAGGATTCTAGATTTGTTTACTATAACAAATCAAGAGTTATGTAAACTTCCTTTATGAATTCATATTTCATTAGGGTTTTGTAGTTTGATAGTTCATAATATGTTGCATTTATATGAGAGACATAGTTCCTTTTAGGTTGCATGTGGCATAATCATTTAATTGTTAAATGCTTTTCTGCTTAGAGCATTGTTTTATAATCTATGTTTTCCATCAATGGTATCAAAGCCTACGGTTGTCTTTCATCTAATTGGACATTAGTGAAGTGATCAAACATAATTTTTAGTTTTTGCATCTCATGACATGCGCATTGATGTTCATGATGTGAAATATGAATAATTCGATTTTTTCGAGTTTATTCACCTAATCTGTTTTGTATGCTTATTACTTGGTAATTATCTATTTTAATATCTGCCAAATTCGAATTTGCTGCATATTTGATAATTAAATAAAAACCTAAAAATTGAGACATAAATCTTTTACTTAATTAGTATATTTAATTTTTTAAATGTATAAATGATTAATTTATATAATGATTGATTCTAATAATTAATGCCAAATCCATACTCTGTTAAGATGTTTAAAATACAACTTATATTATAAATATCATTAATTGTTTAATATATATATATACACACACACACACACACACATATATATATATATATATATATATATATATATATATATATATATATATATATATATAAGTCGTATCGCTAGTATGCCTCATTCACGAAGCTGAACTATAATGGAGTATAAGGAAATTACCTATAAAGTGGTAGTTAAATGGGTGTCCACTCTTCACTAATCGCTCACTTGTTTCGTGGAGGGTCGTTAGGAGAATGGATATGATAGGACATTAACTTCATTATAAGTATAATGCTATTAAGTAACTAAACTATTTTATAAAATCCCACTCTTAGTTACTTTAAGAAAAATGTGAAAAGTATGAAAATCCATAAAGTAGAACATTATACTTTACAGTAGTTAGTGGAGCGTGTGTGGTTAATTGACACACTAATAGTGACTATAAAGAATAAGAATCGACATCTCTAAAATTATCGTTGATTAATGGAGCACGTGTGGTTAACCGACACATTAAAATAAGATGATAAATGACATTGAGAGTGCCACGCATATTTGGTTGGTTATTTACATCTTTTTTGTGATCCTCGGTATCCTACTCACAAATAGTAGAGCATAATCTGATATTAAACATGCCATTGATAGATTCAATGAATCTCGAAATAGCTAGGAATTTCATTGTTCGAAATTGGTAAATTGCTTTTACCTACCTTGATAAATTCACAACAAGATTACAACATCCCTCTTATTAGCTATGAATTCTTGTTTTGGATCCTAGCCTTAATTGTTTATTATGTGTTAAAGTATTAAGGATTATTCTCATTTAAATAAAACTGTTCTTTTTCTATAGAGATGTATACTCATGTTGATGCTTTTGCTCCATCATCGTCTACCCACCACTTGGGTTTCTCCCTACTCTCTATCATGTCCAAGGTTACCTTTGATGGCACTAACTATAATGATTAGATGAGCAACATCAAACTGGCTCTTCGATTCGAGGGCAAAGAATATGTCATTGAAGAAAAACTTTTTGAGATTGATGAATCCATTGCTATTCCTGAAGAAATAGCTGCCTACAAGAAACGCTATGACGATCTAAAAAAAGTTGTTTACATCATGGTCGCTACAATGTGTAACATCCCCCTCTTGAACGTATCACAATATTGTCCGCTTTGGGCTATTGGCACGAAAACTACCCAGGCCGTCACCCATCCCTGGATTGCTTTCACCCATGCATGCTTAATTGTAGACTTCTTACAGAATTTGCTGCCCTCACGGATTTAAAACGTGTTGTGACAGGGAAGGTATCCATAACCCTTTAAGGAATGCTTAGTTCTCCTTCCCAGTCGATGTGGGATCAGGTGCAACCCACCATCACCCCCCATTATAGGGTTCGACATCTCTGTCGAACACATTGACTCGTGCCTCAACTATGATACCATTTGTAACATCACCCTATGGCATGTATCACAATATTGACCGCTTTGGGCTCCCGGCGCAAAAACTTCCCAAGGGGTCACACATCCCTGGATTGCTCTTGCCCGAGCACGTTTAACTGCACAGTTGTAATGGAATCTATTGCCTTCACGGCTTTAAAACGTGGTGCGATAAGGAAGGTATCCACAACCTTTTAAGGAATGCTTAGTTCTCCTTCCCAGTCGATATGGGATCAAGTGCAACCCACCATCACCCCCTCCGATTATAGGGTTTGACGTCCTACTTGTAACACCCATAAAATTCAAGCCAATTTAAAACTTTTTAAAACATTTAAAACCATTAAGTTATTACAGTTTGTTTTCAAAATAGTTTAAACATCAGAGTATCCCCAGAATCAAATCATGAAAGATATAAGGAGGTACACGATCATGCCTTCTCCTTCCTACGATCATTAGAAGTACCTGAAACATAATCAACAACTATAAGCTTGAAGCTTAATGATTTCCCCCAAAATACCAACGATATACAGATATAACCATATCATATAAAAAAACAGCATGCATAATGAGCCATCAGCCTGACGGGATCGCCTTGCAGGCCATCAATCTATCTGGACCGCTCTCTGAGCCTTCGAAACATTTGGATAGCCTCTCAGGGCCTTCAGCCTATCCAGAATGCTCGCTGGGCCTTCGGCCTGATTATAGGCCCTCCCGGGTCTACAGCATATTCGGTCCGCCTTGGGTATCTTGGCCTACAGCACAAAGTAGGACCTGCCTCAATCCAATCCACCAAACCAATAAACATGTGCACATACACATAAACAAATAGTCATACAGAACTAACAGATTGCTAATCATGGCAACCATCCTATAACCAAGATACCGATCTAACCGATCACTAGCATAGCAACCATCCTATAACCAGGATATTGATCTAACCGATCTCTAACATAGCAACCATCCAATAAATATGATACTGATCTAACGGATCACTAACATAGCAACCATCCTATAACCAGGATACAAATCATAAAGCATATGATGCAATAAACCTGGATACAAATCCAAAAAGGGCCGATATTGGTGCCTTCGACCCTGTTCGTATATTGAGAACTCACCTCACATTGCTGAAGTCCCGCATGCAAAATCCTAGCCGCTAGATGACAGGTTCCCAAACTGTCAACATCATGCAATACCCAATTAATAATTGGGCTCTAAGCCCAAGGTCCAACTCACACTCCAAAGGCCCAATAGTTAACCAATAGACCAAAGCCCAACATATGGCCTAATTTTCCAAATTGGGCCCATACCTCTACATGGTCTTACCCTAAGGCCCAACCATTTAGTCCAGTCCAAACATTTGGAATTTCAACTGGACCAACCTCTAATAAACCTCAGGGCCTAGTTATAGCCTATATATGGTCCAATTTTCCAAATTGGACCCAAGCCATTACATGGGCCTTACCCTAAAGCCCACCCAAATATTTTAGCCCACTTATTTTTTCTCGGATAGCCTATTAGTAGCGCAATCACCAAAGCCTAATATAAAGGCCCAACTCAAGGCCCAAGTGAAATTAGGGGTTTCACATGAAATAATGATAAGGGTTAAGTGTTGTTACTTAATCCATTAAGTCTAATATTGCCTTAGGTTAACTGCAAATGATTATTAATTAACATTCTCAGTGTAATAAATAATTCTCGTGCGGGTCCCGATAAATCCCTAAAATTAAGGTTTCATGACATTAGGATTTTCCAAACCCTAATTAGTGTTTCGAACCTAAATACAAGCCCATTAGTCAAATGGTTAGGCTTTTAGGTCAATTCGGGTTTCATTGGGCCCATTAAGGTGTGATTTTTAGCTAACAATATTCAAGCATCCCAAAATAACAATCACACACACACAAAAGCACAGAACCACCTAAGGGAGCAGCTGGGGGAGGCAGAATGGCGACGTGAAGTGGCAACCACCACGTCATGGTGGTGACGGGTTCTTTCCTTTGATTATTCCAGCCGTACAATACAATTTAACAATACCATCCAAATACACACTATCACACCCCCAAACCAGAACGACAGAAACGTTCGGGGGCGGAGGACGTCATATTCAGTATCATAACAGTTCCAAGTATGGAAAGTACACACTACCATATATATATAAAGGTTTCAAAATGGTTACATAATTATATTTGTTACATGTTCAAAAGATAAATATATAAACATCTTTCAAAAGAAGCAATTAACGCAAGAGCGTTAATCCCCAAAAGTTGGTTTCCAAACCTGCTTAGCGGTTTCCTGAGAATACAAGTTATTTATAAGAAAATGTGTCAACAATTAAGTTGGTGAGTTCATAAGCAGTTTTGAGAAAATGTATACCATTCCAAAGTTCGTGCATTTTCCAAGAAAATCCCTTATTTTCTTATAAAAGGATGAAATGCATATGAATGTTTGTGTTGTGAATTGTAAATAGTTTTACCAGGAAAATCCCTTATTTTCCTATTAGTTGATTGTTTTTGATACAGGAAAATCCCCTATTTTCCTAAAGTAACAAGCAATCTCTAATGTCCAAGACCGAAAATCGCAAGCAACTAAAATGCTTAAAAGGTTGAGGCAGAGTTTTATGTAATAAAGCTATAAGAAGCTCACACTTGTTAGATGAAGAATAGTTTAATAACTACTCATTCATAAAAGCAGAATACTATAATAATTGTCTATCCGGTGAGTTTTGATAACCATACTAAACATAATATGCCTGTGGCAACGGTATTAAGGCGTCGAAACGTTATGACAAACTGTCACCCAAAGGACAATAGCTAACAGTCAGGGTGCGGGATCATGACTTCCCGTATAGATCTATACACATTTGACACGCTCTCCCAACGGGAGACTCTGGTTATAATAGATAGGACTTTAAGTAGTACCTTTTAACAAAAAAGGTAGCATTGAAGATGTAATCGTCTCACGGATTCTCAACTAAGTCTGTATTTAAAGTGACAGTTTTGTTTGCAATGTTTATCCTCTTTCACAATGTTTGACAAAGCATAAAATCATAAGTTCTTTGAGTGCATAAAATGGTTTAACAAAGATGGCTACTTTGGATACTATGCATTTTGTATAAATCTAATGCATGCAAGGTATAACAAGAGTTTTCACGTTTTCACTCGGGATTAACCGGGTGTTTACTTGTATTCTCCCCCAAAATGTATTAAAAGTACATTATAAAGTATTTGAAAATGTATAAAAGGGGGTATGAACTCACTTGATTGAAGTGGTTGTTTTGAAGTAGTGGAGAGAAGAGTCGAGCAGAACTTCGACTAGAGAGAGTTGAAATCTCGGGATTCATGGGGATCTCGGGAGTGTAGAACTTCCTTCGGAACTTGGGTATGAAAAATACGGGCTTCGGGAAGGCTTATCGAGGTAATCACGCAGAATAACGACACTTAGATGGAAATAGATGAGCACAAAACCCGACACCCTTAAGCTTCTATTTATAGGGGTTAATTTGGGGTCTCACGTTGTGAGTTTTGGATTGCTCACGTCGTGAGGCTTAGTCAGCATGATCCTCTTCGACGAGTTGACGTGTCTGACACTCTAGAACCCATCAACCATGAGCTCACGTCGTGATCATGGTTCCCTCACGTCGTGAGGCTGAGTCAGCCTTGGGTTTTGTGTCCCGAACTTGTACAATCCGTAACTTTTGCGTACGAGCTCCGATTTCGACGTTATTTATATGCACACGTAGGTGAGAAAAGGATCTACAACTGTCGTTTAGACTCCGTCAGCTAATTTTGAATTTATTTTATTATATTATTTTTAACAGGCGGGGCCTGGAAAAGTCCGTTTAAATCCCATAACTCCTTCATCTATTGTCTATTTCCGTTAGAGTTTTTACTGTTGTACTCCGATTGTCGGGGTCTCCAACTTTCGTTTAGTTTGTGTCGGCTAAAGACCACTCGATCTCTATTTCGAGTTTTTAGTTGTCTACTGCTAGGTCAGAAACTTCGAAAATTCATAACTTCCTCATACAAAATCAGATTTGGGCGTTCTTTTTATGTATGTTCACGTTTTATTGATATCTACGACTTTCATTTAGATACCTAAGGCTAAAAAGAATTTTACTGAAATTTCTTGTTTTATGTTTAGCAACGCTTTACCGGTAGTGTTACAAATCTTTGATTAGTCATAACTCCTTCGTTATAACTCGGATTTTAGTGTTCTTTATATTTTTGGAAACCTTATCACGATATCTACCACATAGTCTACTCAAACAAAGCTTTTTGAACATGTTAATTTTTGATGATATTCTTATTACTTCACAAAGAGATTACAAGACTTGATTTTTAGACATTACATTGATCTGAAATAACGGCTTGTTACATCATCCCCCCGTTAGGGGGAATTTCATCCCAAAATTAATTAGAAAATAAGAGCCAATGGACTAGGGAAGTGATGTGGGGTACTTTTGTTGCATCTGATCTTCTCGCTCCCAAGTGAATTCAGGTCCTCGCTTAGCGTTCCAGCGAACCTTCACTATTGGTATGCGACTCTGTTCAGTTTGTTTGATTTCCCTATCCATGATCTCGACGGGTTCTTTCAAAAAGTTACTATTTTCTTTAAGTTCGATTTTTTCGTATGGAATCACAAGAGTTTTGTTGGATAAACACTTTTTCAGGTTCGATACGGGGAACACTAGATGTACTTTGTTAAGCTCGTTTGGAAGTTGAAGTCTGTAAGCCACTGGACCAATCCTTGAAGTAATTTCGAAGGGTCCAATCCTTGAAGTAATTTCGAGAGGAACTTACGATGCCTATTGAACAGCCCAAGTTGAATGATGGGCAGTCAGAAGGAGGGTACTACAATGGGACGGTTGGTCAAGAAACCCACCGATAGTTAGACGAAACAATTAGGATAGAGGAAATGAAGAACGTGGATGCAAGTACAAGGATTTCATGGCATCCAAACCCCTAAGTCTTTCTGGATGCCCGTCACCGGTGGAAGTTATGGACTAGATCTCCGAGATGGAGACAATGTTTGAGAGTTGCAAGTGTAGCAACCAACAAAAGACCACCCTTGCGGTACCTCTGTTAAAGTGTGGAGTACTGAGCTGGTGGAAGCTACTAGCTAACACAATGCCCAAGAGAGAAGCAAGCAAGATGTCTCGGAAAGATTTCCTAGTGCAATTAAAGATGTAGTGTTGCTCTGAGCAGGATCTTCTGGAGATCAACAATGAATTCCAGAATTTGAAGAATGGGAGGATGAGTGTCACCGAGTATGCTGCAAGTTTTATGAAGAAGATGAAGCTCGTTCCTTATCTAGTTCCAACTGAGCTCTCCAATGTCAACAAGTTTTCCCACGGATTACCAGCGGACTTTGGTCCAATGGTCAAGAAAGCAACCACTCTGAAAGCAGCCATCTGGGCTGCTAAGAATGTGGAGACCCAGATAAGAGAGAAGGATCTGGAGAGAGATGAAGTTGGCGAGAAAAGGAAGGATGAAGGATCTTCAAGGTCCAAAAAGGAGAGAAATTTCCCAAAGTCTGGAGGAGGAGGAGGTGAAGCAAGATGGTGTGAGACGTGTAAGAAGAAGCACATCGGAAGATGCGATGAGGAAGTGACGTGGTATAAGTGTGGTACGACTAGTCACTATTCCAGAGATTGTACATTTGACAACAAGAAGTGCTACAAATGTGGAAATGATGGGCATATTTCGAAGAACTGTCCAAAAAAGAACGAAGCTGCAAGGAAAAATGTGCCGCTAAAGCCAAAAGCAAGAGCATTCCAAATGATCCTTGATGAAGTAGATGGCAATGCAAGGAACCAGGAGTGAGGATGGATATCCAAAGATCATGTTATGAAGAAGCCATGCAGATAGTATCAGGAGCTGTAGCCTATTAGAGGCATAGTATAGGTTAAACTTGAACACCTATGTAATCGTTTCAAGGAATAATATAAAACCTTCGTTTTGTTATCTGATGTGTCAAATTGTTATGTGATTTTTCTATGGTTAATTGGAAAACTACGAGATAGTACTTGGGACAAGTATGAGTAGGTGTGAAAGGTAGTAGATGCATATACTACCGGAAGCACAAGACTCACGCTTGGATCAGGGAAAGTCACAAGGTTACCAAGAAGCTAGTAATTGATTTCATTTTATTCAAGTATGTTGTTACCATCATTTCGCTAATGACTAAGAAGATGATTGTTATTCCGACCCTAGTATCATATCTAATTGAGTCCGACTACGATGAGTATGTTATGTGGTTTAGAGAACCAAGTTTGATGTAGCATCTGACTTAAGTCGAAATGTTGAAATAAAAGATAATCAAAGCGATTGGTAGAGGTATTGCGATAGTTGCTTGTAGCTAGAAACTCTACCTTTCAAGATGTGATTAGAACATGAATGAAGGTATAGTTTGATCTGGAATTTGACTCTAAAAGACATGAGTCCAAGCAATTCATCATACGATGAGAGGTCGGTAGAACATGACCCCTCGGTCTATTATGATAATCGAAGGAAGAAACTTATCTCAAGTTTGTTAAACAAAGAGTCTCCAATAAAGATTGATATTGCGACATAAAGATAATGATTGGAAATCTAACATGAGATAGAGAGCGGGTCCAAGATCGGGCAC
Organism: Lactuca saligna; assembly: GCF_052625555.1. Lineage (NCBI taxonomy): Eukaryota > Viridiplantae > Streptophyta > Magnoliopsida > Asterales > Asteraceae > Lactuca > Lactuca saligna. The sequence continues at coordinate 302,647,744 of NC_136420.1, read as the reverse complement.
CGCCTGCGGTCAGGTAGTCATAGAGTTAGATACTCGTTAGAAGAAACATGAAAGTTACGTTTATTACTTAGGATGAAGAGATAACGTATGGAGTCATCATGTGAGCATTGTTTTGTTGATGATTCTGGGATGTAATCATTCTAGGGGGGGGGGGATAATTGTAATGCCCATATATCCAGGCTAGTCAATTTAGAGATAATAGGGGTCGAAAACGACTTTTCGACAAAAGACTATTTAGAATAAATAATCTTAACCAAGTTGTAGAATATGTCTCAAGGGTTCCATACATATAAAGAGCGCCGAAATCCGAGTTATAACGAAGGAGTTATGACCCGTCGAAGTTTAGCGACGAAACCGACATGCCACCGGGGAGACGTAAATAGTGAATTTATGATATTGCGACTTTTAGCCTTAGTGATCTATATGAAAGTCATAAAATATGTTAACCTGAGAAGCGTATGAGGAAGTTATGATTTTTCTATGAGGAAGTTAACACCCAAATCTGACTTCGTATGAGGAAGTTATGATTTTTCTATGATTTAGCTTAGCTGTGCACGTCCTGAAACTCGAATTTTAGTTCAAGCGGTTTTTTGGCTTACGCGACCTAAATCAGAGTTGAAGATATCATTAATAGGAACTCAAAGGTAAACATACAAACAGAAACAGAGTCTGTATGAAGGAGTTACGAAATTTTCGTGGTCATTTATCAATCTAATCTTATCGTACAATTAAATTTAAGATCCGTCAAGAATTAGCCGACGGATTCAAAATGAAAGTTGTAGATCCTATTTTTACCTACGCGTGAATATAAAGAATGTCAAAAATGGAGCTTGTATGTGAAAGCTACGGATTTTAGAAGTCGGAAGTGTGCTATGCAAAAATGGGTGACGTGGCATAATCTTAGCCATTGCTTTCTCCCCAAGTCTTGCCACCAGATGGTGACATGTTGCACCAAGTTCAACCATATTTCACCCTATAAATAGAACCTCTCCCCCCGTCATTTTCTTCACACCTTTCTCATTCTTTCTTCTCTTTACTCTCACTCTTTCTCTGTAGAACCTCTCTCTAGCCCCGAAACCCCCCGAAAAGCTTAGGGAACCTCCCTAGCACGAGGCAGAAGTCCTAGAGTGCTCGACGGCTCTGAGAAGAAGTGTTTTTCAGCTCGGGAATGTTGCTCCAAGCAAAGCCCAATTTTTAATATAGCTTTTATTTAATTATAGTAACATTATTAGAAACTTATAATAAGTACTTGGGCTATTATTACGGGTTATATAAGTATTGTTTAACGCTTACATAATAGTAATAATAACTAGACTATTAATTAGACTCAACTAATAATAGACTAAACACTGGTGGTAATAATACTAGGTTTCGTCAAAGGATATTATTTTTAAGAAGCGAAGCGTTGTTTGAGTTCGGAATCACCAACTTTTCAAGTGAGTGCATGGTCCCTTTCATCTTACACATAGATATGAAGTATTTAATATAAATTACGTGATGTGAGTGCATAGTTACTTTCATCTTACACATAGATATGAAGTATTTTATATAAATTACGTGCTATGTGTGCATATTATTTGAATACTTGTTGTCTATGATGTATGAATGATTTTATACATGTTTTAAAAGATTTAAACGATATATTTATTTTATATCTACAAATATGTTGTGGATGATACATCGGTAGATGAAATAGTTGGTGTGTTATGAAATAAAATGATGAGAGATAGGTGATGATAAAAAGGTGATGATAATTAGGTAAATAGATGATTATGAACAGGTGATGTAGGATGAAAGGAGATATTATAACCTTGTCCGGCAATTTGGAGATGTAGTCATCTACCAGAGTATATAGATGGCGACTACAGACTAATATACACAACCCCGTGGAAACACCAGCGGGCTCATAACATGTAGGTGATGAATTACGAGTTCAGGCGATGTTCTAACTACACATTCATGCGATGATACTTTAACCCCTTACTATGAATTACGAGTTCAGGCGATGTTGTAACTACGTATTCATACGATGATACCCTAACCCTTGTTGGGCACGTATTGAGGGAGTAATCCTTGAATCAATACTATCTATGCGATGTAGGCGATGATCCTTAGTGAGAGTCCTTAGGAACAAACATATAAGGAAATTCGATGTAAGGAGATGAGAGGTTGTAACATCCATAAATTTTACGCCAAATTTAAACTTTTTCAATCATAAATAAAATCAAACAACGTTTGTTTACAAAAATGTTTTCAAATCAATATCCATCAGAGTGTCCCAAAATCATAACATAAGGATGAGGAGCGGTATGGTCATGTCTTCACCTTGCCATGATCTCCGACAGTACCTGAAACAATAAACTGAAAACTGTAAGCCCGAGGGGTTAGTGAGCTACCTCCAAAATACCCATACCACACTGACAATACCATATCAGTAATATTCAATTAATCAATCATGCATACGGGGCCATCGTCCTGACTGGACTGCCCTACTGGGCCTACAGTCTGTCTGGATCTATCCCGAGCCTTTGGCATGACTGGTCCGCTACGTGGTCCTACAGTCTCCCCAGACAGCTCATAGGGTGTGTTGGCCTTCAACACAAAGCAGGACCGCCTCAACCCAACCAACAGGCAAATAACCATGTGCGCATAACTATCATATACTGGCATATACAACATCAAACATATCTATCTCACTGATCATCAATCATAGAATTCTCCTGTAACTAGAGTATCGACCTAGCAGGTCACTAACATATCAATCCCAACGGATCATAAGAACATAACATATTGTCTACCCTGATTCCGATCTAACAGATCATAACCACATGTAGCATACCATAACAATAAAAACTAAAGGGTCGGCCTTGGTGCCTTAGACCCTATCGATATAGTGACGATAACTCACCTCGTAGATGTCGACTCGAAAGGTAAACTCCAACTCTCAGATCACTTGACACGGGCTCCACCACCTATTATCATAGTACAACATACTCATAAGTCCTTAACCTTATAAGGTACTCCATAACCCACTAGTCAACCCCTGGTCAAAATCAAATTCCTCAGTCAAGGTCAATAGTCCATGTTGACTTTAACTCGCCGAGTACCCTCGGCTACTACCCGAGTTCCTTGAAGCACTTTCCAACTCGCCGAGTCATCGGGGTGACTCGTTGAGTTCCTTCGATTCTCGATCAAAATTTAAGGCCACTCGTCGAGTTTCCTCCTTGCAACTCGATGGATACACACGCATACATATCCTATGGAAAAATCATCCGACTTGCCGAGTTGTTCTTCAACTCGTTGAGTTTATGGCAATCTCCATTGGACTCGCCAAGTTGTTCATCCAACTCGTCGAGTTCACTACCATCTTCATGTGACTCGTCGAGTCAACCTTGCAACTCGCCGAGTCCATTCAGTCCTTTTTCCATGTAGACCTACTTTGAGCCATGCAATGGCTCCAACTCACAGATCAAAGCTTCTAGGGCATGCTTATCAAGTAAAGTTGAAAACTTTACACGCATGCATGGCTTTAAAGGCTCCAAATGCCAAATCTAAGCTCTTAATGGGGCTTCATGCTTAAGAGGGACCTCAATCATAATCAAAACTATAACTTTATGCTTCTAGAATCCGAAGAGGGTCCAGATCTGAAGTTACAACTTCAGATCTATCCCATAGCTCATCATACCAACTTGATATTCCAAGAAAATCCGTAATACTCAACCAATGGAAGAGATCTACAAGGAAGATGGCGATTTGGGTACCTCTGAAAGATGATTTCTGATATGAGTGTTGATTCCCACACTCTAATGCTCCAATCTCCTTCTCCTTCAAGTCTTCTCTTTTCAAAGATCCTCTTTTCAAGCTTCAAACACACACAAAGCACACACACACACACAAATAAGGGCTCTCAAGGACTCTTTTAGAACTGTAAAGAGGTCCAAGGGAGGATAAGGTGCCTTTAAATAGGGGTACAAACCCTAGGATTTAGGGTTTCATCTTCCAGCTCCTACTCGCCGAGTCCCAATATGGACTCGTCAAGTAGGTCACTTAACATGCGATCCCACCCCACTGCTACTCGACGAGTAGGGCAACCAACTCGTCGAGTAGGGCTTAACCCAAGAAATCTTATTTAAAACAATACCTGAGAATCGGAGCTTTATAGAGGTAAATATGATGTAGAAGATGACCCTTAGGATAAATCCTCAGGGAAGGTACTTAGGAATAAAGAAGATAATGGAGATGGGTAATTGGGTTAATTGTTTGATGATTAAACATAATAATTATATTATTGTGGGTTGCAAACCCTATGTACTCACCAGGTTTCCCAACCTGACCCACTCAGTTTACTTGTATCACAGGTGCGATGTGAAGTTACATTACACTAAGAGATTAAGGAGATATAGATCACTAGTGTAAATGAATGAAAGTTATGTTCATGCTTATGTTTCTGTATTGACGATGACATCCCAAATGTTTTAAAAGGAATAAAAATACATTTCTTCGGAAATGCTTTGATAAAGAAATTATCATGTTTTTCTGGGAACAAATTCCGCAACGTTTTTATTGAAAGAGATACTCTGATTTTTATAAAGCATAAGAAAAAAAATAAGTCTTTTCTGGTGTAACAACGTAAATTTTAAAACAAAATTTTCATTTTTGCAAACATCAAAAACCATCGTTTAATATTCCAAATTCAAACGTGAACAATGTTATCATAACAAAATACATCCCATGATCAAAAAACAGTTTCTCCGACATTGTGTACAATCACGCCGGCGCCTTCCCACGGTCCTCGCTAGTACCTGAAACACATAACAAAACAATTGTAAGCATAAAAGCTTAGTGAGTTCCCCAAAATACAACTTACGCACATACGCCTTTCCAGGCCCTGACCTTCCGGTCCATGTGTCTCAGGGGACTTCCGTCCCGACTAGGTAAACCTTCCGATCCTACCTACATCAACCTTACGGTCCACATCACAACGTCTTCCGTCCCATAACATATACGCCTTCCGGCCCATAACATCATGTGTTCCGGCCCGTATCAAGCATATCATTCATGGCACATATAAACGTTTAACTTATCACATACAATGCACATAACTCATAACATATCCGACCTTCCGGTCACACAATAAAACCCTTCCGGGTACAGTATAGTGAGAAAACTCACCTCGTGGAAAGTCTAAGATCTTGCGTACTCGCTATCTCCAAATCCCAACGATGACTCTACCTCGCCTAATCATAAAAATATCATTTTAATAATCAAAGACTTCCACAACTAAACTTTACCCCTTATCATCATTCCTCAGAGGGTAAAAGACCATTTTACCCTTCCTTGACCCAAAGTCTTCATGTTGACCAAAACCCTAAAAGTCAACAAAAGTCAACCTTGTGAGTACGCGGGGCGTACATCGCCAACCCATGGATCGAGGTCTCCACCCAATACGCTACGCGTATTGGGAGTTACGCCCAGCGTAACCATCAGACTTTAACATCCTTCATTTCTGGTCTTAATCGGTTGATCCATTACTCCAACTTCTAGATCCGACTTTGTTTATGTGTCTATACCCATAAATTCGAGACCTTTAAGCCTTGACATGGCTGTAAAGGCTCCAACACTTCTTAACATCATTCTATTCCAACTCAAGGACCTAGATCTCATGCATGGTGCAACATTCACGTCCAAGATATCATTTTTATGAGTCTACAACTCTAATAGACCAGAAATATGATGGATCTAAGCTTATGGAGACCATTTGCACAAAACGTCTCCACCTTTGGGACTAAAACCCTAAAAAATGGTACTTGAAGCATATAACATGAACCATATATCAAGATCCGAACTTTTTACCTGATAATGAAGCTTCAACCTTTGCAAAGCTCAGATCCACACTTGAACACCACATCTAGCCTTCCCAATGAGCTCTTCTTCTCCTTTGCTACCTTGGAATGGCACCACCAAGCTTAGAATACTCACAAAATGGCCTAAGAACGAATGCACACTCTCTTTAGGGTTTCTCTCTGAGGGATGGTGGCTGAGAAGTCCAACCACACATTCCTTTTATAGCCCTCCGAATGGATTAGGGTTTTTAGGTCTGGACCGGTTACGCCCAACGTAACCTTGGGTACGCCCAGCGTACCCGAGGGTGAACGCATCCAAATGAAGCGCGCGAGTACGCACAGCGTACTCCTGGTACGCCCAGCGTACTCGCCTAACATGCAAACCCTAAATGGCAACATAGCAAAGATGCAGGGCTAAATAGAAAGATACCTGGATTACAGGCTGTTACAATTCTCCCCCACTAGAACCAGAATTCATCCCCAAAGTCTCATACTGAAAACAACTCCGAATACTGATCCCACATCTCAGACTCGGACTCCCATGTCAGCTCGGACCCCTTCCGATGTTGCCACTACACTTGTACCAAAGGGACTTCCTTGTTCCTTAGAACCTTAACCTTTCGATCCCTGATCGCCACTGGTCTCTCCACATAGTTCAGGCCTACATCCACCTGAATATCATCTAATGGCACCACTGCCGACTCGCCGGCAATACATTTCCTCAATTGCGAGACATGAAAGGTGTTATGGATCTGTCCCAACTCAGCTTGTAGATCGAACCGGTATGCTACCCTGCCTACCCTAGCATTTACCCTGAAAGGTCCAATATACCGGGGTCCCAACTTGCCCCTCTTCCTGAATCGTATCACTCCTTTCCAAGGAGAGACCTTTAGGAGCACAAGGTCACCAACCTGAAACTCGAGCTCGGACCGACGCCTGTCCTTATAACTCTTCTGGCGACTCTACGCGGTCAACACTCTATGCCTGACCTGCTGAATCTGCTCGGTCGTCTGGAGTACAATCTCCGTGCTACCCATCACCCGCTGCCCCACCTCTCCCCAACAGATGGGGGTGCGACACCTCCTCCCATACAACAGCTCAAAGGGTGGCATACCAATGCTTGAATGATGGCTGTTGTTGTATGAAAACTCTGCTAAGGGTAAATAGGTGTCCCAACTCCCTCCAAAATCCAAAACACAATCTCGGAGCATATCCTCAAGCGTCTGAATCGTCCGCTCGCTCTGTCTGTCCGTCTGCGGGTGGTATGTGGTATTGAAATGCAGCCTCGTACCCAAATCCTCATGAAACTTCTTCCAAAACCTGGAAGTAAATCGTACATCCCGATCTGAAACAATCGACATCGGAACCCCATGACACGATACCACCTCCCTCACATATAATTCTGCCAACTTCTCCGCAGAAGAGATCTCAATGATGGCTAGAAAATGAGCGCTCTTCGTCAATCTATCCACAATCACCCAAATCACATCGACTCCCCTCGCAGTCCTCGGCAATTTGGTGATAAAATCCATGGTAATCTATTCCCACTTCCATTCGGGAATCTCCAGTGGCTGCAATTTACCATGTGGACGCTGGTGCTCGGCCTTAACCTAACGACATGTCAAGCACCTCTCGACGAACCATGCAACATCCCTCTTCATACAGGGCCACCAATACTCCTTCTTTAGGTCCAACTACATCTTAGTAGCCCAGGGATGAATCGAGAATTTCGATCGATGCGCTTCCTCCATCAAAATAGTACGCGTACCGCCCACAAACGGTACCCAAATCCGACCGTGAAAAGTCATGAGTCCCCATCCATCCGTAACGAATTCCGATACCTGGCCGACAACCCGCTCCCTCTTCTGGTTTTCTGGTCTCGCAGCCTCAGCCTGAGCTCCTCGGATGGTGTCCAAAATCGGAGTCATCACCGTCAACCTCATACAAATGTCTCGGATCGGGGCGCTTTCCGCCCTACGGCTCAACGCATCGGTCACTACATTCGCCTTTCCCGGGTGGTACAGGATCTCACAATCATAATCCTTCACCACATCCAACCATATCCTCTGTCGCATATTCAGATTTGGCTTATCCATCAAATACTTCAGACTCTTGTGGTCCGTGTATATGGTACACCGAACCCTATAAAGATAGTGCTGCCAGATCTTGAGGGCAAACACCACAGCCCCCAGTTCCAGGTCGTGGGTGGGATATCTCGACTCATGAGGCTTCAGCTGCCTTGAAGCATACGTTATAACGTGTCCCCACTGTATAAGCACCACCCCTAACCCCGATATCGATGCATCACAGTACACCACAAAATCCTCCATCCCTTTCGGGAGTGCAAGCACCGGGGCCTCGCACAATTTCTAACGAAGTGTCTCGAATGAGGACTGCTGCTCCGGTCCCCATGAAAATGCAACACCCTTTCGGGTCATCTTAGTAAGTGGCACGGCGATCTTGGAGAAATCCTTGATAAACCTTCGATAATATCCGGCCAATCCCAGAAAACTCCTGATCTCAGTGGGCGATCTCGGCACGTCCCATCTCAACACCGCCTCGATCTTGGCCGAATTGACCAATATCCCTTTCTGGTTAACAAGGTGCCCTAGGAACTGGACCTCTCGTAACCAGAAATCACACTTGGAGAATTTGGCATACAGCCTCTATGATCTCAATACTCCAAGAATTTCCCTCAAATGCTCCTCATGCTGCTCCCTAGACCTCGAATATATCAAAATATCATCAATGAATACGATCACCGACTGATCCAACATCGGCCTGCACACCCTATTCATAAGATCCATGAACGCAGCCGGGGCATTGGTGAGCCCAAAAGGCATCACGACAAACTCGTAATGTCCATAACGAGTTCTGAATGCAGTCTTCTGAATATCTTCATCCCGAACCCTCATCTGATGATAACCCGACCTCAAGTCTATCTTAGAGAACCAAGATGCCCCCCTGCAACTGATCGAACAAATCATCGATCCTAGGTAACGGATATCGGTTCTTAACCGTCAACTTGTTCAACTCCCGGTAATCGATACACATCCGGTGTGAACCATCCTTTTTCTTAACAAATAGAATCGGCGCTCCCCAAGGTGAGCTACTCGGTCGAATAAACCCCTTTCCCAATAGCTCCTGAAGCTGCGAGGATAACTCCTGCATTTCTGGTGGAGCGAGGCGATAAGGCACCTTGGCGATGGGCACCGCTCCCGGAACTAGATCGATACGGAGCTCCACTTGCCTTTCCGGAGGCACACCTGGTAATTCTTCGGGGAACACATCTGACAACTCGCATACTACTGGAACCTCGTCAACCGAAATTGGCCTCCCAGCAGCCACTCGAGTGTCTATCACATAGGCTATGAATCCATTGCAGCCCTGCTGCAAACTCTGTCTCGCCCTGGCAGCCGAACAAAACGCTCACCCACACCGGGTCCCCTCGCCATACACAGTAAGCACTCCCCCACTAGGGTCTCGTATGGTCACCAGCTGTCTCTCGTAGTCAATGACTGCCCCAAACTTACTCAACCAGTCCATACCCACGATGACGCAAACATCCCCCATCGCTATAGGAATCAAGTCTATAGGGAACTTGACACCAAAAATCTCGAGCACACATCCTCGAATCACGTCAGTAGCGTATACCGCTTTCTCATCCACTATAGAAACCCGCAGGGGTCGACTCATCACCTCCCGATCAATACCGATGTGTTGGCTAAAAGCCAAAGATACAAAAGACCGACTCGCACCCGAGTCAAATAATACCAAGGCAGGTACAGAATTCACAAGAAAAGTGCCTACGCATATCATAATATAAGCACAATATCTTAGCATAAAAGTAAATACACGAAAGAATACATACCAGCTACAACATCAGGCGCCACGCGGACCTCCTCCGCAGTCAATTGAAAAGCTCTCCCACGAGCCTTCGGAGCCTCGGCTTTTACCGGCCGAGTCTCGGTAACCTTACCAGTAGGCGCAGATCCCTGGTGAAGCTGAGGGCACTCGGCCTTCCGATGGCCGGTCTGGTAGCAATGAAAGAATACCATAAATCCCTTGGGGCAATCCCTAGCAATGTGCCCCTCCTTGCCACAGTTGTAGCAAGCACCTGATCGACATGCCCCCTCATGACCCTTGCCGCACTTTCCGCAAGTGCGGCCCTTCTGACCTCTCGTCCTCGAATCGGCGGACTTAGTCCGCTTGGCTGCCGGCTGGGACTAAGTCGGCTGCCGATCCACCTGCTGAGACTCGGCTTCCTCCCTGGCCTGAGTCTCCAACTCGATCTCTCTCTTCCTGGCATTTGCCTGGAGCTTAGCGAAGGTCTGGTATGATGAGTTCGATACGAACTCCCGAATATCCCTCCTCAGTACACCCAAATATCGGCTCATCCGAGCTTGCTCGGTGGACACCTGCTTAGGGCAAAACATCACCCTCTCATGAAAATTCCGAGTGATCACCGTAACCGAATCATTACCCTGCTTGAGGGTCAAGAACTCCTGAACCAACCGTTCCCTCTCCACCGGGGGAACATACTCGTCTCTGAACATAGAGATAAACCTCTCCTAAGTCACGGCTGAAACCTCCGCAAGAGTGAAGTTCGTCGTCACGAACTTCCACCAATCCGTTGCTCCCAGGCGGAGCTGGTTCAAAGCGAACCGTACCCTGAGATGCTCCGGACATGAACAAGTGTAGAAGCATCCCTCAATATCAGCAATCTATCTCATCGCAGCGATCGGATCCTGCGTCCCGTCAAACTCGGGTGGCTTCGTGTTATTGAACTCTCGGAACAGCAACGAGTCACCTCCCTATGGTCTGGCTGCAGCCACAGCTGCGGCCTTAGTCACCACGGCGTACCGCTCATCAAAAGTCTCCATCAGAGTGGTCTTAATAGACCCAAACATCTCCGGAATCTCGGCCCGGATCGCTGCAGCCACCTCCTCGTGAATCATCTGACGAAGCTCCTCGTCACTCACACCGCTCGTACCAGGTCTGTGGCGTGTTCCAACGATAATGCCTCTGAAATACAACATAAAAAATATCAGAGACTCCATCGAGCATAATCGCACTCGATAACGCAACCCTACTCGGTCTCTGATACCTAAGGATTCTTACTTGGGTTTCCCATTGACCCGGTGTTTTCAGTAGTACGGGCCCAATACTACCAACTGCACCGCATCAACATTCAACCTAATTCCTCCTCCCCGAACCCCGGATCACGAGTACTCTATTCTTGCTATGCACTGGCTACCCACTCGCTCTCAAAGCCTCTCATAGCAGCAGTTCCCCCTAGACTAAGGCATCGCAAATCAGGCCACTCTAGTCCTAATAAGAATACCTAGTCTACTAGCATGTGTAACATATCATAACATATCTCATAACACATATTGTAAGAGTATTTTGGGGATTTTACCATTCGGGCGCTGGCTGACCGCACATACTGCTTCTCCTTGGTTATTTCGAAATCTCTTATCAAACTTTTATTGCTTTTATTAATTAAAATTTTTCCTCAAATCCCCGGTTTGAGTTCAGTTACGCCCGAAGGTGTATCTGAATCCCTCAAACCAAGGCTTTGATACCAACTTGTAACAACGTAAATTTTAAAACTAATTTTTCATTTTTGCAAACATCAAAAACCATCATTTAATATTACAAATTCAAACGTGAACAATGTTATCATAACAAAATACATCCCATGATCATAAAAATAGTTTCTCCGACAGTGTGTACAATCATGCCGGTGCCTTCCCATGGTCCTCGCTAGTACCTGAAACACATAACACAACAACTGTAAGCATAAATGCTTAGTAAATTCCCCAAAATACAACTTACACACATACGCCTTTCCAGGCCCTAACCTTCCGGTCCATGTGTCCTAGGGGACTTCCATCCCGACTAGGTAAACCTTCTGGTCCTACCTACATCAACCTTATGGTCCACATCACAACGCCTTCCGGCCCATAACATCATGCCTTCCGACCCGTATCAAGCATATCATTCATGGCACATATAAACGTTTAACTTATCACATACAATGCATATAACTCATAACATATCCGACTTTTCGGTCACACAATAAAACCCTTCCGGGTACAGTATAGTGAGAAAACTCACCTCGTGGAAAGTCTAAGATCTCGCGTACTCGCTATCTCCAAATCCCAACGATGACTCTACCTCGCCTAATCATAAAAATATCATTTTAATAATCAAAGACTTCTAAAACTAAACTTTACCCCTTATCATCATTCCTCAAAGGGTAAAAGACCATTTTACCCTTCCTTGACCCAAAGTCTTCATGTTGACCAAAACCCTAAGAGTCAACAAAGTCAACCTTGTGAGTACGCGGGGCATACTGCTTGATGTACGCGGGGCGTACATCGCCAATCCATGGATTGGGGTCTCCACCCAGTACGTTGCGCGTACTGGGAGTTACGCCCAGCGTAACCATCAGACTTTAACATCCTTCATTTCTGGTCTTAATCGGTTAATCCATTACTCCAACTTCTAGATCCGACTTTGTTTATGTGTCTATACCCATAAAGTCGAGACCTTTAAGCCTTAACATGGCTGTAAAGGCTCCAACACTTCTTAACATCATTCTATTCCAACTCAAGGACCTAGATCTCATGCATGGTGCAACATTCACGTCCAAGATATCACTTTTATGAGTCTACAACTCTAATAGACTAGAAATATGATGGATCTAAGCTTATGGAGACCATTTGCACAAAAAGTCTCCACCTTTGGGACTAAAATCCTAGAAAATGGTACTTGAAGCACATAACATGAACCATATGTCAAGATCCGAACTTTTTACCTGATAATGAAGCTTCAACCTTTGCAAAGCTCAGATCCACACTTGAACACCACTTCTAGCCTTCCCAATGAGCTCTTCTTCTCCTTTGCTACCTTGGAATGGTACCACCAAGCTTAGAATACTCACAAAATGGCCTAAGAACGAATGCACACTCTCTTTAGGGTTTCTCTCTGAGGGATGGTGGCTGAGAAGTCCAACCACACATTCCTTTTATAGCCCTCCGAATGGATTAGGGTTTTTAGGTCTGGACCAGTTATGCCCAGCGTACCCGAGGGTGAACTCGTCCAAATGAAGCGCACGAGTACGCGCAGCGTACTCCTGGTACACCCAACGTACTTGCCTAACATGCAAATCCGAAATGGCAACATAGCAAAGATGTTGGGCTAAATAGAAAGATACCTGGATTTCAGGCTGTTACATCTGGCCATGAAAATGGGAATGTCACAATTAAGTACTCACGACCAGAATGTAGATCCATGTACTTTAAGGCTTCCTATTCCATACAGTCACAAATTTATGTTCTTACATGCATGGTTGGTGTCAAAACATGATTTTGGTCCTTAACCCAACTTTGTGACCTTCAAACACATACATGCTTGTGGCTTAACCATCAAGGTCCAATTTTTATTACTCTAAGTGCTTCTAAGAGCCCAAAAGGACAACTCTTAAGTTCTAAAACTATCAAGATTCAAGCAACCTGAACAATGGAGTCCAAAAGTGACATAAAGCACCCCAAAATCAAATCTGAACATACAATGATCAAATTTGAAGCTTGATACCTCAAATGAGTCAGGAATGGTGCTAATCTCCTGGATCTACAAGCTCCCTTTGAATCCTTGCTCCTTCTTCAAACTTCTTTCTCTTTTAAACACTAAAATGCTCTCAGATGGATTCCAACTCAGAAGGACACATAAATATGAGTTAGGTTTTTTGCGGTGGCTATCTAAGGGTGAGAGGGAGGCTAAACCAAAGGCATAAGGTTCTTTATATAGGCATCTAAACCTAAATTTTAAGGTTTTAGAATTTGCATTCGTACGCTATGCATACTCTTGGTATGATGGGCGTACGTGCATGGCTTCCGCATTCTAGTCTCTTTAGTATGCTGAGCGTACATGGCAAGGTACGCTCTGTGTATGGTGATTCCTCAGCCCACTTACAAGGGCTCAAAGGTCTAACCCCAAACCTCTTTAAACTATTAACCTCATATAAATAGATAAAATAGTACCTTAGAAATTTTGGACGTTACAACAAAGTCTAACTTTCCAATTGTTCAAATAAACAATCCAATGTTTACAAGGTTTGTTCCTAACTCAATGAATAATAAACTAGTTTTATCAAGCACACAAAACCTTCATTAATCTCATTGTAAGTACATTAACTAACCATAGAATCCTCAATTCCATTCCATGTTTCCCAAATTTCCCTTTAAGCTATAACAATCAATAGAACAATTTATAACTCAATAGATCTTTCATGTCTATGTTCCCATTCCATTTCTAAAGTGTCAAATCATATCCATGAATGTCATTCAACTCTTAGATGTCAATGAACATGTAGTTATCCCTATATCTCCCAAAATTCCCTTATGACCCATTATTCCATAAATTCAATTATAGATCGCTCAAGCCTTCATGTTATTGCATTCAAATCATATTATTAGTATCAACTAATGTTTATCGGTATCATATGCTCATCAAATGCTAAAATGCAAAGGATTCCATTGTTTTCATTCTAGTTCACCCAAAAATCATACAAAACCATGCTTATACTTGATTCTACCATCATGGATGAATTTGAACATTCTAATTGGATTTGTTGCTATCAAATATCATCTACAACGTAGAATTCAATCTCATTCGATCATTAATGGTAATGTCCCTAATTTGGATTTTCTAGGGCATGAGGGTTTTCACCAAAATCCTCAAATCTATCAAATGAGATGATTGAATTGCAGTTGGGATCATCAAAACTACAGAAGGGAGGTTAGAAAACCAAAATATAATCATTTGAAGAAGCTAATTTTGACATTGGGTCAAACCCACTTTACAAATTCAAATTTTTATAGCAAATGGAAGAAATTATACCTTGAAGCCCTTGATTTCCTTCACAAGTTGCACCAAATGAACCAAAGAGCATTAGATTGGATCCTAGTTCTTGCTAAAAAAGAAATCACCATTCTACAACCCTTCCCCTCTCTCAATCGATCTCTTTTGGATGGAAGAAAAGAGGGTGCATTCTTATTTTTAGAATTTTCATATTTGGTCCTTCTAGCTTACATTTTTTTTTTGTCAATTTTACCATTTCTTCATTTATTTTCACATTTGTCTAAAAGTATGGCATAAAAAGTCCTCCTTCATCCATTATATGAATTTTGTGGTCCTTTCCACTAAATAAGTCAACCCTTTGGTCATCCATTATGCACTCCTTTTTTATTCCTTCCTTCTATTTATTTTCCCTTTGAATTCGAGGGTTAGGGCACATATTGCTTTACGTGTGGTTTCGGTGTAGAATGATCTACCCCACTATTTTTGTTAAACGTTGTTTCCCTTAGGAATTGGAACATATTATGCAGTAGCAATAGCTTTGTCTATAGCTCGAATGTTTTTCCTCTTCTGCTCATTATAAGCCCAATATTATAGTCCATCCTTGAAATAGAAAAGTTTGACTTTCTCCTACATGTCGGGTAATTGTAGCATCAAGTTCGTCAACTCAACTATGTAATCTCGGATGGATCCAATATGTTTTAGCCCATGAAGTTTCTTTACCACTATATATTATGTGTTATGTGGGTAGAATGTTCTCTTAAGTTGCCTCTTGAATTCTTCCCATGTATCTATGTTTTCTAATACTTTTCAATATCTATGTTCTTCTTTCTCCACCATAGGGCTGCACTTTTGCATAAGTGAAGGATTGTCGTATTGACCTTTGTCTTGTCATCCTTGACTAGAATTGAAGTAGCATTCCATTGACCAAAAGAATTCATCAACTTCTTTAGGTTCACATTTTCCTCCATACTTTAATGGTTTGGGTGCTTCCATGTGCGGCAACGTTTTTGCAACAGCTCCTCCCACGATTGTTACATTGCACAAGTTTATTTTGGCTTGTAATGCAACTACCTTCTCACTAAACTCTACTACAAACTGATAAAAGATATCCTTCCACTCAAGGATCTCATCGACGTTAACCTCCACCCTTGTCAACTTGTTCTCAAAGTGTTAGGGGGCAAAGTCACTCTTGGATGTCATGTGTGTTTACTCCATTATATGTGTGTAATGTGTCGTCTTTCCTTTATAAGGAAGTGAGTGTCACTCATTCTATGTAAGTAAGAACTTTATGAGATTTTGTTTAGAGAGAGAAATATTGCAAACCCACTTGTACTCTTTGTGGACTAATGAGAGCTAAACCAAGATATATTTACTCTTGTGTTCTTCGTATTCATGATTCTTGTATGATTCACTAAATCATTTCATATTCCACATTCATCATTATAGATTAGCACCACTACAATTGGTATTAGAGTAGGTGTTCTTGAATCTCTCAAGAATTGATCCATGATGACATTTTTGATTTGGTGATTCTTCAATGCTATTTTTTCTTCATGTTTTGGAGTGTTTTTGGATTCTAGAAGTTGAATTATTCCTTGATTTCATTCATAATTCAATTTTCTTTACTAGAATTCAAGTGATTTTTGCTTTCTCTATCTAGAAACCCATTCAAAATCACTTTCTCTCTAGAAGAATTCAAGCTCTTGTGATTCTTCATTGATTTGAAATGGACGAATCAATTTGTGAGATGTGGTTTGTATTGGAAGAAAAAAGACATCCATGTTCATATAATTTTAAAGAACTTCTCTATTCTTTGGTAGTTAGATCAATCAAATGTTATTCAATCATTTGTTGTGGTGAAAAAGATGGAATTGGATATGAAATTGGTCATGAAAAGAATAAATTTTTGCTTCATCGTTTGGTTGCAAATTATCATAAGAGAAGAAGTAAGAAGAAAGAAGATGAAATCATTCAAGGAATTCGTATTGATGATCCCAAATATGGTTTCAATGTGCTTGAATTTTACCTAGATGTTCATGAAGATCATAAGGAGGTTCTTGAAGAAGTACATCTTCAAGATAAGAAGATTCAAGTTGATTTTCATGAAGATAAAAAAGTTTTTTCTCGATTGGAGTTCAAACCGATTATATTTTGTGTTCTTGTGAATTTTTTTGAAGGAATGATTCCTTACCGAAAGCCATCAATCCAATAAATTGACAAATATCAAACTCCAAAAGATTTTATTCAAACTTGAAAAGTTTAAGTTGTCAAGAATGAATTAGTTCTTGAAATCAAATCTTCAAGATGCAAAAAGATGAGAATGAAAAAGAAAAAGATCAAAAGTAAGAACAAATGGCTTTATTCACAAAAATCTTCAAATGTTGTTGTGAAGCTGAAATCTATTAAGCAAATTTGGGTTCCAAAGCAACAATAATCAAGTGTTGCAATGCATTTGAGTTTAAAACCCAAAAGTCTTGATGGTTCTTATGAAGATGGTGTTAGATTGTTGAAGAATACAAAGAACGAGTTATACAACATGCATAGGGCTTGGTACAATGTGAAGATTGGCTATTTTCTTGTTCCAACAAAAGAACCAAGATCTTCAATGGTTGATTCGAGTGTTGCAAACAGAAAAACTATCATCAAGAAGGTATCTCAAATCTTCAAATGGATTCCAAAACTTTCTTGATTTTTGATGATCCGATGAAGAACGATCAAGGTTTTATCGAAATTTAATTTTAATTTCGATTCATGTGTTTTGTTTTTCATTGTTGATCATTTTGTCTCGGTTAGATCGAATTCGTTTCAAGCTCAATTGTAGATCCAATATGTTTTCTTCTATTGATCAAGCCCAAACCAAATTCAAATTCATTTAATTAAATATTTTTTTCTTGAAAACAATTTTTAAGCACTATTACCAATTCTTTATTGTTCATATGTTCATATCATTCTTTTAACTCAACTTTTTGAACTGATATTGTTCATCAATCCAAATTTGAAGCCCAATACAATTGTCTTTTAGTGTTCATCAATTCGAGTCCTATCTAATATCTTTTATCAGCTTCTGTTCATCACTTTTTGATTCTGCATATTTGTTCATTCATAGTGTATATGATTCATATCAATTTTCATCGATTCAAACAAGCTAATCACAAGTATAAATCTAATTTTCTATCATCTGAATCGATTATCTTTAGCTCATGAATATTTGACTCATGATTTTCATTCGATTATCCAATTGATTTCATCTCACAATCTTAGGATAAATGAAATCAAATTTATTGATTATCATAATTCATTTAGTCATTAATTTGTGATCTTGAGTCATAATTTCTGATTTGAAACAATTCATTTGATTTTGGTCATTTGGATGGGATTGAATTGAAAAGTGAAGTTTTAGTGATAGTAAAAATTAGTAGTCAAGAACACGAGGAAAAGCATTTGAATTTCTGGATTTGTTTTCACAATTAGATCTTATTTTTCGTAACTGTTTGGAATGATTTATTCTTGGAAATAAGTGCGTACAAGGTACAATCTATTTGGTGTTCATCGAGGTCAAACAAAAAGTCAAAATTGTTGTTCTTAACAATTGGAAATGAAGAAGACTAGATTTAATCAGAAAATTGGATGATGTGATCAATTTTATTTGATTTGAATTCTTGTGGAATTGATTAGATAGTCATAGGTGATTCAATAGTCATAGATGTTTCGATTGTCAAGCTTTAGGAATGAAAGTGAGAAACGAAGTGAATCAGTGAAGGGTTGAAATTGATTTGATTGGTTTTTTTTAGTATGAATCGAAGTCGTTTTCAGTTTGATAAGTCAACACTTCATTAGCACTTGGGATCAAAATTTAACGCATTGGAAGTTGAACTTGATGGCATTAGAGTCGAATTGATGTTAAGTAGACTATGCGTATTTGGAGTCGAAATTACTTTCGAATGACATAGTCAAAATTGTTAAGCAAAAACACGTAAGTCGAATGGGTTAATGGTCGAATGTTTTTTTTAGGAGTCGAAGATTTGGGATCGAGGTTGAGTCTCACATATGGAATTGATCTCATAATCGACATTTGAGCATCGAGCTTCGAAATGTATAGTCTCGACTTGGAAGGTTTGATTTTGAAGGCTTGACGATACGGTGAAGGTTGACCACTTCACTTTCTCTTTCCATCGTTCTGGTCTCTTTCTCGATCGAACTTTCTCTGATACCATGTGTCATGAGATGACTCTTACGACTAGTCTATCTCGTGTGCCACTAAGTTTTTCTTGGACTAAGTCAGGCTACTTCGACAATTTTAGATGTATTAAATAAATTGTAAAGCAAGATACTAATACATCAAGAATACAAAGAATGTTCTATTAAGAGAATTCAAGATATTACAACAACTTCTCGATGGTTAGCTACAAATGATGTCACCCCTATTTATAGTGTTCTTACGCCTTCTCAAATGGAAGTCTCTAGATCCTAATATTGTGAGTTTCACAAGAGCACAACTCACTATACTGACGAGTGCACGATGCTGAAGAGAAAGATTGAAGAAAAACAGCTGAAGGGCGACTGTGACATCCCCATTTTCATGGCCAGAAAAGACCGATTTGTTTATGATTGTTTTTAAAATCAGAGTACTCTTTTAAAGAAAACAGTTGCGAAATTTGTTCCCAAATCAAGATATGATAATAACTTATCAAAACATTTCTCGAAGAGAATGTATTTTCATTTAACAATAAAACCTCGGGATGTCATGTTCCGATACAGACATACAAGCATAAACAGAAGTTACATTTAATTACACAATTGATTTATATCTCCTTTAAATCTCTCTGTGAAATATGTCTTCGTATTAATACCTGTGATACAAAGAAAACTGAATGGGTCAGGCTTGGAAGCCTGGTGAGCATATAGGGTTTTCATCCCATAATGTTATATCATATATTTATAAATATAGAGCATTCAAACTTGTACAATTTCACCATATAAAGGCAACTCTTATCCCACCCCATCTATCCTCACAACGACACGATCTAAACTCTCGTATCTAAAATTTTCCTCTTTACCTGATCCCTACTCACAGATCTAAAACTAACATTTTCACCTGATCCATACTCACGGATCTAAAACTAACCTCCTGATCTGATCCATACTCCTGGATCAATAATTGTACCCAATCCATACTCTCGGAATAACAACAATTAACTATACCCTAATCCTGATCTGATCCATACTCCTGGATCAATAACTGTGCCCAATCCATACTACCGGACTAGGGACAATTAACTTAGTCTTAATCCATACTCCCGGACTAATAACAAGTTTTATCTCTTTACCTGATCCATACTCCCGGATCTAAAACTAACCTCTTGGTCTAATCCATACTCGCTGAATAACTAGATCAACAACAACAACAACGGGGTCTCTCATCTGTTTATCACACATCAACTATCTACCCATGTTCTACCCAGCATATTAGTAGATAAAAATATATATTTTTATACATAGTTTAAAACCTGTATAACATTCTCATTCAATACCTATTCCACATAACAGATGAGGTATACCCACATAACACGTATTTCATAGAGAATAAACAAGATCTATGAGATAGAAGAAAGTGAATATACATTCACACACATAACAACAAAAGTATACACATAACACGTATTTCGTATATAATACTTCATAATTATGCGTTAGAAGAAAGTAACCACACACTCACTTGATTAGAAGATGATCGGACAGCACTACAACTTGTAGAAGTAGTATTCTTCGGTAGATCTGGAAGATCTTCACAAAAACCGGGCTCCTCGCGGGCAGAGCTTCGGCTCGGAAATCACACTTCTCGGGATCTTCGGGGCCTTGGGACTTGCTTCGGGGCTCGGGAATGATACCGGGGCTTCGGGATATTTCTTGCACGAAAAACGATGCAAAAACACGAGAAACGGGAAAAAATGAGCAAAGAAGTCGGTTGCCCTCGACACCCTTTTATAGGGGGCTGGAAGCTCATTTACGCTGGGCGTAATGTGGATAAGCCCGGTGACTCCCCCCCTTTGGATAATATCCGAATTTTTATTTAATTTAAATACTTTAATTATTTAATAAACTTTAGAAATTCATATCTTCCTCATACGAGCTCCGTTTTCGACGTTCTTTATATCCCCGCGTAGGTGAGACCACGATCTACAACTTTCGTTTAGACTCCGTCGGCTAATTTTGAATTTATTTTATTATTTATTTTTAGTAGGCCAGACAGGAAAACTCCGTTATAAAATCATAACTTCTTTATCCGACGTCCGTTTTCGCCTATCTTTTTATCGTTTTACTCCTATTAAAGAGACCTTCGATTCTCATTTAGATTGTTTCGGCTAAAAAAACCGCTCGGTCTCAAATCGAGTATTCGGGCTGCATACCGCTAAGTCGAAACTTAGAAAATTCATAACTTCCTCATACGAAGTCAGATTTGGATGTTCTTTTTATGCACGCTCATGGTTTAACGAACTCTACGACTTTCATTTAGATTGATAAGGCTAAATATCACCCTAATGTAAATTCAATTTTTACGTCATTCAGCATCGCGCCGGTTCTGTCGCGAAACTTCGACAGGTCATAACTTCTTTGTTATAACTCGGATTTTGGCGTTCTTTATATGCACGGAAACGTTGTAACATATACTATAACTTAGTTAAGATTATTCATTCTAAGTAATCTTTCATCAAAAATTCATTTTTGACGCCTATCATCTCTAAATTGACTAGCCCAGATCTACGGTCGTTACAACCTCCTGACATCACATAGGATCTGAGATCTAAGTTCAACGTTGATTAGAAGAATGACCAAACCAAAAAAGACACAGTCAAATGCCCAGATAAAAGGGTGATATCTTCACCCTTGCTAGGCCCCATAATAGAGGTGAGCTCCACAAAGCAAAGGATAACGCAGAGGTATTATTTGGTAACATACTCAATATCAAATTGTTGATAAATGACCCACGACCACCAAGTCAGAATCTCAGGGATCCAATCTTGATAAATGCTTACAAACACCAAACGTAAGTTCACCGTGTCTACATAGACAATAGTATCAACACATTTATACTATATGAACATTGCTTTAGATAGTTTCCCACCTCCTGGAAAGAATGACTAAATCCCACAAAAGGCAGACTGCAAATAGGCTTCACAAGGCATAACCTATAGCTGGTGGGCACAATACGTTTACCACTTACCTTGGTTAGTCATGATGGGAGGCATATGATCATGCGAATGATCGACTTTTCTATGATGCACCTCCCAACACAACACAACATCTTGCTTGGGTAACTAACGCTTTTCCAGTTGCGGGCCATACCATCAACAATCCATGGTATTTTCAAGTTTAGCACATATACTGGCTCAACCACATTAGTTGTCATTAATCCACTAGCACACCATTTCCATGAAGTCATTGTCGCACCAGAGATGGTGCGAGTACTGAAGAAGTCAAAGGATGATTTCCAAATAGAAAATCACATCATTCACTCGGACAACCCGGAGCAAACATAATGAATAGGTGCTAACCTATCACAAGAAGCAAATCTAAATCTAATCTCCCTCTGAAGCATCACTCCAAGGTCTTTGTATGGTAACCTGTAAATATGATAGGGGTCGATCGCGAAGTCCTTGGGCATAGCTTGAGCATTCTTCTGAGAAGCACCGTCGTCAAGCAAAAAAAAAGAGGGGGAAAGCGAGTGATAGAAGCAAGGAAATCAACACAGAGGTTGCAAAGATGGTGGATGCGGGCATACTCCAAGAGGAAATATTCCCAACCTGGATAGCAAAACAAGTGTTGGTGAAGAAGTGTGATGGATCATGGCAGATGTGCATTGACTACTCTAATTTGAACAATACTTGCCCAAATGATCATTACCCCCTCGTAGAGATAGATCAGAAGGTTGAATCGCTAGAAGGATTCTAGTTTAAGTGTTTCCTTGATGTCTACAATGGCTATCATCAAATCAAGATGAATAGAGAATATGAGGTGAAAATGGCCTTTCATACTGATCATGGCACCTTCTACTACCGGAAAATGCGTTTCGGTCTCAAGAACGTTAGGGAAACTTACCAACGCCTGATGGACTAAGTGTTCGAAGACCAAATTGGTAGGAATTTTGGGGTATACATCGATGATATGGTCATCAAAATCCATAACGAAGCATCTCTACTCCACGATATCGAGGAAACTTTTCATACCTTGAAGAAGGAACATATGAAACTCAACCTGAGCAAATGCACTTTTGAGGTAGAGGAAGGCCATTTCCTGGGTTATCGGATAACCATTGAAGGAATATTGGCCAACCAGGCCAAAATACAGGAATTGCTTGGCTCTAAAACCCATCACAACCTCAAGGGAGTGCAAGAGATCAATAGAAGATTAATAGTACTTGGCATATTCATCGCCAAGTCAGCCAAAATGCCCTCCCACTTTTCCAAACTCTGAAAGGATGCATTGATAAAATCCAATTCAAATGGATACCAAAGGTCGATAAAGTTCTTCAACATCTGAAAGAATCCGTACACCATCTCCCGTACAGGACGAGCCCCCTTCTAGGATAAGCATTGCAGATGTACTTGGCAGCATCTGGCGAATCCATATCGCCGGTGCTAACCATTTAGAGAGACAAGAAGCAATTGTCAATACACTTCGTGAGCAAAGCATTACAGGGTCCCCAGATTAATTACACAATCGTAGAGAAGCTGGTCCTCCTATTAATTTATGCATCCAGGATTCTAAAACGCTACTTTCAAGCTCATAAGATTGAGGTTTTTGACCAACTACCCAATAAAGCAAATCATGTTAAGGCCGGAAAAGTTGCGATGTCTAGTGAAATAGGTAATTGAGTTAGGTGAGCATGATACAGACTATCGATCACGCATCGATATCAAATCCCTGGTACAAGCAGAGTTCCTAGTCGAGATCCCCGACAGACTCAAGAATGTCCTAACGGTCCTCCCAATAAATCCCTTAAAGACGGAGGTAAGTCGAGATGTCTAGCAATTACACACGGATGGAGTTGCAATCAATGAAGGGTTAGGAGAAATCTTAATCCTCAAGAAGCCTAGTCACAATGAAATCATGTATTCTTTATGTTTCAACTTCCAAGTTTCTAATAATGAGGCCGGATATGAAGCACTCCTAGCAAGTTTTTGACTAGCTCGAGAAGTTGGAGCGAAACACCTTGCGGCCCTTAGTGAATCTGTCCTCATTACCAATCAAGTTAATGGGACATATGAGGACCAAGATTAAAGAATGAAAAATAACTCAACACGGTAAATGATTTGGTATAGTCAGTTCTTCTCGACCATGCAAATCCCCCTAAGAGAAAATACAAGGGCCGACGACCTTAGCAAGCTGGCCTCGACATCGTTTGATCACCTAACCAAGAAGTTCATGGTAGAAATTCTCCCAGGATAACGGCCATAATAAGATAACACAAAAGATCATTGTGAATGACCGTAAAAAGCACCTGATGAGCTATAAGGGGGCTTAGGTAGAGGAATTACCTATGGTGCTCTGGTCGTATCACACGACCTCGAGATCCAGCACTAGAGAAACACGATTCAGTTTGATGTATGGAATTGAAGGAGTTCTTCCACTCGAAATATTGGTAGGATCACTGCGTGTAATGAAATTCAAAGAAAATACAAATGAAAATGAGCAACATCAATACCTTGAAACGCTCGACTAAAAACACGAAGTCGCCCAGCTCCGCCAAGCAGCCGACAAAGCAAGCACCAAAAATTAGGAAAATAGACGTATGCAAGTGAAGAACTTCAAGCTATGTGAATGGATGTTGAGAAACAACGAGTTCAACCATGCATAATCTTACAGAATACTAAGTGTCATATAGGAAGGCCCATACAAGATCGTAGAAACACATTAAAATGGAGCTTATGTTCTGGAAGAACAAGATAGGAGGCCCATCCCTCGAACTAAAAATGCATAAAAGCTATACCACGTTTACTCCTAGAACAAGGATCAAAGGCAAAACGAGGCATACCAAGGCCAAGGGTAATGTGATCTAAATCCAAGCGGATAATCACACTCCATCAAGCAGCTCTAGTTTTAGGCTCACTTTAGTGCCAGTATTTAGTCATGGTTACCCTCATTTGACAAAGGTGATATTTCAACAATATTATCAATGGAATGATGAAAACTTACTATTTAAAAAAACAATTAATATTTTTATTAATATCCAATCTTGGTACCATATTAACAAGAGGTTGTCTACATCTACCAGGTAATAACAAGGACTGATCATCCATGTCACTTGAGAGAAATCGATGGTAGAATGCAACCATAGGCTCTAAAGGCTCATAACCTTACCCTAAACATGTCAACCTAACTCAAAAGGTTTACTCATGACATGAACAGTGGCTTTAAACGCTCATAAACTTTGCCTTGATACAACTATACCTAAGTCCTAAATGCCTCTAGGTGACAATCTCGGCTAAACTTGGACGAATAGGGCCATAATGCAAATCCCTTAGGCCCAAGACTTAGAACAAAGTCTTTTAAAGGTAATTGAAAAACCTTACTAAAAAGGTAATACCTTAATAAAAATGGACCAGCCATGGTTCACGTGAGAAGGCTAACCAAAGCCTTGACCCAAAAATATAAGTTCATAACTCTAAAGAGGGACAAGATCCAAGCTTACTATAGCTCCTTATCTAAAGCCAAAACACTACTGCTAAGAACAGACAACCCCCATCAACCAAAAAAGAGCATAATTTGGGCCCTAAACTTGCCAGATAGATATAAATTACACTCAATAAATTCCTAATGCAAAAACTCATCATTTTTTGTGCAAAAAAAAAACAAAAATCATAACCACCCCAAAAGGCCAACATTAATATTTGGGTAGAATCCAAACCCAATATGGCCAACACAAACCACCTAGGATGACAAGTAAAGAAACCTTAAATAAATAACAACCATAACATTAGCACCATACAAAAAACAAAAAAACAAAAAACAAAAGAGTGTATTGCTTGCTAGACATTCCCGAGACTAAAACAAAGGCCATACAGGGCCAAAAGCAAACTAAATGCTGCTTAAACTTGTATTTTAAACATCAAACATGAGAGAAATGATCACTTACTAAAAGGATTGGAGGAGGGCCTGACTTTGGAAGAGCTACCTTCAGGTTAGTTATCTTCAACGTTAGAATCCCTACATAATCGACGGATGCCTTTCGTATCTAGCTCACCAAGACGAAGACATGAGGAAAAGTTCATCTCCATGAAGGTTTTAACAGAAGTGTGCATCACTTCAGTATGCTCCACAAGGGTACTTAGCTCTCCAAGGGTAAACTTCCTGGTGAAAACTTGCTCCCGGACAGCTTGTTTTCCAGCCTCCATACCGACGGCCATACACGCTGCCTTCATCTTTCCAACCCCCAGTGAGAATTTAGCACTCTCAATCACCTAATCCACCACACGAATGACACCCTTCTGGAGGACCTAGGCCACATCTTCCTCAAAAACCTTCCTCTTCGATCCATTTATAGCTAATTGCTCATCCTACAGCTTCACTCTCCTCTCCATTACCTCCTTCTCTGCCTCCAAATCTTTCACCTGCTACGAAAAACGCTCCACATCCACATTTAAACTTGCCACATGCTCCTCTAAAGGTGCCTTCTCCCTAGCCAGAAATTTGTATCATCCCTCGAACTTATGCTTCTCGATATCAATGCCCAACACCCTCTCTTTTAGCGCATCACACTTGTCCTTAACGATAGTAAAGTCTGCAAATCTGAGTTAGCATGATGAAGGTGCCTAACCACCACCAACAAATAAGGAGCCACTTGGTTCGTTGCATACTACAAGCTATTAGCCATGTGAGAGTTAAATAGGAACTTCAAAACTTTTATGGTAGTCGCAGGGAATGCATGATGAATCTATTTATATATAACCAAATGTTGTGTAAGTAGAGGCTCATGAGTAAGCAACCACTCTATAAGAAGGAAACTGGAGGTAAACGGAGTGAATGAGGAGCACCCGCATCAGCAATGCCTCTCAACGGAGACAAAGTAAATTCAGAGGAGGTTGGAACATTATCCTCTGACTCTTTCATAGAATCACTACCATCAAGGTCAAAGTTATCCTTCGGTGCCTATCCCCTCCGACTAATTTGAAGCGTCCTCATCGGGGATAGTAATCAAAACGTTGGAATCCCACAGCAAGAAGTCCACATTGGGCCTCTTGAGAAGACGTTTCCCAATGGTACTGGCACTATCGTCTTTGGTATTTGTATATGCCCACCGACCACCAATCGCCACCCCTTTCGCTGGCTTATCTTCAGAGATCTGAGGCGTAGGGCCATCGCATAGAACACCTTCAATGACTGCATCAACCAAAGCCAGATCAACCTGAAATGCATGCCTACATTCCTAATAACATGGGCACACCAAGCACCTGCGCTTTATCAGCGCCAACGGGCGGTGGGAGAATCTATACCAAGGGTACTTTATGACACTAAAGATTTCTCTTATATATGCCCCCAAAACTGTTTCAATGGGAAAGATCCTCTCATTACCTACAAAGATGAGAAGTAAAAAATAATATATAAGACAGTTACCTCAAAAAACATGTCCTTTAGGGGTGGGGGAGAGAGAAAGAGAAAGGTACTTAATTTCTTTCTCCACAAAGTCTCGAGGCATCATCCAACGAACCCTCCAGGCGACACACACCCCTATCGTGGCCAGAATGTAGTCTTCCCAGTCTTTTTTGTTGAAGCAGATACCCCTCAGCACCTACGCCATGGTTAGGCTAGTACCCCACAGTTTGGTCGACCGGTCAAAGTAAACGGTCACTCGGGGATAGTCGTAACCAGCCATGTTGCGATTCACCTAAAGCAACTTATCTTGCCAATTCTTCTTCGCTGCTTTCTAGTTAATGATGAATGCATGAATGCCTCACCTTTGAGAAAATTTATGGATAACAGATTGGGTGGAAGAATTGATATAGGCTTTGAACTCCCAGAACCAGGGCAACACACCAACGGCTCGACAGGCTACTTCAAAGCCAACGATTTTATTGACGACGTTCGGAGTCAGATCATCCATAGAGAAATCATATTGACACATGATCTCATCAAAGAAGTTAGTTGTTAACACTCTCAAGCCTGCCTTGAAGATCAGAATGGGGACTCCGAACTTACCTTCTGGTAGATTAGAGTTGATTTTCCCTTTCTTGGGATATTACACCCCGTGTTCATGAAAGAAGCCGAATTGGGCTTGCATGGTCTCAAAATCGATTAGAGTTGGCTCGGTTCCATTTAGTTATATTGCCATTTTCCTTTGAGAGAAAGAGAAGAAAGGAAGGGAGGGTAAACAAAGAAAATATAGAGGAAGTTGAAGAATGGAAGCTTAAAGAGTAAAACCATCCCTGATAAGGGAAGTTTTAAATACAAAGCGGGAGAATCGAACAGTTACCATGATGAAACCGCCTACGCAGATGGCTCTGTCACATCAGCGGACATCAGGGCCATTTTCGCCAAAAATGTATTTTGATCTAAGTAAGAATAACTCAGCTACGACAGACCAACGCTGATGTCTACTAGCCTTGGAGACTTGTTATTATATCCCACTAGGAATACATGAAAGATAACATAACTGCTATCTTTAGGAAATCCTAGATAATGGTCGTAAATCCATCCTAGCGCTAGACCCAGGACTTCGCCATCGCACTAGGACCCTTATACTTGGTGCTCTCCCACCCAGGTCCAATTCCTCACGACAATATCCAATCTATAATAAGAAAAAAGACAGTTGGTCATTTCCCATAGTGACAAGTATATTGCCTATGGCGATGCCCTGTGATTTTTTCGCACCAATACCAAACGACCACTAGTAGTGCACGATCCAGCAACTGGGCTCCTCCAACTCCTATCAGCCAAGACAGAATTGAGGGCATCATTGGGATCATGTGCAAGGAACAATATGTATAAAAGGATCCTTCTTCTCCAAAAGAATGGATCGCCCTCTCTCCATCTTGAACCCTAATTTCCTTATTCACTCAAATACTAACTAAACCGTCACAGCTTCGTCCCGGGACCACCTCCCAGACGTCGACTAGCATTTCTCTCTTCATTGTTGTGATTATAGGGCTCAACCCCAACGGAACCATCAAGTGACAGTGTTATGTCTGAAGCATATATCATAGCAATATATATATATATATATATATATATATATATATATATATATATACACACACTAGGAGAGTGTCGTGCGTTGCTTGGGTATAAAATTACCCAGTTAACAATTAAATAATAATTTTATAATACCTCTAAAAAATTATTTTAATTATAATCATATGCTGAAGTATATAATAAAGAACAAAGTTGGAACTTGGAGTTGTTTTGCATATATAAATTTATAAAGTTAAAATAGAAAGAAATATAAGTTTTCAATATTTTAACTTAAATACTATCATTATGTAGACAAAATGAGAAGATATTCATCTTTTATAAGATTGGAACTTAAAATTGTAATAGTTAGATGTTTGTAAACTCGACTAGCTAAGTCAAATACCCGGCAAGGTACTTGGACCCGACCTCCAACCAAGGGTAGTTCGGCCAAATCGGCCAAAAGACTTGGGTATTAACTAAACCGCTTTGAATCGGTCAAACTGAAATTGATTCAACTCAATATACCTAACATTGTATTTTTTTTTACTGAAAACGTGGTTTTAACCAGAAATAATTCGGTCCAAAACCATTTTCAAAAAATCTTAAACTTAATTGAATCCTTTCCAACAAAGACAGTCTCAAAAAATAATACTCTCAACGTCCTACAAAGACAAGCACGAGAAAGTTTTTATGGCTTAATCCTATTGAAACATTTCATAATTTTTCTTATTTAAAAAGAACGGGACATTCTCTTGTTTACTCTCGCTGTAATGTTAGTTGCATACAAAAAATAAATAAATATTATCCAAAAAATATTGCTCAATAATTCCATTTTTCAATAATCCGAAAGTTGTTATTCAAAAAAGTTAGTTTTTATTTAATATTTTTGTTAAATCCCAAAATCATAAATTTTATACGACTACACAATATAAAAGTTTGTTTATATGTATTTTCATGATTAAAGAAATCATTATAAAATGCATTTATCAATAAAATATAATTGATTATACATTTTGTCCTTATAAATGAAAGAGATATTCCAAACAATTATAATTTTATAGTTATAGTTCGGTAGATGTTTTTTTTTATTTATTTAACATTATTTAACTAACTAACAATATTATTAGAAAGAAAAAGAAAATTTATAAGACTTTTAAATGAAAACGGTAAAAGAAAAAATAATTCTTTTTTTAATATGATATGATGATAATAGAATGTTTATTTATATTTTTTTTTTTCAATAACTTTAATATTCGTAAAAGTTTTTAAGGAGAAAAAGTGATTATTACATTATGTTACTATTTAAACTTTTTAAAGAGACTTTTACTTAATGAATAAACGAGTTTAATAAGTTTTGTATGTCAAGACCATGTGTGATCAAATTTACGTGTCTTTTTGGGTCATTTTTTTATCACATATTACTTAAGAAACAAAGTAGAATTGAAATGGATCAACTATAAGTAAAGATGCTAACATATTTTTTATCCTACGTTTCTTATTTAAAAAAACTTAAGGAAATACATACATCTATACATAAAGATGCCAAAAACTTTTCTCATATATATTTGTTTTTGTGCTCTTAATAATAATCGGTTTAGGCATCAATTGCAACATTCTAAGAACCATGTTGTTTACCATAATTTTTTATTTTCTATCTTTTGTGATGTCTAACATTGATAATATATAAAATGACTATATTTAGATAACCTTATTAATGAATATGTTATCATCATAAACTTTCCACTTAGGGTTTTAAGCTCCATGAGAAGCCTTAAGAAAAATCTTTGTTACCCACTTCATTTGCATACGACTTTTTAATGGGTTTAAGGTATATAATTTTAAGTCTTATCATTTATATAGAAGTTCATTTTTTGAACATTTTTATAAGGACAAACGTTCAACTTAATTCTTTCAACAGTATTTAGAAGTTTAATGTAAAAAAATTATGCATACGTATAGTGATGATTCAAAAAAAATTTATATATATCACATCATATTGGTTTAATAAAAACGACATACTATAGTATGATGATAATAGAATGTATAAGTATATTTTTCCAAGAACTTTAATATTCGGAAAGGTTTATAAAGTTAGTAAATGATTAATGAATTATCGTACCATTTAAATTTTATGGATACCTTTATTTAAAGAATAATATAGTTTATTAAGTTTGGTATATCATAACGATGTGGAATCAAATTTGCTTTATCATGTGTATTTTTGTGACATTTTTTTTGTTTCTCATAATGCTTAAGAAAAAAAAGTTGAACTAAATGCAAATAATTATAAGTAAGAGGCTATTATATTTTTATCCCACATTGCTTAAGAAATAAAACTCAAGAGAATACAAACATATATAAATACAGAAGTTAAAACATTTTCTCTTATATATTTGGTTTATTATGTTCTTAACTATAACCAGTTTAGACAAAGATTACAACATTCCAAGAATCGTGTTCTCAACCATTAAAGTTCATTTATTTATTTATTATTATTGTTATTGTTTTTTTGAAGTCCTACATTTATAGAACTATCACTTGGAGGGCATAAAAATATACAAAAGAAACCAGAAAGCTATATATATATATATATATATATATATATATATATATATATATATATATATATATATATATATATATATATATATATATATATATTCTTTGAATCATACAAATACTTTTATTGGCATCAGTGGTTGCCTTATTGACAAAACTAAAAACAACATAATTCATCTAATTGTTTAATGAGTCATGATTTTGAAGGATTATGTGGAACAAATAGGAAAAAAAAAGCAATGCATCATTTAAGTGCATAATATTTTTTAAATTCTTTTTACTTCAAATTGATAAGTTTTCAATATCTATAATCGAACAACGATTTAGTAATTAGTTTAAGGATCATAAAACATGGAATTACGATTAATTTGAATAATTTCAATGAAAAATAAATTAATCCTAAACCTTAGAAGAAACAAAGGAGATCATATCAATAAAATATCATCTTTACCCAGCGTATACCTAGAATAGAATGTTTTTTTGGACAAAATTTACCGTTAATAGTTTGTGTAAATCACATATCAAAGAGAATTTTTGTTGTACCGAGTGGCGATGACGGTGGATACGCCGAGAAGAAGAGACACAACCTTCGAGATTCTAACGACTTTGATGTATAAGGAGGTAGAGATTCCATACAGAGTCGGAAAATTTCCAATGTAAGGAAACAATAAGGTGAAACGATTCATGATGCAGAAGGATTTACCAAAATAATAGTAGAAAAAACAATGGATTTCTAGGTTCGCTGGTTCGCTCCATTTTTTGGAGTTTGTTTTTGGTCTTATATATATATATATATATATATATATATATATATATATATATATATATATATATATATATATATATATATATATATATATATATATATATATATATATATATATATATATATATATATATATATATATAGAGAGAGAGAGAGAGGTAAGTTCAATTGAGAAAATAAAAAAAGGTTGACAATGGAGGAATCATTCTCAGCCAATCATTTAATTAACATATTAGCATAAAATACACAGTGACAAATTTGTAAATATGATATATTAACCTTTAATCACAGATACCATTTCTTCTGGATCGTTTATCTATTCTTCATCAACACCATCTGTTATTCATTCATCTCGATTGTTCCTCTGTGTTCTTCATCAACATCATACGTTCTACTACTTGTTCGCTATCAAAATCACATGTTCTTCATAAAAAAAGACATCGACAATTCATAAAAACATCAATTCTTCATAAAAAATCTTCGTTTATTTATCAAAATGTTATGATTCGTCATTAAAAACATTTATTTGTACTATTAATTGTAACTCGTGATTCAATCTTGTCCAGTTTCGTTGACATCAAGCAAAATCGTTAAAATAATCCACATTTATCGATGTCACATCATTTAGTGATCATCAATTATCGAAACTTCATCAAAGAAACCTTCGCCAATATCAAACAACAGGTAGCAATCGAAAGTTCATCAACATAACCATATATTTGAAGATTTTAAAAAAAAAATCGTTTTTCAAATTTGAAAAACTTCGTTTTTTATACTTTTTTTTCACAATTTTTGATATAAATCTATTGATTATTAATCGATTTTGATAGAATTTGATTTGTTTTGTAATTATTGGCTTCAATTGTGAATTTTTTACCATAGTTATATAAGTTAATTCATTTGCACGTCAACTGTTCGATGAAATGCATAAACTAAATATATCACATAATATTCACAAGTGAATATATCTTTATACGAGAATCAATGTATACCTTTTAAAAACACAGAGCAAGTATGTAATCGACATGTGAATAATATGTACAAAATATATTCACATGCGAATACATGTAATATTTACAAATGAATACAGGTAATATTCATAAATGAATATAGGTAATACATCATTTTAAGGTCCTAAACAAGTTTGTAATTCATATGTGAATAACATATAAGAGTTATATCCGCATGTAAACATATGTAATATTCACAAATGAATAAATATATATATATATATATATATATATTTAATAATTAAATGTGAATATATATATGTATTATTCACAAATGAATAAAACTGTCAATAAAACCGAGGACTATAAAATATATAAAATTAAAGATAAAAAAATATTTGATAAGAATATATATTTATTCACATACAACTAATCTTTTTAGGTTAATAAAATAATTATATAAACATATATATATTTATATTAATGTTATATTCATTTGTGAATCAATGATAAATTTTTTTTTTCAGAAAATTATAAAAACAGAAAAACGTCATTTTGAGGCCCTAAACAGTTCCAAATGGCCGAAAAACACCGTATGTCACGGCGAAGCAATGAGTTTTGTAAATCGCACCATTTTACATCAAATATGCGAATTTCATCCAATTCCGAGACAAAAATTTTATTGCGGAAAATTGTTTTGATGATATCACTAAATTTTCATTCCTACTAGTGATGACATCATCATTATTCATATATGAATAAAGTTTAGAAATCATTACGATATATTTACTTATGATGTTACTAACTTCAATCCCACTAGTAAAAACATCGTTATTGTAATCTGTTATTTTTATTTATGTGAATAAACTGTACATGTTGATTTATTTATTTTGTGAATACAACCTTTATATATAAAAATAAATAATACACTATAAGAATTGGTTTGTGCATAGTTTTTTTTTTTTGGGTATAATGTAACAATATTATTTTACATGTAAAATCAACATTATACTATGACAAACAACATTGTATTGGTTAATAAATATCAATTGCATTTGAATTTAATACGATCAAAATGAAGAATATATTAAATTATATAACATCTACACATGGATATAAAAATATATTGTCTTCATCAATGATATCTTCTCAATTACGTCAACCAATCGTCAACCACCGAGATATGAACCAACCATTGATTAAAATGTTATTCTTTTATTGGGTTATAACGATGCCTGAAAAACATGTGAATACACATAAAAAAATGTTAAAAATATACTTTTAGTTCATAATAATAGCGATTTATCACATTCTAATTATCACATGATATATTCACATATGAATGTATATTTGTATGTGAATATTATATGATATATGTTGTTTATATTGTATATTTACATGTGATATTACATAGTATATTCACAAATGAATATTACATAGTATATTCACATATGAATATTATATGGTAGATTCACATGAGAATATTATATGATATATTTACTTGTGAATATTACACATTCTAGTCACATCTAAATATTGCATGGTATATATTCATTCATGAATATTACACAATATATTTACATATGAATAATATATAATATATACACTTGTGAATATGATACAGGATATTCATATTTAAATATTAAAAGATGCATTCACTTGTGAATATTACATAATATTTTCACTTGTAAGTATTAGATGATATATTCACTTATGAATATTAGATTTATATTCATATGTGAATATTACACAGTTTATTCATATATGAATATTACACAGTATATTAACATATGCATATTACAAGATATATTCAGAAATATATATAATTTTTATATGTTATTCACATATGAGTAACATATAAAATTGTATATTTGTTTTGTGTTTTAATAATCATATACTGATTAAGGTGCAAAAACATATTCATATGTGAATATAACGTGCTAATTTAGTTTATACATTTCATCAAACAGTTGGAGTGCATACAAGTAAGCTTTCTTAAAAATGCTAAAAACATGATACTTTAAGTATTTAAAACTTTCAAAATAGTAGATTGATAGAGAATTATATGAAATTTTTCATAAAAAAAAATGATTTGATGTTTTTCTAACCTTAATTTCGAAGTTGTGTTTGATGATCGATGTTGAATGAATGATATGAAGTGAAACTGCTGTTGATTATCGATGATATTGATCTAATGACACTGGGAGTAAAAATAATCGTAGATGTTGAAGATATTCTCGTATTCAAGCATAGTTGAAGGTTGGACTGAAAGAACCAAAAACGATTTTTTTGGTCTACTGTTGAATGATGTTGATGAACGTGTTTTTAACGAAGATGGATGATTGATTAACACTAGATGATGTTGATCGATGATTTAATTGAAGAAATCTGGATGATCGTTGAACGTTGGAGATGAAATTTGGATGATGAACGATCGATTAGTAATGAATTTGAATTGTTATCAAATTATCCACAGTTACATATCTGTGATTGAAGGATATCATATCATATTTACAAGTTTGCAACCGTGTATTTTAAGTTAAGATGCTAATTAAATGATTGACTGAAAATGATTCCCTCATTCTCAACCTTTTCTTTTTCTTAATTGAACCATCCTTTCTCTCTCTCTCTCTCTCTCTCTCTATATATATATATATATATATATATATATATATATATATATATATATATATATATATATATATATATATATATATATATATTAACTTCTGGCTGTGTTCATGCTTGCATATCAATTGTTTAACGGGTTTGGGCTCTGAAATGGAGTCATATTTGTCTTAAACATGGATAATAAAATAATAATAATAATAAAAGAAAACTGACTCGGGCCTACATTATTTTTAATTTTAGTCCAACTTGAGACCCAATTGACTGTGACTCTGGACTTCAAATTTCACTTGGGTACAAAGTTCATGATTGGTTGATTATAGCCTTCGCCATTTTTTCTTTTCGAATGGCATACATAACCTTTGCCATATTGGCATTCATCATATATGCACCTTCATCAAAACTCTGCTTTCATGTCTACTTACTTTTCAATGTATTTCATCTCATTTTGCCTCTTTTCAGTTACCAAAGACTTTCTAATGTATAAACAAACTTGAAGTCATTGGTATCCGTCAATTCCATGTAAACGCCGTTTGTACTTCATGATTTAAAGACCAAATTCCATGAGTATCCTTTGAATAAATCCGTCAAATTAATTGATTTACAACCAATAAGGAAAAACTTTTAATAAGGTTCTTGGGTGATACTTCATACTTGTAAGAGCAAGTTAATAATCTTTCGATTCCTTTAATATTTCTGGACATTATAAGAAATCCAACTTCAATTAACCTATTCAATAGGAGATATAGGGGATGAAAAACTCACGCAAAACATCTCAAACCCAACTGAAAACAAGAATATCAACCAAGAGATTCTTGATCCATCGCATACATTAATGTAAAAAATCCTTTTAAGCTCAAAATATGATGTAAATTGTACATGGACAAAAGTAAACATTTTAATTCAATAAGGGGTCGAAAAAAAAGCATACATTAATGTAAAAAATCCTATAGTGCCCATTACAAGGTTGTTTCACAAGTTGCTATCAAGCATGGTCTATCTGTTGCTGCAGTGCGTCATCATGATATTGGCTTACAAGATTCCACTGAGCATACTTATGGTCTCGACTCGATCCTTTTTCCAAGGTTTGGTTGTCAAATATTTAGCTCGGCTAAATTGTCTTCAACATCAGTTAGATGTAAAAGAAATTCTGAGGTTATGAACATTAGCATTGATAGGACTAATGGTGGCTCTGTGATTGAAGGTATGACAAGGTATAATAAAGTGAGTAAAGTCTTGGGATATGAAATGAATGAGTGTAAAAGAGACATGTGCAAAAATTATTAAAACTAATCGTTGTGAATGAGGTTCTTAAACGAATGTGTTATCCATAAATTTGTGTGGTACTAGATAAAAAAAGAGGGATTGATAAAAATTTTTAAAAAGAAAAAGGAAAAAAGAAAAAAAAATCCTATGTCTAAAACATAACTTCTTGGGAGTTCAAGAGACACTTATGGGCAGTGGCAAATCTTGAATAAAATAATACATGGTTCCTAATTAAGTAAAATCGAAAAATCTAACATATTCATCCATGTTCAAATCCTGATACCACTCAGCCTTTGTGGCCATGGAGGTTCGCCTGTAGTGACTCCAAGGTATGAGGCAAAGCTTTATGTTTACAGCGGAGGATTAGTCGGTGCGCGAAAGCTGACCCGGAAACCCTCGTTAGGGAAGTTTCCTTTCCAAAAAAAAAAAAATCTAAAAAGTAAACAATCCATGTAATGAATCAGATCGGATCGAACCAGTAAAGAGTTAATTTGCAATAATTATTTTTACAACCAATAATATGGAATAAGTTGTATTGCTTTTCAACGTTCATTATAACCACCCACCATTCATTTTGTAATATCAAATAATTACATCTATTTCTTTTTATCTCTTATATGATATAAGTTTTGATAAATATTAACTATTTGTTTTGTAAATTTAAATATAAATCCACCCCCATTTCTTTCATTTATTTATTTTTTTATATTGTCAAAAATAATGTAAGATAGGTTATATTTTTTCTCAAGTCAAAAATAATGTAAGATAGGTTATATTTTTTCTCAAGATGGTTCCTAAACTTTATTCAATGTAATTAATATATA
Organism: Lactuca saligna; assembly: GCF_052625555.1. Lineage (NCBI taxonomy): Eukaryota > Viridiplantae > Streptophyta > Magnoliopsida > Asterales > Asteraceae > Lactuca > Lactuca saligna. The sequence continues at coordinate 302,609,874 of NC_136420.1, read as the reverse complement.
AAACTAAAAAAATAGGTGCCTTTGCTATATATAGATACACCCTTGCTTATGACACAATTGGATTTATTCAATATTAAAATCACGTGTGGCAAATTTTAGTTTAATTGCGCTTTGTCATACGATCATGGACATTTGGGAGGTATTGTGTATGTGTGGGATCCATAGTTTTTTTAAACCATGGTATTACTTGTATGGAAAATGTCGTTATTCTATAAGTAGAGTGGGTCATGACTAATCAAATGGTTCATGGTAAATGTGGACACTTCGCAAAACTGGAATGAGAAACCTGATTTATGGAATTTCGTAGTGTCTTTCATGAATCGTGGGGAAGGTGCCTATATTATTTTAGTTATTTTAATGTATTTTTTTTTTTGAACTGACAAATATTATTAAAAAGTTCGAAGTTTGGTACTAGACTTTGCAAGTAATCTTCTAAAGATTTTGATAATTTCATTACTGATGTGAGATTAGTTGATATTCCATTAGGAAGTGATGTTCTCATGAGATGTAAAGTGTGTGTCTTGAAAATGGCTAAGTTGGATCTTTTCTTAGTTTCAGAATGTGATTGATTTATTTCCTTCTATTTACTTGGTGGATATTAAGTTGAAAAGGTCAGATCAACCCCTATTTATTGAAATATACACACATGGATTATGGGTTGGTGCCTTTTAAATGATACCATTCTTGGTTCGAGTGAAAAGGATTTGATGAGGTAGTCAATTCATCATGGAAAGATTTTATCCTTATAAATTCAAAAAATAAGTTTAATGTTCTTAAGAAGAAGTTGAAAATGTTAAAAGTTAAGATCAACTTGTGACAAAAGGTGGAAAAGAGAATAATAAGTTGAAAATGTTAAATACAAAGTTGCTTCAATCCGATTAGTTGACATAACTCGAAAAGAAAAGATCAAGTGGGATGTTGAGGGGGACAAAAATTTTAGTTCTCATGATTGCATTCTTAATGGTGGCGATGCCATATAAATGATTTGTTGTATCATGATAAACACTGATTGGTGTATGGACTTGTTGATGGTAAATTATTAATATTTTTTGTGGCTAAGTTCGAGGAGGAGGAAGAATTGTTTGGCCTTGCAGAAGTAAAAGGGCTCCATTAAAAGGTTCTTGTTTATGTTTGTTTAAAGGAATTGTGGCATCTTACAAGGTGAGTTACGATGTTCGTTGAGGAATTCAACAATTGGAAGTAACTCTTCATTTATTATCTTGATTCCCAAGATTAAAGATCAGCAATTCATCAAAGAGACCTATAAGCGTAATCGGTAGTTAAGACAACATTATAACTAATTTGTTTACGAATAGACTTGCGAAGTTGGTGGATTATCTTTTTAGATTGAAGAATCTGTTTTTATTAAAGGCGTACAAGTTTTAGACGACATGCTTTGGACGGCATGTTATAAGGAGTTTAAAAAGAAACTCTTGTTTTCAAATTTGATTTTTAAAAAACTTATGATTTGATTTCTTTGGATTTCTGAATCAAATCTCACTTTTATGATATTTGGATCAAAATGGATCAACCTTGTCTTAGGTGATGTTTGTTGTTTTATAAAAGTTCTTTCTGACCTTTTATGTTTGCGTCGTGCAAACAACGTGCAAACGTTTGATCTCACAGGCGGTTTGTTTTTTAGAAGACAACATACCTAAAAAGGTATGTGTGTCATAGTCTTAGCGCAAATGCGGACCTATGTCTTTGTTGATATTTATCCAGATGTAATGTGTATAGTTAAACGGATATGAATCTGACTGGCCTGTCGAGCTCTTACTCCCGAGCTCCAAGAGTCCAACTCTTCTGCAGTCCTACATCTCCGTTCCAGCCACCTCGCTCCTGCACTTCAGCACCTTCGCTCTTGCCAATTCAGTCCAACCAACTCGGTCTTGTGATCTTACCCTCCTACATACTCCTTCGTGATGTATGTCAAATGTATGCTCCTTACCAAGGTAAAAAGTACTCCCATAACATCTAATGGTCCAACTCTCATTGCCTACTTCCCAATATAAAGTATATTTCTCCTATAAATACATCCTCATGCGAAGTCGAGCCTTGGAGATAATTTGGTGGGTCTTAAGCTTAGCAATTGAGCCCTGGAACACAGGAAAACAAAGTGTCGTCCACCGTTTTACAGGAGGAATTCTCAAGAGGACGCTCTGACGATCAAGTCAGTATTTGTATGGTAGTGAGTGTAATATATGTATGTGTTTTTAGGGAGCTTACCTTCTGGAAGGATGATCGCCCTTGTCTTTAGGAGAACAAAAGTGTCAGCCCTGATACGGGGCAACGTCATTCCTTGGAAGGAATTTCTTTTGCCATCTGCTATGGGCTGCGATTGGTTCCAACAAAGTAATAATGGTGCGTGCACCACTAACGCTTCCAGTTAACTTCTTTTTGTCACTAGGAGACTTTCCCACTGTGAGCCAGGCTAGGGAAAGTCCCCGAAAGGCTCCATCGTGGGTGTAACCTTCCAGGCCGGCGCGGGATCGCTCTCGTCCAGTGTCCAGTGTTATTCTTGGGGCGTCGTCGCCTGTTGTGGCCTATGAGCCACTATAAAGTCTCCCTAGTTTTAGCCATTATGATGTGTGCTTTCTTAGCCCTGATGGATGGACTAGCCTGTACAATTGTCATCCAATGGTTGAGTATTTGTCTTCCGGTTTCCATGGATGTGACTGCTATCTTTGGGTGACGTCGGTTGTAGTTATCAATTTTTAGGGTTGTGCCGCCCATTCCTTCAGATTCATTATATATATATATATATATATATATATATATATATATATATATATATATATTCTACCTCGTATGTGCTACTCATTTTCGCTCATCTCCTTTTTGTTTCATTCGTTCACCGTTTCTTGTTTAAGAAACTTATGGATTCTCCTACTGGGATCTTTCCTACTTCCATTCAGTGGGAAGATTGCCAGAAACGTTTGGGTTTCAACTCGACGATGGGATAATAATTTCGGTTTAGGGTTCTGTCATTACCGCTCCCCTTCCATGAAATGTTGGTATCTACATCAAACATTTTGTTGTTAGTTATCGCTTACCCTCTTCTGATTTTCTTCTAGAGCTCCTCGATCACCGTAAGATTGATATCAATTAGCTTGTTGCAAATGGTGTCAACAAGGTTGTTGCTTTTGAGATGTTGTGTTGGTTAAACGACATCGTGCCTGATCTTTGGGTGTTTCGCGAGTTCTTTTGTCTCTCAGCTCCTTCTACTAGAGACGATTACACCTTCTATCTGAGGAAGTACAAACAAATTCTCATGATAGATCGAAAGGGTACTCCTAAAAACCGGTATAATTATTGGTTTTATGTTGATGACGAGAAGTGTTAGGTCATATTTTGTTGGTTTAAGCTAGACATCCATCTGTATTAGTCTTGTTAGTTTGTGTTTATATATTTAGGGTGTTTGCGGTTGGGTGAACCGAAAACATATTGTTTTCGGTTCACATGATGTTTGCTGTCGAGCACTAGTTTGCTGCCGTGAACCCGTTTGCAGTCCACTGTTCCTATAAATAGGTGTCAGTCTTGTCAGATGGGTAATCGGTTGTATGTGTGTGTTCTTGTGCACCTAACATTTACGACTATATATAAACATGTGCATTATGGAACCTTCTTGCTTCTACTCCTTCTTGTAATTATCGATTCTAGCTTGTTCTTGTGTTTGATCACTGGTTGGATCCAAATTTGTGGACTTACAGTTGGTATCATAGCCAATCCGGTGTCAAACTTGTTCAACCTACGTTGGCGGTTGGAGTGGATTCTTCATTTTCATCATTTTTCAAGCTTGGTTGCTGGGTTTTTGCTATTGTTCGTGATTTCAAGGCTAAAGGGATTAAAGATCTGTTCGAAACCAGCTGTTTTCATCATTCTGCGTGTTTTTAGCCTCAACTATTATTAGTTTACGGCCGTGAGCACGTTTTCGGCCGTAAACCCATACACGTTTTCGACCGTAAAGGATTTTCGACTACAAACAACTCATTTTTGATTGTGATCTGCATTGGACCGTAAACTGCCTTCAACCGTTAACTGTTCTCAATCGTGAACCTGTGTATAGCCATGAAACTTTTTCGGCCGTAAACTATTCCTATCCGTAAACTTGTTCTCAACTGTAAACCTTTGTTGTTTTCGGTTGCAATTTCCTTACAAAACTTTTATTTTCAATCAATTAAGAAAAACTCAGAAAAAAAAATTAAAAAAAAAAAACTGCAATCACAAAACTTAACAATTAATCAGGAATTGGAATGGATTATGGAAACCACTACCAGAATCCCACGTCTTCTATTAGCAGAAGGACTCCTAGAATGGAAATACCGAATGGAAAAATACATTAAGATGAAGGACTTCAAGATATGGCGCAACATTCTAAAAGGCCCTGTCAGAATCACTACCACTCTGGAGAATGGAACCATTGTTGAAAAAGACTTTGCAAACCACACTGATGAAGATTTCGAGAAAATCGAGGAACAAGAGAAGGCTCTGGCTACACTTACAATGGCATTGTCTCCGAAAATTGCACAAGGTTTCTGTGAATATGACTCAACCAAATCTTTATGGGACGCATTAATTGAAGTGAATGAAGTAAATGACGATATGAAGCAAAGCCGTCGTGACATGCTCCAACAGATGTTCAATATGTTCAATCACATTCTTGGAGAATCTTTGGAAGCTCAACTGTAGTGTTTCATTACTCTCACCACTGAGATGAGTTCATCCGGAATCTTATTGTCAAGATCAGAAATCAACAAGAAGCTGCTTAACTCTCTACCAAAGTCATGGGACATGAATGTCTCAGTCATCAAGAAAATAAAGGATCTTAACCGACTCAGTCTTGCGGAAACAATGGCAATCATCAAAGCATGTGATCTTGATGAAAAACAAAGGGAAATCAACCATGTGAAGTCTTATTCTACTACAAACCTTGGGATTTCATCCAACAATGCCTTTTCATCCTTTACCACACCTGATCCAAAAAATCAAGCTTTCGTTTTTCCACAAACACATCCCAGGTCATTCAACCATCCATGCTTTATCCATATGCAGCCTCCTCTTCAAAAGCCCCTGCTCCTACCTCCACTCCCAAATAAGCCGAAGAGAACATGGCTCTTGCTTCTGGGTTGGTGAACTGGTACTTTGTGGTTGGAGAACTACCTCCACAGATTTATTTTGCTGATTTAGATCAAATTCACCCAGAGGATATAGAGGAGCTGGACATCACTTGGCAGATCGCAATGGCATTGTTCAGATCCAAGAAATTTGCAAAGAAAACATGAAAAAATAACTAGGGAATGAATGCATAGAAGAAAGCTAGATTCAACAAGGGAGAGCTGAGATGCTTTAACTGCTATGAGCCTGGTCATTTTGCTCGTGACTGTCCGAAACCTGATCGAAGAGTGAATAATGAAAGGATGATGGTGCCGTTGGGAAACAAAAGGGGAGCTACTACAACCAATAAAACTGCAAATCTAGCGGTGGTAGCTCAGTCATTTGATTAGGAGGATAAAATTCAGGCCCTAAACATTTATGGACCTGAAAATGATCACTTGGCCTAGATGAGTGACATCCCTGAAGAGAAAGATGAAGAGGATCCAGAAGCAGAGATGATGGAATTACAGTTCGCATTCATGGTATCCACTACCCCTGAGCCTGAAAAGAAAGAGGTCAGTCAATCTTCCTGTTTCGCAAACATGCGTTGATACTGTTAAATTTTTGCATGAACAAATAGACTTATTACGTAGAGAGAACGAGGACCTAAAGTACGAGGGATATAACCTTAGGAAGGGCCAAAACCACTAAAAGAGCAATTAGAGGCCAAGACTAAGGACTTTAGGAAATTAAAGGAATAAATTAGCAATAAGTGTGAGAACTACAATTTCATCAAGAAAAAACTTGCCACTGTGATTGATGAGCTTGACACATTAAAAATTCGATTTGAAAATGCTGATTTTAACTTCAAAAATTTTGATGTGTAAAGTGAGAAAGTTGAGACTATGATAGAAAAACAAATGAGGTGGAAAGATAATAAGCAGGTAGGTCTAGGGTATGAGAGTGTCCCGCCTCCTTTTAATCACATTTACACTGCTACACCTATGACCCAGGAAGAGATGGACAGAGAGTAATTTCTTACGTATGGCAAACCTACTATACCCATGGCGGAAAGTGGTGCGAGGGAAAAGGATACTAACGTTTCTACTTCCTATGCGGATTCAAGATTATGTCATGGCAAGCAGACAGCAGAAGAGAGTGTGTCTGATAATAATAGTGTTTCAACATCTGATGTTTCTATTTTGAACAATGCTACTTGTGTTTCTAATTCTTAAAATTCAGATGATTTAGTTGTTTTTGTTAAATGTGGTGATAAATTTGATAAATCTGATGTCTCTGTCACAAGCACATCCACTCCACTTACACCTGTCACACAACCTGAAACTTGCACATGTACTTGTGGGAGGTGTAAGGTAGTCCATAAAAACAATAGATCATAAAAGAGCGGTACCATTTTTAATGTTAAGAAACAAACATGCTTTAACTGTGGAACAACTGGTCATATCGCTTACAATTGTCTAAATCGGGCATTTGTTCCTTTTCATGCGCACAGAAGAGAGAACGAGTCGCGAGGAAAATCTCTCATGAGAAAATTCTCGAGACCTCATTCTTGTGATGATGATTGGAATATAAATAATGAAAGGAAATGGGTTAATCTTAAAAGGAATAAAATTTTTTTTCATGAAAATACAATAGGTACTTTCACGAAACCGAACGTGGCTAAGCCAAGATCAGGTTTGTCAAAGTCTTCGTGTGGGTCTTCGGAAAATATTAGACGGAAAGCCAAACGATCACACCAAAAGAAAACCATTTCAAAATCACATGTAAATGTTTCTAAACCTAAATACCAATGGGTGCCCAAGAATTTAAATGTCCATTCATCTTAATCTTCTGCTTGTACATCTGGTGATAAATGAAAATCAAAAAGTGAAAAAGAAATTGTTGTTGCTAAAAAAGGAAAACCCAATGTTTCTATGACATGGGTTCCAAAATCTAACTAATGTTGCACATCGTGCAGGAACAACTACATAGGAATGTCGTTAGACTCGATATGTCGACAGTGGTTGTTCTAGGCACATGACAGGAGACGTTTCCTAACTGCATGACAATCAAATTTTCAATGAGGGTTATGTTTCCTTTGCGGGAGGAGAAGGCGGAAAGATCAAACAAAGAGGAACTGTTACAAATGTAGCGTTGAACTTTGAGATTGTCAACTACACTCGCAAGTTAAAGCATAGCTTATTGAGTGTCTCTCAAATCTACGACAAAGGCTACTCAACTCACTTCACCGATAAAGAATGTCTTATTTTGAAGCCTGATATCACTATTCCCGAAGATTGGATCTTGGTGAAATCAAAGAGGGATGGAATGCTTACATCATAGATATGAATCATAATATTTCGGAGCAAGTTACATGTCTCTTCTCTAAAGTCTCTGAACACAATGCCATGCTTTGGCATCGTCGACTCAGCCATGCGAACGCAAGAACCTAAATTGTCTTGCGAAGAACGAGATAATGTGTGGCCTCCCTATCAAAGACTTTATAAATTTTGAAAAATGTGTGGCGTGTACTAAAGACAAACATCATCGCAAGCCTCATTTTCCAAAGGCAATCAACTCAATTAGTAAGGTTCTCCAATTGTTGCACATGGATTTATTTGGTCCGATCAACGTACTTAGCATCAACAAGAGCTCCTATTGCTTGGTTGTGATAGATGACTACTCGAGGTTCACTTGGGTTTTCTTCCTATCCAAAAAGAGAGGAATTGATGATCTGATCAAGAAGTTTGTGGTGATGATTAAGAATCAAACAAATGAGAAAGTGAAGGGTATAATGCATCAGTACAGTGTTGTTCACACACCTCAATAAAATGGTGTTGCTGAACAGCGCCATCATACTCTAATGGATGCCGCAACGATGATGCTTTGTGATTCTAAACATCCGGTCTTCTTTTGAAAAAAGGCGATCAACACTGCCTGCTACGTCCAGAATCGTGTCTTGATCAACAAATCCCAAATGAAGACCCTATATGAAATTTTGTACAATCACAAGCCATCCGTTGCTCTCTTCCAAATTTTTGGATGTCCTTGCACCCTCCTTCACTTAGAGTCCAACACCAAGCTCAACTCAAAAGTTGATGACTGTTACTTCATGGGATATGCTGCGTGCACTGATTATCGTGTCTACAACAAGAAAACCAAGCAGATTGTTGAATCTTTTGATGTGTGCTGGCTGGAGGAGAATGAGACAGGCGCCCGAGTCGGTCCTGACTGGTTATTTGATTACGCTTAATTATTTAAATCATTTAATGTTTTTTCAGATGATATTTCTAGTTCTTGCTCAGGTACGAAGGTTGTAATTGAAGATGAAGGGGGTGGATTTCCAGTGGGACCTTGAGTAGCAGAGGGCATTTGAGACCATCCGTCAACGTTTGTGCGAGGCTCTATTTTTGACTCTCCCGGAGGGAGTTGAGGATTTTGTGGTATTCTGTGATACATCCATCATAGGCTTAGGGTAAGTCCTCATGCAGAGAGGTCGGGCGATAGCCTACACATCACGGCGGCTGAAACCACATGAGACGAGATACCCCATGCATGATTTAGAGCTGGGAGAGATGGTTCGCTCTCAAGATATAGAGACATTACCTATATGGGCTCCATTGTACCATATACACGAATCAAAAGATCTTGAGACATATTATGGATCATCCAAACCTGAACATGAGGTAGCGCAAGTGGATGGATGTAGTCAAGGACTACGATTGCAAGATCCTTTACCATCCCAGTAAAGCAAATGTGGTGGCGGATGCCTTAAGCCGCAAGACAGCTAGGTCGTCCACCCCAGCGATATGTATGAGGATAGCGGTGGATTCTCCATTTGTGAGTTTGATCAGAGATGCTCAGGTTAAGGGCATGTGACCAAGAGAACTGGAAGCTGGAGAGGATCAGCGGTGAGAACACCCAGTTTGTGCAGGATAGTCGAGGATTAGTGACCTGATGCAATCGGGTATGGGTTCTGATGTCTGGTGGGGTCAGACAGATAGTCATGGAGGAGGCTCATAAGCCTCATTTCTCTATTCACCCGGCGGCCACCAAGATGTAAAGAGACCTGAGTTTGAGTTACTGGTGGCCATGTATAAAGAAAGAAATCGCTTGGTACATTGAGAGGTGCTTGACCTATAGGTACATTGAGAGGTGCTTGACCTATAGTATGGTCAAGGTCGAGCATCAAAGGCCGCATGGTATGTTGTAGCCCCTAGAGATTCCCGTGTGGAAATGGGAACAGATCACGATGGATTTCATTACAAAACTGTCGAGGATGGCGAAGGGGTTTGACGCTATATGGGTCATCGTAGATCGATTGACCAAGAGTGCCCATTTCTTGGCTATATGGGAGAGTGCTTCGGCTGAGAAAGTTGGCTGATGTGTATGTTCGCGAGATCGTTGTTCGCCATGGGGTTCTGGTCTCCATTGTTTCCGACCGAGATGATAGATTTACCTTCCATTTTTGGTAGAAGTTCCATGAGGAACTGGGCATGCAGCTGCATTTAGTACAACATTTCATCTATGGACCATCTAGACCCTTGAGGATATGTTGAGGGCGTGTGTCAATGACTTCGATGGGAGCTGGGATTCCCACCTACCCCTTGCAAAGTTCTCCTACAACAACAACTATCATTCTAGTATTTGCGCCCTGCCTTTCGAGCTATTGTATGTGCGGAGATGTCGCACCCTGGTTTGTTGGGATGAGGTCAGTCACCGGGTGATGAGACGGATGGAGGTGGTTTTGCAGACTACTGAGAAGATTCAGCAGATTAGGCAGCAGCTGTACACCGCTCAGAGTCGGCAGAAGAGTTACGCCAACCGATGCCGATCTGAGTTAGAGTTCCAGGTGGTTGATATGGTACTCCTGAAGGTCTCACCCTGGAAGGGTGTGATTCGCTTCAGGAAGAGGGGGAAATTAGATACCCGTTATATTGGGCCATTCAGGGTTATTGCCAGGGTTGGCAATGTGGCATACAAGTTAGAGCTACCATAGGAGCTTAGTCGGATCCACACTACTTTCCACATGTCGCAATTGCGAAAATGCATTATGGATCAGGAGGCAGTAGTGTCGTTGGATGATATTCAAGTCGATGAGCGTCTGAATTACATGGAGAGGCTGGTGGCCATACTATAGAGGAAGATGATTTTTTTGCGGAACAAGGAGATACCTTTGGTGAAGGTACAGTGCGAGCATCGGAGGGGATCCGAGTGGACATGGGAGCCTGAGTCAGTGATGCGGGAGCATTACCCGGATCTATTTGTCGCAGTAGACTTCAAGCGCGAAGTCTAGGTCAAGTGGGGCAGAATTGTAATATCCCAAGATTTTAAAGGTAATTCCAAACCTTCTTTTAGCATTATTTTGTCAGTTACAGCCCATGGGTTTGAGAATGAGGAGCCAAGATAAGTTTGAGGGCCAAGTTTATGGACCTTAGTACGCTGGGTGTACACTGGTGTACTGTAACATCCTAAATTTCGAGTCCAAAATTTTTGTTTTTAATTAGGTAATTTATAAAATCTTTTACTAAAAACATTTCCGATATCATATCAATCCATAAACCATCATGAACATATCTCAAATTCATAACATCGAACAGTAATAAAATCAGAGTACAATCCAGTGAATCACAAAGTGCGGAAATCTGATGTGCGTGTGGTGTGCAGCTACCGCATCGACTCATTCCCCTTCACTGAAGAGGCACCTAAAACAAAATAGAAAACTGTAACCACAAAGCTTAGTGAGTTCCCCCATCATAGCACATACCAAACAATCACATAGCATACATACTGTCGGGCCATTCTGGGCTGCCGACCTACCCATTGCAAGCCGTTTAGGGTGCTGACCTACCCATGTCATGCCATACTGCGGTGCTGACCTACCCATGTCAACCGTTCTAGGCTGCTGACCTACCCATGTCAAACTGTTTTTAGGTGCTAACCTACCCTTCGGTCCTAACAACCAAACTTCAGGGACTATTTCACCCCTACCACTACTACCACATATATCATATCATAAACATACTGTCAGGCATACCTAGGGTGCCTGACCTACCCTTCGTTTCTAACAACCAAACTTGAGGACTAGTCCCTTCCAACTACCACTATCACATACAACATAATCATGCTAGCACATAAACATATCAGGAAGTAGTAAACCATACAATTATCTCAAAGACAATCATCTCAAATATAATCAACTACTAGTGGGTCGACCTTGGTGCCTTAGACCCACTTCTACTGAAAGGTAACTCACCTCGATGTCGTGTAGTATCCGTACAGTCCTTAGCACGAGTATCAACTCGTCTCAACTCCTCAATCCCTCCACAACAACCCTCCTTGATTCCTAATTCGTACCCCTAACCCTTCTCTTCAAGGGTCAATTTTCCATCTCAGGTCAAAGTCAAACTCAACTTTGGTCAAAGTTAACCTCCAGTTGACTTGACTCGCCGAGTTGGTCCACCAACTCATCGAGTCCCCATTCTTTCGAAATGATACAACCCCTGACTCTACTCGTCGAGTCTAGAGAGAACTCGACGAGTCCTCCTTCAACCATAATATAGGGACCATCTTCAACCGGATCGCCGAGTTCCACCTTGAACTCGTCGAGTTTATCTTCGTCATATGAATGTGTTTAGTCTATGACTCGCCGAGTTATATGAATAACTCGTCGAGTCCGTCTTCATGGGTTGGGAGATTGCCTTGGACTCGCCGAGTCCACTCATACAGTCGCAGAGCCCCATGATTTCCACATCCATAATCACGTCCATCTTGTTGAGTCCACTTCTAGACTCAACCAAATTCCTCAGACACAGAAAAGGTTGGGGAACCAATAACCGACTCGCCGAGTCCCCTAATGTCCATGTCCATAAACTCGATTTCTATAGAGCTCATCTCATCTAAAGGTTAGATCTGATCTCCTAGGGTCGATATAACACGTAAAGTCACGAACTTTACATCCATGCATGGGTCTTTAAGCTCAAAAGACCCAAAAATGAGGTGTACAAGTTGCATGGGGCTCTCATGGCCTTAGAGCTAGCACCTTTATGCCATGAGAACCCTCCAAGGTTCAAGATCTGAATTCCTTACTCTTCATTACAGTTTAAAACGCGAAATGGCTTAGAAATTCCCCAAAGATGTCAAGTTTCCCGCCCTAAAGTGGATCTAACAAGTAAGAAGTCAAGGTAGGAGCTTTTTACCTCAAACAAGCTGGAAATACAACCAAATCTCTGGATCTACTAACTTCCTCTTGAACCTCTGAGTCTTTTCTTCCTTCTTCAAACTTCAAACACAAAGAATGGCACCAAGTAGCTTCAAGAACACTCAAAATTTGGCTAGGGTTTCGTGAACAGGTTCTGGAGGTGATGGAGGCTAGGGTGGAGGCCTCATAAAGTGTTTAAATAGGGTGCAAACCATAAACATTAGTGTTTTGTCCAGACAGCGCCTACTCATCGAGTCGGTTTGCCGACTCGTCGAGTAGGTCACTCAACCTCCGGGTCCAAAGTCGATTCTACTCGACGAGTTAGGCCTCCAAATCATCGAGTCCCAGGTCAAAACATGATAGTTAATTGAATAAAATTACATACCAAGAACTGGGTGCTACATGTAAATTGGGCATACTAAGTCAGGAATGAAACCCTAATATTTAGGGTTTGAGGCCTATATAAGCCACATAATGAGCACCAATACCCCTCTTACCTCAGCCTCCACCGATCAAACTCGTCTTTCCCAAACACTAGCCTTCCTTTTTGTGTTTTTAAGCTCATATGTGCATTCTTGAGTGCCTTAAGAGGAAATCATTGCATCAAAGAGTTGAAGGAAGAGACCAAGCTTGTGGATCTGAAGTTAGCTCATGCACAAGAAGCTCCAGAAGGTATCAAGTTCCAAACTTTACACTTTTATGATTAGATCTCTCCATTTTGCTTTAAAAGACCCATTTCTTGTCCCAAAAACCACAAGGTGGTGCATGTTGTGTTTTGGATGAAAAAGAATGTCCTTCTAGACTCTTGAAGGGACCTTGAATGATAAAAATGAGGCCCCAATAGTTGAATGTGTCCCATGCATGGAAAGATGTGGTCTAAATGGATTAAGACCAAGCATTAAGAACTTTATGGACATCCAAAGTGATAAAGTTCACGACTTTATTGATCCTAGGCATGTTAGGTCTTTGGATCTGAAGTTTGGACTTAAGTGCTTAAGCTATTAAGCACTTAATAAGGTTTTGACAAACTGTCCAGTACGCCCAGCGTAGATCCAGTACGCCCAACATACTGGGTCAACCACCTTAGTGGTGGTCAATGTTTGGATGAGTAAGCCCCGCGTACCATAGGAGTACGCTCCGCGTACGCCCTCTGTTAGGCTTTTGGAAATAGGCTTCGATTTTGGGCTGTTTATGGACCCAATGAGATTGGGTCTTTGCTGGACTTTGTAAATAAGATGTTTTGGGCCAGTTAGTGATAGTGGATCATGGGGTTAGGCCCAGTTAGGAGGTTTGGCCCAATTTAGTAAATTAGACCAATAATGGGCTTTATATACGGACTTTCAAGTCAAGGACCTGGTATTCGGCCTTGGCCTAATAAAGAGAATCGACTTAATGAGGAATATGGACACTTAGTCAAGGGAGTTATGTTGGTTATTAACCTAGTATTTATTATGTGACAGTTAGGAATTCTCGGTGAGACTGCAGTTAGAGTGTTATAGTATTTCAACACTACTAGTGAGGTGAGTTGTCCTCACCGTATCATCAAGGTCTAAGTTACCAATGTCGACCCTTATCGGATTTTCATCCGGGTTTATTGCATGATATGTTGTTGATTACATCCTGGTAGTTAGGATGGTTGCTATGTTAGTGATTGGTTAGATCGGTATCCTGGGTATAAGATGGTTTCAATGATTAGTGATCTATTAGATCTGTACGCATAATTCTTTATATGTATGTGCACATGTTTAATGGTTTGAGCGAAAGGGTTGAGGCAGGTCATGTTGTGTGCAGTAGGCCAAGACACCCTGGGCGGACTGGGTAGACTGTATGCCCGAGCCGGGCAAAATCTAGTCAAGTCGAAGGCCCAGCGAGCAGTCCGGATAAGCTGAAGGCCACAAAGAGGGCGGTCTAGATGTGCCGATGGCTCGAAGAGCGGTCCAGATAGACTGAGGACCGAGATTCGGTCCAGTCAGATTGTTGGCTGATTATGCATGTTGTATTTGTATTTTATATGGTTATATTTGAATGGCATTGGTAATTTGGGGGAACTCACTAAGGTTTCGGGCTTACAGTTTTAGTTTATTCTTTCTGGTACTTCTGGTGATTGCGGGAAGGTGAAGGCATGATCATACCACTCCTGCTGCTGTTATGATTTTATGATTTGATGTTGGGATACTCTGATAATTATTATTTTTAAAACAAACTTTGTAATGTTAAATGATTTTAAATGGTTTGAAAAAGTTTAAATTTGGCATAAATTTTATGGGTGTTACACCTCTGGTGCCTCCTACGACTCCTAGGCTGGATGACTCTGCACCAAGTACTTCTTCTGGTTCTCCAAGTCAACGAATCAATCCTAACGCCGAAGCCACTCCTCTCACTCCTACTGAAAGAGAGTTCATAACCCGAGATACTTACGCTGCTACTGAAACTTTCATGGAGTTTCTCTTTCCATAGCCAATTAAAAATTAGTATATGGCAAGCACCTCTCACGGTTCCAAAGAGAAAAAAGTCTTTGGACATGCGTTGGGTGTTCCGCAACAAGCAAGATGATTGTGTGGTAATTGTGTGAAACAAAGCCCATTTGGTCGTTTGTGGGTTTTGGCAAATTGAAGGACTTGAATACACTAAAGCGTATGCTCCTGTAGTGCGCCATGAAGCTATTCGTATCTTCCTGGATTATGCTTCCTACATGGGGTTCACTGTTTATCAGATGGACGTTAAGACTGCCTTTCTATATGGAGGTGTGAAAGAAGAAATTTATGTTGATCAACCTCCCGGTTTTGTCAACTCAAAGTTTCCAAATCATGTCTACAAATTAGAAAAGGCTTTATATGGGTTACATCAGGCTCCTCGGGCCTGGTAGGCTACCCTAACAGATCATTTGCTCGAGCATGGTTATACCAAAGGGACGATCAATCTGACGATCTTTCTTAAGCATGTGGATAGATACATCATTCTTGTTCAGATTTATGTCGATAAAATCATTTTTAGTTCAACGAGTCCAAAGCAGTGCACAGAGTTTCAGACCATTATAAAGAATAGATTTGAGATGATCTCCTTGGGGAAATGACCATGTTTTTGGGGGTTGCAGTTCTATCAAGATTCAACCGGAATCCTTTTGCACCAAGGAAAATATGTTGAAGACATGCTTAAGAGGTTTGGGTTTAAAGACTCCAAAGCTGCCTTGACGCCGATGGCTGAGCGACCCCTGTTGTCTGCAGATCCTGATTAGACAAAATACAGATCGATGATCGGATCTCCAATGTATCTGACTGCGAGCAGAACCAAAATCATATTTGCAGTCTATCAGTGTGCACACTATCAAGCTAATCCTAAACTTTCTCATTTACTTACAGTTAAAAGAATCTTTAGGTATCTCAAAGGTAGCCTAAAACTGGGTCCTTGATATCCTAAAAATTCTGATTTTGATTTATATGCATTTGTTGATAGCAATTATGGAGGTTGTGAACTTGACAGTAAATCAACTTCCGGGGGTGTCAATTCTTAGGCGACCGTCTAGTGTCTTGGCAATGAAAGAAACAAGAAACTGTCTCAACCTCAACGATGGAGGCGGAATGCATTGTTTCTTCTGCCTGTTTCTCTCAATTCATTTGGATTCAACATTAGTTGTTGGATTACAGTTTGAATTTTCTTGAAACCCCTATCCTCTGTAATAATGATGCTGCAATTCAAATTGCTAAAAATCCTGTCCAACACTCTAAAACCAAGCACATCGACATCAAAGTTCATTTTATCAGAGATTGTTATGAGCATTCTCTCATTCGGTTGGAGCAGATCCACACTGATAATAATGTGGTGGATCTTTTCACAAAACCGTTTAACAAAACTTGATTCGATGTGCTTGTGGGATTTCTAAAAAATGCTATGTTTTGAGGACTAATTTTTGTTTTAGATTAGTTTAAATTTGTGCATTTACTTTCCTTTCTCTCCCATGCATAAATTTAGGGGGATAAATAAAAACAAAACAAAAATCATAAAATTCCAAAATCCAAAAATAGTGTTATATCTGTTTTAATTTTTTTTTAGAAAATATGAAAAATCCAAAAATAGTGTTTCATGTAGGCTGTCTGCAGGTGATGTGTTGGGAAGTGATATCAACCAAGTGATAATAGGCAAATTTTAATTTGTGTAAGGTACAAACACTGAACTGTCTAGCCTCTGTGTTCAATGCGCTCGTTGGCATGAAAGATTTAAATGGACCATACTATGTATAGATTGACATTTAAAAGGACTTGACAAGTAATTGACTTTGATAGTACCGTTTGGTTTGACAATACGACGCTTGGGTTGATTGAGCAGTGAGATATACATGAGAATCTGCAGGCTACACTAAATTAATCAGTATCTAGAATTGTGGCATAACTTTTCCTCGATGTATGGACGCATGTCCTTAATTCCGGTACTGATAGGGCGACTTGGGAGTTCTGATAAAGTAGATATGTAGAAATTTATTTTCTTGCTTTCTTTCTATTAGTCATATGTTTCCCCCTCTCCGTGATTGGGAGATCCGACCTGTACTGCAACATATGCAACTCTATTTCTATGCATCTTCTTATATATGCAAATTCTTTCTGTTTGTTAGTCATATTGTGTCTCCTTTGCGTGATAAGTTCTTATTCGACCTGGAACACAACATATGCACCATTCTATTTATCAATCCCTCTGTCCAGTTAGTCATATGTTAATCCCTCTACGTGATTGGAAGATCCGACCTAGATGTACAACATATGCATTCTAAATCTAACTTCCCTCTTAATAACTGTCTGCTCATCTAAAGTAAAGAGTAGTCATGAAGTTCTTGATTACCGAAGTATGTCAGGAAGCGGGAAACACATTCTAGTACATCTAAAATTGAACATTCAATAGGTTGTCTGTAGATCTCGTTGCTAAATTTAGGTGGACAACAATATGTGTGGTCGTCGTCAACTAAATGGTCTTCTAGGAATATTATTTAGGATCATAGGGTCAAACGTCTTGTCACTTGTAGTGTGTCTAAATTTGTCATAATGTTTCATGTTTAAGTGGACCACACTACTGGCGATTGACCAGATCTAGTCATGAAGGTGGAGGTACTGAAAAATAAATTAAGGTTGTCCTAAAACTTTGATCCCAAAAATCATAAAACTGAATATTTGCAATGGTGAAAAGAAACTTGTGTTACTTAATTTTATTTTTTATTTTTATTCTTTTATAAAAAAAAAATTTTTTTTTTAAAAAAATAGCCAAAATTAGTTTAGTTTAAATTATTTAGGTTTTATTTAATTTTAATTTTAATTTTTAAGTCCTCAAAATGTCTTATTTTTGAAAATTTTGGATGTATTGGGAATGGGCTTGAAGCTTTTTGCTTTTGCAGCCCATGAGTCATGGACCAGTTTGGATCCAAGGTATAAATAGTTGGTTTTTGGCTGTAAACACTCTTCACCCTCATTTTCTTTTTACGGCCGCAAACACGAACTCAGATCCTCTCAAACGTAAACAGATCCTGTCTTCGATTCTTCACTTTTTCTTTGTTAATATCTAAAATTGACTCCTAAATCCTGTAGGTACATGAAAGGCGATCCCCACAAAGCTATTTTTCATGAAAATCGATCACGTTTTGAGGGTCTATTGATGCAAAAATCATTATCGGCGATTAGCAGCGTTTACGGCCGCACACCTGTTTACGGCCGTGAACCTATTTTTTTCTGTAAATTGTTTTTCATTTAAAATTATTTTTATTAAGGCCATATAAATTGAAAAATGAGAAAACTTAAGTTTAATTGATTAAATCATTAGTTTTCTCACATGGCTTGGTTGTTGCAGATCAAATGGCGGGCCTGGAATTTTCTAACAATCACAATATAACTTCTTTTCTATTTGATCCACTAGTTTCACACTAGGAGTTCAAGTCCATGTTTCATTATCTGCATCTATGATGAGATTATGGATCTTAGTGGTGATCATTATGGTTATGATAATGACGATTTATTACTCGGTCTTGAGCAAAGTCATGATATAAGGCTAAGAAGTGAAGACCTCGATGATTTCTTTGACAATGTCAATGATGTTGCACAAACTGCAACGGAGACAGAGGGATCTGGTGATGTTTTCAAGGCAACACCTCCAACTTTTACTCAGATGGCCGAACCTTCAACTAATATGGATACAACTTCAAGGATTCCTCCCCTTCCAGTTGATATTCCAACATCCTTGCCATCTGAAGGTGATCTCATATTGACACAAGCCTCCCAGCCTCCAATCAAGAGAAGAAAAGTTGATCCTTGGCTGAGAGGACTTCTAAGGGAACAAGAATCGCATGTCCAACAATCCACTGCTGCTGCAACACTAGCCCAATCCAAGTGTTCTTTGATCTTCTCATGAAGATGACAACTCTTCAGCTCCTGGGGGTTCCTCTCCACCACTACCTGCGCATGACGCTCCCTCTGAGAGGCTTTCCAGGTTGTTGGCGTAACAATATTTTGATCCTTCCACATGAGCTAAAGGCATATCTATTGGATTAGGAAGTGTAGGGGGAGTGGCTCCATAAATTTCAAACCTGGGAGCAGAGATTGGCGTATTGAACCAGGAGATTATTGAAAAAGACATTTTGATTGGAAATGACGACGTTCGAGTTTCCGAGCCTTTAGAAGAAAATACATCAAAGTAAAAAAAATATCTACTCTACAACTAAACCTTGGAGCTTTGACGGTTGGATACTATGACTTGAAAAATAAGCTTATTACTGAATTTGGTGACAAGTTCAAGACTAGAGTCGAAGATACAAAGGCATCCGAGACTTCTCAATCTGCCCCAACAATACATCATAATCTGACCAGCTTGATAACAATCCTCCAGTTAGAACCACAAGAATCGTTGACCAATTTGAAACAGAACCAACTCAAGCGCCTCCAAGAGTTACTCTTAAGCGATCCCGACAATCAGCATCTTCTCTGAAGAAGGGGAAATGGCTCTTCATGAAAAATTCTGATTAGAATGTTCGTGAAGACCAGCCCCAACTCACTATGACAGATCTCGGAAAAAGTCGGTTCAAAGATAGATACGGTGACAGGTTAGGGATTCGTATGTGGGGTTTTCACGATAAATTAAACTGCTATCTAATAAAGCGTAAGGGAGGTATTCTGGAGCATTACAAAGACAATAATGATTGCTCTTCTCTAACCACGGTGGATCTTACTGAGCTCTCTGAAGCCCCATTCTCCAATCCAGGAAATGATCCGCATGGAACAGACCTCAAACTCTTCTTGGAAAACCAAGTTAAGAGATAATATGATGGGATGAAGACCGCTAAATCTTTCCTGAAGATAGCCAAATATGTGTTTGACCCAATGACTAATAAGAGCTTCACGAATGTCATGTAGCCTCCAACAAATCAGATGAAACAGATCCCGATTGTGAAGAACTTTTGTGATGGGTCTGTACGCAAGATGGAATATTGGGTTTATGATGATGCCATAGCCTCTATTGTCATTAAATTCCCAGATGGGGTTTTTTTCATTGTTGACAAAAGGGATCTGCTTCAATTTGGTGAAAGGGACATCTACACTTTGGCTCATCATTAAATTTTATGCTAGCAGGAGATTTTTGAGGCTGCTGCTAAGGAGTTCACAAGCATGATTGCAGAGATTATCAAAAAAAGATGTGGCTGGGTGCAATAGGAAGATCGGACGTGCTGGTCGTCGAGAAAGACTAAATTTATGCTAGCCTCAAACCAAGGGGGAGACTTTTAGGTCATATTTTGTTGGTTTGAGCTATGCATCCATCTATATGAGTCTTGTTAGGTTGTATTTATGTATTTAGGGTGTTTGCGGTTGGGTGAAATGAAAACATGTTGTTTTTGGTTCACATGGTGTTTGTGGTCGTACACTAGTTTGCGACATTGAACCCGTTTGTGGTCCACTGTTCCTATAAATAGGTGCCAGTCTTGTCAGATGGGTAATCGATTGTAAGTGTGTGTTCCTGTGTACCTGACTTTTACGGTTGTTTATAAACGTGTGCATTTTGGAGCCTTCTTTCTTCTACTCCTTCTTGTGCTTATCGGGTTGTTCTGTTTGTGGATAAGGTGTTTCCCTCCTACTTCGAGACCAAGAAGTTTATCGATTAAGATGCAGTTGTGCAAGAAATTGAGCGCTTCGTTGGCAAGGCGTCGAGTACTTGTGTTCCTAGGGTTATTATGCATGAAGTCTTTGGTGGGGGTAACTCCAGGTTTACTGATGTGTCTACTGAGTTTTTGGAGGATAGTAAGGAGGGTGTCTTGGTTCTATTAACAAAGGAAAACTTATGTAAGAGAGTGTAGGGAATCAAGTGGATCCTATTACTATTGTTCATCATCTCCGCCCACATCGATGGTTTTCAGCGAATGATGGGGTATTAAAGTAAGGGGTGGTGTGGATGTTATTATTGATTTTTCAGATGATCTGGTTGTTATTAATGGAGATGTTATTGGGGATGGAGATCAAGATGTGGATTTTTCAAAGAAGTTGGCTTCTAGTTTTAGCGAGCAAACAACTGTTTATTCTAGTGGTGAACAAGGGAAGGATGTGAAGGTTGTACAAGCATGTGACCGTACTGATGGAGAGTTTATTGGTGGTGGAGGTTTTATCTCCCTTAGACTAGTGGGGATGAGCATGCTAGTTGGTCTGGGTCCAACTGTTGAGGGAAATTTAAGTGGTGGTGGTCATTTCATTCCACGATGGAGCTTGGGTGATGGTGAGAAGAATGTCTATTTTTTCAGCTGGCGAGGAATATATTTATAATCCATTTCCTCCTGGTATTGTTTGTTAGAAGGCTAGTTATCAACTGGTAGATTTTATTTGTGCTTTGTATTTTTCCACTGCACATAGTTCATGTTTTCTTGCGGAGGTAGCGAGGCGGCTTCAGGAAAATGTCAGGGTGGATGCTGAGTGATCGCAACTTCATCAAGAGTTGCAGAATTGTGTTGCTGAGAATATGAATTTTTTTTTCTCTAGAAAGTGATTAGCATGTAAAATTGGGTCTATTGGAGTCTAAGGTGATAGATTTTGATCTGAAGATAGAGTTGCTGGCTGCGGAGAAGGCTAGTTTGGAGGAAAAAGTCGATGCATTAGAGGCATAAAGTATTACTACAAAGGAAGCATTGGAGAAAATGAAGCGAGAGAATGAGGGTTTATCGATCCAGCTTGTAAGTGCTGAGAGGAGTGCCCTGGAGCATGATTAGGTTGTAGTGGAGAGGACTGCCGCTTTGGATAAAGCATGAGTGGATCATTAGTGGTTGCTAACTAAGGGTGTGGTTGGAGTGGTCGATAAAGTTTTGATAGTAAAGAATTTGGTTCAGGGGTTAACCGTTTTCAAGATGCCTGCTTAAATACAACTCGTGAAGAAGGGAAACAGGAATATTGGTAGGCGTTGATAGATAGTAGGGTTAGGTTAAACGATGAAGATCTTAAGGTTGATTATGCTGATGACATGAACCTGGTAATGGAGTTGTTCACTATGATGGATATTGTTTCCTTGTTTCGCCTTGTGCATCTTGGTTTTGAGGAGTTGATGCAGTTTGTGCACCCGAATAAGTTATCTATACAATTATCTTTTATTGCTTGTTGGGTTGTGGACCTTTGTTGTTCTTTGAATTTTTTTTTCCTTTTTTGTTTTGTGATTGGTTGTCTCTCTATGTTTTGATTTGTGCTCATAACTTCTTTCATGACTTTGGGTTCTTTTTTTGTGTGTTGAAGGTATTATATGTTTCATGTTTTAGGTCTGTATAGACCAATAGTTTCATATATTGATTTATTTTACTAGTAATAGAACCAGGGGTCACTAGGCATTTTCGTTTCAAAAGTTTGGATCAAGGGTCATGTAACTTGACATATCTTTCTAGAACTAGGACTAGGGTCACCGGGCGTTTTCATGTTGAAAGCTATGACCAAGGGTCACATAACTTGACATATGTTTCTAACACTAGGACCATGGTTCACTATGCGTTTTCGTGTCAAAAGTTAGGACCAAGGGTCACGTAACTTGACATATGTTTTTAGGTTTAGGACAAGGGCCACTAGGAGGTTTTGTGTCAAATGTTAGGACCAAGGTTCACGTAGCTTGGAATATCTTTCTAGCACTAGGACCCGAGGTCACTAGGCAGTTTCGTGTCGAAAGTTAGGACCAAGGGTCATGTAATTTGACATATCTATCTAGCACTAGGATATAGTTGTTAAGCCTATGTCGCTTTTAACCACTATATTGGGTTCTTTCCCAAAAGCGATTTTTCACATTATATATGTCGTATGAACAATTTAAGAAAGAAAAAAAGGTTTGCATTGCATGATATCAATATTTATTGGAAAGACTTCGGGTTGGGTGATTAGGCCAACTACAGTATACAAGTGTTTTTTGGAAAATAAAAAACTAGCATAGAAAATGATTAAATTACAAAATAAAGCCGAGGAGGGTTGGATATGTAGGTTGTTTCATGGTTGTGAGCATTAGTAGTAAAAACGATGTAGGTTTTTGATGTGCCATGTTCTTGGATTTAGTCTTCCTTCTATTGTTGCTAAGGTATACATGCCTTTTCTGAGGACCTCAGTGATACAGTATGGTCCTTCCAATGATTGCCCTAGCTTCCCGCTTGGCTCTTTTTTACTTGCTTCATTTTTCCTTAACATCCAATCTTCTATTTTGAACGCTCGACCAATACTACATCGGTTATAGTATTTTTCTACGGAAAAATTGTAACATGCTTGGCGCAGGGATGCTATTTTCCACTTTTCGTTCAGCATGTCAAGGTTGTGGTGCGAATATTTCTTGTTTGCTTCTTTGTAGAATTTTTTTTTCTAAGGTACTGTTAGTACATGAAAGTGCTCCATAGTCAATCCAAGATGATGTATCTTTCCGAGATAGTCTGGACTCCGAGATGAAGAGTAGATTCCGAGATGTATAGATTTTCGAGAAGTTATTGCTTCGAAATTTGTTTAATGTACTCTGACATAAGAGAAAGTACTAGTTTTTTGTTTAATGTTTGTAATGTACTATCATACAACTGAAAAGATCAATAGAAACATCTAGTATTTGTCTTTAGTAAATCCTTTCGCTATAAAAGGGGTGTCAATCGTTGTAATAGTATGAACTGTTTAAACAAATTCACTTCTATCAAATCAAAGAATTATTCAGTCAGTCATTTTTCGCTAACATTCTTCTTGTTCTTATTTAGTTTACACTGTTCATACTTTAAATTAATCATCTTGAGCACATTGTTGAGTTATTTACTTCAAGGCTTGATTGGTTTATCTAGACCTGATTAGATCTTTTATTGTAAGGTTACGCCTTATGATCTGATGAGTCAAACACTCTACATGCTATCTGTTAGCATTAGCGTCTACATCATCATCAGTGTCAACGTATCAAGTCTATTAACGTCAACGTGTAGATAGTTATTCTATGTAATCTTTTGTATATTTGGTAATGATACAAATTAGTATAGAATAGATAGAAGATCTGATATCATTGTATTGACGATCGGTTCTTAGTATACATTAGATAGAATCCCATTAACCAAGGGATATACTTGTATGGATTAGTATATAATGAAAATTAGGGTAAACACTAATGTTAAGTTCATCTTGGTGACAGTCTTTGTGACAACCTGTTTTCTTAATAAATACAACCCCTTTCTTGGTGAAATACAATTTGATGAATCCTTTGTGTTATTTACTTTTCCGTTCTTTATATGCTTAATAATTTTGTTATTGTTTGTTATACTTGAAGTGTATCTGATCGACACAAATCTTCAATTGGTATGTAGAAAACTAAGGCCATGGTTGTTCCTGAAGCCATGGACTATCAGATACGTAAAATTGTTGAAAAAGGTCCTCACGTTACTATGTATCAAACTATGGCCAACAATGCTCTCATTGGTCCCTTGAAACAAAAACCAGAAACTAGATTTGATGAATATGACAAGAGACTGATTAATCTTGATGTAAAAGCTAGAGCAGTGATAGGAAACTCACTTCTCTATCACATGTATCATCTTGTGCAGAAGGGTGACTCAGACGAGGAGATGATGGAAACGCTGACAGAGGCGTATGAAGGCACTGTGAAAATTCAGGCCATAACCATCAACAACCTCAATCGAATATATGAGCATTTCTTTGCTCAACAAGGTGAGTCCTTAACCCAAACCTTTAGTAGGTTTAACTATTTGGTTAATGATTTGTGCAGGCTGGGAATCGTCAAGCATTCTTCTCATTTGGTTCTAAAGTTCCACAAATATCTTGTGAAAAGATGGGAAGATCATGTCGATGTCCTTAAGAATAGTGAAAAGATCAATTCCATGGATTTGAACTCCTTGTTTGGAAATCTATGAAATTACGAAGAG
Source organism: Lactuca saligna (assembly GCF_052625555.1). Lineage (NCBI taxonomy): Eukaryota > Viridiplantae > Streptophyta > Magnoliopsida > Asterales > Asteraceae > Lactuca > Lactuca saligna. Next base: position 302,585,209 of record NC_136420.1, on the reverse strand, counting down.
ACCAAAACTCTTCGTAAGGACATCATGACAGACTCAAGCAAGGACAAGTTTATAGCCATGGTTTCTCGAAAGGAAGCAGTGAAGCACATCAGTGACTTAGATAACTCAAATTAGGGTGACAAGAATGAGGAAGATCTCACTGATGAACTTGTAGCCAACACTGCACTTATTGTCAAGCGTTATGAAGAAAGAAGATAAAATGGGGGTCAAAGAGCTCGGGTTATGAGAACCAATTCAGCAAGGAGATCAACTTCAGAAAAGAAGAACTCGTGTAATTTTTTTATCGTGGAAGCGCTGACCATTTTTCCAGAGACTGCAAAGAGAAGAAAGAAGCTTAAAGTACTGACAACTATGAAGTGTTGTATAAGAAGTTGTTGGCCCATATAAATAAGGAAAACATCTTTCTGCTAAAGGGATTCATTGCAAAACAAGAGGATCATGAAGAATGGGTGGAAGAGGAGGAGACATCTAAAGATGAGGGATTTAATGCTAAGGGTCAAATGGATCTTAAAAATGATTTCCCTGATGGTAATATCAAAATGTATGATGCTGATAATTCTCACGCTCTCCAAGGACCAAGTCGAAATCTAGGACATACTTGGTACCTAGACACATGAATGGTCTTAAGTCCATCTTAATAGATTTTGCGAAGAAAGATGGTCCCAAGGGGAGTTTTGGCGACAACAATGAAGAAGATTTCACTGAAGTTGGAACTTTTGAGTATAGGGCGTTGAAGCTGAAAGAGGTGTTCTATGTCAAGGGCCTAAAAAGAAATCTCATCTCCGTCATTCAACTTTGTGATGCTGGTTATAAAGTTCTTTTCGATTTCCATGAAGGGAGGTGGTGTGCGTCGTTTGTATGGTGACTCGTTTGGAATATTTGGACAAAGGGACTAAAACACTAATGGGTCTAATGAACCTTAATTGATCAAAAGACCTAGTTATTGGGCCTATTAGGCTAAGATGGGGTTGGAAACCCTATTTAGGGTTTAGAAAACCCTAATATTGAATCTATGGGCTTGGAATTTATCGGGACCACACTTGAATTATTCACTAAACTTAATATATATTAATTAATAATCATTTGCAGTCAACCTAAGTCAATATTGGACTTAATGGATTAAGTCCTTAATGGGTTAAGTAGGAAAACTTAACCCTAATCATCATTTTATGTGAAAACCCTAATTTCACTTGGACCTTGAGTTGGGCCTTTCCATTGGGCTTTGGTAATTAGATTATTAATGGGCCATCCAAAAATAATCGTACGAACTAGAATATGTTGATGGGCTTAGGGTAAGGCTCATATGAGGGTGTGGGCACAATTTAGAAAATTGGGTCGTAGATGGGCCATAGTTTGGGCCTTGATGATTATATGATATTGGGCAATTGGAAATGCCAAATGTTTTGATTGGACTAAGTAGTTGGGCCTTTAATTATGGCCATGTAAAGTTTTGGGCCCAATTTGGAAAATTAGGCCATATGTTAGGCTTTGAATCCTAGTTTGACTTTTGGGCCTTTGGATTGAGCCTTGGTCTTGAATCAAGCCAAGATAGGGTAATGTAGCCTGTTACTCCAAGAACTTTTGGTTATTTGTTGGGACGCAATTATTAATTGGGTGATGTTTTGATATTGACAGTTCGGGAATCTATCATCCAACAGTTGGGATTGCGTATATGAGACTTTAACATTTTGAGGTGAGTTATCCTCACTATATCATTAGAGTCTAAGGCACCAAGGCCGACCCTTTATGGATTGTATCCGGTTATGGTATGATATGTTTATTGGTTTGCATCCTAGTAGTTAGGATGAGGTTATGTTTTTGCTTAGTGACCTGGTTAGGTCGGTGTCCTAGTTATAGGATGTTGCTATGCTATATGATCTGTTAGATCGGTTTGATTGTTATATATGTATGCTAGCATATGATAGTTATCTGCACATGTTTGTTTTGATTTGGGATGGGTTATGGCGGTCTTGCTTTGTGCTGAAGGCCAACATACCCAGGGCGAACCGGATATACTACAAACCCGAAAGGGTATGGTAGTCAGACCAAAGGTTATCGTGGACCTGGTTCCCATTCCTTTGCGTGTGAACAAGGCTTTCATGGGCATGGATTCGTTGAGACCTAATAGGGCAGTGATCGACTGTGAGCAGCAATTTTTTCGGGTTTGGACCCCTAGTGGGGGAGAGTTGATGATTCAGGGTAAGAGACCGCAGTGTGGGCCGAGTATGTCTTCTACTGTGAGAGCCAGACGCTACCTTCATTAAGGTTGTTCGGGTTTTGTTGCCTATGTTATGGATACCCTGGATAAGGGTAAAGCAACGGTGGACGATGTGTTGATTCTGTAGGAGTATTTGGATGTGTTTCTGGAGGATTTACTTGGGGTGCCTTCGGAGAGGCTGGTTGAGTTTAGGATTGATTTGGATCCGGGTGCGGCTCTAATTGCCAAAGCATCATATCGATTGGATCCTCCCAAGATCCAGGAGTTGTCTACAAAGATGCAGAAGCTGTTAGACAAGGGGTTAACCAGGTTGAGCAGTTTTCCTTAGGGAGCCCCGATTCTATTTGTAAGGAAGAATGACAGGTCTCAGCAGATGTATATTGATTACCCGGAGTTGAAAAAGGTAAGGGTGAAGAACTGTTATCCTCTCCCGAGGATTGATGATCTTTTCGACCAGCTTCAGTGTGCATCATGGTTCTCCAAGATTGATTTGCGATTGGGTTATCACAATATGCGGGTCCGGGATGAAAATGTGCAGAAGACAACTTTCTGGAAACGATATGGTCATTATGAGTTCGAGGTGATCCCATTTGGCCTCAACAATGCTCCAGCCGCGTTCATGGATCTCATGAACCGTGTGTATAATCTGATGTTGGATTGATCTGTGATAGTATTCATTGATGATATCTTGGTTTTTTCCAAGACTCAGGAGCATCATGAAGAGCATTTGAGATAGGTGTTGGAGACTTTCAGGAGGGAGAGACTTTTCGCAAAGTTCTCCAAGTGCGAGTTCTAGTGGCGCGAGGTTCAGTTTCTAGGACACCTTGTCAACCAGAAGGGTATTCTGGTCGTTTCGGCCAAGATCGAGGTCGCGATGCAGTGGGAGGTTTTGAGGTCTCCATCCGATATTTGGAGCTTTATTGGTTTGGCTGGTTATTATCGGAGATTCATTAAGGACTTCTCCAAGATCGTTGTTCCATTCACCTGACTGACTAAAAAGTCAATGACTTTTTGCTCTGGGCCTGAGCAGTAGGCAACTTTTGAGACTCTCAGGCAACGGTTGTGTAAGGCACCGATTCTGACCCTGTCGGAGGGTGTTGATGACTTTGTGGTTTATTGTGATGCATTGATCTCAGGTTTGGGGCAGTATTGATGTAGCGAGGTCACGTGATCGCTTACGCTTCGAGGCAGCTAAATCCACATGAAGTGAATTATCCGACACATGATTTGGAGCTGGGGGTGGTGGTTTTTGCCCTCACGATCTGGCAGCATAATCTCTATGGGGTCTGGTGTACCATTTACATGGATCACAAGAGCCTGAGGTACTTGATGGACCAACCGAATCTGAATATGAGGAAACATGGATGGTTAGATGTGGTGAAGGTTTATGATTATGAGATCCATACCACCTAAGGAATCCCTATGTAGTGGTCGATGCTCTCAGCCACAAGGTGGTCGCGGCTCTAATCCGAGGTATATGCATGAGTATCACAGTGATTACTCCATTTTTGGAGCAGATTCGAGAGGCATAGGTTGAGGCCATGAAGGAAGAGCGTCGAAAGTGTGAGTAGATTGTGGGTCAAGTGGCTTCCTTCAACTATGATAGCCACACACTGTTGACTCAGCATTGAAGGGTTTGGGTTCCGTATTGGAGCGGGTTTGCCAAGTTCTGATGGAGGAGGTTCACAACTCGAGATTCTCCATTCATCCTGTGGCAGCGGAGATGTATAGGAATCTTCATTCTGATTATTGGTGGCCCTGCATGAAGCGTGATATAGCATGGGTTGTTGTAACACCTGATTCCCGATACACATTTAATTTAATCATTTTTGTATTTCCTCTGGGACTCGACGAGTTGGTGGCCCAACTCGTCGAGTAGGGTCGCGATCCGCAAGCATTTTAAGTAACCTACTCGATGAGTCGGGAGACTGACTCCGCGAGTAGGTGTTGCTTGAGGGAATCCTTAAATCTGAAGGTTTGCACCCTCTTTAAACGTCTTATTGCAGCCTCTATTGTCCATTATGCTCCCAGAACACTTCTTATCGAAACCCTAGATGCTTTGAGTTATCTAAGGCCATTTTTGGTGCTTTTGGGTGGTTGTGAAGCTTGGAAGGAAGGAGGAAGCTTGGGCATTCGATTTGGGGCTTGTAGATCTAGAGATCAATCAAGGTAAATGCCCCCTGTTTTGGTCTTTCTTGTGGTTGTTCATCTCTAGGGATTAGATTTTGGGTGCATTTAGGGCTTTCTAAGTCATTTCAAATTTGTGATGGGATTCATGGAGTTCTACTTTCAGATCTGAGTCATTGGAGGGCTCTCATGGCATAAAGCTGCCAACTTTATGGCCATGAGAGCCCTATGCACATTGTAGAGAACCTTTTATGGATTTTTTAGCCAAAAACACCATGCATGTGCACCAAGTTTGGAACTTTACGTATAAAATAGACATTAGGATGCCAGATCTATGGTTTTGAGGTGTTAAGACCCATTTAAATCGACTGTATAGTATTGTTCACGAATGGACTCGCCGAGTTGTTCTTGGGACTCGGCGAGTCGAGGCGTAATGCCCACCGAATCCATTCTACAAATGGACCAGATGTTAGGGAGGGGAGTCCCGTAGAGGTTTAGACGCGAAAAAGGACCTGAGAACCATGGGACTCGACGAGTGTATGAATAGACTTGGCGAGTCCAAGGCAATCTCCCAACGTTTGAAGATGAACTCGCCGAGTTGTTCATAAAACTCGGCAAGTCGAGCACAGGATTAGATCATATGATGAAGATGAACTCAACGAGTTGTTCATACTAGTCGGCGAGTCCCTATCGAGTCATAGCCAAACTCGACGAGTTGAGGTGTGAAGAAGGCCAGACGAAAGGATAGGGACTTGACGAGTTGGCGACCCAACTCGGTGAGTCGGGTCAACTGGAAGTTAACTTTGACATTGACTTTTACTTTGACTTGGTTAGGGGTAAAATAGTCATTTTACCCTAAGAGTAGATATTAGATTCTGACTGAGTGTTTTGTGGGGATTGTAGCCGGAGGATTTCCGGAGCAACAACAGACATAGATTTCCTACACAGATTATCAGCAGCTACTCGTACGAGATGAGTTACCTTCCAGTAACGGTGGGTCTATGGCCACAATGTCGGCCCACCAGTAGGATTTGTATGTTAGATGAATTTCTTTGTGATATCATCTAGGTTTGTTGGTACCTGATATGTCATATGCTGGCATGATATGTTATATTTAATAGTAGTAGAGTTCGGTTGTAAGGACCGATTAGTAGGTCAAGCACCCCAGATATGTCTAATAGTATGTGATGATATGTGTATATGCTAGCATCATATGTTATATGCGATAGTGGTAGTAGGATAGGAATAGTCCCCATGTTCGGTTGTTAGGACTGAAGGGTAGTTCGGACACCCCAGATATGTCCGATAGTATGTTTATGTTATGATATATGTGATAGTAGCAATAGGGGGTGGAATAGTCCGCGAGGGTCGGTTGTCAGGACTGATAGGTAGGTCAGCAACCTAGAATGGCTTGACACGGGAAGGTCGGCACTCCAGAATGGTTTGACATGGTCGGCACCCCAGAATGGCCGTACCAGGTAGGTCGGCACCCCATAATGGTTGTACTGGGTAGGTTGGGCACCCCGGAATTGCCCAGCAATATGTATGCTATATGATTATATGTTATGTGGTACGATGGGGGAATTCACTAATCTTCGTACTTACAGTTTACAATTTTTGTTTCAAGTACCTCTTTGGCGAAGGGGAATGAGACAACACGGTAGCAGCACATCATACACACACATTGGTTTTCCGCACTTGAGATATTCTGGGATTGTACTCTAACATGTTAATATTTTATGATTTGGGTTTTCATATATGATATATTGATTTATGAAATGATATATTTTATGTGAATATTTTTATAACCATTTAATTAAAATGAAATTTTTGGACTCAAAATTTAGGATGTTACAAGTTGTTATCGGAGCCCTAGTTTGAGTGATTTGGACACATCCTCGGGGATGTCTGGATTCAAATCGAGGGATTAAAATCTTTTTACAAGAAAATGGTTTTCTAAAAGATAAGTTAAAGGAGTTTTGAGAATGTACGAAGTGTGTGATTTGCGCGACCAGCCGAGCTCAAGTAAGTATTCCCCATAGTACCCATACAAGTTCAAGTTATCAGTTTCTAAAATCGAGGGATTAAAATCTTTTTACAAGAAAATGGTTTTCTAATAGATAAGTTAAAGGAGTTTTGAGAATGAATGAAGTGTGTGATCTGCACGACCGGCCAAGCTCAAGTAAGTATTCCCCAAAGTACCCATACAAGTTCAAGTTATCAGTTTCATTAGAACAACATGCTAGAATAGAACTAAGGTTCTAGGAATGATGCCTTATGTGCCTGCTTTATGTGTTTCAGCCTATGTGAATTGCATGCTAGTATTGAGTAGACAACAATAGGATAGTCTGTTTAGGTTATGCCTGATTGTATGATCTTAGCATTGTATGCTAGTACAATTTCTTGTTATGAGGATAGGGTTGCTTTAGATCATTCCCCTTTTGTCTGAATGCTACTTGCTTTGTGCTTTGTGGGACATGGAGTGATGGTAGTTAGATATTAGGTGAATACGTTAAGTCACATGTGATCAGGGTTTGATAATCATATAGGATTGGATTTGACCCTATTTCGCAGCTCTTGTTTGAGTCCTAACCGTTGTAGGGATGAGTCCTTTACTCGAAGGATTATCCAGGTCTCATTGCATGTGATTGTATTCAGGTAATGACTAATTGGCATTACAAAGAGGCATTCAGCAGTTGAGGACTGGTTTGGGTGGAGTTAGAGGTACCCTAGGGCAAGCCTAGGATGGGAATAGCAGAGATCAGTAGTAGTAGAAGGGACTTGGTCGAGTCAAGGCAGGCCTTGAGGAAAGTACGGATAGATGTGGAAGGTAGTATAGGCCCGTACTACTGAAAGCAGAGGATCCGTACTTGAGTCGAGGAAGGCAGAGACAAGACCGAGAAACTTGTGATAGATGTGATCCCTCTATATTTATCAGCATCACTGATAGTTTTCATTATGTATTGCAGAATGGTGGTGCTACATCTGAGGCCAGCAATTGGCAGTTCAGGAGAGGGATCGGGTTTGGGCACAAGTTCCGAACCAATGGATGAGAGGCTACGCGAGTTCATCGCATCTGAGATCACTAGAGGCATCCTTGATGCGACCCCAATCATCTTTGGGTCAATAAAGGAAGGGATTATCGAGCTGATGGAGGATCGCCTCAAGGCGTTCAGGAGTGACATGGCGACCATCCAGCCAGGATCATGCACACTGTCCTTTAAGGACTTTAGGGGCAATGGTGCACTCGATTTCCATGGGGGCAAAGGACCACATTGCTGCCAGACGATGGATTGCAGACATTGAGTCGGCGCAGTTGACTAGCTTCTGCCCCAAGAAGTCGAAGGTACGATATGCAGCAGGATGCTTGAGAGACCGGGCCAGGGATTAGTGGGAGTCGGTTGGTGAATCTCTGGGAGCCTCGGCTATTGAGGCTATGAAATGGCCACACTTTGTGACCCAGTTCAGGAGTGAGTTCGCGCCAGCTGTGGAGCTTCAGCAGCTGGCCAGGGAGTTTTTGGATATAAGACAGACTACAGAGACTGTGGCGGAGATCACCACCAAGTTCCGGGAGAGGGCGTTGTTGGTGCCCCAATATGCGGGAGATGAGGACATGAGGAGGACCCGCTACCATGACATGTTCCGAGGAAACATTCGGGAGCATGTTAGTTTTTCAACTTGCCCTACCCTGGATTCCATGATTGCTAGGACAAGGGAGAGGGAGACTGATCTGGAGCACATCTGAAAGATGAAGGTAGAGGAGGGACAGACGACTGGGGCTTCGGGGAAGAAGCCCAAAGGATCAGATGGTAGGCCGAAAGGCTAGTCAGGACAGGGATGCTACAGGAAATGCGGCGGGCCACTCGAGGGCGCACGTAGATTGTGATCGTCGGGATGCTACAAGTACGACAAGATGGGGCATTTTAGTAGGGATTGTACCGCCCCTGCACCCACTATTCAGACATCCGAGTTGCTATGTTTCCACTACAACCAGAGGGGCCATAAGAAGGTCAATTGCCCCCAGTTGACAGCAGCAACGCTAGTGAAGGCGCCAGCCCCAGCAACCCTACAGAACACTGATGGCCGGCAGGGCAAATCAGAGGCTCCATTAGTGAGGAGTCGGGCCTCCAGTTGACTACCGAGGACGCACGCACCGCACCCAGTGTGGTGGCGGGTATGATTCTTTCCCTATGATTTATTTATATTATGTTTTGATCTTGATTTATGCTTGTATATACATGTTTAGGATCGTTCCATGTGAACGGTATACCGGTTTAGGTATTCTTTGATTCGGGGGCTACCCGATCGTTTGTTTCTCTTGCGCTTAGCAAGAAGTTTTCTGAGTCTTCGGGCATGTTGGATTGCTCTCAACAGGTTGAGATTGCAGACGATCGGTCCATGCGAGCATCAGAGGTCTTCCAGGATTGTGTTTTGAGGTTGTTCGAAGAGCATTATCTAGTGGATTTGGTTCCCATACCGTTGAAGGGGAAAAGGTTATTATTGGTGTGGATTGGCTGAGCCCCAATGGGACATTGATTGACTGCGCACTATAGTTGGTTCGAATCAGGACCCCGGGTGGGGGAGAGCTAGTGATTCATGGCGAGAGGCCACAACGAGGATCAACCTTATGTTCGACAGTGAGAGCGAGGTGCTACCTTCAGAAAGGTTGTGCATGATTCGTCGCCTATGTTATGGATGCCCGGGAGGCGGGTAAGACAACGGTGGAAGATGCGCCCGTGGTACGAGAGTTTGCGGATGTATTCCCCGAGGAGTTGCCTGGGATACCTCCGGAGAGGCAGGTGGAATTCAAGATCGACCTCGTCCCTGGTGCGACTCCGATATGCAAGGCACCATATCGGTTGGCTCCTCCCGAGATGCAGGAGTTGTCTACATAGCTTCAGGAGCTGTTAGACAAGGGATTCATTAGATCGAGCAGTTCACCCTGCGGAGCCCCGATTATGTTTGTAACGAAGAAGGATGGGTCACATCGGATGTGTATAGACTATCGGGAGCTGAATAAGGTAAAGGTGAAGAACCGTTACCCACTCCCAAGGATTGATGAGCTCTTTGACCAGTTACAGGGAGCATCTTGGTTCTCCAAGATTGATCTACGGTCAGGATATCACCAGATGTGGGTCAGGGATGAGGATGTATAGAAGACCGCTTTTAGGACCCGCTATGGTCATTATGACTTTGTAGTGATGCCATTCGGGCTCACCAACGCTCCAGTCACGTTCATGGATCTCTTGAACCGTGTATGTAGACTGATGCTGGATCGGTCCTTGATAGTATTTATAGACGATATCTTGGTCTACTCCAAGATGCAGTAGGAGCATGAGGAGCATTTGCGAGAGGTTTTGGAGACCCTGCGGACAGAGAGCTTGTACGCCAAGTTCTCCAAGTGTGAGTTCTGGTTGTGCGAGGTGTAGTTTATAGGCATATTGTCAACCATGACGATATTTTGATCGACTCAGCCAAGGTAGAGGTCGTGATGTGGTGGAAGGTTTCGAAGTCTCCATCTGAGATTCGAAGTTTCCTGTGATTAGTTGGCTACTATTGGAGATTCATCCAGGATTTCTCCAAGATAACTGTACCCTTGACTCAGTTAATGAAGAAGGTCGTAGTCTTTCGTTGGGGGCCTGAGAGCAGGTAGCGTTCGAGACACTGAGAAAGAGATTGTGCGAGGCGCCAATCTTAGCCTTGCCAGAGGGTGTAGAGGGTTTTGTTGTATACTGCGATGCATCCTTCTCAGGAGGTGGATTACCCGACACACGAGGGCATGTTATTGCTTAAGCTTCGAGGCAGTTAAAGCCTCACGAGGTGGATTACCCGACACACGATTTGGAGCTGGGGGCTGTTGTGTTCTCCCTCAAGATTTGGCGTCATTACCTCTATGGGGTTCATTGTACCATTTACACGGACCATAAGAGTTTGAGGTATCTCATGGATCAGCCGAATATGAACATGAGGCAGCATCGGTAGTTAGATGTGGTGAAGGATTATGATTGTGAGATCCTTTACCACTCGAGGAAGGCCAATGTAGTGGCCGATTCGCTTAGCCGCAAGGCAGCTCTGATTAGGGATATCTGCATGCGGATGACCGTGGTGACTCCACTACTAAAGCAGATCTGAGAGGCCTAGCAGGAGCCTATGAAGGAGGAATATCGAAAGAGTGAGTGTATTGTGGGTCAGGTTTCCTATTTTGACTATGATAGCCGGTGATTGTTGAAACTACACCGCAGGTTGTGGGTTCTATACCATGGGGGTGTGCGCCAGGTCTTGATGGAAGAGGTGCACAAATCCCGATTCTCCATTCATCCCGGGGAAACAAAGATGTATAGGTATGTTCGTCTAGATTATTGGTGGCCCTGCATGAAGTTGGACGTAGCATGGTATGTTGAGCGATGCTTGACCTGTAGGAAGGTCAAGGCCGAGCACCAGAGACCACATGGCAAGATGCAGCCATTGGATATTACCCTGTGGAAGTGGGAAGATATTACCATGGACTTCATCACCAAACTTCCCAGGACCACGCGGGAAGTGGATTTCATATGGGTCATCGCGGATCGGTTGACCAAGAGTGCACATTTCATACCGATCTTGGAGAGTATCTCGGCCAAGAAGTTGGCCAACATCTACATCCGAGAGGTGGTGACTCAACACGGAGTGCTAGTCTCCGTGGTTTCTGACAGGGATGTGCGGTTCACCTCCAGGTTTTGGATGAAATTCCATGATGAATTGGGTACTCGACTGCACTTTAGCGCAACTTTTCACCCGCAGACGGATGGTCAGAGCGAGCGGACCATCCAGACTTTGGAGGATATGCTACGGGCATGTGTGCTAGACTTCGATGGTAGCTTGGACACCTACCTCCTATTAGTTGAATTCTCCTACAACAACAGCTATCACGCGAGTATCGATCGTCCTCCTTTCGAGATGTTATACGGGAGGAAGTGAAGGACCCCGATATGTTGCGGTGAGGTTGGTCAGAGGATCATAGGGAGCATCGAAGTGCTGCTCAAGATGACTAAAAGGATTGAGTAGGTCCGGAGCAAGCTCCAGACTGCGCAGAGTCGGCAGAAAAGCTATGCCGACAAGCGTCGTTCAGACCTGGAGTTCCAGGTCGGGGATATGGTTCTTCTGAAGGTGTCGCCTTGGAAAGGTGTCATCCGATTCAGGAAGAGGGGAAAGTTGGGCCCTAGGTACATTGGGCCTTTCATGGTTATGGCTTGGGTGGGCAAGGTAGCATATAGGATGGATCTGCCAACCGAGCTCAGTCAGATTCATAGCACCTTTCACATCTCCCAATTGCGGAAATGTATGGTGGATGATTCGGCAGTGGTGCCTTTAGAGGATACTCAGGTTGATGACATTCTAAACTACATCTAGCGGCCAGTGGAAATTCTTGACAGGAAGTCGAAGGATCTTAGGAACAAGAAGGTGGAGCTAGTAAAGGTGCAGTGGCAGCACCGCAAGGGCTCGGAATGGACTTGGGAGCCAGAGGACAAGATGATGGAGCATTACCGCAAACTTTTTCAAGGTCGAGCAGCATACTTCGAGGAAGAACTCTAAAATAAGTGACGGAGATTTGTAACACCTAATTCCTAGTACGCATTTAATTTAAGCATTTCTGTATTTCCTCTGGGACTCGACGAGTTGGTGGCCCAACTCGTCGAGTAGGGTCGTGATCCGCGGGCATTTTAAGTGACATACTCGATGAGTCGGGAGACTGACTCAGTGAGTAGGTTCTATTTAAGGGAAATCCTAAATTTGAGGGTTTTCACCCTATTTAAATGTCTTATTGCATCCTCCATTGTCCCTTATGATCCCAAAACACTTCTTATCAAAACCCTAGATGCTTTGAGTGATCTGAGGCCATTTTTGGTGCTTTTGTGTGGTTGTGAAGCTTGGAAGGAAGGAGGGATCTTGGGAATTTGATTTGGCGCTTGTAGATCCAGAGATCTTATTCCATTTTCATCTTTAGGGCTTACCTTTTGGGTGCATTTAGAGCTTTCTAAGCCATTTCCGGATTTTTGATTGGATTCATGGAGTTCTACTTTCAGATCTGAGTCATTGGAGGGGTCTCATAGCATAAAGGTGCCAACTTTATGGCCATGAGAGCCCCATGCACATTGTAGAGAACCTTTTATGGATTTTTTTAGCCAAAAACACCATGCATGTGCACCAAGTTTGGAACTTTACGTATAAAATGGACATTAGGAGGCCAGATCTATGGTTTTGTGGTGTTAAGACCCATTTAAATCGACTGTATAGTATTCTTCATGGATGGACTTGCCGAGTTGTTCTTGGGACTCAGCGAGTCGAGGCGTAATGACTACCGAATCCATTCTAAGAATGGACCACATGTTAGGGAGGGGAGTCCCATAGATGATTAGATGCGAAAAAGGACCTGAGAACCATGGGACTCGACGAGTGTATGAACAGACTCGGCGAGTCCAAGGCAATCTCCCAACGTTTGAAGATGAACTCGCTGAGTTGTTCATACAACTCGGCGAGTCGAGCACAGGATTGGATCATATGATGAAGATGAACTCAGCGAGTTGTTCATACAAGTCGGCGAGTCGGATGAAGGTTGATTCGGAGTTATTTTAGAAGGAGAACTCATCGAGTCATAGCCAAACTCGACGAGTTAAGGTGTGAAGAAGGCCAGACGAAAGGATACGGACTTGACGAGTTGGCGACCCAACTCGGCGAGTCGGGTCAACTGGAAGTTGACTTTGACTTTGACTTGGTCAAGGGTAAAATTATCATTTTACCCTAAGAGTGGGTATCAGATTCTGACTAAGTGTTTCGTGGGGATTGTAGCTGGACGATTTCTGGAGCAGTAGCAGACAGAGATTTCCCGCACAGATTATCAGGAGCTACTCGTATAAGGTGAGTTACCTTCCAGTAGCGGTGGGTCTACAGCCAAAATGTTGGCCTACCAGTAGGAGTTTTAAGTTAGATGAATGTCTTTGTGATATCATCTAGGTTTGCTGCTACCTGATATGTTATATGCTATCATGATATGTTATATATGATAGTAGTAGAGTTCGGTTGTTAGGACCGAAGGGTAGGTCAGGAACCTCAGATATGTCTGACAGTATGTCATGATATGTTTATATGTTGGCATGATATGGTCTATACGATAGTGGTAGTAGAAGGGGAGTAGTCCCCAAGTTCGGTTGTTAGGACCGAAGGGTAGTTCGGACACCGCATATATGTTCGATAGTATGTTTATGTTATGATATATGTGATAGTAGCAATAGGGGTGGAATAGTCCCCGAGGGTTAGTTTTCAGAACTGACGGGTAGGTCAACACCCCAGAATGGCTTGACACGGGAAGGTCGGCACCCCAAAATGGCTTGACATGGGTAGGTCGGCACCCCATAATGGCCGTACCGGGTGGGTCGGGCACCCCAGAATTGCCCGACAGTATGTATGCTATATGATTGTATGGTATATGGTACAATGGGGGAACTCACTAAGCTTCGTGCTTACAGTTTATAGTTTTGGTTTCAGGTAACTCTTCAGCGAAGGGGAAGGAACCGGCGTGATAGCAGCACATCATACACACACGCATTGGTTTTTTGCACTTGAGATATTTTGGGATTGTACTCTCACATGTTAATATTTTATGATTTGGGGTTTCTGACATGATAGATTGATTTATGAAATGATAGATTTTACGTGAATGTTTTTATAACCATTTAATTAAAATGAAATTTTTGGACTCGAAATTTGGGATGTTACAGTTGTGGAGCGGTGCTTGACTTGCAGGAAAGTCAAGGCCGAGCATCAGCGACCTCACGACAAGATGCAACCGTTGGAGATTCCCGTGTGGAAATGGGAAGACATCACCATAGATTTTATCACCAAGCTGTTGCGTTTTGAGCATTCTAACACTTCCTAAGTGTACATGCAACCCTAATAACGTTGAATCTATGTTTTCTCTATATACATGCAAATTTCTTTTTCAATGTTATGTCCTAGCTAGCATGGCATGGGGATTAGATAAAACATAAAGAACTAGTAGAAATACATACCTTGTTGTTGCTTGGATTCCTTCAAGACTTTGTGAGCCTAGCACCCCAAATGTTGTGCCTCAAATGCTTCACACAACACCACAAAACTTGGAATAACTTGAGAGAATATTTCTTACACTCAAAAATCGGTTATGCCCTCTCCAGTAACACACTAGTCCGATTTTGCATGCTATAGGGTTTCTTTTATAGTGTGTCATAATTAGGAGTTACAAATGTAAACCCTAATTTTCATGACTCTTCATTTCTCATGACCCATGGGTTCGTAACTCCCATGGACTATCCATGGAGCTCCATATGGTTATAACCAAACCCATAAACCATGGATCATTAATCCACCATAAAAGAATTGATGATTGTCATAATCAACCCTATATATTTAATTAGTCTCACTTTGATCACCAAATTAATACTAGATTAATACTTGATCAAATACTAATTAAATAATACTATTATTAATATATTAGAACTTATAATATATTAATAATCATAAGTGCCTTATTCTCTCATTTAGTCTATCCACATATTGCAATGCCATGCAACCCAAATGGACCATGCTGGGTCGGGTCAAGTTCATACCAAATAAAGTTATGGACTTAGACACTATATCCAACAGTCTCCTACTTGGATAAGTCTAATAACTATATTTGCAAATATGACTTCAAAATCCAACTATCAATCGTAGCTCTTTCAAAGTCTCTCGGAACTGAGATGATGATGATACGCCATTTAAGATAAGTGATCATATAATCCTCTGTTCTCATGATATCAGCCGGACAAACACATGGAACATGGTCTTACTTATTTTCCAGCATTTGTTTCTCGATCTCCGATTTGTTTCGACATAGAACTAAATTGAACACATCAATTAGGTTCTGACCGGGCCCGGTACATAGGTCAAAACCAAATCATCGAGGGCCCAGATATCGCTTCTATTTCTAGAAGGAACAGATAAACTTCGACTGATATGCTTGTACTAACTACTTGTTGAATTACTCACAAAGGCACGTTTTATAACATCGAGTTACCAATGCGTTTTCGTACAATCAATGAATAACCAACTCATAGTCAACAACTCATATCTCTAGGTTTGAAGATTTATATGATATTACCATCTCACGATCACTCGAGATAAATTCCATGAAGTGATACAAGTGAGTGTGGGTTGAATCCAATACTCAGCCCTTATGAGTACTCATGAATGTTGTAGCAACCATTGCATTTTCCAAAGCACTTTAGACAAATCGTACAAGCTAAATTCATGACAGTCTTAAATCAATACTTACTTCCAAAGTTTGACTAATTGTGGATGGTTTGAATAACTTAGTCATTCAGGAAGAATGACCTAGTTATTCTGGAAGTCAAAACATGCAAAGTGAAACACAAGAATAATACTAATCTTATATGGCCCCAACACTTTGAGTGTAAATAAAACACCTTTTATTTAAGCACCATATTGATCACTCATTATTTGTGTTTCGATTAATCAACTTTATGCTTGAATTAAAACATTAGTTGTCCCATGCTCCAAGCATGTACACTATGTTTTTCCAAACAACAATTATGCCATACTCTAAGTATGCATACTATGTTTACATATGGTCCTCTCTTTGTGAAATAGATCAATTGACCATTTTCCAATGATGCTCATTTCACAATTCCAATCCTTGTTGTAAATGCAAGAATACCAAACTCTTGCCATTTACTGTAATCTGTTAGATTCTAAACTTATATGCAATGATCCCCTTGTAACGACTATGCACAGAAGTTATAGAGACTTGGCAACAGACATTACAAAGTATTCCAATGGGAAACAATTCCATGGAAATGAAGTCTCAAATTCAAAGTACATTCCTTTGAACATCCTTCTTAGCATTAAGTTCTTTAATCTTACACAGATTTAAAGAATAACTTCCACCTATGGAGACAATTCCATATTACCATTTTGACCATCACTTCTGAACAAGAGTTACCGCTTTTCAAAATACGTCAATATGGTCCTTACTCTATACTTCTAATTGTCCATGAGCAACCAATCTTTGGTAAACCTCAGATTGTCCTCGACAATTTTGCTTAATCATTTTAGTCATTTCCAGTTATATTCCTTTTTCCATCTTAATGCCATAGGCATTTGGAAAATTTAGAATGGATGAATATTATAGCACATATAATCAAACCTATACCCAAAGCATATGAGACATGATTTATGCTATAAAATTTTTATTTGCCATGTTCTCAAAATTCGAACTATGAAGAGGGATGTCGTAATCATAATCGAATTTTGAGAACGCAACATATATAGAATTTCCTTATGTTGAACCATTCCAGCATAACATTCATATATATTCTTGACTAAAGTAGATTAAATTCTCAATCTAAGCTTGTAGAATTGGAGTGAAATATAGAATCCTCTCCCTCAATTATAGCAAAACAACTTTTCAAAGCAACTTGAAACTTTTGTTTTCTATAAATAACATTGCTAACTTGCAATACTTAACATAATCATCATGCTCCCACTAGCATAATGATTACCAGAATAACACTTTATGCTCCCACTAGCTTTGACATGTACTCAGAAATCAACTAGACTTCTAGAAATCAATACTTTATTGACTTTCTTACCAAAGTTCCTATTTCTGATACTAGATTGCTTTGATAAGACTTTATAAAAATATACACCTTTCCTTAGATAACTCACATGTTTTTCTAGACCTTTTGCAATTCTCACTAGTTAGTGTGCCGGTTAACCACACACGCTCCACTAACTATATGAGAATGCAAATATCACAACCACTATCTACTTAAAATCTTCTTAGTGGAAGCGTTTCCTTACCATCATTTTCATGAATCGAAGAGAAACCTTATGAAAGTTAGATTTTATGGTGTATGTGTTCTTTTCCATGTGAATTTTGTCAAAACCAGAATCACAGGACTAGGTTAGTGACACTTCCAAATTCATATGGACTGAACTTGTGCAATCTTAATTTCTTGCCACCCGGCAGCACAAAGGCCTACCATTGCTTCCCGGTTGTTATGCAAACAGTCGAGAACTTTCAGAACTCCAATGCAAAGCCAACCTTAACTGGGATGAGCACAGAATATGTCAACACGATAGGTTACAAACCTCAAGTCGTGGGCTAGTGATTAACAAAACTCTTGATTAGTTCTTGAAACTATTTCAGAATCTTTTAGACTCCTACTCTCCTATTTGTTGGATTAATGTCTAAGTCCATAACTATAATTGGTAAGACTTGACCCGACCCGGCATGGTCCATTTGGGTTGCATGGCATCATGCACTTGGATAGACTATAATGAGAGAAATAAGACACTTATGGTTATTAATATATTATAAGTTCTAGTATATTAATAATAAGAATAATAAGATTATTTAATTAGTATTGATCAAGAATTAATGTAGGATTAATTAAGTGATCAAAAGAAGACTAATTAAATATATGGGTTGATTGTGTAAATCATCCATACTTGTATAGTGGGCTAATGCTCCATGGATTATCTAGTTGGGCCAAAACCCATATGATGCTCCTTGGATGCTCCATGGTGTATTTGAACCCATGGATCCAAGGAAATGGAAAGTCATGACAATTAGGGTTTGCCCTAATTGTAACACTATATAAAGATCTTATTCTTGACAAAATCGGCCACTAGATTATTCTAGAGAGGGCTAACCGATTTCATGAAGTGTTCTAGTTTCTCTCAAGTTATTCCAAGTGTATTTGGTGTTGTGTGAACCATTTGAGGTGTCACACTTGAGGCACTAAGCACTCAAGCTTCATGAAGACAAGCACCATCAAAGAGGTATGTATTCTATCTTGTTATATTGATAATATTGTATGCTAGATTAGGATAATACCTTGGATGTTCATATTTGCATGTATAATAGAGAAAACATAGATCCAAGGTATTTAGGGTTGCATGTACACTTAGGAGTGTTAGAATGCTCATAACCCAACAGTGGTATCAGAGCCTAGGCTTGTTTTCTTGTTATACCTGCAATAGAAGCTGAAAAATCGAGTTTTGATACTGTCAGCCCAGCTGACTCGCCGAGTCCATAAAGGGACTCGACGAGTCCAAGGCAAAATGCATCCAACTCGCCGAGTTGAGTTCATGCACTCGACGAGTTGGACCCCAGACAGCATATCTTCGAGGTTTTTGGCTAGAAATGGACTAGGAACATTACCCTAAGTTGTTTTGAACCTATAAACTTGTTTTTAAATGTGGTAATGTTCATGCTAATCCATTTTTAAAGATAATTGTCAATAGATTCATGTTTTGTATTAGTTTAAAGGTTAGACTAATTACATGAAAAAGTTTGATTTGAATTATCTTGTTCTTATGAGTTGCTTAGATTAATAGAAAAGTTGAGTGAAAAAGTTGTTTTCAATCCAAATTAATCTAAGAGTTGAGTATAAAATGTGTTTGTGTAACTTATCCTTAAGTTACATGAAGAGTCACATTAAAGACTCATAAAACTCATAATGTTGGCAAAGGTTACAAAAAGATGAAGAGTCTTGTCCTTAAGTTATGGAGGTTCAAGAGTCACTTCATTAATAAATAAATAAATAAAATATGTAACCTTAATTAATTCCATAAGTTATAAAATAAAGAAAAGATTAATTCTTTATTAGTTTAAAGTCTTCCATAATTTGTCCACAAGTTATGGAACTTGAAGAGTTTTTGGATTAAAACTACTTTAAATACATAAGTTATGGAATTAATTAGTTTTGAATAGTTTCAAAACTTGCCCTCAAGTTTTGGAATTTGTAAAGTTTCTCTTATGAATACTTTAATTCCAAGTTAGCCCTTAGAATTTTAAAAGTTAAAATTCAACCCTTATACTTTATAGTATTATAAGTTAATAATATTTATATTTATAAGAATAAAGTCGGTCTTACCGCTAGTACGCCTCATTCACGAAGCCGGTCTATAAGGTGGGTATAAGGTTGTTGCCTATAAAATGGCGACTTAATGGGTGTTCACTCTCACCCACCGCTCGCTTGACTGGTGGAGGGTCGTTAGCCGAACGGGTTTGACATGACTATAATTCTCCCTTCATTAAAAGTATTAATGATAAATACTAAGTAACTAAACTTTTAATAATACCCAATCTTAGTTACTTAGAAAAATGTGAATAAGGTGCTAATCCACGAAATTACACTTTGCACTTTGTTTGAGTCGGTTAGTGGAGCGTGTGTGGTTAACCGGCACACTAACTCGTATTTAACAAGGTAGGCAAAGGGTAACTTAATGTTTATCATAGTATCGATGGAGCGTGTGTGGTTAACCGGCACATCGATTGAGGGGTAAACACTTAAGGGTACCCAGTAATTTGCATGGTTACTTCACACCTTGTTTTGTGATCCTCGGCATCCCAGTCACAAAACCTGAAGGGCACACTCGAGATTGAAACATGCCATTGAACAGTTCAATGAATCTCAAAAGATCTAGGAGTTTCAAAAACCAATTAAAACCTAATAATACATTTCGTTTATCTTGGTGGAAATTGGTGAATCGTCATTCACCTACCTTCAAATTGTTTATAGCTTGGATTACGGCATACCTCTTCTAAGTTATAAAATAGTTTGTTGGGTCCTAGCCTTAATATTTTCATATTGGGTGTCATATTAAGGACTCAAAGATCAACTATCTTGAATATCTCCCATAACATGTCTAGTTTAGACATTTATGATCTTCCCAAATCTCTTGAAACAAGCTTTCCTAATGAAGATGATGTCCCATGGATATCATACTTCTTTCTCCTCCTCCAATTATTCTCCCTAACCCACAAGTTCTTGAAAAGTTTAAAGTCACTCGAGCCCTAATGGCAAGGTAAGGTCTAGGTGTGGTCACATCTTGGAGATGTAGTCACATATTGACAAGCCGGGAGAGAAGGGTGTCGAAGTCTTGAGAAAGTTGGTGGTTCAATCACTTTCTAAGTCACATAGTGAGTTCCTTTGGGACACCTATGAAATAGACTATGACAAGACCCTTAATGATCTTATCTATTGTTAAGATCAACTTCCTGAAACTTTATGGACATTGACAATGGTGACACTGGAAATACAGAAAAAGCATTCTCTTCCCAATGGAAAGGGATCGGCCATAATCAACTCGGTTGAACAAATGGTAAAGAGAAAAGCTAAGTCTATGATAGTCCCGTGTACCATTATCAAAGGGTCCATATGTTTATATTGCCAAAGTAAGGGTTATTATTTGCGAAGCAGCCAAATTTACCTAAGGATGTTAAAGTCAATAAGATTGACTCTACTTCAGGTAAAAGTCCACTACTCTAACTCTGTTAAGTTTCTATTCTGAGATTCCTGATACTTGTTGTGACCGGGTCACATGGTAATGTTTTAAGAATCAAAGAAAAGTAAAGGAACTTAAAAGAAAGAATATGCTGAATCTGATTGCATAGATGGATTTCTATCGCGTAGTTTGAAGATCGGATTCTTGAGCTACTTCTTAGGAGTTATGAGATATTGCTAAGGAATAGACAACAACAAGTTTTCGTATGGATTGTAAGGATAAGTTTTTCCGCATAGTTTTAAAATAAAAGAAAATTTTTGATTTTATTTATTTTAAAATATCCTTACAATGGCATTTGAGGAAAAATTGTTGCTTATATGATTCCATTAATAGCAAAAGTGGAAATATGAAATTGATTCTTTCATTTGTGGTAATGTCTAAATTTACCAAATAAGGAAAGATTCTCATCATCCAAAGTCTCAATTGGACCGGGACTTGGAATCATGCAAGTTGTATAGCATGATGAATGCGAACTTTCAAGTATTGGAAAAAATTAAGACTAATTACTTGTTCACATGGATGTGTGAGTCAAGTAATGGACTAAGGGATCGAGTACATTGTCATGTGCACTGATTAAGTCCACCACAAAAGATATAAGGCTATTCGTCATAGTTTACTAAAGCTCAGTAAATATGATTATACTTACAAGCTTAAGTGTAACTTTGAGACATTGGAAAAAGGTTCCAATGTAAGGCAGAGCGAATAAGAAGAATCAAATTAGGCAGAAGGATAAAAGTTTCTCAAATCTGAAAAGATGGGAGAGTACTTTAGTATCAGTTTTGTGATCATCTTAATGATTAAGAAACCATATCAAAATTAGTTCTCTAAGGAAGTCTTAGTTCATTCTTATGACTAAGAAGAAGGGATCTTGAATTGTTGAAATGGTTAAATCAAGAAGATGAGTCATACTTCGTTTCAATACAAGTCTTAGAGTCATACTCCAAGATTGTAATTTGAGTGACATGTCTTAAATAAGGTTTAAAACACTTGACAAATGTAAGAGTAAAAGTTTTCTACTCTTCTACATTTGAAATTGGTAAGTTGTGATGTTTTGGATAAAACAAAGACCAACTTCGGCCAATTGTATGAAGTGTTTGTCTTGATTAGAATCCACACTATCTCTTGAATATCTGACAAGAGAAGTCTTATATGTCAAGAGGACAGTGGGAGTCTTAAAGGTCTTGAAATTCTCAAGAACTAATCAAGAATGAAACCTGAAGTTCTTCACTAGCACACGACTTGAGGTTTATAACCTATCGTGTTGACATATTCTGTGCCCATTCCAGTTAAAGTTGGCTTTGCATATGAGTTCTTAGAGTTCTCAATGTGTTGCACAACAACTTGGAAGCAATGGTAGGCCCTTGAGCTGCCAGGTGGCAAGAAATTAAGATTGAGTTCAGTCCATATGAGTTTGGATTTGTCATTATCCTTGTCTTGTGATTATGGTTTTGACAAATTCATATGGGTAGGAACTCATACACCATTAAATCTAAGTGTCATAAGGTTTCTCTCCGATTCATGAAAATGATGGTGAGGAAACACTTCCACTAAGTAGATTTTAGCTAGATAGCAATTGTGATCTCAAAGTCGTTAGTGGAGCGTGTGTGGTTTACCGGCACACTAACTTGGACTTGTGAGAAATGGCAAAGGTCAAAACGATCAAGACTATGATTACGGCATCCCTTTTCATAGTTCTTAAAATTGTTTTGACACACCCATGAGCTATCTAAGGGAAGGTGTATGTTTTTGATAAAGTCTTATCAGAACAATCTAGTATCAGAAATCTGAACTTTGGTAAGAAAGTCAATAAAGTATTGATTTCTAGAAGTCGAGCTTTCTGAGTACATGTCAAAGCTAGTGGGAGCATAAGTGTTATGCTAATAATCATCATGTTAGTGGGAGCATGATAATTACAATAAGTATTGCAAGCTAGCAATGTTAATTATAGAAAACAAAAGGTTTCAATTGGGAAAAAGTTGTTTTGCTATAATTAAGGGAGAGGAAATTATACTTCATCTCAAATCTATAAGCTTAGATCATGAGGTTTTAATCATTTAGTCAAGGATATATATGAATTTCATGTTGGAATGGCTCAACATAAGGAAATTCTGTATATGGGTCCATTATTTGCGTTCTTAAATTCGATTATGATTACGGCATCCCTTTTCATAATCTGAATTATGAGAACTTGGCAAATTGAAATGGAAATGTTATAGCAAAAGACTGGTTTAGTCTTTATGTGAGACATCATGAATCGTGTCCCATATGCTTCAGATATAGGACCGATTACATGTGCTATATTCATCCTTTCTAAAATTTTCCGAATGCCTGGGGCGTTAAGAATGGAAAAGGTTTAGAACTGGATATGACTAAAAAGGATTAAACAATTGTCGAGGACAATCTAAGGTTTACCAAAGACTGGTTTCTCAAGGACAATTGGAAGTATAGTGATAATTCTGGAAGGACCATATTGACATAATCTGTAAGGAGGCAACTCTTGTTCAGAAGTGATAGTCGAAATGGAATCTGGAAATGTTTCAAAGTTAGAATTTTCAATCTGTGTAAGATTAAGGAAACTTAATGCAAGAAGGATGGTTCCAAGGACTTGATCTCCTTTGGAATGCTCTGTAATGATTGTTGTTAAGTCTTTCTGACTTTGTGCATAATCATTACAAGAGGATCGATGCATATAAGTTTAGAATCTAACAGATTTCAGTAAATGACATGAATTTGGAATTCTTGCATTTGCAGTAAGGATTTGGGAGTGTGAAAAGAGAATCATTGAAGTTATGTTCATTTGATCTAGTTCACAAAATAAAGATCATAGACAAACATAGTATGCATACTTGGTGTATGGCATGACTATTGTTTAGAAAACATAGTGTGCATGCTTGGAGCATGGGACAACTATTGTTTCAAATTCAAGAATAATGTTGATAGCTGAAACAATATACAATGAATAATGTGTAATCATATGGTGATAAATAAAAGGAGTTTTATTTATATTCATAAGTTCTGAGACCATATTGGATTCAATTATTATTGTGTTTCACTTTGCATGTTTTGACTTCCCGAATAAACTAGGTTATTCTTCCGGAATGACTAAGTTATTCAAACCATCCACAGTCGGTCATATGTTGGAAGTAGATATGAATTAAGACTGTCATGAGTTGGCTTGTAGAGGTCTAAGGTGTTGGACAAATGGCTACAACACTCATGAGTGCTCATAAGTTCTGAGTATTGGATTCAACCCGCGCTCATTGGAATCACTTCATGGATTTTATCACGAGTGATCATGAGACGATAATATCTTATATTCTTCAAACCTAGAGATATGAGTTGTTACTATGAGTTGGTTGTACATTAATTGCACGAAACTGCATTTGGTAACTCGGTGCTATAAAACGTGTCTTTATGTATGATTCAACAAGTAGTAGAACAAGCCATATGAGTCGAAGTTTATCCATTCCTTTTACCTTCGGGATGAAAGCGATATCTGTGGGCCCCTCGATGATTTGATGATGACAAATGGAAGTGCTCGGCCGGGCCAGGACTGATTTGATTTGTTCAATTAGTCAGTCGTCATAAATCGGAAATCGGGAAACAACTAATGGACAGAGAGAATGATTATAATCCATGTCTCAGTCCATATGATATCTAGAATGGAGGAATATATGATCCCTTATCTAATGGACAAGTCGTTGACAAAAATCAGAGTTCATCTACAAGGTCAGAGTTCGACAGAAGCTTTTGAGAGCTACGATTGCTAGTTGGTTCCTGAAGTCATACGCAATAATAGTTTTAGACTTATCCAAGTGGGAGACTGTTGGATTAATGTCTAAGTCCATAACTATAATTGGTAAGACTTGACCCGACCCGGCATGGTCCATTTGGGTTGCATGGCATCATGCACTTGGATAGACTATAATGAGAGAAATAAGACACTTATGGTTATTAATATATTATAAGTTCTAGTATATTAATAATAAGAATAATAAGATTATTTAATTAGTATTGATCAAGAATTAATGTAGGATTAATTAAGTGATCAAAAGAAGACTAATTAAATATATGGGTTGATTGTGTAAATCATCCATACTTGTATAGTGGGCTAATGCTCCATGGATTATCTAGTTGGGCCAAAACCCATATGATGCTCCTTGGATGCTCCATGGTGTATTTGAACCCATGGATCCAAGGAAATGGAAAGTCATGACAATTAGGGTTTGCCCTAATTGTAACACTATATAAAGATCTTATTCTTGACAAAATCGGCCACTAGATTATTCTAGAGAGGGCTAACCGATTTCATGAAGTGTTCTAGTTTCTCTCAAGTTATTCCAAGTGTATTTGGTGTTGTGTGAACCATTTGAGGTGTCACACTTGAGGCACTAAGCACTCAAGCTTCATGAAGACAAGCACCATCAAAGAGGTATGTATTCTATCTTGTTATATTGATAATATTGTATGCTAGATTAGGATAATACCTTGGATGTTCATATTTGCATGTATAATAGAGAAAACATAGATCCAAGGTATTTAGGGTTGCATGTACACTTAGGAGTGTTAGAATGCTCATAACCCAACACTATTGACATATAAGACTTATCTTTGTCAAGAACCATTCCTTGACAATACAAATATTCAAGAGCTAGTGAGGATTCTTATCAAGTTAAACACTTCCCATAATTGGACTTAGTTGGTCTTGGTTTTATCCAAAACATCACAACTAACAAACCTCAAATGTACAAGAGTATGACACATCTTACTCTACATTTGATAAGTGTTATAAACTTTCTAAAGATTATGTCACTTAATGGCTCAATCTTGGAGTATGACTCTATGATTTGATGTATGATTTATCTTTTGATTTAACCATTTCAATAACTCATGATTCCTCTCCTTAGCCAAACAAATGAAATAAGGTGTCCTTAGAGGATCAATTGTGATCTGGTTTCATAATCACTAAGATAATCATAAAACAAAATACACAAGTACTCTCCCATCTCTTCAGATTGGAGAAACTTTTATCTTTCTGCCTTATTTGATTCTTCTTATTCATTCTGCCATACATTGAAACTTTTCCAATGTTTCAGAATTACACTTAAACTCGTAAGCATAACCATATTTACTAAACTTTATTAAATCATAATGAATAATCTTATCAACCTTTGTGGTGGACCTGATCAGCACACAACCAAGTGTACCCAATCTCTTAGTCCTTTGCTTGACCTACATGTGAATGTGAACAAGGAATTAGTCTTAATTTACCAAAGATGAAAATTCTCATTCATCACACAATACAACTTGCATGATTCCAAGTTTCTATCCAACTGAAACTTGAGTGATGAGAATCTTTCCTTATTTGGTAAATTATGATACTACCACTAATGAAAGAATCAAATCCATTTACCCATATTGCTTATCAATGGAAACATATAACCAAAAACCTTTTTCACAAATGCCATTGTAAGGATACTTAAAATAAATAAAATCAAAACCATTTTCTATTATTTTAAAACTTTGCGGAAAACTTATCCTTACAATCCATATGGAAAACTTGTTGTTATCCTTTCCTAAGCAATATATCTAACTCTTAAGTAACAACTCAAAATTCTGATCACCGAACCATGCAATCGAAATCCATCTTCGCGATCAAAATCAGCATATACTTCCTTTAAGTTTCTTCACTCTTCTTTGATTCTTAAACATCAATATGTGACCCAGTCACAACATGCAATAAGAATCTCAGAATAGAAACTTAATAGAGTTAGACAATGGACTTTACCTGAAGTAGAGTCAAACATTTGACTTTACTATCCTTATGGACTTTTAGGTAAATTTGGCAGCTTCGCAACCAATGCCCTTCCTTTAGAAACATATGGACTCTTTGGAAACGGTACACGGGACTATCACAGACTTAGCCATTCTCTTTACCATTTGGTCAACCGAGTTGACTATGGCCAACCCCTTTCAATTAGGAAGAGAAAGGTTTTCTGCACTTCCAATTTTACCATTGTCAATGTCCATGGAAGTTTGGGAAGTTGATCTTCCAATCAAATTTTGCTTCACCAATGCTCTAAACCATTGCTGATTCAGCATCATCAAGAAAATAGGTAAGATCATTAAGGGTCATGTAGTGATCTGTCATCAGGGAGTGACCAAGTCAATAGCCAGCTACCTTGAGACTTCGACACCCGAATCTCCCGGCTTGTCAATATGTGACTTAATCTCCAAGACCTAAGCACATATATACTTTGTTTGCCAATAGGGATTGAGTGAATTAGAACTTATCAGGTCTTGAAACTTGTGGGATAGGGAGATTTATTGGAGGAGGTGGAGGAAGTGAAGTATGATTTCCAGTCCCACTAATACACAACAAAGAGATTGATCTTTCACCTTGGTTACCATTCGGGATATCATCTTCATTAGGAAGTTTCTTCCTAAGATTTGGGAAGACCATAGCTGACTAAACTAGACATCTATAATGGGAGAAATTCAAGTTAGTTGATTTAAAGTCCTTAATATAACACTCAATATGAAATATTAAGGCTAGGACCCAATAACCTATTCATAACTGGAAGAGGGATGCCGTAATCCAAATTATAAAATAGTTAAAGGTAGGTAAATGACGATTTACCAATTTCCACCATGAAAAACGAAATATAATTAAGTTTTAATTGGATTTGAAACTCCTAGATGATACATTGAACTTTTCAATGGCATGTTTGAATCTTGAATGTGCCCTCTCAAGTTTGTGACTGGGATGCCGAGGATCACAAACAAGGTGTGAATAACCATACAAATTGACTTGGTACCCTTAACAATATTACCTAATCGATGTGCCGGTTAACCACACACGCTCCATCGATCTATAATAAAGTCAAGTTACCCTTTGCCACTCTTACTAGTCTATGTTAGTGTGCTAGTTAACCATACACGCTCCACTAACGACTTGGAAAGGTACAAAGTGTAATTTTATGGGCTAGCACCAATTTCACATTTTCCTAAAGTAACTAAGATTGAGAATTTATAATGTATAGTTACTTTATAATTCATTATACTTTTAATGGGTATTTAAAGTCGTATCCTACCCGTTCGGCTAACGACCCTCCACCGATCAAGGAAGCGGTGGGTGAGAGTGGACACCCATTAAGTTACCATTTTATAGGCAACAACCTTATACCCCCCTTATAGACCGGCTTTGTGAATGAGGTCTACTAACGGTAAGAACGACATATTCTTATACATACATACATATATATATATATATATATATATATATATATATATATAATAAAATTATAATAATAGTATAAGAGTGTATTTTAAACATTTAAAATACTTGGTGGTTTAATCTATTAATTAAATTATACTGTTAATTTAATTAAACTTAAACCATGTCTTTATGGAATTATTAACTCTTTTAATTAAACACTTTAATTAATTTAATGAAGTTCATAAAGTTTGATTATTTTTTTTTTTAACTTTAAAAAAAAATTAATTTGGAATTAAAGTGTAAGACTTTACAAATTCCAAAACTTGAGGGCAAGAATTGAAACTATTCCAAGTGTCTTCAATTTGTAACTTATGAGTTTTAATGGTTTATAAAAATGAAGACTCTTTATTTTATGAAACCTCTTTTGTTCTTTAAACACAAATTAAAGAAGTGACCTTTGGTTATCCATAACTTGAGGACAAGTTATGGACAACATTATTGCCATTAAGATCATGAATTAAACACACATGGAGGTTACACATAGTTCCTATGATCTTCTAAAAACTCATAAGAACACAAATTCATGCCAAGCAATTTTCAAGAAATCATATAAACATATAAAATACTTGAAAATTAATCAAAGTCATGTAAAATGGGTTAACATAATCATTATCATTTTGAAAAACAGATTTTACAAGTCCAAAACAGATTGGGATAATGATTTTAATCCATTTCCAGCAAAAAAACACGAAAAGACTGCCCAACACGCACCTACTCGTCGAGTGCATTATCCTACTCGACGAGTATGATGAATTTGTTCATGGACTCGACGAGTCCTCCCCATGAACTCGGCGAGTCCAGTCGTCAGAGAGCAGATTTTTCACTTTTTCAAGTAGTTTGCATTAAGTATACAGAAAACAATCCTAGGCTCTGATACCACTGTTGGGTTTTGAGCATTCTAACACTTCCTAAGTGTACACGCAACCCTAATAACCTTGAATCTATGTTTTCTCTATATACATGCAAATTTATTTTTCAAGGTTATTTCCTAGCTAGCATGGCATGGGGATTACATAAAACATAAAGAACTAGTAGAAATACATACCTTGTTGTTGCTTGGATTCCTTCAAGACTTTGTGAGCCTAGCACCCCAAATGTTGTGCCTCAAATGCTTCACACAACACCACAAAACTTGGAATAACTTGAGAGAATATTTCTTACACTCAAAAATCGGTTATGCCCTCTCTAGTAACACACTAGTCCGATTTTGCATGCTATAGGGTTTCTTTTATAGTGTGTCATAATTAGGAGTTACAAATGTAAACCCTAATTTTCATGACTCTTCATTTCTCATGACCCATGGGTTCGTAACTCCCATGGACTATCTATGGAGCTCCATATGGTTATAACCAAACCCATAAACCATGGATCATTAATCCACCATAAAAGAATTGATGATTGTCATAATCAACCCTATATATTTGATTAGTCTCACTTTGATCACCAAATTAATACTAGATTAATACTTGATCAAATACTAATTAAATAATACTATTATTAATATATTAGAACTTATAATATATTAATAATCATAAGTGCCTTATTCTCTCATTTAGTCTATCCAAGTATTGCAATGCCATGCAACCCAAATGGACCATGCCGGGTCGGGTCAAGTTCATACCAAATAAATTTATGGACTTAGACACTATATCCAACACAAGCTTCCTAGGACCAAGCGCGGAGTGGATTCTATCTGGGTCATCATGGATCGATTGACCAAGAGCGTGTATTTCATCTTGATCTAGGAGAGTATCTCTGTAGTGAAGTTAGTCGAGCTTTATGTTTGGGAGGTGGTGCCACGTCATGGAGTGTCAGTATCAGTGGTCTCAGACCGGGATGTTCACTTTACTTCCATATTTTGGAAACAATTTCATGACGAGATGGGCACTCGTCTTCATTTCAGTATGACATTACATCCGCAGACCGATGGTCAGAATGAGCAGACTATTGAGACTCTTGAGAATATGTTGCGTGCATACATGTTGGATTTTTGTGGGACTTGGGGTACGTATCTTCCATTAGCAGAATTTTCGTATAACAATAGTTATCACTCTAGCATCGATCGGCCTCCTTTTGAGATGCTCTATGAGAGGAAACGCAGGACCCTGATTTGTTAGGTCACGGTCGGTCAGGGAGTTATGGGGAGTACCGAGGTGGTACTCAAGACTATAGAACTGATTCAGCAGGCTCCAGAAAGCTCAGAGTCAGCAGAAAAGCTATGCCGACAGACGCCGTTCAGACTTGGAGTTTCAGGTGGGGGATATGGTTCTCCTGAAGGTGTCAGCTTGGAAAAGTGTGATTAGGTTCTGGAAACGGGGCAAGTTGGGCCCCAGATATATTGGCCCCTTCAGGGTTATGGCTCAGGTAAGAACTTTATGTGGCCATTCAACTCTTAAGGGCTTCATGCATTCATTAAGTCCTTCTTTTGGCCTCTTTTGAGCATTAGAGCCTCTCCTAGTAATGCATGAGCATAAAGTTGGGAACTTTATGTGGCCATTCAACTTTAAAGGGACTAGATATGCATTTTGGGTCTATGTCTTTGATGATTAAGTGCTTAATGATTAAGCTCCCACACATTTTAGCCTAGGGTTTTGGTTTTGGACCTATTTTGGTGGTTGCTAGGGATAAAGTTGGAAACTTTACCCTTGTAGATGCCATTTTAATTGAGATCTGAGTGTTAAAACTGTTAGATTCGATATTGTCAGCTTAATGTATTAAGATGTTGGGTTTCTGGCGAACTTGGTGTGTTTATTAATAAACATGGCAAGTTGGCTCAGTTTTTCCCCACTATGAAATTAATGGAGAAACACAGCAAGTTGAAGGATAACTCGGCATGTTGGGCCAACTCGGGACATTGACCTTGACTTTTGACATTGTCTTTGACCAATTTTGACCTATAAGGGGTAATGGGGCATTTTGAGTTGTATCTAAGGAAATGTTTATTTTTAGGGGTTGGGAAGGGCTGATATTTGGAGCCGGAATCTATTCAACTATCGTTCAACATTCGAGGTGAGTTTCCTCACTGGGTTATAGCGGGTCTAAGGCACTAATATTAGCCTTTATTGGTTATGCTAGGATGCTAGGAGTCTGTGTAACCCTTGTATGTAATATGTGTTGCTATGTATACCGGGCGGGACTTGATGCCAGGCGAGGCTAAAGAGTGGAGCATATGTTAGAGTTTATGATCATTATGAGTATTAGCATGATTATGTGATATCGATTGCATGTGTATAGTGGGCGAGGCCCAATAACAAGCAAGTCCTAATAATAACATTTATGAGTTTAAAAACTATTAGATCGATTAGATCTTTCACAAGTACGATAAAGAAATCAAACAATTCAAAACAATATGAGAATCAACACAGATCTGAATCAAATTTACACTTATGATTCAAAACGGAGTCACGCTTCAGCAGAGCTCGATGAAGAACTTCCGTTGTAGAGGCAAGCTAGGGTTTACAAAACTATGAAATAAAATAAACAATGAAAAGATCTATCACTAAGTTTGCATGCATGCAGCTTATATACTAAACCCTAGTACAAAAATATGCACGGTTGGACAAGCCCAATACTGTCATTCAAACTGGGCTAAGGACCGAGTCCATCACGCAATATAACAGACCCAACAGTCTCCCCCTTTGCATCGAAAGAGGCGAGAGATTACTTCCTCTAAGTGGGCTTGACCGGTTAGATCATAATTTGCAAGATCTAATTCCTCTTCTTCTTCAACCGAACTTTTTCCTTTGGAGACAAGAGCTAAAGAACCTATACTAGAAACCACATTCGTTTCCTTAGATAAAGACTTCTCATGGGATTTTAAAATACCCACTAGTTTTGCCAGAGAATAAGACTTGAACTGTTCATGAGCTTTGACTGTTGACACAACAGCCATCCATTCGGGTCTGAGACCATTCATGAAGGTAACCTTTTTTTGATAACTTTCCTTTCAATCCCATGCTTTATCATCTTACTTAAAAGATGATTGAAGCAATCAAAAGTTTGAACAAGCTTTTCTTCAGGCTTCTGCTTAAAGTCACCAAATTCAGACAACAAGATAGTTTGGATAGAATGTTCCAAGTATTCGTCTGTGGAATACAATTCTTTATCTATCCCAGATCTCTTTCGCTTTAGTACAAGAACTCACTAAACGAAACTTATCCAATTGCAGCGCAAACTTTATCATTCTTAGGGCCTTGATATTGCATTGAAACTTCTCCTTTTCATCCCGAGGAATATCTTTTACATCATTGACAAGCTGATTGTATTCTTTCCGTGTTTTAACAATCTTAGATGTGCTTGAGTGAGCGAATGGGCCTGCAGTAATAGCTTCCTAGATTAAATAACCATTATCCTCCGATCCAATCACGTAGTCTTCAAAGTGATGCATCCACACTTCATAATCTTGTATATACAAGATCGGTATTCTTGTTGTAGACCCTATGCTATTGGCGATGTTGATCGGATTGGTTTGTGAATCATCCATGGACATTGCAAATACTTTTGATCGATAACTTATAAAAGATCATACTTGTAATATATCGTTAGGGTTAGATCAACAATTAATGAGATACGTCAATGTAGAGTGACGGCTCAATAAATAACAATCAACGTGGAATTAAAAACCCTAAGAAATTCTTCGATAGAAGAGATGTTTATGAATTACACAGTCTCCTGCTCTGATACTAATTGATGAGTTTAAAAACTCTTAGATCGATTAGATCTTTCACAAGTACGATTAAAGAAATCAAACAATTCAAAACTATATGAGAATCAACACAGATCTGAATCAAATGTGCGCTTATGATTCAAAACAGAGTCACGCCTCAGCAAAGCTCGATGAAGAACTTCCGTTGTAGAGGTGAGCTAGGGTTTACAAAACTATGAAATAAAATAAACAATGAAAAGCTCTATCACTAAGTCTTCATGCATGCAGCTTATATACTAAACCCTAGTACAAAAATATGCACGGTTGGATAAGCCCAATACCATCATTCAAACTGGGCTAAGGACCGAGCCCATGATGCAATCTAACAGACCCAACAAACATATTTGTATATTGAGTAGGGCTCGATGTCGGGCGGGATCTGATATTGGGCAAGACCGGAGGCCAGGCGGTGGCCCAGTATGTGTTTTATTATATATGGGATGGGGTATGTTGGGGAACTCACTAAACTTTGTACTTACGAGTTTCAGTTTATGTTTCAAGTATTTCTTGTTGCAAATGTTAGAGCTCGGGTTGACTGCATTGCACACACCATAAGAATTCGACATATGATGTTTTACTATGATCTTATTTGATATTTGATACATTGGTTTTGTTGAGATGTATAGATGACATTGAAAAATACTATTTTACTTAATATACACACAAAATTTTTGAAACCATGTTTTTGGGTTGTTACAACAACATAACCAAACCTTTATATATATATATATATATATATATATATATATATATATATATATATATATATATATATATATATATATATATATATATCGGTGGAAATTTTTACCGAGAGTTGGTCCGTACAGTTTCAAAAATTATACTTTTTACTTCTTTATTTTTTTAAATACTTTATAAGATAACGTCATTTTGACACTCCACTTAATACTTTATAAAATATCACTTCCACCCCTTAATTTTTTGAACATTCATATTAATACACCATAGCATATGCATAATTTGATTTTCCTGAATAAATTTTGTTCATTAACTTAAAAAACTAATTTTTACGCACTTATCTTTATGTATGTATTGGTATAAATTTGAGATGATCAATGTTTCGACGTACGTTTAGAATTTTTGTTCATTAACTTTTTTATTAAAAAAACTTGTTTTTTTTGTATAAATTCGAATGTCTATGTTTCGACATTTTTTTCTTTTTTACATTTTCATGTTTGTTTTTATTTATGCATGTTACGTATGAATCGGGTAACATATAATATGTTTTTGACTATTTGAAATTCAATTTGTTAACTTAAAAAAAAAAATCTTACTTATTTTTCTATATGTGTTGGTATAAATTCTACTTTCATTTCGTTTTCATGATTATTTTATGTACGTTTTGTACGCATGTATTTGGTCACATACGAGACAATCGTTAAAGTTCAAATTACAAAACGAATTGGTACTACCACAACATGTGGTAGACAAAATCCTAGTTATAATATAACGTTTTACTTTTTAATATTTGAAATACTTTTTTGTTATAAAACTTAATAAAGATATCAAAATTTTAATATGGCAACAATTTTAACTCATCATATTTAATATTGGGGCTTATTCTAAATCTTTTGATAGTATTTTTATAATGGTATATAGTTAATTTTTAGTTATTTTATATATTTAATAGTTCATGCATAAAGAAGGGTTCATTTTCTTTATGCTAAGTAAATAATAACACGCTATGTTGGTATTTAAATCATTTTTAGTGATAAAAATGATATGGGATTGGAATTGAAATAACAACCAAAACACATAAAAAAAATATTGTTGGGGTTGCTCTAATAATCGATAGTCTTTATCCATTCTTTATCTATGTGTCTTGACATATATTTCATAATTGGAACCCACTTATAGCTTTTATATATGTCTCGTGTTACATCATCTAATATTTTATATTTTCTTATTTAAATATCTAAAGTGTTACAACTTGAAATAATTAAATATAATTTACAAAATAAAATTGTCTTTTTGTAACCTTTCCTGACTTTGACAAAAATTACAACATGGAATAGCAAGACGTACAAGTTGTTTACATGGTTTCCTGCACACCAAGTCTTCCATAGCAAGAGTCAAGAGAACTGGTTAAACTACGCCGTTTAGCGGAGGTTAAACATCTTTTTTATTTTTTATTTTTCTTTTTTTCTTTGTGACCAATAGTAGAAAAAGAAAAAAGAAAAAAGGAAAAAGCAAAAGCAAAAAAGATGGGGTGGCGTACGAGGGTGGTACTTGGACAGTACGATGAGTGCATATTGCAAACGGTTTATGGTAGCGGGAATCCTGGTGGGTGGATGGGTTGTTTTCTTTTCTGTTTTCAACAAAAGAAGAACAAAATATGTCATCATAAAAGTTGAATATAATTATTTTATTATATATGATTAACAAATGCTCAAATGAAGTCATTGTAGATAGTCATTGTTGGGTAATTTAGAGGATTAACTAGTTTGTTAACTTATAATATATCAAAACGAAGTTTTAAAAAAATGTTTGGCTAAATTTCAAAACGAAGTTTTAAAAAAATGTTTGGCTAAATTTATTCGGTGTTAAGACGTTATATGCTTATTAACTTGTGATGTATGTTTTTATGTCGACGTAGGTTTAGGTTAAGGGGTATATTTATCAATTTCTTTGAATGATGAAATAAGAAGTTTTTTTATAAGTAAATGGTAAGTGACTTATCAAAATAACTTATTGAAGGTTCTAAACAACTATAAACTGTTTTTTAAAAAGCTTATAGAATTGGTAATAAGTCAAAAAACAATTATTTTTTAAACTTTGTCAAACACCCTCTTAGTTTCGTATGGTTATTGTTATCTAATCAGAAGTTTTGTGAGTTTCATAGGAGTTTGATCTCAAACACAATAAACCATGGATAAAATTATGTTCTGAGTTTGGTTGTGGTTGAAAACCGCTATTATAAATGACATATTTTCGTATTTTAATAGAAGTATAGATTTAATTTTCTATTGACAAGTGTCATACAATTAGAACACCTCATTAATGTTATATATATCCTTTATCATACCACTTGTCAAACTATTAATTATTCATTTCAAATTTAAAATTTAAATTTTTTTCACTCTACTTACATTAAACTAATAATTGATTCTTTTACTTAAATTTTAAATTTTAAATTTTCCCACTCTAATTATATTAAATTAATAACATTAGATTGAAAAATAAAATAAAATTAATACATATTATAAGATGATATAACTTCATGTATTTATTTAAATCAACGATTATAATTTTATATAACTAAAAAACCTATCTCTTAAATAATAATTAATTAATAATTTTGACTTTTTATATGAAAGTTTAATTGATTTTATAACCGTGGTTCTCACGAGTTATAAACTAGTTAGTATAGAATAGAGAGAACTCATAATTCAAGTTTAGATTTTATTTGGTCAGTTTGGGACTAACATTGTTCATTTAGTTTGTCAATTGGAAATTGATTTCATGAGTTTGGATCGTCAACTACTCTTAATTTTACGGTTTCATATCAAATTGACTTGTTATTAGTCAATATACATATAACCGTATGTAATTACTTATAACTTTCCTAAACTATTACTTTTGTTTAAGATGGCCAGAATTACACCAACTATGCCAATCAATCAAATTCAATTTACACCGAAATATAATCTAATTAAAAGTGATAGTTTTGTCATCATTATCCAATTTTTAGATACAACGGCATCTTTTAAGACTTCTAAGATTCTATTATGGATTTGGTGTAGGTTGCCCATAGATTGTCGTTTACCCTTTTAATACATTACTTACTTTCTTATGCCTAAAACTTTAACTGTGTATCATAAAACTATCCAAACGAATTGATCATCCATGCATTTTTTTTCACTCCAAATCCCAATAATTATAGTAGAACTAATCATGTTATAATCAATTGAAATAACATAATCAAAACAAGCCCTAAAGATATTAACTTGGAACATTCACAGTTTAATGAGTAATCAAACCATTTTTATAATGTCATTTTAAAAAAACATGACCATAATTTATTATTTTTTTTATTTAAAAGAGAGAGAGAGAGGGGGGGGGGGGGGGGGGGGGGGGGGAGGGATAATTTAGTTTATATAAAAGAAATTGTAAAATCATCATTTTACAAATTAAACCAAAAAGTTACACCAGTGATCAAATAACAAATTTGCAAGTTTTGAACCACAAGGGCGAAAACCTCAAAAACCACATAGCATAATGACCAAATTTATAATTTTCCAAAAAGTTTCTATATTTATATCATTTTATAGCTTATTATATTACTGTCCCGTCAATGAAAATTATTAGGATGTTATTATTATTATTATTTTTTGACATATAATAACCAAGGTTCTAAAAATTTCGTTATTGCTCCGCTATGGCGCGTCATGACTCCAAGGCTTATATACGCCACCAAACTTTATCAAAACACCGCATTGACTCATATATGTGTATGAAAAATGAATAATAGTTAAAAATACATATAAAAATATGAATTATATACAAAATTGACGACTTAAATCACGCCTTACAAACGACGTGGTTCGCCAAAGCTCGGAAAAATTTGAGGCTTGATATTGCCGTCAAGTCACGCCTTATGTTATTTAGAACCTTGATAATAACATATTAAAATGGGTATAAATTTTTTGTTAAATTATATTGTTTTGAATGAAAACTAGTAAACACCGTGCGGTTACTACGCTTTTGGGAATTTGGGGTGTTATGGAAAATATCGGTAAATTTTAAAAGATATATATTGAAAGTGTATATTGCTACAAATAGGAAAGAAAGTTGACAATCTCTCAAATTAAATATCAAAAATGTACAACAATTAAAAAATTAAATATCAAAAATGTACAACAATTAAAAGAATAAACACAAGTAGAGAAAATCTAAAATGTGGCAAGAGTGTAAAAATTATATATATATATATATATATATATATATATATATATATATATATATATATATATATATATATATATATATATATATATATATATATATATATATATATATATATATATATATATATATATATACACACGCTAAAACCATTAATTTTTTACTAAACATTCTATTGTGACCATTTCCCCTTGATAATATTATATTAGGCAAATGTTAAAACATAAAAACTTTTCAAATTTTGGTTTTTTTAATAAAATATAATGCTCAACCACAAAATAATAAAATGTCGTGGTTTTTATGTATTTTGTCCATAAATATAAAATAAAAAAAAATTATCAAAACTAATAAATTGCATCTAGAAGTGGAAAAACCCGACACAACATGTTAACCTAATACGAACTCAACATAAATAAACTTGTTTGGTTTGGATATTTCAATTCATTTAATGAAAAAGATTGACACGATATGACACATAAACTAAATGAAAATGAATAAGAATAAGATTAAAGTTAATCTTTCAACTTGAAAATAATATGTTCATTTATATGCAAGTTTATTTAGGCTTTAGATAAATTAGGAAAATCCAAACTAAATGTCGTATAAAAGAAAACAAAAATTAACAATTTTGTATATATGCAAATACTTAGTCGTCTAAAGAAGATTTAGAGATCATAAAAAGGCTTTTAGATAAAATGACTTACATATTCATAGTGGTAGGAAAATGTGTTTCTAAAAAAGTGTTTAAAGTGGTAGGAAAATGTGTTTTTAAAAAAGTGTTTAAATTAGTTTTTGCGATAGGAAAAAATCAATAAATCCATAAGTTGTATTTAAAAAAAAAATTATCTTAGCTTAAGGGTATTTTTAGAGATTATTGACTTTTACAATTTAAAAAATCATAAGAAGTTAAAGTTACAAATCTAACTTTTTTAATTTTAAAGGGATAATAAGAAATTTTAAAAGTTATTTTCTTTTTGACAAACACTTTTTTTGACTTTTTGATTTTTAAAAGGTCAATAAGTTAATAATTGTTATAAGATGAAATTTGAAATGCCCACTTAAATCTTTATTTTTTTTCTTTCATTCTCACTCCACAATCTTATACACCCTTACTTTCATTCTTACCTATCCAACTCCTATTCTTTACATTAAAATACTCTCGATTTGCTCTTCATCTCATCTAACTTTTAATATTTTAACACAACATGAATACGTCGTGTTTGTCCGGTCTAAAAGCATCTCCAATGAGAGCTTATTTTATGACTTAATATTATTGTTTTAAACTATTTATGACTTATTATCATTGAAACTACAAACTTATTTGCTTTTTTCTATTGACCATTCAAAATATATTGGGTGGTCAATATACTTTCATCTTTAGTATATTTAACCCCATCGTCTTCTAATAATATTTCTTTTTACACAGTAATTGTATTTTAGTTTTAAATATTTGTAATTTATTTAGAATTTAATTATTTCTATCAAAATA
Source organism: Lactuca saligna (assembly GCF_052625555.1). NCBI lineage: Eukaryota > Viridiplantae > Streptophyta > Magnoliopsida > Asterales > Asteraceae > Lactuca > Lactuca saligna. Next base: position 302,546,094 of record NC_136420.1, on the reverse strand, counting down.
TTTGATGATATTTTATCTATGAAAGATAAATTTATAACGGTTATATAATATTTTTAATCCTTTTATAAGTATGCCGGTCAGTATACTTTTATTTCTTTGGGTTATCTGTAGCATTCAATATCTATAAAATATAATATATATGCTTAAAAATAACTAATTAAATGGAGTGGATTTTAAGGAACATTTTAAATATATAATGATAGATTATATAAAATCAATGAAAAAAGCTATTGGGTAACTAGTCAGAATATCCACATTGTAGGCCTAGGAATATCTCCATAATCGTCTGACTGCGTAAACCAGGTCGAGGACCAACATTTCCAAGGCAGGGTAATTGACTTATGTCCCTTGCAGGGACCTGCTAACAAAATGAATGGGGATCTGCTTGCCCTCTCTCTCCTGTGCTAGTACAGAGGAGATGACCTCTTCAGACATTGCTAAGTAGATTTGTAGTGTCTCCCTTGGGAGTGCGCAGACAAGAGTCGAGAGTTGTTGTAGGACGTCTTTCAGTTTTTGCAATGTCGCATCTACTTATTCTGTCAATTTAAACTATTTTTTGTCTAAACATTCTTTGAGTGTCTAGTACAGGACAGGTGATTTCTCTGCAGATTTAGCAATGAGACTTAATAACACTGTTAACCTATTGTTGATCTCCTGTACCCCTTTGAGATTGTGGGGAGTTTTAGTTTCGAGGAAGTCTTGTATTTTAGTGTGATTGGGGAGAATCCTTTCTTTGCATACTTGATACCCAAGGAATTACCCTTCTCGAATCCAAAGGTACACTTAGTTGGGTTTAACTTCATCTGTGCTTTAGCAAGTGTTCTGAAGGTTTCTTCGACATCATGGAGTAATGTTTCCTCATCGCGACTCTTGATTACCATATTGTCCACGTCGACTTTCGATATTCCTACTAATTTGGTCAGCGAATACCCTAACAATCAGCCTTTGATAGATTTAATTATGCCATGGATCGTTGATGGTACGCGGTGCTGATCGTTTGAGCAGGACATTGTGTTCTGCCAGATATCGAATCACAGAGAATTCGATTGTTCTTGTGATTCGATCCTTATCATTGTGACTAACCATCGTTAAGAGCAATCGAATTGTGCCCAATGGCCACAAACTATGTCCTGTGAACCTTATCAACTCCCCCCGGTTGGGGGTTGTAGCCCCTCGTCTCACGCATCTGGTAGTTGTCTAAAACAATGCTCGTAGAGTATATTAGAGCAACTATCGTTTTCAATATATTTTCAATGGATTTTCATGATATTGATTAGATTTCTCGAGAGTACCTCTATTTCGTCCCCTACTTAATGAGTTGTGTTTCTCTTATGAGGATCAGAGATAGTAAGTACTTCCATACCATTATGCGGAGGTTTCTGCAGCAGATCAGGATGCAATATTACCATCTGAGACGATGGACCATTCGATGACGGTTTCCAAAAACTGCTATGGAGTACTAGCCTTGTAATCGGTGAGATCTATGCCATGATCGTATGGATTGGAGTCTGCGTACCATACTCATAGTGGTGCTCATTAGTTGCCATTACTAGTATTTGAAACAGATCTGGTATTGCAAGCGTCAGTGTTGTCGGGCATAGATCGCTGTTTTACGAAGAACCAGTGTCGTTAATGAGATGTATCACCCTGAGGATACGTCCGGATGGCACCAAATGTTTTGAAATGCTCTTCAAGTGGTTTGGATGCTTGATGATGTAACTGATTTGGGAACTTTCCTGAGAACACAATCACAAAAGAACTGTTACAAGACAACCGAGTGTTCTCCCGGGACGTCACTCCGACGATCAAATTACTTTTCTGAGAGAGAGAATTATGGTAAATTTAGTGAGAGAGAAGATGGATCTCCCCCATGAGACAGAAGAGATCCTTTTATACCTGTTGCTAACAAATCATGGGGATCGTCCCTCATGAGCATGATACGTGGCCTCTTCTTAGTGGGAGAGTTATCCAAGCTAACTAACCACCAGGTGACATCAGTTCTGGGCGTCACTCGGGCTATTTACTGCTTTCTCATTGGTTATGCGTGAATGAGGAGATCACATGGGATGTTCTTCGCTTGTGACGAGAAATGAGTTGTCGCTCCAGCTTTGGCTCTCTAAGGCCAAGACCGTGTCTCAGCCAAGGCAGTAACGTCTCTGTTACATTTAATGTGGTCATTCATGGTAACGTAACATCTAAATATTAGCTTAGAATGTATTTAAATAATGCCAAAATATATGTATAAATATAACAATATCAAAATACCCCACACTTGTCTTTTGCTTGCCCTCAAGCAAAACTTATTTTTTTTATTACATCACATAGAACCATGCCCACCAATATCACACAAAACAATCCAAATTGAACCCACTAATTACTTCTTTACCTCAATGCATGTATTTGTGTCTAAATCCTAATTACCTCCCAGCCGTAAATACTTATGATCCTCATAAATGGTTCCCACTTATCTTGAACAACATTCATTTTATGCATCCCTTCAAATCCATCACCCTAAAACTTTCTTAACCTTAAGGTTTTTTTTTTTAGTTAAGCTCCCAAGCACACATATGTTAAAGTAACTAGATAGAAAAATTACAATAATATAATAACTGTGCAATTTTTCCTTATTCTTGAGACTTCAACTTGAGTCTTCGATTTTTGGATTTCTTGAACTTTTCTTCATAGTTCTTGATCTTTATAAATTTCTCGACTTAACAGTGTCATATTTATGCATATTTCTAGGTATTATTTTAATATATTTTAAGTTATAATTTTGTTGATTTTAAAGAAATTTGGTAATTATTAAATTAAAATACATTTTGCAGCCAAAATGACATTCTTGAGGAAAAAGGACCAATACCGACAAAAGCTGGAACCTGGAAGGACTGGAGCTGAGAATGGAGCTTAAAAGAGAAGAAATGTGATTCAAATAGAGTCTCACAACATGAGCCATTACTTCTCACGACATAAGAATGAGGATTCAAGAAGATAAGTACGCGAAATGGACTTTCCTTGATGAACACGAAATGTACTGAGATCACGACGAGAGACCTTAATGCTTACGACGCGAGACATGATATTTGAAAACTATAAATACTCCTTCACCTATCGACTTTTAGGATGTTGGATATGATTTTTCTGGAGAGATAATCGATTTGAGAGGCCAAAGATCTGTGAAAAATAACCCTTTAGACGAGAGAACACTTAGAGACTGAAGATTTGAAGATTACACATCACATTCGGTTTACATTAGATTAACAATGTCAAATTCTTATATTTTTGTGTGTTTAGTTTCTGTTATGAATGGTTTATCAGTAGACTTTCATTTAGCATAGATGAACCCTAATACTATGTGTTAGTTTCTATGCTTATATTTGGATTTTATGAAGTTGATTAATGCAAGTGTTTGATTATCATTACCTAACATGTTAAGTGTAGTTTAATGACCAATTGAATCACATGAACTTGTTTACCTAGTATTTTATGATTATTAAATTTCTAGAGCTAGGATTAATCACATCTTAGATTGAGTACTTAAAGCAACAACTTTAGCTATGTTGGAGAACATAATTTGATGATAATTGTGTTTAATTAATTGTTGTGATAATAGATAATTATCTGGATACATCTTAAATAGCCTAATTATCATTAATAATCAAATTTGTATTTTCTTGTGTATAATAATCAATTATCTGTTTGCTGGTGTATGATTATTACATAGTACTTCATAAATTGGTAAAAATATTAGGAGATTGGATCAAGACTGCTAACTACATCTAAATTGGTAACGAACTGAATAAATCCATACTTAGAAAATACACATAGGAAAAATGGGGGGGGGGGGATTCGAAACTAAATGTAAGTGTCTTCTTAATATTGGTTACAATCATTTCTAGTTGACTACTTAGTTTTAAGTTAATACGAACTTGAAAATCAGATAAAAACTGTAACATCCAAAAAACCCAGGTATACCTTGTGAACCCTAATCTTTGAGCAATTGTCCATATTGGTCCTTGATAAAGAGAAGGGTTGTGGATGGGTACACAAGGCATACTAGAGTGTACGCTCAGCGTACTCATGCGAGTGTTTGATCGCGGAGGCCCGCCTAGTATGTCGGGCGTACCAAGGTGTACGCGGGGCGTACAAGGCCCAGATTGAAACCCTAATCTTAAGTGAGTCCCCTATTTAAAGAACATTATGGCCTCCTTATGGCCACCATTTCTAGAGAGTTATCCTCCCCAAAACCCTAAACCTCGTTCTTGAAGCAAGAGAGTGCCTTTGAGAGCTTGTGGGTGTGTTCTTGAGCACTAGAAGTGGAACGGAAGCTTTGGAGAAGAAGCAGTTAGAGCCCAAGCTCTTGGATCTGAGCTTAGCAATGAGAGAAGATTAATTTGGAGGTAAAAAGCTCCAAGCTTTCCTAGTCTTTTGTTTGTGTTTATGTGTGGGGTGTTTTATGGTTTTTGTCCCCAAAGTTGATGGCTTTATGAGTTGATAATCCCTAGAACCTGAGATCCGCCCCTTGTTAGCTTATTTTGTGTTATAGAGCCATAAAAATCTAATGTTTGTCATTAAGAGCTGACCATGCATGAGTTAAGAGTCTTTTAAGGAAGGAAGTGGCATGATTTGGGTGTTGGTGACCTTCACAGCCATGCAAAGGCTTAAAGTCACTGAATTTATGGATTAAGAGCCATTAAAGTAACCAGATCTGGGATTGGAGCTTATGTCTTAGCCGATTCAAACCAAAAACCATGAGGAGTGTGAAACTAGGACTTACGCTGGGCATAATCCCAGTACGTGCAGTGTAGGGGTTGAGTTCCCCGTTTCTGGATAGCCAAGGGGTACACCCCATGTACAGAGCTAGTTTCTTGAGGGCCAATATTAATTAAGGATAATTATTATGTGTTAGGCGGGAGCTAGACCAGGGGGTAGGAGATTTTCATTAATTAGCTTACGAGGTGATTCTTCTCACTATACTTTCCTTGAGTGGTAATACTTATGTGTGAGCAGAGATGGTCTTATGTGCATGAATTGTATAATGATATATCCTGCTATTTACTTGTGTTATGCTTTATGAGTATTATATTGTGATGCTGGGCTGAGGGACCGGAGCGTCCATATGAGTTGTGGGACGAGGGGGTCCCACCGAGACACATTGACCAGAGGTTCTAATTGAGTTATAGCCTCGAGAGGCTAATGTGCTGTGTGTGGTATTTTGGGGCACTCACTAAGCTTTTATGCTTACCGTGTTATGTGTTATGTGTTTCAGGTAGTTCCGAGGGCCGCGACAAGGCACCGACATGATTGTACACACCGACGGGAGATGGTTTTTATGATTCTGGGATTGTGTTTACTTGTTGACATTTGAGATATATGTGTACTGAGAATTATGATACAAGTTTTACTGTGTTTAAAAATGAAAATTTTGGTTGAGAATTTACGTTGTTACAAGTTGGTATTAAAACCTTGGTTTGAGGGATTCGGATGCACCCTCGGGTGTGATTGGACTCACACCGAGGATTTGAGAAGGAATTTCAAATAGAGATAATTTTTTCTGAAACTGAGCAAGAGTTTAAGACAAGTCGAGCCGGAGCAGTATGTACAATCAGCCAGAGCCGAGCGGTGATTTCTCAAAATACCCTCATTTTGTTTTATGAGATATTTTATGTGATACAATGCATGATAGAGAGTCAGATAGGTGATTCATATATTAGGACTAGGGTAGCCTAATTTGTGATGCCTTAGCCTAGGGATTTCTACTATTAGTGTTTAGCTTGAGTATGAGTACCTAGCAGGAGCGAGCCAATGAGAGAACTACTGTGAGAGTTGTAACAGCCCGGATCCCCATGTATCTTTACTTTCATATTTTTGATATTCTGTGAGGGGACTCGGCGAGTTGGAGGTCGAACTCGCCGAGTCGGGTCGCGGTTTTGGGCGGAGGTTCGCGTCCGGACTCGGCGAGTCCCAGGGGATGGACTCGGTGAGTCCGCGCTGTTTAATGAAACCTTAATTTCCCGGTCCTAGGCCCTATTTAAAGGACCTTATGGCCTTCATTTGCGGCCACCTTGAACCCTAAGAGCACCCATACGACTGTGAGCCCTTGTGAGTGTGTTAGGAGGCCATTTGTTCATCATTTTGTGTATTATTGCAAGAAAGGAGGGAGAAGATCAAGCTTGAAGAGTAGGGGAGCTTGGATCTGCTTCTATTTCATCAAGGGAACCTTCTTGAGGTAACTTTCAGAGCTAAACTTCATATTTTGGGTTGATTTGTCAAATCTAGGGTTTCTTCTTGCCTTATTTGGCTTAAAATTGGAAGTATGAAAGGTCCCACGGAGATATGGAACCTAGATTTGGACCTTAGCAGGTCCAGGAGGCCCCATATGACAAGCTTTATGCCCATTCTTTTGAGTTAGAAGCTAAGGTTTCCATATTAGAGGTTATTTCTCCAAAATGAGCCTTGTATGCATTGCATGGCGACTAAGACTGAGACTTTACGTGATAAATAAGCTTGGGAAGGCCAGATCTATGTGTGTATGGAACGGATCTGACCGCAAAAGCCAGTTTTAGCTGGTGCATGGCATGCACTCGCCGAGTCTGAAGAACAGACTCGACGAGTCGCTTGAAGATTGTCCTTGAGACCACCCAGTGTGTAGTCCTGACCGAGTTGTGGGTGACTCAGTGAGTCGCAGAGAGTTAGAAAGGTTTTGACAGGTGGACTGAGTCAATTTGGGACTCGCCGAGTTGTCCTTGCGACTCGGCGAGTTGAGTCGCGGTGGCCCCGTGATTCAGGCCCAGGTGGAACTCGTCGAGTCGGGGGAGTACTCGACGAGTCAAAGGGAAAATCCTTACGAGTTGGTTAAAACGCGTAGACTCGTCGAGTCACTATAGAGCACTCGCCGAGTCTGGTCCAATTGACCAAAGACTGTTGACCAAGTCAACCTGTGTTGACTTGATATGGATGGTCAACCTTAGTGGTACAAGTAATAATTATAGATTCATGATATCATAGGAGGATTACAGCTCGAGGGTTCGAGCAAGAGTGATTCCAGGGTTCACGATTAGCGAGGCATACGAGGTGAGTCTTCTCACTATACTGTACCCGGAAGGGTTTGACTGTGTGACCGGAAGGTCGAATATGATATGAGATATATGCCTTATGTGTGTTAAGTTATTCGTTATATGTGCCATGTATGATATGCTTGATTTGGGCCGGAAGGCAACATGTTATGGGCCGGAAGGCGTGGTCATATGGACCGTAAGGTTGACGTGGGTAGGACCGGAAGGTTTACCCAGTCGGGATGGAAGTCCCCTGAGACATATGGACCGGAAGGTCAAGGCCTGGAAAGGTGTACGTGCGTAGGTTGTATTTTGGGGAACTCACTAAGCATTTATGCTTACAGTTGTTGTGTTATGTGTTTCAGGTACTAGCGAGGACCGTGGGAAGGCGTCGGCGTGATCGTACACACACTCGAGGAAACCATTTTGTGATCTTTTGTTATGTAATCGGTCGTGACTAAATTGTTACATTTGAACCTTTGATGAGCGGTACGCCGCATTGACTGAGGTTGCCGCCGCTACAGCTACCGCAGCTGTGGCCGCTCCCAGACCACAAGGGGGGTGACTCGTTGCTGTTCCGGGAGTTCAGCAACACGAAGCCACCAGAGTTTGATGGGACGCAGGATCCGATTGCTGCGATGAGATGGATTGCTGATATCGAGGGATGCTTCTATACTTGTTCATGTTCGGAGCATCTGAGGGTTCGGTTCGCCTTGAACCAGCTCCGCCTGGGGGCAAAGGATTGGTGGAAGTTCGTGATGGCGAACTTCACTCTGGCAGAGGTCTCAGTTGTGACTTGGGAGAGGTTTACTGATATGTTCAGAGACGAGTATGTTCCCCTGGTGGAGAGGGAACGGTTGGTTCAGGAGTTCTTGACCCTCAAGCAGGGTAATGATTATGTTACGGTGATCACGCGGAAGTTTCATGAGAGGGCGATGTTCTACCCCGAGCAGGTGTCCACGGAGCAGGCTCGGATGAGTCGGTATTTGGGAGTGCTGAGGAGGGATATCCGGGAGTTCGTATCGAACTCGTCATATCAGACTTTTGCTGAGCTTCACGCGGATGCCAGGAAGCGTGAGATCGAGTTGGAGACCCAAGCCAGGGAGGAGGCCGAGTCTCAACGGGTGGATCGGCGGCCGGCTCAGTCTCAGCCGGCAGCCAAGCGGATCAAGTCTGCTGATTCGAGATCCGGAGGTCCGAAGAGCCGCACTTGCGGGAAGTGCGGCAAGGGTCACGAGGGGGCATGTCGATCGGGTGCTTGCTACAAGTGTGGCAAGGAAGGGCACATTGCTAGAGATTGCCCCAAGGGATTCATGGTTTGCTTTCATTGCAACCAGACTCGCCATCGGAAGGCCGAGTACCCCCAGCTTCGCCAGGGATCTACACCTGCTGCCAGGGTTCCCGAGGTTCGGCCAGTGAAGGCCGAGGCTCCGAAGGCTCATGGGAGAGCTTTCCAGTTGACTGCAGAGGAGGTCCGCGCTGCGCCTGAAGTCGTGGCCGGTATGTATTCTTTCATGGATTTACATTTATACTGAGATATTGTGCTTATAATATTATATGCGTAGGTACTTTTCTTGTTAATCATGTGCCTGCTTTGGTATTGTTCGACTCGGGTGCGAGTCCGTCTTTTGTTTTTTTGGCTTTTAGCCAGCACATCGGTATCGATCGGGAGGTTATGAGTCGACCCCTTCGCGTTGCTATAGCAAATGAGAAAGCGGTATACGCCACCGAGGTGATTCGAGGATGCGTGCTCGAGATTTTTGGGGTTGAGTTTCCTATAGACTTGGTCCTTATAGCTATGGGGCATGTCTGCGTTATCGTGGGCATGGATTGGTTGAGTAAGTTTGGAGCAGTAATTGACTGCGAGAGACAGCTGGTGATGATTCGAGACCCTAGTGGGGGAGTGCTCACGGTTTATGGCGAGGGGACCTGGTGTGGGTCGGCGTTTTGTTCGGCTGCCAGGGCAAGGCAGAGTTTGCAGTAGGGCTGTGATGGATTCATAGCCTATGTGATGGATACTCGTGTGACCATGGAGAGGCCCAATTCGATTGATGACGTTTCGGTTGTATGCGAGTTTTCGGATGTGTTCCCCGAAGAGTTACCGGGTGTGCCTCCGGAGAGGCAAGTGGAGTTTCGTATCGATTTGGTTCCGGGAGCGGCGCCCATCGCCAAGGCGCCTTATCGTCTCGCTCCGCCGAAAATGCTGGAATTATCCTCGCAGCTTCAGGAGCTGTTGGGAAAGGGATTCATTCGACCGAGTAGCTCGCCTTGGGGAGCGCCGATTTTGTTCGTCAAGAAAAAGGATGGTTCACACCAATGTGTATCGATTATCGGGAGTTGAACAAGTTGACGGTTAAGAACCGATATCCATTACCTAGGATCGACGATCTGTTCGATCAGTTGCAGGGGGCATCTTGGTTTTCCAAGATTGACTTGAGGTCGGGATATCATCAGATGAGGGTTAGCGAGGAAGATATCCAAAAGACTGCTTTCAGGACTCGTTACAGACATTATGAGTTTGTGGTGATGCCTTTTGGGCTCACCAATGCCCCGACCGCATTCATGGATCTCATGAATCGGGTGTGCCGACCGATGCTGGATCGGTCGGTGATCGTATTCAAAGATGATATTTTGGTGTATTCGAGGACTAGGGATCAACATGAGGAACATTTGAGGGAGATTCTTAGGGTTTTGAGATCGGAGAGACTGTATCCCAAGTTCTCCAAGTGTGATTTCTGGTTACGAGAGGTCTAGTTCCTCGGGCATCTTGTTAACCAGAAAGGGATATTGGTCGACCCAGCCAAGATTGAGGCGGTGTTGAGGTGGGAGGTGCCGAGATCGCCCACCGAGATCAGGAGTTTTTTGGGTTTGGCTGGATATTATCGCAGGTTTATCAAGGATTTCTCCAAGATTGATGTGCCACTTACTAGGATGACCCGGAAGGGTGTTACGTTTTCATGGGGACCGGAGCAGCAGTCCTCATTCGAGACGCTTCGTCAGAAACTGTGCGAGGCTCCAGTGCTTGCACTCCCAGAAGGGATGGAGGCTTTTGTGGTATACCGTGATGCCTCTATATCGGGTTTGGGGGCAGTTCTTATGCAGAGGGGTCATCTGATAGCGTACGCTTCGAGGCAGTTAAAGCCTCATGAGTCGAGATATCCCACGCACGACCTGGAATTGGGGGTGGTGGTGTTTGCCCTCAAGATCTGGCGACACTATTTGTATGGGGTTCGGTGTACGATATACACGGACCATAAGAGCTTGAAGTACTTGATGGATCAGCCAAATCTGAATATGCGACAGAGAAGGTGGTTGGATGTGGTGAAGGATTACGATTGTGAGATCCTGTACCACCCGGGCAAGGCTAATGTGGTAGCCGACGCGTTGAGCCGTAGGGCGGATAGCGCCCCGATCTGAGATATTTGTATGAGATTGACGGTATTGACCCCGATTCTGGATATTATTCGAGGAGCTCAGGTGGAGGCTGCAAAGCCAGAACATCAGAAGAAGGAGCGGGTTGTAGGCCAGGTATCAGGATTTGTTACGGATGGTCGAGGGCTTATGACTTTTCAGGGTCGGATTTGGGTGCCGTTTGTGGGCGGTGCGCGCACTATTTTGATGGAGGAAGCACATCGATCGAAATTCTCGATTCATGCTGGTGTTACGAAAATGTATTTGGATCTCAAGAAGGAGTACTGGTGGCCCTGTATGAAAAGGGATGTCGCTTGGTTTGTCGAGAGGTGCTTGACTTGTCGGCAGGTCAAGGCCAAGCACCAGCGACCGCACGGTAAGCTGCAACCGCTAGAGATTCCCGAATGGAAGTGGGAACAAATCACTATGGATTTCATCAGCAAGTTACCGCGAACGGCGAGGGGAGTCGATGCGATTTGGGTGATCGTGGATCGGCTGACGAAGAGCGCTCATTTTCTAGCCATTAGCGAGAGCTCTTCTGCGGAGAACTTGGCCGAGTTATATGTGAGGGAAGTAGTATCTCGGCATGGGGTGCCGATCTCGATTATTTCGGACCGTGACGTGCGTTTCACTTCCAGGTTCTGGAAGAAGTTCCATGAGGAGTTGGGTACTAGGTTACATTTCAGTACTGCATATCATCCCCAGACAGACGGTCAGAGTGAGCGGACGATTCAGACACTCGAGGACATGCTTCGGGCATGTGTGTTGGACTTCGGAGGGAGCTGGGACACCTATCTACCTTTTAGCAGAGTTCTCATATAACAACAACCATCATTCGAGCATTGGTATGCCGCCCTTTGAGCTGTTGTATGGGCGGAGGTGTCGCACCCCCATCTATTGGGGTGAGGTGGGATAGTAGGTTATGGGTAGCACGGAGATCGTGCTTCAGACGACCGAGCAAATTCAGTTGGTCAGGCAGATGTTGTTGACCGCTCCGAGCCGACAGAAGAGTTATGCAGACAGACGTCGGTCCGAGCTTGAGTTTCAAGTTGGTGATCTTGTACTCCTGAAGGTCTCTCCTTGGAAAGGAGTGATTCGGTTCAGGAAGAGGGGCAAGTTGGGGCCCCGATATATTGGTCCCTTCCGTGTGATCGCGAGGGTGGGCCGGGTAGCCTACCGTTTAGACTTGCCAGCAGAATTGGGACAGATTCACGACACTTTCCATGTGTCGCAGTTGAGGAAGTGTATAGCCGACAAATCGGCGGTGGTTCCATTAGGGGATATTCATGTGGATGTAAGCCTGAATTATGCTAAAAGACCAGTAGCCATCAGAGATCGGAAGATCAAGGTTTTGAGGAACAAGGAGGTACCCCTGGTATTGGTTCAGTGGCAGCATCAGAAGGGATTAGAGATGACCTGGGAGCCGGAACGTGAGATGCGGGAGCAGCATCCGGAGCTATTTGCCTAGCGGGACTTCGAGGGCGAAGTCTTATTCTAGTGGGGGAGAATTGTAACAACCCGGATCCCCAGGTATCTTTACTTTCATATTTTTGATATTCTGTGAGGGGGCTCGGCGAGTTGGAGGTCGAACTCGCCGAGTCGGGTCGCGGTTTTGGGCGGAGGTTCGCGTCCGGACTCGGCGAGTCCCAGGGGATGGACTCGGCGAGTCCGCGCTGTTTAATGAAACTCTAATTTCCCGGTCCTAGGCCCTATTTAAAGGACCTTATGGCCTTCATTTGCGGCCACCTTGAACCCTAAGAGCACCCATACGACTGTGATTCCTTGTGAGTGTGTTAGGGGGCCATTTGTTCATCATTTTGTGTATTATTGCAAGAAAGGAGGGAGAAGATCAAGCTTGAAGAGTTGGGGAGCTTGGATCTGCTTCTATTTCATCAAGGGAACCTTCTTGAGGTAACTTTCAGAGCTAAACTTCGTATTTTGGGTTGATGTGTCAAATCTAGGGTTTCTTCTTGCCTTATTTGGCTTAAAATTGGAAGTATGAAAGGTCCCATGGAGATCTGGAACCTAGATCTGGACCTTAGCAGGTCCAGGAGACCCCATATGACAAGCTTTATGCCCATTCTTTTGAGTTAGAAGCTAGGGCTGCCATATTAGAGGTTATTTCTCCAAAATGAGCCTTGTATGCGTTGCATGGCGACCAAGACTGAGACTTTACGTGATAAATAAGCTTGGGAAGGCCAGATCTATGTGTGTATGGAACGGATCTGACCGCAAAAGCCAGTTTTAGCTGGTGCATGGCATGGACTCGCCGAGTCTGAAGAACAGACTTGACGAGTCGCTTGAAGATTGTCCTTGAGACCACCCAGTGTGTAGTCCTGACCGAGTTGTGGGTGACTCAGTGAGTCGCAGAGAGTTAGAAAGGTTTTGACAGGTGGACCGAGTCAATTTGGGACTCGCCGAGTTGTCCTTGCGACTCGGCGAGTTGAGTCGCGGTGGCCCCGTGATTCAGGCCCAGGTGGAACTCGTCGAGTCGGGTGAGTACTCGATGAGTCAAAGGGAAAATCCTTGCGAGTTGGTTAAAACACGTAGACTCGCTGAGTCACTATAGTGCACTCACCGAGTCTGGTCCAATTGACCAAAGACTGTTGAGCAAGTCAACCTGTGTTGACTTGATATGGATGGTCAACCTTAGTGGTACAAGTAATAATTATAGATTCATGATATCATAGGAGGATTACAGCTCGAGGGTTCGAGCATGAGTGATTCTAGGGTTCACGATTAGCGAGACATACGAGGCGAGTCTTCTCACTATACTGTACCCGGAAGGGTTTGAGTGTGTGACCGGAAGGTCGAATATGATATGAGATATATGCCTTATGTGTGTTAAGTTATTCGTTATATATACCATGTATGATATGCTTGATTTGGGCTAGAAGGCAACATGTTATGGGTCGGAAGGCGTGGTCATATGGACCGTAAGGTTGACGTGGGTAGGACCGGAAGGTTTACCCAGTCGGGACGGTAGTCCCCTGAGACACATGGACCGGAAGGTCAAGGCCTGGAAAGGCGTACGTGCGTAGGTTGTATTTTGGGGAACTCACTAAGCATTTATGCTTACAGTTGTTGTGTTATGTGTTTCAGGTACTAGCGAGGACCGTGGGAAGGCGCCGGCGTGATCGTACACACACTCGGGGAAACCATTTTGTGATCTTTTGTTATGTAATCGGTCGTGACTAAATTGTTACATTAGAACCTAAACTTATTACTCAATGTTTTGATGATTGTAAAAATGAAAATTTTTGGTTTTGGAATTTAGACAAAATTGCAAAAATGGTCCCTGTGGTTGGCAAATTTATGTGCTTTTGGTCCAAAACGAAATGTTGGTGCACCACTGGCCCAATTTTAGATACATTGTGTGGTTTTGGTCCCTATGGTTGTATTTTCTTGTGTTTTTGGTCCACATCCCACCTAAAATGACTAATATGCCCCTTAAATAATTATATTTTAATTTCTTTTATTTATTTTCTTATTCTTATAATAAAATGAAAAACAAAAATAAAATAAACCCACCACTCTCACACACACACACACACACACACTCTCTCTCTCTCTCTCTCTCTCTCTGATCCTCCTGATAAAAAAGAAACCCAACTCGTTCTTGAAGGTGTTCTCTACCGGATCAATATTGCAGGCTTCATCGTCCCATGCTTCTCTTCGCACCACCAATAACCACCCTTCACATCTGTTTCTTCAACGACCATCGTCCCACCGTTACATCTGAACACCTGTAACAAAAACCCCAAATCTCTACAGTTTTTTATTCTAAAGAAGAAGGAGACGAACATGAAGGGTCGGGGTTTGGAAATTATCTCAAAATTTGAAGACAAAGAAGGTGATCGGAGAGGTTGGGTTTTTTCTTGCCCTATATCACCTTGGTTCACCCCACGTCTCTAGTTTTTCACAATTGATCGACACCTACCTCCCATTTCTTTTTCTTTGTTCTAAATAGAGATGTCAAGTCAAATTTATGGTGGTGATCGGTGGCTAATTTTGGAGGCGATTGGTGGTGATTGGTGGTTATTTCATGTGATCAAGAAAGGGGTGGAGGAGTGTTTATGGTGGTGATTGTTGGCTAATTTGGGAGGCTGTTGGATGCGCCGCCACCATCGACCTCATATGTTCCCTTCAATCCACCTTCTTCCACATTGACTATTCGATAAGAAAATCAACATCAAGCCACATTCAACACTCACCTTCTTCTTTAAATCCATTGATTTTCCGATTTTTCGGGTCTTTGTGGATGGTGAGAAGTTAGTAGAGCTTGACCAAGCTTTTGGTTTGATTTTTCCAGCAAGATCTGGGGGTGGTTTGGTGGTTGGTGGTGAAAGCTTATCAGGTTAAGGAAGGAGAGGTGGGGGTGGGGGAGATGGAGGTGGTTGGCGGCGAATGGTGTTGGGGAATGGAGATAGTGGCAGGAGAGAGATAAAGAAAGATTTTGGGTGTGATCTTAAGCGAATGGTGGAGAACAACGACGGTGGCAGGCGGATGGTGGTGGTAAATGGCGGTGATGGTAGAAAAATGGTGGTGGTGAACATCGTTAGTAGCAAATGGATCTTGGTGGTGAACGATGGTGGGATATGTTGGGAGTTCTTAAGAGGGTGGCATCTGGTGGGTATTCTTGAGAGAGAGAGAGAGAGAGAGAGAGAGAGAGACTTTTTGTATCTTTAATTATTTAAAAACATTAAAAAAATAGAAAATACAAATCTAAAGGGCATAATAGTCATTTTAAGTGTATAGGGACCAAAAACACTAAAAATATCCAAAATTGGACCATTGATGCACCACCAAACTTTTTTGGACCAAAACTGCAGAATTTTGCCAACCACAGGGACCATTTTTGCAATTTTTTCTGGAATTTATGATGTTACAAGAGTAGCTTGTGAGGCATAGAGTACTTGTAAATTAGGATTTGAGGAGGAGGACTTTGTTAGATTAATGTCTAAGTCCATAACTATAATTCGTAAGACTTGACCCGACCCGACATGGTCCATTTGGGTTGCATGGCATCATGCACTTGGATAGACTAAAATGAGAGAAATAACACTTAAGGTTTATTAATATATTATAAGTTCTAATATATTAACAAGATTATTTAATTAGTATTGATCAATAATTGATTTAGAATTAATTAAGTGATCAAAAGAAGACTAATTAAATATATGGGTTGATTATGTAAATCATCCATACTTATATAGTGGGCTAATGCTCCGTGGATTATCAAGTTGGGCTCAAAACCATTGGATGCTCCATGGTGTATTTGAACCCATGGATCCAAGGAAATGGAAAGCCATGACAATCAGGTATTATCCTAATTGTAACAACTATATAAGCATCTTATTGATGTGAGAAATCGGCGACTAGATGCATGGAGGGCAAGCCGATTCTTGAAGTGTTCTAATTTCTCTCTAGGTTATTCCATGTGCTTATGGTGTTGTGTGAACCATTTGAGGTGTCACACTTGGGGCACTAGGCACTCAAGCTTCATGAAGACAAGCACCAACAAAAGGTATGTTATTCTAACTTGTGTTATTCAAAGTTTTGTATGCTAGAATAGAACAATACCTTGGAAAGTTGATATTTGCATGTATAATTGAGAAAACATAGATCCAAGGTATTTAGGGTTGCATGTACACTTAGGAGTGTTAGATTACTCAAAAATCAACAGACTTGGGGTGAGCACTGAGTCGGTGTGGAAGGTAGTATTGGGCCCATACTATTACAAGCACCGGATCAATGAGCGACCCAAGTAAGAACCCTAGGGATGCTAAGGAACAAGTAGGGTTGGGTAATCGAGTGTGAGTATGCTCGAGCGAGTCTCTGATAATATTGTGTTGTGTTTTAGAGACGTCATGGTGGGGACACATCACAACCCTGGGAGCAGTGGGAGTATCAATGAGGAGACACAGAGGATAATCCACGAGGAGGTGGCTGCAACTATCCGAGCAGAGATTCCGCATATGTTTGGGTCTATCCAGACCACCTTGATTCAGATGTTTGACGAGCGATACGCTGCTATCACTGAGGTTGTTGCTGCCGCAACCACTGCAGCCGTCGCCGCTGCAAGACCACAGGGAGGTGACTCATTGCTGTTCCGAGATTTCAGCAACACGAAGCCACCAGAGTTTGATGGGATGCAAGCTCTAATTGCTGTTATGAGGTGGATCTACGATATCGAGGGGTCTTTTTATACATGTTGTTGTCCCGACCATTTAAGAGTTCGGTTTGCGCTGAACCATCTTCACTTGGGATCGAAGGACTGGTGGAAGTTTGCGACAGTTGGCTTCACCACTGTAGATCATGCTGCAATGACATGGGAGAGGATTGTTCAGATGTTTCGAGACGAGTATGTTGCCTTGGTAGAGAAGGAACGTTTGGCGTAGGAGTTTCTGTCTCTCAGATAGAAGACAGAGTCAGTGACTAAGATCTCGAGGATGTTCCATGAGAGGGCAATGTTTTTCCCCGAACAAGTGTCCACTGATCAGGCACGTGTGAGTCGTTATCTGAGCATACTTTGAAGGGACATACGAGAGTTCGTGGAGAACTCGTCGTACCTGACATTGGCCGAGCTCCAGGCCAATGCCAGGAGGAGGGACATTGAGCTTGAGCTTCATAATAGGGAGGATGAAGAGGAGTCCCGAGGGAGGGACCGAAGGCCAGTGCAGTCGCAGCCAGCGACGAAGCGGGCTAATCTCGCTAATTCTAGAGTTAGGGGCCAGAAGGGTTGTACTTGTGGCAAGTGTGGCAATAGTTACGAGGGTTCTTGCCGAACAGGGATCTGTTACAAATGTGGAAAGGAGGGGCACATGGCGAAGGATTCCCGCAGGGAATTCTCGGTTTGCTTTCATTACAACAAGACCGGCCACCGGAAGGCCGAGTGCCCCAGCTAGTGTAGGGATCTGCACCTACTTCTGTATGTGCTTTTGAGAGCCTGGCAGTGAAGGGAGAGACGCTGAAGGCTCGCATGAGAGCCTTTCAGTTGACAACGGAGGAGGTCCGCGCAATACCCAATGTCGTGGTTGGTTTGTATTCTTTTATTTACTTATGCTGAGTTTGAGATATTGTGCTTATATTGTGGTATGCTTAGGTACTTTCCTTGTGAATTATGTACCTTCGTTGGTGTTATTTGACTCGGGTGCGAGTCGATCTTTCGTGTCATTAGCTTTTAGTAAGCACATCAGTATCCAACGAGAGGCGTTGAGTCGACCTCTGCGAGTTTCTAGCTGACGAGCGAGTGGTATTTGCTATTGATGAGATGAGAGGATGTGTACTCGAGATTTTCGGTGTTGAGTTTCTGATAGATTTGGTACCTATTTCAATGGGGGATGTCTGTGTCATCGTGGGCATGGACTGGTTGAGCCGATTCAGAGCTGTTATCGACTGCGAGCATCAGTTGGTGACCATACGAGAACCTAGTGGGGGAGTTCTTATGGTATATGGCGAGGGTACCCGATCTGGGTCAACATTTTGCTCGGTTGCCAAAGCGAGGCAGATTCTATAACAGGGCTGTAGAGGGTTTGTAGCCTATGTGATGGACACACGAGTTGTCGTAGAGAGGCCGCGTTTTGCCAGTGAGGTTCCGATAGTGCGAGAATTTCTGGATGTTTTCCCCGAGGAGTTTTCGGGTGTGCCTCCCTAGAGGTAGGTGGAGTTTCGCATCGATTTGGTTCCGAGGGCGGTGCCTATCTCCAAGGAACCTTATCGCCTTACGCCACCGGAGATGCAGGAGCAATCCTTGCAGGTTCAGGAGCTGTTGGGGAAGGGATTCATTCGACTGAGTAGCTCGCTATGGGGAGCGTCGATCGTTTTTATCAATAAAAAGGATGGTTCACACCGGATGTGCATTGATTACCAGGAGTTGAATAAGTTGACAGTCAAGAACCGTTATCCACTACCGAGGATCGTTGATCTATTCGATTAGTTACAGGGAGCTTCTTGGTTCTCCAAGATAGACTTGAGGTCTGGATATTACCAGATGAGGGTGCGGGATGAGGATATATAGAAGACGACATTTATGACTCGTTACGGACATTACAAGTTCATGGTGATGCCATTTGGGCTCACCAATGCACCAGCGGCGTTCATGGATATCATGAATCGAATATCATGAATCGAATATGCAGGCCGATGTTTGATTGCTCGGTGATTGTGTTCATCGACGATATTCTGGTGTATTCGAGATCCAGGGAGCAACATGAGGAGCATTTGAGGGAGATTCTTGGGGTATTGAGATCGGAGAGGCTTTATGCCAAATTCTCCAAGTGCGATTTCTGGTTACGCAAGTTCCTGTTTTTAGGACATATCGTTAATCATAATAGGATGTTGTTCGATCCAGCCAAGATTGAGGCTGTTATGAGTTAGGAGGTGCCGAGATCCTTCACCGAGATCTGGAGTTTTCTAGGGTTGGTCGGCTACGATCGGAGATTTATCAGTGATTTCTCCAAGATTATCGTCCCCCTCACCAAATTGACCCGGAATGGCATTGCTTTTACATGGGGTCCTGAGCAGCAAACCTCGTTTGAGACTCTTCGCCAGAGGTTATGCGAAGCCCCGGTGTCAGCCCTTCTGGAGAGAATGGAGGATTTCATAGTGTACTGCGACACATCTATATCAGGGTTGGGTGTGGTGCTTATTGTAGAGAGGGCACGTGATCGCATACGCATCGAGGCAGCTGAAGCCTCATGAGACGAAGTATCCCACCCACGATTTGGAGTTGGGGGTAGTAGTGTTCACCCTCAAGATATGGCGCCATTATTTGTATGGGGTTCGATGTACCATATACACGGACCACAAGATTTTGAAGTATCTGATGGATCATCCCAACCTGAACATGCGTCATAGGAGATGGTTGGATGTGGTAAAGGGTTATGACTGTGAGATCCAGTGCCACCTGGTCAAGGCTAACGTGGTAGCCGATGCTCTGAGCCGCAGGGTGGAGAGTGCCCCGATTCGAGATATATGCATGAGGATGACGGTGATAACTCTGGTATTGGATACCATCCGAGAGGCCCAGGAAGAGGCTGTGAGACCAGAGAACCGCAACAGGGATTGGGTGATAGGGTAGGTGTCCGAGTTTGTTATTGATTGCCGAGGGATTATGATCATTCATGGTAGGATTTGGGTGCTGTTAATGGGCGGGGCACATAGCTTATTGATGGAGGAGGCGCACAGATCGAGATTCTCGATCCATCTCGTGTCCACTAAGATGTATTTGGACCTGAAGGGAGATTACTGGTGGCCCTGTATTAAGAGGGATGTTGCGTGGGTTGTAGAGAGGTGCTTGACCTGTCGCCGGGTTAAGGCCAAGAACCAGTGTCCACATGGAAAGTTGCAGCCTCTTGAGGTTCCCCAGTGGAAGTGGGAACATATTTCTATGGATTTCATCACCAAATTGTTGAGGACCTCGAGGGGTGTTGATGCAATTTAGGTGATTATGGATCGGCTGACGAAGAGCGCTCACTTCCTTGCTATCAGTGAGAGCTCTTCTGCAGAGAGGCTGGTAGAGATATATGTGAGAGAGGTGGTGTCTCAGAATGGAGTGCCAATCTCGATTGTGTCAGACAGAGATGTGTGTTTCACTTCCAGGTTCTGGAAGAAGTTTCATGAGGAGTTGGGTACGAGATTTCACTTTAGTACTGCTTATCATCCACAGACAGACGAACAGAGTGAGCGGATGACACAGACGCTCGAGGACATGCTTCGAGCATCTGTTATGGATTTCAGTGGTAGTTGGGATACATACCTACCTTTGGATGAGTTTCGTACAATAATAGCCACCATTCGAGTATTGTTATTCCTCCCTTTGAGATTTTGTATGAGAGGAGGTGTCGGACCCCCATTTGTTAGGGAAAGGTAGGGCAGCGAGTGATGGGTAGCACTGAGATAGTGCTTAGGATGACTGAGCAGATACAACAGGTCAGACAGAGGTTACTGACAACCTAGAGCCTCCAGAAGAGTTATGCGGATAGGCGACGATCCAAGCTCGAGTTCCAGGTTGGAGACTTTCTACTCCTGAAGGTATCTCCTTGGAAAGGAGTGATTCGATTTAGGAAGAGGGGCAAGCTAGGAACCCGATACATTAGTCCTTTCAAGGTGACCGCAAGAGTGGGCAAGGTAGCATACCATTTGGAGCTACCTGAAGAGTTGAGTCAGATGCATAACACCTTCCACGTATCCCAGTTGAGGAAGTGTGTGGCCGATGAGACGGTAGTGGTACCACTAGAGGATATTCACGTGGATGTGGGCCTGAAGTACATCGAAATATTGATTGCGATTCTAGATCGAAAGGTGAAGGTTCTGAGAAACAAGGAGGTGCCTTTGCTCCAAGTTGAGTGGCAGCATCGGAGAGGGTCCGAGATGACTTGCGAATCGGAGTCTGAGATGCAGGAGCAACATCCAGAGTTGTTTGAGGAGCATGACTTCAGGGGCGAAGTCTAATTATAGTGGAGGAGAATTGTAACATCCAAAAAACCTAGGTATACCTTGTGAACCCTAAGCTTTGAGAAATTGTCCATATTGGTCCTTGATAAAGAGAAGGGTGGTGGACGGCTATGCGGGGCGTACTAAAGTGTACGCTCAGCATAATCATACATGTGGTTGATCACGGAGGGTTGCCTAGTCCGCAGGACGTACCAAGGTGTAAGCGAGGCGTACCAGGCCAAGATTGAAACCCTAATCTTAAGTGAGTCCATTATTTAAAGAACGTTATGGCCTCCTTATGGCCACCATTTCCAGAGACTTATCCTCCCCAAAACCCTAAACCTCATTCTTGAATCAAGAGAGTGCCTTTGAGAGCTCGTCGGTGTGTTCTTGAGCATTAGAAGTGGAAAGGAAGCTTTCGAGAAGAAGCAGTTAGAGCCTAAGCTCTTGGATCTAAGCTTAGCAGTGAGGGAAGCTTCATTTGGAGGTAAATAGCTCCAAGCTTTCCTAGTCTTTTGTTTATGTTTATGTGTGGGGTGTTTTAAGGTTTTTTTCCCCAAAGTTGATGGCTTTATGATTTGATAAGCCCCTAGAACCCGAGATCTGTCCCTTGTTAGCTTAATTTGTGTTATAGAGCCATAAAAATATAATATTTGTCATTAAGAGCTAACGATGCATGAGTTAAGAGTCTTTTAAGGAAGGAAGCGGAATGATTTGGGTGTTGGAGACCTTTACGACTATGCAAAGGTTTAAAGTCACTTCCTTTATGGATTAAGAGGCATTAGAGTAACCAGATCTGGGATTTGAGCTTATGTCTTAGCCGATTCAGACTAAAAACCACGAGGAGTGTGAAACTGGGACTTACGTTGGGCATAATCCCAATACGCGTAGTGTAGGGGTTGAGTTCCCCGTTTCTGGATAGCCAATGGGTACACCCAGTGTATAGAGCTAGTACACACTGCGTACTCCCTGCTGTTGACTTTTGTTGACTTTTAGGGTTTGGTCAAGATTGAGGACTATTAAGCTTTGGAGGGGTAAAATGATCTTTTACGCTTATGTGAGTTGTAGAAGGGTGAGTCTAGGTTCTTGAGGGCCAATAATAATTAAAGATAATTATTATGTGTTAGGTGGGAGTTAGACCCGGGGGTAGAGATCAAGATCGCAATTGCGATATTTTCATTAATTAGCTTACGAGGTGAGTATTCTCACTATACTTACCTTGAGTGGTAATACTTATATGTAAGCAGAGAAGGTCTTATGTGCATGAACTGTGTAATTATATATCCTAATATTTACTTGTGTTATGCTTTATGAGTATTATATTATGATGTTGAGCTGTAGGACCGGAGGGTCCATATGAGTTGTGGGACCAAAGGGTCTGACTGAGTGACATTGACCAAAGGGTCTAATTGAGTTATAGCCTCGAGAGGCTAATGTGATGTGTGTGGTGTTTTGGGGAACTAACTAAGCTTTTATGCTTACCGTGTTATGTGTTATGTGTTTTAGGTAAATCTGAGGACCGCGAAAAGGCACCAACATGATTGTACACACCGGCGGGAGATGGTTTTTATGATTCTGGGATTGTGTTTACTTGTTGACATTTGAGACATATGTGTTTTGAGAATTATGATACAAGTTTTATTGTGTTAAAAAATGAAAATTTTGGTTGGGAATTTATGTTGTTACAAAAACGCCTTTTTAAATTGTTGCTTTTAGATTAATCTTTATTAGTTATTTTCTTAGTTAAATCCATTCGTTGTGTTTGACACCCGATTTACCTAAACTATTTTATAAATTTGACTAGATACACTGCCTAAGTGCAATTAGCTAGTTAAGTATGTTAGGATTATAAATTTAAAACTAGGTAGTATATAAATTGCACATAAAGTTTTTGTCGCCATTGTCGGGGAACGACTATTTCTGTTGTTAATTTAATTGTTTTAGGTTAATCGATCCTTATTTAGGGGTAAAAACTGCAAAGTATTAATTTTCTACAAAATTTTTATTTTTCTGTTTCTTTTTTTCTTTCAAGTTCTTTTTTTATGCGTGTTTCTCTAGTCTTGTTTTAGCATGAAAGATGGGGGACATCACAACCATGTCAATGGAAGAGTACAAGCAACATATAAGGAACGACAACAAATGGGGTCTTGATCGACCAAAAATCTCAACCACTACGAAGTTCAAACTACCAGGACACATTCTTGGTATGCTAAAGAAACTGCCTTTTTATGGGAAGGAGCACGAGGAAGCTTACAAGCATATAAAGAGGTGATGGAAATTTCTAACTATTTTCATGCACCAAACGTGAGTAAAGATGCGATGATGCTTCATCTTTTACCAGTCACATTGAAGGGTGAAGCTAAGGAATGGTTAAAATCACTTCCCTTTGGAGAAATCACAACATGGGCTAATTTTAAGATTGAGTTCATAAACCAGTTTACCACTCCTTCGAAAGTGGCGAAACTTAAAAGAAATATACAGAATTTTTAACAATTAGAAGAATAGTTACTATACGAAGCTTGGGAGCGTTACAATAGACTATTATAACATTTCCCTCAACATGACTTCAATGTGCAACAAGAAATCTCGATATTTTATGATGGAGTCAATATGTGCACTGGCCAACTTCTAGACTCTTAAGGGCCCATGACAAAGAAGGGTATGTCAACAAATAAAGGTTTGATTGACGAACTCTCGAAGTATTTAAGAGTGTATCACAAACCAAAGGAGGATTTCACTAGAGGAAAGTACAAGTAAGGATGGAGGTCAAGATGTTATCATTTTAGTAATTGAAAAGCTCGATGCAATGGAAGAAAAGATCGCAAAAACGGGTGGATCAACTCAAGATAGATGTGGAGCTTGTGGAGGACTTCATTCTATAAGAGATTTTGAATTGGAGTATAAGAGAGATCGAGATACAAAAGAAATTCAACAACTAAAGCATGATCTCTACCAATTATAACAAGTCTAATTCGAGAAAATATGTACTCTCGAGTCAATGTTATTCAGATTTATTTAAGCTAGCGAAAAACAACATGACACTACAAATGTAACACTTAGAGAACAACAAGAAACTATTTTGAGCATCCACAAACAAGTCGGGGAATTAACAAGGCTTTTTCAATAAAAGCTATTGCATACACCTTCAAGAAAAAACAAGCCAATCACAATCTCACAATTCATAGTTGTTTAGAAAAAAGAAGAGGAAGAATTGGAGCCTATGGGGGTCATTGATTCAACAGATCAACAGTCCAAACAGTCACCCGAAGGAAAAGTAAAAACGAAAAGATTAATGATTATGTCCAGTCGCCATGACGTGGAGGCAATATTGCCACGTCATGGGCAATAAAAGAAAATTATGATTTGTCATTCGTCGAGCCGTATCAATCACCTCTTCCTTACCCATATGGTGCCAAGGAAAAGCTGGTGAAGCAATGAAACACAAGGTTGATGGAGCATAAAGAACTAGAAGAGCAATTGGAAAATGAAGTGAATTATTTGAAACCTCCAATGTCAATGCCAATGATTTTCGAGGTTTTTGCTTTTACAAGACCTCCAAATCATGTCTCGAAGGCAATTGAAGAAAAAGAAGAAGAGAGTATTGAGCCTCATTTTGACAAGAAAAAACTAGATAGAGACAAGACACAAGCTAAAGACACATGAATGAAGAAAGAACCCAAGCGGAAACATAATGAAGATGTCAACCCGAAAACGACAGAAAGCTCGAAAAAGGCATTCAACAGACGAGTTGCCTACAAACAAGCAAGGTTCAAGATGATCGAGAATGGGGAGGTTGCACTTCCACCTGACGCAAAGTAGAGTGGGAAGGAGTACAACTCACGACTCCTCAAAAAGAAGCGCTTCTCGCAAGGCATAATGATTTTTAAGAGTTTTCATTTTCTTTTACTATTGATTTTCTTTTTAATTTTTGTTTTCATTTTTGGCTTTTATTTAGTTTAACCGAATAATGAGGTGTTTATCTACTATTTGATATTATTTTGTAGTGTTGAATGAAAGTGAATCAGTGAAGGAGCTTAATTAATGTAGAAGCCGTATGGTTTTTCTTTTAAGATTACGATTGAAGACAATGTTTTGAATAAGTGTGGGGTTCCTACTTGATTAAGAGACGAGTTTTGAAGAATTTCTACAGAAAGAAAATTTTGGGAATGGTTCTAAGCCTTTAAAAATAAAAGATACATTGAATATACTCTGGGAAGACACCATGATGTGGGAAAACTAGACCACGTCATAGAATCTAGGTAAAAAATTGTTATGTTGAGATCTAGGTTTCTAGTGGTGTGTGGGACAATCTTATGTGAGTTTCAATGTTTATTTGAGCCAATATATGTTGTATTGTATTTGTGGCTTCCCTATCGTAGTGAAATCATGGAACAAAAACACAACCTTGCTTAGTTTGAGGGACACAACAAGTTTAGCATCGTGTGCTATAAATGTATCCAGGAGAGCTTATGTAGTCATTGGACATAGACTAATACCTCTAACCAATAATGGTTGAAGTTAAGTTTCTTTGCTTAAGCATATGTTTTTTAGGATTTTTTTTTTGTTTTGAATGAAAAAAAATAGAAAAAGAAAAAAAAAGTTGCAAAATTTTGGGGGAATAAGAGTCTACAAAGTTATGAAGATCATGAAATATCATGAAGAAAACCTCCAAATTATCGAAGACAAGAATAAGGTGAAAATAATTATTTGTAACTTTTGTTTCTAGGTTATTTTTTCCATATGTATGCTTGGAACTTAACTAAAAATTACCTTGAGGTCAAGAAACTTTTCTGAGGATATATTTAGAGGGATGCATACAATGAGTGTTGTCCAAAAGAAGTGGGGATGTTGTGAGAACAAATAATCAATGTGAAAGGACAAGGTTTGAAAACTCTAACCTTGAGTTAATCTTTAAGATCAACGTCTTCTCTTAATGAAAGTTCCAGTCGAATATGGTAATACCGGTTAGGACATGAAGAAGATATTCAACAAAGTATTCAAGATAATAAATGAAGAAAACATAGAGTATAATCAACGCAAAGATATTGAGGAATAATAAGAATGTTATGAAACAACTTTGACTTGAAGGAAAATTGAAAATGAAGTGAAGAGAATATTTTCTATTCTAAGTGTAAAACATGAATTGTTCATTTGCTCATTAATGGTGAAAACGTTCACTCCTTATATATTGGTGGAGGAACATGGTACAAACTGAGAAGAATTCCTAGGACTGGATAATACTCAGTGTTTGACAAAATGATATCCAAAAGGTACATAGAGAAATGTCTTATGAACTATTACATGACAAATAAGAAAAAGTACATTGAATGCTAGATCATACTACTTATCTTGGAATTGCCCTTCATCTCGGAATGATCTTCATCTCGGAACTTCTACTCATC
Source organism: Lactuca saligna (assembly GCF_052625555.1). NCBI lineage: Eukaryota > Viridiplantae > Streptophyta > Magnoliopsida > Asterales > Asteraceae > Lactuca > Lactuca saligna. Next base: position 302,519,792 of record NC_136420.1, on the reverse strand, counting down.
TCGGACTTAACTGACATGGGAACTTGAGTGATTGCTAGATGTTCACTTTTCATGTTTAAACAATCCCCCCTATGTGAACTTACAAATCATGTCATCTTAGATGACTTCTTCATTGATAAACACATAAGCTCTGTATAGCTAGTTCCGAACTTCCATGTACCATTGGAGTTGATTGATGAATTTGCTCTTCACATGCTCAGAAGCATCTGCCTTGGCTGCATTGGTGATAAAATTTTGAAGAATCCTGGTGAGGAGTAAATGCTTGTCTAGGACTCGGAATAAATCCTTCTTATTGGTCTTCTTTTGCATGTAGACATATCCCAACACTGGTTCATCAATTAGCCCTTATGTCAGAATCTCTACTTCAGGCAGCTTGTAGTCGATCTTGGACAAGAACTTTTCAGTTCCGAATAGATGTGCAAGCTTGAAGTCATATCGACAGAACTCAGTAACGTAGTCCTTTAGATAAATTCATTGCATCACTATAGGCAATGATGCTCATCTGGTCATTTTGGTGAGTTCGGAAGTCAGCAACAATCGTCAAAATGTCATTTGCATTGATGGAGGGGAAGTCAACGTCTGTGATGGTAATATGCTTTGATTTGTTCTGAAAGATCTAATACCTATGCATCAAGCAGTTCAAGTCGAATTTGCTCAAGACTTTTCTTCCAAACCCAAAGATTCTTGTAATTATCTTGCAAGACCACACTTGCTTTTTGAGGTTGTGCATTCATGGAGTAGAATGTATTCAACCTTTTTGTTTCTGTCCTGACAATCGCTTGAGGATCATCATCTAGGTGGAGTGGAGTTAACTTGATGTAATATATTCCATAAGGAGAAATTGGAAGATCGAGTTGGTCTGCATCTTGCTTTGGTAGATCATAATACATAGATGGCACAATATCCAGATCATGAATTATCGCTTGTTGAAAAAGTAGGGATAAGCCCAATATTGGATTCAGATTGTCTTTGAGAGCTTGGATCCAAATGCTCTCTTCAAGGGATTGATCTATTTGGGCTTGTGACCATCCTCCGTACTTCTTGTATGTCTGATCAGGGTTGTTGGGTTCCGAGATAGGATTCTTCCCTTTGTTTTGTTATTTGTTCAATTCATCAATGACTTGTTGAATGTTTGCATCAATTGTGAACTCTGGTGGAGGAGGAATCATATGCTCTTTCGGGATGTTGTCAGGCTTCCGAAGAGGAGAAACTTCATTGATCGAACCTATTCTTGGAGAGGGAATAGGAGGCGCCATAGACTGGGTAGCTCAAAATGTTTCAATTGTGATATTTGTCTTTTCCCTTGCCAATTCACGACTTCTTTTAAGAATGTATGCCAAGGATGATGGCCAAGTAATTGCATACCATATCCTTCTTTCATCCCCTGAGAGAGTTTTTGTCGGAAATTTTCTTGGAGGTTTAATTCCCATCACTGCATTGGTGATATATTCGACTTCTTCATCATCATCATTATCAGAAGGAATACATGTGGACAAAATTTGAAGTTCATCATCATCTGATTCATCTCGGAGACTGACCTCTGAGGTAGGCTTCCAGGAAATGGTATGACCCCTTTTGCTTCATTCTCCTCCTCTTGGATCGGATGGGCCAACCTCCGAGGCAAGTCTAGTAGCTTCTTTGACTTCGGAGAGCCTATAAAACATCTTTTGAAAGTTCATCTTGATCTACTTTGACACTGCATCATAGGCATATGCGGTATGTGCTTCAATTTCAAGTGATCGAACAAGGAGGCAAGGATGGACAAAATCTCATAGAACTTGTTGGTCGGAACATAAATTTTATTCCAACAGGCTTGGAGGAGTTTGAGGAAAACTTGCTGCATGATGAGATTGATTTCTTCCTTCTTTTTAATTTCCTTCTCCAACCTCTAAATCTGCTTCTCATGCTTGACATGGGTTTGCTTCATCAGTTCATTGGTGGCACTGATCATGTCGTCATGGATTTTTAGCATGGTCGAAGTGATATTAATGTGGTGATCAAGGATGGAGTTATAGTTATACTCCACCTCTTCCAAGGTATGCTTGAACCTTAAAGAAATAAGTTGGTCTTGTTGATCTGCCCTTTCAGCATTCGAGGGCCTAACTTTCTTTACTTCGTACAAGGACTGAAGGAGGGCATCAAGATTGGTTTCTAGGCTGGAGACTTTGGCGTCACTTTTCCAATGAAGCTTTGCAACTGACTTGTCTAGTCTCTCCACCTTTTAAATCGTAGAAAAATTGTTGTCTCAGAGTTCCAACAGGGAAAATGGATTAGCATAGTTCTGGGCTGATGATCCAGTGTCCGAGGTAGAACTCTTAGACTTAGCTTTATTACCTTCTTTGTTGTCTTGATGTTCTAAAGGAGTAGGATTGCTTTCTGTTGTTTTCTTTGGAGGGTTTGATTCGGTTTCACCTCCCAGTGTGTTTTGGACTTGGTCGTTAATATGGATTTCTTCATAAATAGGCTCCAAAAAGGATGATGAAAGTCCGAAACCGTAGATGGGTCTTGATGATGATGGTTTATTTAGAGCATGAAATGATGAGAATACTACAGGAGCAACAATGGATGCACTATCGTCATCGAAAAAGAATTTCGAGGAGTGTTCTTCTTTAGGATTAGCATGGAAGGCATTATGGTGAGAAGACTTCGAATGATCGTCCAAGTGATGGTGTCTTGGTGAGTTTCTCCTGATTCAAACTCTTGGTCAATGACTTCGTTAGAGGGAGAAACAAATGGAAGATTACTCTGAATTGCTCAATTTCTCATAGAGATGAGAGTTGCTTCAACTTGGGAACGAGTGAGCTCCAAATGCCTTGTGTGAGACCTGTTAACAAAGTCTAACCAATCTGAATCATTAGTACCTGTTCATCCTTTACCTAAGCCATATATCAAACCAGTTGTGGCTCCTGAAGTTGGAGGGACAACCCCAGCTTCAGAAATCTTGGGATCCAAAATAGGGATCTCAGATCATGCTTGTGTAGAAAGAGGAGGGATATCTAAGATGACTTGTGACTGTGTTCCAGGGGTGCGAGGAACTATTGTCAACACTGTCATCACCTTGTTGGGAAGGTGTGGGTGGATTAAGAAGAGACTCCCCGTGAGTGTGTGCTAGTGGTATTGAAGCTCCGAAGGGTACTTTGGAAGAGTGGCCTGGGGGTGAGTGGATGACCACAGTTGGAATGTCCTTGATAGATTCCATTTGAGAGGAAACATTGACTTTGGCTCTCTTTTTGGTTTTTGGCTTGATGGGAGAAGTCTTTCACTTATCTACCTGCATTTTCTTGCCGCTAGCTAAGACTGGTTTGACCACTTTTGACGTGGGCTCAACAGAGACTGGGATGGACTGTGTTGGGTCATACACATTGGAGTTCTCTAAATAATTTTTCAAATAAGGGAACTCGGATGGTAAAGTGGCTAACATATGTTGTGGTAGTTTACGTGTGGTTCCGAAAGATGCGTGGTTCGAAAGTCTGTAGGTTTTTATAGCTTTAAAGGATAAGAATACCTCTTTTGGTTCTGTGGCGATTGAAATGGGTTCTTGTCTTTCTCGGTATAGTTCTTGAAGTGTCATAGCCCAGAACCTCGGACTTGAGATATCTTGAGGCTTCCCCCTTATTGAAAATTTCTGAAAGTATTTCCTCAAGACCTCGGTCAGATCCACAACATTGGATCTCCTAGAGTAAATTTTTTACTCCACATGGAACTAGTCCTTGCTCATAGTATCAGTTCCTCAATGCTTTTCGGGGAGAACTCGAAGAATGAGGCACATAAGGACCATCCAAAGGCCAAGGACTGCATATTTCTTGAATTTATTGGCCTTGAACTCTTCTAAATATCCAATGTCGTTGAGGGACGTCTAAAAATCTTTAGATGTTAGTTCATGCATGATAAAAACCTTGGGGTTTTTTGGTATCCCAATTTCTTTGAGAAAAGTTTGATTTGACATAGGCACAATGCGATCACATGTGATCTTGGTTTCGAGAACATCATTTTCGTTTTTGATCCTTTCAAATGCAATGTGAAGGATCCTGAGAGGGATCTTGGAATTTAGGGTTTTTGAGAGTGGAATGGCGTTAGCATGACAAGAGATGAACTCGATCATAACTCGGATGGATTCGTCATAGTCCACGAGCTAAATTGAGAAGAGTTGTGTGCTTTCGCGAAGGAAGGGCTCTATTGAAGAAGACGAAGCAGAGCCTTTGGAAGACTTCTTCTTTGGAGCAGTTTTTGCAAGTTCAGGAGCAATTTTGGAGGAAGACATTGTTGCAAGTTTAGGATCTTGAAGAACAAGTTTGCAGAGAATATTTTGGAGAAGAAGATGAGAGCGTAAAAAAGAAACTGAAGGGTTTTAAATCCTATTTGTAGGTTGGAGAATTGGTCTAGATTGAGAAAAAGGTGTAATGATGATACCAAATTTGCAAATGGATTGCATTAAATGTGTTGCCAAAATTAGCATGCATCTGACCTTCAATGAACAAAGGTGAGATGGAAATGCATACAAAATGGAAAACCATTGTTTAAGTTGAAAGGATGTGTAATTTATCAAGATGTGTGCAAAAAGCATGATAATTTAGGTTTAAAGGATAATCATAAAAAAATAACCATTTGAGTCATTAAAGAAAACGTTTCATAGAAAAAAAATTAATGAAAAACCTTTTGAACTTCTTTTGAAACACTGGATCTCAGAATAGGGAATGGATTGTCATAAGATACTTCCAAGGAGAAATGAAAACACCTGTACATGATATAGAGTTCGAGATTGCACAGACTCAAACTGAATATCAGAGGTAAAAGTTAAGAAGATCATAGAGGACATGTTTTAAACATACTTTGAGATTCCGAGATGAGAAGAGTCAGAGCTCAGACAGAGGTAAGAGATGAAGGCACATTACCATTTCGGACTTGAATTCCAAGGTGAACTTCATAACATCTTTTTGAGATAGATTCTGAGGTAGTATCAAAGAAAAATACCAATGTGACTATATTGGTTGTATGAACTACAAAATGTGGAGTGAGTTGTACAACTTAAACTAGATAAAGCGGTTATACAAAAAGACACGTAAACTGATCTTGTATATTCCGAGAGTAAATTATTACGAGATGAAAAAGATTTTGACTTCGGAATTAATTTACTTTTCAATGTCGCCATCAGAGAGTACAAGCCATTTTGTTCAGAAAACCATTAAATTTGGTTTCGTCTAATTCTTTAGTGAAGACATTCGCAATTTCATCGTTAGATGGAACAAAAATAAGTTCAATGTTGCCTTTTAAAACATGATCTAAAAATGGTACCAAATATCAATGTGCTTCGGCTTGGATTGTTGAACTGGATTGTGAGAAATCGAGTGATACTTTGAGAGTCACAATAGATTGGAATCTGTTGAAATTGATAACCATAGTCCAGACGCTGTGATTTCATCTAAAGAACTTGAGAAGTGCAACTAGCAGCAACACTGTATTCCACTTTGGGTGGTGAAAGAGCAATTCAATTTTGTTTCTTAGATGACCAGCTAACCAATCTTCCACCCAAAAAGTGACAACCACCAGAGGTGCTTTTTCTATCCAATTGAAGACCACCATAGTTTGAATCGGAGTAAGCTTGTAGGAGGAAACTCTCATTTGCTGGATACCATATTCTGAGACTCTTTCTACCTTTAAGGTATCAGAATATTTGCTTAATTGCCAAAACATGAGACATCTTTGCACTAACCTGAAATCTACGACACAGACATGTAGAGAACATGATGTCAGGACGACTTGCTATTAGGTTTACTAGCGATCCAATCATTCCTATATACTCCTTTTCATCAACAACAACACTTGATGGGTCTGAGATGATCTTGTGTTCAAAACCCATAAGAACCTTTGCAGAGCCCCAGGTGTCCATTGAGTATTTTCAAGAAGCTCGGAAATGTATTTTTCTCTGTGAATAAATATTCCTATGTTGGTTTGCTTTACTTGGAGACCGATGAAGAAACTTAGTTCAGATTCATGCTTATTTGGAATCGACTAACCATAAGCTTGGCAAAATCAGCAACCATTGATGAATTCGTGGATCTAAAAATGATGTCGTCAACGTAGATTTAGACTAGCATGAGATGTTTTCCATTTGATCTTCAAAACATGGTAGGATCGAAAATTCATCTTTGAAAACTAGAACACTTGAGAAAGGTGGTGAGAGTTTTGTACCAGGCGTTAGGAGCTTGAATGAGGCCATAAACAACTTTCTGAAGTTTGTAGCAATAGTTTGAAAAAGAAGGATTTACAAAACCAAGAGGCTGTTGGAGATACACTTCAGTATCCAGTTCACCATTTAGAAAAGCACTTTTAACTTCCATTTGGGAAACTTTGAAGTATTTATTATTTGCGTAAGCAAGAATGATTCTGATGGCTTGAAGAAGGGCAACAGGAGAAAAGCTCTCATCATAATCAAGTCCTTCAATTTAAGTAAATCCTTTGGCCACCGATCTTGCTTTGTTTTGAAGGATTACTCCGACATTGATGTTTCCCATAACTTGTTTGGGAGGATGATCCTTTGTTCAAATATGTAATCTCAAAAGCTCTTGTGCAGCTGATGATCCGATATCAACAATGCGGTTATGTTGCTCCCCCTTAACAACTTGAATTTGAGGATGATGCTCCCCCTAAATTTCTGAACCGGAGATATTTGCGTCATCTTCGTTCAGAAAGTCGAATAAGTCAACATCGCCATCTGTTGTTGGTCGGAATAGGATTGAATTCAACAAATTGATCTGCTGCATCTTGGAATCCTTCAACATTTGATTCAAGAGAGGAAAGACCACTCTCCCCCTGAACCTGAGAAGGTTAAATTGATTCGGAATCTAATGGAGGAAAAGTGCGGGTCGGATCAGAAACATTTTGGGAAATTTGAGTTGCAGTTGAGGATGGTCTTAATCGAGATTCCGAATCAAAAGTTGTTTCTGATGGTCTGAATAAGGTTTCAAAGTCAACTTCATGAATGATTTAAGCATCCGGACTTCCTGGCGATGGAGCATCAGACTCCATGATGTGGGCTATTACATGAGTTGGGTCAGTTTTCCGAACATAGTTGTAATCGAAGGTGACATCAAAACATTCTTCAAGGACATGAGTCCGACGATTTAGAACTCAGTAAGCTTTTGATTTTGCTGAGTATCCAAGGAAGATTGCTTCATCAGATTTAGGCTGAAATTTCATGAGTTGATCACAATTGTTTTTGATAAAGCACCGGAAACCAAAAACATGCAGAAATGAGATACTCAACTTACGACCATTCATTGCTTCCTACGATGTCATCTTGAGGCATCGATTGATGATGCTTCATTTCTAAGTAAAGCAAGTAGTGGAATGGCTTCAGCCTAAAGATAAAATGGATGATTTGAAAAGTTGAGCATTAATCGAGCAACTTTAATGAGAGTTCTGCTTCTTCTCACACCGTTTTGCTGAGGAGTGTAGGGAGCTGAGAAATTGTGGTCAATGACTTTTTCGAAGAGGAATTCCTCAATGGAGACATTGATAAATTCCGAGCCATTATCACTTCGGATCCATCTTATTGGTAGTTTGATGAGAACTTCAATTCCTTTGATGAGATTGATAAGTTCTGAGGTGGTCTTAGATTTCAACCTGAGGAAGAAAACCCAAGTGAACCTCGTAAAATCATCCACAATCACAAGATTGTACTTTTTGGTTTTTCAATGATAAGAGGATGACCTTTCTTAGATGGCTTCCCACATTCACACGCAACACACAAATGATTATTCAAACTTGAGGAGTGGCAGAACTCTGACCATTTCACCGGAAACAAGCTCATTCATATATCGGAAGTTTAAGTGAGCAAGCCTCCGATTCCATAACCAACTGAGATCAGGAACTGATTTAGAGAATAAAAAAAGTTGAAGTTTGCCAATAATTATGTTGATGTCTAGAGGATACATATTCTTGTTGCGGTTTGATTTGATGAGACATTCTTTCTAGTCTTATTTCATAACATAGCTATGTTTCTTGTATAACTCAAATCGTCGGTTGGAGTCAGTAAGTTAAGCCACACTTATCCAATTGTGCTTCATGTGAGCTACATGTACCACATTTGAGATAGAGAAATTTTCATTGGTGAGGATGCCATAACCTCTGATTTGAAAGTTGGAGTTGTTGCTATATGTTACAACCAACAGTTGGTGAGAGTTTGAGATCATGCAGAAAGCGTTTCTACCCTGTCATGTGCATGGTACAAGCGCTATCAAAATACCATATTGTATCTTGTTCCGAAGCACACAACGCCTATAAAAAATAGTGAATTTTGGATTTTTTAGGCTCCGAGTAAATTTTGGGACATGGGCACAGGCTTTGGAATTATGTTGTGACTTAGGAGTAACAGATGTCCCGAACATTTTATTCCGAGATCCTTTTGGAAAGAATTAGAAAGACATGGTCTTCTCATTAAAACATGAATCATATTCAACAACAGGTTGTTTGGAAACAACTTTTCTTGGACCAACAGTTTTTAAAGTTGTAGGAATCACAATTTCATTTGGAGTTGCAGTTTCCTTTTTGACATTTTTAACATTCCACTCAAAATTTTGGTTTAAAATTTTTTAAAAATTTGTGAATAACGGTGTTTTTGTTAACTCGTTATTTTTTTGGTACTTTTGAAGGCACATTTGGTTTTGAAAGTTGTTGTTTGAAAATAGTACTAGCAGATTTAACAATGAACACTATAGAAACTATTCGAGAAGAATTAGTATTCATGGGATGAGTATCAACAGACTTTTTCAAGACCGGACTAACGACCTTGTTTAGAGCTACCGAACTAGGAGTGTTAGAAATAAATATGAGATGGCGAACACGGAATATCAAGAACAATCAAGAATCAATCACCATAATATGCAAGTAATCTGTCGATGGTTTTGTGTATCTTGATTATGATATGAACGTACAAAGAAAACCCGAATCTGGAAAAAGATTTTATCGAAAGCTAACCTACTGATTATTTATAGGGAACATAAAATATTTACCAAAAATATAAAACGAATGCCTTAGAAGAACTCGATGAAGAATTTCTACTGTAAAGGCACCGTAGGGATTCACAAAACGATTAACCCTAACAAGGCCTCCCTAAATAACAAAACATGCCAAATCAGTTTCAATATCTGAGATACTCAACAATCCCCCCCTAGATGATGAACCTGATGAAGATCACGATTTTTGATCTTCTTGTAATTTCTCCACCTAAATTGTGAGAGTCATCAGCACATATAGTCTTCAAATCGAAAAAAACAAATATCATCTTCTAAATACGACCCCCCCCCCCCCTTGAGTTTGCTCTGTCATAAGGAGCGAATTTGCCAAAATAGATCTTCAAAACTCGTCAGATTTGATGAAATAAATCCCTTTTGAATAGTCACAATTCTAAATAATAAAAACCGGAAAAATAACAAAAAATTAATTTTGTATTTTTTGATTTTTAAATATTAGACAAAAAGAATAGAATAAGAAACAATTATTTATAAGGGTTTGAAAAGAAAAAGACCAAAGAAAAGTATTAGAAATAAAATATTTTGGTAAGAAGGGGGTGGTATAAATACAAGAATTTGTAAAGAAATTTTGGATTCTTAGTAGAGACTGTTAAGATCGGAAAGAATAGGGACCGACTTTGTAAAAACAACCATCCTTCTCGTTTGAGCTGATGAACATGCATGTTAGCTTTACAAAGTTAAAATTGAATTAGTTTATGATTCCAAGAAACTGCGAATCTGATTATCAAACTTCGTAGGCCATAGAGGTCAGGTCCCGATTAGTAATCTTTAGTGTGTTCTTATTGCGGTATTACTGTTCCGACATGAGCACCTCAACTTTGAGCGGGATTATTAGATACAAACTCATCTGATCATGACTTCTCTAATTCCGAATTGGATAATGAGATTTCTGAGTTCTTGACATTCAATTCCAATTCCGAACAATTCCAATTTCCAAATAATATGCGAGTCTAGAATTCTGATTCCAATTTCATGAATAACTCTGATTTATGCTTCTGAATGATTTCAGTTTCGCTTTTGTTGGGATTGTTCGCATCCAAGAAAATAGGTAACAACACCAAAAATTTTGATTTCATGCTTTAGATTTCAGTAGTGACATCCAATTTCTGATGATTTCTCATTTTGATTTCCAGATCCAATTCCGATTTTGATTTTGATTTCTGAAAGTTTGATTGAGAATCTATGAAATTCCGATTGCGAATCTTTAGCCCCTACGATGATCAACTATGAATGTCGTGTTGAAGGCTTGAACTCTGATAAATAAATATTTAACTCCAAACGAATCCGAACTCTGAATCGATTGTAATCTTCGAATGCATAAACTCTGATCCCGAAAGTGTTGTAGTTGCGAATCCGATTCCTTCCGAGCATAGAACTCCGAATACCTCCGAACGCTCGGAGCGATTCCGAGACGAATGTCAAAATTTGATTTTGAAGATGAACCTGGGATGGGCCAACCTCCATGCATAGAGGAGCAATAAACTAATTGATGTTGTGCATTATTCCGAAAGTAACACTTAAAGTTTTAATGAATTCACAATTTTTACCCAAATTCTGAATGTGATAGCATTTTAGGAATAATTCCGAATCTGACCCTCTGTTTGTAGTACATTGACAGTTTGCACCCCTTTTGCTGAAATGTGTCAGATGACAACCTTCATTTTGTAGGAAATGTCCTTCTTCACCCCCTTTTCCAACTTTTTCAGCTTTTGTCATTTCCAACCATTAAAAATCAATAAAAATTGATTTCTTCAACAAAATTTCTCATTTTTTACTCAAATTTCGTCTGCTTTCACCAGATTTTGTCCCCTTTTTCATTTTTCAATTTTTTTTTTGAAAAAGCACAAAGCTTTTATGAAACTTTTGGTACCCATTTAAGATTCAAGATTGAAGTTGGTTTCTTGCACACCCATTTATTTGAAGAAAATCGATCATCTTCTGAAAATAATACCCACTTTTTAGTTGGAAAATGAAAGTTTCCAAAAACGTCATTAAAACAACCAAATAATCTTTTCTCTTTTCTACAACTTCTAACATCTTAATCTGAAGAAAAATGAGAAGTGAAGTTTCTTTGAACACGTTTGACTTTAATTTTCTTCACTTTTTCACAAGCTTGAGGGACTTGTACCCTGGGCGTCCAAGCCTTCTTCATTTTCTTCTTCTTCTTCTTCTTATTTCTTTTCAGATTATGAGGCTTCAAAGATGATTTTTGGATCTGAACATGTTCATTAGGTTTTAGAATCTTAACATCACAAGCCTTTGGTGCACAAACTTTTGGGGTTTGGTAAATCTGAACATCTTGAATTATTGGCTTTCTGTAAGGAACCATTCCTTCAAAAATATCATAAAAACAAGAAAAATCATATGTTCGGATTCCAATAGAACAAAATTTCTTCACTTTCACGGTTTCAGAAGAATTTCTTTGCGATTCGTCTTCAGAAATACTAAATTCGGAATGTAACACTTCTAAAAAAATTGAACTACTTGACTCTCCCTTAACAAGAGCATCAGGAGTCATATTTTCTTCAGAAACATTATGAACTTCACCAAGAACACCAAGAACATCCTTTTGATTTTGAACAACATCTTCTGTTCTTTTTCTTTCTTTCTCCAATTGTTCTTCTTTTTCTCGTTCCAAATGAGTTTTGATAATACGAAATTGTTCCAACACAAGCTCATTTTCATCCAAAAAGTTATAATTCTTTTTTTTTTTTTGTATTTTTCAAATATGCATCCTTATTAATCTTTCTATCTACTAAGAGACTATACAAAACAAACACACTCTGAGAATTTTTTATTCGATCAAAAATAAGATACCAACAATCTGTAATCGAAAGTCTAAATTTTGGATCTGTAACTTTCATTCCTAGTTCTTTAATTGAAGATAACAACTTTGAAAATAAAGAGTTCATCATATCTCCAACCAGAAATAGAACTCGAATAGAGAGAAAATGGATCTGAGATGGTTTCTAGTGAGAGAAAAACCGATCTGAACACAAAGATGAGAATAAACACGAAATTCTTGTTTAATTTCTCTTTCAAAACACGAATCAAGAACATATAAGATGATAGAATGAGTGGAAGATAACATATCTGAACAAGGTTTTGCAATAATACGAGATATTCTACTTTTTCTTTGTAGAAAACTTACAAAAATAGAAGAACAAGGTGACATTCATGATAAAATATAGCCATACACAAGATCGATCTTGGAATAATCGTTGAGATCAACAAGAACCCGCTCTGATACCACTTGTTAGAAATAAATCCGAGATGACGAAAGTGGAATATCAAGAACAATAAATAATCAATCACCATAATATGCAAGTAATCTGTCAAAGGTTTTGTGTATTTTGATTATGATATGAACGTACAAAGAAGACCCTAATTCGGAAAAAGCTTTTATCAAAAGCTAACCTTACGATTATTTATAGGGAACATAAAATATTTTCCAAATAGATAAAACCAATGCCTTAGAAGAGCTCGATGAAGAACTTCTACTGTAAAGGCATCATAGAAAATCACAAAACGATTAACCCTAACAAGGCTTCCCTAAATAAGCAACCATGCCAAATCAGTTTCAATATCTCAAATACTCAACAAGGAGTATTTGAAGGCCTTTTAATAATATTAACATGAGCAAAGGTGTTGTGGTTCCTAGTGGATGGGCTCATAGTCTGATACACTTTCTTCTTAGAATTGTCAATGAATCTAGAATCATGCCTTGACCTACTTTCATTTTTAAGGGAATTTTGGCTTCTCTCTTAGGATCGATGATATCTTTCCTATTTAATGATGGTTTCTTCTTGGATACAAATGGTGACTTGGAAGATTGGCCTGCAGATGGGTTTTTAAACTTAGGATTGATTAGCACTAAGGTTGTTTTTTAAATCACTTTAGAATTAGAAACACTAGAGCCAGATGAATAATGTACTAAGATTTCTTCTTCTACGTCAATATCATAATATTCCTAGACACAATCCGATTTATCTTAGTCAGATCCAGTTGTCTTCAGAATTATTTCCTCAATAACACAATTGTTAGGAGGATTGTGGTTCAGAACTTGTACTACAGTACGAGTGATGCTAAGGAAGGATTCCAAGGTCTGATTCAGGTCCAGGGATATTAGAGGTGGAAAAGGCATGGAGTCAGGACACTTGACAATTATGGGTTGAAACTCAGGAATCGGAGATGAATATCGGTCCAAGGTCCAAGGAAGGGATGGAAATGGTGAGCAGGGGTATCCAAATATGTGTGGTTCAGAACATCTCCCAGAAAGTTAGATCTTGTAATTCCTTATAAGGACGAGCAATTGGTTTTGAAAACTCGCTTCTGAGACCACGTGCTTTAGACCAAGGATGACGATAATTACGAGTCATCCGTTCAATGGCTTCAAGAATAACTATGACATGATGTAAGGCATAAATTTTGGCATTCAGACGTTTGTTATCAGAAATTAAAACATTCCTTACAGAATAAGTGATTTCACATTTGTCTTAAAGAATGATACATTCATCTTGTGACATTACAAGTTCACAGTCTAACGACTATATTTTAAGCTTCCTATCCTCGACACGTAACTTAAGACGACTCAATTCAATTTCCATCATCTCACTTGCTTCTATGACAGAGTTATAGGCTTTATAGATGATTTTCATATTGATGGATATTGAGCATTCTAACACTTCTATGGTGTATATCAAACCCTATAAACCTTGGATCTATGTTTTCTCTAATATACAAGCAAATTTCGTTTTCCAAGGTTTATTTCCTAACTAGCATGGCATGGGGACCATGTAATATAAAAAATAGCTGAAGTACATACCTTTCTTGTTGCTTGGATTCCTTGATGACTTTGTGAGCCTAGCACGCCAAATGTTGTGCCTCAAAAGCTTCACACAACACTACAAGACTTGGAATAACTTGAGAGAATGTCACTTACTACACAAAATCGGCTACGCCCTCTTAGAACTCACTAGTTTCCGATTTTCTAGCCATAGGGTCCCTTTTATAGTGTTGTCACAATTAGGGTTTACACATGTATGCCCTTAACTGTCATGACTCTTCATTTCCAATGATCCATGGGTTTGTAACCCCCATTGATTATCCATGGAGCTCCTAATGGGTTATAGCCCAACTCCATAAACCATGGATTAGTAGATCACTATAAAATAATAGATGATTGACATAATCAACCCTATCTATTTAATTAGTCTCATATAATCACTAAATTAATTCTAAATTAATTACTGATTAACACTAAATAAATAATAATATTATTAATATATTAGAACTTATAATATATTAATAACTATCAGTTTCCTTTCTCTCATTTTGTCTATCCAAGTATTGCAATGTCATGCAACCCAAATGGACCATGCCAGGTCAGGTCACGTACATACTAAATACAATTATGGACATAGACACTATATCCAACAGTCTCCCACTTGGATAACTCTAATAACTATATTTTCAGATATGACTTCATAATCCGACTAGCCATTGTAGCTCTTTCAAAGTCTCTCGGAACTGAGATGATAAGGATATGCCATTTAAGATAAGTGATCATATAATCCTCTGGTCTCCAGATATCAGCCAGACAAACACATGGAACATGGACTTACTTATTGTCCAACATTTGTTTCTTGATCTTTGATGTGGTTCGACATAGAACTAAATTGAACACATCAATTAGGTTCTAACTGGGCCCGATACATAAGTCAAAACCAAATCATCGAGGGGCCCAGATATCGCTTCTATTTCTAGAAGGAACATATAAACTTCGACTCATATGCGTGTACTGATTACTTGTTGAATTATGCAAAAAACACGTTTTATAACATCGAGTTACCAATGCGTTTTCGTACAATCAATGGATAACCAACTCATAGTCAACAACTCATATCTCTAGGTTTGAAGATTTATATGATATTACCATCTCATGATCACTAGAGTTAAATTCTATGAAGTGATGCAAGTGAGCGTCGGTTGAATCCAATACTCAGACCTTATGAGTACTCATGAATGTTTTAGCAACAATAGCTATGTCTAATACACATTAGACAAATCGTACAAGCCAAATTCATGTCAGTCTTAAATCAATACCTACTTCCAATGTATGACTAACTGTGGAGAGTTCGAATAATAACATAATTATTTAGGAAGTCAAAACATGCAAAATTGAAACCATAGTAAACGATTAACATAAGATAGTAACACTTTACTCATAAATAAATAAAAACTTTTATTTAATCATCAAATGTTAATTACATTTTACAAGTTTCAGAAAACTATCTAATTATTAAAACTAATATCATCCTTCAGCCCTATGCGCCTCGCATGCTGTAGATGCTTAACGTTACTTATTCCCTCCGTAAGGGGGCCTACTAGGTTCTCATCCGATGATACCCTCTTTGCCATGAGGATCCCTTCTTCTATTCGATGTCTGATGAGATGGTATTTTCTGTCAATGTTTCTAGATCTTCCATGATCTCTTGGTTCCTTAGCTAAAGCAACCGCACTTTCGCTGTCACGGAAAATTTCCATTGGCTCCTTTATAGTTGGTACAACTTCAATGTCTCCGATGAACTTATTTAGCCATATTGCCACCTTTGTTGCTTCACTTTCTACTATGTACTCTGATTCACAAGTAGAATCAGTTGTTATCTCCTACTTGGAACTTTTCCAAGTAATTTCCCCTCCATTTAGGATAAAGACCCAGCCTGAGTGAGAGCGGAAATGATCCCTATCAGTCTGAAAGCTAGCATCGATATATCCTTCCACTCTCAAGTCATCAATGCCACTAAGGGTAAGGACCCAGTCCTTAGTCCTCCGTAGATACTTGAGATTGTTATTTACCATAGTCCAGTGAACCTTGCCAGGATTCCCTTGATATCTACTAACCATGCTAAAAGCAAAGGCCACATCAGGGCAATTACAAGTCATAACATTCATGATGGAGCCCACAACGGAAGCATATGGTATATGACTCATCTCGGCTGTCTCGGCCTATGTGCTTGGACTTCGAGTCTTACTCAACTTGGCATTACTCTGGATAGGTAATTCCCCTTTCTTGGATTCTGGCATGCTGAACCTCTTCAGCACCTTATCCAAGTAGGTACTTTGACTAAGTGCAATTAGTCTCTTACTCCTTTCTCTTAATAATATTATCCCCAAGATATAGGCAGCTTCTCCAAGTTCCTTCATAGAGAAACACTTCCCAAGTCAGGACTTAACCTCCTGGAAGGTTGGGATGTCATTTCCTATGAGTAGTTTGTCATCCACATACAACACCAAAAAAGCTAACTATGCTCCCACTAGCCCTAACATATACACAAGACTCATCCCCTCTCCTCGAAAAGCCAAACTCTTTAACTTTCTCATCAAAACAAAGATTCCATCTGCGAGATGCTTGCTTTAATCTAGAAATGGAATTCTCAAGCTTACACACTATATTAGGATATTTGCATCAACAAAACCCTCTGGCTGAACCATGTAAACGTCCTCAGCCAACTTTCCATTAAGGAATGCAGTTTTGACATACATTTGCCATATTTCATACGTACCGGTTACATCACTAGTAAGTTACCATAGGGGTAGCACAGGAGGATACTAATACTATCACTAGAACAATGTACAATGAGTCGGTTCATTCATGAGTCAGTTCGAGTAGTACTCACAGTACATTACTATACATGCTAGATAAAGAGATAACATACATTACAGCTAGTAGACACAGTACATTACTATACATGCTAGATAGAGAGAGAACACACATTACAGCTAGCACACGTAGAACAATTACAATACATTACTATACATGCTAGATAGAGAGAGAACACAAATTACAACTAGCACACGTAGAACAATTACAGTACATTACTATACATTCTAGATAGAGAGAGAACACACATTACAGCTAGCACACGCAGAACAATTACAGTACATTACTATACTACTACATGAGTACATTTATATTGATACGCTTATGTGAGTACGTTTACATTGATACGCTTACATGAGTACGTCAACATTGGTACGCTTACATGAGTGTGTTTACATATCCGAAATAGGACAGACATCACTAGGTGTTATAGCATGGAACGGTTTCAGGATCTAACTATACTAATGAATCACAACGCATTATGATAGTTATATTGGGTACACACGATCATAGTAATGTGGATGTTTGCGGCTTTCAATCATGAAAGGGTCGCATATGGGTCCCAAAATCTCTTTGATAGGGGAGCATCTAGCCCGGGATCTAGCCATCACATTATGTCTTATCCCTCAAATAAGGAAAAATTGTACAGAAGTAGGCACTTATTACAAATACTACAAAACTTACAAAATTACCATAGACTTCAGGTAATTAGTACGGTTGTAGTTCGATACTACACCATAGTACTATTACATTTTCCCATTACATTCACTTCGTGAACATTCACACGACGTACGGTAATGTAGAAACTATATTTTTGGATAATGATAGTCAGATTGGGAAAATACACACTCTTACAAGAGACACACACACAGACACTAGATGCCTTGGTAGAAGGCTACTCTTAGTAGGAAGCATAGGGCTTTCTAGGATGTTCAAAACGTTTTCATACTTACATATCAGATACGTACAAATACATACGTTTCATATATGTACAAATTCTTACAATTCAAATACATACAAGTACTTACATACAAATTAAGACACTAAAACGCTTACAATCTCATCAGCTTTAAAGTTGATACTCTCTTTCAAAATAACTTGTATCCTCATGTCAACAGTAGACAAGTACTGATGCAAGGTTTAGAGATGATGGAGTTCGTTCAAGACTCATCTTTCATTTTGATTTATATTTTAGTGTTTATTATAATTTGACAGAACACACTTGTATTAAAATTATATTATTAATGCAATGGATGATGTTGTTGCTTGTTTACTACTTTTCATTGTTGTGATACTATACATGATGTCCTCCACCCCATAACGTTTCTGTCATTCATGGTTTTGGGGTGTGACACATTATGTATAAAGTAACTGAGTTTATTTCATGAAAATCCAATATTTTCTATAAATGAATGGTAGTTTTAAATGTTCCAAAAACCGGAATGCATATGTATTTTCCATACTAATTATAGTGTAACTAGATATATATATATATATATATATATATATATATATATATATATATATATATATATATATATATATATATATATAATCACTAAGGCGTTTGATATCACCATAAACCAAAATGTTTTAATACTTCATGTAGTTTTATAACTGTATATTGACCCAGAATGTTTGTAATAATGTTCTTCAGGCGTTGGAGTGTTATGACGTTTGTCACCCCAGACCTGCTGGTCTAACTGTAGCTAACAGTTTAGGTGCGCTATTATCAATCCTGTATATATCTATACACAAGTATCACGCTCTCCTTACAAGAGATTATGGTTTATAACACATAACTTAAAATGCGTACATAAAAGCACGTGAATTCAAATGTCTCACAAAAGTTAGTATCAAATAGATTTATGTATGAAAAGTCCATTTTTCTTGTAAATGTAAGTATTTCCTCTTTATAGCGTTCATAATATGTAAAATATCATGAATATCTCGTAAACTATACCTATTCTAGTTTTTGAAAAAGTGTGTTTCATTTGAATGATAAACCTTGGTGTATTACCAACTTTGCATGTAAAGTATAACATTGTAATAACGTTATTTTACTTATTTAACATTTATACACAAAATGTAGATAAAGCATTAGAAACTATGTATAACGATTTGCATTTTTAACAATAATTTTTCTTGTGTTTCACTTGTATTTCCCCGCTAAAAAATAGTAAAGATACGAAAATATAGGGGTATGACCTCACTTGGTAAGTTTGATGATTTGAAAAAAACGATGCTTTGCTCGGGCAGCACTTCGACCGGAAAGAAGTAGATTTCTTGGAAATCTTGGGGCTTCAATCTTCCATCAGAGCTTGGATATGAGACCGGGATGCCGGATAGTCTCGAGAGGGTAGAAGTATGAAATTTGGGAGACAAGGTGGTAAATTAGTAACCAAAAGTCGGAACCCTCGCATCCATTTTATAGGATTGGAAGGGGTCTCGAACATGGGGCGTTCCATATAGGAACGCAGGGCGTTCCTTCGTACGTGATGACTTACAAACTTCGGACTTGATGGACGATGGGACTGGCTTCTGAGTCTGCAAACGCGGGGCATTCCTTAGGAACACAGGGCGTTCCCTACGGACCAGCCTCGTAATTTGTGCCCCGATCTTTCAAATTCCGTAACTTTCACTTACTAGCTCTGTTTTTGACGTTCTCTATATCCAAGCGTAGGTGAGATTATGCTCTACAACTTTTATTTAGATTCCGTTGGCTAATTTTAAGTCTATTTTTAATATTATATTTTTAACAGGCTAGGACAATAAAAGTCCATTAAAAATTCATAACTTCTTAATGCAATGTCCATTTTCATCTGTCTTTTTACCGTTGTACTACTATTATCGAGATCTTCAGTTCTCAGTTAGGTTGTGTCGGCTAAATATCTCTCGATCTTTATTTCAAGTTTTTAGTTGTCTACTGCTATTCTGAAACTTAGAAAAATCATAACTTCCTCATACGAAGTCAGATTGTGACATTATTTTTATGTACGTTCATGGTTTAACCTAATCTAAGACTTTCGTTTAGATTCCTAAGTTTGAAAAGTATTTTATTGAAATTTAACTTTTCACACTTAATAGTGTTTTACCGGTTTTGACGCGGATCTTTGATTAGTCATAACTTCCTCATTATAACTCGGATTTGAGTGTTCTTTATATTTCTAAAAACCTTGACACGATCTGTATCATTTTATGTAGCCTAATTGAGACTTTTGAACATTTAATTTTTGACGCTATTTTTATTTATTTATGAATTCAAAATTAGATTACAATACTTGACTTAGGTCATTACATTGACTCGAAATATCGGGTTGTCACAGTTAAAGTTAAGATATTATAGTAGAAGTGGTATATAGAAGAACTTTTATCCCGAACACAAAAATGACTAAAATGCCAAGGTAATTTCAAATCAACTATAATATGTTCTTATGGATTCAAAGCAAAACCACTCAAGCTCTGATACCAATTGTGAGAACATATAATCAATGTGCAAGGACAAGGTTTGACAACTCAAATCTTGAGTTAATCTTTAAGATCAATGCCTGCTCTTAATGAAAGTTCCACTCAAATCTAGTAATACTAGTTAGGACTTGAAGAAGATATTAAACAAAGTATTCAAGATAATAAATGATGAAAACTTAGACTATAATTAATGCAAAGATATTTGAGGAAAAATAAAAATGTTGTGAAAGAACTTTGACATGAAGGAAAAATGAAAAAGATGTGAAGAGAATATTTCTTACTGTAAAACTTGAATTGTTCACTTGCTCATTTATGGTGAAAACGTTCACTCGTTATATAGTAGAGGATGAACTTGGTACAAACTGAGACACAATTCTAGGATTAGATAGTACTCAATGTTTGACAAACTGATATTCGAAAGATACATAAAGAAATGACCTATGAACTGTTACATTACAAATAAGACAAAATACATTGAATGCTAGATCAGACTGCTAATCTCAGAATTACCCTTCATCTCAGAATGATTTTCATCTCGGAACTTCTACTCATCTCGGACTCAACTGACATCGGAACTTGAGTGATTGTTAGAGGTTCAATTTTGATGTTTCAATAGAAATGTTTGTGAAGATTGTCATTATCTAGGATTGGAAAGGTTTTAGGAAAATTTAGACACAAATACATGCATTGCGGTCTTGATGTAATGGAGTAGCTCAAAATGAATTGTCTTGTGTGATGTTGGTAGCTATGGTTTGATATAATAATAAGAAAAGGATTTTTGCTTGAGGAGAAAGCAAAAGGCAAGTGTAGGGTATTTTGATAATGTCAAATTTATACATATTTTTAGGAATTATTTTAATACATTTTAAGCTATAATTTGGTTAATTGCAAAGATATTTGGGACTTAATGGAGTTGAATTACATTTCGCAGCCAAATATGACATTCTTGAGGAAAATGGACCAAAATCGACAAAAGTTAGAACCTTGAAGATTGGAGCTAAGCGTGGAACTTAAAAGAGAAGAAAATAGAGTCAAATAGAGTCTCACGACGTGAGCCACTACTACTCGCGACTTGTGAATGAAGATTCCAGAAGATAACTACGCAGAATGCAGTTTCCTTGTCGAACACGAATTATACTAAGCTCACGACACGAGGTGTGATATTTGGAAGCTTTAAATACTCCTTCACCTATCGACTTTTAAGAGGTTGGATCTAGTTTTCTGGAGTGATAATCAATTTTAGAGGTCAAGGATCTGCAAAAAAATAACCCTTCCGAAGAGAGAACACATGGAGATTCAAGATTTGAAGATTACATATCATATTCAGTTTGCATTAGATTAATAATGTCGAATTCTTATGTTTTTGTATGCTTTTTTTTCTGCTATGAATAGTTGATAATTAGACTTTCGTTTAGTATAGATGCACCCTAATACTATGTGTTAGTTTCTATGCTTATATTTGGATTTTATGAAGTTGGTAACGTGTGTTTAAATTATCGTTACCTAATATGTTAAAGTTTGCATCTTTGTTGCTTTGATTCAAGTTAAGTGTAGTTTAATGACTAATTTGATTACATGGACTTGTTTACCTAGTAGTTTATGATCATTTAATTTCTAGAGCTAGGATTAATCACATCTTAGATTAAGTAATTAAGATAACAATTTTAGCTATGTTGGAGAACATAATTTGATCATAATGTGTTTAGTTAAGTATCTTGATCATAGATAATTATCTAGATACATCTTACGTGGCCTAATTATCATTAATAATCAATTATGTGTTTACTTGTGTATGACCCTGAACATTCCAGCAAATTCCCTTTGCAAAAAGATTTCTTCAATCCATAACTTGTTGAAATGAGGATCTTGCACATATACACTAACGATACCCAACGTGAGTCTCAACCAAAATCCAATTTGATACATAACCCATAATCGGAGATATAAGGACTTGAAAATTACATTTCACCTGAAATCTTCTAATTCACGACAACCATTCACTAAATCAGCATATAAGAATCCCCAAAATATCATTGAGACTTCCATCCTTACTTGATCCTTCTCTAAACACACGACCATCCCAATAATGGTCTACCACAATCTGATGAATTCTACGATCTCATTGCACACTAGGAACACTTCTAACCCGACCTGGTTATGCCCACGGTCTTACCATGCCTATGTCATTTCAACCCCAATCATCCTGAGCCGAACTCGCATCCAACTGAACTCCAATAAGGTGTTCGGGTCATGCTTCGAACCCCAAAGCCTTCATCATACAAGAACAGGAAACGTGGCTGTAACATAACCCTCAACGTGAATCCATCGACAAGCCTGTTATACCTTTCAAAGAAGATGCCGACCGGTTGTTTGAAGCTTCCTGAACTCCCAACTTAGACAACTTCTATCCAAGCAGCCACTGGAGTCATCTCTCCTCCTAACTGGGATGTGAAACTTACTCTAGTTTCATCCCCGATTCAGCTCCCGGAATTCTGAACGATTCTCCCCCACTTGGATTTGTCGAAGCTCTCCCCTTCTCCAAAATATGATGGATTCGTAACCTATCTTATCTTCATATAACACAAACCGACTATGAACTGTGCTTACTAAAACTAGTGTTCCATTACTAGCCACTCTCGATGATCGTCCAACTCTTGATATCCAGATGGATACTCCCAAAAGCTTAGCAAGCCCGATAACCCCAATCAATTCCCATGATACAACACCAAACCCTAAAGTCCTTTATGTTGCTTACTAAATACCATAACCCTTACTCTGAACTGGAAAATCTTCACCCCAACTTCCCATCCTCAAAAGAATATCTGAGTTCTAACCATCTACAATCCTTGCGACAATAAAATTCCCTCGTCACTACCAATGACCTAACAACACATACGACTTCCACCACCATATTCTGGCTACCATTCCTTCCCTAGTAACATTAGTGATTCAACCCAAATGTTCGTCTATTCATAGCTATCGATCATACTAGAGCAAATGCTAACATGATTGAACTCTGACATCATTGGAGAAATAACCAGCTAATCTGACAATAAAACTTCAAAACGATACCCCTGAATTGACCCCACCAATGAATCAGAACAACAACTGAACAAATTGAAACCCTCTCAGCAAGATTTGACTCACTAATGACTCTTGGCATGCAAAAAGGCATATAACAATTCTTGATGATATAACCCAAATAGTAGGAGAGAACCAAACCAGAGATAATGCTTACCCAAACCAAAATAAAAATTCCAAAGTAATATACATCCTGATAATAATCAAGAAAGAAGCAAAAGATAACATACCCGCAATAGCACCTGATGGGACCCAGGTCTCCCCTTACTAACACGGCAACACTTAGCTCCTCATAGCTGGGTTTTCTGATCCACCCTCATTGTCACAACCCGAAACCGAGAATGGCGTAAAACGTTCTAGGGCAGAGGACGTCATGTAAAGTATCACAATACAGTATAATAGTAAACAAGTAAAAACATCATCCATTGCATTAAATATATAATTTTAATACAAATGTGTTCTTTAGTACATAAGACACCAAAACATGAATCAAAATATATGATAAGTCTTGTATGCCATCCATCTTCTCAAAAGCTGACATCAGTACCTATCTACTGATGACCTGAGAATACAAGTTATTTTGAAAGAGTTTATCAGCATTAAAGATGGTGAGTTCATAAGTATTTAGTGTCTATGTTTATATCAAAATGAAACAGTGTTTGAAGTACGAGTTTATAAACGTTTGCAGTAAAAGTATGTGAATGTTTGTAAGTGTTTGTAAAAGTTTGTAACTCCTAGAGAATTCTATATTTTCTACTAAAAGTAGCCTTCTACCAAGGAACAACTGTTTTGTATGTTTGTTTCTTGTAAATTTGTGTAATTTTCCCAAGTGTAACTATCATTATCAAAATATAGTTTGCACATTAATGTTTAAGTGAAGTAATCACCAAATAAATGTAAAGGGTAAATTAATGTAGTAGTGTAGTGTTGTATTATAGGAAATACCGCTATACTAACTACCTTAAACCGGATTTATATCAAGGTATTACGTGATTAATTGTACCATACTATGGACTGGAAAACACGAAAATGTAAGTCGTCAAAATGTATGACATTTGGCACCTGAAGACCTGCAGATCCCGCTGTAGCTAGCAGCAAGGTGTAGGATAGTCAATCCAGTATAAATCTATATGTAAACTCATGTTCTCCCTCCAGGAGATTCTGGTTACAACTCGGTCCATGACATTGAAGGCATGATCCAATACAGTTGATCATATTTATGTTAAAGTATACTTGTAAATGTAATATATGTACTTGTGTAATGAATGTATTGTTTCTCATCGTAGTATAGTAGTATATGTTCTCATCATAGTATAGTTGTATATGTTCTCATCATAGTATAGTTGTATATGTTCTCATCCTAGTATAGTTGTATATGTTCTCATCCTAGTATAGTTGTATATGTTATTATCCTAGTATAGTTGTATATGTTCTCATAGTAATAAGTAATGACTCATGAATGAACTGACTCTTGTATGCTTCATTGGATTAGAAGTAGTAAGTAGTATAACCCTAAACTATACTTATTATAGTTTATTAGTAGACTTGTTTGTATGACTGAATGTACTGAAGTGAGATAAAAGTCTTTATATCTATACATATATACATAATATATAACTAAGGATTCAACGACACTCGGACAAACAACCGGCTACTGTAAGTCCAAAACCAAACAAGGACAGGAAGTAAAGTGGGTTATCTCTCCTAGGTCCTTCAAACCTTATTTATATAACTATATATGTGGTAGACATGGTTTTAATAATATATATATGTTTGAAAACTGTAACAGAAAGGTTTAGTATACAAAAGTGAATTTCATAAGGAATTTAACATGTAAAATAGTTTGATAAACAGTTTGAAGTCATTTGATTGGTAAAATAGTTTAAAGTATGAAAAATCCATTTGTATGCTAGTTATTAATCACACGTGACTGATCTAATAACTAACATGATTCAACTTGTATCCCCCCATAAAGCATTTAAAAACATTTCAAAGCATTTCAAAGGTTAATTAATGGGTATGAACTCACCTGTAGTGAGTGGTTTGTTCGGAAGTGTCAGAAGTGTTGGACAAGGTGCTAGGTGTCAAGTAAAGACTTGAACACACACAATGATCCTAGTTATCATGAAATAAACAGATATGTATCTAATTAGTCATTTAACAACTAATTAATCATATTAAGACACCCTAGGACATGGAAACACTTTGATTCAAGTGCTATAGGTACCAAAGGGTTGCATCTAAGGGTTGTATGGCATGACATTGGAGTTTATGGCCCAAGGACCACTCCTTACGGAGTTTATGGCCTATGACCATTTTCCCATGAGTTTATGGTCGTAAACTCATGGTACTAAGTGCTATATTGTGTTTTGAGGTCTTATAAGTTATGATTGCACATCCAATGATCAAGTCCAAGCCTTAGGAAAGCATTAGGGGCACATTAAGGCTACTTTGTAGAGTTTACGGCCTAAGGACCACTTCCTTAGGTGTTTGCGGCTGTAAACTATTATGGGGACTTGTTTTGATTATTGTTTAAGGTCTTAAACACTTCTAAGAAGGATCAAGCTTGGCATCCAAGGCATAGGAAGGGACTAGGGTCCATTTAACCACCTTAAGAGGGGTTTACGGCCCAAGAACATCCTTGGTCGTAAACTCCTTTGTTCTTATAATCATTGATTATTTTTAAGTGTTATAAATTTCATATTAAGAGAACAAGAAGCTAGGGCAAGTGTACTTAGAATATAGAAGCTTGATTTGGTGTTTAAGGTCCAAGAACACTAGTGTGTGTTCTTGGTGTTTTGAAGAAAACTTGAAGATCTAAGTGAAAATAAAATACGAATGGATGAAATGATATATAACTACTAGATGTTAGGTTATAAAAACAAATCAAGTTGAGAAACACTTACGTTTTCGGGAGATCGGGTGAAGAACGGGATGATAGTTGAGAGAGAATGGGGAGTAAACTTGAGAGTGGAAGTGAGAAATGAGGAGTTTGGGGAGTAAACTTATGCCTAAGGCATGAGATCACAGCCAAACAAGAGTTTACGACCCAAACTCCAAAAGTTTGGCCGTGAACTCTTTATTACGGTGCATTAGGTGGGTTTGCTACTTCAAGACCCGAGACGGTACTTCCTTTCCTTCGTTCGTTTGAAGAATAAACACTAAAAACACTCAAACAGACTTTTATATTGGCTAAAAATTATTAGAAATGTAATTGACTTTTAATTGAAGTGATTAACTTTAGATTCTATACGAATGAAAATTTCAGGTTGCCACATCATCCCCTCGTTAAAGGGAATTTCGTTCCGAAATTAGAGTTTAAGAAAATAATATAGTTACAAATAACTAAGAGAATAGATGAGGATATTTCAATTTCATTTAATCCTCGTGCTCCCATCTGAATTCCGGTCCTCGCTTGGCGTTCCAGCAAACCTTCACAATCGGGATACGGCTTTGTTTCGTCAGCTTGACCTCACGGTCCATGATCTCTACAGGTTCTTCCACGAAGTTGAGGCTCTCGTTGATCTTGATCTCGTCGATTGGGATTACAAGAGTCTCGTCGGACAAACACTTTTTCAAGTTTAAGATGTGGAATGTAGAATGTACGTTATTAAGTTCGTTGGGTAGATTGATTTTGTAAGCTATAGGGCCGATTCTAGCGAGAATTTCGAAAGGCCCTATGTATGAGCTTCCCATACTTAGATGCGTATCAAGACCTTCCAGGGTGAGACTTTCAAAAGGACTCGGTCTCCCACCTGGAATTCTAAAGGTTTCCTTTGCTTGTCTACATAGCTTTTCTGTCGGTCTCTAGAGGCTTTCAATCGCTCACGAATCTGAACTATCTTCTCTGTCATTTCCCGAATGATTTCCGGACCTGTGAGAGTGCTGTCAGGAACTCGTCCTTTTGCTAACTAGGTGTCACCCACCTCAGCCTAGAACAAAGGGGATCTACACTTCCGGCCATAGAGGGCTTCGAATGGAGCAGCCTTGATGCTCGTGTGATAACTGTTATTATAGGAAAATTCAACAAGGGGTAAGTGAGTATCCCATGCCTTTCCAAAGTCCATCACAGAGGCTCTCAACATATCTTATAGTGTTTAGTTGGTTCTCTCATTGTGTTCGTCAGTCTGAGGATGGTAGGATGTACTCATGTCTAGCCTGGTTCCTAGGGAACTTTGTAGTGACTTCCAGAATCTCGAAGTGAATCTACTATCTCTATAGGAGATAATCAATATAGGAACACCATGCAGTCATACGATTTCCCTAATGTATGTTCTCGTGAGCTTCTCCATCTTGTTAGTTTCTTTGATACGCAGGAGTTGTGCAGACTTGGTCAATCTATCAACGATGACCTATATGGTATCAAGTCCACCCGTTGTCTTGGGTAGCTTGGTTATGAAATCCATAGTGATCCGCTCCCACTTCCATTATGGTATCTCTGGTTATTGTAGTAAGCCAGATGGTTTCTGGTATTCGACCTTAACCTTTCCGCAAGTAAGGCATTTACTCACGAAGGTAGCAATATCTGCTTTCAGGTTAGGCCACCAATATAACTTTTTAAGATCCAAATACATCTTATCTGAACCTGGGTGAATGGAATACCGAGTGTTGTGTGCCGCAGTCATGACCAAGTCTCCGAGGCCACCGTGTTTCGGTGTCCAGATCTGGTCCATGAAATATAAGGCTCCACCACCCTTGGCTTCCAAGTTCTTATCCATTCCTCTAAGGGATTCACCCGCCATGTTTTCAGGTTTCAAGGCTTTAAGTTGAGCCTCCTGAATTTATGTAGACAAGTCTGAATGGATAGTCAATGTCAACGATTTGACTCTTCGACCAGAATATTCTTTCCGACTTAAGGCGTCTACTACTACGTTGGCTTTACCTGGAGTAGTCATCGAGTAGCTCGACCCAGCGTCATTGTCTCATGTTGAGCTCCTTCTGATCGAATATGCATTGTAAAATCTTGTGGTCTGTAAAGATGGTGCTTTCCGTACCGTACATATAGTGTCTCCAAATCTTCAGGGCAACCACAACTGCCCTTAGCTAAAGATCGTGTGTGGTGTAGTTGACTTTGTGTGTCTTTAGCTGTCTCGAGACATAAGCGGTGACCTTACCTCGTTGGATTAGAACACAACCGAGCCCTTGGTTGGATGCATTGCAGTATACAACGAAGTATTCTATGCCTTCGGGGATGGATAGTATCGGTGCGGTGCATAAGGCTCACTTCATCATTTGAAACGCTTTTTCTTGTTTCTCTTCCCAGTCAAAGGCCACTCCTTTCTGGGTCATTATAGTAAGAGGTTTCACAATCCGGGAGAAGTTCGGTATGAACCTGCAGGAATAGCTAGAGAGACCTAGAAATTGATGAATTTATGTAGGCATCTTCGGTGCTAACCAGTTCTCAATGGCCTTAATTTTGGATGGGTCCACGTGGATTCCCTCTTCGCTAACCACGTGTCTTAAGAATTCGACTGTTTAGATCCAAAATTCACATTTAGAGAACTTTGCATAGAGCTTCTCCGTTCGTAAAGTTGCTAGAACTTGTTGCAGGTGATCGCCATGTCCTTCCTTACTTCGAGAGTAGATCAGGATGTCATCAATGAAGACGATGATGAACTGGTCCATGTAAGGTCGACATACTCTATTCATTAAATCCATTAACACTGCGGGCACATTGGTCAATCCGAATGGCATCACCACGAACTCGTAGTGTCCGTAACGAGTTCGGAAGGCTGTCTTTGGAACATCCTCCTCTAGCTCTCATAACTGGTGATATCCAGATCTTAGATTAATTTTGGAAAAGTAACTCGCCCCTTGCAGTTGGTCAAATAAATCGTCTATGCGAGGTAGAGGGTAACGATTTTTGACCGTCAGTTTGTTGAGTTCTCTATAGTAGATACACATACGGAATGATCTGTCTTTCTTCTTAACGAACAAGACCGGTGCTCCCCTTGGTGAGAAGCTTGGTCTAATAAAGCCCTTGTTGAGTAGTTCGTTAAGTTGACCAGATAGTTCCTGCATCTCTACTGATGCTAGCCGTAGGGCGATTTGGGAACTGGGGTAGCTCCTGGGACTAAGTCGATTCTGAACTTGACCTGTCGTTGTGGAGGTAATCCTTGTAGTTCTTCTGGAAAGATGTCAGGAAAGTCGCTCACTACCAAAATGTTCTTTAGTTCTTTTGTTTCTATGCTCGTACCGACAACGTGAGCAAGGAATGCACGATATTCCTTACGTAGATACTTCTGTGCTTGAATACTTGATATGATACGAAAACTCGTGTTGGGTTTGTCACCGTAGATGATGAGAGCTTCGTTATCCAGGAGGTTTAGATGGACTTCTTTCTCGTAGCACATGATGTCGGTGCAATGAAGACTCAACCAATCCATGCCGATGATGACATCGAAGCTTTTAATCGAGATCGGCATGAGGTCAATTGGAAATGAATGGATATTTAGAGTTAGGGTACATCCTATTTATATGCTATTTGTGCTCTCTATTTTCCCATTTTCCATTTCTACAATGAATGGTTCCTTAAGTGTGCGTGGTTTTTGTTTAAGTATTTGAGCAAATTTATGATTCACGAAGCTTCTCTCTGCTCCGCTATCAAACAGTATGCATGCATAAGAGTTATCGAGGAGAAATGTACCAGTCACCATCGTAGTGTAAGAAACTACTTCTCCGTGGCCTATAGCTAGAACTCTTCCCGCTCCACCAGCATTTCTTGCTTTATGGCAGACCCTTTTGGAGCGGCCCACTTCGCCACATTCGTAGCAAGCCTGGCCCACACCAGTGCCCAAGACTTGGGTGATCGGCCTTGCCAGAGATTTGCAGAAACGGACAGTGTGTCCATTCTTGTTGCAGTTAGAACTATGCATTTCACAGCAGGGTCCGTTGTGGTGGAAGTTACATTTGCTGCACTTTGGCAAACTTCCAGCATATTGTCTGATTGGAGTAGCAGCCGTAGGTACTATCGCAGCATGAACCACCACGACTCTCTGCTTTTTAGCAACTCTTTTGTTCTTCTTATCATCCCATAACTTTCGCTTGTTGTCAGCGGGTTTGGAGGGTTCTTAGATGGCTAGGGTTATTGTAGCTGATAGGGATTGGACTCCATGATCGATGAGTCGTTGTGCCAATTGTTTGGCACTATCGAAGGTAGCAGGGTGTGAAGCTAAGACATTTCCCTGATACGGAGGCATTAGCCCCCAGATGTACCTTTTGATCTTTTTCCCTTCGGTGGGAACCATGTTGGGATAGAGGGCCACCAGTTCACTGAACCTGGCGGTATACGTGACTATGTTGGATCCCCTCATGGTTAGGCTCCACAGCTCCTATTCCAACTTTTGGATCTCGCCCGTCGGGCAATACTCCTCAATCATGAGGTATTTTATAGTTTCTTAGCCCATGTCGTTTTCCACTACAAGAGTGAGTGACTTGGCATGGTTGTTCCACCATGTTAGGGCTTTCTCCTCAAAGGTGCATGCGGAAATCTTGACCTTACTCGCAGCAGGGCAGGAGCAAATCTCGAAGATCGACTCCATCTTCTCGAACCATTGCGAGAGGGTAATGACTCTGCCAGTCCCTTAGAAGGACTTTGGCTTGCAGTTAGTGAAGTCCTTGTAGGAGCACTCTCTCAAGCGCACAAGGAGTTCACCTTGAGTAGAGTTAAGAGGGATTCCACCTCTGTTGGCATCAGTGGTTAGAATCAATTGTAAGCATGGTGAGAGTGTTCCATGGGCTAAATCGCCATAGTCCAACAGTTGAATGGGTGTACGTTTTGAAATAGTAGTATACCAGAAGAGTAGGAAAAACACAAGAGTATAGATTTTTCCAACATGTTATATAACTGTCAATATTACCGGTATTACTGATGTACACGAGTTCGGGAAAAACGACCTAACAATAGATCTTACATCAAACCATATAAGGGAAAATGTTTGATAGGTTAGTAGACTAGATAGTGTACTGAAAGATAGGAATATTTTACAGAAAAGTGCTTCATAGAGCACAGATACGAAAGGCTATTCCTTAATTAAAAGAAAAGATGTGCTAGACATCTTTTAACGGCGATGGGAATTCCTCGGGGGAACCTTAAGATCTTCCATCTGACGAACCACTTCTTGGAGGTGTCGTTCATGAGCCCTCTGGCGAACTCGAAGTTCTATGACTTCAGATCAGGAGGTAGCTAGTTATTGCAAAAGAGTCTTATTAGTCCTTCTGGTCCTTTCCATCACCTCTTCGAGATGGATAATGCGGACCGTGTTGGCACCAATGTTGTCATCAATCTCCACTACTCAGCCGATGGCTGCTCGACCTTGCACCACATTTCGAGCAATTCTATGGACCATAATGGGTAGGACCTTATTCGTCGCTCCAGCGATTCAAGTTTGTTGCCCACAAGGGTGTAGGACCTTGAAAGGCTGGTCGGGGGTTGTTAATTGGGGCTTAACCTACTTGAGGTTGGTTGTTGACATCTGGCTCAAAGTCAGATCCATCCGAGAAGCCTTTTGTGTGATGATCATCCAAAGGGATTTCATGCTCATCATCAGACTCTACTTCAAGCCATCCAGCATTGTCGTGGGGTGGAAAGTACGGGTCGCCATGATGATGGAATCCAGCCATGATATCTATGCGAGAAAAGGGGTATAAGAATCTTATAAAAATAGACGTACTACCTAAGATAATTATAAGTTGATCTCTATCAGTTATGTCAATATTTGTGTAGTGTACACCAATTATATGAAATCGAAGTAGGATAGACCTTCGAATAAGTGACCCTAGCTCCAAATCCACAACCAAACAAGGACAGGAAGGGAAGCAAATATCACAGATTTTGAGTCTATAACGCATGAATTTCATATAACCTTAGCGTATCTACTTAATGACTATTGACCTACTTGATAGAGACCTTTTTAGTTCTCAAATATGTAATTATAGTAACACAAAATACTCCCATACAAGACTGACCATACATCCCCGAACTTACTTGTGATATTCAACAATCGTAATAATTTTGTATTTGTCATTGTGACACTGATTTTAGTATGAATGCAGACTTGTATACTTAGTTAAATATTTTATTATTTAAAAGTATAGACTCTTGGTCAGAGTGTTTTAATCATAATGTGTTTATAGTTAGTATATCTTTTATGGGTTGATATAATTAATTCACTATAAACAATGCTCCGATACCAATCTGTCACACCCCAAAACCGAGAACGGCGGAAAACGTTCTAGGGTGGAGGACATCATGTAAAGTATCATAATACAGTATAATAGTAAACATGAAAACATCATCATCCATTGCATTAAATATATAATTTTAATACAAGTGTGTTCTTTAGTATATAAGACACCAAAACATGAATCAAAATATAAGATGAGTCTTGTATGCGCTCCATCTTCTCAAAAGTTGGCATCGGTACCTGCCTACTGATGACTTGAGAATACAAGTTATTTTGAAAGAGTTTATTAGCGTTAAAGCTAGTGAGTTCATAAGTATTTAGTGTCTATGTTTGTATCAAAATATTTGAAACAGTGTTTGAAGTACAAGTTTGTAAACGTTTGTAGTAAAAGTATGTGAATGTTTGTAAGTGTTTGTAAAAGTTTGTAACTCCTAGAGAATTCTATATTTTCTACTAAAAGTAGCCTTCTACCAAGGAACAACTATTTTGTATGTTTGTTTCTTGTAAAAGTGTGTAATTTTCCCAAGTGTAACTATCATTATCAAAATATAGTTTGTACACTAATGTTTAAGTGAAGTAATAAAAGTAGCCTTCTACCAAGGAACAACTATTTTGTATGTTTGTTTCTTGTACAAGTGTGTAATTTTCCCAAGTGTAACTATGATTATCAAAATATAGTTTGTACACTAATGTTTAAGTGAAGTAATCACCAAATAAATGTAAAGCGTAAATTAATGTAGTACTGTAGTGTTGTATTATAAGAACTACTGTTGTACTAACTACCTTAAACATGATTTATATCAAGGTATTATGTGATTAATTGTACCATACTATGGACTGGAAAACACGACAATGTAAGTTGTCAAAATGTATGACATTTGGCACCTGAAGACCTGCAGGTCCCGCTGTAGCTAGCAGCAAGGTGTAGGATAATCAATCAAGTATAGATCTATACGTAAACTCACATTCTCCCTCCAGGATATTTTGGTTACAACTCGGGCCATGACAATGAAGGCATGCTCCGATATAGTAGATCACGTTTATGTTAAAGTATACTTGTATATGTAATGTATGTACTTGTGTAATGAATGTATTGTTTCACATCATAGTATAGTTGTATATGTTCTCATCATAGTATAGTTGTATATGTTCTCATCATAGTATAGTTGTATACGTTCTCATCCTAGTATAGTTGTATATGTTCTCATCCTAGTATAGTTGTATATGTTCTTATCCTAGTATAGTTGTATATGTTCTCATAGTAATAAGTAATGAATCATGAATGAACTGACTCTTGTATGCTTCATTGGACTAGAAGTAGTAAGTAGTATAACCCTAAACTATACCTATTATAGTTTATTCGTAGACTTGTTTGTATGACTGAATGTACTGAAGTGAGATAAAAGTCTTTATATCTATACATATATACATAATATATAACTAAGGATTCAACGACACTCAGACAAACAACCGGCTACTGTAAGTCCAAAACCAAACAAGGACAGGAAGTAAAGTGGGTTATCTCTCCTAAGTCCTTTAAACCTTATTTATATAACTATATATGTGGTAGACATGGTTTTAATAATATATATATATATATATATATATATATATATATATATATATATGTTTGAAAACTGTAACAGAAAGGTTTAGTATACAAAAGTGAATTTGATAAGGAATTTAACATGTAAAATAGTTTGATAAACAGTTTGAAGTCATTTGATTGGTAAAATAGTTTAAAGTATGAAAAATCCATTTGTATGCTAGTTATTAATCACATGTGACTGGTCTAACAACTAACATGATTCAACTTGTATCCCCCATAAATCATTTAAAAACATTTAAAAGCATTTCAAAGGTTAATTAATGCGTATGAACTCACCTGTAGTGAGTGTTTTGTTCGGAAGTGTCAGAAGTGTTGGACAAGGTGCTAGCTGTCAAGTAAAGACTTGAACACACACAATGATCCTAGTTATCATATAATAAACAGATATGTATCTAATTAGTCATTTAACAACTAATTAATCATATTAAGACACCCTAGGACATGGAAACACTTTGATTCAAGTGCTATAGGTACCAAAGGGTTGCATCTAAGGGTTGTATGGCATGACATTGGAGTTTATGGCCCAAGGACCACTCCTTACGGAGTTTATGGCCTATGACCATTTTCCCATGAGTTTATGGTCGTAAACTCATGGTACTAAGTGCTATATTGTGTTTTGAGGTCTTACAAGTCATGATTGCACATCCAATGATCAAGTCCAAGCCTTAGGAAAGCATTAGGGGAACATTAAGGCTACTTTATAGAGTTTACGGCCTAAGGACCACTTCCTTAGGTGTTTACGATCGTAAAACCTTATGGGGACTTGTTTTGATTGTTGTTTAAGGTCTTAAACACTTCTAAGAAGGATCAAGGTTTGTATTCAAGGCTTAGAAAAGGACTAGGGTCCATTTAACCACCTTAAGAGGGGTTTACGGCCCAAGAACATCCTTGGCCGTAAACTCCTTTGTACTTATGATCTTTGATGATTTTCATGTGTTATCAAGTTCATATTAAGCACACAAGAAGCTAGGGAAAGTGTACTTACAATATAGAAGCTTGGTTTAGTGTTTAAGGTCCAAGAACATTAGTGTGTGTTCTTGGTGCTCTTGGTGTTTTGAAGAACACTTGAAGATCTAAGTGAAAATCAAATATGAATGGATGAAATCAAGTATAACTACTAGTGTTAGGTTATGACAACAAATTAAGTCGAGAAACACTTACATTTTTGGGAGATCGGGTGAAGAATGGTATGATAGTTGAGAGAGAATAGGGAGTAAACTTGAGAGTGGAAGTGAGAAATGAGGAGTTTGGGGAGTAAACTCATGCCTAAGGCATGAGTTCACGGCCACACAAGAGTTTATGGCCCAAACTCCAAAATTTTGGCCTTGAACTCTTTATTAGAGTGCATTGGGTGGGTTTGCTACTTCAAGACCCGAGACGGTACTTCCTTTCCTTCGTTCGTTTGAAGAATAAACACTAAAGACACTCAAACGGAATTTTAAATTGGCTAACAATTATTAGAAATGTAATTGACTTTTAATTGAAGTGATTGACTTTAGAGTTTGTACGAATGAAAATTTCAGGTTGTCACACTCATGATCCTCGGAGATACTCAAAGTAACTGGAACAGGTGTACTCACTGCTTCACCCCTCAACATTGGCCAGGCGGCCTTCTTGTGGTCCACTTGGTTGTAGTGAAAACATAATGGGCTTTCATATTGTGGACAGTCCCGTCTGATATGGCCAATCCTTCCACACTTGTAGCATCCCATGCCCCATAGAATGACAAACCCCATCATGCTGCTTCCCGCACATGTTGCATTGACCCTAGCCCTACTGGCCCCTCAATTGCTGATCTGAAGTCTCGGGTCTATCTACAGGACCCTCAACTGCGTACATATGCTCTGGCCCCATCTTCCCCATCAGCCCCAAATCAATCTCCTACTCTTGAGTTACCTCGACCATCCCATCATTCGTATGAACAACGAAGGTCCTACCCCCGAAACCGACAAACAATCTATTTGTACCACGCCCAATGATGTTAGGTAACTCATCATGTAAGGCTTGCAAAACCTTCTTGGCAATCAAATCATGGGATCGACCCTCCTAGAAAGATGGTTCATAACCGACCTTCGATCCCATTTGACAAGAACTAGAAATATGATCCTCCTTCCTAAAGGATTCTAGGGGTCCACAAGCTTTCAGCTCCAAATGATCCCCTAACTGCCCTGCTACAATCTCGATCTGAAAGGTCCCAAGATGACCATCCAAGAGCTCCAAAATACCCCCTTGACCGAACCAAAGATCACAAGAGTCCATTCAAAAATACGGCGGGTAATCTCCCGCATGCGCTCATCACCATCTAAACAAATGATCAGAAAATATATAAGAATCCTCATCCCATGGGCTTTATAGATTCTCCAAGACTCTCTATGATTTAAGTATAGATCCTGTCTTTTCAGTATTACGAGCCCAATACTACCTTCCATACCTATCCATACTTTCCTCAAGAATCATCCCAAATCCTCTAAGTCACCTTCTAAAACCGCTACCCTAATGCTCGCTATACAGCGCAACAAAACCCACTAAAACACTTCCTAGGCTTTCCTAGGTTCCCAACCTCACCTTGCCATTAGCTGCTGAAGAACTCCCCATAATGTCAGTTAACCATCTCATGAATACAATCATATGCAACAAAGCTCAAATAATCCTTCGTGTAAAAGACTCATCCCTATAACAGTTAGACTCAAATGAGAGTTGCGACATAGGGTCAAATTTATCACTCTGAGCTCAACCTTCATCACATATGACTTAGTATATTCACCTAATAGTTAACTCGCATCACTTAAAAGTTCCAGAAAGCATAAAGCAAGTAGCATTCGTGCAATAGCACTCCAATCCATAGAATAAGGAAAGAACATTCCCACTCACATACTACAACTCATGCTAGGAACTTCCACTCTCACTGCTGGTTGCCTTACGCATGCAAATTATACACAAAACAGGGTCAAATAGACTATCGAATAAAAGACTTTACCCTAGGACCACAACCAAATAAGAAATAGGAAATAAGGCCAAATCAATCATTCTAGTGCTATATGATCCTAACCGTATATAATTTTTAAAGCATACACATATTAATTATTGATACCAATATATATTCCTAATCATGGATAGCGTCCAATGCTCCCTAGGCTACAAGGCATCACATATTAGGCCAATCTATCATGCAATTCCTGAAAATATCCCAAGCCGTATACTAGCATGCAATTCCCATAGCATATAATCATACTAAACATGTATGGATATTCTTGGGAATCAATTACTTGAGCTCAGTCGATTGCATGCATCACACCCCCTTTATCTTTACAAAAATCTTTTTTGAATTTTCATTCCTTTTACAAAAATCTTTTTAAAACACGTTTTCTTATTAAGAAAAATTACCAACTCCTTAGTTTGAGTTCAGTCACCCTCGTGAGTGTACCTGAATCCCTCAACCCAAGGCTCTGATACCAACTTCTAACTTCCCAAAATAAGACCTAAAATTTTTTCATTTTTAAGTTTATAAAACAGTAAACCATATCGGTGTCATAAAACCAAGGTAATCAAATTTTATCAATACATCGTAATAATTAGAGTCAATAACAAAATGCAGAATCGAGTGGTGTGTGTGCTGCAATCATCTTGGGCTCTTCCCTTTGAAAACAGAAGTACCTGAAACATAAACTAAAAACCATAATCACAAATCTTAGTGAGTTCCCCAAAATACCACATACTAACATACAATTGGACCTAGCCCTGGGGTATATTCCAACCCAATAAGCAAGTATGGGCCCCGCCCTGGTGCCTTGCTCTGGGTATATTTCAACCCGATCATATGATAGTAGGCCCTACCCTAGCGTATTGTGGGATTAATAACCCTTAAATGATCTATTAAATTTAAAACATACTAAAGCAAGAACACAACTATGGCTCAAAGTATGTTGAATGATTCAAAAGTCACGCCTCAAAAGAACTCGATGAAGAATTGAAACTGTAGAGGCATGATTAGGGTTACAAGATAATATTCAAAGTTTTTAAAATACGATGCATGCATGCATCTTAAATACTCTAATCCTAGTAAATAAATATGGGAAGATAGGCCCACCCCGTTTACAAAACAAACAATACAAAAGGCCCAATAATGCAACATAATTATCCTAACAATCTCCCCTTTGCGTCAATGAGGTGAGAGTAAATCAATGCTTAATTCGCTTTTTCACTTCAAATACCATTCGAATTATGCTCAATATAGTCTTGCAAACCTGGACATACCAAAAAATCATGTTCGAGAAGCACTTTTTATCACCCGCAATGTTGGTTGTATTTTTGTTGACAATATCCAAAATGAATTTGATACAGGAAGTAGAGTATAAGTGTTTATCTGGGAGGAAGAAACATGCTTTGCGAAAGTCAGCACCATTTATATCCCTTGCTTGAAAGACCACATACCAAATTTCCTTGTAAAATTTTCCAAGCTTTAGCTTCTCAAATCCCTCAGGAGCTTCTTTAGGAACTATAGAAGGCTTCTTTCGTAGGACTACAACTATCTCGACATCCATAGTTCCACCTCTTGAATATAGGAAATGATCATAAGCTTGAGGTGACTAAGAACAGGCTCATTCTTCTGCTCTTCTGGCATCAATAGATTGTAAAGCATGATCCAGTTGTATGGGTTGATACACGGCAGGTCTGCAAGAGTGAATTCATGAACTTGACTCGCAAAACCTCTGACAACTTTGAATTTTGCATTCGGAAAACTTTCTTTTTCAATTGGTCCAGTCACTTTCACTATCGTTATCTTTCTTGCACTCCATGTCTCGTTCTGAGGCCTCATGTGCTTGAGATAGAATGCTAAGAGTAGTTGATCAGCACTATTTTCAATAGATTGAACATTTCCAACTTTGATAAAGGAGCGAAATTCGAAAGCCGTGGGAGTTATTGGAAGATCCAGTTGCAAGTATTGAGTATTTTGAAGTTCAAATAACACAAATGGTTCTAACAAATATTGATTCGGAGAGTCACTAGCTTTACTCTGAATTCGCCTTTAGCGTCCAAACAGCAAACAAGAGTTTTCTGCTTTCAAGAATGGACCTAGCTTCTCTTGCAGCTTTCTCTTTGGCTTCAGCCTCTCGAACAATTCACTGATGTTCATCTAACTCAGCTTCTCGAGCCTTTCTCCTTTTTAGTTCTTCTTCATCAAGCTCCTCTTCTTCACTATCATCTATGATTGGCTCATATGAGAAAAGCTTCTCTTTTCCTTTAGGCTCTGGTTCGATTTTAACCTTTGGCTTTACTAAAGGAGTTGTCTTGGCTAAAGTCTTATGTGGTATTGTGGTGGATCTCCCTCTTGTTTCAGAATGTTAGAGGATTCCGGAACACCCTATAAACGATGAAGGAATGCGAACACAGGTTGTAGCTTTTCAGCTAGATGTTTGCGAATAGAAATAGTGATCATTGAGTCCCTAGCTTCAATGATATCTCAGAGCATACTATTAACCTCTGCAATATAACTCTTCATAACTGCTTTCTAAGACAATAATTCATTGACCTGTTTTTCAGCGTTGTCAAGCTTAATTGTTAGGACTTTCACCTTTTCCGTCTTGAGGGCAAAGGCATCCATGATTTTGTTTTCCATTGCCAAATCTTCATGAAGCTTTGAGAACTGAGAGGTAATAGAAGACTGGAACTTTTCATGGTCATTTTGAAGACCAGTACGAACCTCTTGAAATTTTGCCATTTCAATTTTTAGAGAAAAGCCTAGGCCAGAAAATATTTCGTTGGCTTTAGCAGTGTTGGACTCAAAGGAGTTTTCGAATTTCTCCATGAAAACTTGAGCATCATAAATTAGTTTATCGACTTTTTCAGTCTTTTTGTTACAACCCGAGGTGGATTCATCAACTGCCTTGTTCATCCTTTCAAGATTAGATGAGTGTTCTGTGGTGAGGGTTTCAAGAATGGACTTGACTTAAGCTTGAGAGTAGTCATCAGAGGAGGAAGGCTTTAAAGCCTAAAGAAAAGAATCAAGCTTCTCATGAATGTCTTTAAGTTTCCCCTTCATTAACGGAGCTTGATCATCACTCTCAATTCTAATGGTGAAGGGACTGAAAGTGAATCCTGGTAAATTGTCTTCACCATCCCCATAGATCATATCAGGATCATCTTGGCGAAGTGGGGAAATAGGTGGTGTGATAGAAGACATTGTAAAACCTAAAGTATTAACCCCCGCATCAGATGCATTGACTGAAACAAGAGGTTCTACAGACATTGTTGAGGGAGAGTGGAATCAGAGAATGCTGGAGCAGATAAAGGAATTGTGCATTGAGGTTGAGAAGATATTGGTGGGGGATGTGGTGCAATAGTTATTGGTGTAGAAGAGGCTATAGTTTTGGGTTAATGAGAAGGAGATTGAAATAAATCATCATAAGTAGGAGTCACCTTAGGGTTGGATGTGACAACTTCACTACGAATAAGTCTTCTTCCTCATGTGAACAGGTGGTTACTCCTTGTTACGAACAGGATGTTCTTCCTCACTACGAACGTGTTGTTCTTCCTCATTGCAAACATGGACTGAGTGTCAGACTGCTAATGTTCATTGTCAGATGGAGTGGAGGACATGGTCTTGTGAGTAACCCTCTTCAACTTTCGTTTTTTAGGAGCAATTGTATATGGAGCAGCTTTTGCCTTTCACTTTTTGGGTGTGTTCGAAGGCTCAGATGGATCTTAGTTATCACCCTTTTTCTTTTCTCCCTTCTTGTACCCTTTTTTACCCCCTATCTTTGGTTTATCTGCTTTAGCTATAATCAACTGCATCTTAGGAGTTAAAGGAC
The DNA here is from genome assembly GCF_052625555.1 of Lactuca saligna. Lineage (NCBI taxonomy): Eukaryota > Viridiplantae > Streptophyta > Magnoliopsida > Asterales > Asteraceae > Lactuca > Lactuca saligna. The sequence goes on along the minus strand of NC_136420.1, from coordinate 302,478,945 downwards.
GAAACCTTGAGGTAGGAATAGTACAATAGCCTTTAAGGACTTTGCTGGCACGAGGTACATCACAGAGCATGGCTTTAGGGATTGAGCCAACAAATTCTAACTTAGAAGTGTCTGCAACAATGATTCCGGTGGTGTGAACGCTTGAAACGTTGGACATTAAGGCATCTTGCATAATAGGAATCTTCAACTTGGTGATAGACCTTTGAACAATGATAGACCAGAATCGTGCACAAGAGATTTCCCTGTGATGACTGGTTGATAGTGTGCTTTGCATTAATTAGGCCCAAACAATAGCACCATAGTCAATGTTCAGTCCAGTGTAAAGGTCATAGATAATTGCCATGAGCAGCTTGCTGGTGCAATCAGACCTAGTACCCCTTTCAGAGAATGCCTTGAACAGTAGAGTGAAAAGGTCATTCCATTGTGGTGGCAAATTTGGTTTTCCAGAACTTGGACATAGCGGTTAGGGTTTCTTTATAACCCATTTGGTAAAACATCTCCAATAGAGCGGCGTTGGACACAGATTTTAGGTTAATCATGTTGTCTGATAGAGGAAGTCCTAGAACGGAGCAAAATCATGATTTAGAGATAGAGGTTTTGTGATTGAGGATCTCAAACGTAATCCTCTGTTCTTCTTTGATTTAACATGCATAAGAGTAGGCTTTTGATAGCATTGACATCAGAATACTCTCCATCTTGGTTAGGTCTATGATCAGTGGAGAATACTTCAGGCACTTGATGATCTTAAGCAAGTGGCTTTCATACTTGTCGGGATCAAGATCGATGATCAGGTTTTGATGTGGTTTGATGGTGAGAAGTTGGGATTGCCTTGTGTGTTCTTAAACTAAAGGAGTTTCGGACGATCTGGAGAAGCTGAACCGTCTGTTCAAAAGTTCTTAAACTAAAGGAGTTTCATACGGCGAAACTAAAGGAGTTTCATACGGCGAAACTGAACCGTCCGTTCAAAAGTTCACGCACCCTTTTTGAATTCTTATCCTTAGGAACTTGTCGCATCATCTTTTTCCCCTTTCGCAGTTGAGTGTAATTCCATCTGTCTCATATGAAAGCAAACTTCGTTTTAAGAGAACATTGGGTGAACAGCGAACCTGAAACTGAATTTAAGAACCACAAACTAGACTTTTAAAAATAATAAGGATCTTCATGCAATAATGTGCCAAAGATACAAGAATAAAGCAATAATTTCTAAATGATTCTAGTGATGTCTAATAAGACACGAAATTGTGGATCCTGGGCATGGATCTCTTTCTTCGAAGTCAAGAGAGACTAAGAAGTATCTGTGTTATTTCCCGTTGAAATACGATCAGTTGTTTATGAAGAAACATTGAAAGGCATCTTTTCTTTAGGCAAAAAGGGTGGCTTTATCTTCAACCAAACCCTGAAACTTGATATAAGTACGAACGTTCGGAGGAAGTACTCGTGTGACCAGTGTAGTGAGTTGAACGAGTAGGTTAGGAAATACCTGAGCGACAAAGAAATTTTTATAAATCTCTAAAAAATAAAAATTGGATCTTATGGGAAGAAATGTCTTGGGAAAAAAACACTTCATAAAGATCTCACAAAAGAAAAATAGATTTCTTGGTACAGACCACGAATATATCATTCGCTAATTCCTTGATGAAAATCTTGAACGTTTAATTGTTCACCGTCAATTCATTTAAGTGTGTTGAATTTTGGGTTTCACTTAGTTTGTGGTTGAACGAAACGAAGATCATTAACACAGATGTTGTGCAACCATAAACCTTAGTGGTAATTGTTGAGAGTCTCAAGGGTTACTTTTATGAAAGTGAACGTAATGGAGAATAGTGTAAGGTGGTTTAAGGAAACGAATGTACCTTTGCTATGCTAAATTGACCAAGTAGACAACTCCTAACTCATTATGAGAAGATTAAGGTAGCTCATGACTTATGTGAAATCGTAGCCTAATTTGGAAGAAATGATTGGTGGTATCAATTCATTAAGATTCAACATAAGGTCGTTGAGGCTTTAGACAACATGCAGCAGTCTAGGCACACTTAGCTAGTACATAGGTAAAAAAAACTTATATACCTGCCCCATCATTCATGTTATGATTCTAGCCTTGAACCTTGCACAAATGGTTAATTAACAAAAGATGATCCATATTTTTGGAGTTTTAAGATTTGAGAAAATAAAATAAACAAATAAAAAAATAAAAAAAAAAACAAATAAAATATTTTTGTATTTTAGGAATTTTCTAATTAAAAATAAAATAAAAACAGAAATAAACAAATTATTTTTGAAATTTTGAAATTTTCTAAAAAAGAATTAAAAATAGAAAAGATTGAAAAATGAAACAAAGATAAGAAACATTATACATAAAGTACAAATGGATATTGGAAAATCCGAACCACGACTGAACAATGGACTGCGAACTACTACGAGTGTTCTTACCGATTCACAGTGTTAAAGTAGATTGCGAATGAATAGTAGGCTACGAATTACTATGGGTGTTCACACCGATTCGCAGTGATGAAGTAGACTGCGAACTACTGCAAGCGTTCGCACCGATTCGCAGTGTTCAGTTTATTGATGCAAAAGAGCTTTTGATACAGACTCGTCTTCCATCATGCCTAGGCCTTAAATAATTCTATTAAAGGTTGTTTCAGGCAAGACTTTTATGAATATGTCATCCAAATGATCAGCGGATCTTACGAAGTGAATTTCAACATTGTCGTCTTTTACGTGATCCTGAATGAAATGGTATCTCAATGCTATATGTTTCGTCTTTGAGTGTTGCATTGGGTTGTGAAAAATGAGAATAGCACTTTCATATTCACAATATAATGGGATTAGCTTCATACTCAAACCATAATCACAAAGCTCTCTTTGAATCCATATGACCTGTGAAGTGCATGAGGCAGCAGCTAAATATTCAGCTTCAGCTATTGATAGGTACACATAGGTTTGCTTCTTGGATTGCCAAATGATAAATTTTCCATCGGGAAATTAGCATCATCCAGTTGTAATTTTCCTATCTAGCCCACATCTTCCAAAATCAGCATCCGAAAAAGCTTGTACAAAGAAGCTAGAATGTGAAGCGTACCAGATTCCAAGTGATGACGTTCACTTTAGATACTTGAAAATGTTCTTGGCTACCATCATGTGAGGTTCTCGAGGATTATTTTGGATGACTTGCAGTTAGATACATTAAGGAACCTATCATTTGACGGTAGAGTGTCATGTCTGCAGCCGGTTTATCCAAAGAAGGATTAAGTTTCATTTCGAATGCCATTGGAACCTTCGTATTTGAGTCTCCCACCATCCCAAACTTTGCAAGTAGATTCTTCGTGTAAGCTTGCTGGTTAATAAAGATACCTTCCTGACTCTATCTAATGTTCAGTCTAAGGAAAAAGTTAACTCGACCCATAGAGCTCATCTCAAATTTAGTTTCCATAAACTTTCGGAATTCAACTATTAGGTTGGGATTAGTAGATCTGAAGATGATGTCATCAACATAAATTTGGACAATCCTCAAGTGGTCACCCTCTTTCTTACAAAATCTATGTTGGGTGAATCGAACCTTGTTTAAATTTAGACAATTATAAGAATCTAGTAAGAGTTTCGTACCAGGCTCTTGGAGCATGCTTCAGACCGTAGACGGCCTTGTCTAGGAAGTAATAGTGATTACGGTACATCTCGTTTACGAGCCAGGTGGCTGTTCCACATATAATGTCTCTTAAGGTTTGCCATTCAAGAATGAACATTTGACATCCATCTGAAATACTTCTAAGTTCTTGTGGACTGCATAAGCCAAGAAGATGCGAATGGATTCCAACCTTGTAGTGCGAAGGTTTCTTCGTAGTCAATACCTTCTTCCTAGTAATATCCCTTGACAACGAGTCTCACCTTGTTTTTTATCACGTTCCCTTCTTTGTCCAACTTGTTGTGAAACACCCATTTTAAACGAATGACTAATGCATTTGGTGGAGTGGGAATCAACCTCCAAACATTGCTTCGTTCAAACTTGTTGAGTTCTTCTTGCATCGCTTGCACCAAATCATAATGATCAAGAGTAATGTTAACAGTTTTGGTTTCAACTATGGAAAAAATTAATTAAACATACAAAATTCCACTTTATAGAATAATGCAGTTTGCTTTGCTTTTTGCTAGGATCTCGCGAGCAGTCCTGTAGAAGACTCTCCAATGAATTGGGTTTTCAGATGATCTCTGGTCCATTTGGTTAGTGGAGGGTAATTCAGATAATAATAAGGATCCAATTCTGTGTTTACCTCCTTAAACTCTGATTGTACATCCGAGTCATCATTCGCATCTCTATTCTCCCTCTCGAATGATGATAGTTCATCTACTTCAGGAATGGAATTGTTTCCTCCAAATGGAGGTTCGTGAGTCACTGTTGGTGGGTTATTAGATGAACTAAAACCCTTCCTTTGCAATGGAGTGATCGTATCTTGTTAAACGGATTGCTCCCCATGAAAGCGTGAACTGGCAGTTGAATCAAAATTCTCCCCTTGGAGAGGTGAGTCAGGTGTAGAGGTAGATTTAAAACCCTCCCCTTGGATTGGTGTGCTAGTTGGTTGTGAGTCTTTCAGACTATGAGGTTTTCTTTCTAGATCTTTCACAGCATCATCGATTATTTACTTTAATCCGGACTTTTTATTATCGGCTGCTTTGGATTATGACGAAATAGCTTTAGCTGGTTCATCAGATAAAAGCATGAATTCGTCGTAGAGATTAGCCAATGGTATGGTTGCAGAATTCGCTTGTGGAAAGATCTCCTTTGACCGGTTCATCTTTAAATAGTTGTCATCGAAAGTGACATAATAGGTTTCTTCGATATTCTTGGACTTTTTATTGAGAACCTTATATGCCTTGGAGGTCAGCAAATATCCCAAGAAAGTACCTTCATCAGCCTTCACATCGAATTTGTTCCGTTGGTCATTGGAGTTGAAAACAAAGCAACAAGAACCAAAAACATGGAAAAACTTAACAGTTTGTTTGCGTTTATTCAGGAATTCATGGGGAGTAACTGCGAATCGCTTGTCGAGAGTTGAGTATTTTGTGTAAAGCACGTTGTTACAATCGCATCAGCCAAGAAATAGAGCGGTAGATTCGCAAATGAGAACATGGTTCTCGCAGCCTCATATAAAGACCAGTTTTGTCTTTCAATGACTCTATTTTGTTGTGGAGTATAATGAGTAGAGAAATTATGTGATACTCCTTTTGTAGTTAGAAATTATTTGAATTCCAACCCATTATTGTTGTGAACGTTGCGAACCGGCTTTCACAGGTTAAGCTCTATCTGCTTTATAAAATCTTTGAACTTGGACGTGGCTTTAGACTTCTGTTTAAAAAAGAAAACCCAAGTGAATCTAGAAAAATCATCTACAATTACAATAATGTACTTAGTACCACTAACACTTTTAATTGTAGAAGGACCACAAAGATCTATATGCAGAAGTTCAAGTGGTTCTATGACTTTCGTATTCACGATTGTAGGATGACTCTTTTCTGCTCTGATTTCCCCTTTCATAAGTTGCACATAGATGTTCTTTGTCCTATTTTAAAAGGGGTAGTCCTTGCACATGATCACCAAAAACTAGCTTGTTGATATCTTTGAAGTTGAGGTGCGAAAGTCTACGATGCCACAACCAACTTTCGTCTAATGAGGCTTTCGCAAGCAGACATACTGCTTGTTTCCCTATAATGGGTTTAGATCAAGAAGGAACATCTCTCCTTTTTGTTTTGATTTTATGAGAACATTCTTCATTTTCTTCTCAATAATTTCAGATCCTTCATCATCAAATGAAACCTTTAGCCTTGTTCCAACCACTAGGTGTGACACACTGATTAAATTGTGTTGAAGTACATCCACATATGCCACCTTGCGAATTGAGAATTCGCCATTTGTGATCACTCCATAGCCTCTGATTATGCCAAGAGAATTATTTCAATACTTTACTCTTCCTCCGTCATTTAGTGCCTTATATTCTTGTAGTTCCTCCTTCTTACATGTCATGTGACGTGAGTAGCCACTGTCGATATACCATTCTGAGTCAAACTGCTCATCACGAATCACCTGCAAAAATTAAGCTGACTTAGGAACCCAAAGTTGTTTGGGTCCTCGTGAGATTTTCATGGAAGTGGGAAAAGCAATAGATGGATCAAGCAAATACGTTTTTTTATTAATTTTCTTCTATTTCTCTTAGTAATTTGGAAAACAGTTACTATTTTGTCTTTTAGATGCGCATCTTTAGAAGACTTTTTATGTTGTTGAATTTTGTTGTTTAACGAATTGCTTTTCTTCTCTCTTAGATCTAGTTTCAGATTCCTTGTTTAACATCTTTTGATGTATTAGCAAAGTTTGAACCATTTTCCTTAGTTTTCGATTTCACTATTGGTCTCGATGTATTATGAAGCTTTGGTATTGAAACATGTGGCGTTTTAGATTGATTTTGTGAAAAACCTTGAGGTTTCGCAGTTTGTGATAGTTTTGCATTTGGATTGAAACATGGGGATTTTTCTTTATGAACATAATTGGGATTTCTAGATTGCCAGAATTGCTTTCTTTCCATCATATTTTTGTTATATCTCACGTTTCTTTGGCATTTCTTAGCCGCGAATTGCTCGGATGACTTGTGGATCTTTTCTTTGGGTTTCGCCTTTCTCACAGATAGTTCGCTTTTTGCTGATGAGATTTCGCATGAAACATTCTTTGTTTCACTTGGACTTCTCTTCTCGTAGCTCGATGGATGATTAAGTGGTTCCGCTACATATCTCCCATTTACTCTCCATGAAATCTTTTTTGAGACTCCCACGGTTTCTTCTGTGTTATCGATCGGTGTAGACCATAAATGTTCGTCACATCCACCTTTGTTTTATTCATTTACAAGGGATGTTAATTCAATAGTTTGGTTTTTATCCAGTCCTATGGTTGCAAAAACTTGATTTGGGACAGTTCTAACCTTTTAATAAACTACAACTTTTTTTAAAGACTTTGGTTTATTTTGTGAAAGACGTGCAAATTCTACTGAATTTTCAGATATTAGTACTTTCGTAGGTTCAGATTCATTTTTAACAAATGTTGAACAATCAACCTCATCTTCTATAGAAATTTCACTCATATCACTGTCATCGTCAAATTCAAATGTGTTTTCAATATTGAGTTTATTATCTGAACTCAGCTTTGAACTTAATGAGTCAAATTGTTGTACAGTGTCGTTTTTTATTTTTCAGTTTATCATTTTCACCCAAAAGCTATTTTAATATGTTTTTATGTTCTTTGGAGTTTATGTATGTTTCGATTTTTTTCAGTCCCACCCTGTAAGCATCTTAAATTTCATCAAAAGAGATGATTGACTTACACTTATAACAATCAACATCGATTTCATCTTCCTTTAATTCAAGGAAATGTAAGATCATTTTATGAATTTTCTTACTAATCTCACAATCAAGATGTAATTGTGTAATATTGAAATAAAGCCTTTTTGAAATCAAACAAAAAAAATTTCGTTATTTCAAAAGCATTAAATTGTCTCGTTGCGAATATAAGTTCATCCCTAGACTTAGAAATATCTGACTCCAACTTTTCAATCCATATGCGTTGTTCCTCACTCTTTGACAAAACCCTGCTGATTTGATCGGTTAGGTTAGATTTTGTTAAGTGAGTTTGTTTTAAACTGTTACTTATACTTGAAATTGTGAGTTTCAGTTTCATATTGTGACACAGGAATATTGAGTGACTCATGAATAGAATGTACCTTATTGATCATTTGATCATACTCGTTGATTTGTTCAAACACTTGCTTCGTAGAAAAGTAGCTATCACTCCCATGACCACCATCAATAGTATATCCTAGCATCTATGACACGTTGTTTGTCACCACAAAACATCTTCCTCCATGGTGTGAATGGTCCTCTTTCACAACAAAGCTTTTACCATAAGTAGGCCTATGACCCTCCTCTTCTTCAAAGTCTGTGGACCAAACTTCTACCCTGCCAAATTCATCATCAGCTTGATTTTCCTCCACAATCAAAGCAGGCATAATGTTATCTGCATTCTTTTTCTTCTTGATTTCTTCAAGCTTTCGTAGATGGTAAGATTCATCATCTTCTCCCTCTTTCTTTTCGTTCAATCTTGGCAGCATACACTCCTTTGCCAAATGATTATTGCCATGATAATAGTTGCAATCATAGTCAGAGTCACCCATGAGCTTTTTCTCTTTCTTGTCTTCATCCATCTGTGAACCATTTGCATTTTCTTCTTTCACCTTTTCGGAGCTATAACTGCCTTGCTAGTTTCGGTTCTTGTTCTAATTGAAGTTCTTCTTTGCAAATCTCTTTGGATTCGACACCATCATTGAAAACTCTTGTTTAGAGAGTTCACAATCAGAAAGCTCAAAATCTGAATCATCCTATTTAGCTGCCTTTTTACCCTTCGCAACAAGCGCCAATGATCCCATTCCAAAGATAACTTTTGCTTCTTTAGTCACTTCATCTTCATGTGACCTCAGGATACCAACAAGCTTGGCCAGTGTATAGTTCTTGAACTGCTCGTGTGCCTTAATTGTAGACACCGCTGCCTTCCACTTTGATCGAAGTCCATTCATAAACTTGACTTTTTGTTCGATTAACTCACGTCCAATGCCATGTTTCATCATTCTACTTAAAAGATGATTATATCGATTGAAGGTTTGACTTAAACTCTCTTCAGCCTTCTGTGAAAAAGCACCAAACTCTAAAAGAAAGAGCGTTTGTGTTGAGTGCTCAAGATTTGCATCTGTTGAGTAGATTTCTTTAAGCCAATCCTAGATGGCTTTGGCAGTGTCACAGGAACTAACCAAACAAAAAGTGTCAGCTTTCAAGTCAAATCGAATGATTCTCAATGCCTTAACATTGCTGATCATTTTTTCCTTTTCATTTTGAGGAACGTCCTTAGTATCAAGAATGAGTTTGTTGTATTCGTTTTGAGTTTTGATAACTCTTTTGCTTTCAGTAAGAACAAACAGTCCAAGAGTTATAGCCTCCCATATCAGATATCCATCATCTTCTAGGCCTAGAATGTAATCTTCGAAGTAAAGTGTCCAAACTTCATATTCATTCGGGAAGAGAATTGGGAACCAAGTGGTCGATCCAATACTGCTTGAAAGATTGATAGAGATGATGTAAGAATCGTCATATTGCATGATGATAAGATCTTAAAAACCTGTTAAGAATCAGACGTTTAAAGCTAAAGCAGTTTTAGGGTAATATTGATATTTCTAAACAATGTCAATAACACAGTGATGATCGTTAAGCTAAATCCAATATTAACGAAAACCCAAATAGCTCTTAGACAAAAGAGATGCATATTTATTACACAGTCTCCTGCTCTAATACCAATTGTTGCGATTAATAATCCTTAAATGATCGATTAGATTGAAAACAGATTAAAGTAAGAACACAACAATTACTCAAAATTTTTAGGTCTAAAATTATGGTTTATACTTTACTTTTCTAGGAAAACGTAGTTTTATGTCTAGGACCGTAAACAACTCAGTGTTTACGGCTATATATGTGTTTACAGTTGTGTGTACAGTCATACACGGGTTTATGGTCGTAAACCTGTGTATGGCTAACTGTCTCACATATATATATATATATATATATATATATATATATATATATATATATATATATATATATATATATATATATATATATATATATATAGTGTGAGGAGTGCTTGAGAGCCAAGGCAAGAAAAGGAGAGCATTTTGTAGAGAGAGAAACTAGAGAGAAGAATAGTGTGTGTGTGTGTGTATGTGAATCTCTTGTAAGGATCTTCATTCATTTCATCAATACATTATATTCATCTTATTATTCTTCTCCTTCTCTTCTATTTTGATCTAGCATCATCCGTTTAATTGGGATTCCGCACCATCAAACGGATCTGATTGATACACAAGCGGATTGTATCAATCAATTTTTCCATATCTGGAGCTTATTTGATCTTATTTTTAAAAGATTTTTGCGTTTTTAGATATATCTCTGAAAATTAGGGAGTGGGGTTTGTTCTTTGCATTTTTGATAAAAAAAAAAATGAGTTTTGGAGCAAAAAGGGGCAAAAATCATTGTTTTTATTCGTATCTGAAGCTGGTTTACATCCAGTTGAAGGTGTACGACCATAGACCCGTGTGCGGCCTCGGAGTGTATGGTCCACGGTGTACGGTTCGGTGTACGGCTCAACAGCCTCGCACATGTACGGTCAAACGTGTTCGGTCACGTGTACGGCTCGCGGTTCACAGCTAGCCACGCTTCGGAGTTCACGGGTCAACCTCGTCCTCGCATCGCATTGCACCTCGTCCTCGCATCGCATCGCACCTCATCCTCATATCCTCATACACGCATCTGAAAAAATAGGAAACGATTTTTGGGCTGTCAGGATTCAAACCCGGGTGCTTCACTTCAACACCCCATCGCTTTTTCCACTTGATCTAGCTTGCTAGATGCTTCTTTCCTTCCCTTTTTAATTCAAATATTATATCTTCGGTTCATAATTTCGCATCTTTAACACATTTAACCCAAAAATCAATTTCTCTTATTTTTTATTTTCACTTTCTATCCAAAGTTTTTTAACTTTTTACTTAAAATTTTGACTTTGTCTTTCAAGTGTGATCTTTGACTTTCTCGTTGAACCTTTAAATTTTCAAATTTAGCTTTTCGGTTTGACTTTTAAGTTTGACTTTTTAAATTTGACTTTTAAGGTTGACTTTTAAGTTTTTAGTCAAATGGCAGTTTTGATAAACAATGAGTTCTTCAAACACTAAAGTCAATGAAATTTCTTGTTCGCAAACATGCATTGATAATGTTAAAAATTTACTTGAGCATGTCGAATTATTACGTAGAGAGAATGAGGACCTAAAGTACAATGGATATCAACTTAGGAAGGCACAAAAACCCCTAAAAGAACAATTAGAGACCAAAACCAAGGACTTCCAAAAAATAAAAAAAGCATATGGCAATAAATGTGCAAACTATAGATTTGTGACAGAACAACTTGATGAGTTAACTGCTGAACTTGACACATTGAAAAATAAGTTTGAAAATCCAGATTTTAATGTCATAAATTTTGATGCGTCGACTGAAATAGTTGCATCAATGATGGAAAATAGTTTGAGATTTAAAAATAACCAGCAAAAGGGTTTAGGGTATGATAAAGTGCCTCCTCCTTTTAATCACACCTATCAGTATAACCCTTTGACGAAAGAGGAAATAGACCTTGAGGAACATCTCAAATATGGAAAACATGTTGTTTTTGTGTCGGCAAGTGATCCTCAAATTGAAAATACTAATGCTTTTACTTCCTATGCGGATTCACCTCTAAGTCATTGCAAAGCAAGCTGCTGAAGAGAGTGTGTCTGATAATAAAATTGTATCAACGTCTAATGACTCAATTTTTTTGATATATTTGATGATATCTTTTATAATCCTGTCATGGTTGTGCCAGAATGTGTTGAGCTGAACAATTCTAATGCTTCTACTTCTTGTGCAGGTAAAGTAGTAGAGGATGAGGACAAGGAGAAAAGAATTAATTCGAATTATGCAAATTCTGATGATTATCAAACAAATGACTCCTTGAACTCTGAATTTGTTGCTTCTAACTTATTTACTTATGATCAACATGTTGTTGAGAAATACAGGCCACCAAATCAAGTGAAACAGCTAGCCTGCTGCAAGTGTTCTTGTGGGAACAATAAGAGACAAGGCATGGATACGCCACCAGGGGCAGAAAGAAAATTTCCTATGTGAAGAAAAAGGCATGTTTTCACTATGGAACACCTGGATACATTGCCTGGAATTGTTCTAATCGTGCACCTAGTATGCACATGGCTGGCAGAACGCACAAAGATGGAGATTTTCCAAAAGAAATCCCCCAAGGTCACGTTCAGACAATGCTGACTAGAATGCCACGAAGGGCAAGAGTTCAACTCCCAAGGCCAAGAAATCAACTCCCAAGGGCAAGAAGGGAATGTCGGCCCAGAATCCAAATTCAAGAAATTCTCCAATGAAACCAAAACTAGCTAGGTCAAAGTCATATCGATAGCAGACCTCAAGCTCAAAATCAAGTGCCAAGGCACCCATCCGCTCGAAAAAGAAATGGGTTAAACCCTAACAAATGGGTACCAACGGTTCAATCTTCCACTGATTCTAATATTTCTACATCTTCTGTTTGTGATAAGTAGGATATGTCATGAGAGAGAGTGCCTTGCAAAGATGATAAAGGTCAACCCAGTTTCAAAATGGATTGGGTTCCAAAGACCAGCTGATCCCGCTCTGTACTGGAGCAGCTATGGAGGCATGTCATCATACTTCAGTTTGTTGGTAGTGGTTGCTCTAGGTATATGATAAGAGGCATCTCTCAACTTTACAACATTCAGAACTTTGTTTGAGAGTATGTGTCCTTTGCGGGAATGAAATTATGGAAGGAGAGGATCACACATGGGGTTAGTGCTTAACGATGTGAAAAAAATTCGGATCTGTTCTGAGATTATACGTGTTGTTCTCAGACCTTCTGGATGCAAATTCAATCGGTGACTTACGGTTTGAGTTTTGTTCTTGATACTCCTAAGTTTATCTTAATCTGATTCGTTTTGAATACAATCATTTATTTTCTTATAGTTTTTCGTTAGTATGTATTATTGGGAAGTGATATCAAGGAGGTGATAACGGGCAGTCTAAACATGTGTAAGGGACTGAATCTGAATTGTCTAGACTCTGTGCTCAATGAGCATGTAGGCACGAAGGATTTAACAGTGTGGATTTACATAAGATTGTTTGGACTAACCATACGATGCTCGGGTAGATTGAGCAGTGAGATAAACACGGGAACCTACAGGATACACTAAATTATTACGCATCTAGAACATTGGTTCAAGTTTTCCTTGATGTACAGACTTACGTCCTTAATTCTTGTTCTGATAGGGCGACTAGGGGTTCTGATAAAGTAGGTCTGTAGAAAATTATTTTATTTCTTTCTATCTGTCAGTCATATGTTGCTTCCTCTGCGTGATTGGAAAATATCTAACCTGGAATGCAACATATGCAACTCTATTTATATGCACCTCTTTATCTATGCAATTCTTTCTATGTGTTACCCATATGTTGTCTCGTCTGCGTGATTAAATTGATCCGACATGGAACAAAGCATATGCAAAAATCTATTTCTCAATCCCTCTGTCTCTTTTAGTCGTATGTTGTCCCCTCTGCGTGATTCAAAGAGATCCGACCTAGGACACAACATATGCACTATCTCAGAATCTGTCTTCCTCCTTAATAATTGTTTACTCACCTAAAGTAAGGAGTCCTTAGGAAGTTCTTGATAACCAGGGTATATCCGGAAGTGGGCAACACGTTCTAGTGCAACTAAAATTGAACCATTTAGAGGTTGTCTGTAGATCTCGCTGCTTAATTTAAGTGGACAACAATACCCGTGGTCGTCGTCAGCAAAATGGTTTATTAGAAAAGTTTGTTGATATCCTTTGTGTTTAAGTGGACCACAATACCAGAAATTGACCAGATCTATTCATGAAGGTGAAGGTACTAATAAACAAAGTTAACACTGTCTCACAACTTTGATCCCAAATATTTTTGTTTTTGTTAAATTTGTTCATAGTTTTCCTCTATGCACAAATTTATGGGGAGAATTAAAAAAAATAAAAATAAATAAAAACCAAAAAAATTAAAAAATTAAAAATCTAAAAAATAGTGTTATTTCTGTTTTATTTCTTTTTCAGAAAATATGAAAAATCCAAAAATATTGTGTGCTAAGTTATATTTTAGTTTTGTTTCTATTTTTAGCTTTGTTTGTCTTGAAAAGTTAATTTAGATGTAGATGAAACTTGTGGAGACTTTATCAAGAATTTATCAGCCAAAGCTTCATCTGTGATCATCGAAGAATTCTCATTCGAAGAAGCAAGAAATGAAGACTATTCTTTCAACATTCAATCTTTCAACCCTAGAAGCAAGGTCAAGATGTTCTTGAAGATTGTGTGACAAGTTTCATTGAAGCCTCCTCAATCAATTTGTTGCTATCTATGTACCTGCTAAAGTGATCCAGAAGATTCGTTCTCTTTGATATTCTCTCTAAAGATTCTCAAGCTGAAAGCACCATCTTTCAAGAAACTCTACAAAAAGCCTCCTCACACAATGTGTGTTCAATGTCAAATTTTGCAGAAAATCCAAGCTGCTTAAGATGAAGCCATTTATTTAATATTCATATGTTCATCTTGATGCTATGAAGAAATAGAAGATTAATGCTGACGCCAAGCTCCTAATGAAGATTGACAAAAAAAGCCAACTACTTTTTAGGGGAGCTTGTTGGGCCAGTTAGAAAAGAAAGTTATAAACCAAGGGGTAGATTCATGGATCTAAAATTATGGTTTATACTTTTCTTTTCTATGGAAATGTATTTTTATGTCTAGGACAGTGTTTACGGCTATATATGTGTTTACGGTTGTGTGTACGGCAACTGTCCCACATATATATATATATATATATATATATATATATATATATATATATATATATATATATATATATATATATATATATATATATATATATATATATATATATATAGGGTGAGGAGTGCTTGAGAGCCAAGGCAAGAGAAGGAGAGCATTTTGTAGAGAGAGAAACTAGAGAGAAGACTAGTGTGTGTGTGTGTGTGTAAATCTCTTGTAAGGATCTTCATTCATATCATCAATACATTAGATTCATCTTATTTTCTTTTCCTTCTCTTTTATTTTGATATGGCATCATCTGTTTGATTGGGATTCCACACCATCAAACGGATCTAACTGATACACAAGCAGATTGGGGACTTACAAAAATATGCTGAATGATTCAAAAGTCACGCCTCAGAAGAACTCGATGAAGAATTGCTACTGTAGAGACGTGATTAGGGTTATAAGATAATATTCAGAGTTTTTAAAATATGATGCATGCACGCATCTTAAATACTCTAACCCTTGTAAATAAATACGGGAGGACAGGCCCAACTCATTTACAAATCAAACAATACAAAAGACCCAATGACGCAACATAATTATCATAACACGTATATTTCAACCTAATCATACGATATTGGGCCCCACCCTAGGGTATCTTTCAACCCGACATGCCATAATGCGCCCCACCTTGGGGTATATATCAACCCGATCATGTCATATTGGGCATCATCCAGCGTACATAGCATACAAAATGGTCATCGGGCCCCGCCCGGTAAGCATACTGATATGTGCATATTTAGCTATATATTTAGTATAGATTTTTATTATTTATTGGCTAATTATTAGCAATTTATGGACAAAAGGTACTTAATTGTGTTTAAATTATATTTTCAGTCAAAAAGATGTGCTTGGGAGTAAAAGGAAGTAGGAGATGCAATCGGAAGTTCGAGAGTTGAAATAAAGAAGAAAAATGTCAAAAACAAGAAGAACTCGACGAGTCAACGCCTGCCTCAGCGAGTCGGATCGATGGTTCGCGAAGTTATAGAAGTCCTTTCCATATACGGATTTTTAATGAGGGACTCGACGAGTCAGCACCTTGACTCGATGACTCAACTCTGTTTCCAGAAAACTATAAATAAGGACTTTAAGACCGAGACAAAAGTGATGGGTTTTGGCTATAAGAACATCCTATGTGCTCATGCAAACCCTAATGCTTGGATTTAGGTTTCTCTATTGTACATGCATTCATCCAAGACTTTAAACCCTAGATCTAGCATGTGATAATTAATATTAACATAAGAATAGGGTTTAGATCTTACCTTTGATTCTTATGTAGTAATAACAATCTATTCTTCCTTGTAATTTTCTTCTGAAAGCTTAGTGTCACAAATGTCACACCTCTAATGGCTCACAAATACCAAGAGCAAGAGGATAAAGAAGGAGAAGAGGAGAGGAACCAAAAAACGTCTAAAAACCCTAAGGAATCAGTTAGCTATGTTATTGGGCCCTATGGGTCCTTAAATATGTGAGGCTATTAGGGTTATCTAACAAGGAAACCCTAATTTGACTGCTTAGGCCCTAAGTAACCCATGGACTCCCTCCTTAGAGGCCTTGGACGATTTCTAATGGGTTTCCCCATAGAATTCGTCCACTCCTCTAATATGGAGTCCATTAACCCAATATTCAATTATCACACAATTGATAGTTCTAGTCCCCTAAGTTTAATTAATCTCTTTTAGCCACAAAATTAGTTCTTAATTAATTATTGACTAATATTAATTAAACAATATGACTTCTCCTTTAATATGTTATTCTCATAATATATTAATAAATCATAATTAATCCTCTATCCCCATAATTCATCCTATCAAGTTGCTTTAGTGAAGGCAAGCCAAAAGGACCATACACCATCGTGTCAAGTACATACCAAAATAGTTATGGACTTAGACACTAATCCAATAGTCTCCCACTTGGATAAGTCTAATAACTATTATGCGTATGACATTTGATCCTCATCCGCAATCGTATCTTTCAAAAGTCGTTTTCAACTCTAATCTTATAATATGCATCTTTTAGATAAGGGATCATATATTCCTCCATTCTAGATATCGTATAGACATGAGACATGGATTATAATCATTCTCTCAGTCTATGTGTAGTTTCCCGATTTCCAATTTATGACGACTGACAACAGACTACAAGTAAACACATCAACTTAGTCCCGGTTTGGCCAATCGCTTAGGGTGTCATCACTAAATCATCAAGGGGCCCACATATATCACTTTTATCCCACTTTGGGTAAAAGGAACGGATATGCTTCGACTCAATGTTCGCTTGTACTCACTCACCGAATTGCACACAAGATACAACTTACTGGTGTGTTTACATATTATCAACGTGTAACCGACTCACAAGATAGAACTTACACATCTCGGTTTCAAGAATATAATATATTATCGTCTCACCAATCACTCGTGATAAAATCCATGAAGCGATCCAAGTGAGCATGGGTTTAATCCAATACTCTAATCTTATAGCAGCACTCATGAACCCTGCAGCAAACTTTTGCTATGTCTAAAACACTTTAGACAATCTACAGTCAGGTTCATGACAATCTTCTTTCATACCTACTTCCAAAGAATGAGTGACTGTGGAGGGTTTGAATGATCTTATTATTCGGGAAGTCAAAACATGCAAAGTGAAACACAAAATAATACTAATCCTATATGGCCCCAAACTTTTGAGTATAAATAAAACACCTTTTATTTAATCACCATATTGATTACTCATTATTTATTGTTTCGGGTAATCAACTTCTTACTTGAATTATAACAACAATTTTCCCATGCTCTTAACATGCACACTATGTTTACCTATGGTCCTTACTTTGTGAAATAGTATAACTGAATAACATTTTCAATCACACTCATTTCACAATTCCTAATCCATTAGTGTAAGGATACAAAATTCTTGCCACTACTAGAATATGTTAGATTTTAACATCTTATGCAACAATCCTTTTCGTAATGTCATGGCACAAAAAAACACAAAGACTCGGCCAATGAAACTACAAAACACTCTATTAGAGATTGTTACAAGACAATTCCATAGTCATGAAGTCTCATATTCAAAGTACATTCCTTTGAACATCCTTCTTGCACAAGAACCATAAACAAATCCTATGTTACACAACATACATATCTTAGACTCTCCTAGGAGCTCTCAACACTCACAAATCATAGTACCAAGAACCTCAATCAACACCGATGGTTGCCTTATGCATGCACATTATACACAAATAGGATCATATAGACTGCCAAATGAAGATTCTACCATAAGTCCACAACCAAACAAGGAACAAGAAATGAGGCTAAATCGATAATTTGGGGGCTATACATTCCTAATCATATACAACTTTGAAAGCATATACTTAGCAAATAACTGAGTCGATATCAATTCCAAATAATGGATGGCGCCAAGTTCTATTGGGCTATAAGGCATCATACAAATCAAGCAATCCTATCATATGATTCCTGAAGGTATCCTTAGCCCTAACCGAGCATGCAATTCTCGTATCAAACACACTAATCATAACACACAAGTATGGTTAACTTGGGAACCACTTACAAAAGCTCGAATGATCGCACTCATCACACCCCCTCCCTTTTAATAAAACCTTTTAGAAGTTTCAATTTTTATTTTCTTAAGAAAATTATCATTTCCTCAGTTTTAGTTCTGACACATCCGAAAGTGTGCCTGAATCCCTCAACCCAAGGCTCTGATACCAACTTGTAATGACATTAAAATAATGATAATTTTTTTTTAAAAAAAAAACTATCCAACACGTTTATTAAATTGTTCAGAATAACATAAACTCATAATATCCAAAACATCGGAGTACAAATTATTTCAAATACAGAATCTATGAGGGGAGGATATTGTGTCATTAAGTCGGGCCTTTCCTTTTAGAACTGGAAATACCTAAAATCATAAAAATAAAATGTAAACATAACGCTTAACGAGTTCCCCAAGTACCAAATACTACACATGAAAGAAGATAGATGATATGGGCCAAATCATAGTCTTACTGTTCAGTGCCGAGGGTCAAATCCTGGTCTTTCATACAAATACCAGGGGCCAGATCCTGGTCTTCCATATAACTGCCACGGGCCAGATCCTGGTTTTCCATATAATCATCATAAACCATCCAAAGTTCCACACAACAAACAATGGGTCGACATTGGGGCCTGTGACCCATGGATATAGTCGTGAAACTCACCTCATAGATAGACGAAAAGCTGAACTGACACGCTGCTTTGAAATCCTCAATACCAGTCACCTTTACGAACAACAGGAACCAAAAATCAGACTACCATTTAAATACCTAAAATACCCGTAGTTTAAACCCAAATCAAAATCTAGGTCAAAGTCAAGTGAGTCAACTGGGTTGACACAGTTGGTATGCGGGGCGTACCTCGCAGTTGACCGAGGATCCATGCATTGACCTTGTACGCTCAACGTACCCTTCGGTACGCCCTACTTACGAGGCAGCTTGCCAACCTCTTAAATAAGTGCTTAATCCCGTAAGCACCTACGTCAAAACTTCATATCTAGGTCACAAAAGATACTCTAAACCATAAAGTTTCCAACTTTATGGTCTATCATGGCTATGAAGTCCTTAACACCAAAAACCCTAGTCTCTTAATCCATTAAGACCATCTAGCACTTGCATAGAGGGAAATTAGTGACCAAGAACCCAACTTTATGACTTAACACCCCTTAAAACCTCTGAAAGGACAACCCAAATTCCTTGGAGTACATTCTACTCATAAGGACCAAGTTTAGGACAAAAAGGAAACAACTTGAGCCAAAAACTAGATCCATGAGATTTCTACATCAAGTTTGAAACTTTTTACCTCTACAAGGTGCACAGGGGGGACAAAATGTTGGATACAAAGCCTTAAGTGAAACATCACCCCTTCAATGCTTTTCCTTCTACTCCAAAAGCTCCAAATGGCACAAATAATGGCTTAACAAGCTTCACAATGCACAAACACTCTTTAGGGTTTCGAAATGAGGATGGAGGCTGAGGGTAACAAGGTGTATGAGGCCATAAATGTATATAAATAGGATCTAAATCCTAAAATTTAGGGTTTGCACCTTGGCTGCGTACACGCAACATTCTAAGGCGCTCCGGAGTACGCCCTGCATACAAGGGTGTACGCCTTACATACTCCATAAGACTTTGGATTTACGAATTTGCATCGGGCACTAAACTTGCAAATTAAACATAACTTAAGGGTTAAAACGAATACCTGAATTCTAGGTGTTACATTACAGATGGAATATATCCACCATTTTCCTTGATTGTGAAGGCATTTCGATACCCAGTAGACCAAAGAGACAAATTTTTCAAGAGATGACAAAAAAAAGCACGTAAGGACACGGAACATGCTTTTGGAGCTTTGAAATTAAAATGACACATAGTTGAACATGCGGCGTAACCTTATGAGTTAGAGATACTCTACGAGATATCATGTATGCATGTATCATAATTCATAACATTGTGGTCGAAGATAAAGGACACATTATTGCAACGTATTGGCCTACGAAATCTTGACACGTGCAATTTCAACTAGGGACAACGAAATATTTACATAGAGTTGTTGATATTTACGGATTATATTTATGATGGTCACGAATGAATAATTTAGGGGGAATATAATTTTTCCTTTGTTGTATTTTTTTTAAGATGTAATGTTTAAGTTAGCATTTATTAAAATATCATGCTTTATTAATTTATTTGTTTTTTTATAATTATTGAAAAAAAAAATGATAACATGAAAATTAAATAGTGTTATAACATGTTATTTAGTGTTGTCCATTTCGATATTTAGTATTATAACATAATATATTATTAAGATAATAAGTTTACAACTATTGGATGTGATAATATGTAATGTAATAACATATTATTTAGTGGATGTGATAATATGTAATGTAATAACATAAGTTTACAACTATTGGATGTGATAATATGTAATGTAATAAGTTTACAACTATTGGATGTGATAATATGTAATATTCTCAAAAATATTTAGTGGCCAAACAAATAATATAATCCTATAAAAAAAAAACTTGCATCGATGATCTAACATCAGCGGTAAGCTGTCAAATCCGTTCCATGAGACGTTGTATGGAAATAATAAATAGTCAAATACTAACAAACTTTTAGACGTGGCTGATTTAGAACCCTCATTTTGTATAAGAGTTTAAAAGATAAAAACAAAGGATATTAATGTCAGGGTCCAAAAAACATTATTAACGAATAAAATAGAAAATCATAATATTTACATAAAAACATATGCATTATTCTAAATATTCTCATGGTGGAAGGGTAGAAAAGTCAAAATAAACAAAGGAAGAATGGATGAGATCATTAGAGTAACGACAAAACAGTAAGGCTGCCATTTATAACAGACCTTACTTGCATGGCGCTAACTTTTGGTGCCATTTTCGTTGACGACGTGGCTCATGCGCTTTTATTATTGTTTGTTTTTCACCTGACTTTTTATATATATTTAACCAACAGTTTTTCTGCATTTTTTTGGAAAGGGATCTTCCCTAACGAGGGTTTCCGGACCAGCTTTCGCGCACCGACTAATCCTCCGCTGCAAACATAAAGCTTTGCTTCATGCCCTGGAGTCACTGCAGGCGAACCTCCATGGCCACAAGGGCTGAGTGGTGCCAGGATTTGAACATGGATCAATAGGTTATCCACCATATCTTCCACATGCCTTACCAAATCACCACAACCCAAGTGGTTTTTTTCCTAAGCTAATTAAATGTAAACAATATATGTTTACTAAGAAAAATTAAAATAGAACTATATATATATATATATATATATATATATATATATATATATATATATATATATATATATATATATATATATAAAGTTCTATGCAACAACCAAATTTTGTAAGACCGTGAGATATAATTATAGCCATTAATTTAATAGATAAAAAATAATTTTAAAATGCAAACTAATTGAAAATTGTCGGATTTTTTTTTCAAATATTATTTTCGGAATATATATTTTCTAAAAAAAATACCAAAAAAAATTAAAAAATACATTTTTTTATATTATCTAGTAGAATATTAAAATATTCTACATATCTGACAAATTTAATAAAATATTCTAACATTCTAAAAATCATATTAGAATATTTACAGCCTAATATTTTATTCGAATATTTCATATATTTTTCAAACAAACGGTAATTATTTTATTCTATTTTGTTATTTTTTTATATTTTTTAAGGTAATTAAAGTTCCGAAACTAATAATTAAAAAAAGAATTTTTTGATTTTTTCTTTTATTTTTCATTTTAAAATTATTTTTAGATTTGGTCTCACGGTTTCACAAAATTAGCATTGTTAACTTGAATATATATATATATATATATATATATATATATATATATATATATATATATATATATATATATATATATATATATCCGTCTCCGACTATTTATCCGTATGAAAATAATCCAAAGTTAATTAAAAGAGTCAACAACGACGCCTATTAATTTATAATAAAAAAAACGACACTCAAATCAGACGCATACGACCCATGCGGAGCATGGGCAACATATCTAGTTAAATAAAAAATTATATCATATGGTTAAAAATAAATAGAATTCTGGTAATTAAAAGAATACAACTTAGTGTATTAATGAATATTTATTTGTTAATAAATCCACAAGTATTCTTCTATCCATGTGTATAGTTTATTTTTACATTTTTGGTATCAAAACATTTTATTTTGTAATTTTGGTGGTAATTATTTGAGATTTGTGTTTTTGTTTTATTCCCTTTTCAAGTAATATGAATATGTATACAGCCGAGTTTTGTAATTTTAGCTCCAAAATTTACAAAAGCCTCATAAATAGACTAAAATTAAATAAAATACAAACCTTTTGGATAAATTGAAGAAAATTTATATTCAAGGACCATAAAACTTATGTTCAGAGATTAAAAGTAGCTATGAAGTTCTTATGTGAGTTTTTAGTGAATTTAATCTAAATGGTGATTGTTGGAATTTTGTTTAAAGAAAAATTCTTTATGAGATTTTTCCACATTGAAAGTAAGAAGAACGTTGTTTAAAGCCATCCCCTTGACAAATTAATTTTATTTTATCTATTAATTTCGATTTTTACTTTTATTTAACATTAAAATATGTAAAGTTTGGTTTAACTATTTTTTAACCGTTAATTTCGATTTTAGCAATTTTTAGAGGAAAAGACAATTATTAACTCCCACCTGACAACCTATATAAGGATAGACTATACACAAATATCTGGGTTGGAAAAATCACATTCTTTTTAAATTCAGATTTTTCATTTATGGCGTGAACCTAAAGAAATTTTGATAGATTCGAGATCACTTCTTGAATAAATTGTTGTATCCGCAAAACATATCCATACCCTGGAATTTTGTCTTTAAGACACTGCTTGTAGGCCTTAATCTCTATGAAATTTTGTAGTTGTAATCTTTGTTTATATCACATTTAAGTATGTTTTCTATTGTATAACTCTATAGTTAATATATCGATTTCGAATTGATTTTGTTTCTATTTGTTGGTTCCGATTCAATACACAATTTATTCTCAAATTATTTTCTATTATTTTCTTAACACATTTATGGATAGTGTCAAGAGCAAAATCTTTCTCTAGATCCGCCACTAATATCAAATTGCTTTGATTATAAGTTTTTGAGTAATTTTTTAAAAATAAATGAATAAATAAAGCCGCACGTGTGAGTCATTAACCGGTGTCCCAACCCCCACGTGAATAGGTTCTCCCTTGTCACATGCTTTGCTAACGGTCGAACCCGCAAAGATTATGTAAAAGGAGTTATTCGGTGGTACACAGTACAGTACATGATACGGATTGACAGCTATGAAATATAGTACGGTATAATCATTTTTTTTTCTTTTTCTTTCTCTTTTGATAATCAAATTAAAGAGAAAACAACAGTTTTGGTCCCTTTTCTTTACATCAATTTACAGTTTGAGTCCGAATTTTTGAAAAATTAATGTGGGTCGTACCTATTGTTTTCAAAAGTTGTGCACGTGGTCCCTGAGTATCCGTGTGTTTTCTTTGTCCCTAGAAGTGGGTATGTTTTTATGTGGGTTGGCTCAGGAAAAAAACGTATAGGATTGGAACAAATGTTCTTGTTATATTGTTTGCATATGGTTTTTGTTTGTTTTAATTTTGTTGCATGGTTGCTTAAAAGTAAAATATGAAACACAAATTAGTAATTGTTAAAAGTTAATGAAATGTTTTTGCAAACAATTTGGCTATTTACAAAATGCTTTATAAAACGATTTAAAATGTCTAAAAATAATGGTTATTCAAAAGAATTAGTGTTTTAACTAAACAATGAAAAAATAAAAACCCAATTTTTATTAAAAAAAAATCTAATACTACCCATGAAAACCACACTCTTAACTATGGTCGTTCAATGTGGGGAAGTGCCAAAGCTAATGCATCGGTTAGGTTTTAGTCAAAGTGATGTGATTTTCGTTATAACTCAAGAATCTTAGGTCGGGTGTCACGTGTGTTTTATATGGAAGGGATTAAACATTTCATTACCTAACTCGGTTAATCTTAACAAATCGAGTAGTTTCGTAGTTATTGGAATCGGCAAACAATATTTCCTACCTAAATAGCTTATTGGTGTGATTAGGACAAATATCTTTACATTTTAAAGTGAAATATGAGTCTTAGTCTACATAAAATATTTTAATTGGGTGATTATTTTTTAAAGATACAAACTAAATAAAATGTAACTCTATTCCGAATGACGTCTACAAACACAGACCCATCCGCTACAAATTTCTCACTATTGCAAATCCTATGAATGAATAAGCTGCTTGGGGCGAACAATTTTAACTGGATTTGTGACTTAAGAATAGCTCTCATGTACAAAAAGAATGAACGTGCCCTATATAAAGCTCTTCCTGAAACTCATCTAGGTAATGCATCTAAAGGTGCAAGAAGGCGCAAGTGTCGGTATACATCCTACATTACCATATTGGAGTGATTAGGACATCCATTTGGTCATGAGTCAGCTATGTATATTATCCTTAACTAGCTGAAAAATTTAGAAAATAAGTTCACTTGAATTTAATATGAACAAATTAGAAAGGATTATTATGGAGTGGCATGGCATGTTAAATACCATTAAAAATAACATCGTCAAGCCTAGAAACTCTAGTTTCACTACTCTTATATTTGTTATTAGGAAAGGAAGTGTTAATAAATAGTAAGCCAAACACCTAAAGGGTAAAGGGACGGATAAAGTGTTGGATTGATCTCTAAGTCCATAACTATATTTGGTATGTATTCGATCCAACCCGGCATGGTCTATTTGGGTTGCATGACATCGTGCACTTGGATAGACTAAATGAGAGAAATATGACACTTATAGTTATCAATATATTATAAGTTCTAATATATTAATAATAAGAATAATAATATTTAATTAGTATTGATAAAGAATTAATTTAGAATTAATTATGTGATCAAAAGAAGACTAATTAAATATATGGGTTGATTGAGTAAATCATCTATAACATATATAGTGGCCCAAAGCTCCATGGATAATCAAGTTGGGTTAAACCCATAGGATGCTCCATGGAGGTTACATAACCCATGGGTCATGGAAATGAAAGGTCATGACAATTAGGGTTTACATGGTGTAACCCTAATTGTAACACACAATATAAGCATCATATTATTCACTAAAATTGGCCACTAGTATGTGTAAAAGAAGGGCTAGCCGATTTCATGAAATGTGGATTTCTCTCTAAGTTATTTCAAGATCATTTGATGTTGTGTGAGCCATTTAAGGTGTCACATTTGAGGCACTAGGCACTCAAGCCCCATGGAGTCAAGCTACACTACAAGAGGTATGTATTCTATCTATATTATTACCCAAGTATCTATGATTGTATGCTAGATAGGGTAATACCTTGGAATATTAGTATTTGCATGCATATTAGAGAAAACATAGATCCAATGTATTTAGGGTTGCATGTACACCATAGGAGTGTTAGAATGCTCAAAACCCAACAGTGGTATCAGAGCCAGGTTTGTTTACCTTTACACTTGATGCAATTGCTGAAAAAATTGAAGTTTTTGTGCTGTCTGGGCAGTGGACTCGTCGAGTTGCCTCGTGGACTCGACGAGTCCAAGGCAAAACTCATCCAACTCGGCGAGTTGGTTAATGCACTTGACGAGTTGGACCCCCTGAAAACTTATCTTCGAGTTTTGGTGCTAGAATTTGTCTAGAATCATTATCTTAAACTGTTTTCGACTTATAAAAACTATTTTTGATGTGATAATGATTATGGTAAACCAATTTCAGAGTTGTTATCAAAATTTCAAGTTTTATATGGTTAATTCTATGATTCTTGGAATTGTTGATATGCATGTTCTTGAACTTATGAGTTTTGATGATCATAGGAATTATTTGTAACCTTCTTGGTAGTTTAATTCTTGATCATTATATGTTTTAATGGAGTCCATAACTTGTCCTCAAGTTATGGATAACCAAAAGTCACAAGTTATTAAATCCATTAAAAGAACACAATGGTTACATAAAATGAAAAGTCACTCATTTTAATAAGCCATTAAATCATAAGTTATGAGAAAAGAAAAACTTTCATAAGTTATGAATTATGAAGAGTCACTTTCTTAATTAGTTTAAAGTCTTCCATAACTTGTCCTCAAGTTATGGAACTTGAAGAGTTTTTTTAATTAAAACCACTTTAAACACATAAGTTATGGAATTGAAAAGTTTTGAAAGTTACAAAAATTACCCTCAAGTTTTGGAATTTGAAAAATTTTCTTTTATGAATACTTTAATTCCAAATTAAGCCCTTAGAATTTTAAAGAATTAAAATTCAACCCTTATACTATTATAATATTATAAGTTAATAATATATATATATATATATATATATATATATATATATATATATATATATATATATATATATATATATATATATATATATATATATATATATATATATAAGAGCAAGTTGTCTTACCATTAGTAGGCCTCATTCACGAAGTTGGTCTATAAGGGGGTATAAGGTTGTTGCCTATAAAATGGCAACTTAATGGGTGTCCACTCTCACCCACCGCTTCCTTGATCGGTGGAGGGTCGTTAGCCGAAACAGGTAGGACAAGAACTATAATTCCCCCTTCATTAAAAGTATTAATGATAAATACTAAGTAACTAAACACTTATAAATTCCCAATCTTAGTTACTTAGGAAAATGTGAATAAGGTGCTAATCCATGAAAATACACCTTGCACTTTGTTTAAGTCGTTAATGGAGCGTGTGTGGTTAACCGGCACACTAACATGGACTTAACAATGTAGACAAATGGTAACTTAATATTTATCATAGTATCGTTGGAGCATGTATGATTAACCGACACATCGATTGAGGGGTAAATATTAAGGGTACCAAGTATATTTGCATGGTTACTTCACACCTTGTTTTGTGATCCTCGGCATCCCAATCACAAAATTTGAAGGGTACACTCGAGATTGAAACATGCCATTGAAAAGTTCAATGAATCTCAAAAGATCTAGGAGTTTCAAAACCTAATTAAATATTTCATTTATCTTCGTGGAAATTGGTGAATCTTCATCTACCTACCTTCAAATATCTTATAGCTTGGATTACGACATCCCTCTTCCAAGTTATAAAATATTGTGTTGGGTCCTAGCCTTAATATTTCATATTGGGTGTTATATTAAGGACTTAAATCAAATTACTTGAATTTCTCCCATTGAGATGTCTAGTTCAGACAACAATAATCTTCCCAAATCAAGCTTTCTAATGAAGATGATTTCCCAAGTTTGTCTCATGGAAATCATACTTCTCTTACTCCACCTCCTTCAATTATTCTCCCTATCCCACAAGCTCAAAGACTTGAAAAGTTAAAGATCACTCAATCCCTACTCACAATAAAACATAAAAATGGAAGTCCTGTGTGCACTCATATCTTAGGACTGAAGTCACAGATTGTTAGGTTGAGAATGTTGGGTGTCATTGTCCCAAGTAAGTTGGCTATTGACTGGGTCTTTCAGTTACTTCCTGAGTCATATAGAAAGACTACTATGTGACAGGTCACGACATGACCCTAATGAATCTTTCTTATTTGCTCATTGCTGCTGAATCAAGAATGGCTTGATGCAATAGTCAAACAAATATGGATGGAAGGTCTATTTCTCAAACTTCCATGGACATTGAGAATGGTAACATTGGAAGTCCATAAAAGCTTTCTCTTCCCAATGGAAAGGGATCAGCCTTGGTCAACCCGGTTGACCAGAAGGTAAAGAGAAAGTCTAAGTCTGGGAGAGCCTTTTGTACCATTCCCAAAGAGTCTATATGTTTTCATTGTAAATAAAAAGGGGCATTGGAATCGAAGCTGCCCTAGCTACCTGAAAGAAAGAAGAATCAAAAGTTTGACTCTGTTTCAGGTGAGACCACTATCTAACTCTCTTAAGTTTCATTTGAAGATTCTTAATACATTTTGACATATGAAAGGATCAAGCAAAGGGTAGGGAACTTAAAGAAAAGAGTATGCTAAATCTGATCGCGTAGATGGATTTCTATCGCATGGTTTGAAGATCAAATTCTTGAGCTACTTCTTAAGAGTTATGATAGATTGCTAGGAAACCTGAAATATCATAGTTTTCATTTGAAGTTGCATTGTAAGGAAAAAGGTTTTTCCGTATTTAAAAAAAATAAATAAAAGTTTTCTTTATTTTATATCTCTTTACAATTGCATTCATGAAAACTTGATGTTTGTATGTTTCTAGCAATAGTGGAAATATGAATTTGATTCTTTTATTTGTGGTAGTGTCTAAAATTTTCAAATAAGGAATGATTCTCACCACCCAAGTTTCAATTGGACCGAAACTTGAAATCATGCAAGTTGTTTAGTATGATGAATGAGAATTTTCATTTTTGGAAAATTAAGACTAGTTTCTTGTTCACATGTACATGGGACTTAAGTGAAGGACTAAGGGATCAAGTACACATTCTTGTGCACTAGCCAAAGTCCACCACAAAAGATGAATGAAACTATTCATCATGATTTACTAAGGTTTAGTAAATATGATTATACTTACAAGCTTAAGTATAACTCTAAGACATTGGAAAAATTCCAAATGTATGGCAAAGTGAATAATAAGAATCAAATTAGGCAGAAGGATAAAAGTTTCTTAAATCTGAAAAGATGGGAGAGTACTTTAGTATCATGATTTATGATCATCTTAATGATTTTGAGACCTTATCACAATTCATCCTCTAAGTTCCTTATGATAGCTAAGAAGAGGAGTTATGAATTGTTAAAGTGGTTAAATCAAGAAGAGGATTCATACTTGGTTCCAAAAAGAAATCTTAGAGCTATACTCTAAGATTGTGACTTCAGTGGCATGTCTTAAAGAAGGTTTATAACACTTGTAAGAGTAAAAGTTTTCTACTCTTGTACATTTGAAGTTGGTAAGTTGTGATGTTCTGGATAAAACAAAGACCAACTAAGGCCAATTGTGTTAAGTGTTTTTCTTGATTAGAATCCACACTATCTCTTAAATATTTGACAAGGAAGTCTTATAGGTCAAGAAGACAGTGGGAGTCAAAAAGATCCTGAAATGGTTTCAATAACTAATCAAGAATAAAACCTGTATTTCATCACTAGCACACAACTAGAGGTTTATAACCTATCTTGTTGGCAATTCTGTGCCCATTCCAGTTAAGTTGGATATACATTTGTGCTCTACATGTTCTCAATTGTTTGCGTAACTACTTGGAAGCACTGGCAGACCCTTGTACTACTAGGTGGCAAGAAGTTTAGATTGCCCAAGTTCAATCCATATGAGTTTGGATTTATCACTAACCTTGTTTTGTGATTATGGTTTTGACAAATTCATATGGATAAGAACACATACACCATAAAATCCAAGGGTCATAAGGTTTCTCTCCGATTTATGAAAATGATGGTGAGGAAAATCTTCCACCAAGTAGATTTTAAGTAGATAGTAATCTTTTCATTCTCAAAGTCGTTAGTAGAGCATGCTAACATGGACTTATGAGAAATAGCAAAGGTCTAACCAATTGAGACTATGATTACGACATCTCTTTTCATAGTTCTTAAATTGTTTAGACACATCAGTGAGCTATTTACAATAAGGTGTATGATTTTAATCAAGTCTTATCAAAGCAATCTAGTATCAGAAATTTGAACTTTGGTAAGAAATTCAATAAAGTATTGATTTCTAGAAGTCTAGTAATTTCTAAATACATGTCAAAGCAAGTAGGAGTATAAGTATTATGCTGATAATGATCATGTTAGTGGGAGCATGATAATTATGATAAATATTGCAAGTTAGTAATGTTATTTATAGAAAACAAAAGTTCAACTCATGAGGTTACAAGGGTTGAAAAAGTTGTTTTGCTATAATTAAAGGAGATGAAATTATACTTCATTTCCATTCTAAAAGGCTTAGATTGAGATTTTAATCATTTTAGTCAAGAATATATATATATGAATTTCATGTTGGATTGGTTCAACTTAAGGAAATTCTATATATTGCGTTCTCAAAATTTGATTATGATTACGGCATCCCCCTTCATAGTCAAATTTTGAAAACATGGCAAACAAAAATTATTGTAGCAAAAGACTGGTTTAGAATCATGTCTTTATGTGAGACATCATGAATCGTGTCCCATTTGCTTTGGGTACAAGATCGATTGCATGTGCTATAATATTTACCCTTTCTAAATTTTCCAAATGCCTTGGGGCATTAAGGGGAAAAAGGTCTAGAATTGGATATGACTAAGGTGATTAAGCAATTGTCGAGGATAATCTAAGTTTTACCAAATATTGGTTGCTCAAGGACAGTTGGAAGTATGCTGTTAATATTGGAAGGACCATATTGACATATTCTGGAAAAGAGAAAACTTTTGTTCAGAAGTAGTAGTCAAAATAGGAATATGGAGTTGTCTCCATAGGTGGAAGTTATATGTGTAAGATTAGAAAACATAATGCAAGAAGGATATTCAAAGCAATGTGCTTTGAGACTTCGTATCCATGGAATTGATCTCCATTGGAATAACTTGTAATGATTGTTGACAAGTCTTTGTGACTTTGTACATATTCATTACAAGAGGTTCTGTGCATATAAGTTTAAAATCTAAACAGATTTTGGTAAATGTTAGGAATTTGGAATTCATACATTTTTCGATAAGGATTTGGGAGTGTGAAAAGAGAATCATTGAAAGTACTTTCAATCGATCTATCTCACAAAGTAAGGATCATAGACAAACATAGAGTACATACTTGATGTATTGCAAAGCTATTGTTTAGAAAAACATAGTGTACATGCTTGGAGCATGGGACAACTAGTGTTTTTTAAATTCAAGTATAAAGTTGATAAAACCGAAACAATTAATAATGAGTAATAATTATGGTGATAAATAAAAAGTGTTTTATTTATATTCATAGTTTTGATACCATATTAGATTCATTTATTCTTGTGTTTCATTTTGCATGTTTTGACTTCCAGAATAAACTAGGTTATTATTCCTGAATGACTAAGTTATTCAAACCATCCACAGTCGATCATATGTTGGAAGTAGATATGAATCAAGACTGTCATGGGTTGGCTTGTAGAGGTCCAAGTTGGTGGACAAAGTGGTGCTACAACACTCATGAGTGCTCATAAGTTCTGAGTATTTTATTCAACCCACGCTCATTTGAATCACTTCATGGATTTTATCACGAGTGATCATGAGACGATAATATCTTATATTCTTCAAACCTAGAGATATGAGTTGTTAGTATGAGTTGATAGTACATTGATTGCATGAAAACGCATTGGTAACTCGATGTTATAAAACGTGCCTTTGTGTATGACTCAACAAGTAGTACAACAAGCCATATGAGTCGAAGTTTATCCATTCCTTTTACCTTCGGGATAAAAGTGATATCTTTGGGCCCCTCGATGATTTAGTGATGACACATGTGAGTGCTTGGCCAAGCTAGGACTAATGTGATTTGTTCAATCAGTCAGTCGTCATAAATCAAAAATCGGGAAACAACAAATGGACAGAGATAATGATTATTAATCCATGTATCAATTCATATGATATCTAGAATGGAGGAATATATGATCCCTTATCTAATGGACAAGTCATTGACAAGGTCAGAGTTCAGTTACAAGATCAGAGTTTAGTTACTAGGTCAGAGTTCAATAGCGGCTTTTCAGAGCTAGGATTGCTAGTTGGGTTTTGAAGTCATACGCAATAATATTTTTAGACTTATCCAAGTGGGAGACTGTTGGATTAATGTCTAAGTCCATAACTATATTTGGTATGTACTTGACTCGACCCAACATGGTCCATTTGGGTTGCATGGCATCGTGCACTTGGATAGACTAAATGAGCGAAATACGACACTTATGGTTATCAATATATTATAAGTTCTAATATATTAATAATAAGAATAATAATATTTAATTAGTATTGATTAAGAATTAATTTAGAATTAATTATGTGATCAAAAGAAGACTAATTAAATATATGGGTTGATTGTGTAAATCATCCATAACTTATATAGTGGGCCAAAGCTCCATGGATAATCAAGTTAGTTTAAACCCATAGGATGCTCCATGGAGGTTACATAACCCATGGGTCATGGAAATGAAAGGTCATGACAATTAAGGCTTACATGGTGTAACCCTAATTGTAACACACTATATAAGCATCATATTATTAAACAAAATTGGCCACTAGTATGTGTGAAGGAAGGGCTAGCCGATTTCATGAAGTGTGGATTTCTCTCTATGTTAGTCCATGAGCATTTGATGTTGTGTGAGCCATTTGAGGTGTCACATTTGAGGCACTAGGCACTCAATCCCCATGGAGTCAAGCTACACTACAAGAGGTATGTATTCTATCTATATTATTACCCAAGTATTTATGATTGTATGCTAGATAGGGTAATACCTTGGAATATTAGTATTTGCATGTATATTAGAGAAAACATAGATCCAAGGTATTTAGGATTGCATGTACACCATAGGAGTGTTAGAATGCTCAAAACCCAACATAAATTTGACATAAAGTTGGGACACCGAACTCCAACTCCAATGCTAACTTCAAGAGGAAGGATGACTCTAAGATACTTTAATCAATTATGCTAAGGAAATTGTAACGTCCCGATTCCCAAGTATCAAATTCTAGTTATAAGTTCTCATGATTTCAAGGTTTATTCGACGAGTTGGTTGCCTAACTCACCGAGTAGCAGCGGGTTGGTCCACGTGTTTAAGTGACCTACTTGCCGAGTCCAAGAAGGGACTCGACGAGTAGGAGCTGGAGGATGAAACCCTAATTCTGGGGTTTTGCACCCTATTTAAAGGTCCTTAACTTTCCTCCTCAACCTCCCTTGTCACCTTCACATCAAGAGAAAACCCTAATAGCTAGCTAGTCTCCAATCTTGAGTGTGTGGGACTAAAAGAGAGTATAGTGGAGCATTTATTGAGGAGTTAAGAGTTTGGAGCAAGGAAGCCTGTAGATCCAACCTTTCCAGTGTGGTGGCATCAAGTTTGAGGTATAAAGCTACCACCTTTAAACTTCATTGTTTAGATCTCCCCTTTGTGAAAGAAATTGGTCATTTCTAGGGCAAGATAGAGTCATTTTCGGGATTGAGCTTTTTACAAGGGCAAATTTCAGATTTTGACTTCCCTTAGGCTCTGTGGACAGAAAGCCTCAAGCTTTATGAAGCTTTGGGCCTCTTTCATGTCCAAAACCTTCTCCTAATGCTTCTTATGAGTTTTTTAGTTCCCTAGAGCCTTTCATGCGCGTAAAGTTAGCAACTTTACGCGATAGCAACACCCTAGGAGCCTAGATCTAAAATTTGGAGCCTTAGCATGTCCTAAAAAGCCTATGTATGGATGAAGGACTGAAGGGACTCGGTGAGTCGCGTGGTCAACTCGGTGAGTCCGTTGAAGATTATCGTGGGCTCGACGAGTCTGATGAGTGATTCGACGAGCCAGATAGGGTTGTCCCAACCTATGGACATATATGAGTTAGGCGAGTTGCAACGGAGGCTTGTCGATTCGGCCAAGGAGTTTACGGCCGCAAATCTTAGGAATCCGATGAGTCACTCTAGTGACTCGGTGAGTTATGCATGGAACTTGACGAGTAGCTGAGGGTACTTGACAATTTGATGTCAACATGGACTATTGACCTTGACTGTTAACTTTGACTTTGACCAAGCATTGACCAGTTTGACTTTTGAAGGTATATGGTAATCGGGTATTTATGAAAATGGATCATTGATGGTTATAGGTGTTGGAGTTTGGAGCAGTGCTTCAGGAGCGTGATTTCGTGGTTCAGTTCATTAGTTGCAAGGTGAGTTACCCTCATTGTACTCAAGGGTCTAAGGCACCAAGGCCGACCCTTTGTTTTGTTATTGGGATTATTACTGTTGTGATATGTTAGTTTGGTATCCTAGTAGATGGGATGGTTATATGTGTAACATCTGGACCTTTGGGTGCATTAATGTGTGTGTGTTTACCCTTGAGATCTATGGAGTGACTCAACAAGTTGTGAATCCGACTCACCGAGTCGGGTTGGTTGGCCACGTGGAATAAATGAGTGGCCTCAACGAGTCAGGGAGCTAACTCGCCGAGTAGGTGCTGGGCAGAGAAACCCTAATTTCCCAGGGTTAGAGCCTATTTAAAGGCACTTATAGCCTCATTTGCAGCTACCTTCCCTGGAGATCAAACCCTAAATGGCCATAGAGCTTAAAGAGAAGGGGAGGATTCAAGCAAGGGGCGCGAAGGAGGCAAGTAGATCTGAGGTTATCTTGTCCAGAAGCTTCTAAGAAAGGTAAAAAGTGCTCACCTTTCTCCTTATGGTGGCTAGATTCCATGTTTTTGGTAGTTAGGGCTTTTTTACCACCTATGATTGAGACTTTGAATGCATAAGGTCCCTTTTGAGGTCTAGACTTCAAATCTGGACCTTGTGAGGTCCAGAGAGTCCAAGTTACAAGCTTTACCGTGTGAAAGCACCTTGTTGGAATTGTTTTGGGCATCTAGAGCAACATATGCCATGCATGGACATAAAGATCAGATCTTTACGTGGCTTTTGGACCCTAGGAGGCTAGATATAGGGTTTGGAATGATAGATATGACTTTGGACGTCTGAATGGGAAATTAGATCGAAGGAACCCATCGAGTCCATGGGCTGACTCAACGAGTCGGTGAGGGTTTGTCCCGATGAGCTTGATCGTGCGATATCTCGGCGGGTTGGGGGTCAACTTGACGAGTTGAGTTAGACCTTCGTGAGACTTCTGAGGGAACGAGGGGACTCGACGGGTTGCAAGAGTGCACTCAACGAGTTGGGTCAAAAACGAAATGTTGACTCAAGTTTGACTTTTGTTGACTTCAGGGTTTGGTCAACATGAGTAATGGAGACCATGGGGGGGGGGGGGGGAGGTAAATGGTCTTTTACCCAATTCAAGAGTTAGAGAGAGAAGAATAAATGTAACATCCTGAAATAGCAAGAGTTGAGTGGAAGGGCTAAAAGTGTAATTTGGGAAAGAGTGACTCGGCGAGTCCATGGATGGACTCGGCGAGTAGAGTCGCGACTTGGTCGCGTGTTAAATAGCCGACTCGGCGAGTCAATGAGATGGACTCGGCGAGTAGGCGCTGAGTAGAGAAAACCCTAATTCTCGGGGTTGAG
Source organism: Lactuca saligna (assembly GCF_052625555.1). NCBI lineage: Eukaryota > Viridiplantae > Streptophyta > Magnoliopsida > Asterales > Asteraceae > Lactuca > Lactuca saligna. Next base: position 302,443,607 of record NC_136420.1, on the reverse strand, counting down.
CCCTATATAAAGAGCATTATGTTTCCTCCCCAGCCTCTTTATCACCCCCTTGAGTCCCAGAAACCCTTAAATCGTGGAGAAGCACCATTATTGAGTGGATTGGAGCTTGGAGAAGTAATTGTTGAAGAAAGTTTGGAAAATTAAAGGTGTGGAGCAAGGTGCTTTGCTTGGATTCGAGTTCCTTGCAGATTGGGGCGTTCCTTTGAGGTAATATCTCGTTCTTAGGTTGTTGTTATCTTGTCTCTTCATTTTGGGGTTTGAGGGAAGCTTATCTTGGGTTATGTTTGAGTCTAGATGTTAGATCTGAGGTTGCTACCTCAGATCTGGAATGGAGGAGAGTTGGAATGCAGGAAAGTCCCTGTGTTGAGTGTTGGATGAAGCTATCTTGTCCCAAACCTTAGCCCTAACGTGCAAAATGCTTAGATCTTCATGGATTCACGTAAAGTTTGCCACTTTACGTGATGGATGGGTTGTAGGAGACAAGATCTATGTTTTGGATCAATTTCATGGCCTGGGATGCTTTTGTATGGATTCAGACCGGTGGCACTCGGCGAGTCACATGGGTGGACTCGACAAGTTTCTTGAAGATGAGCCGAGACTCGACGAGTTGGAAGAACAACTCGGCGAGTTGGATGAAGACGACCTGAAACTCAGCGAGTTGTATGAACAACTCGATGAGTAGGTTGATGATAGCCTTAGACTCGGCGAGTTTGTTTTTGGACTCGGCGAGTCTTATCGAAGAAGTCCAAATATTTTCTGGTTGAGTCGAGAACCGGCGAGTCAAGGGATGACTTGGTGAGTTGTGTACGAGTGGACTTAGAGTTGTTGGACTCGGCGAGTCTCAGGGTGACTCGGTGAATTAGGTCACGGGTTGAGTGAAGTTTTGACTATGGGAACTCGGTGAGTCATAGGGTTGACTCGGCGAGTAGGGTCAGTCAGGGATTGACCTTGACCTAGTATTTGACCAAGGGTTGACCAGTGGTTTCCAGGGGTATTTTGGTAATTGTTGATTACGGTTTTGAGTTCAGTGCATTGGTGGCTGTCCAGTGGTGGAGATCGTATCAGGGATTGGAGCAGCTTGGGTTATCTGTTCAGTCGGCAGTTTTGAGGTGAGTTATCCTCACTATATCTATAGGGTTTAAGGCACCAAGGCTGACCCTTTTATCGGATGGAAATCCGAGTAATTGTCTGTTGTATGATATTGCGGAAATGGGTCGGAAGGCGTTACGTTATGGGCTGGAAGGCATTACATGTTGTGGGCCGGAAGGCAATGCGATGTGGACCGGAAGGTCATGGCCTAGAAAGGCGTATGTGCATAATTATTATGTTGGCTGAGTTGTAGGGTGATGTTATGCTAGTGATCGGCTAGGATGGTATCTTGGTTAGGGTAATGATATGATATGTGACCTGTTGATCGATTTGCTAACTGTGAACTATTATGATTACATGTTATGTGCATGGTTGTCTGGTCTGGAGTGTAACCCGGTATGCATGGTTGTTCTATGTTCTGTCATGATATGTATGCTTTTTATGATTGCGGGCCAGAAGGCGATATGTTATGGGCCGGAAGGCAATGTGTTACGGGCCAGAAGGCAATACGCTATGGGCCGGAAGGCGATATGTTTTAGACCGGAAGGTTGTGGCCTGGAAGGGCGTATATGTGGTTGGTATTTTGGGGGTATCTCACTAAGCTTTCAGGCTTACAGTTGTGGTTTTTATGTTTTCAGGTTCTCAGGAGTCTGTGGCAAGGCAAAGGCGTGATCGTACCGTTCCTCGCGTTGGTGTTTTATGAAATGGACATGGGGAAAATACCCTGTTAAATAATGTATTGAAAACCTTTTTGTAAGAACGTTATTAAAATAGGTTGTTTTTGAAAAGTTTTAATTGTTTCGAAATTTCGGTCCTTACAATAAATTTTGGCTAACTAGAGTTGAGAATCAAGTATTATCCGAGATATCTAACTTATCTGTTAGGTGGTGGTTGGTTTGAGATATGTGTTCCAGGATAATTGCTTGCTTGTAAGGTGAGTCTTCTCAATATACTTTACCTATAGTGGTTATCATGTATGACCAAAGGGTCTTATGTGCTTGCTTGAGTTATGCATTTTCTATGTGACATGTGTTAAAAGCTATATTATGTGATACTTAGACCGGACTGGAGGGTCTAACGAGCTGATACCGGAGGGTCCTCACGTAGACCAAACCCGAGGGTCGAATGAGCTGTAAGACCGGAGGGTCCTTACTGAGACCGGACCAGAGGGTCTAATGAGCTGTGGGACTGGAGGGTCCCACTGAGACACATAGACCGGAGGGTCTTACAGAGTTACAGCCTCGAGTGGCTAATGTGTTGTACGTGGTATTTTAGGGAACTCAATAAGCTTCGTGCTTATCGTGTTATGTGTTATATGTTTCAGGTTTTCTTAGGATCACGGGAAGGCACCGACTTGATTGTACACACTGATGAAAGAGTTGTATTTACGAGGATCCAAGATTTTAATCAAACAATTATGGAGTTGCGAATCGTAAATTACATAAATGAGATTTTGTGAGATGTGTTATAAGATTTATGTGATTTTAAATGTAAATTTTGTTTTGAAACTTTAGGGTGTTACAGGTTGGTATCAGAGTCTTGGTTTGAGGGATTCGGATGCTCCTTCTGGTAAGTCTGGACCCAAACTAAGGATTTGAGAAAAGTTTTTAGGAAGAACATATTTTTCTATAACAAATAAAAGTTTGTAAGAGAAAAATGAGAAGGAGAAGTGTGTAAAATCAGCCAGAGCCCGAATGGTGATTTCCCAAAATACCCTTACTTTTGTGCTATGAGATATTTATGAGATATTTTATGAGATATTATGCATGATAGGGATAGGCAAGGTGTTGCATATTTTTGGACTAGAGTTGCCTGATTTGTGATGCCTTAGCCTAGGAGTTGCTGTTATCTGTAATGTGCTTTTGAGTATGTGCTGAGTAGAGTAGATAGATACCTCGAGAGGTGGGATTGCCTGAGTCAGCAATGTCTTTTGAGTTGGGAATAGAGCAAGAGGAAGTGTATTCCAGAGTGGCTTTATGTGTTAGTGAGGGGTCATTCGATACCCGAATGCTGCTTGCTTTGTGCTTTGTGGAACTCTCGATGATGGGAGTCAGCTACTAAGTAAATATGATGATATTTAGGAGGTAGAGGACTGGCATTATAAGGAGTTCCTTAGTAGCTGATGGCAGAGAATTGTGAGGACCTAGGAAGTGACTTCAGTCAGAATGAGTCCACTTATAGAGGAGAGTGTTTCGTTGGGGAGAAAACATGTACGACGGTATTGGTGATTGAGGAGGTTGAGCAACTACTTAGAAAATCTTAGATGATCTGTGTGGAAAGTATGGGCAGATGTGGCAGGTAGTATGGGCCCATACTATTGAAAGCAGAGGACCTATACTCGAAACAGGAAGAGTCCCAGAGATTCTAAGTAGTAGATTGAGAGGTGATCACATGGTTCAGGTACCATGATTCGTAGCAAATCAATAGGTGATCACGTGGTTCGAGTACCATGATTCGTGGCGGTTGGTGCTTTTGGTTTTTACCAGTTATCCCGTCGAGATTGTTTAGTACGAGATCAAATGTGATAGAGTGTGGAGCAAGAGGGCCATGTTGAATGAGTTTCAATAGAGCATACCTCGAGAGGGAAATCGAGTTAGTTTCTAATGGATTTTTGGTGAGATGCTAGTTCGAGTCGCAAGACTCAGGGACGAGTAGCGATGGTGCTTATGGAGGATTACGGTCTGAGTTGAACAATCAGCCGACAGTGGAGATGTCACCTTCTATGACTAGAGTTGTGCTATTTATGTTTTCGGTGAGAAGCAGAAGAGGTATTGAGACTTCCGGTTTCGGAGCTTGGGAGTAAAACCCTGTGGGGTAGCATTGGTTGCGACCTTTCACCGGAGTATTTGGGTAGCGTGTCTACCGCAAGGTAATATTATAGTATGAAAGGGGCATCGGTGGAGACCGAGATGGTTAAGGACAAGGATATACCCTATTTTAGTATAGTAGGGCATATGTTAGCAGTAGTGTCGGGTGGTCAAGTGGAGTATATTGGGGTGGTGGATCTCATCACCTACGCTGGATATCGAGTGTGGGAGTGAGGTCTCTACTCTCATGATAATTCTCATGATGGGACGTTGGTTGGGGAGTCGAAGATTAGGGGTGTGATAGTTTATTATTTTCAGTCTGAGATTCATGGCTACTACAGGACAGTTGAGATGTCCGCCAGTGTGTCAGTGTGAGATTTTGGATGACACGATGGGAAGCTTTCAAGGATTTTATCTGAGGTTCGGGATGTTTGGAGTTGCTTGGTCTTTATTGGGAAGATCACCGAGTGTATGTGGTACTTCCCAAGAGTAGGTGTGAGGTACCTGGTGAAACAGTCTGTGGGATAGATTGTTGGTTTTCCCAATGGTGATGGTTAGGGCCCTGAGTGGGGGAGAACCGAGTATTATATTGAAGAGTATTAGAGATTGGTTCAACAGTGATCACAGGACTAGATATGGTGACCTTCGGTTCGAATGCATGAGACCAGGGTTATTGGTGGTCGAGGCGAGGGTAGAGCGAGATAATGCATGTTGTATGTGTTAAGGAAAGGATGAGTCTCTCCACAACAGGTGGCCGTCGGTCGAAGACCGTGTGGTGGCTCGTAAGGATACTCTCGACGGTTGAGAATTTATGGTTCGGTATGGGTATTCTTGCATGGGATTTTGAGCACTAAAAGAGGGAGTTTCTGATGTTCGTCAACGTGTTCTGAGTCGTTGATGATTCTTTCATGTTTCAATTTAGAGTTGGAATATTCCGAAGTTATGTGTTGTGTGAAATGAAGATTAGTTATGAGATTCTGAAGGAAGGCATTGGTGTATCTGTATATGATGTCGCAAGTAGGAGATCAGTGGTTGATACAGGACATCATGAGGATCTGTGATGGTGTACCGAGGTATCCGAGTATGATATTGTAAATTTTGACTTATTTTGAGACTTGAGTTATGAGATGGCGAGTAGCGTATCATGTGTGTACAGTTCCAGTGGGAGCCCTTTTAGCTAATTGACATTGAGCGGGATTATCCGAGAATGTAAATAGCAGCGAGAAAAAGGTTTTTGCCCCGACGGTGGTCGTCAGGAGTAGTGATGCTTAGCCTGGGTGGGTGTGTGTACCTATATATGATTAGGCCGCGAGGCATGAGTTAGTGAATGTAGTGAAGTAATGACCTGAGGATGAGATTGTGGGGTGATAAACGAGGGTGTTGTGATACTGCGGGGAGCTGTAGTACTCACTAGTTAACGATAGGGTATTGTGATACTGCGGGGAGCCATAGTATTCACTAGTCGGCGAGAGGGTGTTGTGATACTACGGGGAGCCATAGTACTGACTAGTCAGCGAGAGGGTGTTGTGATACTACGAGGATTCGTAGTACTCACTAGCTAGTGGGAAAGTGTTATTGTGTTGCGGGGAGCCTTGTTATTCGTTAGGCAGAGCATGATGCAGGAGAGTTCTTAGGCTTGAGTAGCCATATTGGATTGAGTCTTCGAGAACCTAGTGGCTAGACCGAGAAAGAGACGGAGGTCTCCATAATGGTCGGGAATCATTGTATTCTGAGTTAGGCTATGAATACCGCAATCGAAAGGAATGGAAGAAGTGATGTATGCGTGGGTTGCGGGTTATGGGTCGCGAGTTGATTGTTTCATTGGGATGAGTGGTTCCAATTCTAGGTCGGACCAGACTCTCGAATTTGAGATTGGCTCTAGTGGTGTATTGAGTAAGTGAAATGAGATTCCGGATTTGGAGATGGGATCTGTTTTGAGGGGTATCGTTTTTCATCTGATGTCTTAGACCTGATGTAACAACGTGAATTTTCAAAACAATTTTTCATTTTAAACACATAAGTCATTCATAAAGAAATCCCAAAAATTCAATGTTCACATATTATCCGATGAAAACAAATCCCAAGATCTCAATACATAAAATCCCTCAGCGTGTACGACTCATGTCGGGACCTTCCCGCGATCCTCGTTGGTAGCTAAAACACATATCACATATCACGGTAAGCATAAATGCTTAGTAAGTTCCCTAAAATACCACATGAAACACACACACACACACACACACCACTCGGGGCTACAGTATGACCCTCCAGTCGATGTGCCTCAACGGGACCCTCCAGTCCCGTATCTCATTGGACTCTCTGGCCCGGTCATAGCTCGGTGGACCCTTCGGTCTGGTCTGTATCGTTGGACCGTCCGGTCTAGTCTATATCGTAGGACCCTCTGGTCGGGTCTATACAACACATAGCATACATATATTACAATGCACATAATCTCATACATACACATAGAACACAAGACCATTCGGTCTACACATAGTTATCACTCTAGGTAATATATAGTGAGAAGACTCACCTCGGGGTGTCTCGGATAATATTGCACATGAATATACTGATCTAGCCCCCACCTAATCACATAAAATATCCTCAAATAAATAATGGCTCTCAAAGGCTAGATTAAATCCCTTCCTACAATCCCACAGAAGGGTAAAAGACCATTTTACCCCTCCTTAACCCAAAAGTCCAAATGTTGACTAAAACCCTAAAAGTCAACAAAAGTGGAAGTACGCGGGGCGTACACTGGCTAACCAAGATTGGGGGACTCGACCCCCTACGCGACGCGTACTGGGATTACGCCCAACGTAAGTCCCAATTTCCCATCCTCAAATGTTTTGGTCTGAATCGATTAAAACAACGGTTCATATCACAGATCTAGGCACTCTACCTCCTAATCCATAAAGTCGAAACCTTTAGGCCTTTGCATGGATGAAAAGGTTATAACTCCTTCTAACCTCTTATCCCCTTTTCTCATTAAGACCATAACTTATGCATGACTCCATAATGACGACCAAGATTGGATTTTTATAGATCTAAAACACATATAACATTGAAATGGGGCAAATCTAGCTCCATGGAGTCCCTTTGCTCATAAAGGTTACACCTTTGGGACTTAAACCCTAAAATGGCCAATAATACACAAATCCAAAATGAAGAGGAAAGTTCTGAACCTTTTACCTCCAAGTGATGTTTGCCCCTCTGCAAAGCTCGGATCTAAAGCTTACACTCATGGACTAGCTTCCACAAGGTCCTCTCTTCTTCTTTACAAACACACAAAGGAACTTCAAGCTCAAACACACACACACACACACACAAGCTTAGAACGAAGGTTGGCTCTCTCTGAAATGGTGGCTGAGGATAAGGCCATAGCTTTCTTTATATAGGGTTCAAGTCTCATTTAGGGTTTTAGGTCTGGACTCGCTACACCAAGCGTAGCCTAAGGTACGCCCAACATACCGGGTGAAGGCGTGTCCAAAGCATGCCCATGAGTACGTGCAACGTACTCTTCAGTACGCCCAGTGTACTCATTTTCCATAATTTTCTTTTAAGGGCTAAACTTGACAACTTAGAAAGGAGGAAGGGTTATATAGATATAGCTGAATTTCGGGATATTACAATTCTCCCCCACTAGAACCAGACTTCATGCTCGAAGTCTCATGTCACAAAAAACCCCCGATGCTGCTCCCGCATCTCCGAATCTGGCTCCAGAGTCAGCTCGAACCCTCTCCGATGTTACCATTGGACCTGAAGCAGGGGTACCTCCTTATTCCTCAGAACCTTGACCTTTCGATCCACAATCGCGATTGGCCTCTCAACATAATTCAGGCTCGCATCCACCTGAATGTCCTCTAGTGGTACAACTACCGTTTCGTCGGCAATACACTTCCTCAACTGAGACACATGGAAGGTATCATGTATTTGGCTCAACTCCACAGGTAGCTCCAAACGGTATGCTACCCTGTCTACCCTAGCGGTCACCTGAAAGGACCAATGTACTGGGGCCCTAATTTGCCTCTCTTCTGGAAACAAATCACTTATTTCCAAGGAGATACCTTCATGAGTACGAAGTCTCCCATTTGGAACTCGAGCTCAGACCGTCACCTATCCGCATAACTCTTCTGGCGACTCTGAGTTGTCAGCAACCTCTTTCTGACCTGTTGTATCCGCTCTGTCGTCTGAAGCACTATCTCTGTGCTCTCCATCACTCATTTCCCTACCTCTCCCCAGTAGATGGGAGTCTGACACCTCCTCCCTTACAACAACTCGAAGGGAGGTATACCAATACTTAAATGGTGGCTGTTGTTATAGGAAAACTCAGCCAACGACAAATACGTGTCCTATCTTCCTCTGAAGTCCAAAACACATGCTCGAAGAATGTCCTCAAGCGTCTGAATCGTCCTCTCACTATGTCCGTCCGTATGTAGGTCGTAAGCGAGACTGAAATGCAGCATCGTATCCAACTCCTCATGGAACGTCTTCTAGAACCTAGAAGTGAAACATACATCTCGATTTGACACAATCGAGATCGGTACTCCATTCCGCGATACCACCTCCCTCATATACAACTCTGCTAGTCTCTCTGCTGAAGAGCTCTCACTGATAGCAAGGAAGTGGGCACTCTTCGTCAGTCGATCCACGATCACCTAAATTGCATCGACACCCTTCACAGTCCTTGACAATTTGGTGATAAAGTCCATAGAAATCTGTTCCGAATTTCACTGGGGAACCCCAAGTGGCTGCAATTTGCCATGCGGACGTTGGTACTTGGTCTTTACCCTGCGATAGTTCAAGCACCACTTAACAAACCATGCAACATCCCTCTTCATACAGGGCCACCAATAGTCTCTCTTCAGGTCCAAATACATCTTAGTGGCCCCCGGATGGATCGAGAACCTCCACCTGTGCGCCTCCTCCATCAAATGGCACCCAAATCCGACCCTGAAAGGTCATAAGCCCTCGGCTATCAGTAACGAACTCAGATATCAGCCGATCACCCGCTCTCTCTTGCAGTTCTCCAGTCCCACAACCTCTGTCTATGCCTCTCGAATGGTATCCAACACCGGAGTCATCACCGCCATCCTCATGAAAATGTCTCGAATCGGAGCACTCTCCACCCTCCGGCTCAGGGCATCGGCTGAAACATTAGCCTTGCCCGGATGGAACAAAATCTCGCAGTCATAATCCTTTACTAGGTCCAACCATCTCCTATGGCGCATGTTCAAGTTGGTTTGAACCACCAAGTACTTTAAACTCTTGTGGTCTGTGTATATGGTACACGGAACCCCATACAAATAGTGACTCCAAATCTTGAGCGCGAACACTGTAACACCAAAAAATTTAAGCCAAATTTAAACTTTCAAAACATGTCAAATTCATCAAAACATTACAACTTTGTTTTCAAAATACATTTATATCAGAGTTTTCCCAGAAACATAACATAATAGGAGGAGCTATACGATCATGCCTTCACCTTGCCACGATCCCCTGATGTACTTGAAACAATAAACTGAAACTGTAAGCCCGAGAGCTTAGTGAGTTACCCCCCAAAATACCGATACACATACAGTCCACATAACCATGTCACACCATAACATATCATAACAACCTGAGCAGAACAACACATAACGGGCCCACAACTATACAGACTAAAATACCCCTGGGCCCATAGTGTGAGTTGGGAAAGCCTATTGGGCCCTCAGCTCACATCTGGATTGCCACAGAGCCCTCAGTACCAGTCTGGAATGCCTACCAGGCCCTCAGCTCGGGTCTTGAATGGTCCCAAGTCCTCAATATGAGTTTGGAATGCCTACCGGGCCCTCAGCTCATATCTGGAATACTCTAGGGTTTGTTGGCTACCGCACGCAGAAGTACAACCTCAACCCATCCCACATAACATATCAACATGTAACAGATAATGCACATACAGGCAGTCAATCAGTATCACAGGTAGTCCTACAAACCTACCCTCTAGCGTGTCAAACTAGCATGCATACCTAACTCATACTCTACATATTACAACTACTAGGATATCATATCTAATGGGCCAGCCTTGGTGCCTTAGACCCCTTAGTATAGATAGGATAACTCACCTCGCAACTGTCGTCGGAAATAAGAAAGCTCAACTCTCGGGTCCAACATGAACTCCACCACCTATATGTACCACACAACCTTTTTTCATAAATCTCCCAATTACCAGAAACCAATAGAATTCAACTGGTCAACCCTTGGTCCAAGTCAAAGTCTACAGTTAGAGTCAACAGTCTATATTGACTCGACTCGTCGAGTGTAGATCACCGACTCGTCGAGTCCTTCCTGAATTCGAGAAGTCGTGAAATCCTTGATTGGCTCGTCGAGTTTCCCTTTTTAACTCGTCGAGTTCATACGTGGCCAAGATTTGGAAGAAAACCTAGCCAACTCGTCGAGTCTTCTAACAACTCGCCGAGTTGAAGGCAATCTTCAACGAACTCGCCGAGTTGTTCATCCAACTCGCTGAGTTCATGGCCATCTTCAATGCACTCGCCGAGTTTCTCATTCAACTCGCCGAGTCCTTGCAATTCTTAATCCATGCAAATGCTTTTTAAGCCATGGCAAGGTCCCAGATTACATATCTAAGCTCCTAAGTCATGTTTATCACGTAAAGTTGCAAACTTTACGCACATGCAAGGCTCTAAAGGCCCTAAATGATCAATCTATGCTCTTAATGGAGTTTTTATACATTAGGAGAGTCTCATCCTTGAACAAGCTGGGAACTTTATGAATCTAGAGGTCAAGGAAAGTCTAGATCTGAAGTTTTAACTTCTGATCTTAGCTTCAAAAAATGGAGAGCCCTTCATAGCACCCATCCAAGAGAGGTTAAAAGAGAAATGAGCTTAAGGAACAGCCTAATACCTTCCAGAGAGTGATAACTGAGGAAATCCCTTAGCTTCCCACGAGTTCTTGGCCTTGCTTTTCCATGCTACCTCAAGTGCATCCCTCTCCAAGGTTACTCCTCCAAGCTTGAACACACCAAAGAATACACACACACACGATTTAGGGTTTGAGAGGGACAAGAAGTAGTAAGGGGAGGCTGGTGGAGGCCAATGATCCTTTAAATAGGGTGCAAAACCCCCAGAATTTAGGGTTTCATCTGCCAGCTCCTACTTGCCGAGTCCCTTAGTGGACTCGCCGAGTAGGTCACTAAACACGCGTTCTATTCCCACAGCTACTTGGCGAGTAGGGCAACCAACTCGTCGAGTAGGACATAAGGCCAATTATTCTTTATTTAAATCCATACCTGGAATCAGGGCGCTACAATTCTCCCCCACTTGAGCTAGACTTCATCCTTGAAGTCTGCTGCGGTGAACAGTCCCGGATAATGCTCCCGCATTTCTGCCTCTGCCTCCCACGTCCATTTGGACCCCTTCCGGTGCTCCCATTGTACCTTCACTAAAGGTATTTCCTTGTTCCTTAGTATCTTCACCTTTCTCTCCAGTATGGCCACGGGCCTCTCCACATAATTCAGGTGCTCATCGACCTGAATATCATCCAATGACACCACCGCCTCCTGATCCGTGACGTACTTTCGCAGCTGTGAAACGTGGAAAGTGCTGTGTATCCGACTAAGCTCCTCCGGCAGCTCTAGCCTGTAAGCCACCTTGCCAACCCTGACAATGATCCTGAATGGCCCGATATATCGGGGACCCAATTTTCCCCTCTTCCTGAAGCGGATGACGCCCTTCCAGGGCGAGACCTTCAGGAGTACCAAGTCCTCCACCTGAAATTCCAACTCGGATCGGTGTTTGTCCGCATAACTCTTCTGTCGACTCTGAGCGGTTTGCAAGCGCTATCTAACTTGCTGGATTTTTTCGGTAGTCTACAGGACTACCTCCATACTACCCATCACCATGTGTCCAACTTCGCCCCAACAGACTGTTGGGTTATGAGCATTCTAACACTCCTAAGTGTACATGCAACCCTAAATACCTTGGATCTATGTTTTCTCTATTATACATGCAAATATGAACATCCAAGGTATTATCCTAATCTAGCATACAAAACTATCAATATAACAAGATAGAATACATACCTCTTTGATGTAGAATGTCTTCATGAAGCTTGAGTGCCTAGTGCCCCAAGTGTGACACCTCAAATGGTTCACAATCATCAAAAACACTTAGAATAACTTAGAGAGAATTCTACACTTCATGAAATCGGCTAGCCCTTTCTTATTCTCACTAGTGGCCGATTTTCCTCAAGAATAAGATGCTTATATAGTTATACAATTAGGGTAAACCCTAATTGTCATGACTTTCCATTTCCTTGGATCCATGGGTTCAAATATACCATGGAGCATCCATGGAGCATCATATGGGTTTTGGCCCAACTAGATAATCCATGGAGCATTAGCCCACTATACAAGTATGGATGATTTACACAATCAACCCATATATTTAATTAGTCTTCTTTTGATCACTCAATTAATCTTAGATAAATTCTTGATCAATACTAATTAAATAATCTCATTATTCTTATTATTAATATACTAGAACTTATAATATATTAATAACCTTAAGTGTCTTATTTCTCTCATTATAGTCTATCCAAGTGCATGATGGTATGCAACCCAAATGGATCATGCCGGGTCGGGTCAAGTCTTACCAATTATAGTTATGGACTTAGACATTAATCCAACAGTCTCCCACTTGGATAAGTCTAAAACTATTATTGCGTATGACTTCAGGAACCAACTGGCAATCGTAGCTCTCAAAAGCTTCTGTCGAACTCTGACCTTGTAGATGAACTCTGACCTTTGTTAATGACTTGTCCATTAGATAAGGGATCATATATTCCTCCATTCTAGATATCATATGGACTGAGACATGGATTATAATCATTCTCTCTGTCCATTTGTTGTTTCCCGATTTCCGATTTATGACGACTGACTAATTGAACAAATCAAATCAGTCTTGGCCCGGCCGAGCACTTCCATTTGTCATCATCAAATCATCGAGGGGCCCACAGATATCGCTTTTATCCCGAAGGTAAAAGGAATGGATAAACTTCGACTCATATGGCTTGTTCTACTACTTGTTGAATCATACACAAAGACACGTTTTATAACATCGAGTTACCAATGCGCTTTCGTGCAATCAATGTACTATCAACTCATAGTAACAACTCATATCTCTAGGTTTGAAGAATATAAGATATTATCGTCTCATGATCACTCGTGATAAAATCCATGAAGTGATTCCAATGAGCGCGGGTTGAATCCAATACTCAGAACTTATGAGCACTCATGAGTGTTGTAGCCATTTGTCCAACACCTTAGATCTCTACAAGCCAACCCATGACAGTCTTAATTCATATCTACTTCCAACATATGACCGACTGTGGATGGTTTGAATAACTTAGTCATTCCGGAAGAATAACCTAGTTTATTCTGGAAGTCAAAACATGCAAAATGAAAACACAATAATAATTGAATCCAATATGGTATCAAAACCTATGAACATAAATAAAACACCTTTTATTTATCACCATATGATTACACATTATTTATTGTATACTATTTCAGCTATCAACTTTATTCTTGAATTTAAAACAATAGTTGTCCCATGCTCCAAGCATGTACACTATGTTTTCTAAACACTAGTCATGCCACACACCAAGTATGCATACTATGTTTGTCTATGATCTTTACTTTGTGAACTAGATCAATTGAACATAATCTTCAATGATTCTCTTTTCACACTCCCAAATCCTTACTGCAAATGCAAGAATTCCAAATTCATGCCATTTACTGAAATCTGTTAGATTCTAAACTTATATGCATTGATCCTCTTGTAACGATTATGCACAAATTCACAAAGACTTGGCAACAATCATTACAGAGAATTCCAAAGGAGATCAACTCCTTGGAACCATCCTTCTTGCATTAAGTTTCCTTAATCTTACACAGATTGAAAATTCTATCTTTGAAACATTTCCAGATTCCATTTCGACTATCTCTTCTGAACAAGAGTTGCCTCCTTACAGATTATGTCAATATGGTCCTTCCAGAATTATCACTATACTTCCAACTGTCCTTGAGCAACCAATCTTTGGTAAACCTTAGATTGTCCTTGACAATTGTTTAATCCTTTTAGTCATATCCAGTTCTAAACCTTTTCCCTTCTTAATGCCCCAAGCATTTGGAAACTTTTAGAAAGGATAAATATAGCACATGTAATCGATCCTATATCCGAAGCATATGGGACACAATTCATGATGTCTCACATAAAGACTAAACCAGTCTTTTGCTATAACATTTCCATTTCTATTTGCCAAGTTCTCATAATTCAGATTATGAAAAGGGATGCCGTAATCATAATCGAATTTTAGAACGCAAATAATGGACCCATATACAGAATGTCCTTATGTTGAGCCATTCCAACATGAAATTCATATATATTCTTGACTAAATGATTAAAACCTCACGATCTAAGCTTATAGATTTGAGATGAAGTATAATTTCCTCTCCCTTAATTATAGCAAAACAACTCTTTCCCAGTTGAAACTTTTGTTTTCTATAATTAACATTGCTAACTTGCAATACTTATCATAATTATCATGCTCCCACTAACATGATGATTATTAGCATAACACTTATGCTCCCACTAGCTTTGACATGTACTTAGAAATCAGCTGGACTTCTAGAAATCAATACTTTATTAACTTTCTTACCAAAGTTCAGATTTCTGATACTGGATTGTTTTGATAGAACTTTATCAAAATCATACACCTTCCCTTAGATAGCACACTTGTGTGTCTAAACAATCATGAAGAGGGATGCCGTAATCATAATGGTTAGACCTTTTTTCCACTTCTCACAAGTCCAGGTTAGTGTGCTGGTAAACCACACACGCTCCACTAACGACTTTGAGAATGCAAATATCACAATTGCTATCTAACTAAAATCTACTTAGTGAAAGTGTTTCCTCACCATCATTTTCATGAATCGGAGAGAAACCTTATGACACTTAGATTTAATGGTGTATGTGTTCTTATCCATGTGAATTGTCAAAATCATAGTCACAAGACAAGGATAATGACAAATCCAAACTCATATGGACTGAACTCAATCTTAATTTCTTGCCACCTGGTAGCTCAAGGGCCTGCCATTGCTTCCAAGTTGTTGTGCAACAAATTGAGAACTCTAAGAACTCATATGCAAAGCCAACTTTTACTGGAATGGGCACAAAATATGTCAACACGATAGGTTGTAAACCTCAAGTCGTGTGCTAGTCAAGAACTTCAGGTTCTATTCTTGATTAGTTCTTGAGACTTTCAAGACCTTTAAGACTCCCACTGTCCTCTTGACCTATAAGACTCCCTTGTCAAACATCCAAGAGATAGTGTGGATTCTAACCAAGACAAACACTTCACACAATTGGCCTAAGTTGGTCTTTGTTTTATCCAAAACATCACAACTTACCAATTTCAAATGTACAAGAGTAGAAAACTTTTACTCTTACATTTGATAAGTGTTCTTAAACCTTCTTTAAGACATGTCACTCAAATTACAATCTTGGAGTATGACTCTAAGACTTGTATTGGAACGAAGTATGACTCATCTTCTTGATTTAACCATTTCAACAATTTCAAGATCCCTTCTTCTTAGTCATAAGAATGCACTAAGACTTTCTTAGAGAACAAATTTTGATATGGTTTCTTAATCATTAAGATGATCACAAAGCTGATACTAAAGTACTCTCCCATCTTTTCAGATTTGAGAAACTTTTATCCTTCTGCCTAATTTGATTCTTCTTATCCGCTCTGCTATGCATTGAAACCTTTTCCAATGTCTCAGAGTTACACTTACGCTTGTAAGTATAATCATATTTACTAAGCTTTAGTAAACTATGACGAATAGCCTTATATCTTTTGTGGTGGACTTAATCAGTGCACAAGACTATGTACTCGATCCCTTAGTCCATTACTTGACTCACACATTCACGTGAACAAGTAATCAGTCTTAATTTTCCAATACTTGAAAGTTCTCATTCATCATGCTATAGAACTTGCATGATTCCAAGTCCTGGTCCAATTGAGACTTTGGATGATGAGAGTCTTCCCTTATTTGGTAAATTTAGACATTACCACAAATGAAGGAATCAATTTCATATTTCCACTCTTGCTATTAATGGAATCATATAAGCAACAATTTTTCCTCAAATGCCATTGTAAGGATATTTTAAAATAAATAAAACCAAAATTTTTCTTTTATTTTAAAACTATGCGGAAAAACTTATCCTTACAATCCATATGAAAACTTGTTGTTATCTATTCCTAAGCAAGATCTCATAACTCCTAAGAAGTAGCTCAAGAATCAAATCTTCAAACTATGCGATAGAAATCCATCTACGCGATCTGATTCAACATATTCTTTCTTTAAGTTTCTTCACTTTTCTTTGATTCTTAAAACATCACCATGTGACCCAGTCACATCATGTATCAGGAATCTCAGAATAGAAACTTAACAGAGTTAGAGTAGTGGACTTTACCTGAAGTAGAGTCAACCTTATTGACTTTAACATCCTTAGGTAAATTTGGCAGCTTCGCAAATAATGACCCTTTCTTTGGCAATATAAACATATGGACCCTTTGATAATGGCACACGGGACTATCACAGACTTAGCTTTTCTCTTTACCATTTGTTCAACCGAGTTGACTATGGCCGATCTCTTTCCATTGGGAAGAGAATGCTTTTTTCTGTATTTCCAGTGTCACCATTGTCAATGTCCATAAAGTTTCAGGAAGTTGATCTTAGCAAATAGATAAGATCATTAAGGGTCTTGTCATAGTCTGTTTCATAGGTGTTCCAAAAGAACTCACTATGTGACTTAGAAAGTAGTTGAGCCATTAACTTTCTCAAGACTTTGACACCCAACTCTCCCGGCTTGTCAATATGTGACTACATCTCCAAGATGTGATCACACCTAGACCTTGCCTTGCCATTAGGGCTTGAGTGATCTTAAACTTTTCAAGAACTTGTGGGTTTGGGAGAATAATTGGAAGAGGTGAAAGAAGTATGATATCCATGGGAACATCATCTTCATTTGTTTCAAGAGATTTGGGAAGATCATAAATGTCTAAACCAGACATCTTTTGGGAGATATTCAAGATAGTTGATCTAAAGTCCTTAATATGACACCCAATATGAAATATTAAGGCTAAGACCCAACAAACTATTTTATAACTTAGAAGAGGTATGCCGTAATCCAAGCTATAAAACAATTTAAAGGTAGGTGAATGACGATTCACCAATTTCCACCAAGATAAACGAAATGTATTATTAGGTTTTAATTGGTTTTGAAACTCCTACATCTTTTGAGATTCATTGAACTGTTCAATGGCATGTTTCAATCTCGAGTGTGCCCTTCAGGTTTTGTGACTGGGATGCCGAGGATCACAAAACAAGGTGTGAAGTAACCATGCAAATTACTTGGTACCCTTAAGTGTTTACCCCTCAATCGATGTGCCGGTTAACCACACACGCTCCATCGATACTATGATAAACATTAAGTTACCCTTTGCCTACCTTGTTAAATACGAGTTAGTGTGCCGGTTAACCACACACGCTCCACTAACCAACTTAAACAAAGTGCAAAGTGTAATTTCATGGATTAGCACCTTATTCACATTTTCCTAAGTAACTAAGATTGGGTATTATTAAGAGTTTAGTTACTTAGTATTTATCATTAATACTTTTAATGAAGGGAGAATTATAGTCCTGTCAAACCCGTTCAGCTAACGACCCTCCACCAGTCAAGCAAGCGGTGGGTGAGAGTGGACACCCATTAAGTTGCCATTTTATAGGCAACAACCTTATACCCACCTTATAGACCGACTTCGTGAATGAGGCGTACTAGCGGTAAGACCGACTTTACTCTTATACATGTATATATTATTAACTTATAATATTATAAAGTATAAGGGTTGAATTTTAACTTTTAAAATTCTAAGGGCTAACTTGGAATTAAAGTATTCATAAGAGAAAACTTTACAAATTCCAAAACTTGAGGGAAAGTTTTGAAACTATTCAAAACTAATTAATTCCATAACTTATGTATTTAAAGTAGTTTTAATCCAAAAACTCTTCAAGTTCCATAACTTGAGGACAAATTATGGAAGACTTTAAACTAATAAAGAATTAACTTTTTCTTTATTTTATAACTTATGGAATTAATTAAGGTTACATTATTTTTTTTTTATATTTATTTAATGGAGAGACTCTTGGTCCTCCATAACTTGAGGACAAATTATGGAGTCATAACTCCAATTAATTAGAACTAGACTCTTCATTTTTTTTTTGTAACCTTTGCCAATTTTATGAGTTTTATGAGTCTTTAATGTGACTCTTCATGTAACTTGAGGACAAGTTACACAAACACATTTTATACTCAACTCTTAGATTAAAATGGATTGAAAACAACTATTTCATTCAACTTTTCTATTAATCTAAGAAACTCATAAGAACAAGATAATTCAAATCAAACTTTTTCATGTAATTAGTCTAACCTTTAAACTAATACAAAACATGAATCTATTGACAAGTATCTTTGAAATTGGATTAGCATGAACATTACCACAACAAAAACAAGTTTATAAGTTCAAAAACAACTTAGGGTAATGTTCCTAGTCCATTTCTAGCCAAAAAACTCAAAAATATGATGTCTGGGGTCCAACTCGTCGAGTGCATGAACACAACTCGGCGGGTTGGATGCATTTTTCCTTGGGCTCGTCGAGTCCCTTCATGGACTCGGCGAGTCTGCTGGGCTGACAGCACCAATTTCGATTTTTCAGCTTCTATTGCAGGTATAACAAGAAAATAAGCCTAGGCTCTGATACCACTGTTGGGTTATGAGCATTCTAACACTCCTAAGTGTACATGCAACCCTAAATACCTTGGATCTATGTTTTCTCTATTATACATGCAAATATGAACATCCAAGGTATTATCCTAATCTAGCATACAAAACTATCAATATAACAAGATAGAATACATACCTCTTTGATGTAGAATGTCTTCATGAAGCTTGAGTGCCTAGTGCCCCAAGTGTGACACCTCAAATGGTTCACAATCATCAAAAACACTTAGAATAACTTAGAGAGAATTCTACACTTCATGAAATCGGCTAGCCCTTTCTTATTCTCACTAGTGGCCGATTTTCCTCAAGAATAAGATGCTTATATAGTTATACAATTAGGGTAAACCCTAATTGTCATGACTTTCCATTTCCTTGGATCCATGGGTTCAAATATACCATGGAGCATCCATGGAGCATCATATGGGTTTTGGCCCAACTAGATAATCCATGGAGCATTAGCCCACTATACAAGTATGGATGATTTACACAATCAACCCATATATTTAATTAGTCTTCTTTTGATCACTCAATTAATCCTAGATTAATTCTTGATCAATACTAATTAAATAATCTCATTATTCTTATTATTAATATACTAGAACTTATAATATATTAATAACCATAAGTGTCTTATTTCTCTCATTATAGTCTATCCAAGTGCATGATGGTATGCAACCCAAATGGACCATGCCGGGTCGGGTCAAGTCTTACCAATTATAGTTATGGACTTAGACATTAATCCAACACAGACCGGGGTGCAACATCTCCACCCGTACAATAGCTCGAATGGCGGGGCGCCAAGGCTAGAATGATAGTTGTTATTGTAGGCGAACTCCGCAAGCGGTAGGTGAGAGTCCCAACTCCCACTAAAATCAATGACACATTCCCTCAACATGTCCTTGAGGGTCTGAATAGTCCGCTCGCTCTGGCCGTCGGTCTGCGGGTGGAGGGCTATGCTGAAGTGCAACCCAGTGCCCAGCTCCTCATGAAACTTTTTCCAGAAGCGGGAGGTGAACCTGACATCCCAATCAGAGACAATGGAGACAGGAACCCCATGGCGAGACACGACCTCCCGAACGTACAATTCGGCCAATTTCTCGGCCGATGAGACCTCTCGTATAGCCAAGAAATGGGCGCTCTTGGTCAATCGATCCACAATGACCCATATAGCATCAAACCCCTTTGTCGTCTTCGGCAATTTGGTAATAAAATCCATCGTTATCTGTTCCCATTTCCACATGGGAATCTCTAGGGGTTGCAGCTTTCCATGCGGCCTCAGATGCTCGACCTTGACCATGCTACAGGTCAAGCACCTCTCAACGTACCAAGCTATTTCCCGCTTCATGCACGACCACCAATAGCTCAACCTCAAATCTCGATACATTTTGGTGGCCCCCGGGTGAATAGAGAAATGTGACTTATAAGCCTCCTCCAAAACCGTCTGCCTAACCCCACCCGTTATCGGAACCCAAACCCGACCGCATCAGGTTAATAGTCTCCGACTATCCTGCACAAACTAGGTGTTCTCGCCTTTGATCCTCTCCAGCTTCTAACTTTCCGGGCGGATGCCCTCAACCTGGGCATCTCTGATCAAATCCACTAGTGGAGAATCCACTGCTATCCTCATACATACTGCTGGGGTGGAGGACCCTGCTGACTTACCGATCAAAGCGTCTGCCACTACATTCGCTTTACCGGGATGGTAAAGGATCTCGCAATCGTAGTCCTTGACTACGTCCAGGCACCTGCGCTGCCTCATGTTCAGGTTCGGCTGATCCATGATATGTCTCAAGCTCTTGTGATCCGTGTAAATGGTACAACGGACCCCATAGAGGTAGTGTCTTCATATCTTGAGGGTGAACACCACCGCCCCCAGTTCCAAGTCATGCGTAGGGTATCTCGTCTCATGCGGCTTCAGCTGCTGCGATGCGTAGGCTATCACTTATCCTCTCTGCATGAGGACCGCCCCTAAACATGTGATGGATACATCACAGAACACCACAAAATCCTCTACTGCCTCTGGTCGTATCAATACTGGAGCCTCTCACAATTGCTGACGGAGGGTCTCAAACACCCTCTGATGCTCGGGAACCCATCGGAAATCCACTCCCTTCCTTGTCAGACGAGTGAGTGGCACTGCGATCTTGGATAAGTCCCGTATGAATCTCCGGTAGTACCCTGTCAACCCCAGAAAGCTCCTAATATCCGAGGGAGATTTCGGAATCTCCCACTGCATAACCACTTAAATTTTGGCCGCATCAACCAAAATCCCCTCCTGGTTAACGAGATGTCCGAGGAACTAGACCTCCCGTAACCAAAACTCACACTTCGAGAACTTGGCGTACAGCCGTTCCCATCTCAGAACTCCCAACAGCTCTCGTAGATGTTCCTCATGCTGCTCTCGGGTCTTGGAATACACGGAGATATCATCTATAAACACTATGACTGAGTGATCAAGCATCAGTCTACAGACCCGATTCATCAGGTCCATGAACACCGCTGGCGAGCCCAAACGGCATTACCACGAACTCCTAATGTCCATAACGAGTTTGGAACGCGGTCGTCTCCACGTCCTTCTCTCTGAACCTGACCTAATGATACCCATACCTCAAGTCTATCTTGGAAAACCAAGATGCACCCTGTAACTGGTCGAAGAGATCGTCTATCCTTGGGAGTGGGTAACGGTTCTTCACCGTCAACTTATTCAACTCGCGGTAATCGATACACATCCGGTGCGAACCATCTTTCTTCCGGACAAAATGTATTGGTGCTCCCCATGGAGAACTGCTAGGTCGAATGAACTGCTTGCCCAGCAGTTCCTGCAGCTGCGATGACAGCTCCTGCATCTCTGGCGGTGCCAATCGGTACGATGCCTTAGCAATTAGGGCCGCACCTGGCACCATGTCGATCCTGAACTCGACCTGCCTTTCCGGAGGTATCCTTGGTAACTCCTCGGGGAATACGTCTGCGAACTCCCTGACCACTACTACGTCGGAAACCGAAATCTGATCTCTGGCTCGTGTATCTACCACATACGCTAGATAACCTGCACACCCGTGCTGAATGTACTGTTGTGCCCTGGCAGCTGAACAAAACCCTGATCCCACTCTTGTGCCCTCGCCATATACAATCAGTTCTTCCCCACTTGGGGTTCGAACTACTACACGCTGCCTCTCACAGTCAATCATGGCACCAAATCGACTGAGCCAATCCATGCCTACAATCACACATACCTCCCCCATGGGAATCGGAATCAAATTTATTAGAAATGAAACCAACAGTCCTTTCCCCCGGACCTAAGCAAGTTCAGAGCACACCTGACCTTCTGGTCAGCAGGACACGAGCAGGTGAAGAAACACACCTCCACATCTGAAATCCACCTCAAAGCCTTGATGGGATCCTACGTCCCATCAAAAGTAGGGGGCTTCGTGTTATCGAAGTCCCTATATTGAAAACTCCTACCAACTCCTCCTCCCGTCGCTGATACAGCTGATGCAACGGCTGTATCTGCAAGGGCTGCATAGCGCTGATCAAAATACTCCACCATGGCGGTCTTGATCGATCTGAACATCTCCGGTAATTGAGCCCGGAATGCAGCAACAACCTCATCATGCAGGATCTCTCGAATCCTAGCATCTAACTCCTCTGTACCCATCTGCACCACTGGCTCAGGTGCTGTCGGTCCCTCCGGGCCTCCATCCCCTAATCCTGATCCCGAACCGGATCCAGCCACGAAGCGCCTCATCATCACCATTCTGAAACATACCACAAGATATCAGATAATTCATATAAATCTTTGGGAGCCAACTCCCTGCTAACCCTAGGGATTGCGACTTACTTGACACGCATATAGGTTCTGTGCTTTCAGTAGTATGGGCCCCTACTACCTTCCACACCTACCCATATTTTTCCCAAGTATCACCACAACACCCTATCAATATGCACAACATGGCGAGCACTCAATCCTCACTCCTAGAGGAATGCTAAATATCGCATAACTGACCTCCCGATCTCACTCAATCCCTCCTATCCATGAAACTTTCACCAACCCTGCAGCACTAATGTATGCTAGCCATACATAACACTGGACCCTATAGACTTTCGAATATCCAATCCTACCCCAAGCTCCCAGTCAAACAAGAATAGAACATAAGGCCAAATCAAACATTCTCAGGCTATAAGATCCTAATTATGTACAACTGTGATGCATACATTAGACAACTACAGTAATGATGTTAATCTCACATAAGGAAAACCCTAGGCTAGCAGGCATCATGTATTCAGACAATTTTATCATGCAATTCCTGAAGATCCCTAGCCTAGCACTAACATGCTGTTCTAGCATATCATAAAATCAATTAACTTGTATGGTAATTTGGGGTCTACTTACTGGTTCCGGCTGATCATACGCCCTGCATCCTCCTTTATTTATTTTGAAAACCTTTTTGAAAAAAAATCATTTTGAAAATCCTTTCCTTGATTTGAGACTGGAGTCACACGAGTGTTCCTCCAATTCACTCAAACCAAGGCTCTGAGACCAACTTGTAACACCCAAAAATTTAAGCTAAATTTAAACTTTCAAAACATGTTAAATTCATTAAAACATGTTAAATTCATTAAAACATTACAACTTTGTTTTCAAAACACATTTATTTCAGAGTTTTCCCAGAAACATAACATAATAGGAGGAGCTATACGATCATGCCTTCACCTTGCCGCGATCCCGTGATGTACGTGAAACAATTGTGGGTGGGATACCTTACCTCGTGAGGCTTCAACTGCCTCGATGCGTACGCTATCACGTGCCCCCTCTGCATAAGCACCGCACCCAATCCCGATATCGATGCGTCAGAATACACCACAAAATCCTTCATCCCTTCTAGGAGAGCTAACACTGGGGCTTTGCATAATCTATGACGAAGTGTCTCAAAGGAGGCCTGCTACTGAGGACCCCAACTGAAAGTCAGTCCCTCCCGGGTCAACTTGGTGAGAGGAACGATAATATTGGAGAAATCCCTGATAAATCTCTGTTAATAACCAGCCAACCCCAGAAAACTCCTGATCTCAGTGTGGGATCTCGGCACCTCCCAACTCATCACCGCCTCAATCTTGGCTGGGTCGACCAATATCCCATTCTGCTTGACGAGATGCCCTAAGAACTGGACCTCTCGTAACCAGAAATCGCACTTGGAGAATTTGGCGTAAAGCCTCTTCGATCTCAAAACTCCGAGAATCTCTCTCAAATGATCATCATGCTGCTCTTTGGATCTCGAATACACTAGTATATCATCGATGAACACGATCACTGATCAATCCAACGTCGGCCTGCACACCTTGTTTATGAGATCCATGAACACTACCGGTGCATTGGTGAGCCCAAAAGGCATCACCACAAACTTGTAATAACCATAACGAGTCCTGAACACCGTCTTCTGGATATCCTCATCACGCACTCTCATCTGATGATATCCAGACCTCAAATCAATCTTGGAGAACCCAGACGATCCCTGCAACTGATCGAAAATATCTTCGATCCTTGGTAAGGGGTAACGGTTCTTGACCATCAACTTGTTCAACTCCCGGTAATCAATGCACATCCTGTGTGAACCATCCTTTTTCTTGACAAAAAAGGATCGGTGCTTCCTACGACGAGCTACTCGGTCGAATAAACCCCTTCCCTAGTAGTCCATTCCTACGATGATACAGACATCCCCCATCGCAATCGGGACCAGATCTATTGGGAACTCAACACCAAAGATCTCGAGTACACATCCCCTAATCACCTCAGTAGCATACACCGCTCGCTCGTCAGCTATGGAAACTCGAAGAGGTCGACTCAACACCTCTCGAAAGATACCGATTTGCTGACTAAATGATAAAGACACGAAAGATCGACTCGCACTCGAGTCAAATAACACCAAAGCAGGTACATAACTCACAACAAAAGTACCTACGCTTACCATAATATAAGCACAATATCTCAAACTCAGAATAAATAGATGAAAGAATACATACCAGCCACGACATCGGGCGCTGCATGGACCTCCTCCGTTGTCAACTGGAAGGCTCTCCCGTAAGCCTTCGGTGCCTCGTCCTTTGCTGGCCGGATCTCAGTAGCTTGGGCACCAGGTGCAGATCCTTGTGCCGATCCCTGCAGCAGTTGTGGGAACTCGGCCTTCCAATGGCCGGTATGGTTGCAATGAAAGCAAACCGATAATCCCTTGGGGCAATCCCTCGCATAATGCCCCTCCTTCCCATACTTGTAACACACCCCAGCTCTGCACACCCCCTCACGACTCTTACCACACTTCCCACAAGTGCGGCCCTTTAGACATCTAGATCTCGAATCAGCGGGCTTTGCTCGCTTGGCGGCTGGCTGAACCTGCGCCGGTCATTTGTCCCTCCTCTAAGACTCAACCTACTCCATGACCTAAGTATCCAGCTCAATCTCCCTCTTCCGGGCATTTTCCTGGAGCTCAACAAATGTCTGGTATGACGAGTTCGACACGAACTCACGAATGTCCCTCCTTAGTATGCTCAAGTATCAGCTCATGCATGCCTGCTCAGACGACACGTGCTCAGGGCAAAACAATGCCCTCTCGTGAAGCATCTGCGTGATCACCATCACAGACTCCGTCCCCTGCTTAATTGACAAGAACTCATGTGCCAACCATTCCCTCTCCACCAGGGGAACATACTCATCCCTGAACATGGTGGTGAACCTCTCTTAGGTCACCACCAAAATCTCCGCAGTAGTGAAATCCACCGTCACAAACTTCCACCAGTCCTTCGCTCCCAAGCGAAGATGGTTCAGTGCAAACCAAACCCTCAGATGCTCCGGACACGAATAGGTGTAAAAGCATCCCTTGATATCATAAATCCATCTCATCATAGAAATCGGGTTCTGCATACCATCAAACTCTGGTGGCTTCGTGTTGCTGAACTCCCGGAACAACAACGAGTCACCCCCTTGAGGTCTGGCAGCAGCTACAGCCGCAGTAGCTGCTGCAGCCGCAACCTCATTAATTGCTGCATATCTCTCATCGAACGTATCAATCAAGGTGGTCTTGATAGACCCAAACATCTCCGTTATCTATGCGCGGATAGCCGCAGCCACCTCATCATGGATCATCTAACGAAGCTCCTCGTCAGTCACGTCGCTGGTCTCTGGTCTGTGGCGTGTCACAACCATGATGTCTCTGAAATACAACATAAAAATATCAAAGACTCGCTCGAGTATAGTCACACTCGATAACTCAACCCTACTTGCTCCTTAGTACCCTAAGGATTCTTACTTGGTCTACGCACTGATCCGGTGTCTTCAGTAGTACGAACCTAATACTACCATCCTCACCGCATCAATATTCACCCCAAGTCCTCCTCCTAGGATCCAGATCACAAGTACACTAATCTCGCTATGCACAGGCTACTCTCCAGCAGACCTCTCGAAAACTCCTCGTTGCTACCTACTCGCTCTCAAGCATCTCATAGTAGCAGTAATCTCCTTGGCTAAGACATCACAAATCAGGCCACTCTAGTCCCTATATGAATACCTATCCTACTCTAGCATACATAATGTATCATTTCATATCTCATAACACATAATGTAAGGGTATTTTGGGAAATCACCGTTCGGGCGCTGGCTGATCGTACACACTGCTCCATTCTACTCGTATCAAAAGCTTTTACTCTTTTAGAAAATTGTTTTATTGTGAAAAATTTCTCAAATCCTCAGTTTGAGTTCAGATACGCCTGAAGGTGCATCCGAATCTCTCAAACCAAGGCTCTGATACCAACTTGTAACAACGTGAATTTTCAAAACAAAATTTCATTTTAAACGCATAATTCATTCATAAAGAAATCCCAAAATTCAATGTTCACATATTATCCGATGAAAACAAATCCCAAGATCTCAATACATAAAATCCCTCAGTGTGTGCGACTCATGCCAACGCCTTCTCATGATCCTCGCTGGTACCTGAAACACATATCACATATCACGGTAAGCATAAATGGTTAGCGAGCTCCCTAAAATACCATATGCAACACACACACCACTCGAGTAAATAGTATGACCCTCCGGTCGATGTGCCTCAGCACAACCCTCCAGTCCTATAGCTCGTTGGACCCTCTGGCCCGGTCATAGCTCGTTGGACCCTTCGGTCCGGTTTGTATCGTTGGACGATATGGTCCGGTCTGTATCGTTGGACCCTCCGATCCGGTCTATACAACACATAACATACATATATTACAATGCACATAATCTCATACATAGACATAAAACACAAGACCCTTCAGTCTTCACATAGTTACCACTCTAGGTATTGTATAGTGAGAAGACTCACCTCGGGTGTCTCGGATAATCTCGCACACGAATATACTGATCTAGCCCCCGCCTAATCACATAAAAATATCCTCAAATAAATAACGGGTCTCAAAGGCTAGATTAAATCCCTTCCTATAATCCCACAGAAGGGTAAAAGACCATTTTACCCCTCCTTGACCCAAAAGTCCAAATGTTGACTAAAACCCTAAAAGTCAACGAAAGTCTACAGGGGCAGTACGCAGGGCATACCAACTCATGTATGCAGGACGTACATCGGCTAACCAGGATTGGGGGACTCGACCCCCTACGCGGCGCGTATTGGGATTACGCTTAGTGTATGTCCCAATTTCCTATCCTCAAAAGTTTTGGTCTGGATCGATTAAGAAAATGGTTCATATCACAGATCTAGGCAGTCTACTGCCTCCTAATCCATAAAGTCGAAACCTTTATGCCTTTGCATGGCTGAAAAGGTTATAACTCCTTCCAACCCTTATCCTCTTTTCTCACTAAGACCATAACACATGCATGACTCCAAAATGACGACCAAGATTGGATTTTTATGGATATAAAACACATATAACACTAAAATGGGATAGATCTAGCTCCATGGAGTCCTTTTGCTCATAAAGTCTCCACCTTTGGGACTTAAACCCTACAAATGGACAATAATACACAAATCCAAAATGAAGAGGAAAGTTCTGAGCTTTTTACCTCCAAGTGATGTTTGCCCCTCTGCAAAGCTCGGATCCAAAGCTTACACTCACTGACTAGCTTCCACAAGGTCATCTTTTCTTCTTCACAAACACACAAAGGAACTTCAAGATCAAAACACACACGCACACACACACACACAAGCTTAGAACGAAGGTTAACTCTCTCTTAGGGTTTCACTCTCTGAAATGGTTACTGAGGATAAGGCCATAACTTTCTTTATATAGGGCTCAAGTCTCATTTAGGGTTTTTGGGTCTGGACCCGCTATGCCTAGCATAGCCTAAGGTACACCCAGTGTACCGAGTGAAGTCTGCATCCAAAGGACACCCATGAGTACACGCAACGTACTCTTCAGTACTCCCAGCGTACTCATTTGCCATAATCTTCTTTTAAGGGCTAAACTTGACAACTTAGAAAGGAGAAAGGGTTAAATACATATAATTGAATTTTGGGATGTTACACCTGAGTGGGTCAGTTCGTTGGTAAGGGAGGTACCGCGAGACGCATAAGACTAATGAGTAGTAGACGACGGAGTTTGGGGAGGAGATGATCTTTAGTTGGGATTATAGTATTCGCTATTGAATCATAATTATATAAATATTATATTTATATAAGTATAAAACTATTTAAAACTTATTAAACAAAAATATTATTTTTGCAATCTATTTTACTAATATTTGGACACAAATGTTGAATATCAAGTGTTGAGTTATAAAAACTGTTTGATCGATTAGATCTTTGTAATAGGTAAATAATGAATGTAAAAACAATGAGATAAAACACAAGTAAGGATCTGAATGAGTCGAATGATTAGATTACTCAATCCTCAGCAGAGCTTGATTAAGAACTTCCGCTGTAGAGGATTCTAGGGTTACAAAAGATATCTTAAAACCAAGACGTGAAATCTACTCCAAAAACTATATAAAAAGATGCATGCAAGCATCTATTAATACTCAAACCCTAACAAACAAATCATGGATGGACAGGCCCATATCGGATACAAAATAGGGCTATGAAACGAGCCCATGACGTAACACACTGCTCCTAACAATCTCCCCCTTTGCATCAAATGGGGCGAGACTCTACTTCGGCTTGCTAGACCCTGCAACATCAGCTTTCTTTGTGACACTGAACAGGCAGGGAATGATGGCAAGAAGAGTTATCCTGAAGCGAATGTACCACTGTATCATATCATTGAAGTACTTCTTGTCACTGTCCGAGTTTTGCTTGCATCGATTGATAATTCCCAGAACATACTCCAGACAAGATGTAGTGTAAAGATGCTTATCTGCCAGGGCAAACAGACACTTCTGACCTTCTCCTCTAGTGAACATAACTGAGTTTTGTTTCAAATCAATCCTCCCTATCTGCATTTTGTTCAGATCACTTGCAGAACCGACTGGGGCGACTGTAGGCTTCTTTCGGAGGACATTTGCAATTTCTTGATCCAGCTTGTCAACCTCAATGACATAGCATCCCAACATCCTCTTTAGGTGTTCTATGATCGGCTCATATTCCTTTTCATTGGTGAGGAGGATATTGTGCAGAATGATCCAATCATGAGGATTTAAGTTGGGAAGATCAGCAAGAGAAATGGCATGTTCGGTCTTCTCTGCTCCCCTCAATATTTTGAATCGAACATTGACAAAGTTTCCCTCTTTTGCAGGTTTGAGGACACGGACGTTGATGATTTTTTGCGCACTCCAAGTTTTGAACTGAGGTTGAGCGTACCTCAAGTAGAAATCAATCAACTCCCTATCAACCTTCGGGTGAGGATGAGGGACTTCAGCAATGTGACTGAAGGCATGAAAGATGAAGGCCTTTCGGGTCAGGGGCATGTCGAACTGTGAATCGACAGAATTGTCTCGATCTAGGGAGATCACAGGTTCTAGCCAGAGGAGACTTGGAGACTCGATAGCTTCTTTGAAAAGCTTTTCAAGTGTCCAAGGAGGGAACAAAATTTTTCGACTTTCAAGAAGATCATGAGCCTCCTTCGTCCTCCTTTCATTCGCCTCGGCTTCCCTAGCAACCCGATCATTCAGATCAAGTTCCTTGTCCCAGGCTTGCTTCTTCAGGATCTCTGCTATCGTTTCTTTATCATCATCACCATCACTATCACCAGTGACCTTCTTGCCTTTATCGTTACCACTCGAACCGGATACATGACCAGTTGGTGGTTCGGTTGCTTTGGTTAGAGTGGATGAAGAGATAGGAGGCGGTTGAGATTGAGCTGTGGAAACAGGAGGAGGTTGAGATTGAGCTGTGGCCTTCAGTTCTCCCCTTGTTTCGAATGTGCCTCCTACTCAGGAAGCCCTTCAATTCGGCTAAGCAAGGAAAGGGAAAGAGCAAGCTTCTCTGCAAGAGTTCGCCTCACCGAGTAGTTGAGAATCAGGTCATGGGCTTCAATGATGTTGGATAGAGCCCCGTGAACATCCGAAACACAACTCTGAACCACAGCTCTCTCAAACTGAAGAGAATCGATCTCCTTCTCTGCTTGGGAGAGCTGATGAGTTGCAAGATGGAGCTTAGAAGTTTTACGAGCAAGCTAATCCTTTGCAGTGGAGTTTGCGGCAAGAGTTTGTTGGAAGCTGAGTAGACGATCCGCAACAGAAGACTGAAAGGACTGGTTGTCTTCTTTGAGGGTTTGACGGAAGCTGGCAAAGTGTTGTTTTTCTGTTTCTAGTGAAGTGACCAGCTTCTCCACAACCGTGCGAATTTTCTTGGTATTAGTTTCGGATGCCCCCTGCAAGGATTCCAGAAAAATGTTAGCGTCTTGAAATAGTTTTTCAACTTTTTCGGTCGCAACAACACAAGCCTTTGTTGAGTTGTCAATGGCAGTAGCAGCGGAGCTAATTGAGGCATCATGTACTTTGGTGAAAGTTTCCACCATCCCCTTAATGGCGGCCTCCGAGATGTGAGATTTTGAGGTAGAGGAGGAAGCTACGAGATTATCAATCTTCTCGTGGAGTTCCGTGATGTGCTTTTTCGTAACAGGAGCATCATCATCATCATCACTTTGAACTTGGTAGGGGCTGTAGTAGATGGAGTCAAAGGTCATATCCTCCCCACCCAAGAAGGTCTCGGTTTCTGCTAAGGGAGTAGGAGAGGCGGGTGATGTTGCAGGTTCAGTGGTGTGGGTAGTTTCGGGTGTGGAAAGAGGTTCGGTTGTGAAGGTGGTTTCGGGTTGTGAAGTCCGAACCCCCATATCAAATACGTTGGTTTGAATCTCACTGGTGGTGGTTTTGGTGGCTTCAATGAAAATGGGTGGTGGTATAGGGATAGAGGAGGGTGGAATTGGGATAGAAGAGGATATGGGGGGAATGGAAATAGTGGTTGTTATGGTAGGCATATAAATGGGGTTAGTTATGGGGGGAATGGAAATGGAGGAGGTTATGATGGGAATGGAGGTTATGGTGGTAATGGAAATAGGTATGGTGGTAGGAGAAGGAGAAAGAGGTTTTGATGAAACTGGTACCTCATGTGCAGGCGAGTGAGGAGGAGTATCGCCTCGAGCTGACTCTTCTGAGTCAGATTGGTTAGCCTCTGAATCGCTTGATGAAGAAGCGAGAACAAGTTTCCTCTTCGGGTGAGTTTTCTTCTTCTTCTTTGGGGGGGGGGGGGGGATAGATCTATCTTTGAAGGTTTTCGCTTCTTAGGAGAAGGACCCTTCGCTCCCTTTGCTGCTTTCTTAATCTTCCCTTTTTCTGGTTTCTTCCCTCTAGCAGTTGGTTTATCTGCGTCATGGATGGATTGAACCATCACTGCATAAAGTTCCCTTGGACCCGAAGGACGAAATTCCTTGTAGGTCTTCATGATGATACTCTCCTTGGACACACCAGCATACATGGATTCCGAAATGGAGCCGATGAAGGAGAACTTGGTAGGATCAGCGACGATGATCTTGGTGGTGTGGAAGACACTGATGGAGGAGAGGGGGGGAATCGGCAACGGTGGGAACATGAAGCTTATCCATTGCCCACTTGGTGATCAGTGTCCAAAATCTGGCATAGGACACTTCAGTATGGCGAGAGGAGGAGGCAAGGCTCTGAATGAGTTGTTGCCAGAGAGCCGAGGCATAGTCGAGGTTTATTCCATTGTACAGACTATAGAGAATGGTCATGAACAATTTACTGGCCCCATCAAAACCAACACTTCTCTCAGATAGCCCCTTGAACAGAATGGTGAAGAAGCCGTTCCATGGAGGATGAAGACACGCCTTTTTAAACTTGGTGACAGTCGTGAGGATTTCTGTGTAGCCCATGTTGTAGAACATCAAGAATAACTGTCCCACAGTTATGGAGTCGGGATTAACCCTAGATTCATCAGGTTCAAACCCTAGAAGCCAGTAGAATCGTTGCTTGCAGATGGAGGTCTTGTGAGAAAGGAGGTCGAAGTAGATTCGATCCACTGATTTGTCATAATGAGCAGTGGAGAAGACTTGGGAAAGACAGATCATAGGCACAATTTCGACCTTCGACAGGGCTAGAACCAGTGGATAGTATTTGAGACACTCCACAATGGGATACATATAATGATCGTAGACGAGAGGGTTTAGATCGATCACCAGGCTTTGTTGAGTTCGAATGGGGAGAATGTTGGTGCGAGAAGAGGTTTCATGAATAGATGAAGAGTCCGCAATTGTTGAATGCAAGGTTGAAGATAATGAACAGTAGATAATGAATCGCCTGAGAAGAATCAGCCCCCAAATCTTCTTGAAACACGAAACGGTTCCAGATTTGACTGAATTGCGACGGTTGGCAACCCCGATGATGACGCAGGAGAGAGAAAAATTGTTTCTTTTTGCATGCGTGCCCGTCAAATCACTATTTAAGCTGTTACCCTATCGGCTGAGTCAACACCTTATCTGTTAAATAGCTGTCATCCAAACAAGAGATAAGGACGGAACCGAACCAGACTTTTGGAAAATCAAAGATTTTCGTGCATAGAGTGTCAAAGATAAAGAAATAAAGCGATATTTATGTGGGAATTTGTGATGTCAATATAGACACGAAACAATTGATCCCGTGCATGAATCACTTTCTTCAAAGTCAAGAGAGACTTTAAAGTGTCTGTATGGATTCCCGTTGAATTACAATCAATCACTTGTTAATAAGTGTTGAAAGGCATCTTTTGATAAGGCTTAAAAGGGTGGCTTTCGCTTCAGTTTAGAATCCCAGACCTTGACATAAGATCGAGACCAAATGAAGTACCTATGAGACCGATGTGGTCTGCTGAACAAGTAGGTTGGGATGTATGTATAGTGACTTGTTGGAGATGTTTGTTTGTGAAATCTCAAAAGATTAAAACTGGATTCTAAGGGAAGAAATGTCATGGTGATTAACAATTTCATAAGAATCACACAAAGCAAAGAGATTTCATGATACAACTACAAATGTAATTGTTTACCGTCAATTCATGTTAGGTATTGAATTTAGGGTTTCACTTAGCACGTAGTGACACGAGGCTAAGATCATAAACACAGAGATTGTGTAACCATAAACCTCAGTGGTAATTTCTGAGAGTCTCAAGGGTTACTATATGGGACCGAAATATGATGGAGAAAAATATTTGAGGTGGTGAAAAGAAACCAAAGTACCTCTGCTAAAAATAGTGACCAAGTAGTAAACTCTTAACCCATATGAGAAAAGAGTAAGGTAGCTCATGATTAGAATAAATGTAGCAGCCTAATTGGGAAGACAAGGTTTGTATATACCTAGTCATTAAGGCTTTATTCAAAATCAGTTGAGGCTTTGGACAACATGCAGTAGCATGCTTCTAGGGACGCTTAACTAGTATAAAGTGTGAGAATGATAGCTACCCCATCGATATTTAAACAAGAATAGAAGTAAAAGAAAGAAAATATTTTTGGAGATTTGCAATTTTTGAAAAGAGAAAAACCAAACAAAACAAAAAAAAACAAAAACAAAAAAATTGAACCGAACCCGAAATGGACCGAACGCTCGGTTCATTTCGGTTCAAAAAATTATTATTATTTTTTTTTGGAAAACAATTGTACATAAGTATACAACCATAGACAACACCTTTTTGAGATTGAGCGAAAACATGTGTAATGGGATCGAACCCGAAATTGACCGAGCGTTCGGTTCATTTCGCTTCCAACTGTTAGCTTTGAGATGGTGTTTTTGGTACCGACTCCGATTCCATCATTCCTAGACCTTGAAGGATTTTATTGAAACTAGCTTCAGGTAGGGCTTTGGTGAAGATATCGGCCAGTTGATCAGTGGTTCGAACAAAGTGAATTTCGACATTTCCATCCTCCACATGATCCTTAATAAAGTGATACCTCAGTGCTATATGCTTGGTCTTGGAGTGTTACATTGGGTTATGACAGATCCTAATTGCACTTTCTGAATCGCAATATAGTGGGATCTTTTTCATGTTGAGTCCATAATCACAGAGCTAGCTTTGGATCCAAATGACTTAAGATGTACAAGAGGCAGCTGCGATGTACTCTGCTTCGGCTGTAGAAAGAGAAACACATGTTTGTTTCTTTGACTGCCAGCTGACCAACTTCCCGTCAAAGAATTGGCAGCCTCCTGTGGTGCTTTTCCTGTCTAAACCACATCCTCCAAGGTCTGCATCTGTGAAGGCTTGAACAAAGAAGCCTGAGTTTGATGGATACCATAGACCGAGGGAGGTGGTTCGTTTCAGATACCGGAGTATATTTTTCACTACAAGCATATGTGGTTCACGAGGATTCGCCTGAAACCTAGCACAATAGCATACACAAAACATTATATCAGGATTGCTAGCAGTAAGGTACATTAAGGACCCAATCATCTGGCGTTACAGCGTAATATCAACTACTGGTTTTTCCAAGGAGGGTGTGAGTTTGGTGCCGAATGCCATTGGAACTTTGACCTTTGAGTCTCCTATCATGCCAAATTTGGCAAGAAGAGTTTTGGTGTATGCTTCCTAGTTGATAAAGATGCCTTCGGGTCCCTATCTAATATTTAAACCAAGGAAAAAGTTAATCGGACCCATTGAGCTCATTTCAAATTTAGTCTCCATCAGCTTTCTGAATTCAGTTGTTAAGCTGGGATTCGTTGAGCCAAAGATGATATCATCGACATAGATTTGAACAATCATAAGGTGGTTACCTTCCTTCTTACGAAAGAAGGTTGGGTCAACCAAACCTTGTTTAAATTTGGACATCTTTAAAAACTTAGTTAGCGTTTCATACCAGGCCCAAGGTGCTTGTTTCAGGCCGTAAACTGCATTGTCCAGAATATAACAGTGATTTGGGTACTTTTCATTGACAAAACTAGGAGTTTGCTCCACGTAAACCGTTTCTTCATGTTCTCCATTCAGAAAAGCGCATTTTACATCCATTTGGTAGACCTCGAAGTTTTTGTGTGCAGCATAGGCAAGAAATATTCGAACAGATTCCAGCCTTGCAACTAGAGCGAAAGTCTCTTCATAATCAATTCCTTCTTCCTGGCAGTATCCTTTCACAACTAGACGAGCTTTGTTTCTTATTACATTGCCTTCCTTGTCCATTTTATTTCTAAAGACCCATTTGAGACCAACAACCGAGGCATCTTGAGGAGTTGGAATGAGACGCCAAACTTTATTTCTTTCGAACTCATTAAGTTCGTCTTGCATAGCTTGAACCCAATCAGAGTGATCAAGAGCGGTGTTTACTGTCTTTGGTTCAACTTTTGAGACGAAAGAGTTAAACATACAGAACTCTACTTTTGAAAATAAAGAAGTTTGCTTTGCCTTCAGTTGAGATCGGGTCAACACCTTTTCAGAGACATTACCCACAACCTGTGAAACATGATGATCTCTAGTTCATTTGACAAGAGGAGGGTAATTTGGATCATAGGATGGATCCAGTTCAGCGTTCACCATCTCTTCTAATTCAGATTGACTGTCATCGTCATAAAACATATCGACATTCTCCCCCTCGACTGATGAGCGTTAAGGTGTTTCTTGACTTTCTGGTGCTACAGGAGTTTCGGATGCATTTGAGCTTTCGGGAGATACAGTACCTTCAGGTGCAGTAGAGCTTTCAGGTGCTACAGTACCTTCGGGTGCAGTAGAGCTTTCGGGTGCAGCTAGAGAAGAGTTCTCCCCCTCACCTTGTGAACTTGGTTGTTTTGAAGAAGACGGATTCTCCCCCTCAACTGAAGCACCGTGCTGAGAAGGTTTATTTGGAGCTGATTCTCCTTCACCCAATCGTTTGGCAGCTTCATCGACGATTTGCTTCAGATGGTCAACTTTGTTGTCTGCTGCATAGGCTTCTAAGAGAGTAGCCTTCTCCGGTTCATCGAATAACTCCACAAATTGCTCAAACTAATTTGCAATCGAGGCTGTGACTTGGCCTGTTTGAGAGAAGATTTCTCCAACTGGTTCTTCCATGGCCTTCAGCTTCTTAACGTAGCTATCATCAAAAGTCACATAGTACGTTTCTTCAATCTTTCTCGAATGCTTGTTTAAAACCCTATATGCTTTTGAAGTGAGAGAATATCCTAGAAAAATCCCTTCATCGGCTTTTACATCGAACTTGTTACGATATTCTTTAAAATTGAAGATAAAGCATCGTGAGTCGAACACGTGGAAGAATTTGAAATTTGGCTTTCTGTTTTTGATGATCTCATAAGGAGTGAGAGTGAAACGCTTATTGAGATAGGACCTGTTCTGCGTAAAACATGCTGCAGCAATAGCATCAACCCATAAATATAGAGGTAGAGAAGCGAAACTTAGCATGGTTCACGCCGCCTCACACAAAGATCGGTTTCGTCTTTCGACAATTCCGTTTTCTTGAGGGGTGTAAGGAGCTGAGAAGTTGTGACTGGTTCCTTTTTCTGCTAAAAAGTCTTCAAATTCTTTATTTTTGAATTCCATCCCATTGTTGCTTCTGATGTTGCGGACGACTTTCCTCACCTGCACTTCAACCTGCTTGATAAACATCTTCAGCTTGAGAGTTGCCTCAGATTTATGCTTCAGAAAGAACACCCATGTAAAACGTGAAAATTCATCAATAATAACAAGAATCTACTTGCTACCGCCAATGCTTTTGATAGAAGATGGACCACACAAGTCAATGTGAATTAACTCAAGTGGTTCAACGACTTTAGTGTTTATGATGGATAGGTGACTTTGACGACTCTACTTCCCCATTTCACACGCAGCACACAAATGTTCTCGATCAAGCTTGAGCAATGGAAGACCCCTAACATGACCTCCTATGACAAGTTTGTTGATATCCTTGAAATTGAGATGGGAGAGCCTTCAGTGCCACAGCCAGCTTTCGTCAGAATGTGCTTTGGATAATAGACAGATAGCTAGGTTTCCTTTGATAGGTTTGAGATTGAGAGGAAACATTTCGCCTTTGCGCTCTGATTTGAGAATTACTCTTTTTGTTTTCTTCTCTATTATTTCTAAACCCTCATCATCAAACCATACTTTAAGACCGGTACCTCCAACAAGCTGAGATACACTGATGAGGTTATGCTGTAGTCCTTCAACATATGCAACTTTTCTAATCGTGACGTCTCTATTTGTTATCATCCCATAACCTTTAATCGTTCCATATGAGTTGTTCCCGAACTTGAAATTCCCACCGTTTGGAACTGATCAAAATTCCCTCAGCTCTTCCTACCTTCCTGTCATGTGACGTGAGCAGCCACTGTCAATATACCATTCTTCGTCGAACTGCTCGTCACTGATAACCTGCAAAAATCAAGCAGATTTAGGAACCCAAAGTTTCTTGGGTCCACGTGAGCCTTTCACAGGAACAGGAATAGCAAGAGAAATGTCAACGAGATATGTTCTTTTTATTAAAGTTGTTTCATCTTTCTTCTTAATAGTGAAAACTTTAATTTTATTGGGATTTGTTATAGTCGGTTTGGAATGCTTTTGATCACTCTTGACCGAGGAAACCTTCGATTTTCCTTTCAAATCTGTTGATGATTTTGGATTTTGAGTTTGAACAGAATTGGATTTAGAATGGGGTTGAGAAGTATTAGAATGAGAGAATTTAGACTGAGAAGTTTTCTTGACTTGAGGTTCTAGGTGACCCTTTTGTTTGTGGTCATTAGTGAGACCAAACCTTGAACCTTGGTAACTTTTGCTCTCAGAACCGAACCTATGCTTTCGGTAGCTGGTGTTCTCTGAACCGAAGCTTTCCTTTCTGTTGTTAATACTTTCTTGCGGTCTGACTGCTCTTTTCTCTGACTTCTTGTCGTGATCAGAAAAACAGGCATTTTGAGATCGCCAGAACTGTTTTCGCTTTGAGAGATTCTTCTTGTATCTTAGATTCCTCTGCTACTTTTGATTTTTCACATGTCTAGGTTGCCTGTGAATATTCACCTTCTGTTTTGGCTTTTGAACAACATGTTCGCTCTTTATAGATGAGGTTTCATTTGTGGAGGTGACTTCTTCTACATGAATTTCTTTAGTGCCACTGGTACTTGGTACGTCAAAGTTGTCAGGCTTGTTCAGTGGCTCTAGTACATATCTTCCTTTTGTTTTCCAGGATGTTCGCTCTGATAAACCAACTGTTTCATCGGCATTATCTATGGGAGCAGACCAGAAGAAATCATCGCAGCCATCTACGTTTTCTTCGTTTACAATGGCAGTGAATTCAACCGTTTGATGTTCGGTTACACCTGTAACTTTATACACCTGATTTGGAGTAGTTCTCACCTTTTGGTATACCACTGCCTTTCTTTAAGAATGGGGGCTTATTTTGTGACAAACAAGCGAACTCCACAGAATTTTTAGAAATAAGATTTTTGTTGTTTTCGTGTTCACTCTTGACAAACTCAGAACAGTCGACTTCATCTTCTACAGAAATTACACTCATATCATCATCCTCGTTAAGTTTAGATACATTTTTAACATCAATTTTATTTTTTGAACTTAAATTGGCATTCAATGAGTCAAA
Source organism: Lactuca saligna (assembly GCF_052625555.1). Taxonomy (NCBI): domain Eukaryota; kingdom Viridiplantae; phylum Streptophyta; class Magnoliopsida; order Asterales; family Asteraceae; genus Lactuca; species Lactuca saligna. Next base: position 302,404,852 of record NC_136420.1, on the reverse strand, counting down.
TTTTTGTATGGTTTCGGTCCTTAGTTTCAGCTTATTGTTTTCATCCAAAAGATTTTTCAGCATGTCCTTATGGTCCTTGGACTTTATAAAAGATTCTATTTTTTCCAGACCATACATGTAAGTGGGATTCACATCATCAGACGATACAACACTTTCGCAGTTATATGCTTCAGCATCGATTTCATCCTCCTTAAACTCAAGGAAGTGCAAAATCATGGGATGAATTTTCTGCCCTATTTCACAGTTCAGATGAAGTTGAGTGATATTAGCATAAAGACGTTTAGCAATTAAACAAAAAACATTTCTCTGTTTCAAAAGTTTTAAATTGTCTCTTTGCAAATAAATGTTTTCATCTTTGGATTTAATCAGCTCTGACTCCTTCAGCTCTATCCACATTCCCCGTTCTTCACTCTTGGAAGACACCCTGCTTATTTGGTAAGTTAGGTTAGAATTGGTGACCCATGTTTGAGTTAAACTACTATCTAGATTTGAGATTCTTGAATTTAAGCTTTTTAATTCTTTTTCATACGAATTTGTGGGACTTTAAATGAAACAAAAACGGATTGTACCTTCTTGATCAATTCATCTAGCTCATTGATCTGCACGCTGAGAGTTTTTGCTGTGAAGCATAGGTCCTCTCGCTCCTGGAGTCTTCATTCCCACCATCCGTATTGTATCCCCTCATTTGAGATACATTTGTCACCATCAAACACTTCCCACCGCTTTCTTCACCTCTTGGAACGTATGCCTCTCCATGAGATGGTTTCCTGACCTCATCATCCTCTGAGTCGGTTGACCAGACCTGCACGCCACCGAACTCATCCTCCGCTGCCGAACCCTGCACAATTAAAGAATTCATTGAAGGGTTAGCAGTAGCTTTCTTTCTCTTGATCTCTTCTAGCTTTTTCATCAACAAGGCCTCTTCATCTTTTTCCTCATCCTTCTCTACCATTTTCTTTAGAACGCAGTCTTTGGCATGGTGGTTCTTTCCTCCACAGTAGTAGCAATTCACACCTGAATCTCCTTCAATTTTCGCCTCTTTCTTTGGTTCCTCTGTCTTCGGCTCCTCCCTAACCTTTTCAGAACTATAGCTTCCCTGCCAATTTCAGTTCTTATTGGTAGGGAATCTCATCTTGATAAACCTCTTTGGATTAGACACCATCATTGCATAATCTTCAGAAGTAAGAGCATAGTCTTCTAGGTTCAGATCTTCATCTTCTACCACATTTTTGCTTTTAGATAGGAGGGCCAAGGACCCCAAACTTGAGACCACATTCTTCTCTTGCATGACAATCTTTTCTTGGGATTTCAAAATTCCCACCAGCTTTGCCAGCGAATAAGACTTGAACTGCTCGTGAGCTTTGACTGTAGACACAACAACTCTCCATTCAGATCTTAGGCCATTCAAAAAGGTGACTTTCTGTTCAATTAGCTTCCTATCTATATCATGTTTGATCATCTTGCTAAGAAGATGATTGAAGCAATCGAACGTCTGAGTAACAGTTTCATCAGAATTCTGCTTAAATTCACCAAACTCAGACAAAATCAAGGTCTGAATAGAATGCGCCAAATCTTCATCTGTGGAATATAGCTCTCGCAGCCTATCCCAGATTTCTTTAGCGGTACTGCAGGAACTCACCAACCTAAATGTATCATATTGAAGAGCGAATCGGATCAGTCTCAATGCTTTAATGTTGCACTGAAACTTTTTCTTTTCGTCTTGAGCAACGTCTTTAACATCTTTTAACAGATCATTATACTCTTTCTGAGTTTTAATGATTTTAGACGTTCTTGAGTGAGCAAATGGTCCAGACATGATTGCTTCCCAGATAAGATATCCATTATCTTCAGATCCGATGACATAATCTTCAAAATGATGCGCCCATACTTCGTAATCCTGGGTGTAAAGAATAGGAATCTTTGTCGTTGATCCAATGTTGTTTGAAATGTTGATAGGATTAGATTGAGACTCGTCCATGCTTGATCGTTTAACCTGTTTGAAAGATCAGACTTGTAATATGTAATATTAGGGCAAAACAAATAAATACTAAGTTACGTCAATTATGGAATGACGACTCAATAAATATCAGTTAATGCGAAATAACCCTAATCGTAAACTCTTTCACAGAAAAGATGTGTTACACAGCCTCCTGCTCTGATACCACTTGTTGAGTTATAAAAACTCTTTGATCGATTAGATCTTTGTAACAGGTAAATAATGAACGTAAAAACAATGAGATAAAACACAAGTATGGATCTGAATGAGTCGAATGATTAGATTACTCAATCCTCAGCAGAGCTCAATTAAGAACTTCCGTTGTAGAGGATTCTAGGGTTACAAAAGATATCTTAAAAACAAGAAGTGAAATCTATTCCAAAAACTGTATAAAAAGATGCATGCAAGCATCTGTTAATACCCAAACCCTAACAAACAAATCACGGATGGACAGGCCCATACCGGATACAAAATAGGGCTGTGAAACGAGCCCATGACGCAACACATTGCTCCCAACATCAAGGAACTACCGCATCACAGATTTTACAATTTAAACTTACCGAATTATTAACAATACAAAGGTTTTCGTTTTATAAGAACACATACATATAAATTATAATGGGTATAGTTTATGTAACTTACATATTACTTTTCAAAGTTTAGAATACAATATGGAAAACAATCATATAAACTATAATAAATATGGTTTATGAGATATACTTACAGTTTATCCAATTCAAAGTAACTTTTCATTATTCTACACGTAACCATCAATATAGCATTTGTGAAACAGACTTCATGTACTTATCAAAGTACCAACCAAGTCTTGAAATTTAAACTAGAGTCTCATGGAGGGAGAGCGTAACACTTGTGTATAGATCTATACGGGACTGATAATCGCTCACCTTGATTATTCGCTACAGTTAGGTCGACAGGCCTAGGGTGACAAATGTCGTACCGATTATGATGCCTGAAGAACGTTGTGTTCAGGCCATCTTAGCTCATCAAGCATGGTTATGATAACTCAAAATTTGGTATTGAACAATACGATTAGTGTATGAATAAGTAAACAACTTCACATAGTTTTATTAAATAATAAAACTATAATATAGTATTTAACAAATACAGTTGGTGAATCCAGGTACTTACAATTACATAGTTTTTATACAAGTGCAATTGCATAATACTTTTCTTGGTTTTATCCACTATAGAAAAAACATACTTTTCTTGGTTTTATGTGAATTAAAACTACATTATACTATTTCAGAGTATAAAAACATTTACTCGTTTTGGTCTTAGGTAATTAAGACTACAACACATTACAATATAAAATTTAGGATATTCTAGGAAAACATACTTACATTTTCAAGGAAAAAATAACACATTTCAATTACAAACATGCTTATGAACTCAAGAACTTAACTGTTGACACTCTTTTCAAAACTACTTGTATTCTCAGGAAATCAGTAAACAGGTATCCAAAGGTTTTTGAGAAGAGGGAGCTTCGTAGAATCATGTCTTTTAGTTTTTGCTATACATTTTGATGTCAAGTATACATTGATTTGAACATGAATGTAAAACTATACTTTATCAATGTAATGGTTGTTTTGCTTTGATTACTATTATGCAATTGTTGTGATATTGTACATGACTTCATCCACCCCCAGACGTTTCTTCCGTTCCGGTTTGGGGGTGTGACAGGTTTTAGGTTAATCCTATCACTATACTGTATGACACTATGTGTCTTTAGAATGCTTTTTGTCTTTGTAATTCTTGCACAAATGTTATGCTTGTTAGTTGATGCCTATTGGGCGAGACTCGTTATGAGGCCATTTTATATAGATGTTGGGCGAGGCCCACAATTTGAAAACATATATGTTGGGTGAGGCCTGTTATATGTATGTTGTATGTAGTATTTTAGGAAACTCACTAAGCTTTGTGCTTACGGTCTTAAGCTTAAATTGTTCCATGTGCTTTTGGTAGGAAAGGGAAGGGGACAGTGTGATTGCACTACATCTACATTTATGTTTAGAGATTTTTCACACTCTTGATTTTATAACTCTAATTTGATGATGTTTGAAATAAATGGTTAACTACTCTCTTGAGAATGAACTTAATACGATTTTCCTGTAAATTTTAAATGAAAAATTTGGGTTGAAATTTGGGACGTTACTCATATATGAAATAAAACTATTATGAATTAGATTGGTTGATTGTCATGGATTTAAAAATAGCAAAGGGCTACAACCAAGTTCATAGGTACTTGCTGGGGAATATGTATTACACATGACATGTATCAAGATCAATACATGGAGCGTAGTCATGAGTGATATTTGATAAAATGGAGTATTTTGTATTCAATGACCTTAGGTACATATTTAGGACTTGAGTGTACCGATTTATTTGATTTCATATTTTTTGACATTATTCCTATTAAAATAAAATTATAAGGGCAATCGTTGGTTATAACATGAACGACATAAGAGGTGTATATAGTCAAGAATGGGTTGGTTCCTCATGTTCATTGAGAGTTAGAGATATAAGGCCTTACTAAAAGCTTAACACCATACAATATTGATTGGGATCCACGTCTAATGTTAAACATAATGTTTATGACAAATGGATAACTGGTACAAAACCTTATAACCAATTATAGCTTTGAGCTCTTGAAAACTTGTAGTTGCTAAATGAAACATCTTTGTGTGTTGTTGGGGGATTTGGTCTATTATTAGATGTCAACCAATATCTATGTCAATCTTTAATGAATCTTATGCAATTGGGAGATTGTTGGATGTATATTCATAAGCATCATTTTAGAATGATGTTTGCCATGTCATTTATTGAATAGTTATTAATAGTTTGATATTAATAAATATATTCAAATCTTTCATTTAATTAGGGAATAACTCTTATTTTATAAAAATAATATTTAAAGAGAGTATAACTAGTTATTAAATCATATAATTTAATTTAATAAATCTTGTATAAGTTTTTGGATAACTCAAATTCCACTGGACTTATTACATAAATTAGTTTAATGGGATGAAGTGTATGACATTTCACACCCTCTATCATCCTCACTAGTAGTTGAATCCATCTAGTGATGGGTTTAGGTTTCATGTTGGCTTTCATACTTACACACACAATGCTTTTACATGCCATACCTTTGCCTTATGTAAGGGTATGCGATTTATGTCTTATGTGCATGTATATAAAGGAGCATAAGGATTTCATTTAGTAGGTAGTCTTTAATCTCCTTCACTTCTTTCTAGAAAAAGTTGAGAGTTGCTTGCCCTCTCCCTCTCTTACTCTCATTTGAAGCTAGTTAAGAGTTTTCGTGCTTATAAAGTTCTTTTCATTTAAGAATTACTTTTGATAAGTTCTTACACGCTTAATATGTATTATAGTAGATGACGACTAGCATTTTTGATGATACATACTTGTTGGTGGACACATTATAGAGAACCTCGACTTTGAGTTTTTGCCATCTTCATTAACTCCCAATTGCCTAGTGGGATCAAAGTCTTCAAATGTTGATTTCTAAAGGTCATTCGGTTTTTACAATCTTTCTATATCATGTAAATGTATCCTTGGTGGTTTTGTTTTAAAATGATGTTAAAATAAATGTTATTTTAAAATCACTTATGTTTTCCGTTAACAAGAGCTTTGTTAAATAAAAATTAGGTTACCAATACCCATCAAGTAATTACAACCAAGAATGACGACAAGTAATTGCAACTCTAAATTAAACAAGGAGTAATATGTTATATTTTATAATAATGATGAAAAATTTTAATATTAATTACAACAAGGAATGTATAAAGTAATTACAATGATGAAGTAAACAATGAATAATATGTAATATATTATCATAACGATGAATAATGATTGTATGCAATCTTATATACTATGTGAAGTTGAAAACATATTGTACGTGTTGTTAATTTGAGTGATTGATCCATTAGGGGATTTGTATGTTTTCAATTTGACATTGTACAAATGGTTGGCTCACTAAGCAATTGTTAACACTTCTTTTTATTGTGTTTTTGCATATTTTCCTTTCGATGGTACGGTTGCTTAGGAGTGTAGGGTTCTTAGGTTGGGATCTTTATGGGTAGCTTATTATTCTTTTTAGTTAATTGATACCTCTTGGACGTGTATTGATGGTTATTATAACGTTTTAGTTTCTCATACTTAAATAGTTATCAGATTGGGAACTTCTGTTGCTTGATTCTATTAAAACATGTTAAAATAAAAGAAGTTTGTGTGGTCAAAATCACGAAGTTACAACTGCTGCATGAACAAATGATCTTAGTGCTCAGATTCTGTTTTTAATAGAAAAGAAGTAGCTGATTAAGACACAAGGCCTAGGCGGAAGCTTTCAAAACCACATGGATCATCTAACTTAAGAACTTCCCTTAATTAAATGTATTGATAAATTTTCCAACAATAAAGACCATTCATGTAATTTTGATTATTTTTATAAAGTAAACTAAAAATTTGATCCATGTGGTTTGCAAAAAACTATAGATGTGATCCTAAACGTTTTCAACTTGCACCACTCAAAGTGGGAACTTTTTATGGTTTTGGTCCATAATAATTTTGAAAATACTATTTTTCAATTGTTATTTGTTTTTACATTTTTTTTATATATTTTAGTGCTTCAGTAAATATATAAAACTCAAGTCCACCCTATGTCACCCACCATACATCTCTCTCTCTCTATCTCTCTCTCTCTCCTTTTTTTTCTCTCTTTGTTTCTCTCCCTCTCTCTCTCTGTCTATCTTTCTGTCTGTTTGTCTCTCTCTGTGTGTGTCTATATATGTCATCCTAGATGTTGAATGGCAGATCATATACTCCTCTCTTCAATAATCAATATCATACAAACACCATTGTTATTGTTACTAAAAGTCATTAACCTATATCTTTGTCTTGCATCTACACACCATGGACATGTCTCTCTTCTTAAAAATTTATCCAACCAACACCATCTCTATCACAAATTTGTGCTACCATGAATATGACATGAATTTGCATCCATTATGAATCTAGATCACTATGAATGTGACGTAACAAGATTGGGTTTATGATTTATTTTGAGATTTGAAATTGGGAGGATTTAGGGGTTTTAGAAATGATTATAAGGGTAAGATCGGGTTTAGTGATTGATTTTGAATTAAAATTGGAATATGGAGGATGGAAGGAGTACCACTTGGTCTAAAATGTTGATAACTCATATTTTAGTTATATATATATATATATATATATATATATATATATATATATATATATATATATATATATATATATATATATATATATCGTGTTATCATATTATTTTTGTGTTATGTATTGATGTTATTTAGAATAAAAGGTGCTTAATATGCTTTGAAGTTTTGAAAGATATAATACCTTACTGAAGCAAAAGGAAACAAAGTGGTTGGAAATTAAGCTGGAATGAAAAAGATAAGAAAATATGATGAATAACGCTAAACTCCAAGCGTGCAATATGCACTAAAAATGTGTCCGCAAAAGGATAACTTAGAGGACATGGGACAAATGTGTAGATGCAATGCGTCTATCTATAAATAGCCTTAAAATTTTTGACCTAATGATCATTATGACAATCTACCACAACTTAGTACATAAGTAACCTTCAAAACACCGTTGTGAGGGTCTAAAAGACGGCCAAAGGGATAATAAGCTGATATAAAGCAAGGATTTGAAGGATTGAAGAGTAGGAACATTCAGAAATCTATAGAGTTTGCTTTATTGACCATATTTGGCATTCTTCATGATTTATGGTTTGTTTTACTTTTTGATTTATGGTTTAATTTGACCAAACCTAAGTTAGGTTAAATATGAATAAGATTTAACGTGTGCGCTTACATTAGAAGATAAATATGTGTAAGAGTTACTTTTTATGACCAATAAGATTAAAGGAGATCAAATATTGCAAGAAACAAGCTTAATATTTTTTTTTTATCTTAGTGATTAATGAATTATAGTATCATTATATTAATTATGCTTACATTCAATAGGTGTAGAAATCAATGAATAATGAATAAATATCCATAGAACTATAATAATTAACCATGATTTTGAGATATAGTCTTATCTGAGTTGATGTGTAAAAATAAGCTTAATTCAAACTCCAAATCCAGTTTTAAATTTATAAATAAAAATAAGCTTAATTCAAACTCCAAATCCAGTTTTAAATTTATAAATGATACATACTAAACTGGCTACTAGCACCAGATAGTGTACATGATCAAAAATAGTATTCGTTGAAGCGAGTAAAGATGTTGAACTCAATGGGAATCGAACTGTAGTAAATATAATAATAAAAAAAAGTATTTTGAAATAATGAGATACTATTAATTAAAGGATACTTTTGATTATATTTTTTAATCACTATAGAAATATGGTTAATTCATATGAAGAGCAATGACAATTAGATAGGGATTCGTTGGATTCTAATTTGACTAACTCAATGCTAATATCATTAATCATACGATTCTAAGTTATCTACTAGCAATGATAGCTTTCCTAGAATTCTTCTATTTGTTCATATTATGTAATGAGTTAACAAGTATTATTTTCCCAAGGATAATGGAAATCTCTCAAATTATCCAAGTTACTGGATCAATCATAAATATTAATCTCATTTCTATTATGTTTAACCTAGGGTATCTCTCCATTAGTAGCCACTGCCTACGCTGTTGACTCATTTTTCTAACTTGGACAAATTAATAAGCAATGTGATTCAAGATACATAATCTGAACCTAAACATAAATCATGGACTCAATTATACAAACATAAAAAAATCTTTATCAATACTTATGGATCTTTAACTAAGCATTATCATATTATATTAAATAACTATCAAACTCCTTTCAACGAGTTAAACCATATTCATAGATCTTATACATCCAATAAAAAAATATAAGGACTTAGCCCACATATTAATCGCTAAATAAGATATAAAGTTACACTATATAAGTTACAAATCAAAACCAACTAAACTAAATACACTTAAGCCAAATCTAATGTCTTTCGACCTAGTACGACAATCCTACTTTGTGTATAATAGTGGCTTAGTGAATGAATCGTCAATACTCTCACATGTTCCTTATGCGTTTGTGACATATGTTCTTTAGTCAAGCGACTACATCGGTAATATCACAAAAGATCTCAACATAACCATCAATGCTTAGAAAAGAACTGAGATCTATGATGAACCTATTTAGCCACATAACCTCCTTTATAACATTATTAGCTACAATAAGCCCGCCTGGTATAGCTAAGGAGACAAAATGGGATTGATTGAAGTGTTTGCCTCGAGAGTTCCTTAGGGACGGGTAAGCGGTCAACTTGTTGTTGCATTTGCTTCGCTTACTGGGAAGTAGTGACCCTAGTAAGTACACTAAACACTCGATGACTCCATACCTTCTCAAGATTTGAAGTGATTTAGAGAAAGAACTAACAACTTTTTAATGTCTCTTTCCATACTTATGGAGTGGAGGCCATAGCATGTGAAGGCCCCCACCCTTATCGGTGAATGGGTTGTTGTTTTGGTCTACTAAAACAATGAATATACGGGCCTGTCCAGAAGGTCTATTAGAGCCTTAGAACCATGTTCTAAAAAGGCTAGAATATGTTCATATCTCTTAGTTACGACAAGATAGAATGTCTGGAGACACCATGGTTATAGAATTCATTTTAGGAGAACAACACAAGCTACAATGGCAAGTTCAACATGTATCTCATTTCCAGGTAGAAATGTCAGGTTGTTTTAGCTACTATTATTCCCGGATCAGCATAAGAAACAACAGGCTAGCAATAACAACAACATCAACAAGAATTTTTTCTAAGCACTCTTTCCTTACGGTCACTAGCTTCTCACTGTTGATTCGAGTTGTGAAGCTGGACAGCTCTTTAGTTAGAATCGCCAAGGGCACTGCTCCTCACCCCTAACCCCCTCAAGAGGGAACTCGTACTACCACTTTGGATCCCGTGGTCGTCCCCGAGAAGCAGTCACTCACTATGATTAACGTCCCCAAGTAAGTAACCTAGTGCTATTTTTTATAAGTTAATCAAACAATATTAAAATTATATAATATTGCTAGCCGACCTCTGCCCACTCCCAACTACTTGTCTATCGCCACTCAAAAGTTCAATCCATGGGTAAAAACTTTTGGTTGGCGTACTTCCTTTAAAGAATATTCGAGCATTACTTGGATTCTCAAACGGCTAAGGGACAAGACACACCAAATTGATAAAAGTTAAGCGGTCAAAAAGGAAATAAAAATGAAAAAAATAGCCATTTTGTACAATAATTAAAATTAGGTGGAAGGTATACGGCACTAGCATCCAAAACCGGATGCGCATCTCTTTTTCATAAATATATTTGACTACTTTCATAAATAATAAAAGGATGATTGCAAAAAGATATTTATCATTTTTTTTATCATTTTACTAATAGATTTGATATAATTTTAACCATTGAATTTAATATATTACTTTATTGAAATTTACATAAAATTATAAGAAATGTAATAATTTATATAAGAGATAGTTAGCAAGATATTGTTTTATAAATTAAAGAAAGTACCATGCACCCTTTTGCACATAAAAATTAAAGCATAACAAATTGGATAAATTGTTTACCAAAGGTCAATCGGTTAACATAGGTAATAAAATATGTGTTTTTTTTTCGTGTATTCAGTGTTCCTCACATAATTTTCTACCTTGATTAGTTGATTTCAAATGTTCGGTTCAAAGAGTCGTTTCCATTAACGTATATAACCAAAACCTAACCACCAACTTTGGAAAAATTGGTTTAATCAATTCTACTTAAATAAACCTTTTTATTATTATCATTATTTTTTATTTTTACATAAATTTCATACCTTAAACATCATAAAAATACATAGATGATGATATATTTATATTCTTTTTTGCGATACTTTATTTTAGGTATATATCATGTCTAAAAGAAACTTATGATGAATGAGAAATTAATGACTAAAATGAGGTAGTTTGATGAATTTGATAATCACTAAAATGAGGAAGTTTGGTGAGTTGGATAATTTGGTCTAATGGATTTAAGCCATCTACATAGGTTAGAGGGAAAAAATGACTTTATAAGTATATAGACATCAAAGTCTTGCAAGACTTATAACACCAAGTTCTTAAAGAACCACTTCTAGCATTTATATCATCCATTTTTCCACATTATTAAGTTGACGCAAACTTGTCAACAACAAATTTCTCTTACTAACTTTCAATGTTTAAAACGATATTGCATTGTGGGGTTAGTTTTCTTTGTTGTGGGGAGATAGTATTTTGAAAACCATCAAATGTGTACAAGTCCATTGGATATACAATTCCACACTAACTGTTCCACAAAATTTCTCAATTAAAAATATAAGAAGTCAATGGGACTAAAATTTGTAAATTTAGTCCCACCAAAAAGGGTGGAACAGAATTCGACAAAACAAATAAATAAATTTAAAGATGAATATACCCTCTACGCTTCTCACGACTCCTATCATTTTCAGATCATAAACATGAATAATTTTTCATCATTTGCATCTATAAATCGATCTTTTGTTTGTCTCCTCATTTCAGTAACATAATTTCTTTTCAAATATTCCCCTGGGAAACGTCCTGAAACGTCGAAGTTTTTTTTTCCTTGCATAATTATTCTAGAAAGTAGACATTTGAAATAAATATTGGTTAAAGGAAAAAAGAAGTCATGGAGCATACGATGTTGTCATATTCAGTAGACATTTGAAATAAAGCTTTTTTCCTGAAAGCACAATTATTCTTTTGTATTTGTTTTGCTTTGTTATTGTTGTTCTTATTTTTTTTTAGAGATCGATTCATATAAGTATTTCTTAGACTATTGTTCCGGTATTTCTTCAACTATGGTTCCGATCATTGCATTCATGTGATAAGTTTGATAAGAGCAAATATGATGTTGCCATATTCAGTGGTATTTTATTTTTGCAATATCTTGATAAAATAAGTTAAAATTTGATATATTTCGAGATAAATGATACTTTATATGATTTGAATTGGATAAATACAGAAAAAATCGAAGTTAATAAGTAAAAGGAATGATCGGATCAAGAATGGAGCTGATAATGGTAAAATGCAAAAAGTAACTATTTTTCTAGTAAATTGTGATGTCCAAAAAATACAAAGTAAAAATTTGAATTTTAAATAAGTTAAAACCATTCCTTTATTGTTCCAAAAGACGACAAGATTCAATTATTCACAAAACATCAGAGTAACTCGTAAAACATTCAGAATAAATCTTTGAGGGATGTAGTGTGATCAAGTCGGACCTTCCTTTTGAAACCAGAATCACCTGAAACATTTTAAACATAAACCGTACGTATGAAGCTTAGTTAGTTCTCCAAAATACCACATACCATACGCACATATCAGCTTAAGACTGTAACCGGTCTATTTCACCCTTGAGTCCCTTCCGAGTCTCTAAGTCCCTTCTGACTTCTTAAGTCTGTTCTGACTCCCCGAGTCCCTTCGACTCTTTGATTCCCTTCTGATTTCCTTTGTATCTTTCAACTGGTACGAGTCTATTTCACCCCATTACATCTAAACATATAATCATATTATCATAAGTCATAAAGACAACAAGCACATACAAGCATGTTAGTGAGTGTCATATGGACAACTATCATCCTACATATATAATCTAGTCGGTTGGAATTAGTGCCTTCGACAACAAGTATAACAAAGAGACTCACCTCAATCCATAGCATGGTAAAACAGACAATCGAGCTGCTACTATCAAAAGCTCTTCACTCTAGACATAACCAAAACTACACCGATTAACATTTAAGGAAAATTTCCAACTAAACAAGTCCAAAAATAAAAGGGCTAAAGTCAAACTAGTCAAAAAGTCAATGGTCAACCCTTTGTTGACCTACGCACTATGTACTCTAGCTCTATGTTGGGCGTAGAGCTTCAATCTAGAAAATCGGGCCTCAATTAGGCAACATGGGGTGTAGCCTGAATTAAACATGACGTACTGCCTCATGTTCCAATACTTACATTAAACACGTATTTCATTAAGACCTTTCACTCAAAGCTTAGATATGGTTCCTAATAGCTCCATAATAGATAAAGTTTCCAAATTCATCGATTAGGATGTTCCAAACAACCAATATCTAGTCTTTAAGTCTCAAAGGGACCAAAAAATGCATCTTTCTCATTTTAATTCATTAAGTCTAAGTCTCTAGCCTTCAAATCTAAATCACTATGATGTTTAGATGGATAACGTGTCGAACTTTATCCATAACAAGGTCACAAAATTTCAGGATCTAAACACTATGTAGTCAAATGACCAAAAGGTGGAAAATATGACAAATGATTAGATCTATGAAACTAATGAACTAGTTAGAAGCTTTCTACTCACAATGGTCTAGAGATGGTGTAATATTGATAGATCTACGCTTGAACTCTTCTTCCATACACCTTGTCACCTCTTTACTGTTCAAGGTTCAACCTTCTAAAGGAGAAATAATCTCATAAATGATGCCAAGGATCAAAATAAGTAAGAGGAAGGCTAAGGTTTCTCAAGGATAAATCTTAGTTGATGGAAGCTGGAAATGAGAGGTTTCGCCATAAGTTAGAGCCCTTAAATATGGCTCAAAACCAAAGGTTTAGGGTTTTGTTTTGTTCAGATTATGCCCTGCATAATAATAAATTATGCCTTGTGTAATTCATTAAAACCTGTTATGCCCTGTGTAACCCAAAAATCCCTAATTCTCACTTCAAATTCATGTTAGGGCTAGGATCCTCAAAGCATTTAGGATCCTCAAACCTTATCAAATATTCAGGATCCTCAACTATCTTAAGATCCCGACTATTACCATTATTATTATTACTTACTAACATTTATAATGGTTGTATTTCATTTTTAATTGACACATGTGCAGAAATAGTCAAGAGAAGACTTATTCTCAACAGAGAGTCATATCAACTATGCTAAAGACTCGAAATACCAAGTCCAAAAAACATTCACAAAGCTGTTCAAAGAGGATCCTCGGAATATATGACATCTTTTTAGCTACTTTAGACTATAAATTGGCACATGTATCTCGCACACGACACACCCTATGTCACACCCCCGGACCAGAACAATGGAAACGTCCGGATATGGGTGACGCCATTGTGCAGTATCATAACAACTGTATATAATTGAAACATAGAAACCCATACATCATACATCAATAATACAAGCTTACATTGTTTACATCATGTTTATGTTTTCAATTTTACACAAAATAAACATCAGTAAACTGATGGATTTTGAGCATTTTAACACTTCCTAAGTATACATGCAACCCTAATAAACCTTGGATCTATGTTTGTCTAAATACATGCAAAATTTGGTTTCCAAGGTTCATCATCCTATCTAGCATACATGGGGAACTTTTATCTTAAAAGGATGGCTAGAATTACATACCTTGTAGTTGATTTTGATTCCTTGAAACCTTGAGAGCCTAGCTCCACAAGTGTGATGCCTCAAAAGCTTCACACAACACCAAATGCTTTTGGAATGACTTTTGAAAGAATACACACACTCTAAAAATCAGCCAAGTCCTCACTTCTCTTTTGTGTAGCCGATTTTTGTGGATACTATGTTCCTTATATAGTGTGACACATCTAGGGTTACACCATGTAAACCCTAATGTGTCATGACTCTTCATTTCCATGACCCATGGGTTTGTAACTCCCATGGAGCATGCATGGAGTATCCTATGGGTTTAACCCAACTTGATAATCCATGGAGCCACTTAGCCCACTATACAAGTTATGGATGATTTACACAATTAATCCATATATTTAATTAGTTATATTTTGACCACTTAATTAATTCTAAATTAATTCTTGATCAAACTAATTAAATAATACTTTTAATATATTAGAACTTGTAATATATTAATAAACCACAAGTGCTATTTCTCTTGTTTAGTGTATCCAATTGCATCATTCCATGCAACCCAAATGGACCATGCTGGGTCGGGTCAAGTACATACCAGAAATAGTTATGGACTTAGACACCTTATCCAACAGTCTCCCACTTAGATAAGTCTAATAAGTGTAACTGCAAGTATGACTCCAGGAACCGATCAACAATCTTAGCTCTTTGAAGGTTTCTCGGAATTGAGAAGATGATGATACGCCATTTAAGATAATTAATCATATAATCCTCTACTCTAGATATCAGCCGGACAAATACATGGAACAATGTCTTACTTATTGTCCAACAGTTTGTTTCCTAATTTCCGATTTGTTTGACAAAGAACTTAAGTGAACACATCAACATAGATCGGGCCCGGTACATGGGTCAAAACAAAATCATCGAGGGGCCCATATATCAGCTTCTAATCCAAGAAGGAACAGATAAAATTCGACTCATATGTTTGTTCTACCACTCATTGAATTATACACAAAAGCACGTTTTATAACATCGAGTTACCAATGCATTTTCGTAAAATCAATGCATAAACAACTCATAAGTAACAAATTATATCTCTAGGTTTGAAGACTTATATGATATTATTGTCTCACGATCACTCGAGATAAATTCCATTAAGTGATTCCAGTAAGCGTGGGTTGAGTCCAATGCTCAGAACTTATGAGCACTCATGATTGTTGCAGCCATGTCTAACAACTTAGACCTCTGCAACCAATCATGACAGTCTTGATTCATACCTACTTCCGACATATGACCGACTGTGGAGGTTTGAATAATATGATATACCAAACATAATTCTTCTGGAAGTCAAAACATGCAAAAGAAATATAGTAAACGATCGACAAGAGATAGCAACACTTTACTCATAAATAAAACACCTTTTATTCATCATCTAATATCAATTACACTTTACAAATTTCGAGGTTATCTAACTACTAAATCTAATATCATCCTTCAACACTATGCTCTGAGCATGCTGGAGATGCTTAACCCGAGTCAATCCCTTCGTGAAGGGCTCTGCTGGGTTCTCATCCGGTGATACCCTCTTTGCCACGAGAAGTCCTTCTTCTATTCGATGTCTGATGAAATGGTATTTTCTGTCGATGTGCCTGCATCTCCCGTGATCCCTTGGTTCCTTCGCTAAGGAAACAACACTTTCACTATCACATAAACTTTCCATTGGCTCCTTAATAACTGGTACAACTCCAAGGTATCCAATGAAGTTCTTCAGCCATATCGCCTCCTTTGCTTCCTCGCTAGCTGCTATATACTCTGATTCGCAAGTTAAATCAGCCACTGTCTCTTGCTTGGAACTCTTCCAAGAAATGGCTCCTCTGTTTAAGGTAAAGACCCAGCCTGACTGAGAGCGGAAATTATCCTTATCAGTCTAGAAGCTAGCATCACTATACCCTACAACTCTCAAGTCATCAATCCCACCGAGGGTAAGAACCCAGTCCTTAGTCCTCCGTAGTTAATTAAGGATGTTCTTTACAGCAACCCAGTGTGCCTTGCCAGGGTTCCCCTGATACCTGCTAACCATGCTCAAAGCAAAGGCTACATCAGGTCGAGTACACGTCATAGCATACATGATCGATCCTACAACCGAAGCGTAAGGCATTCGACTCATTTATGCTATCTCAACCTCAGTACTAGGGCTTTGTGTCTTACTCAATCTAGCGTTACTCTGGATGGGTAACTCTCCTTTCATGGAGTCCTGCATGACGAATCTCTTCAGCACCTTATCCAAGTAGGTACTCTGACTAAGTCCAATTAGTCTTTTAATCCGATATATCAAGATCCTTATCCCTAGAATATAGGTAGCTTCTCCTAGGTCCTTCATAGAGAAAACTTCCCAAGCCAGGACTTAACTTCCTGTAGAGTTGGGATGTCATTTCCTTTGAGTAGTATGTCATCCACATAGAATACCAAAAAGCTAACTATACTCCCACTAGCCTTGACATATACACATGATTCATCTTCACTCCTAGAAAAGCCAAATTCTTTGACTTTCTCATCAAAGAAAAGATTGCATGTGCGAGGTGCTTGCTTTAATCCATAAATGGATTTCTCAAGCTTACACACTCTATTGGGGAACTATGTATTGACAAAACCCTCTGGCTGACTCATGTAAACATCCTCAACCAATTTTCCATAAAGGAAAGCGGTTTTGACATCTATTTTCCATATTTCATAGTCATGAAATAAGGCTATGGCTAACAAAACCCTAATAGACTTAATCTTGGCCACTGGAGAAAAAGTCTCATCATAATCAACCCCCAAAGTTTGTGAGAAACCCTTTGCAACTAGTTGTGCCTTATAAGTGTATACATTACCATCCATGTCGGTCTTCTTCTTGAAGATCCATTAGCAACCTATAGTCTTACGACATGGTACATTCTCAACCAAGTTCCAAACTTGATTGTCATACATGGACTGTATCTCGCTGTCCATTGCCTCTTTCCACTTGGATGAATCAGGGCCTGCCATGGCTTCCGCATAATTGTTAGGTTCATCCAAACCTATCAGTGTCTCATCACTGATAAGTGTATCACCTTCCACAGTAATATGGAATCCATAGTAACGCTCAGATGCATTCCTAACCCTTGTGGAACGCCTTAGAGGTACAAACTTGTCAATTAGCTCAATAGGAATTTCCTCTTCAAATTGAGTGCTAGGGTTTGAAGTTTGTTCACCACTTGACTCTTGAATTTCTTCAAGGTCAACTGGCCTCCCACTGTTTCCTTGGCTTATGAACTCTCTCTCTCTCTCTCTCTCTCTCTCTCTCTCTCTGTCTCTGTCTCTCTGTCTCTCTCTCTCTCTCTCTCTCTCTCTCTTGACAAACCTCTTTGCTACAAAGACCACATTTTCACTAGGTCCGTAGAAGAGGTAACCAAAGGATTGTTGCGGGTAGTCGATGAAAATACACCTCTCGCTTCGAGGTTCAAGCTTATCATGAGTCTCGCGTCTCACGAAAGCCTCGCAACCCAGTCCATGAAAATACACCCCAAATCTTGATGTGGTCTAGTTTGGGTACTTTACCAGTCCATATCTCATGAGGAGTTTTGGCATCTTTCTTTGTAGGGACCAAATTAAGGATATGGGCGGTAGTCTCTAAGGCATACCCCCAAAATTAGATTGGTAGCGAAGCTCGACTCATCATGGAACGAACCATGTCTAACAAGGTTTGATTACGCCTCTCAGCCACACCATTCAACTACGGTGTCCTGGGAGGTGTCAATTGTGAGACAATCCCAGATTCCCTAAGATAGTCAAGGAACTCTGAACTAAGATACTCACCACCTCGATCAGATCGAAGCATCTTAATGTTCTTGCCCAATTGATTCTCGACTTCCTGTTTAAACTGTTTAAACCTTTCGAAAGTCTCTGACTTATGCATGATTAAATAGACATATCCATATCTACTGTAATCATCAGTAAAAGTCAAATAATAACGATTAACATCCCTTGTGGCATGTTTGAAGGGTCTACACACATCCGTGTGTACAAGATCCAACAATCCTTCACCCCTCTCACAAGAACCTGTGAAGGGTGACTTTGTTATTTTTCCAAGTAAGCATGATTCGCAACTATCATCTGACTTTAGGTCAAATGACTCCAAGACTCGATCATTTTTGAGTTGGCCTATGCGTTTCTTGCTTATATGTCCAAGACGACAATGCCATAATGACGCTTTATCCAAGTTATTATCATTAACAAAATCAATACACAAAACATTATTTCCTAAGTTATCAACCACAAATACAGTTTCATACACACCATCACAAGGTAATGATTTAAAATAAAGAGCATTATTAAAGAAAGCATTAATCGAACCAACTTCATTATCAAATGAAAAGGTAAAACCTTGTTTATACAATGCATGAAAGGAAATAATATTTCTTGCCATTTCTGGCGAATGACAACATTTATTCAAATCTAAACTAAACCCACTACTTAGAGATAAAGTATAAACTCCAATCTTGGTGACAGGTAAAGCTTTCCTATTCCCCATGATTAAGTTTATTCTTCCATGCTCCTCATTCACACTTCTTCTTTGTCCATACAAATAAGAACAAATATGAATACCACAACCGGTATCAAGGACACAAGAGTTAGAATGGGGTGAGTTATTGGATAAGATAGTGTAAATACCTGCATGGTTGGGTTTAACTTTCCCATCCTTCACATCTTGCTGGTACTTTGGGTAGTGCCGCTTCCAATGTGACTTTTCATGGCAATAGAAGCATTCAGCCTCTTTTGGGTCAGAAGAAGGAGTGACGAAACCTTTCTTGGTTCCACTTGAAGAAGAGCCATCAAGGGTACTAGCCTTGGTACCCTTCAAAGAGATCTTCCCCTTCTTCCCTCAACCTTTCCCGATTTCCAGAACCGGGGCAGAGTTTGGAGTAGGAGTGTTAATAACTGACTTACTCTTAAGACCTGATTCTGCGGTCTTGAGGAGTCCCTGAAGTTTGTTGAGTGTGACCTCTTCCTTAATCATGTGATATGTCATGTAGAATTAATCATAGCACGATGGTAAGGAGTGCAAAATGATATCTATTGCAAGCTCCTCAGGGAAGTTCACATTAAGCTTCAGCAACCGATCCACATACCTTTGCATTTTCTGCATGTAGCTCGTGATGGACACTCCGTCCTTCATCATGGTTGTTATCATGGAGCAAATGATTTTGTACCTCTCTTGTCGTACACTTCGATGGTATCTTTCCATCAGATCTTGGTGCATTTCAAAAGGGTAGAAGTTCTCATAGGACTTTTTGAGTTCTGTTATCTTGGTGCATTTCAAAAGGGTAGAAGTCCTTGTAGTGGGTAATCATCCTGATGTTTCTGATCCATTCATTGAAGTTGGATCCATCAAAAGTGACTTCCCCACACAAGTTTATAAGGGTAAAGGAGCCATTAGGATTAGAGCCAGAAGGAGCGTTGTTTGAAGACATCTGAATGAAGAGAACAACATTAGTTTAGATATTAAGAAAGTCCTTAATAAAACACCCCAATGTAATATTAAGGCTAGGATCCAATCGCAATATATTATAACTTAGAAGAGGTATGTCGTAATCCACGATATAACATATTTGAAAGGTAGGTGAATGACGATTCACCAATTTCTACCATGAAAAATGAAATATAATTATTAGGTTTTTAATTGTTTATTAGAAATTCCTAGATTCTTTGAGATTCACTTTTCAATGGCATGTTACAATCTCCAGTGTGCCCTACAAGTTTTGTGACTGGGATACCGAGGATCACAAAACGAGGTGTGAAGTAACCATGCAAATCACTTGGTACCCTTAAAGTTTATCACTTAATCGATGTGCCGGTAAACCACACACGCTCTACCGATACTATGATAAGCCTTAAGTCACACTTTATCTACCTTGTTAAGTCCAAGTTAGTATGCCGGTTAACCACACATGCTCCACCAATGACTTAAACAAAGTGTAAAGTGTAATTTCATGGATTGGCACCTTATTCACATTTTTCCTAAAGTAACTAAGATTGGGAATTTAATAAAAGCATTTAGTTACTTTATAATTTTCATCATACTTTTAATGAGAATTTATAAGTCCTTGTCCTACCCGCTCGGCTAATGACCCTCCACCGATCAAGGAAGCGGTGGGTGAGAGTGGACACCCATTAAGTTGCCATTTTGTAGGTAACAACCTTATACCCGCCTTATAGACCGGCTTCGTGAATGAGGCGTACTAGCGGTAAGACGACATAATCTTATATATATATATATATATATATATATATATATATATATATATATATATATATATATTAATTTATAATATAACGTATAAGGGTTGAATTTTAACTTTTAAAATTCTAAGGGTTGGAACTAAAGTTTATTAAGTGACTTTACATGTTCCAAAACTTGAGGCTAAGTTTTGTAACTGTACAAAACCTTTCACATTCATAACTTATGAGTCATTTAAAATAAGACTCTTCATTTTATAACTTATGTGTTCTTTTAATGGCTTTTAACACAAAGGGACTTTTGGTTATGCATAACTTGAGGACAAGTTATGGACTCCATTAAAACACATAAAGATCATGAATTAATCATATTAACAAGTAACTCCTATGATCTATCAAGAACTCATAAGAACATGAATATTCATGTCAACATTTCAAGAACATATGAACACATATAATCATGAAAAATTGATATTAGCTATTGTAAATGGATTAGAACAACCATTACACAATCTAAAACAAATTTTATAATACCAAAACAGTTTAGGGTAATGTTTCTAGTCCATTTCCAGCAGCACAAATCGAATTTCTGCATTCTGCATGACCAACTCGTCGAGTGCACTAACAGACTCGCCGAGTTGGTTGCATTTACACTTGGACTCGTCAAGTCCTCCCCATGGACTCGTCGAGTCCCCTGAGTAGACACCAAAAATAATCGATTTTTAACACTATTTTGCATCAAGTATTCACAAACAAGTCGAGGCTCTGATACTATTGATGGGTTTTGAGCATTCTAACACTTCCTAAGTGTACATGCAACCCTAATAAACCTTGGATCTATGTTTATCTAAATACATGCAAAATTTTGTTTCCAAGGTTCATAATCCTATCTAGCATACATGGGGAACTTTTATCTTAAAAGGATGGCTAGAGTTACATACCTTGTAGTTGATTTTGATTCCTTGAAACCTTGAGAGCCTAACACCCTTAGTGTGAGGCATCAAATGCTTCACACAATACCTAATGCTTTTGGAATGAATTTTGAGAGAATGCACACACTCTGAAAACCGGCCTAACCCTCACTTCTCTTTTGTGTAGCCGATTTTTGTGGATACTATGTTCCTTATATAGTGTGACACATCTAGGGTTACACCATGTAAACCCTAATGTGTTATGAATCTTCATTTCCATGACCGATGGGTTTGTAACACCCATGGAGCATCTATGGAGCATCCTATGGGTTTAACCCAACTTGTTAATCCATCGAGCCTCTTAGCCCACTATACAAGTTATGGATAATTTACACAATAATCAATATATTTAATTAGTTATCTTTTGATCACTTAATTAATTCTAAATTAATTCTTGATCAAACTAATTAAATAATACTTTTAATATATTAGAACTTATAATATATTAATAAACCACAAGTGTTATTTCTCTTATTTAGTGTATCCAATTGCATGGTGCCATACATCCCAAATGGACCATGCCGGGTCGGGTCAAGTACATACCAGAAATAGTTATGGACTTAGACACCTTATCCAACATAAACAAATTTCCTAAACACAACAAATTAATCTTGAGTCCACAATCCATAACCTACTTACTGGTTTCTTGATAATACAAGTCGTTTGAAAAACATCAACATAAAATATGTTGGTCAGTTCATAAGCATTTTCTTATAAAAACTTCGGTAGTTGTTTAGAAATCCAGAAAATCCAATATTTTCTTATCAAAATAGTTGTGAGTCTTGTTTCAATTCGAATATAGTTGCATGTGTACCTTAATTCATTGTTTTCGAAATAGTAATAAATCGTTTTTCCCAGAAAATCATATATTTTCAGAAGTATATAAAAATAGTAGCTTTCATAAAATCATAACACTTGTGCGAAAAAGGTTTCATTGAGGTATTCAAAACATAGTTGATTTTATGCTAAAAGTGAATTTTGTAAATACACATTTCTAATATATTCTAGTGAGTTGTTATAACTATACTGATGTGACGGAGTGCCTGTTTTGACGTTCTTCAGGCGTCGATTTTGTTCAAGACATTTGTCACCCTAGACTGGCTGATCTAGCTGTAGCAAACAACGAAGGTGCGGGGTGTCAACCACGTATAGATCTATACACAAATTCCTGCTCTCCCTCTAGGAGACTCTAGTTATAACTCTTAGAGCAATTAAAGTGTACAATATTGTATTAATATATGTATTGTGAAGATTTTTTTGACTAGAATACTAACCGATCTTTGAGATAATCGTGAAAATCATTATTTACTAAATAAATAATAATAATAATAATTGTAGTTGTAACTAGAAGCATTCAGCCTCTTTTGGGTCAGAAGAAGGAGTGACGAAACCTTTCTTGGTTCCACTTGAAGAAGAGCCATCAAGGGTACTAGCCTTGGTACCCTTCAAAGAGATCTTCCCCTTCTTCCCTCAACCTTTCCCGATTTCCAGAACCGGGGCAGAGTTTGGAGTAGGAGTGTTAATAACTGACTTACTCTTAAGACCTGATTCTGCGGTCTTGAGGAGTCCCTGAAGTTTGTTGAGTGTGACCTCTTCCTTAATCATGTGATATGTCATGTAGAATTGATCATAGCACGATGGTAAGGAGTGCAAAATGATATCTATTGCAAGCTCCTCAGGGAAGTTCACATTAAGCTTCAGCAACCGATCCACATACCTTTGCATTTTCTGCATGTAGCTCGTGATGGACACTCTGTCCTTCATCATGGTTGTTATCATGGAGCAAATGATTTTGTACCTCTCTTGTCGTACACTTCGATGGTATCTTTCCATCAGATCTTGGTGCATTTCAAAAGGGTAGAAGTTCTCATAGGACTTTTTGAGTTCTGTTATCTTGGTGCATTTCAAAAGGGTAGAAGTCCTTGTAGCGGGTAATCATCCTGATGTTTCTGATCCATTCATTGAAGTTGGATCCATCAAAAGTGACTTCCCCACACAAGTTTATAAGGGTAAAGGAGCCATTAGGATTAGAGCCAGAAGGAGCGTTGTTTGAAGACATCTGAATGAAGAGAACAACATTAGTTTAGATATTAAGAAAGTCCTTAATAAAACACCCCAATGTAATATTAAGGCTAGGATCCAATCGCAATATATTATAACTTAGAAGAGGTATGTCGTAATCCACGATATAACATATTTGAAAGGTAGGTGAATGACGATTCACCAATTTCTACCATGAAAAATGAAATATAATTATTAGGTTTTTAATTGTTTATTAGAAATTCCTAGATTCTTTGAGATTCACTTTTCAATGGCATGTTTCAGTCTCCAGTGTGCCCTACAAGTTTTGTGACTGGGATACCGAGGATCACAAAACGAGGTGTGAAGTAACCATGCAAATCACTTGGTACCCTTAAAATTTATCACTTAATCGATGTGCCGGTAAACCACACACGCTCTACCGATACTATGATAAGCCTTAAGTCACACTTTATCTACCTTGTTAAGTCCAAGTTAGTATGCCGGTTAACCACACATGCTCCACCAATGACTTAAACAAAGTGTAAAGTGTAATTTCATGGATTGGCACCTTATTCACATTTTTCCTAAAGTAACTAAGATTGGGAATTTAATAAAAACATTTAGTTACTTTATAATTTTCATCATACTTTTAATGAGAATTTATAAGTCCTTGTCCTACCCGCTCGGCTAATGACCCTCCACCGATCAAGGAAGCGGTGGGTGAGAGTGGACACCCATTAAGTTGCCATTTTGTAGGTAACAACCTTATACCCGCCTTATAGACCGGCTTCGTGAATGAGGTGTACTAGCGGTAAGACGACATAATCTTATATATATATATATATATATATATATATATATATATATATATATATATATATATATATATATATATATATATATATTAATTTATAATATAACGTATAAGGGTTGAATTTTAACTTTTAAAATTCTAAGGGTTGGAACTAAAGTTTATTAAGTGACTTTACATGTTCCAAAATTTGAGGCTAAGTTTTGTAACTGTACAAAACCTTTCACATTCATAACTTATGAGTCATTTAAAATAAGACTCTTCATTTTATAACTTATGTGTTCTTTTAATGGCTTTTAACACAAAGGGACTTTTGGTTATGCATAACTTGAGGACAAGTTATGGACTCCATTAAAACACATAAAGATCATGAATTAATCATATTAACAAGTAACTCCTATGATCTATCAAGAACTCATAAGAACATAAATATTCATGTCAACATTTCAAGAACATATGAACACATATAATCATGAAAAATTGATATTAGCTATTGTAAATGGATTAGAACAACCATTACACAATCTAAAACAAATTTTATAATACCAAAACAGTTTAGGGTAATGTTTCTAGTCCATTTCCAGCAGCACAAATCGAATTTCTGCATTCTGCATGACCAACTCATCGAGTGCACTAACAGACTCGCCGAGTTGGTTGCATTTACACTTGGACTCGTCAAGTCCTCCCCATGGACTCGTCGAGTCCCCTGAGTAGACACCAAAAATAATCGATTTTTAACACTATTTTGCATCAAGTATTCACAAACAAGTCGAGGCTCTGATACTATTGATGGGTTTTGAGCATTCTAACACTTCCTAAGTGTACATGCAACCCTAATAAACCTTGGATCTATGTTTATCTAAATACATGCAAAATTTTGTTTCCAAGGTTCATAATCCTATCTAGCATACATGGGGAACTTTTATCTTAAAAGGATGGCTAGAGTTACATACCTTGTAGTTGATTTTGATTCCTTGAAACCTTGAGAGCCTAGCACCCTTAGTGTGAGGCATCAAATGCTTCACACAATACCTAATGCTTTTGGAATGAATTTTGAGAGAATGCACACACTCTGAAAACCGGCCTAACCCTCACTTCTCTTTTGTGTAGCCGATTTTTGTGGATACTATGTTCCTTATATAGTGTGACACATCTAGGGTTACACCATGTAAACCCTAATGTGTCATGAATCTCCATTTCCATGACCGATGGGTTTGTAACACCCATGTAGCATCTATGGAGCATCCTATGGGTTTAACCCAACTTGTTAATCCATCGAGCCTCTTAGCCCACTATACAAGTTATGGATAATTTACACAATAATCAATATATTTAATTAGTTATCTTTTGATCACTTAATTAATTCTAAATTAATTCTTGATCAAACTAATTAAATAATACTTTTAATATATTAGAACTTATAATATATTAATAAACCACAAGTGTTATTTCTCTTATTTAGTGTATCCAATTGCATGGTGCCATACATCCCAAATGGACCATGCCGGGTCGGGTCAAGTACATACCAGAAATAGTTATGGACTTAGACACCTTATCCAACATAAACAAATTTCCTAAACACAACAAATTAATCTTGATTCCACAATCCATAACCTACTTACTGGTTTCTTGATAATACAAGTCGTTTGAAAAACATCAACATAAAATATGTTGGTCAGTTCATAAGCATTTTCTTATAAAAACTTCGGTAGTTGTTTAGAAATCCAGAAAATCCAATATTTTCTTATCAAAATAGTTGTGAGTCTTGTTTCAATTCGAATATAGTTGCATGTGTACCTTAATTCATTGTTTTCGAAATAGTAATAAATCGTTTTTCCCAGAAAATCATATATTTTCAGAAGTATATAAAAATAGTAGCTTTCATAAAATCATAACACTTGTGCGAAAAAGGTTTCATTGAGGTATTCAAAACATAGTTGATTTTATGCTAAAAGTGAATTTTGTAAATACACATTTCTAATATATTCTAGTGAGTTGTTATAACTATACTGATGTGACGGAGTGCCTGTTTTGACGTTCTTCAGGCGTCGATTTTGTTCAAGACATTTGTCACCCTAGACTGGCTGATCTAGCTGTAGCAAACAACGAAGGTGCGGGGTGTCAACCACGTATAGATCTATACACAAATTCCTGCTCTCCCTCTAGGAGACTCTAGTTATAACTCTTAGAGCAATTAAAGTGTACAATATTGTATTAATATATGTATTGTGAAGATTTTTTTGACTAGAATACTAACCGATCTTTGAGATAATCGTGAAAATCATTATTTACTAAATAAATAATAATAATAATAATTGTAGTTGTAACTAGATATTTCATTTTGTTCGTTTTGTTTATTGGAATTAGTCCACTTTGAAATATTTATCAAAATGACCCAATATTATCAAAGCCGACAAACAATCCCTTTTTCTTTATAAAAAACTATGTGCGAGTCAAATTGTCGGAAAATGCCAAGTTTTTATTTATATATATAACTTTGACTTGTGTGAGTTCATGACAGCAGCTTTATGCCATGCAGATTTTTCTGTCGTAAAGGCTCCATTTGTGTATTTCCTTGGTGAAATTATTTATCAATGTTCATAAATAATCCCTAATAGTTTGCAAATAGTCACAAACTTTCCATTTTAGAAAATAACTAGACATAATGTCAACTAATCAAGGTCCCTTTTTATAACATTTATCTTTGGACATGAAAGTATAGTTAAAGGAGTTAAGTTGGACACACTCAGTAGTTGGGAGGCTCTTTTGTACCTAAAGTATCCTCTATGGCGTGATTTAGTTACCTACTGTTCTTCATGATATTGTGAAAAACTCACGTCCATAAGAATATCACTAAAATAATACTTTAATAATATTTCACATACACATCCACACATACGTATACATGTAATTATTCAAGTATTTAGACAAGATTTAACTTGTACTCTCCCCCAAAAACACTAAACTATTGAAAAAGGTGGGGTATGAAGCTCACCTTAGGTTGTTTGTTGGGTGATTTGAAGAGTGATAAGGAAGTTTCCAACTCCAAAACTTAGAAGATTCTTAAATCTCTATAGTATTCTAAGAATGATTTTTATGTGTAAATATAATTAAATCTTAGAGTAATATGAAGAATAA
Organism: Lactuca saligna; assembly: GCF_052625555.1. NCBI lineage: Eukaryota > Viridiplantae > Streptophyta > Magnoliopsida > Asterales > Asteraceae > Lactuca > Lactuca saligna. Next base: position 302,377,177 of record NC_136420.1, on the reverse strand, counting down.
GTATTTAAAAAGAATAAAATAGTCACCCAAGAAATCTGGGAATTTCCTTTGAAGAGATGAATTGGAGCTTGAAGGAGTTGAGAGTATTCTTTAGAGTTTTCTGGAAGTGAAGAGTGAGAAGTGGAATAAGGGAGGAAAGGAGTTCACGTACCTAAAGGGGAGGATAAGGGAGTGATTTGACATTTGTATGGAGGGCTGGTTGGTAAAGCTTGTTATCTATGGGTAATATGTGTTTAACTGATATTTGCATGGGGAATGAAGGATTTACATTACATCATAAAGTAAAACCTGCATATTTTCTTAGAATCTCCTTAAAAATCTTGGGTATTATGTTATATAAATATTTTAAAATAATTAATTTTTGGCATACAATGGTGGTTTAAGGGCCTAAGATAGGAAAAATATGAGTTTGGGGGGTATTCCCGATGTCAAAATGCCTTAAAATGATAAAAAGGTTTGAAAATGACAAAAGAGGTCCGGAGTCAGGATGCAATTTCCACAGTAGGGAGCAAATTTCCGAAGCAAACAGTAACTTCTGGAAGGCTCTTCTCGGTTTCCGCAGTCAGGAGGTGGATCAGTGGTCAGGTCCGAGGTGCAAAGCCGGCTGGCCCTTCCAAAGCGATGCGAGGCGAGATCTTCTAGAGCCACTTCTTCCGGTCATGCGAAATCGTCCGAAGCAAATGAGATGTTCGGATGGGAGGCTCATTCCGGTGTGAGATTATTTGGGGACAATTACGAGGGGTCCGAAGCTCGGGGAAGGTTCCGAGATTGTGCTTCCTCTTGGATCCTTTCAAGGTATTTTTGACAAGAGGTTCAGGACCAAGAGGGTTCGGACGAGAGGTTCAGGACCAAGAGGGTTCCGGACCAAGAGGGCCCTTTTGGGTTTTCTCCTTCGGTTTTGGGTTGTTTTCGACTGAGGAAGGTACATAGAGTGATTTGGGAGATATTTCACATGCTTGGAGAGATTTGGGAGAGATTTCAAATACTTGGAGAGATTTGGGAGAAATTTCCCATATTTGGAGAGATTTGGGAGAGATGCCACATGCTTGGAGAGATTTGGGAGAGAGAGATATAGTGGGAGAGATTGAGAGAGACTTTGTCGGGAGCCCTTATTAATATTTTTCTTCGTAGAGTAGGGACTTTAGACTTAGTTACATCTCTATTTTTAGTGCTTTTCATCCCAAAAGGGTACTTAATAGTACTTTCTAGAGTTGTTACTTCCCCAAATAAAATTAGGGTGTTAAATTTTGAACATTTGGGACTTTCAAGTGTTACTTTGCATTAAGATTTACAGTTGCACACTATTAAATATAAAGAAATCCCTATCATATTACACTAGTTGAGTTGCCAAGACTTATTGACCTTGACTCGGCTTTGACTTGACCAGAAGCTTGCCGGTTGTCACGCCCTACTTACTCTTAGCTTACCCTACAAACTTTTTCACTTGTTCTTACTAAAATGCTCTCTACAATTATCATTTTATATTAACAAAATCATCAAGATAGGTGATCATTATCACTTCCCAAGGTTTTATACTGGATATACTAGCAATGATCAAGGGATTTTCTTCTAAACAATCGTGACATTCTCTTTACCTTTTTCTATTTCACAATTGGAACATCACAACATCTCATTCAATTTGGTTGATTTATATTTCTATAATTTTTTACCAAAAGAATTTAGGTCCCACCATGGTGTTCAAAATCCTCAAAAGATGATGTCTACACAATCGATCCTTTCTTCATCTCGCTCCTTCCATTCCAACCAAAAACCTACCACCTACTCCAAGTGGAACCCCTTGTCAGAGGAAATAGCCTGATACCTCTTAGAGAAACACCCTTTTGGACTATAACCAAGGAAGTTTGGGATCTTCAGGACTCCAGGATCTGACTGCTTCAGTCATTACTATGGAACTCTTCACTATGATGAGGAAAATAACGTAACAGATCACTCAACATTATGATGACAATAGAAAACTACTTAGACAAGTGGAGAGGATGAAGGTGGAATTTCAGAAATCCCAGGAAACAATGCCCACAGTTGTACAACAAAGGATCCCGAACTTCGACAATGCGGGATCCTCATGAAATCAATAGGGGAACACAACTCCTTCTACTGTTGCATCATCCTGGGGAAGACTAGGAAAAATCGAGCATTTATTATCAATGATCTCGATGAACCTTTCAGTACTCCTAGAAAGCTTGATTCTAATAACTTCTTAAACAACAATACTATCAGTACTAAATCACTGAATGTTGATTCAGGAATACATCCAAACATGGCTAGGGAACTTTAGCAGGTGAGACAGATTATCTCAATTATACCCGGGGTATTTCAACACATACCAGAGGCATCTCTAACAAGTCACAGGATGTAACGCCCGTGTTTCTGGGCTAAAAGCATTAATAATGTTGTAATAGTCTAGGTCAACCTTTGTAACTCATTTTGAAGTAATAAAGACGAATTATGTGAATTATATGCTTATTTGCTTAATTATTATGATTTAATTAATTAATAATGAAAATAAGCATTTAAAATAAATATTAGAAAAAGCCGATATCTTATAAGAAAGTTGTAGTGGCCGAAACAAGGATTTCGGAGATATAAAGAACGCTGAAATCTGAGTTATAACGAAGCAGTTATGACTTGTCGTAGTTTCGTGATGAAACCGGCACGACACCGGGAAGCGTAAAAAGTGAATATTGCGATAAAGTGATTTTTAGCCTTAACAATCTAAACGAAAGTCATAGTATTTGTTAAACCGAGAATTTTGATAAAAAGAACGGTCCAAATCTGACTTCGTATGAGGAAGTTATGATTTTTCTAAGTTTTAGCTTAGCAGTAGACAGCTAAATACTCGAATTTAAGATCGAGCGATAATTAGCCGACACAACCTAAACGAGAATCGAAGGTGTCGTTAATAGTAGTACAACGGTAAAAAGACTGACGAAAACGGACGTCGGATGAAGAAGTTATGAATTTTTAACGGATTTTCCTGTCCCGGTCTGTTAAAAATAATAATATTAAAATTAAATTCAAAATTAGCGGACGAAGTCTAAACGAAAGTTGTACAGCGTAATTTTAGCTATGCGTGCATATAAAGAACATCAAAAACAGAGCTCGTATGCAAAAGTTATGGATTTTAGAAGTTTGGGGCTCAAAATTTGAAAAATTCGCATGAACAGTAGCTAGCCACGTCACCCCTCTCGCGAAACCGCGTCAAGGCCGAAGCTACTGCGTCACCAAAGATGTGGCCGAATCCGGATCCGACCCGTGTCTCAATTCCCTCGGACCAAAGTCTCGGCCAATCAGAAGCCACCTCGTAGCACCGCATGTCTGAGTCTTGCAGGGCCACGTCCGGGCCTCGTAGCGCGCCTCCGTGTCTCACCTCGTTGCTGCCACGCACCTCGTTCCTACACTGCCACATCCTCCCTCTATATCCGAACCTCGCAGGTGCTACGTGGAGCATTCTTAGCCACAAAGCCCTCGGTCTCGCACCCTATAAATAGGGGGGCTGCGAGATCTCCCGGCTAGAATTAGAAAAATGTCATTTTCACCCTTAAACTTATATTTTGACTATTTTGACTTCCGCCGAAGCCCCGGTATCAGTTTTAAAGCCCGGAATACGTCCCGAAGTGCCCGAAAACCTGAAATTTTTTATCTTTTCAGTTTTTAAGCTCTAACTCTCGCACAGCCCGGTTTCTCAATAAAACTCCCGGTTTTATCAGAAACGATCATTTTAAGGAACGAATTGCTGCCTAATTATCATCAAATCAAGTGAGTGTATAGTCACTTTCATCTTACACATAGATATGAAGTATTTTCTATAAAATATGTGTTATGTGTAATTATATTGATTGTTTATTTGAGATGATTGTTGAATACAATGTTTTATACAAGTTATAAATTGTATATGTATTTTATCTACAAATATGTTGGGTAAAACATGGGTAGACGAAATAGTTGATGCATGTTAAAATGATGAGAGGCCTCGATGTTGTTGTTGTTGTTGTTCCAGTCATCTAGCGGAGTACAGATGACGACCATGGACTCTTTTAGACAATCCAGTGGAACGCTGGCAGGCTCGCAACCTGTACGTGTTGTGAACGATGTGTTCACTGGTGTACTCCATCCCCCTCTTGGTTGCCTTTAGGACATTTATTGTTGAGGAACCCCCTTAGCAGTAGTGTCCGTCCCGATGATAAAATCCTTAGACTAGGTCCCTTGTATATGTGTTTAGGGACGTAAAGTGAGGATAACGGGAATGGGTAATCAAGGTTATTGTTGGTTTGATGAAATTAATAAATTTATTGTTGATCGATGAAATTAATAAATTTATTATTATTTGTGGTTTGAAAACCCTATATGTTCACCAGGCTCCCAAGGTTGACCCACTCAGTTTTATGTATTACAGGTAGTGGCGCTCGAGCATAGTTGTTATGTGTTGGGATGAGGGATTACGGATATAGGCCTGTAAATATGAAATAATGTAGTAAGGTTTATATTGTATTGTTTATACTTATGTACTGTATCGAACATGACATCCCAAGTCTTTTAATGAAATACATTTATAAGGAAATGCTTTTGATAAATCTTTATCATATTATTGTTTTGGGACAAATTCCGCAATACTTTTATTAAAAGGTTACTCTGATTTTGAAATAAAGTATAAAAAAACCGGTCTTTTCTGGCCGTGAAATTGGGGATGTCACAGTTGGTATCAGAGCATTAGTTTAAGCGAACTAGGAATTTGTAGGATTTCTAGACTAAAACTTAGAATGCTAAGGAATGATTGTGAGGTGTGAGCACTAGTATATTTTAGGAAAGTTGCCTAAAATGCTTTCATGTGCTAAATGTTATGTGTTTGCTATACATGATATTATTGTTCGGATCTATGGTTTGTTACCGACAGGATCTGGAAAACCTTATGTGTGTAGGATTCTAAGCGTATGATTATGACATTAGAACTAGCATGTAAACATTTCAGAGTCTATAGTGAATAAAGATCTAAATTCACCTTATTCGGTGTATAGATCAAGATGGAAAGGACCCGTAGCAGAAACGTAAACGCAAGTGGGGATAGGAACTAACCCCCAGTGGTTCAGCAAATACCTGTTGTTGAAGAAGTTGCACCTGAGCGAGTCACCATGGCTGGAGTTCAAGCCATAATTTAGGCTATGCTAGCTGAACAAAGGGAAGAAATTAGACGGATTCTCCACGAGAATAGGGACGAATCTACTATACATGTTGAACCGACGAAGCCAGTTCCCGAGCAATCTGAGTAAGGGAAGTACAACCGCCAAGTGAGTTAAATAAGGACTCAAGGTGAGCAAAGGGATGGCCTAGAAGGGAGAAACAACAAGGATGGATGGATGTACAAAAATTTCTTGGGTGCGAAACCACCAAGTCTCTCAGGAAGCCCAAAGCCTGTTGAGATCATGGACTGGATCTCAAAGATGGAAATGGTGTTTGAAAGCTGCGACTGCAGCAAGAAGCAAAAGACTGTCTTTGCTGTGAGACAATTGAAAACTGGAGTCTTGAGCTGGTGGAAGCTATTGGCAAATACAATGCCGCGAGGAGAAGCTCTGAAAATGTCATGGGATGAGTTCTTGGAAAAACTGAAGGCGCAGTACTGTTCAGAGATAGATCTGACTGATCTGAACAATGAGTTCCAAAATTTGAAAAAGGGGAGAATGAGCATCGATGACTATGCTATTGCATTCACGGAAAAGATGAAGTTGTTTCCATACCTAGTGCCAACCGAAGTCTCCAAAATTGAGAAGTTCTCAAACGGACTGCCGGCTGACTTTGGCCCAACAGTCAAGATGGAAACCACTCTGAAATCAGCCATTCGGAAGTTTGATGGATCCTCAAAGTCCAACAAGAAGAGTAGATTCTCGAAGTTTGGTTCGAGACAAGTGTAAGAAGAAGCACTCTGGGAAGTGTGACGGAGGGGTCAGTTGTTTCAAATGTGGAAAGCCTGGGCACTATGCCAACGAATGCACATTCACTAAGAAGGTCTGTTATGAGTGTAATGAGGAGGGGCACATTTCAAAGGATTGCCCAAAGAAGAAGGAGGCAGGAAGACCCATCATACCACCGAAGGCGAGAGCCTTCCAGATGACGCTTGAGGCTGTGAAGGAGGCAACAGACGTCGCTTCAGGTACCTTTCTTGTAAATGGTTTGCCTACAAATATACTATTTGATTCCAGAGCCAACTACTCCTTTGTGTCACATAAATTTGGTGGGAAATTAGCATTACCTGTAGAAAAACTTGATAATGCCCTGATTGTAGAAGTTGCCAGTGGCAAATTCGTACCTGTTAGTAATCGTATTAGGAATATCGTCATTGACCTAAACGGAAACGAATTCCACGAAGAGCTATTACCCATAGAGTTAAACAGTTTCGACATTGTTTTGGGTATGGATTAGCTTAGCACCAACGATGTTGAGATTCAATGCTGAAGAAAAGAGTAAGGGTAAACCCACCCGGAAGGGAATCATTTATGGTGTACGGGGACAACCGCAGATTGAATTCTGGAATCATCTCCCTGATGAAAGCCAGGAAATGTTTGTCCAAAGGATGTGCGTCATACTTGGCATTCATAATCGATGCTAAGAAGGAGAAGAAAGAGGTGGAGAATATAACGGTTGTGTGTGATTATCTGGAAGTCTTTCCCGAAGATCTTCCTGGATTACCACCTGATAGGAAAGTGGAGTTTCGTATAGACTTGCTACCAGGAACAACACCGATAGCAAAGGCACCTTACCGATTAGCACCGATGGAGATGAAGGAGCTCATGATGCAACTTCAGGAGTTGTTGGACAACGGTTTCATTCGACCTAGTTCATTACCCTGGGGAGCTCCGGTGTTATTCGTGAAGAAGACGAATAGAAGCATGAGAATGTGTATAGACTACCGAGAGCTGAACAAGGAAACGATAAAGAACAGGTACCCGTTGCCAAGGATCGATGACCTGTTCGACCAGTTACAAGGTTCGAGCTACTTCTCAAAAATCGATCTTAGGTCAGGATATCATCAGATGAAAGTGAGAGATCAAGATATCGAGAAGACTGCATTCAGAAAGAGATATGGACACTATGAATTTTTGGTTATGTCGTTCGGACTAACCAAAACCCCAGCAGCTTTCATGGATTTGATGAATAGGGTTTGTAAACCATTCCTAGATAAATCCGTGATAGTATTCATAGACGACATCTTGATTTATTCGAAAAGAAAGCAGGAGCATTCAAGAAGTCCAATTCTTGGGTCATGTGGTTAACCAAGAAGGAATAATGGTTGATCCAGCAAAGATTGAAGCTATAATGAAGTGGGAACAACCAAAAAGTCCCACGGAGATCCGAAGCTTTTTAGGATTAGCTGGATATTACCGAAGATTTATCCAAGGCTTTTCTTCGATAGCTGCTCCATTGACAGCCTTGACCCACAAAGGAGCTACTTATACTTGGAGTGAAAAGCATAAGGAAGCCTTTGAGAAGTTGAAGAAGAAATTATGTGAAGCACCAATTCTTTCTTTACCCGAAGGAGTTGAAGACTTCGCAGTCTATAATGATGCATCAGGAGTTGGGTTGGGTTGTGTTCTGACCCAGCAGGATAAAGTGATAGCATATGCATCAAGACAACTGAAGGAGCATGAAAAGAACTACCCTACTCATGATTTGGAGTTGGCAGCAGTAGTTTTGCTCTAAAAATATGGAGACATTACCTCTATGGCACGAAGTGCAAACTTTTCACTGCTCATAAGAGTCTCCAGTATCTCTTTAATCATAAGGAATTGAATATAAGGCAACGATGCTGGCTGGAATTACTCAAGGACTACGACTGTGAGATACTTTATCACCCTGGTAGAGCAAATGCTGTTGCTGATGCTCTCAGTCGAAAGTCAACCTTGAAAAGAAAAGGCCAAGAGCATTGAGAATTGAGGTTGTCTCAACAATTGTGGAGAGTATAAAGAAAGCTTAGGAAGAAGCTTTAGAGAAGAATGACCGAAAAGAAGAACATTTAGGAAAAACATTAGTATTCGATACAAACAACCAAGGGTTGAAGGTATTCCAAGATAGGATTTGGGTACCTAAGGCGGGAGGAGTAAGAGATGTTCTGATGGAAGAAGCTCACAAGACCATGTACTGGATTCATCCTGGCAGTACGAAAATGTATAGGGATTTAAAACCCTATTACTGGTGGCCAACGATGAAGCTCGATGTTGCTAAGTATGTTGTCGAATGTGTGACATGTGCAAGAGTTAAGGCACAACAACAGAAACCATATGGGAGTTTAGAACCTTTACCTGTACCCATGGGTAAATTGGAAGACATCACCATGGATTTTGTGACTAAACTACCCAGAACAAAGGGAGGTCATGACATGATTTGGGTGGTCGTGGATCGTTTCACCAAGAGTGCACACTTAATAGTAGCCAATGAAAAATGGTCTATGGATAAGCTTGCGAATGCTTACGTGAAGGAAATTGTGAGACTTCACAGTGTTCCTCTAACAATTGTATCAGATCATGATAGTCGTTTCACATCACGATTTTGGAAAAGTCTACAAGAGGAAATGGGTACCAAGTTGTGTTTAAGTACAACTTACCATCCACAAACTGATGGTCAGAGTGAAAGAACAATACAAACACTCGAAGATATGCTAAGAGCATGTACCCTGGATTTCCAAGGTAACTGGGATGAACATTTACCTGTAGTAGAATTTTCCTACAACAATAGTATCCACTCGAGCATAAAAGATGGCACCTTATCATGCTTTGTATGGATAGAAGTGTCGTACGCCGTCCTGTTGGCTTGAAGCTGGAGAAAAGCAGTTTATGCAACCTGAGATAGTCCATCAGACTGCTGAAAAGTTGAAAGTGATTAGGGAAAGGATGTTAGCAGCTCGGGATCGTCAAAAGAGCTATGCTGACAAGAAAAGAAAACCGATAACATTCAAAGTTGGTGATTCGGTTTTGCTTAAAGTCTCACCATGGAAGGGACTTATAAGATTTGGTAAAAGGGGAAAGTTAAGTCCAAGGTTTATTGGACCATTTAAATTTCTTCAAAGGATTGGGAATCAAGCATACAACCTAGAACTACCAGAAGAACTAGATGGTATTCATAACACTTTCCATGTGTGTTATTTAAGGAAGTTCACGGGAGATATTCCCGACATAATTCCAATATCTGAGTTAAGGCTGGATGAAAGCAAGAGGTTAATCGAAGAACCGGAGGTAATCGTTGACCGTAAGACTAAAAAGTTGCGACACAAGATCATCGATTTAGTGCTTGTGCAATGGAAACATACGAATGGGCCAAATCTCACCTGGGAAACGGAGAGTGACATGATGAGTCACTACCCGTACTTGTTTGCTGATGTGTGATTCCGGGGATGGAATCATCCTAAGTGGGAGAGAATTGTAACGCCCGTGTTTCTGGGCTAAAATCATTAATAATGTTGCAATAGTCTAGGTCAACCTTTGTAACTCATTTTCAAGTAATAAAGAGGAATTATGTGAATATTATGTGAATTATATACTTATTTGGTTAATTATTATGATTTAATTAATTAATAATGAAAATAAGCATTTAAAATAAATATTAGAAAAAGCCGATATCTTTTAAGAAAGTTGTAGTGACCGAAACAAGGATTCCGGAGATATAAAGAACGCCGAAATCCGAGTTATAACGAAGAAGTTATGATCTGTCGAAGTTTCGCGACGAAACCGACACCGCATCGGGAAGCGTAAAAAGTGAATATTGCGATAAAGTGCTTTTTAGCCTTAACAATCTAAACGAAAGTCATAGTATTTTTTAAACCGAGAATTTTGATAAAAAGAATGTCCAAATCTGACTTCGTATGAGGAAGTTATGATTTTTCTAAGTTTTAGCTTAGCAGTAGACAACTAAATACTCGAATTTAAGATCGAGCGAGATTTAGCCGATACAACCTAAAAGAGAATCGAAGGTCTCGTAAATAGTAGTACAATGGTAAAAAGACTGAAGAAAACGGACGTCGGATGAAGAAGTTATGAATTTTTAACGGATTTTCCTGTCCCGCTCTGTTAAAAATAATAATATTAAAATTAAATTCAAAATTAGCGGACGAAGTCTAAACGAAAGTTGTAGAGAATATTTTTAGCTACGCGTGCATATAAAGAACGTAAAAACGGAGCTCGTATGCGAAAGTTATGGATTTTAGAAGTTCAGGACTCGAAATTCGAAAAATTCACATGAACAGTAGCCGGACACGTCACCCCTCTCGCGAAACAGCCTCAAGGCCGAAGCTGCTGCATCAGCGAAGATGTGGTCGAATCCGGATCAGACGCGTGTCACAATTCCCTCAGACCGAAGTCTCGTCCATTCAGAAGCCGCCTCGTAGCACCGCGTGTCCGAGTCTCGCAGGGCCACGTCTGAGCCTCGTAGCCCGCCTCCGTGTCTCGCCTCGCTGCTGCCACGCGCCTCGTTCCTTCGCTGCCATGTCCTCCCTCTGTGTCCGAACGTCGCAGGTACTACGTGGAGCATTCTCAGCCACAAAGCCCTCGGTCTCACACCCTATAAATAGGGGGGCTGCGAGATCTCCCGGCTAGAATTAGAAAAATGTCATTTTTCACCCCTAAACTTATATTTTGACTATTTTGACTTCCACCGAAGAACCGGTATCATTTTTAAAGCCCGGAATACGTCCCGCAGTGCCCGAAAACCCGGAAAATTTTATCTTTACGGTTTTGAAGCTCCAAATCTCGAAGAGCCCGGTTTCTCAATAAAACTCCCGGTTTTATCAGAAACGATCATTTTAAGGAACGAATTGCTGCCCGATTATCATCAAATCAAGTGAGTGTATAGTCACTTTCATTTTACACATAGATATAAAGTATTTTCTATAAAATACGTGTTATGTGTAATTATACTGATTGTTTATTTGAGATAATTGTTGAATACAATGTTTTATACAAGTTATAAACTGTATATGTATTTTATCTACAAGTATGTTGGGTAAAACATGGGTAGATGAAATAGTTGATGTGTGTTAAAATGACGAGAGGCCTCGATGTTTTTGTTGTTCCAGTCATCTAGCGGAGTATAGATGACGACCACGGACTCTTCTAGACAGTCCAGTGGAACGCTGGCAGGCTCGCAACCTGTAGGTGTTGTGAACGTTGTGTTCACCGGTGTACTCCATCCCCCTCATGGTTGCCTTCAGGACATTTATTGCTGAGGAACCCCCTTAGCAGTAGTGTCCATCCTGACGATAAAATCCTTAGACTAGGTCCCTTGTATAGGTTATTAGGGACGTAAAGTAAGGATAACGGGAATGGGTAATCAGAGTTATTGTTGGTTTGATGAAATTAATAAATTTATTGTTGTTCGATGAAATTAATAAATTTATTATTATTTGTGGGTTGCAAACCCTATATGCTCACCAGGCTCCCAAGCCTGACCCACTCAGTTTTATGTATTATAGGTAGTGGCGGTCGAGCATAGTTGTGATGTGTTGGGATGAGGGATTACGGATATAGGCCTATAAATATGAAATAATGTAGTAAGGTTTATATTGTATTGTTTATACTTATGTACTGTATTGAACATGACATCCCAAGTCTTTTAATGAAATACATTTCTAAGGAAATGCTTTTGATAAATCGTTATCATATTACTGTTTTGGGACAAATTCCGCAATTCTTTTATTAAAAGGTTACTCTGATTTTGAAATAAAGTATAAACAAAACCGGTCTTTTCTGGCCGTGAAATTGGGGATGTCACACAGGATCTCGAGATTTGCTCTTACGATAGCCGATACCAAAGTTCCTAAGCGCTTTCAAACTCCTAGCATGAAGCCTTACGACAGGACTACGGATCCTAAAGAGCACGTAGCACAATACCGAGAAAGGATGGAGATCATTCCCATTCTAGTGCACTTGAAGGAAGCTTGCCTATGCAAAGGATTTGGTTCAGCCCTCATGGGATGAACTCTTAAATGGATGCTAAACGTTCCTCCCTATTCCATCACTTCATTTGCACACTCAGTCAATATTTTCAATAAGCAATTTTCATGTAGCAGAACCTTTGAGAAGATCACTAGTGATCTCTATTAGGTGGTTCAGGATCCTAAGGAGCGGCGTAGGGATTTTGTTAATAGGTTTGGCAGGGAAGATCTGAGCATCCCTAACATTGACATGGCGACTGTTGTCGAGGCCTTAAAGATGTGTCTAAGGAAGGATTCACCCTTATATGAAGATCTCGTGATGACTCAATGCAAGAGATTGGACGAAGTTACGTGCCGATCATTGAGGTTCTTAAGGCTTGAAGAGGATATAAAAGTCCATAAGAGGAGAAAACCTTCAAGTCAATACGAGAATCCAATAGGAAGGCCGAATCCCTGACTCCATGTTCCTACAAATCGAAGCCCTATTCCAAACCATATGATCATCGGGTTAACGTCCTCGAAGATGAAGGAGAGGACGGGTAGCCCACTAATATCACTAACTATTTATTTTTTTGGATGTTTTAGATTTAATAAATGATGTGCAGGATCTCATAGATAAAGCAAGGTGGCCAAAGCGGGATAACAAATCTACCAGTCGGAAATACAAGTCCAAATGCTATTCTTAGCATGAAGATTTCGGGCACATGACGAAGATTGCATAACCCTAAGAAAGGAAATTAGCTACCTACTTAGCAAAGGGCATCTTAAAGAGATCATTGGAAGAAAGAAATAAAAGTCAAAGTAAAAGAACTTGGATGTCACAAGATCCCGAAGAAACCAAGATCTCCACCCGTAAACACCAAGATAATTAATGTTATGTCAGGGAGATCTAACATTTGTGGCAGTTTTTATTCTTAGGCTAAAAGACACGCCAAGGTCTATAAAATAGAAAAGGAGGATAGACCACTAAAGATTACCTTGGTCAACAATGAAAAGGAAATCATGTTTGGCGAAACGGATTGGGAAGAGATCCAGGATCCTCACCGTGACAGATACGTGATAATACTGTATATTTGCCAACCAATTCGTCAGAAGGATCCTTGTTGATGGAGGATCCTCGGTCAACGTCGTTCTCTTGGATTCACTAAAGAGGATAACATCCCTATTAGGTCATAAATTTGTGGTTTATACTTCACTTTTCAAGGCATTTAGAGTTCTCGGGTTAGGACCGAAATCACTATGATCTCGGTGGTACATGGACCGAATTCACGATGTGATTTCGATGGGCTTAATGATATTTTTGGTTGGGCTAAGCTTTAGTAATTAGGTATTAGTATATAATGTGTTATTTTCAGCCATGAAGAGGGTTAGTAAATTAGAGAGTTAGTCATTCGGTTTTATTAGAGAGAGTTTTTGAGAGCATTAACAGTTAGAGATAAATCATTTGATCTTATGTACCCGAATATTAATCAATAATATTGTGCATTGAAGGTTCGTGTAAGTGTTCTTGATTCATATTTATTGTTTTGTGTTTATCAATTGATTAGGATTCCGCACTAATATCATGTTTTAGATTGATACCTAGATCGGGGTTTTACAATTGGTACCAGAGCTTGAAAACAACTTAAAGATGTATTGGTATCATTAGTTTTCAAAACAATCCAGAAATATTTTGAAGTTTTTGTTGTTTTTGGGTCTCCTTTGGCGAAAAATCACCTTTGCTGTTCATAAGTGTTCATCGTGTTTTTCATTTATTTTGAAATTGAGATTAGAATCATCGATTTTGGTTTTTCTTGGGTGATTTCGGTGGCACCCTTGAGTTCTCGGCTAGCTCAAAGTGATTTTAGCGACTAATAGAGTTCTCAGTCAGCAAGTAGGTCAAACATCTAGTTTTCGGTCTGACATTGTGTTCAGTCAACGATCTCGGTCAAATAGAGTTCTTGGTCAATGTTTATGGTCAATGGGATTTCGGTGAACAATCTTGATTTTTTGACTTTTAGGTCAAACCTAGTAGTTTTTGGTTAAATCATATACCTTTTGGCTTACAATGGACTCATTCAACACCTCTCTTATAATAATGCAAAGTGACATTGATTTAGTTATGGGGACAACAACTCGAATTTCCCGGTTCCTAACTGCTGATGGATTTCCTAAGTTGAAATTCAGATTTGAGAAGTATGTTGTAACACCTGGTTCTTGGTACATATTCTGTTATTAAATCTTTAATTATTTTGCATTTTTGGTCTTGGACTCGGCGAGTTGAAGGACCAACTCGCCGAGTAGAAGCGGGATGAGGCGCGGAGTTTAAGTCATGGACTTGCCGAGTCGGGTCCCGGACTCGACGAGTAGCTGCTGTCTGGACTAAAACCCTAATCCATGGGTTTGCACCCTATTTAAGTAGCCTTATGCAGCCTCCATTCCCCCTTTTATGATCCCAAACACTTCTCATAGCAAACCCTAGCCATTCTTGAGAAAATCTAAGGCTTTTGAGTGATTCTTGTGAGTTTTGACCTCAAGGAAGAAGGAAGAGCATAGAAGGATCAAGAGAAGACAGAAGGATTCGAGTTTGGTTCATCATTTGCAGTCTACAGAAGGTATAAAGTCTGAACCTTTCTCATTCATTTGTTAGATCCCTCTTTGAGGTGATTTAGGGCTTTTATAAGCCATTTTTGGTGGCCAACCATGTTTGCAAACATGATTGGGGGTTTGAGCTTCTGGATAATGTCATTATTGGAGTCACAATATAGATTTGCGTTGCTTTGGCACCCAAGGAAGGCCCCATGAAACAAAAGGACCATTTTACAGCCTTTTAAGCTCAAAAGTCCCATGCATGCACGTAAAGTTTGTAACTTTACGTGCTAGATCGAGTTTAGGGGCTTGGATCTATCTTTTGGACAAGTGTTGTACATCAGAAATCGAAGTTTTAAGGATGGGATGTGACCAACTCAACGAGTCCACTCTTGGGCTTGGTGAGTCCAAGGGTTCTGTCCCATATCAGCGAGGGTCAAAAGGACCAGTTGAGTGTGGAAAGGTTTTAGGGAGTCCCGACGAGTGACCCAACATTATGGACTAAGCAAATTGTTCTGGAAATTCATGGTACTCGGTGAGTGCATGAACGGACTCGGCAAGTCCAAGGAAATCTCCTTAGAACTCGGCAAGTTGTTCATCAACTCGGCGAGTTGAGGATAGATCTGGTTCATCAGATGAAGGACAACTCGACGAGTCGGATGCGTTTTCATGGGGCGTTCGGATGAGAGAAGAACTCGTCGAGTTGACAACCCAACTCGACGAGTAGGGTCGAGGATGATGATGAGTAGAGAGTGAGGGAGTCAACGAGTTGTTGTCCCAACTCGGTGAGTCGGGTCAACTGGAAGTTGGCTTTGACTTTGACTTGACTTGGTTAGGGGTAAAATGGTCATTTTACCCTAAGTGTATAGAAATCAGTTTCTAACTGAGTTTTGTGGGGTTTGTAGCTGGAGGATTTTCGGAGTAGCAGCGGACGGAGGTTTCCCGCACTGATTATCAGCAGCTACTTGTATGAGGTGAGTTACCTTCCAATAGGGGTGGGTCTAACGCCATAATGCCGGCCCACCAATGAGGAGTATTTAGAAGCTGATTTTCTTTGTGATAATTATCTTGGTCTGTTATGTGCTTGGTTTTGAGTTATATCTGTATGATATGTTATGCGCATGATACGGATAGTGGTCCTTAGGACCAAGGGATAGATCAGTACCCGGATATGCCTGATTGTGTGCTTATATCTTGTTATTTTATGCTAGTGGTAAGGGGTGGAATAGTCCCCAGTTACTGGTTGAAAGATACCGATGATGATTACTGGTTGAAAGATACCGGTGGTTTTGTATGGTATGTGGTATGATGGGGGAACTCACTAAGCTTTGTGCTTACAGTTTCAGTTTTTGGTTTCAGGTACCTCTTCGTCTAAGTGGAAAGAACTGGCGACGTAGCATGGCATCATACACACACATCTGATTTTCTGCACGATGTTTTCTGGGATGGTACTCTGATATGATATTTGTTTATATGGAGGGTTTCGAACATGATACTTGATTTTATGAGATGACGTGCTTATACAATATTTTCTAGTGAATGTTTTATGAGTTAATTAACTAAAAATGAAAATTTTGGACTTGAATTTTGGGACGTTACATATGTTAAGATAAAGGACAACAAAGTGTGGAGAAGCTTCCTGAGAGGTCCAGTCAATATCACAATCACTCTGGATGATGAAGCTGAAGATGTGGTTGATAAGCCAATCGAGGAATACATTAGTGAGGATTTTGAAAAGATTGAAGAAGATGAGAAAGCACTAGCTATTCTTACCATGGATTTATCCCTTGACATTGGTCAAGGATCCCGGGAGTATAAATATGCTATGGCTTTGTGCGAATCCCTTGTTGGATCAGGTGTCTAAGCCCATAACTATAATTGGTATGTACTTGAGCCAATAGTAGCATGGTCAATTTTGGGTTGCATTCACAAGAACAATTTGATAGGGTGGATGTTTGAGAAAGAGGTTATTTGTGATTTATTAATATATTATAACTATAATATATTAATTGAGAAATTGTATTATTTAACTTGTATTGATCAAGAATCAATTTGGAATTAATTTAGTGATCAAAAGAGACTATTTAAATTAACAGGGGCTGATTATGTAAATCAGTGATACATATGGTTTGGGCTAATGATCCATGATTGATTTTTGATGGACTAAGCTTATGAGATAGTCTATGATGTGTTAGTCCAAATCAATTGTTGGATCATTAGCATGTATTTAAAAATTAGGGTTTAAAAGTGACTCTTGGAATTCTACACTATACATGTTACCTCTAAACCCCTAAAATCGGCACCAAGAGTATTCTAAGAGGATATAGCTGATTTTTGGTGCTCCAAGCTCTCTCACATTGTCATCCAATTGTTCGTGTTTTGTGAAACATTTGAGGCATCACACTTGAGGTGCCAAGCTCTGAAAGGCCAACTTATACAAGCTACAACAAGAGGTAATCATCTAACTAGTTTTCATGATTCAAATATCAAATTTGTATGCTAGTTAGGCTTCATGCTTTGGAAAAGGAATATTGCATGTATAACTAGAAAAAACTTAGATCCAAAGCATTAGGGTTGTATGTGCACCATACGGATGTTATAGTGCTTAAAACCTTATGCCTTTATTGAGGTGTATGAAGGCAATGAGGATATGAAGCAAAGTAGAAAAGATTTGCTTTGTCAAAGATTCAACATGTTTAATCATGTTCTCGGGGACACTCTAGAAGTCTAGTTGCAGTTTTTATTGCGCCCAACACGGAAATGAGCACTACTGGAAGTGTGTTGTCTCACTTTGAGATAAATAAGAAGGTGCTCAATTCACTTCCCAGGAATTGGGATATGAATATGTCTATGATCAAGAAGACAAAGGACCTGAGCAAACTCTCTCTTGTTGAAGTGATGGCTATCATCAAGGCATGTGACATGGATGAAAAGCTAAGAGAAATTAATCATGTAAATTCCTACTCAAATGCAAACTTAGGAGAATCCAATAATTGTGCATTTTCAGCTATACCATCGCATCATCCTCCTCCATCTTTTGGTTTACCAATGGCATCTCCCAACACTTCTGCGTCAAGTTCCACCACCAAATCCACCTCGTAGAATCCAACCGCTGCCAAAGGAGCTGAAGAAAACATGGATATGATGGCTGGATTCATGAACTGCAACAATGCCTTTATTGCTGGTGAATTAGTTCCTCTAGTTATGATTGCATAACTCGGTCAAATTCACCCTGAGGATGTTGAAGAGATGTACATATCATGGAAAATTTCTATGGCAGTGTTCAGGGCGCAAAATTTTACTCAATAAACTAGAAAGAATAACTGGGTAGTGAATGTGGATAAGAATGAGTGCTTTAACAAGAGTAAGATGAGGTGTTACAACTGTCACGAGGCAGGTCATTTTTCTCGTGAATCCACCAAGCAAAGAGTGGAGAATAATGCTGAGAGGGCTTTGGTTCCAGCTGGAAACAACAAACAAGCATCTCTAAATAATTAGAATGCTATAGTGGCACAACAATTTTCGTGGGAAGATCAGATCCAGACTCTCAATCTTACTAAATGTGGAAGAGCTAATCTTTCCTAGATTGAAGATGGTGAGGATGCATATTTAGTTGAGAAGAAGATGATGGAGTTGTAGTTCGCTTTCATGGTCTCCACCACTGCTACCACCAAAGAGGAACAACTATGGAGGAATATCATTGTCCCTTGGTATGTTGATAGTTGTTGTTCCACACACATGGCAGGAGACATATCTCAACTGCGCAACATTAAAAACAAGATTGGCGGTCATGTGTTCTTTGTGGGAGGAGGAAAGGGAAAGATCACTCAAATAGGGACCATTACAAATGGTGTGTTGAATTTTGAAAACATCAACTTCGTTCCTCAATTGAAACATAGTTTGTTGAGTGTCTCTCAAATCTACGATAGAGACTTTTCAAATCATTTCACCAAGAAGGAGTGCTTAATTATAAATCATGGCATCGTCATACCAGAAGAGTGGATATTGGTGAGATTAGAAGGTTAAAACAACGCCTATATTAGTGACATGGATCATAACATCCCGGAGAATGTTACTTGCTTGTTCTCAAAGACTTCTGAACAGAATGCTGTACTCTGGCATGATTTCCTCAGTCATGCAAATGAAAAGAATCTAAATCGTATTGCCAAAAATGATCTTGTTTGAGGGTTGCCTATTAAAGACTTCAACACCTTCGAGAAGTGTGTGGCGTGTGCACGGGGAAAGCATCATCGAAAAGCACGCAAGCCCAAACTGGTCAACTTAATCGACACAATTCTTTAATTGCTTCACATGGATCTATTTGGACTAATTAATGTTCTTTGCATCAACAAAAGCTCGTACTGTCTGGTTATAATAGACGATTACGCATGTTTTACGTGGGTATTCTTTCTGAAGAATAAGAGTGAGACTGCAGAGCTGATCAAGAGGTTCATCGTCCAAACTGAGAATCAAACAAATGAGAAGGTGAAAGGAATCCAGTTCGACAATGGGACAAAATTCAAGAATATTATTCTGGACCATTTATGTGCTCAAAAGGGGGTGCAATGTCAATACAATGCTACTCGCACACCACATTAAAATGGTTTTACTGAAAGAAAGAATAAAACCCTAATTGACGCTGCTAGAACAATGGTTTGTGACTCAAAATTATCGTTGTTCTTATGGGATGAGGCTATCAATAGGAAATGTTATGTTCTGGATCCTCTATGGTCACAAACAAATTGCTGCTCCTTTCCGCACTTTTGGATGCCCATTTACTCTTCTTCATCTTGAAGCCAGTCCAAAGTTCAATTCAAAGGCTGACGACTGCTACTTTATCGAGTATGCTAGACGCACTGCTTATCGTGTCTAAAATAAATCTACCAAGCAGATCGTCGAGTCCTTTGATGTCCGTTGGCTAGAATAAAACAAGACAGATGTTCGAGTCGGTCCTGTTTTGGGTATTTGATTATGCTAAATTTTTTAAACCATTTTATGTGTTTTCTGATATTGTTTCAGGTACCCATCCAAACTCATGTGGATCAAGTAGGGACGATGAAGAAGATGTGATCATTGCTGAACCTATCAAGCCATTGATACTACAGGTTGAAACTACAAGCTTGAATGATGACACTCCGGATGTCCTACCAATAGATGATGATACACCTACTAAATCTCCAAAAAAGGATGATGATTCACTGGTTCTGGAAGAAAATGTCACCTCTACTAAAAATGTCATATATGACTCTGCAGAAACTTTTGATTGGACTTTTATGGATTTTCTCTTTCTTGACAGAATTCCCGATGAGTATATGGCGATTAATTCATAAGACTTTTGATCATTGGATATAAGTAATTTAGCTATAGGCATGGTAGAGAACATCACGAATCTTCCAGTCTCTTCACAAGCGGCGGATCATGAGATTTATTCAAGGGTTCAACACAACCTTCCCATCGAAAATGTTATAGGTTCCTTAGTGGATGGAGTCAATACTAGAAGCCAAAGAGGATATGTTAACAAACGTCTATATTCATGCTTCATATCCCAAATCGAGCCAAAGAACTTTGAGATAACTCTTAATGAACCAAGTTGGGTGGATGCCATGCATGAAGAGTTGAATCAATTTAAGAAGCTGAAGGTTTGGCAACTGGTAGAACTTCCTAAAGGAAAGAAGTCTCTTAAAACAAGATGAGTTTTTCGCAAACATCAAGAGGATAGAGGGATGATTGTGCGAAACAAGGCATACTGGTTTCTGGTAAATAGAAGGTCTTGATTACACAAAGGGATATGTTTTTGTGGCTCGATTGGAAGCAATTCGTATCTTCTTAAAATATATGGATGATATCATTTTTGCGTCAACAACTGATGAACTATGCAAAGATTTTGAAAAGGTCATGAAGATGAGGTTTGAGAAGAGCTCTTTAGGCGAAATGATGATGTTTCTAGGATTACAAGTGCATCAGGATTCTTTGGGCATTTTACTGCGTTAAGGAAAATATGTTGATGAAAACTTGGAGAAATTCTGGTTCAAGGATGCTAAAATTGCTTCTACTCCCATGGCCGAACAACTTCTGTTGACATCAGATCCGGATGGAGAATCAGTTGATCAAACTCTATATCGATCCATGATTGGTTCTCTAATGTATCTGACCGCTAGCAGACCAGATATACTCTTTGCAGTCTGTCAATGTACGTGCCATCAGGCTTATCCTAAACTTTTTCATTTAATTGTTGTCAAACGAATTTTTAGGTACCTTAAAGGGAGACCTAAATTGGGTCTCTGGTATTGTAAAAATCGTGAGTTTGTTCTTAATGCTTTTGGTGACAGCAACTATGGAGGTTGTGACATTGACATGAAATCTACAAGTGTTGGACGTCAGTTCTTAGGAGAGAGACTGATCTCGTGGCAGTGCAAGAAACAACAAATTGTGTACTATTCTACAGCTGAGGCTGAATACATTGTTGCATCTGCTTGCTATTCTTAGACCATCTGGATGCAATATCAACTGACGGATTATGGTTTGAATTTTGTTGACACTCTAATCTTCTGTGATAATGATGCTGCTATTTAAATTGTTAAAAATCCAGTTCAACATTCTAAAACCAAACACATATATATTAAAGTTCATTTTATACGAGATTGTTTTGAGCGTAAAGTTGTTCATTTGAAACAAGTCCACAATGATAATAATGTGGCGGATTTGTTTGCAAAACCTTTTGGAAAAGCTCATTTTGATGTGCCTGTGAGTTTTCTTAAAATGATTCATTTTGAAGGCTGACAATTTTTTTTTTCGTTTATTTTGTATTTTAGTTTTGTTATCGTTAAATTTGTTCATATATTTTTTTTTCTTTTTCCTCTATGCACAAATTTGGGCGGAGACTTAAAACCAAACAAAAATCATAAATTTCAAAAATTCTGAAAATATGTTTATTTATATTTTATTTTTCAACAAAAAAAAAATCAAGAAACCAAAAATATTGTGTGTTTTTTTTTAATTTTATTTTTATTTTTATTTTTATTTTTATTTTTATTTCTAAAATTTATTTATCTTGAAACGTGGATGAGTAAGGAGAAGAGACCTAGAAAGGAATTGACGGACATTACACTTCAAACTACTTTCACAAGGCATTGACGGCTTGTGGATCTAAACTGTTTAAGTTTCTTGATCTCTTTGTTAGAAATTGCTCTGGATTTCCGAGCTTAATTGCCTTGGTTAATCCAACACAACCAAAAGGCACGCACTCACTCTCAATAAGCGAGAGAAGATGGGGGCTTTTTATGTTCAAGTCGGTTTGGTAGAATCTTCCTAAGAACTGTTATATTTAAAGAATTGAAGGCGTGAAATTGTACAAATTGTCATGTTATACCGTGTTAATATAGGTGCCACCCTTTATAAGCTGACCATGTTCATTCAACGGACAGTGGTTAGGAGTTACATCTGCATGTTTCTCATGTCAGTTCATGTAACCTAAGAACTATCATGGAACCAGGGTGATTCACCCAACGGGGAAATAGATATCACTGAACATCCCGCCCAGGGTCTTGTCATTCTTTTTTTCATGAAAAAATGCGGAGACTCAAATATATTCTCCTAAACCTGGGCGATGCACCTCACAAGACACGATCATCACTGAATGTCCCGCGAAGGGCCTTAACCTTGTGTGATGCTAAACTGTGGAAATATGTCTTCGGATACATTTTTCGCGGGAATGGTGTTGTGAGTTATTCCTTATTAACTCTCACTAGCACTAAAATGGTACACTCAGCTGAGATTAAGAAACCATTGAACATCTCGCCTAGGGCCAAGTTAACTTGTTAACTTGAAAAACTATATTGAGATCTTTGATCGAGGATATAAAGGGTTAACATCAAAAATAGCCACGGTTAGTTCTCCGATAATAAAAAAATCGCAGTGCGTTCCTCCGTGTTTACATAGATACCGCGAGTAGTCTCCATCTGAGCCAAGCCTAGGTCCTTGAACAACTGTGATGAGAAGGGTCTTTATGACTCTGTGATCCACATGGACTTTTAGTCATGTTTACTTTTCAAGATGCATCTATAATCGATGAAGAATATTCATTCGAAGGAACAATAAGTGAATATTATTTTTCAACACACAACCTTTCAAGCCCAGAAGCAAGGTGAAGCTGTATTTGAAATTATGTGACGATTTGATTTGAAGGCTCGTCAATCAATTCGCTACTATCTATGAACCTGCTGAAGTGATCAATAAGCATCGAACTCTATGTAATTATCAAGGAAGACATTTAATGCTGAACTTACTGATCTTGAAGATCCAATACAAGATGCCTCTATGCCCAGTGTATATTAAAAGTAAAAATTTAAAGGAAGCCCAATGACTAAAGATGAAGTTATTCATGTAGAAGATTTACATGTACATCTTGTAGTCAAGTCAAGAAGAGATAGAGGAAACAGCTGAAAGTCAAAATCGAGGAAGACTGAAAAGAAAAGAAAGCTATAAACCAAGAGGGAGATTTTTAGGACATAAATTTGTGGTTTGGACTTTGCTTTTCAAGGATTTTAGAGTTCTTGGTTTAGGAGCAAAATCACTATGATCTCGGTGGTACTTGGATCAAAGTCACCATGTGATATCGGTAGGCTTCATGATGTTTTCGGTTGGGATGGTCTTTAGTAATTAGGTATTAGTATATAATGTGTTATTTTTAGCCATGAAAAGGGTCAGCAAATTAGAGATTTAGCCATTCGGTTTTAACAGAGAGAGATTTAGAGATCATTAATAGTTAGACATAAATCGTTTGATCTTTTGTACACGACTGTTAGTCAATAATAGTGTGCACTGAAGATTCATGTTTGTGCTCTTGATTCGTATTTATTGTTTTGTGTTTATCACTTGATTAGGATTCTACACTAATCTCGTGTTTTAGATTGATACCTAGATCGAGGATAACCAAAAGATCCTCGGTCGTCATAGGATTTAGCGGAGAAACAAAACACACCATCGGGGAGAGCAAGCTACCAATATACATAGATGGGATAAACTCTATACAAAATTTTCGTGTTTGTGACACCTTATCTTCTTATAATGTAATATTAGGAAGACCATAGATCCACGATATGAAAGAGGTTCCATCAATATATCATCAGTGTATAAAGATCCCTACTCTGTGGGGAACCATGAAGATCATGGGAGATCAACAAGAGTTAAAGGAATGTTATAAATTAAGGGGCACAACATGTTAGTCAAAGCCTACGACGACACCCCAACAAGCATAGAATATAAGTCATAAGGCATGGGGCACGACATGCTCTAGAAACAAAGGAACAAGATGTAAAGGAAGTGCCCCTGAGAAGCAATGATCCTGAAGCCAAATTCCTCATAGGATCCTCAATACCTGAGAAAAAAGAGCAATACCTATTAAAATTCCTTCAAACCAGAAGCAAGATGTTCTCATGGAAACACGAAGATAAGACAGGTATATACAAGAGTATTATCGCTCACAAACTTAATATTGATGCTTCTTTAAGAACGATACATGAAAAGAGAAGGAAGTTAGCACCCGAAAGGAATCAGATCATCCACGAAGAAGTGGAAAAGCTCCTCAAAATGGGGATGATTAAGGAAGTGAAGTTCCCGATATGGATAACTATTGTATTTGTCGTACAAAAGAAGAACGACAAGTAGTGAGTATGTGTAGACTACACGGATCCTATCAAGGCTTATCTTAAGGATCCTTTACCTCTACCACACATTGACTCCATCATAGATGCAACAGTTGGCCACAAACTCTTAACCTTCATGGATGCTTAAGCAGGATTCCAACAAATCCATATGGAAACATCCGATCAAGAAGATACAACATTTACAACACCAACAGGTATACATTAGAATGCCTTTAGTTCTTAAAAATATATGTGTAACATATCAAAGACTGGTGAGCCGAATGTTTAAAGACAAGTTGGGGGATTCCATGGAGGTCTACATTGACGACATGGTGGTGAAGTCCTTGAAGACCGAAGATCATCTCAGGAATCTCAAAGAAGCCTTCAACATTCCAGACTAATGCAACATGAATTTGAAGCTATTTAAATGCCATTTAGGATGAAGTCGGGCAAGTTCCTTGGGTATAAGGTAACCAAGAGAGGAATAGAAGCTAGCTCGGAGCAGATCAAAGCAATCATCAAGTTGAAATATCTATCTTCAACAAAAGACATACAAAGGATAACCGAAAGAATGGCAACACTCAGCAGGTTCATGTCAAGATCCTCAGAATGGTATAAAGCCTTCTATGATATCTTGAAGAAGAACAAGAAGTTTAATGGACCGAAGAACATGAATAAGCTTTTCAAGAACATAAAAGATACTTAAGTTCTGGGCCACTAATGGTGAAGCCTATAGATGGAGAACCACTTATCCTCTACCTCTCAGTAACCTCAAGTGTTGTAAGGAATGTCCTAACCAAGGATCTTAACTAAGACCAACATCCTATCTACTATGTAAGTAACAGTATTTTGGATCCTAAAACTAGGTATTCTCATATCGAAAAATTAATTCTTGTATTAGTAACTGCTTGTACTAAATTAAGACATAATTCCGAGACACATACTATACATATGAAAACTAATTATCCTATTAATAATGTGATGAGAAAACCATAGAGTCAGGAAGGATGGCAAAATGGTCAGTGAAGTTAAGCACGTTTGACATCAAATATGAGACAAGATCCGCCATCAAGTCACAACCATTAGCATAATTTGTGGCTTAATTTAGTGATGATCTAGAAAACAAAATAGACATTGAAGCTAAACAATTCCTAGAAGATGAACACTTCGAAAAATGGACTCTATTCACGGATGGAGCTTCAAACCAAAAAGGAACTGGGATAGGGATCATACTAAAATCGCCACAGGGGGACATCCTACCCTAGGTAGTTAGTTGAGAATTCAACGCAACCAACATCGAAGCGAAATATGAAGCACTCATCATAGGACTACAATTGGCTAATCATATTCAAATCAAGGATCTTCAGTTATTTGTTGATTTTTGTTATTAACCAGTCACTTCATTGGATCTTATGCAGTGAACGGTGAAAGATTAGCATTATACCTTGAGATCCTCGAAAAATTAGCCTCTGATTTTGAAAACTTTAGCCTAACCCAAGTTCCCAGGGAGGAAAACATAGAAACAAATGCATTAGGGAATTTAGGAGCCTCCCTAAGGATCCCACAAAAAATAAAGATCCCTATAACCCACATAAAAAATCTAGCTATAGAAGCCCCTTTTGAAAAACCCGACAATCCTGAACAACCAATAAATGTAGCAGCCATCGGAGATCTTGACCCTTAGATCTCTTCTCAAATGGATCGCGATGAACAGGATCCTCGAAGAAGTCCATGATCATGGATCCAACCCATTATGGAGCATCTCCAAAATGGAATGATCCTAGCAGAAGAAAAAAAGTGAAAGAGCATTACGAACAAGAGTCTCAAGATTCATAATAATCCAAGGTAAACTCTATAAAAATTCTATGGCAGGTCCATATCTCAGATGATTGGAAGTTCCCTAATCTGTAGAAGTCTTGAAAGAGATACATGAAGTAGTCTGTGATTGTCACACTGGTGGGAAGATCGTTATTCTCCAAGGTATTGAGAACAGGATGCGACGACCAACCATGAAGAGAGATTCTTTTCTACATCCTAAAAGTGTGATGCCTGCAAAAGACATAACAACATCCTACATCAACCGGCCGAAACTCTACATCCTATTATCTCTTCATGGCGATTCATGAAATGGGGAATGGATATAGTAGGAAAATAACTAATAGCTCCAAGAGGAAAAGTGTTCATGTTGGTAATGACTGATTGCTTCTCGAAGTGGATCGAAGCGGAAGCCTTTATTCAGGTTAGAGACAAAGAGGTAGTCTCACTTATTAAATGTAACATCTTAACCAAATTCAGGATCCATGCTGAATTCGTAGATGACAACGGATCCCAATTCGTAAGCAATAGGACAAGAGACTTTTACATGAGTTGCGAGATCAAAATGATAATGTCCACTCCTGTTCATCCCTAAGCTAATGGTTAAGCATAATCTAGCAACAAGATCATAGTAAACAACTTAAAGAAATGGATAGATAAAAAGAAAGGAAGATATGTAGAAGAGCTTCGTTTCGTCATATGGGCAAATAGACTACTTCTAAAGTAGCTACAGGTCAGACCCCTTATTCCTTGGTGGGATGATCCCTACCAAATTAGTGATCCTGACAGAAAGATATTTGCTCCAAAATCATGAAAATAATGACAGGATCCTAGGCTAATATCATAACACTGTTGACGAACTCAGAGATCTTGTCAGGATACACATTGCTGCTCATCAACAAAGGATCACCGAGGCTTACAACAAGAACGTAAAAGTCAGAGTATTCCAAATAGGAGACTTTGTATTAAGGAAAATATTCCAAAACACCAAGGATGCTAGTACAGGTAAATTAGCTCATAAGTGCGAAGGACCATATCTCATAGATGCTGAAGCAGGCAAAGGAGCATATTGGACAGCAACACTCGAAGGAGATATTTTGCCAATATCCTAGAATGCTATACATCTCAAAGCATACTACATGTAAACAAGATCGATTGATCTTCAACAAAATCAAGATGCACATATTCTTTACCTTAAACTTTTCATCATTACTTATTTTCTCCTTGAATACATCACTAACTTAAGGATCGGAGGGGTGTTAGCTGGACTAACACCCACCCCTAGGTAATGTTTGCTAGGTAGAACAACGTACAACTAAGGATCTCCATAAGCAATGATCCTGAAACATGAGGTTGCTCAAGGTTGAAGATTCTGAAACACAAGGATCTTGACACACAAAGATCTCAACATCTTAACACCTAGACAGTTTCATTGTATCCGCAGTATGATCTTTAAACTATCATATACACAAGCTAGAGACTGATCATTTTTCCTTCGCTTAAGGGTACTTAAAGTGCTAATTACCTATTTCACACGAACGAAGGTTTATACAGCTCTCTTGAATGCACGATATCTAACTATGGGATACGAATAAGGGGATCATTTCATGATGCAGTAGGTTGGCAACCCCCTTATATTTGAAGATAAGTTAAGATCCTTAAGGTTTATAATAATTTCATGTTATCTGAAATTGGTATCTTATCCCTGAATTACACAAGGATAATAACATCTTCATGTTATCACACTTTGGGATTTTTCCCTACGAAAATATACGCGAATCATAACATTTTCATATTTTCATAAGTAGGGATCTTTCCCATGAAATATGTCGAAAGTTGGGATCCTCCCTAGTACATAACATGAACATGTTATCAATTGAGCTTATGATGTTACCCGAGAATTTTTTTCAAGGTTTATAACCTAAACATGTTATCCTAAGAAGGGAATTCCCCCGTGTGATCTAATGATTAAGGATCCTCATCGGTATGGATCCTCATCACTAAGAACCTTATCATAAGAAGCCAACAACGATCCTAAGTTCTTTCCTAAGTTGAGATTTATGCTCAGTAAACACTATGATTGAAAAGCTTATGAAGCTTAAGGAAAAATTTGAAGACAATAAAGTTCCATCTTTCCTTGTTCTTAACTTTGAAATTTTTAAGTAAAAATAAGGATCTTAAACTTTTCAGGATCCTAACTACTTAAAAATCCAAGTACTATATTTGACACAAAGATTAAACATGACATGCAAATCAAGATAGATAAAAGGAAAGTGCTACCATTCAAAAAGTTGCACGCCACCCTACTAAGGCAAAACCTAAAATGTCTTACATAAAGAAAAAACTACTTAATTTAACTTCTTCCAGGCCTAGACCATAGTCTGATCATCATTGGCACCATCTTTCTCTCCTCCCTTCAACAATTGCGATGCATGATCCTTAGTGACAGGAGCAGGCTTGCCTATCAGCTGGGCTAATGCTCACACCCTTTCTCATAAACAATCACCACCTCAATCTCCATAGCATGCTCACCCTCTTTCTCAGCCTTCTCCTTACTCAAAAGTTCCACTTGCTTCATAAAATCCTCATTGACCGCCTTCCACATCTTTTCCTGTTCCTGAAGAGTCTGCTCATCTCTCTCAGCCTGGAGCCTCAAATCAGCAGAGATATTGTCGGAAACATGAAAAAGATCAAATGACAATAAGAAATTGAAAAATAAAAAATGAAAGAAAAACCTACGACTTGATTAAAATTGGTCAACTTCCTGAGAGTATCCTCAATGCCGAGATTCTCTAAACGAAAATCCACGACTTCAGAAGGCTTCCGCTTCTGGGATCCTGAAGCCTCAAATGTAGGATCTATGTGAGATCTCTTGGGAGGAAGAATAGATACACCTTTTTCTTGCTTAACCTTGATCAAACCGCTGGTCATAGCGTCTTCAAGATATGCCAAACCAAAACGGGCCTTCGACCAAGTAGTCATGGAGCCTACCAAAGATCTCTATCAACTCAGGATCCTTATCAATTTAAAAGAAGTTTCCAAGATAAATAATATTACCAGTAGCCATAGAAGCAATAGTAGAAGAACCCTCTTAGAGACTGGAATGTTCGAACCTGAACGACCTTTCAAGTGCAGGAAGTGCAAGAAATTTGGAAACCTTTTGCTTGGAATCACCAATAGAAGGAACAAGCTCCTCAAATTTGAATGCTGCATCAAAACAAACAAAATAAGGGAAGTAAATTTCAAGATACTCTAAATCTAAATTCAAATCCAACCCTTTTTAATCCATGTTTTTGGTAGGGAATCCCCATTGGGAATCGAATCACTTATCACGAAGAAGTAGTTTTCCTTCCAAGCACCATCATTTTTTTAGATTTCAGAATGAGGTGGGGTTAGTTTATCTTAACTCTTAACAGGAAACAGGAAGAACCAAAAGTAGAGAGATCATAAACAAGATCCAGCTCAAGTAACCCGATGTCCATATTCTTGGACTGATTCAAGCAATCAATCCAAAACAGGATCCTCCAAACCACAGGCATAACATGGATATAAAAACTTTGGGTAGTTAAAGAGAAATGACGAATGATACCAGTAAAAGGATAAGTTTAACATAGAGTAATTGAGTATTTAGGAAAGCAAATGCATGTAAGAAACAAAATCTAGTTGAACGGTCAAAAAACTACATTGGAAGGGAAAGCCCAAATGGCTTTTAGCAATTTCATATCCTCATTGGCGAAGGACAAAACCTCATCATAATATAATATTGCTTGATCACTGAAGTCATTCATGGGTGAAGTAACAATAGTAGTTCGAGAACGACTAGATTTCTTAACGATGATGAAGAAAATCGGAGGAACAGAAGAAAACAAGTAAGAGGAAAATTTACCTTTGCAATAAGACAATGACGACTGAAGAGAGTAAAGATGAAATTACCGGAAGCCCATATTTGTAGCAAAAAAATAGATAAGAAAGATGATTTGACTACTTCTCGGTTACCTCGAAATGGATAAAACTTATCCATTAAGGTACCATTTTTAAACTCTTCTTTATATCCACTTTTAATTTTTAATTTAAGTTATCCCTTTAATATTCTCAAAATTAACTCCTTTATTTTCAGGAATAACTTGGGGGTAACTGTTAGGGCTAGGATCCTCATAGCATTTAGGATCCTCCAACCTCATCAAATATTCAGGATCCTCAACTATCTCAGGATCCCGACTATTACAATTATTATTACTTACTAACATTTATAACAATGGTTTTTCATTTTTAAATGACACATGTATATAAATAGTCAAGAGAAGACTTATTCTCAATAGTGACTCATCTCAACTATGCTAAAGACCCGGAATACCAAGTCCAATAACGTTCACAAATCTGGTCATAAAAGATCCCAGAAATATTAGGCGTCTTGTTATCTAGTTTAGACTATAAATTAACATATGTATCTCACACACGACACACCCTACTTACTCTTAGCTTACTCTAGGAACTTTTTCAGTTGTTCTCACTGAAATACTCTTTGTAATAATCATTTTATGTTAATAAAATCAGCAAGGCAAGTGATCATTATCACCTCCCATGGTTTTGTGTCAAATATCGTAGCTAGGATCAAGGGCTTTCCATGTAAACAATCGTGTCATTCTTTTTTCCTTTCTCTATTGCACAATTCGATCATCACAACTTCTTATTTAATCTGGTTGAATTATACTTGTGTGGTTCTTGACAAAAACATTTCAAATAGTCATAACTTCTTTGTTTCAAATCCATAATCCTATCTAATTACTTTTGACTTAAAGCATACTGAACTAAAATCCTTAATTCATGAAAGTAGTCTGAAACACAAACCAAGGGCTTGGATAAAATAAACAATATTATCAACATCCAATATGGTCTAAACCCAATTCGCTTGAAGCTCAAGGCCTTTACTTGATCCATTTATTTCGTACAATCCCAAAATAAGAAACTTCTCAAAACAAGAAGTTACAAATCTCCCATACTTAAACTGGATTTCGTCCTTGAAATCCATATTGGATAGGATCTCTGAACAATGTAAACATAATCCATAAGCTCCCTCTAACCATTTCGAAGATATAGGAATCTTATAAATTAAATCGATAGATCACTCGGAAATCCAGAACTGCCAACAAGCAACGAAATAATTTGAAAATACTCAATCACAAAACTATCTTTCTCTCCCTAACTGTATGACCCAACTTCCAAAGAAACCACTCAAACCAAGAACTCTTAGAACTACAACCACAAACCAAGTTCTTCACTATAATCCTAAAACTGGGAACCCATCAATGTAAACATCAAAAACATTACCCTAAGAATGACGATCATCCAATCATCGAAACTACCCCTAGTTCTCTGACTAGGAACACCAACAAACCATGAAAAAAGAATAATCAAACATCTTAATGATGAATTCCTCTCAATCATAAATCCGAAATTTATGACAAAAAACCTTAAATATAGTGTTGAATTCCTGAGAAGTCATCAATATCCTGCTGCCCCCATGAGCATAAGGATGGTCACTCCAAGAATTCTCATGTTGCATCCAAATCCCTTATCAGCTTAGGTATAATAACCTAACAAAACACTTGAGTTATTTACAACGCACTACATGACTCGAGATTTCAGAACCTGTATTCGACATTTGTAACCAAGATCTTAATAATCGGACTATAACTAAACGGGGTTCATAATGAAAACATTTAACAAGAGACTTCCAATGCATAACTAATACTCCTAACAAACTTTTACCGTCCCCATGATCCAAACCATCTGGTCATTGAGTTACCTAACTCCCAATCAATGCACTAACACCGAACATTGGAGTAAGACTAACGATCCATGTCACACCCCCAAACTAGAATGACAGAAACATTTGGGGGTGGATGAAATCATGTATAATATCATAAAAGTTGAATAATATCAAAGCAACACAACCATCATATTGAAAATATATAATTTGCATTGTGTTTGAATCCTTGTTTGTTTCACACCAAACCTATAGAAAAATAATAATACATGATGCTACTACATTCTATCTTCTCAAAGCCTGTGTGGGTACCTATCTAATAATTTCCTAAGAATACAAGTGGTCTGAAAAAGTGTCAACATTTAAGTTGGTTAGTTCATAAGAGTTTTGTTTGAGATAATAATTCGTTTTTCCTTGTAAAACGATTAAGTGTACTTCAAGAAAATCTAATATTTTCTTTGTAATTGATTTGTAGTTTAAACACATAAAAACCAGAATGTAGGAATTTCTTATGTTTAGTGTTGGTAATGTGAAGTTTTAAATTTATGTAAGTGGTGTGACCCATACTGTTTCCTCCTATGACCATTTACTGTATACAAGTTATATATAATCAAAATCGATCACAGTCGAATGAGTGATTATGCCCTAAGCCTACAACCAAACAAGGAGTAAGATCTAAGGCAGAATAATACATTCTAGTCCCTATAGGATCTTAATTATATATAACCCTAACGAGTACACTAAGTAATCATTGAGTTAACAATAATGGTCCTTTCCGAAATGTATGTTGCTAGAAATATAAATTGTAGTGTGCTATCGAAATACTATACTGTTGTTGTATTTGTATGTAATCCTTTTAAATGTATGTTTCTAGAAATGTAACATGTGTAGTACTGTAAAATCATGTAATGTAGTTTTATTATTATGTAAAACTAGTTGAAGGTATGTTATCCCGTGAACCAAATGTAACGTTAATGTTGTAATAATTCTGTTTGAAAATATATTACTACTTAAATTTGTCATCGTTTTCTCCATGTGAGTTCTTATAACCATAATATGACCTAACATGGCCTACCATGACATTCTTCAGGCGTCGGAATGTTAATGACATTTTTCACACCAGACCTGCTAGTCCAACTGTAGCTAACAGTTAGGGTGTGATATTGTCAGTCCCATATAGATCTATACACAAATACATTGCTCTCCCTACAAGAGACTTTGGTTATAATTCAGGACTTTGGTTGGTACTTAGGTACGTACGTGAAGACATGTCTCACAAATTTATTGCTTCAACAAGTTTACAAGTAATGAAATGAAAAAACCTTTAGTAAATGAAAATATAACTTTTCCAAAGAAATGTTTATGAAGCTAAATATTGTAAAATGACCCATAAACTATACCTATTATATTTTATCATGTATGTTCTATTGAAATGAAAAATATTTGTATTTTAACAATTTTAAGAGTTTATACGTTTAGTAGTAACATTATTTAGCATTTTAACGTAAAGTTTTTATAAAGTATAAGAAAACATAATAAATGATTTATATTTTTAAACACAAGATTTCTTATGTTTTGCTTGTCCCCCCCCCCCCCCCCCCTAAAACATAGAAAAAGCTTGGAAACATGGGGGGGGGGGGGTATGAAATCACCGTATGCGTGTTTGCGGTTAGATAACAAGATGAAAACGATAGCCTTCAAGCTATAATACGTAAAAGGTGTCATATCCTAATTGTTTGAACACATAATGATGTGTTAATTTGATGAACTAATCATGGGATGTACACTTAATAACACAAAATTCAATGATCTTACCTTAAGTTCAAATAACAGTTTTGAAGAAATAGACATTCAGGGATTGTTTTGAACTTGAGGTTGAAAGGAAAAATGGGTTTGATTAGAGAGAATATGAGGAGAAATTGCTCACTGGAGTAAGTTTGGGAATGACTCCAAATCATATATATATATATATATATATATATATATATATATATATATATATATATATATATATATATATATATATGAAGAAATAAGATAATATGAGGTGACATTTACGTTGCTAAATGTAACTTATCTTATTGGTAAAACAATCTTCAAATCACTTGGCTAAATATCTAGATATATTTAAAGGAGTTTTCGGCCACAAAAGGGGGATTTCGGCCATGGTATGACCGAAATCACTTAGTACATAACTCAAAGTGTTGATTTTGCTCCTTAATGGGCCTTCGACTTGAGATTGCGGTCTTTAGCATGTGGTGTTTTCGGCCATGCTTTAGTTTCATGAAGATTTTGTTCCTCGGATTCATATATTAAGTGTTTTCAGTCCTAAAGTGTTTCCTAGATTCTCAAAACCGAAATCCCTAAAGTAGAGTGTAAAGTCTATGTTTAATGTCTAATTTTTTTTGACTTGTGTTTACTTGTATTAGCTTATTTCAACTTGGTTTTTAGTATATATGTATCTATGACTTATATCAGTATGGTTTTCAAAGTATATTCATAATAACTTATATAAACATGCCTCTTGGCATTAATAGTGTCATTGAATAAATGTTACGTTGTGAATTTACCCGTACATTGTTAAAGTTTAGACCTTGTTTGCTCAAAATTTTTCCAGTTGTCACATCATTCCCCTGTTAGAGGGAATTTCATCCTGAAATTAGCATTCAGAGTGTAACTTCATGTGTTGAGGAAAAGATGTGGGTACTTTTGTTGCATTTGGTTTTCTCATCCCCTAAGTGAATCCGGGTCGTCGCTTGGCATTCCAGCGGATTTCACTTTTGGTATGCGGCTTTATTTTGTTCTCTTGATAAATCTATCCACAATTTGCATAGCCTTTTCTACGAAGTGTAGACGATCGTTTATCTCGATTTCATCAAGTGGGATTACAAGAGTTTCTTCGGATGGATATTGTTTTAGATTGGGCATGGAAGATGGGGTGTATGTTACTGAGTTCATGCGGTAGTTGAGGCTTTCAAAGAGTCCTGTGTCGATTGTTAAAAATGCAATTCAAATTGATTGTCCCTTATCCATGATAATTGATAGAGATATAATGTGCAGTCTCATTACTTCCTTGTGGTAGTTGCACTTTGTAAGATACCGGGCCAATATCGTAATGCCACCAGTCGCTTGTGGATTTGAAGGATCTTCTCTGTCACCTCTTTTATGATTGATGGGATGAAAACTCTTAGATCGATTAGATCTTCAACAGGTTAATCAGTCAAACAAACAAAAAAAACATTGAGAACATATTATAGAATCAAAATATAGCTTAATGATTCAAGAATAGTCACGCCCCAGCAGAGCTCGATCAAGAACTTCCACTGTAGAGGCGAGCTAGGGTTTGTAGTACAATTCTGAGAGTAATAAAGGAAAGAGTTAATTACAAAGGATGCATGCATGCACCTTAAAGACTAAAACCCTAATGAAAATAAACACGGTTAGACAGGCCCAGACCTGTAACAAAACTATAACAATAAGCCCGTATGACGCAACTCCTCAATCCCAACAATCTCCCCCTTTGCCTCAATAGAGGCGAGACCTTAGTTCGGCTGAGATGGATCAGACTTGTTTACCATCTTAAACAACTTTGGTATAATGGCTAGAAGAGTTTGGTGAAAGTGTATGTACCACCGAAGCATGTCAGAAAAGTTCTTTTTGTCTGAATCACTGTTGTGTTTGTATTGGTGAGTGATATCGAGAACATGCTCCATACAAGGAGTAGAGAACAGATGCTTGTCAGCAAGAGCGAAAAGGAATTTTTCACCTTTGCCTCTTGTGAACACAAAAAAGTTAGATGTTTCGGGTCAATCTTCCCCATCTTCGTCTTGTTAAGATCACTTGGCTTTCCGATAAGCTTCACTGTTGGCTTCTTTCTTAGAACAACAACCATTTCCTGATCCATCTTTGCAACTTCATGGATATAGGAAGCCAACATTCTCTTTATATGATCAAGGATCAGATCATAATGTTCTTGGCTAGTGAGCAGAATGCTGAACATCAAAATTCAGTCATGTAGATTTAGATTTGGAAGATCGGCCAATGTGATCATGTGCATTGATTCATCAGATCCCCGAGTTACCCTGAACTTCACGTTTATGAATTTCCCAGCAACAGTTGGTTTAAAAACCTTGACAAATGTTATCTTTTGAGCAGTCCATGTCAGATACTGAGGCTGAGCAAATTCCAGATAGTGATTAACCAAATCTTTATTTACCTTCGGGTGTGGAGAAGGGACTTCAACTGTAGGATCAAAGCAGCAAAACAAAAATGCCCGACAAGTAATTGGCATATCGAACTACGAGTCCCTTGTATTATCAAAGTAAAAGGAAGCAACCGGCTCCAACCAATGGACATTAGGAGACTCAATTGCGTCTTTTATCAGTCTCTCCCTAGTCCAGGTGGGAAAAAGAGGCTGTTTGTAGATGATAGGATCATGAGCTTCTTTTAATTTTCTCTCTTTCTCTTCTTCTGCTCTAGTTATCTTCAAGTTTTCATCAAGTTCACTATCTCTTTTCTTTCGCTTTAACGCCTCAGCTATTGTCTCTTCCTCATCATCAATAACAATAACTTTCAAATTTTCTTTCCTAGAACCCGAAGCTATATTAACCTTTAGTTCGTTTTGAGTAATAATCTTGGATAGAGTTGAAGTAGGTTGAGTTTCTCCCCCTTTTTTTGGACAAAACCATCGGTTCCGGAACAACCTAAATTTGACTTAACATTTGAATTGCAGGAAGTAGTTTGGTAGTTAAGTGATTCCTGATTGTAAGGGTAAGGGCAGGATCATGAGCATTCACAAGATTACTCAGAATGGATAGAACATCCCTAACACAGCTTTTGAGAACCGCTCGCTCAGTTTTCAGTGATGCAATTTCTGTTTGAGCATGAGCAAGATTTGTAGTTTGAACATCCATTTGTGCAGACTTTTGGGCAAGGTCCTCTTTAAGCTTGTTGTCGATGACAAGATCAGCCTTAAGGTTGTCAAGCTGAGAGTTGACTGAAGAGAGAAGAGAACTGTGATCAGCTTTGAGCTCAGAACGGACAACATCAAACTTGAGTTTCTCTTCTTGGAGTGATTTGGAGAAGTTATCGACAGAAGCATTAATTTTTGTTGTATTAGAGTCGGCATGACCTTTGAATGAATCTAGAAAGATTTTTGATTCTTGAACAACTTCAGTTACTTCTGATGTGGCTTTCTTGCAAGGCATTGTGGAAGCCTTGACTGCATCAGTGGATTTGTCAATTGAAGAAGTATATTGCTGCAAGGCTATATCAAGAAAAGCCTTCAGCACCACATCAGAATAAGAAGATGGAGAAGCGATCAACTTATCAAGCTTTTCATGAAAACTCGGTAATTGTTGCTTCGTCACTGAAGCGTCATCTTCATCGTTGCTGGGAAGATGATATGGACTCTAATATGTTAAGACAAACTCAAAGTGGGTCCACCCAAAATAGGTTCCGATTTCGTTGAAGCAGATGGTGACAATGGTTTAGTAGTGACAGGGGTTGAAACACCAACGTGATGTGCCTATGTATCAGATACGTTGACATCTACCGAAGGTCCAATGGTAGTGGGTTTTTTTGTTTCTTGAGAGAGAACTAGAGGTGGGATGTGAGTAGTTGAAATTGGTTGAGAAGAAACAGGTGGGGGAATTGGAGCAATAGAGTTTGGTATAGTGGTTTCTTTTGGAGAAGGAGGAGGAGTAGGTGTACGATCTTGTACCTGAGGAGTTGGAGACTGAGGATGAGTATTTACCCTTGGTGAGTGTTCTTGATGAATATTTTCATCTTCCTTAACAGATTGTTCGTCGTTATCAGAATCTGCAGTTGAAGGTGTCTTCGGTCTTTTAGCCATTTTCTTCACCTTTTTCCGTTCAAGAGTCGAAGGGGTATCTTTATCTGACTTTCTCTTTTTGGTGAGGAGGGACCTTCGGTTTCAGGTTTCTTGGTTTCTGGCTTCTTTCCTCTCTTTACTAGTTTATCAGCTGCAGCCAGAGCACTTTGCATCTCCGAAGTTAGTTGGTAAGGACCCGAAGGAGTTAACTTTTTTGTAGTCAACCATAACTTTGCTTTCGCTGGAGACACATCGGCTCATCGACTCTGGAATAGAACTGACAAATAGAAACTTGGTGCGATTAGAAATAATAATATTTTGTTGTGTGGAAGGTAGCAATTGAAGAAAAAAGAGCATCCATCATAATGGGAATCTGAAACATCTCAATGGCCCGACGGTTGATGATCGTCCAGAAACGACCACAAGATATCTCAGAATGCTTGGAAGAAGAGTAGAGGCTTTGCACTAGCTGCAACTAAACCAACGATCCATAATCTAGATGGATGTCGTTGTAGAGACCATAGAGAATGGTCATGAAACCCTTATTAGCCCCGTTTGATCCAGCAACCCATTCAGCCAACCCCTTGTAGAGCAAAGTAAGCAAACTATTCCACTATGGAGGCAAACACAATTTCTTAAATTTTGTTACAGTGATAAGAACGTCGGTATACCCCATCTCATAAAACATTGAAAAAAGTTGAGATGTGGTTATAAAATCTGGAGAGATTACAGATGCATCAGTTGTAAGTCCTAGAAAGGTACAAAATCATGTATTTTATACATAGGTTTTATGATTGAAGATATCAAAGAAGATCTTTTCTTTTTGTTTGTCCTAGGTGTCATCGAATATACTTGAGAAAGAAGGGACATTGGCACCGATTCGACTTGTGTAAGTGCAATCACCAATGGCGAGTATTTGAGACATTCTACCACGTGAAACATATATGAATCATAGACAAATGGATTCAGTTGAATGATGAGGTTCTGATTGGGTTTGATTGAAAGTAAAATAGATGAAGAAGTTTGTTCTTGAACATATGAGGATTCCACCATTATTGCTGTGAAGAAGAAGATGAATAGTTGTAACCGGGAGAGACGTAGAAGAAGGTGAGAAGGTACAACACTTGTGAGACTCCCTTTTATACCATTGCTTGGAGAGAGAAAGAATACTCTTTGATGATGATACGATCTCTGAAACAGCACCTGAAAAAACATGATTTGACAACTTGGAATTCCTAGATTTACGCCAGCAAGTGTGGGTATAGGAAACGTTTCAAATTCACGCGCCCAAATCCTATCCCATGTGGAATTCTTATCCAATTACCGTCTCCTTAATTTCCAATGTAAAGCTATCTGTAAACGAGATACGGTCATTCGCTTTATAGTAAAAAATCTTCATTCCTTCATAACAAAATAAAGCTCTTGAGCCATTAGAACCGAAAATTCCAAACTAAATATTG
Source organism: Lactuca saligna (assembly GCF_052625555.1). Taxonomy (NCBI): domain Eukaryota; kingdom Viridiplantae; phylum Streptophyta; class Magnoliopsida; order Asterales; family Asteraceae; genus Lactuca; species Lactuca saligna. The sequence continues at coordinate 302,338,158 of NC_136420.1, read as the reverse complement.
TCATTAGTACCAACAACAAGATTTTGGAAAATCATAAAGATCTTTGTTCAAGATTTTGCAAAAGAAAAAGAGATAAAGAAAGATGTGTGTGGGATAAATGTGATGTCTTGAAGACATAAACTGAGCCATCCCGGGCACAAATCTCTTCCTTCAAAGTCAAGAGAGACTGAGAAGTGTCTGTGTGGTTTCCCTTAAAATATGATCAAATTTTTGTTAAGAAACATTGAAAGACATCATTTCAAGTATAGGCTTTAACGGATGGTTTATCTTCAACCGAACTTTGGTACTTAAAATAAGACCGAAAGTAGGATTAAGTACTTGTGAGACCGATGTGGCCTGTTGAACAAGTAGGTGGGATAATTTTAAAGTGACTAGGTGATTATGAGGAATCCCAAAAAAATGAAATTGGATCTTATGGGAAGAAACGTCTTAGTGGAAGACAATTTCATAAAGATCACTCAAAAATAAAAAGAGATCTCGTCTAGGTAACAAGTAACAGCTTGAACATTATAGTGTTCACCGTCAATTCATTCAAGGTATTGGATTTTGGGTTTCACTCAGCATGTGCTAAACATATCTAAGATCATGAACACAGAAGTTGTGCAACCATAAACCTTAGTGGTAATTACTGAGAATCTTAAGGGTTATAATTGTGAGATTAAACGAGATGGAGAAAAATGAGGTTGTTAAAGAACGAATGTACCCCTACTATAAAATTTGACCAAGCCTAAAAACTCTTAACTCAATTTGGAGAAGAGTAAAGTAGCTCATGAGTTGAGTGAATTTAGCAGCCTATTTGGGAAGAAATGATAGGTTTAGATCGAATCATTAAGGCTTCATTCAGATTCTTGGAGGCTTCGGTCTACATGCAACAACATGCTTCTAGGGATACTTAACTAATAAAAAGATAAAGAATTATAGCTGCCCCAGCTCCATCATTCAGAACCGTCCTTATACACGAATTAGATTAAGACTGAAGTAAATTGAAATAAAATGAAAGAAAATATTTTGAATTATGATTTGGATTTTCTGAAAAGAAATAAAAACAGAAAGAAAAATATTTTTGGATTTTATGAAAATAAAAGGAAAACATAAAATAAATTACGAGAATAGAGAGTGTACATACTATACAACGGAAACCATCACTTGAAGATGAAAAGCGGACCAAAATAAAATGAAAGAAAATACTTTGAATTATGTTTTGAATTTTCTGAAAAGAAATAAAAACTGAAAAAAAAATATTTTTGGATTTTATGAAAATAAAAGGAAAACATAAAATAAACTAAGCCTTGTAGGATTTTATTAAAACTTGCTTCAGGCAAGGCCTTAGTAAAGACGTCAGCCAATTGATCCGAGGTTCTTACAAAATGAATTTCTACATTGCCATCTTCCACATGATCGTGTTTTTGATATTTGATACATTGTATTTTGGGAAAATGTGGTACTGATTTTATGTGATTTAAAAATGATTTTTTTTTTTTGAAATTTTAGAGTGTTACAAGTTGGTATCAGAGCGTTGGTTTGAGGGATTCAAATGTACTCTCGGGTATGTCTGGACTTAAAAAGAGGAATTCAAGATTTTTTCATAAAGAGCAATGATTTTTTCTATAATGAGTAAGAGTTTCAAAGAGAAAATGAGACGGATCAGTGTGTACAATCAGCCAGAACCCGAATGGTGATTTCCGAAAATACCATTATTTGTTTATATTATGAGATATTAGAGCCGAATGCTAGAGAACAGTCTATGTACTTCAAAAATTAGGGCTAGAGCTGCCTGATTCGTGATGCCTTAGCCTAGGGTATGCAATTGATGTTGGGTTTTGTATACTACAACATCCTATGGTGCACATACAACCCTAAATGCCTTGGATCTATGTTTTCTCTACTTATACATGTAACAGTGTTTCCAAAGCATTAAGCTTATAACTAGCATGCAATTGACATAAACAATATAAAATAGTAGTTATGATGACATACCTTTTTTCTGTATCTCGAAAGCTTGTAGTATTTAGGCTTAATAGCTTGGCACCAAAAGTATGAATGCCTAAAATGGCTCACAACACACTTAGGATAAAGGTGACTCTTGTGAGAGAATTTCCATGCACTAAAAGACCTCCATGAACTCCAGGACCAAAAAGTCTGCGTTTTTAGGTTATGGAGCATATATTTAAATGTAGGATTCCAAGGGTCACGGGTATAACCCAAATCAATACCCATGGGTTTATGATCCTTTGTTCATGTGGCCCAACTCTTTATGTATCCATGCATAACCTTAGTCCAATATGGATCATAAGCCTAACACATATAAATATAACTAATTACCATAATTAGTCCCCATAGATTTAATTAGTTCTTTTAATCACTAAATTAATTCCAAACTAATTCTTGATCAATACTAATTAAATCATATGATTTCATACTAATATATTAGAACTTATAATATATTAATAAATCATATATAACCTCTTCTCAAAAGTCCATCCTAAGAAATTGTCCTGATGATATGCAAACCAAATGGACCATGCTACTCATGGGTCGAGTAAATACGAGTAATAGTTATGGGGCTTAGACATCTAATCCAACAACTGATTGATTTTATCTGCTATTTGCTTTATATGTGTAGTGAGTAGGGAGAAACATAGAAGGAATCATTAGACAGAGTTTTGAGTAATCCACGAGAGATACCTAGATGAGCATTGAGGAATCTACTGTGAGAGTAGTTGAGATATGTGAGGGATAAAATACTACGAGTTAGGATCCTACATGGAGGACTTGAGATGACTACAGGTTGGCGTGGAAGGTAGTATTGGGCCCATACTACTAAAAACACCGGACCTGCATGCAACCCAAGTAAGAATCTTAGGATACTAAGGATTGTGTAGGGATGGGTAATCGAGTGTCTATGTGCATTGAGCAAGTCTATAATGATTTTTTGTTTGTGTATCAGAGACACTATGGTGATTACCCGCAACAACCCCAAGAGCAGTGGTACTAGTGATGAAGAGATCTACATGATCATTCATGAGGAGGTGGCCGCAGCTATCCGAGAGGCCATACCATAGATGTTTTGGTCTATTAAGACTATGTTGATTGAGACATTCGATGAGCGATACGTTGCTATTACAGAGGCTATTGTTGTTGTAGCCAGGCCACATGGAGGTGACTCGTTGTTTCATGAGTTCAGCAACACAAAGCCACCGGAGTTTGATGGGACATAAGATCCGATCGCTACCATGAGAAGGATATCCAAAATTGAGGGGTGTTTCTATACGTGTTCGTATCCAGAGTTTCTGAGAGTCTGATTTGCGTTGAACCAGCTTTTCTTGGGGGTGAAGGATTGGTGGAAGTTTTTGATGACTGATTCTACCCTGACAGATCATGCTGTAGTGAGTTTGGTGAGGTTCATCAAGTTGTTTCGGGATGAGTGTGTTCCCCAGGTGGAGAGGGAACATTTAGCACAAGAGTCTCTGTCTCTCATGTAGAAGATAGAGTCGGTGACAAATATTACGAGGACATTTTGTGAGAGGGCGCTGTTCTACCCTGAGCACTTATCCAATGAGCAGGCATATATGAGTCTGTATTTGAGCATTTTGAGGAGAGACATCCGGGAGTTTTTGGTGAACATGTCTTATTGGACATTCACTGAGTTGCAGACCAATGCCTGGAGGAGAGAGATTGAGTTTGATATTCAAATTAGGGAGGAGGGAGAGTAGCATGAGAGTGATAGGAGACCGGTACAGTCGCAACCGACAACAAAGTGAGCTAAGCCCGCTGATTCGAGATCTGAAGACATGAACGGCCGCACTTGTAGAAAGTGCGAAAAGAGCCACGAGGGGTATTGCTGAATGGGGATTTGCTACAAAATGATGAGGGACTTCCCAAGGGATTTTTGGTTTGCTTTCACTGCAACAAGACGGGCCATAGGAAGGCTATTTGGCCCTAGCTCACCAAGGGATTAGCCCGAACTACTACTTTGCGTGTTACTGATGGTCGGCTGGGGAAGGCCGAGCCTTCGAGAGCTCGTGGGAGAACATTCTAGTTGACCGCGGAGGAGGTTCGCACGGCGCCTGATGGTGTTGCTGGTACGTATCTCCTTATTTATGTTATTTTGAGATTTGTTTATTCTTATATTGTGCTATATATAGGTACTTTTCTTGTGAGGTTTGTTCCTGCTTTGGTGTTAATTGACTCGGGTGCGAGACGATCTTTTGTGTCTTTAACCTTTAGTCATCACATTAGTGTCATACATAAGGCATTGAGTCGACCAATGAGGGTTTCTATCGCCCACAAGCATGCGGTTTTTTCCACTGATTTATTCCGGCGGTGTGTATTCGAGAATATTCGGATTGAGTTCCTAATAGATCTGGTATCGATATTAATGGGTGATGTATGTGCCATAGTAGGCATGGACTGGTTGAGCCAGTTTAGAGCTTTGATTGACTGTGAGCATCATATGGTGACCATACGAGACCTTAGTAGGGGAGTGCTTACTGTGTATGCCGAGGGGACCATATTTGGATCAGATTTATGTTATGGTACTAGGATGTGGCAGACGTTACAGCAGGGATGAATGGGCTATTTAGCATATGTGATGGATACGAGGGTTGCCACTGAGAGGCCGAGTTCTATCTCTGATGTTCCAGTTGTGGGTGAGTTCTCGGATGTTATCCCTGAGTAGTTATTGGGTGTGCCTCCCGAGAGACAGGTGAAGTTCCGGATCGATTTGGTTCTGGGTGTGATGCCTATTTCCAAGACACCTTATCGCCTTGCATCGTCCGAGATGTAGAAGTTATCATCGCTGCTCCAGAAGTTGATGGGGAATGGTTTTATTAGAACGAGTAGCACACCGTGGTGAGCGCCAATCCTTTTTGCCAAGAAGAAGGATGGATTACACCGGATGTCTATTGACTACCAGAAGTTGAACAAGTTGATGCTCAAGAACCGTTATCCACTACTAAGGATCAATGATTTATTCCATCAGTTGCAGGGGGCTTCTTGTTTTTCGAAGATTGATTTGAGATCTGGGTATCCTCAGATGAGAGTTTGCAAGGAGGATCTCTAGAGGATGGTCTTTCGGACTCACCAACACATCGACAACGTTCATGGATCTCATGAACTAGGTGTGCAGTCAGTGATCGAGGTCATCGATGACATTTTGGTATACTCGAGGTCCAAAGAGCAACATGAGGACCATCTTTGTGAGATTCTTGGGGTATTGAGGACGAAGAGGCTATATGCCAAATCCTCCAAATGTGATTTCTAGTTATGAGAGGTCCAATTCCTAGGACACATCGTTAATCAGGATGCAATTTTTGTCGACCCAGAAAAGATTGAGGCAATTATGTGATGGGAGGTGCTAAGGTCCCTATCTGAGATCATGACTTTTCTTGGCCTAGCGGGCTACTACCAGATATTTATTAGGGATTTCGCCAAGATTGTTGTTCCTCTCGCCAGATTGACCAGGAAGGGTGTTATTTTTTCTTGGGGATCCGAGCAATTGGCCTCATTGGAGGATATTCACCAAAGATTATGCTAAGCTCCAGTGTTAGCCCTTCTCGATAGAGTGGGAGAATTCATAGATTACTGTGATGAATCTATATCAGGGATGGGTATGGTGTTGATGTAGAGGGGGAATGTGATAGCATATGCATCGAGGCAGTTGAAGCCTCACGAGATGAGGTATCCCGCCTACGATTTAGAGTTGGGGGCGATGGTGTTCACCATCAAGATATGGCGCCACTATCGTTATGGTATTCGGTGTACCACATCCATAAACAATAAGAGCTTGAAGTACCTTATGGACCAGCCCTACCTGAATATGAGACAGAGGAGGTGGTTAGATGTAGTGAAAGACAACGACTATGAGAACATGTATCACTATGGCAAGGCTAATATGGTAGCCGATGCCTTAAGTCGTACAGCAGTGAGTGCTCTGATCTGAGACGTATGCATGAGGATGACAATGGTGAATCCAGTCTTAGATACCATCCGAGAGGCCCATGTGATGGACATGAGACTAGAGAATTGTAAGAGAGAGCGGGTGATCAGGTAGATTTCTGATTTTGAGATGCATAGTAGGGGGATTATGACATTCCATGGACGGATTTAGGTGCCATATGCATGTTGAGCTTAATGTACCTTAATGGGGGAGGCCCATATGTTGAGATTCTTGATCCATTAGGGAGCCACCACAGTATATTTGGATTTAAAGAAGGATTACTGGTGGCCCTGGATGAAGAGAGATGTAGCATGTGTAGTTGAGAGATGCATGAGCTATCGTATAGTCAAGGTCGAGCACCAATGTCCACATGGCACGTTGCAACCTCTGGAGATTCCCCAGTGGAAGTGGGAACAGATTTGCATGGATTTTATCACTAAATTACTGAGGAACACACAAGGTGTCGACACAATATGGGTGATTGTAGACTGCTTGACGAAGAGTGCTCACTTTCCAACTATCAATGAGAGCTCTTTTGCAGAGAAGTTAGATCAGATCTATGTTTGAGAGGTGGTGGCACGACATGGAGTGTCGACATCGATAGTGTCAGATCAAGATGTGTGTTTTACTTCCAGGTCCAGGAAGAAATTTCATGAGGAGTTGGGTACCTGGTTGTACTTCAGTACTGCATATCACCCATAGACATACGGGCATAGTAAATGGATGATTCAGATGCTCGAGGACATGCTACGTGCATGTGCTATGGACTTCGGTGGAAGTTGGGACACTTATTTGATCTTCGCGGAGTTTTCAAAAAAATAAACCATCATTCCAGTATTGGTATGCCTTGCTTTGAGCTCTTATATGGGAGGAGGTGTCAGACTCCCATCTGTTGGGGTGAGGTAGGGCATAGAGTGATGGTGTTGGGTTTTGAGCAATCTAACATCCCTAAGGTGTTCATGCAACCCTAAAACCTTGGATCTATGATTTACTATGAATACATGCAACTTTGATTTTTTCAAGGTTCATAACCTATTTAGAATAGTATGGGGAACATTAAACAAAATGGCTAGTGCTTACGATGACATAGCATATCCAGTAGGTCAGACAGACGTTACTGACAGCCCAAAGTCCTCAGAAGAATTATGCCGACCACCGCCGTTCAGAGCTAGAGTTTTAGGTAAGAGATTTTGTCCTCCTGAAGGTATCCCCATTGAAAGGGGTGATTCTATTATGGGAATAGGGCAAACTGGGCCTTAGATACATTGGTCCTTTTAGGGTGATCGCATGGGTGGGTATGGTAGCTTATAGATTGGAGTTTCCTGCATATTTGAGCCAAATTCACAACACCTTCCATATGTCCCAGTTGTGGAACTGTGTAGCCAATGAGACGATAGTGGTTCCTTTAGAGGACATTCAGGTTGATGAAATCCTGAACTACAATGAGAGGACGATAGTGATCTTGTATAGGAAGTTGAAGGTCTTAAGGAATAAATAGATGCCCCTTATTCAGATCCAGTGGCGACATCAGAAGGGGTCGGAGTAGACTTGGGATCCAGAGTTCGAGATGTGGGAGCAGTACCCAGAGTTGTTTATAGATGATGACTTCGAGGGCAAAGTCGATGAGTTGGATGCCCCAACTTGCTGAGTATAGGAGTTAATGACCGCATGATTTTTAGAGTCTACTTGACGAGTTGGAGGACCCAACTCGACGAGTAGGTGTTGAGTGAGAAAACCCTAATTTTTAGGGTTTATTTCCTATTTAAAGGACCTTAAGCCTTCATATCCACCCCCGTTATCATCTTAGAGCTTTTTGAGAAACCCTAAACAAGCTCCATTCGCTGAGATAGAGAGATAGAGAGAGTGTGAGAGGATAAATTTGAGTATACTTGTGCATTTTTGGAAGGAGATCGGAGAGCCACACAACATGGATTGAGGAGGGACTTTCGGGTCTAGTGTTATTCAGTGATAGCTTCTGTTTCGAGCGAAAAAGATACCACATTTACCTTTTCTTTTGGTATACCTCTTCTTAGGGAGTTTTAAGGTTTTCTCCCATCCATCTTTTGGTTATTGAGTCAACTGAGCATGACATGAGATTTAAACATCAAATATGGACTATTTGAGGTCCTATAAGCCCAAATATGCATGCTTTATTAAGCTATAGGAAAGATTTTATTGATTTAAACCTGTATAGAGCTTATGTTGGCATTTCGAGCCCAAGATGTTATGCATGGACGTAAAGCTTGCAAATTTACGTGGTATTTCTGCCTTGAGAGGCTAGATCTAGATTTTGGAACCTTATTTCTTCTTTGAATCGTCTAAATGAGAAATTTTCTAGAGGAACTCGACGAGTCAGTTCGAATTTTCCCCTTTATACTGGACGGGCTAGAACTTGGCGAGTTGATCAGACAACTTGACGAGTTGAGTCAGATTTCCCCGATATGTTTGAGAAAAACGAAGGAACTCGACGAGCTGAGTCTTGTTACTATACTTTTTGAGACAACTCGACGACTTGAGTCAGAGGGGTCAAATGGTCTTTTCATCCTTTTTGAGATTTAGTGGAGGAGTTAGCTTAACATTTCAAGTGGTTATTACAATTTGATTATTAGAGATAATTATTTTATGTAGGCAGAGTCTAGACTGTTCGTGGGATACTAGATCTACTTGCTTACATCCGAACTGAGTCTTCTTACTATACTTACCTGAGTGGTAATACTAGGCGACCGGAGAGTCTTATTTGAGTTATCGACCAGAGGTTCCTATGTACTTATTTTGAGTTATGTGATATTACGCATTTTGTCTTTATGATATATTCTATATTTTTTTGTGCATTACTGAGTTTGGACTGGAGGGTCCAAACCGAGTTGTAAGACCAGAGGGTCTTCACAGAGACACATGACCGGAGGGTCCATACCGAGCCATTAGACCGGAGGGTCCTCACCGAGATGCATGAGACCGGAGGGTCCATGCGGGTTATACCCATGAGAGGCTTATTATTTGTGTATGTGGTATTTTTCGGAAATCACTAAGCTTTGTGCTTACCGTGTTGTGTGTTATGTGTTTCAGGTACTTCTTAGGATCGCAGGAAGGCGTCAGCTTGATTGTACATATATGTTTGAGACTATGTCGAGGATTCTGGGATATTATTGGTTGTTTGTTTAATCGTGTTTTTGATATTTGATACCTAATGATTTTGAGAAATGTGATACTGATTTTATGTGATTTAAAAATGAGAATTTTGTTATAAAATTTAGAGTGTTACACAACGTGATTTTGCTCAGGGTCAATATTTTCATATGAAGCTTCCAAGGATGAAGGCAGTCCAAAATACAAATGAGCTTTTGAGGAGGAAGGCTTCCAAAAAATGTTGACCGAGGTGAGAATAAGAAGGACATCAACAGTTGGATGTGATCTTCAAACAAGATTTCTCCCTAGACTTCATCATTGGTATATGGAGAAGAAACATATGCAACAATAAGAATATTTGGAGGAGAATCATCCAATATATTGGTTGGCTTAGGAACATACCATATGGTAACAACATTGGCTTGTGGAGGATCCTTCACAGTATCACCAGGAACATGAATTTCTGATAACTGTATCACCTTGAATGCATCGGTGGAAGGTTGAAGTTATTGATGAATTTCTTTATTTGATGGATACAAAAAGGGGATCTGACTACTGATTTTTTGTTAGCGTATCGAGATAAGCATGTATGCCACTTGTTCTCTTGATAGCTCTGGATGTAGTGTATGAGCCCAATCGTCCTCTACCTAAACCAAGTATTAGACTGGTTATGGATTTCGAAATAAAAGGGAATACTCCTATCTAAGAAAGCTTAGAATGAGCGACAGAGGCCATTGATTGTGCTTATGTTGACGAAAAGGCAAGGTTAAAGATGACTCTTCACTGTGTCCCATAGGGCTCTAAGGGCTTTGTTCAATACCGACTCCACCTTTTTGAGAAGATGGGGGTAGATTATTGCTAGACTGCCTATGTGTGTGTAGTTTGTGATTTTGAAACTCTGAAGGGTATGAGAGAGGATTAGTTGGGTAGGTTAGGCTGAGACCCAAATTCAGGTCGAATGTCGATTTTCCGAATCCTTTTTAGAGGATTCACCAGCTTTGCCTATCTTTTTGGCTTTGACTTTAGAAGCAGATGCCTTTCACATGGAAACTTGTTTCGCTCTGCCTTCTAAGGTAGCTAGTCTATTCTCTTTCGAGGATGTATCATCCGAGACCGGTGCATATTATGCTAGGTTGAATACAACAAGGTCTCAAATTATTTCTGAGATAGGATTTGTTGGAAGGAATAGTGCATATTATGTGCTCAGTTAAACACCTTATAGTTCTGAAAGAAGTTTGACTAGGCAACATATAAGTTTTGATAGCCTTGAAAGAATAGTATACATCTTAGATATCTGAGTTTAGTGGAATAGCTTCATGTATCTCGATGTATAGTTGTTGTAGAGTCAGAGCCCTGAATCTTGGACTCAAAATCTCGTTCGGTTTCCTCTTAAAAGACAAATTCTTGAAATCTTGCCATGGGACTTTTGCTTGATAAAAAATGTTGGCTTTTCCGATGAAGATGATGTATACCACATAAAGCTAGTCCTTTCTCATAATGTCTGTATCAGCATGTTTGATGGACAAACCCCTAAGAATAAAGTGCATTACAATAGTCCAAAGGCCAGGAACTATTAATTTCTTGAAATCTTTAGCAATAAAATCACCATTGTATCTGATTTCAGTCAAGTATGACTAAAACTCTTCAAAAGATGGTACCTTCGCTTGACAACCTTTGGGGTCTTTTACAATTCCAATTGCTCTAATAAAACTTTCATTGTGAACCGATACAATCTTTTCGTCAGTGATCATCACTTCAAGAAAACCATATTCAATCTTCACACATTCGAAGGATTTGTGAAGAATTATTACAAGGAAATTAAGGTAAGGGATTTTGGTGAGAGGAACGAAAATGGGATGATGGGTGATGAACTTGATCATAGCTCTCATAGTTTCATCTTAATCCATTGGATCGTGAGAGAACAGTTGGGTAGTTTCTCTAAGAATGACTTTGGTTGATGATGATGAAGTAGAACCTTGGAAGACTTCTTCTTAATTGTAGGTTTTGATGATTTAGGAGCCACAACAGATGATTTGGAAGCGATTGCAGGATGTGAGAGAAAGTTTGAATAACAAAGCACGAAAGAAAAACAAGCTCTACAAAAAGGATAGCCAAAATGAAAAGTGGTAATAGTTAGCATTAGATATCCTTATATGTGCTAGAATTTTCTTGTCGACTCGAAGAGTCAAATGATGACACCCGAGAACCTAAGCATGTTGCACTTAATGTATAGCCGAGAAATTCTTCCTATCTGAAAATTAACATCCAAATGATAAGATGTTTGTTTTATTAATTTTTGAAAACAATTGATATGGAACAAAACACTCAGTACTTTTACTGGAATGTGTGCCAAAATCGTGTTAATTGTGAATTAAAATGATAATCATAAAAGAAATTACCATTAAGCTAATTATGAAAAAACATTTTGGACTCAAAACTTAAATAATATCCTTAAAATTCATTTATCGGTAAGAATCTCAGAACAATCAGATTCCGAGAAGGATAGTCATAAGATGTTTCAGAAAGAAATGAAACTCATTATTGGTACATGATATAGATTTGGAGATGGAACAATCTCTAAATGAAAAACGGAGGTATCAAATGCATGCAGATCTTAGAGGACAGGTTTTTGAATAAGAGATATGAAATTTCTAGAATTGAAGGAACAGACCTCAGAAAAAGATAAGTGACGAAATTATATTGCCATGTCAGATGTAAATTCCGAGGTATGCTTCATTAAACACATTCTGATGCAAAATTTTCAAGGTATATGAAGTGACTATATCAGACGAATCTTAATATAAGGTAGTATTGAAAGAGCAATGGCATTGAAGTGAGTCTTCCTCATAGTACTCGTTAGTTGAAGGCACCATTGTCAGCCCACTAGGTTCTATTATGTATCCTATTATATAGGATGTTGCTATACTGTAGTGATCTATTAGATTGGTAGATATGTATAATTACCTATAATTCTATTTATATGTTTCTGTTTATATGTTACATATGTTAACATAGTGTGGTTGATTTGAGGCAATATTTGTTTGTACGGAAGCCAACAAACTCGGGAGCAGTCCAGGAATAAGTTGAGTGGATGGAGGGAAATACAGTCTTATGATGTAGGCTCGATAGCAATCGAGTCATAATCTGAGGGCCAAGAGTGCAATATAGACTAATGTTTTAGGCTTTCAGGTAATCCAGTGTGATGATTGTGGACCCAACATGCATATTTGTAGATGTTTTTTATGTGATGTATTTTGGGGGAACTCACTACACTTTGGATTATAGTTTGATTTCATGGTTTCAGGTATATCAGATGATCGAGGCAAGGCAAATGTGTGAGTGTGCACAACATTCTTAGATATTATGTTGAGAGATGTTTTTGGATACCCTAATTTAATGACTATCTTTTTGTAAACAATGTTTTGTATGAATTATGGATTATAAAATGGTTTTCAAAATAAAAAATTTTGCTATGATTTTTGTGATGGTAAAAGTTGGTATCCGAGCCTTGGTTTGAGAGAATTGAATGAACACTTGCAGGATTGCAGACTCAAACAATATGTAAAATCATCTTGAGACAAGGAAATTATTCCCCAAAATACCCATAATTTTTTTGTATATTAAGATAATTTCATGCTACTATGTAGGCTTGGGATCTTTAGGAATTGCATGATAGAATTGCTTGATGTATGATTTTTGATAGTCAAGGAGAATTTCTTGATATGATATGTGGAACTGACATTATTACTACGGTTCCTTAGTATATGTATCCTAGTTGCACATAACTAGGATTTTAGAGCCTGACAATGTTTGAATAAGCCTTGTTTTCTATTCCCATATTAGTTGTGGGCTTAGGGTATAGAATTAGGTATTTGATTATCTATCGAATCTAGTGTTGTGTATGATTAGCTTACACAAGTGGTTGTAAGGTTAGTGGAAGTTTCATAAGTAAGTTAGGGTGTAGTGGGAAAGCTTGCAAAATCGTTTGCCACTCTCTAGTGAGTGAGTATGGGATATATTTTTATCCTAGTTTTTAGTTCGTGTGGTTGGGTAGTCTGTGACAATCCTTTGAGAAAAATATGTGTATGTGTTGAAGGTAATATGGGGTCATACTACTGGAAGCATAGGACCCGTATGTGTATCAAAGAAGTCATAAACCCTAAGGTTTAGTGATCTCATATAGTGGTAATAGTATGAATTGTAGCTTTTCTGATGTGTTCCAATTTGTTTTTTAGTATGGCAATTACAAGAGGTTCTAGATTAGGGGTTGGCAACCCGGAGATGCCATGTTTAAATGACGATGAGATTTGTGCATTGATCACCACTCAGGTGACCATGGCTATTATGTAGGTGATACCAGAGGTTATTGTTGTAACAACCATTGTAGTTATTTCATCTATATGACTCTAGGGAAGGGGCATGATGCATTATCAGGACTTCAGCAACATGAAGCATCCGTAGTTCAATGAGGTCAAGGACTCGATCATGGCCATGAGATGGATATCAGATGTGGAGTGCTGTTTTTCACAAGCTCTTGCCCAAAGGACTAGAAGGTCAAGTTTGCCTTAAACCGTCATCGTCTCGGGGCAAAGGACTCGTGGAAGCTGGTGACCGATGCTTATTCTCTTGTGGAGAAATCCATAGTAATTGGGGAGCAGTTTTGTGATATGTTCTGCACTGAGTATGTTCCCATGGTTGAGAGGAGAGGTTAGTGCAGGAGTATCTATCGCTAAAACAAACGGCATAGTCTGTAAAGGAGATAACCAAGATCCTTACTGAGAGAGACCTTTTCAACCCCGAGTATGTTGCTTCAAAGCATGTTCAGATGTGCTGTTACTTAATCATGCTCAAGACGGAGATCTACGAGTTTGTGTCGGCTTAGAGGTATAGCTTTCTCTCCGAGTTGTAGTCTTTCGATCTAAGGAGGGAGATTGAGATTGTGACCTAGACGAGAGAGAAAAGGAAGACAAATGTTCAGTCACAACTAACAACCAATCAGTTCAAGCTGGTCGATTCACGACTTGGATGTCATAGGGGTCTTGTGGCAAGTACATAAGTACCACAAGGGGTCAAGTGGATGAAAAAAATATCGTAGGGTGAGGCATAATGCTAGGGATTTTCATTAGTAGACCCCATTGTCATGCATTGTGATATGTTAGCATTATGATCAGGTTGTCCATATGAAGGAGAATTACCCGTTTCTCGCCGTCAGACCAACGCAACCACCAGCTTCGGCTACTTTGTAGATCAAGGATGGACGCAAGGTGGGGGGGGGGGGGGGAGGGGACTGAGGCCTCGAAGGCTAGGGGATGTGCCTTTCAGCTCACAACTAAGGATGCCAATGTGGCACCAGAAGTTGTTACTGGTATGTATTCATTTATTATTGATTCAGTTATTTCTGGTATGTTTATTCTTGTATTTCTGATCGGTACCTTCTTAGTGAATACCTTTCTCGCTCTTGCGCATTTTAACTTAGGTCTAGTCAGTCCTTTAGGAGAGATTTTGGCATGACTCTTGGAGAGTTGGAGCATTCATGGCATGTTTCCATCACCAACAAACACATTTCGGGATTGTACTTTGGAGATATTCAGGGTGCCTTACCTGATTAAGAAGATTTCCATCCTTATTGGGGATGTATGTGTGATTGTAGGGATGGACTAGTGAAGCAGATTTAGATCCATTATCAACTGTGAGAAACAAAAGATGGTAGTTTGAACCACAAGTAGAGGACAACTCACTATTTATGGAAATGGTACTAGGGTTGGTGCAATCTTTTGTTCAGTTGCATGGACTTAGCAGTATATTGAGCACGGGTGTTTGGTTTATCTCACTTACGTGGTCAATACTTGAGATGAATGGAAAGTCTTGTTCATCTCCCACAGCTTGGCGGTAAATTGATTACAAGTGTTTGGTTTATCTCTTTTTCGTGGTCGATAGTCAAATGAGGGGAACGTTTTTGTTTTATATTGAGCACGTGCGTTTGGTTTATCTCGCTTAAATAAGTAATTAATATTTTAATAATTTATTTATTGAAGGAGATATCTATGATTTTAGATAAATTTAATCTTTTAACTCTACTTCATGATTTAGTGGCCACTGCATCCCTTTATAAAGTCATGTTTCATTTTATGTACATTGCATGGACTACATGAATGATATTTACATTAACGTTTGATGTAAATCACTAAATTGTACGAAAATTTTCTTTGATATCTAAGTTTATTTTGTATTTTTTTGTTTTTCTACACCAAATCATTTCCTTACTAAATGTAATTCTGATGACCATGTATATATTAATAAAAGATTTATCACCAAAACGTTATTTATTTATTTATTTATTTATTGATAATCACAATTTCTGTGAATAAAAAGTGTGCATTCCTACCTCTCTATTAAAAAAATAAACAATAATACCATATCTATAACTTTTTTATAATTAGTCTTTGTGTTTAAAAATAAAAAGTTTATTTGCAAAAACAAATGTAATTTTAGAAACCGAGCACCAGGTACCAAAATCGAAACCAACAGTTTCGGGAGTAGTTCCAATATATCAAGAACCGGTGTAACCAATTCCGGTTCTGGTTCAAACATTTCAAGAACAACCATTTCTGATTCTAGACAAATAGGGTGGGTACCCGCCTATGCTCACCCCTAAGTTGAACAAGTTGACAACTTAAAATCGTTACCCCCTTCCTAGGATTGATGATGTTTTCGATCAGTTGCATGGTGCATTTTGGTTCTCCAAGATTGCATGGTGCATTTTGGTTCCAACCTCATTATGGTTTCTACGAGTTCGTGGTGATGTCGTTTGGGCTTACGAACGCAAAAGAAACATTTGTGGATTTTGATGAACCGGGTGTGTAGTGTAACACCGTAAATTTCAAGACAAAATTTTCATTTAAAATAATCATTTTATTCTTAGAAACACTTGTTTAAAATATCATTCATAGTCGATTTACAAAACATGACTCCATTTTCACTTGCATAGAAAACCAGGATCCTCCAAAATATGACTCTTTCTCTGGTGTGTACAATCAAGCCGGTGCCGTCCCGTGATACTGAAAGAAACCTGAAAAACATCACACAAAACACTGTAAGCACGAAGCTTAGTGAGTTCCCCAAAATACCACACATAATACATATTAGCCACTCGAGGCTATAACTCTATGGGTCCGTGCACCCAAACTCTGTGAACCCTCAGGTTCTAACTCTGGGAACCTTCCGGTTCCAACTCTATAAACATGCACAACATAAATCACATAGAAATAATGCAGTACAACACATCACGTACATATAGGATACAAATACTCTGATCACATAACTCTGGTTACCTACTCAAGGTAAAGTATAGTGAGAAGACTCACCTGGCAAGCAGAAAGCAGATATCCCCACACTTGAATCTCGAACTCGCCACCGCCTAACACGTAAGGCAAATACTCTCATGAATATAACTCTCGAGACTAGAATAAATCCTCTCATAACACCCTTTTATGGGTAAAAGACTATTTTACCTTTCTCTTGGCCCAAAGGCCACATCGCTGACCAAACCATAAAAGTCAACGGCCAACCCTTGGTCGAAATCAAAGTCCTCAGTCTAAGTCAACCCCTGACTGACCCTACTCGCCGAGTCAACCCTGTGACTCGTCGAGTTCCCATAATCAGAACTTCACTCAATCTGCGACCTAACTCGCCGAGTCACCCCGAGACTCGCCGAGTCCAACAACTCTGAGTCCACTCACACACGACTCACCGAGTCATCCCTCGACTCACCGGTTCTCGACTCAACCAGAGAATATTTGGGACTCTTCGACAAGACTCGCCGAGTCCAAATGGACTCGTCGAGTCCAAGGCTATCTTCAACCTACTCGCCGAGTTGTTCTTCCAACTCGTCGAGTTCCAGGCCATCTTCAAGCAACTCGTCGAGTCGCCCCATATGACTCGTCGAGTACCACCGGTCTGAATCCATACAGAAGCGTCTCAGGCCATGCAATTGATCCAAAACATAGATCTAGTCTCCTACCACTCATCCATCACGTAAAGTGGCAAACTTTACGTGAATCCAAAGAGATCTAAGCCGTTTGCACATTGGGGCTAGGGTTTGGGACATGTAAGCTTCACTAAACACTCCAACACAGGGACTTTCATGCTCTCTGATTCTTCTCCCTTCCAGATATGAGGTAGCAACCTCAGATCTAACCTCTAGACTTCCCATTTCATCCATAGACAATTTCTCACAAACCCCAAAATGAAGAAACAACATAACAACAGGTCAATAACGAGATATTACCTCTAAGTGATGCCCCAACTGCAATGAAATTCGAATCCAAGCAAAGCCCCTTGCTCCAAGCCTTCAATCTTCCCAAAATTTCTTCAACCATTACTTCTCCAAGCTCCAATCCACTCAACAATGGTGCTTCTCCGTGATTTAGGGTTTTCTGGGGCTCAAGGGGTGATAAAGAGGCTGGGAGGAAAACATAGTGATCTTTATATAAGGCTCAACCCCGAGAATTAGGGTTTTCTCCACTCAGCGCCTACTTGCCGAGTCCATTACACTGACTCGCCGAGTCGGCCACTTAACACGCAACCAAGTCGCGACTCTACTCGCCGAGTCCGCACATGGACTCGCCGAGTCACTCTTTCCCAATTTACTCTTTTAGCCCTTCAACTCTACTCTTGATATTTCGGGATGTTACAATTCTCCCCCACTTAAATTAGGCTTCGCCCTCGAAGCCTACAGCAACTCAACTCCAGAAATACTCCCACTACGTGCCACCTGGCCTTAATCGGACCAGATCTCACAAGGCATACCCATCGAAACTCGAACACACTTTTCCTTTCCTTACGGTGTCCTGACCACTGTCTCGAACCGGGCACCGGATGTACCCTCTGATAACCACACTCAACGATCCGAGAATTACCCATGAAACATCACTGACCCAAATCTCAACAATCACTCGACCCATAAGGGTTAGAAGCCATGAACCATCGGATCCCCGATCCGAATCCCATTCTATCCAATCCGTGACGACAGAAAGGCCCACTCTTCAATCCTAGAGCAACTCTCATGAGTCCTCTTCTTGCAATCAAGCACCCAAGCCGCACCAACCTTCGTACTCTCGGGTTAGGAGAACCCGTCGCACTGATGACATCTCTAACATTCCCAGGAGACACCACCACTACGCACACGGCCCTTGATCAGAATTAAGCTGGGAGTCCCAGACTCCATCCCTACATCCATCCTGAGACTCTTGGCTCTACACCCGTGGAATCGCTTCCGCATCCTCAGCAGACATCCCATCATGATGTCATTCCATACCACTGTCACAGACACAATGTTCGACCATCATACTCCAAATCATCCATTCTCACTACAACTTCCACTTCCGCGAATCGACACTTTCCTTAGCAAATGAGGGTCCGACACTTCCTCCCATACAACAGCACAAAGGGTGGCATACCAATGCATTAATGATGGCTGTTGAAATAGGATAACTCAACCAAGGATAAATACGTGCCGCAACACCCTCCGAAATCTAATACACATGCCCGAAGCATGTCTTTGAGCGTCTGAATCGTTCACTCCCTCTGAGGTGTCCTCATACATCATCATGATAGGCTCTAGCTCATCTCATATCCCTCTTCGAGACTGGTCACCAGGTCAGCTTTTGACTCCACAGCTGAGCCTCCAAAGGTCACCCAAATCATGATCCAAATATCCCACTAACTTCCTCCCCGTGACCACTATCTCGGCCCCGTGACACGCAAGTCACGAAATTCTCTTTTCCTTATGCAAGAAAGTACAATCCAACCGAGGATCATCTCCACTCTGATCTCTGGTTTCTGCTGCGCATATCCCTTGCGCATCTCACCACATTCCCCGACAGAGACGGGGACCCCAGTCTCGCCCCCGGTCCAACATCCAGGCTCCAAAAACTCAATACTAGGGCTACTCAAGCCCAAAACTCTTCCACATCATACACTGATCGGAGAACATTCCATCATCACACTCTCTTGCCATCTAGTGAGCACTACGGCTCCCCGCGGTATCACAACACCCTCTGACTAGTGAGTACTACGGCTCCCCGCAGTATCACAACACCCTCTGACTAGTGAGTACTACGGATCTTCGCAGTTTCAGAACACCCTCTGACTAGTGAGTTCTACAGCTCCCCGCAGTATCACAACACCCTCTGACTAGTGAGTACTACGGCTCCCTGCAGTATCACAATACCCTCTGACTAGTGAGTACTATGGCTCCTCGCAGTATCACGACACCCTCTGACTCCACTAGTTCGTGCTCCACAGACTATCATAGGTGGCTACCCATACTCGTCTCGAATATTCATCACAGACTCTGGAGGCAATCGTCATAACAGATGCCCACCCTTGCGAAGATCCACTCTCCCAAGTAATCTCCCTGGATGCCCATACTCGAAGGCTCTCACTAGATCCATAGATACCTGATATACCACAAGTCGTCTCAACTCAAGATTCACGAATAACTTTGAAATAAAGATATCAATACCCGGATACCTCGGAACACCCCCACCGAACATCACAAGATCCTGCCACAACCACAGATCTCCTACTCCAAGCACCATATAGATGCAATAATACATTCCCTCTGAACCCCATAACTAGATCTTCATTTTTCCCAAGTTGCAACTTCGGTGTATTCAATTTCTCAATTGCAACATGAAGAAACGCTAACGCTACGAAATACGCTGATAATTCTCCAAAACCCTTTTTCCCGCCGCTCAAAATCCAAACAAGGATACGCATACCGACTCGGGAGTTGGCTGCCCAATCATTCTTTATCTACTTGCCCCAACACTGACCAATACCAGATTCCTGACTAATAAACACCTGTCGTGGAGACATTCATCCTTCTCAAACAAGTACTTCCCGAATTAACTCACTCTGACCCCTTTCCTCGATCACCGACATCTCTGGTCTCATGATTTCTTACCTCATATCTCTATACTCCACTTATAACTACTCTTGACAAATCTCTGATTTCTTACATACGGCACCCGGTTCTCCCCCACTTAGGGATCGAACCATCACCAAATAGCATGCAACTAACCCATAACTATATTCTCCAGCAAAATCGCACCTGCCCCTGGAAAGTGCTACACAACGCCTGATAATCCCCCTTAAGGAAATGAATCGACCTCATATACTCTGAACCTCTGATGAACTCCTCAAGAACTTCTCGTCACGTCTGCCTCTAGTCGTTCCAAATCTCGTACCAATTTAGTACCAAACAACTCAACTGCTCGATAACATCCCTGGCTCATAGACTGAACCATAAAATCATCGTACCCCTCACCTCAACTCATTAACCAACGCTCCAACACCGGGATCATCCCAAGAACAGGAACCCACTCCCAAATTTAACACCCCATGGATAGAAACTCTCGGCACCGCTTAACTCGACTGAACTCCCCGCTGATACCACTACCGTGCACCCGACTAAACTCAATTAGGTATAGCGTGTCCCTCGATTATCCCAGTCTCAACTGACTATCTGCTCATGATAGATCACTGCCTCGCGGCACACATGCTACCTGATACTCTGGTGGGAAATCATCATCAATGACGACCTGCAGGGTTTACCCCTAAACCCAAAACCAAAACATCATGCTTTTTATATTTTTCACACAAGCATAATCAGTACCTCCCAAATCATAGAAGGTGACATCTCCTTTATCGACTGATCGCTCAACCCAGATCGAAATTCTCCCTTCTCACTGACTCCTTACTAAAATACTCTGAGGGGCTCTCGATCTCCCTCTCAAGGGACGCCTCTTCGAACTTATTCGTGACCGAATAATCGGAGAACCACAAACATCATTCACTATGAACCATGGTACTCATTCCATGACATCTCTCCTCCATATGCCCCGGTGTATGGTACCCTAACCATAACATCACTCCCCAATCCGCTCCGATGTATGGTACCCGGACCATAACATCACTCCTCAATCTGCTCTGATGTATGGTACCCGAACCATAAGATCACTCCTCAATCTGCCCTGATGTATGGTACCCGAACCATAACATTACTCCTCAATCTGCCCTGATGTATGGTACCCGAACCATAACATTGCTCCTCAATCTGCCCTGATGTATGGTACCCGAACCATAACATCACTCCTCGATCCGCTCCGATGTATGGTACTCAAACCATAACATCACTCCTCAATCTGTTCTGATGTATGGTACCCGAACCATAACATCACTCCTCAATCTGCCCTGATGTATGGTACCCGAACCATAACATCACTCCTCGATCTGCTCCGATGTATGGTACTCAAACCATAACATCACTCCTCAATCTGCTCCATAGAACCTTCATAATACTCCCTGTATCAAGTATGGGTCCTCTGCTTTCAGTAGTACGGGCCCATACTACCTGCCACATCTACCCATACTTTCCACACGGACCATCCCAGAGCTTCTAAATAGCTGCTCAACCTGCTCTTTCACCAATCCCATCGCGCGTGCTCGCTCCCCAATGAAATTCTCTATTCTACAAGCGCACTCATCTGGATAGGGTTACTCCCTAGGCTCTTCCGTTGTCCTCCCACTTCTTTGCTATCAGCTGCTGAAGAGCTCCTAATGATGCCAGCCATCTACCTCCTGAATATCATCATATTCACTTGGTAGCTGACTCCCATCATCGTGAGTTCCACAAAGCACAAAGCAAGCAGCATTCGAGCATCAAAGAATACATAGGACTCCCTCTCTGTGATAACTCCACCTTCTCGGCTCATCCTCGAAAGTACCACCGAACTCTGTAACTCTACCCCTCATGGGTCCTAACTGGATACTCACTCATCACATACTCAAAAGCATAACACCTATAACAATGAGTCCTAGGCTAAGGCATCACAAATCAGGCCACTCTAGTCCTAACATATGAAATACCTAGCCTGTCTCTAGCATGCAATAATATCTCATAAAGTGCATCATGCATATCTCATAACACAAAAATAAGGGTATTTTGGGAAATCACCGTTCGGGCTCTGGCTGATTGTACACACTGCTCCTTCTTGCTTTCTCTTTGAACTTTTATTCATTTTTAGAAAATTATTTCCTTAAAACTTTTCTTACTTCCTCAGTTTGAGTCTAGATTTACCCGAAGGCGCATCCGAATCCCTCAAACCAAGGCTCTGATACCAACTTGTAACACCGTAAATTTCAAGACAAATTTTTCATTTAAAATAATCATTTTATTCTTAGAAACACTTGTTTAAAATCTCATTCATAGTCGATTTACAAAACATGACTCCATTTTCACTTGCACAGAAAACCAGGATCCTCCAAAATATGACTCTTTCTCTGGTGTGTACAATCAAGCCGGTGCCGTCCCTTGATACTGAAAGAAACCTGAAAAACATCACACAAAACACTGTAAGCACGAAGCTTAGTGAGTTCCCCAAAATACCACACATAACACATATTAGCCACTCGAGGCTATAACTCTATGGGTCCGTGCACCCAAACTCTGTGAACCCTCAGGTTCTAACTCTGGGAACCTTCCGGTTCCAACTCTATAAACATGCACAGCATAAATCACATAGAAATAATGCAGTACAACACATCACGTACATATAGCATACAAATACTCTGATCACATAACTCTGGTTACCTACTCAAGGTAAAGTATAGTGAGAAGACTGACATGGCAAGCAAAAAGCAGATATCCCCACACTTGAATCTCGAACTCGCCACCGCCTAACACGTAAGGCAAATACTCTCATGAATATAACTCTCGAGACTAGAATAAATCCTCTCATAACACCCTCTTATGGGTAAAAGACTATTTTACCTTTCTCTTGGCCCAAAGGCCACATCGCTGACCAAACCCTAAAAGTCAACGACCAACCCTTGGTCGAAATCAAAGTCCTCAGTCTAAGTCAACCCTTGACTGACCCTACTCGCCGAGTCAACCCTGTGACTCGTCGAGTTCCCATAATCAGAACTTCACTCAATCTGCGACCTAACTCGCCGAGTCACCCCGAGACTCGCCGAGTCCAACAACTATGAGTCCACTCACACATGACTCACCGAGTCATCCCTCGACTCACCGATTCTCGACTCAACCAGAGAATAGTTGGGACTCTTCGACAAGACTCGCCGAGTCCAAATGGACTCATCGAGTCCAAGGCTATCTTCAACCTACTCGCCGAGTTGTTCTTCCAACTCGTCGAGTTCCAGGCCATCTTCAAGCAACTCGTCGAGTCGCCCCATGTGACTCGTCGAGTACCACCGGTCTGAATCCATACAGAAGCGTCTCAGGCCATGCAATTGATCCAAAACATAGATCTAGTCTCCTACCACTCATCCATCACGTAAAGTGGCAAACTTTACGTGAATCCAAAGAGATCTAAGCTATTTGCACATTGGGGCTAGGGTTTGGGACATGTAAGCTTCACTAAACACTCCAACACAGGGACTTTCATGCTCTCTGATTCTTCTCCCTTCCAGATATGAGGTAGCAACCTCAGATCTAACCTCTAGACTTCCCATTTCATCCATAGACAATTTCTCACAAACCCCAAAATGAAGAAACAACATAACAACAGGTCAATAACGAGATATTACCTCTAAGTGATGCCCCAACTGCAATGAAATTCGAATCCAAGCAAAGCCCCTTGCTCCAAGCCTTCAATCTTCCCAAAATTTCTTCAACCATTACTTCTCCAAGCTCCAATCCACTCAACAATGGTGCTTCTCCATGATTTAGGGTTTTCTGGGGCTCAAGGGGTGATAAAGAGGCTGGGAGGAAAACATAGTGATCTTTATATAAGGCTCAACCCCGAGAATTAGGGTTTTCTCCACTCAGCGCCTACTCACCGAGTCCATTACACTGACTCGCCGAGTCGGCCACTTAACACGCAACCAAGTCGCGACTCTACTCGCCGAGTCCGCACATGGACTCGCCGAGTCACTCTTTCCCAATTTACTCTTTTAGCCCTTCAACTCTACTCTTGATATTTCAGGATGTTACATGTAGACTGATGCTCAACCGATCGTTCATCGTTTTCAATTATGATATTTTGGCCTAATCCAAGAGCAGAGAACAAAATGATGAGCATCTTCGGGGGCTACTTGGAGCACTGAGTTCGGAGAGGCTTTATGCCATGTTTTTCCATGTGTAAGTTCTGGTTATGGGAGGTCCAATTTTTGGAACACCTTGTTGATAAGAATAGGATTATGGTCGATCCGCCACGACAGAGGCATTGATGTAGTTGGAGGTCCCGTAATCCATATCTGGGATGAGGAGTTTTCTAGGGGTGGCTGGATACTAACAGAGATTTATTCAATATTTCTTCATGATTGTTGTTCCTCTAACATGTCTGGAAGAGAAGGGTATGGACTGATGTTAGGGACCTAAGTAGTCCACTGCTTTTAGAGATCCTAAAGAGGAAGTTAAGTGAGGACCCTGTATTGACCCTTCCTAAAGGTGTCACGGATTTTGTGGTATTTTGTGATGCATCAAACATAGGATTAGGGGCGGTGCTCATGTAGTTAGGTAGGGACATAGTTTATCCACCGAGATAGTTGAAGCCTCATAAGGATAGGTAGCTGACACATGATTGTAAAGTGGGCAGGATCAAAGGTCAGTTTGACAAGTATGTTATAGATAGTCGCATGCTTTTGAGTGAGTGTGGTCGGTTTTGGGTCGCCTTGTTTGGCGAGATCTTAGAGACACTGATGGAGGAGGCGCACAAATCTAGTTATTTGATCCACCCTGGAGCCAAAAATATGTATTAATACTTGAGACTTAGCTATTGGTGGCCATGCATGAAAAGTGTAACGCCCCAATTTCCTGGAGGTGGAATTTGATAATTATATTCACATTAGAGGACCTACTCGATGAATTTATTGGTCCCAACTCGTCGTGTAGGAGTTGAGATGTCCATGTCATTTTTAGAGTCTACTCAATGAGTTAGAGGACCCCAAATCGATGAGTAGGAGCTGAGTGGAAAAACCCTGATATTTAGGGTTTGTACCCAATTTAAAGGACCTTAAGTCTTCATTTCCGCCTCCCTTATCATCATAACACACTGAGAGAAACCCTAATCGAGCTATATTCATCTGTGATATATATATATATATATATATATATATATATATATATATATATATATATAGAGAGAGAGAGAGAGAGAGGCTAAGACTGTATGTTCTAGTGCATTTTTTGAAGGAGATTGAGGAGAAAAAGGCTTGCAACGAGAAGAAGCCCTTGGATTAAGTGTTGATTCACTGTTAGCTGATATATATATATATATATAGAGAGAGAGAGAGAGAGAGAGAAAGAGGCTAAGATTGTATGGGTTTTATACAAACAATCCTATGTGTGCATGCAACCCTAGATTTGGATCTATGTTTTCTTTATTAGATACACAACTTTATGAACACAAGAAGAACCCTAGCATGCACATAGGTATTTCGAAATCTATATGGTAAAAGGAATTACATACCTCTTGTTGTAATATTGTAATAACAACACAAATCTTCAATCTCCTTGTCTTGGAAAGCAACTACCACAAGTGTAGTACCTCTAATGGTTCACAAACACCACAAGCAAATGGAGAAGTAAGAGAGATAGAGAGAGAGAGAGAGAGAGAGAGAGAGAGATAGGGATAGGCAAAATTCGGCTCTAGGTCTTCTAGGGATCAAATGGCTGATTTTTTTAGGCCTAAGGGGTCTTTATGTAGGGTAGATATTAGGGTTTCAGTCCTTATCCTTATCTGGTTGCTTGCCCACCAAGCAGCCCATAAGTTAAGCCTTGAATCCTTATCCTGGATGAATTCTAAGGCCTTATCACCTTGAATTCATCCACCCCATCCATGGGGCATCCAATGCATTAATTTGCAACTATCACATATTTACAATTCAACCCCTCTAGTTTAATTAATTACATTTGATCACATAATTTATTCTTAATTATTTATTGACCAATATTAATTAAACAAATATGATTTCTCCTTTAATATATTATTCTTATATTACATTAATAAATTATAATAACCTCTTTCTGTATTATTTATCCGATCAAGTTGCTTTGGTGAAGGCAACCCAAAAGGACCATGCACAACCGGGTCAAGTACTTACCACATATGGTTACAGGCTTAGACATTAATCCAACAGTCTCTCACTTGGATAAGTCTAGTAACCACAAATGCAAGTATAACTCGATTAGCAATCGTATCTCTCAAAGACACTGTCGAACTTTGATCTTATCAGCAACCTGTCCTTTAGATAAGGGATCGTATAGTCCTCTGTTTTAGATATCGTGTGGACAATCTCATGGAACATAGTCATACTTATTGTCTAGCAGTTTGTTTCTCGATCTCAGATTCATTTGACATAGAACTTAATTGAACACATCAATTTCATCCTGACCGGGCCCGACACATAAGTCAAATCAAATCATTGAGGGTCCCTGATATCGCTTTTATCAAATCCTACCTTTTTGACCCAATTTATTGGCAGAAGATCACCATTAAGGATGGA
Organism: Lactuca saligna; assembly: GCF_052625555.1. Taxonomy (NCBI): domain Eukaryota; kingdom Viridiplantae; phylum Streptophyta; class Magnoliopsida; order Asterales; family Asteraceae; genus Lactuca; species Lactuca saligna. The sequence continues at coordinate 302,311,562 of NC_136420.1, read as the reverse complement.
CACACATTTCACAAAGAAATATTTTTCTTTCTATGAACCATCATTTTTTTTTATTTCTTTCATAATGAGATTTGTTTTGCTGGATTTAAATTTAACCAGGGAATGGGAAGACCCAAAAGTTGAAAGATCATGGATATAGGCTAGCTCATACAAACCTATGTTAAGATCCATGGATTGATTCAACAAATCAATATAGAAAAGGATCTTATGGATTATAGGCATAGTTTGGATGAAAGGAATTTTGGTGACCTCAAAGAATATAGAAATGACACCAGAAAAAGGGTAAGTCAGACCTAAAGAAAAAAGTAACTTGGGACAACAATCCCGAGTGGGAGAAATTAAGTACGATTGAAACAAAGCATCAAAAGAATTTAAGATAGGGCCAATAGGAAAAGACACATTTTATTTTAAGGATCTGATGTGATTATCGTTAACGAAACAAGTTTCCTCATAAGCCAAGAATTTTAATCAATAAAATCTTGTTTAGAGAGAGCAAGGATACTTGCGCGAGGTGGAATATCTTTTTTTCCATGATCGATGAAAATGAAACAAGAAAAATAAGAGAGATATAGGCAGAATATTTACCTTGGGCATGATTGATAACACTTGAGAGATAAGCTAGAAGAAGTAAAGATGGATCAAGAACCCTATGCCTATTTATTCGGGGTCAGAGAGGAGAGAGAAGTGATTTGATATTTATCATGCCTAAGTAAGCGGAAATAATTCTATCCGTTAGAAGTTGAATTTCATATTTTTTATCTCAATTTAATTAAATTATACTCTTTAAATATTCGAAAGTAATTCAATTATTTTGCTGGTATAGTTTTGGGGAAATTATTAGGGGGTAGTATCCTTAACATATCCAGGATCTTGAATCTTAAAGCAATGTCAGGATCCTAAAAGTATATATTAATGCGTCAGGATCGTTACCATCACTAATATTATTTCCCAAACAGATTAACAAATATATTTTCTTGTTTCTTATTCACATGTGTGGAAATAGTCAACACATGTCGTATTTACATTTAAGAATCATTTTAATCAAAGCTTAAAAAACGGATTCACCGAGTCAAGGGAACAAGAAAGGGCTTGTTCAACTGGATTCCAGGAATATCAGACATCTAGTTAGATATCCTAGGCTATAAATACACATGTATGAAACACACAACAGACACTTTGAGAGCTATTGAATCACTTATGCTTGTACTTTAAAACACATTTTTGTAAGTTACACTACACTTATTAACATTAAACTAGTTAAGTGATCATTATCACCATCCAAGGTTTTATGTCGGAAATCCTAACATGGATAAAGGGTTTTCCCTGTAAAATCACTTGTATCACTTTCGTTTCATATTCACATTCATACTAATTGCAGCTCCACATTCTCTCATACAATTTGTTTGATATTCCATTGATCATTTTTCGACCAAAACAATTATCACCTCCTAATGTTTTATGTGAGAGATACTAGCAATGATCAGGGGTTTTCCTTCTAAGATAACTTGTTTCATTTTAACTTCATTCTAGACTCATATTGATTACAAGACCACAGTCTATCATACAATTTGGTTGATACTTCATTTATTATTTTTTGACCAAAATAGTATGCATGGAGAAAATCACTCTAACATTCTTACACAACGATGAAAATTTGAAATAAAACACCATCAACATCAAATATAACCTTTTTGTGGCCATCTTTAACCTGAAGACCAAATTCCAACAAAAAAGGAACACGGAGAAATAAAAATAGGTAAAGAGTTCATTAGCAATGGTATAGTCACTCCAAAATTGGAGCAATCTAACTAGAGGCTTGACAATATAACCGAGAAAATATAGATGTAATAAGGTGGATAGATTATTTACGTGATTCATGTGAGATCATAGGATCATGGCCAAAGAATTTGTCAAGAAAAATCCAGAAGATGGAGATTGGAATGCAAACTAATAGCAACAAGATTATGATATTGCATGTGTAGACGCGAATTTTTTTATGTTATCTTGCTCCAAAAGCTTGCCTACAAAAAAAATTTCAACCCTCCAATAGATCCTCATTATTATGTTTAATAAGACTAAATTATACAAAAGTCACTAACTTTTCAGAAAAATTCGGAATTACCACTTTTTTTTCAATTAAATCATCATATTTTATTTTATTTTTTAATTTTAGTACTCAGAACATAATATCACCATTGCCTTTGAAAAATATTATTTCGAACGATAAACTCGAACAATGTGTTTAAAAATTACCAAAATGGCGTTTCATAAAACCTATTTATAATTTAAACATAGTTATATGAAAGATTTGATAAAAGGCAAAAACATAATATAAACGTTAGAAAAGAACTTATAAACAGAGCGAGGCAGCATTCTAAGGTTTGGTACCTTGGAATATGCTTTGTTGCAACTTGAAGATGTCACTTCGCATTACCAATAAAATATTTTATGTGATAATTATAACCATAGTCAGTTTACAATGCGAAATTAACAAATTGATAATTGTTTTAGGAAATTATAAAAATTGCTATCAGATTTAAAACTAGGTCAATTTCCAAACACTTTTTTAAATACAAAATTAGAAATATTCCATTCGGTTTTACAAATATGTGGTGAAATTCTAGAAAGTCAAAGTAGTTGGTTTATATATATATATATATATATATATATATATATATATATATATATATATATATATATATATATATATATATATATATATATATATATATACTTGGTGTAAGATCAATCTGTATTCACAAAATCGATTATCTTTGTGATCCTGTGTTTAGCCCTCAATATGATGTCGTGAATAATTTTCACCAAATGCCTCGTTATATGAAGATTGTTCATTTGTTTTTTAAAGGGATAGAGTTTAGTTATTATTATTATTATTATTTTTTTTTTGTCTAGATTTGCTTTTAACTTATTTAAACTGTATAAATTCAATATTTATAACCAGTTATTTGAGGTAAGTCGAAAAAATGACTTAATAAGGTAATGTATATTTTTTTTTTTACACATTTACTCCATTTTTTTGCTCATTTAATTCTCAATATTTTTTGTTACAAAAAAATGCAATGCTGTTTTTGTATACATTCAGCCTTTATAACTGATGATATTCTTTATGGGATAATCATTAATGACGTATTCGATGTTGTTGATGTGTTGTGGCCACCATAGCCTCAGCTGCTTGATTTCTTAGGTTTTGTGGTTTAGCTTAATTCTTGTGTTCTAAACATCATAATTTTTTCATACGATATCGGATTTTAACGAACTTTATACCCATGCGTTCGTATTTAAGTGTACTATAGTTTTCGTTTAAATTACTCTCGTTAAATGTAATATACTTTTAACAAAACTGCAAAAATAGTCTTTTCGATATACATTTTTGCAGGTTGTGGTCCAAACCACAACTTTGGAATGATTGTCCTTTTGACCATGTTTATATGTGGATTTGGTCTCCATTCAACTTAAAATGATTAATATTCCCTTTTAATTTGTTTTTTCCTATTTCGTTAAACAACTTTATCTTTTATTTTAATATTACTCTTATAATAAATAAAGTGGGGCCCACCACCACCCAAATCCCAGTTCATTGAGTCATTTTCCTTTTCGTGCTTTGATTACCACCAACATAAGTCACCACTACCTTCTCTGGCTACCATAAACTGTACCCCTCCTCGTCTCACTTTCTCAGGTTCGGAAGATTGAATAAAATGTATTCAACTTCACATTTCCTTCTTCTTTCGCATACCTCTCTTCTTCCAAATCAACCCAAAGATCTTATATAGTTACAACTAAAAAGAAATAAAAAATCCAGTCAATCTTTAAACTCGGTCTGTGCAATGGTTAATTTTACAATCTATTTTCCCCTAATTTATCTTTCTTTAACCCCACCTTTACATCACTCTGAAACCTACAAAATCACATTTTTATTCATCATGGATTGAGAAAGAGACGTGCATATTAGTTCTGAAGGGGGTGGGTTGAAATGATGCATGTGTAGCCATGTTCCTTGATTATATTTCAAACCTATGATCTAGGGTTATGGTTAAGAGATGCACCATAGCAAGAAAAAAAATATATCATCATGTTTTCTACTACCAAACTTTGGAGAATCAAGACTTGAAACTCTCTTTTGAAGTCCTTGAAAGAAGCTTTGTTGATGATCTACTCCCCGCATCTTGCTAGCTTTTTGGTATAGGGACCCGAGGAGCTCACTCAGGGAAGAAACAATTCAATGTTGTGTGTTCTTCATAATAAGTCTTTTTCATAGTTTTTGTTAAAGCAAGCATCACCAAATGGCACTCATAGCAAACAAGAAGCATAAAGAGAAGCAACATGTAGAATTTGACAATGATATGAATGAACGTGAAGAGACATTTAGATCTATTTTCTTAGAAATAAGGCTAACCTTCATCAATTAGTTAATCAAAACCTTCATTTGAGCTCTACATTTACAAAGCCTTCTTATATTCTTACTATGATAGGTGAGCACAATGATGAATTAGATGTCTCTCCTATTAAAGTCATCAAAACTACAGGCAAGTTGAAGAGGAATTATCAATTTAAAAAGTACATACATTTGGTGTTGTGGTTTTTCTTCCTGTTCAATTTCTAGGAGGGGAGAGAAAGGTTACATATGGAATAAAGGAAAGGGGAAGAAGATGAAATAGGTTTGTGGTGATGGTGGGTGCAATTGAATTAATAATAAAAAAGGTGGGGGTGGATGGAGGGATTTCCTTTTATTTTTGTATTAATTAAAATGATAAACAAATTAAAAGTAACGAGAAAAATAAATTAAAAGGGAAAACCAAATATTTCAACTTTTGTAGGGACAAATCCACATTTAAACGTGCTCAAAAGGACCATCAATCCAAAAAAAGTTATGGTTTTGACCAAAACCTAGAAAAATACATACCATAAGGATTGTTTTTGTAGTTTTGTCTATACTTTTACTTCCGATCTTTATATACATGTGTTCTTTATGAATGTATGTATGAACGTTTTTTTTTATAAAATCGTAAGAAAAATATATTACTTTTTAATAGAAGTAATCTAAACAAAAGTTGTAGTAGACTCAAATATGAATGCATGGATATAAAGAACGCTGAAATTTGAGGTCATATGAAGAAGTTATGATGTTTATGTTGGATAAGGTGTCTAAGTCCATAACTATTTCTGGTATGTACTTGACCCGACCCGACATGGTCCATTTGGGTTGCATGGCACCATGCAGTTGGATAGACTAAATGAGAGAAATAACACTTGTGGTTTATTAATATATTATAAGTTCTAATATATTAATAGTATTATTTAATTAGTTTCATCAAGAATTAATTTAGAATTAATTAAGTGATCAAAAGATAACTAATTAAATATGTGGGTTGATTATGTAAATCATCCATAACTTGTATAGTGGGCTAAGAGGCTCCATGGATTATCAAGTTGGGTTAAAACCATAGGATGCTCCATGGATGCTCCATGGGAGTTACAAACCCATGTGTCATGGAAATGAAGAGCCATGACACATTAAGGTTTACATGGTGTAACCCTAGATTTGTCACACTATATAAAGACCATCTCCTCCACCAAAATCGGCTACATAAGAAACAAGAGTGGGCTAGGCCGATTTTCAAGTGTGTGTATTCTCTCAAAGGTCTTTCTAAAGGCATTTGGTATTGTGTGAAACATTTGAGGCATCACACTTGGGGTGCTAGACTCACACGGTTTCAACAACAAGGTAAGTTATTCTATCTTTCATTCAAGTTAAAAATGTTCCCCATGTATGCTAGATAGGAATATAACCTTGGAATTCAACTTTGAATGATAATTAGACAAACATAGATCCAAGGTTATTAGGGTTGCATGTACACTTAGGGAGTGTTAGAATGCTCAAAACCCATCAGTGGTATCAGATCCTAGGTTTGTTTGTTTGTTATTTGTGCAAAATTGTGTTAAAAAATCAAAACAGCTTGCTGTTTGATCAGTGAACTTGTCGAGTCCATAGGGGGACTCGATGAGTCCAAGTAGATATTCATCCTACTTGTCAAGTAGGTTCATGCAGTCGATGAGTAGGAGGCCCTGACAACAGTTTTTCGACTTTTGTTGCTGCAATGGACTAGAAACATTACCCTAACCTGTTTTGGTGTTTTAAAACTTATTTTAGATGGTGTAATGTTTATGCTAATCCATTTATAATGGCAATTATAAAATTACAAGTTTTTGAGTGTAATTTTTTATTCTTGAAAAGTGTTCATATTCATGTTCTTGAATTTATGAAGATTAGATGTTCATAGGAATTGCTTGTAACCTTCATGGTAGTTTAATTCATGATCATAATGTGTTTTAATGGAGTCCATAACCTGTCCTCAAGTTATGGAAAACCAAAAGTCACACTTTTATTAAAGCCATTAAAAGAACACAAGAGTTATAAAAAATGAAGAGTCTTCATTTTTATTACTCAACTAATTCATAAGTTATAAGAAATGAAAAGTTTTGAAAGTTTACAAAATCTGCCCTTAAGTTTTGGAACAAGTAAAGTCTTGATTAAAACTTTAGTTCCAACCCTTAAATTTTAAAAGTTAAAATTCAACCCTGATACTTTATAATATTATAAGTTAATAATATATATATATATATATATATATATATATATATATATATATATATATGTATGTATGTATAAGATCAAGTCGTCTTACCGCTACTAAGCCTCATTCACGAAGTCGGTCAATACAGGGGGTTTAAGGTTGTTACCTATAAAATGGCAACTTAATGGGTGTCCACTCTCACCCACCGCTTCCTTGATCGGTGGAGGGTCATTAGCCAAACGGGTAGGACAAGGACTTATAAATTCTCATTAAAAGTATGATAAATATTATAAAGTAACTAAATGCTTTTATTAAATTCCCAATCTTAGTTAGTTTAGGAAAAATGTGAATAAAGTGCTAATCCATGAAGTTACACTTTACACTTTGTTTAAGTCATTGGTGGAGCGTGTGTGGTTAACCGACACAGTAACTTGGACTTAACAAGGTAGGTAAAGGGTTACTTAAGGTTTATCATAGTATCGGTGGAGCGTATGTGGTTTACCGGCACATTGATTAAGTGATCAACTTTAAGGGTACCAAGTGATTTGCATGGTTACTTCACACCTTGTTTTGTGATCCTCAGTATCCCAGTCACAAAACTTGGAGGGCACACTCAAGATTGAAACATGCCTTTGAAAAGTTCATTGAATCTCAAAAGAATCTAGGAATTTCTAAGAACCAATTAAAAACCTAATAATTATATTTTGTTTTTCATGGTGGAATTGGTGAATTGTCATTCACCTACCTTTCAAATATGATATAGATTGGATTATGACATACCTCTTCTAAGTTATAATATATTATGATTGGATCCTAGCCTTAGTATTACATTTGGGTGTTTTGTTAAGGACTCTCTTAATATCTAAACTAATCTTGTTCTCTTCTTTCAGATGTCTTCAAACAACGCTGCTTCTGGCTCTAATACTAATGGCCCCTTTACCCTTATGAACTTGTGTGGGAAAGTCACTTTTTATGGATCCAACTTCAATGAATGAATCAGAAACATCAGGATGATTACCCGCTACGAGGACAAAGAATATGTCCTCGATAAGGAGCTTAAGGAGATTGATGAGACCACTGCAACTCCCTAGGAGAACATTGACTTCCGGGAACATGAAAGGGAAGCTACCAAAGTAGCATGCATCATGTTAGCCACCATGACAGCAGAACTCCAAAAAGTCCTATGAGGACTTCTACCCTTTTGAAATGCACCAAGATCCAATGGAAAGATACCATCAAAGTGCACGACAAGAGAGGTATGAAATCATCTGCTCGATCATAAGAACCATGATGAAGGACGGGGAATCCGTCACGAGCCAGATGTAGAAAATGGAATGGTATGTGGATCGGTTGCTGAAGCTTAATGTGAACTTCCCTGTGGAGCTTGCAATAGATATCATTTTGCACTCCTTACCATTGTGATATGATCAATTCCACATGACTTATCACATGAATGACAAATAGGTCACACTCAGCAAACTTTAGGGACTCCTCAAGACCACAAAAACTTGTTTTAAAGGTAAGTCGGTTATTAACACTCCTACTCCAAACTCCGCCCCTATCTTGGCAATCGGTAAAGGTAGAGGGAAGAAGAAAAAGAGCTCTTCAAAGGATACCAAGGCAAGGACCCTTGATGGCTCTTCTTCAAGTGGAACTAAGAAAGGTTTCGTCACTCCTTCTGCTGACCCAAAAGAGGCTGAATGCTTCTATGGAAAGTCTCATCGGAAGCGGAACTGACCAAAGTACCAGCAAGATATGAAGGATGGGAAAGTTAAACCCAACCATGCAGGTATTTACACTATATTATCTAATAACTCACCCCATTCTAACTATTGGGTCCTTGATACCGGTTGTGGTATTCATATATGTTCTGATTTGCAGGGACTAAGAAGAAGTGAAAATGTGGAGCATAGAAGAATAAACTTAATCATGGGGAATAGGAAAGCTTTACCTATCACTAAGATTGGAGTTTATACTCTATCGCTAAGTAGTGTGTTTAATTTAGATTTGAATAAATGTAGTTATTCTCCTGAAATGGCAAGAAATATTATTTCCTTTCATGCATTGTATGAACAAGTTTTACCTTTTCATTTGATAATGAAGTTGGTTCGATTAATGCTTTCTTTAATAATGTTCTTTATTTCAAATCATTACCTTGTGATGGTGTGTATGAAACTATATCTGTGGTTGATAACTTAGGAAATAATGTATTTTGTATTGATTCTGTTAATGATAATAACTTGGATAAAGTGTCATTATGGTATTGTCGTCTTGGATATATAAGCAAGAAACGCATAGGCCAACTCCAAAAGGATGGAGTCTTGGAGTCATTTGACCTAAGGTCAGATGATAGTTGCGAATCATGCTTACTTGGAAAAATAACAAAGTCACCCTTCACAGTTTCTTGTGAGAGGGGTGAAGGTTTGTTGGATCTCATACACATGGATGTGTGTGGACCCTTCAAACATGCCACAAGGGATGCTAATCGTTATTATTTGACTTTTACTGATCATTATAGTAGATATGGATATGTCTACTTAATCAAGCATAAGTAAGAGACTTTTGAATGGTTTAAAGAGTTTAAACAGGAAGTCGAGAATCAATTAGGTAGGAACATTAAGATGCTTCGATCCGATCGAGGTGGTAGGTATCTTAGTTCAGAGTTCCTCGAATATCTTAGGGAATGTGGGATTGTCTCACAATTGACACCTCCAAGGACACCGCAGTTGAATGGTATGGCTGAGAGGCATAATCAAACCTTGTTGGATATGGTTCGTTCCATGATGGGTCGAGCTTCGCTGCTAATCTCATTTTTAGGGCAAGCCTTAGAGACTGCTACCCATATCCTTAATCTGGTCCCTACAAAGAAAGTTGCCAAAACTCCATGTGAGATGTGGACTGGTAAAGTACCCAAACTAGACCACATCAAGATTTGGGGTTGTGAGGCTTTCGTGAGACGTGAGACAAGTTGAACTTGAAGAAATTCAAGAGTCAAGTGGTGAAGGAACTTCAAACCCTAGCACTCAACTTGAGGCTTTCAAATCGAGAGGTGTATTTTCATCGGCTACCCACAACAATCCTTTGGTTACCTCTTCTACAGACCTATTGAAAATGTGGTCTTTGTAGCAAGGAGGTTTGTCTTTCGATAAAGAGAGATCATAAGCCAAGGAAATAGTGGGAGGCAAGTTGAACTTCAAGAAATTCAAGAGTCAAGTGGTGAAGGAACTTCAAACCCTAGCAATCAACTTGAGGAGGAAACACCTATTGAGCCGATTGACAAGTTTGTACCTCTAAGGTGTTCCACAAGGGTTAGGCCTGGATGAATCTAACAATTACGCGGAAGCCATGGCAGGCCCTGAGTCAACCAAATAGAAAGAGGCAATGGACAACGAGATATAATCTGTGTATGACAATCAAGTTTGGAACTTGGTTGAGAATGTAGTAGGTTGTAAGACTGTAGGGTAAAAATGGATCTTCAAGAAGAAGACTGACATGGATGGTAATGTACACACTTATAAGGTAAGACTGCTTGCAAAGGGTTTCTTAAAAACTCCGGGAGTTGATTATGATGAGACGTTTTCTCCAGTGGCCAAGATTAAGTCTATTAGGGTTCAGTTAGCCATAGCTGCATTTCATGACTATGAAATATGGCAAATGGATGTCAAAACTGCTTTCCTTAATGGAAAATGGCTGAGGATGTTTACATAAGTCAGCTAGAAGGTTTTGTCAATACAGAGTACCCTAATAGAGTGTGTAAGCTTGAGAAATCATTTTATGGATTAAACCAAGACCTCGCAGATGGAATCTTTGCTTTGATGAGAAAGTCAAAGAGTTTGGCTTTTCTAGGAGTGAAGATGAATCTTGTGTGTATGTCAAAGCTAGTGGGAGTATTGTTAGCTTTTGGTATTGTATGTGGATGACATACTACTCATAGGAAATGACATCCCAACTGTGCAGGAAGTTAAGTCTTGGCTTAGGAAGTGTTTCTCTATGAAGGAAGTAGGAGAAGTTGCCTATATTCTAGGGATAAGGATCTTGAGAGACCGGAGTAAAAGACTAATTGGACTTAGTCAGGGTACCTACTTGGATAAGGTGCTGAAGAGATTCGGCATGCAGGACTCCAAGAAAGGAGAGTTACCCATCCAGAGTAACGCCGGATTGAGTAAAACACAAAGCCCTAGTACTGAGGCTGAGATAGTAGAAATGAGTCGAATACCTTATGCGTTGACTGTAGGATCGATCATGTATGGTATTATGTGTACTCGACTTGATGTAGCCTTTGCCTTGATCATGGTTAGTGGGTATCAGGGGAACCCTGGCAAGGCACACTGGACTGCGGTAGAGAATATCCTCGAGTACCTACAGAGGACTAAGGACTGGGTCCTTACCCTCGGTGGGAGTGATGACTTGAGAATTGTAGGGTATAGTGATGCTAGCTTTCAGACTGATAGAGATTATTTCCGCTCTCAGTCAGGCTGGGTCTTTACCTTAAACGAAGGAGCAATTTCTTGGAAGAGTTCCAAGCAAGAGACAGTGGCTGATTCAACTTGCGAATCAGAGTATATAGCAGTTAGCGAGGCAGAAAAGGAGGCAATATGGCTGAAGAACTTCATTAGAGACCTTGGAGTTGTACCAGTTATTAAGGAGCCAATGGAAATTTTCTGTGATAGTGAAAGTGCAGTTGCCTTAGCCAAGGAACCAAGGGATCACCGGAGATCTAGACACATCGATGGAAAATACCATTTCATCAGAAATCGAATAGAAGAAGGACTCCTCGTGGCAAAGAGGGTATCATCGGATAAGAATCCAACAGATCCCCTCACGAAGGGACTGACTCGGGTTAAGCATCTCCAGCATGCTCGGAGCATAAGGCTGAAGGATTATTATTATATTATAAGTTCTAATATATTAATAATATTAATTAATTAGTATTGATCAAATAATTACTTTGGAATTAATTAAGTGATCAAAAAGAGACTAATTAAATATATGGGATTAATTGTATAAATAATATATTCTTATATAGTGGGCTAATGATCCATGGTATGTATGCATTGGGTTAAAACCCGTAAGGCGCTCCGTGGATAGTCCATGGAGGTAACAAATCCATGGATCATGGAATATGAAAAGCCATGACAATTAGGGTTTACATGATCTAACCCTACTTGTGCCACAACTATATGAAGATCCTTATGCAAGAAAAATCGGCCACTACTTGTACAAGATAGAGGGCTAGCCAATTTTGCGGTTAAGTGTTCTTCTCTCAAGGTTATTCCAAGTGTTGTACTGTTGTGTGAGACATTTGAGGCATCACACTTGAGGTGCTAGGCTCACAAGGTTCTCAATGAATCTAAACTACAACAAGGTATGTTCTTGTACTAGTATTTATGTTTGAAAGTTCCCCATGCTATCTTAGAGAGTTGAAGAACCTTGGAAAAGAAAATTTCCATGTATCTTTGTCAAACATAGATTCGAGGTTTCTAGGGTTGCATGTACACCATATGAGTGTTAGAATACTCACCACAACGTGGTGATGCCCTTGTATGCAGAATTTCGGGGTTTTGCTTGGTATTCGATGAGGATCAATACCCTAAACTGTTTTTTGAACCTTAAAACCTGTTTTTGATGTGGTAATGATTATGCTAATCCAATTTCAATGGTTATTTTCAAAATTTCAAGGTTTGTATGGTTTAGTTATGATTCTTGAAATTTTTTATATCCATGTTCACGAACTTATGAGTTTACAAGATCATAGGAATTATTTGTAACTTGCTTGTTACCTTAATTCTTGATCAATATATGTTTTAATGGAATCCATAATTTGTCCTCAAGTTATGGATTACCAAAAGTCACGCTTTTAAATTCCATTATGAAACACATATGTTACATAAAATGAAAAGTCTCTCATTTTAATAAACCATTTAACTCATAAGTTATGAAAATTGAAATGTTTTGAAGGTTACAAAACATGCCCTCAAGTTTTGGAACATGTAAAGTCACTTTAAAAACTTTAGTTGCAAACCCTAGAATTTTAAATGTTAAATTCAACCCTTATACTTTATAATATTATAAGTTTAATAATAATTATATATGTATAACAAAAAGTCATTTTACCGTTAATAGGCCTCATTCACAAAGCCGGTCTATAAGGGGGTATAAGATTGCTGCCTATAAAATGGCAGCTTAATCGGTGTCGACTCACACCCACGACTTCCTTGATCGGTGGAGGGTCGTTAGCTGAACGGGTAAGAAAAGGAATTTAAATCTTCATTAAAAGTATTAGTGATAAATATAAAGTAACTAAATGTTTTATAAATTCCCAACCTTAGTTACTTTAGGAATATGTGATTAACGTGCTAACCCATGAAATTATACTTTGCACTTTTCTTAAGTTGGTTAGTGGAGCGTGTGTGGTTAACCAACACACTAACTAGACTTAAAAGGTAGGCAAAGGGTCACTTAATGTTTATCATAGTATCGATGGAGCGCGTGTGGTTAACCGACACATCGATTGAGGGTTAAACATCAATGGTACCAAGTAATGTGCATGGTTACTTCACACCTTGTTTTGTGATCCTCGGCATCCCAGTCACAAAACCTGAAGGGCACACTCGAGATTGAAACATGCCATTGAAGAATTCAGTGAATCTCAAAAGATCTAGGATCGGCCATAGTCAACTCGGTTGAAAAAATGGAAAGAGAAAGGCACGTCTGAGATAGTCCAGTGCACCATTCCCAAAAGGTCCATATGCTTCTATTGCCAAAGGAAGGGGTATTGGTTGCGAAGCTGCCTTAACTACCAGAAAGATCTGAGAGAAGTTACAGTCAAAAAGCTTGACTTTGTTTCAGGTATGTACACTATCTAACTCTCTTAAGTTCCTATTTGAAGATTCTTAACACATTTTTTTAATGTATGACAGGATCAAGCAAAGTGAAAGGAACATAGAGAAAGAGTATGCTGAATCTGATCGAGAAGATGAATTTCAATCGCATGGTTCGGAGATCGGATTCTTGTGCTACTACTTAGGAGTTATGATACATTGCTAGAAAAAATGTAATATCATAGTTTTCATTTAATGTTGCATTGTAAGGAAAAAGTTTTTTTTTGACATTTTATAAATAAATAAGATTTTGATTTTATTTTAGTTTATATCTCCTTGTAGTGGCTTGTATGGTAAATTGAAGTTTATATATTTCTAGCAATAATAGAAATATGAATTTGATTCTTTCATTTGTGGTACTGTCTAAGTTTACCAAATAAGGAAAGATTCTCGTCACCTAAGTTTTCAGGTGGATAGAAACTTGGAATCATGCAAGTTATATAGTATGATGAATGAGAATTTTCATCTTTGGAAAACTTAAGACTAATTCCTTGTTTACATGTATATGTGAGTCAAGGAAAGGATTAAGCAATCGAGTACACATTCTTGTGCATTGGTCAAGGTCAACCACAAAATATTGATAAGAATATTAGTCATGATTTACTAAGGTTTAGTAAATATGGTTATACATACCACTTTAAGAAACCATATCATAGTTGGTCCTCCAAGGATATCTTAGTGCATTCTTATGGCTAAGGAGAGGAATCATGAATTGTTGAAATGGTTGAATCAATAAGATGAGTCATACTTCATTCCAAAACAAGTCTTAGAGTCAAACTTCAAGACTGTAAGTTGAGTAACATATCTTAAAGAAAGGTTTATAACACTTGTCAAATGTAAGAGTAAAAGTGTCCTGCTTTTGTACATTTTAAATTGATAAGATGTGATGTGTTGGATAAAACAAAGAACAATTAAGGCCAATTGTGTGAAGTGTTTGTTTTGATAAAATATCCGCACTATTGAATATTTGGCAAGTGAATATTTGCTCAAAAGTTCGATCTACCACCACTTGACCCTGCACCGATGTTTACTGAACATTATCAAGAAAGATCTCTGGGTGCAACAAACTTCCCAGATCCTGGAGTCATTTTCAAATGAAAGATCAATGAAACCAAATATTTTATTCCTATGACTGCTATGAATCGTCTCACAAGGAAGCAACTTGAAGTTCGTCAAACCGCAGTTCAAATGTCAAAACACACAACTGCCGAAGTGATCATCATTCGCAGTTCACTATCTAGTTTTTCTTAGTTTAACTCTTTATCTGCTTTTAGAATACTCTCTTTTGTCCAGCATGCCTTGTATGGATATGCTTAGATAGTTGAACAAATGTAATTCTCGAGTCTCTATAAATAGAGCTCAATCCTTCTTACTCAATATATCTTATAACACTATGCATCTTGAATTTCATATCTTGTGTTATTCCTCTCATCTCCTTCTTTCCCTCAAAGTTCACCTGATTGCAACCGTATATTATCTCTCTTTGGAGCAAGTCATTCTTGACTTAATCACTAAGTTTGATCTCACTTACTAACTTACTTTGAATCCATTCCTTGTTAAGAATCAACTTATGTGTATACTTGATATAATACCTGCTGTCATTTACATTTCCTTATATTTTCGTACCTAACTCTCTAGCTATCTAACTCTACATTATTATTATTGTTGAGCTTTCAGATCCTTTGAGATAAACTTTTCCGCAACTATACTTGTTCTAACATTTGTTTAAATGTGTGTCTGTAGTTTTTCTCTCAACAATTGGTATCAAAGCCAAAGGGGTCGCCTTTTGAAGTAAAACTCTGATTTTCAAAAACCCTTCTATACCACTGAAGCTCATTTAAAAATAAAAGAAAAAAAAACTTTTCAAAACAAGGAAATATGGCACATGCATTATCTCTCAATGTATCAAACAGTGTTGGTGGTTCAAATAGAGCACCGATACTTGTGGCAAATGAATATCATCACTGGTCCCAGAGAATGGATAGATATTTAAGAAGACTTGGAAGAGATGTATGGAGATATTTTGAAGAAGGGCCTCATGTTCATGTTCTTAATCCAGTACAAGCCGATGGGGCCACAACTAGACTAGAAGGGCCTCATGTTCATGTTCTTAATCCAATACAAGCCGATGGGGCCACAAATTGTAATAATTCTTTATCATTACAATTAATGCATTTTGAAGCATGGTAAACCTAGAATCGTTTTCTCTATATACATTCTACTTACATAGACAGTGAATACTACACACTACAAACATTCGGATAAACTATAATAGGTATTGTTTATGTTACATATACATTGCAAAAGAATACAGTACTACAAAAGGGGTTTTCACTACCATACTACGTAAATCTGTTAATGAATAAATTTGTGAGACATTCGCTTCGCATTACTTCCAAGTAGTGCAACAAAAGTCCTTTAATTATAACCAAAATTTCTTGGAGGGAGAACGTGATAGTTGTATATAGATCTATATTGGATTTGAAAAACCCACACCTTAGCTGCATGCAACAACTAGACTGGCAGGTCTGGGGTGACAAATGTCATTAACATTCCGACGCCTGAATAACGTCGTATATAAGGCCAACTAAGTCATAGTACGGTTATAATAACACACATGGGGTATTAACAAACATAATATTTATGGGATTTCCATTTAAACTAACAAGTTTATGTCGATTTAAACTTGCATGATTCAAAACTTAAATGGAAAAATACTAGCATACTATTAGTCTTGGCATTTTTTTACTACGATACATTTTAGAGAGAAAATATGGGATTTTCTGGAACAAACACTACTTTTACAAGAAAGGATTTCAACGTTTCATTATAAAAGCTTATGAACTCACCAACTTAATTGTTGACACTTTTTCAAAGCTACTTGTATTTTCAGGAAATCCGTAAAACAGGTAAACAACGGCTTTTGAGGATGGAACGCTAAGGCGTCAAACATTGTACTTTTGTCAACATAATGTAATTTATTTAGAAACATGTAAACCTATACTATGATGTAACTTTTTCAATTATATTTATGTTGATTGTTTGTACTTTGAGCACTATTATACTTGTTGTTATAATACTATAAATGAAGTCCTCCACCCCCGGACATTTCCGCCATTCTAGGTTTGGGGGTGTGACAGATTGGTATCAGAGCAACGTTTATAGTGAACCAAGTATATCAAACCGCATAAGATATACAAACTATAAACACATTTGGGACTAAAAGTCTCTGATTAAACATTTTTCAAATAACTATACTCTTAGAAATGAAATGTTTTCTTGATAAAAAAGTATAAGTACATGCATGCATGCCTGTATTGTGGCACATCCAGGATAAGCTACGAAAAGTAAAATAAAATGGATGAATTGGACACTAACATTATGCCTCGGGGTATGTAGTCAGGTCTAGGAAGGATATAGCCTGATCAACTATATTCGTCCGAGAAGTGACTAGCATATGGCGGGGGATAGTTGTAATGGACAACAAGTCTATTAATATATCAACGATCATGCCAGAACCATAATTAGAACACAAACAAATATTTAAAATACTATAGGCGTATTTTATGATACTAAGAGTAAAAATATACTTTATCGAGCCTCTTACACCCGTATTCCTGTACAGACGACATGGTTGGATTTCATCTGCCTGGAGATCCGTACATCCCTAATGAGGGAAACGTTGGATGGCTCGAGGAAGAACCCGAGGAGATGATTGAGGACGATCCTGAAGAAGATCCTGAACAAGACCTTGAAGAAGATCCTGAAGAACATCCTTAAGAAAACCTTGAAGAGGAAGAAGAAGAATAGGATGAAGAGGAAGAAGTAAAAGAAGAAGAAATGGAGGAAGACGAAGAGGGAGACCCCGAAGTGCATGACCCTCTCCCTGCACATGCTCCTGTATAGGACTATCTAGGACCGACTCCTCCATGGGGAGCGAACGTAGGAGTGTGGAGCCAGGAACAAGGCCAACCCCACCCATACGACAACAACAGAGGTTTCTACAACCTCGACAGGGGAGGCTCGGCCGACATGGCCTTCCCTGTCATTATCCACTGTATCGCTCGAAACTATTAACGGATTCAGGCATCCGCCATTCAGATTTTAGAGGTGGGTACGACTGCGGAGGTCACATCAGCCCGTTTTTGGCGATTGGATCATGATCACGACCGCACCAGGAACCGCACCGAGTCCTTCAACAGAAAGTTGTTCTCGCTCGGAGAGAAACTCAAGAGTATCAGGAACGTCATACCGAGATGGAAAGATGACTGACGACAATGGAGCGTCAGGCAGCTGAGGACAGGGAAGTGATCAGGGCAATGCAAACACTCATAGCCACCTTGCAGGCACCACCAGATGCCACCTGCCACAAGTAGTGCTTACACTACTTCCCTTTTTGGTAATAGACTAGGTTTACGAGTATGTGTTGGTGCTACTCCCTCTTACAAGTAGGTCCGACCCTACGTCTAAGTGATTACACTATTCGAAGGTTCATTATGCTGTCAAAATTTTATTCTAATTTGATGTAATGTAGACCTCCTATGAGGTCAAATTTTCGTAAGCAATATGTACTAAACTTACATCAATGAAATTGACTTGCATGTTATTTTTTTGGATAATTGGCATGAGAACTCATAACTTGACAATACAGATAATTGTAAATGATAACTCTAAAATTCATAAGTTGTACCTTAAGGATATGTGTAATTAAGGGGCGATTGACTTATAAATGGTGTGTCCGCAGTAGGAGTTGTTCCTTGTTTGGTAGTGGAGTTAGGGTAGATTCATTAAGATCAATGGTTTATTGAAACTTAATTACATACGACCGATGTACGTCAAGTGAACTTTTGGAGTGGATCTGGAACTAAGCAAAACACAAGTGTTCGGTTGAGTCACTATTAATAAATTCATAAGTCTAATCATATAAACCTTATTTATGAATTGCTTGCAGTTGCCTTGAAGTTGGGACACAACACTAATAATGTAACACAAATAACACCTGACTCACTCTTACTATTAAAGACTTACCAAGGTTTTGTTAATTTGGCAGAATTATGCCACGGAAAAATCCCAGACCTAATCACAATGATCCACCCTCTCCGCCACCATCTGCACCACCACCTCCACAATTCGACCCTGCCATGTTCCAAGCTTCCGTAATAGCAACAGTGGCGGCAACAAAGTCGCAAATAGGTACGAACGCTGCCGGTGGTTCTGGATCTGGCGCTACGTACTCTATTCACGGGGATAATGTGGGGTATGTGAGGGAGTGTTCTTACAAAGATTTCATGAATGGAAAACCCGATTCTTTCAATGGAAGCAGTCTTTGAAATCTGTGTCTGCCCCGAAATGAGCAAAGTCAAGTATTTGACCTTCACTTTCACCGGTAGAGCTCTCACTTGGTGGAATGGCCAAATTAAGTCACTTACTCCTGCAGTGGCTAACTCCATAAGCTGCGAAGACTTGAAAGCTTTGATGCTAAAGGTGTATTGCCCGAGGGGAGAGGTGCAAAATCTTGAAGAGGAACTCTAGAACCTTAAGATGAAGGGCACTGACCTTGAAACTTACACTGTCCAATTCAATGACCTAGCACTCCTTTGTCTGAAAATGGTCACTCTAGAAGGGAAGAAAGTGGAACGATACCACTACTGCTACCACTCCTGATCATACAAGAGGAGAAAATAATAAAAGAAAATTCTGGAGCAACAAAAAGAAACAATCGGGACCAGACTCTGCCAATAAACAACAGACGATTGTTGTTTGTGCTACCACTACTGCTGCCACTCCAACACCACCATGGCAATATGCTGGAACCCTTCCCAAATGAAACAAGTGCAACTTCCACCATACAGGTGCTTACCGGGAAATGCACTGCAACAACTACAACAAGAAGGGGCATACCACTCAATTCTGTAAAGCACCAGCACAACCTATTACTCAACTCCCCAACACCGGAGTAATTCGAGCCTGCTACGACTGTGGGGAAATGCGACACTTCAAATGAGACTGCCCAAAGGCATGAAACGCCAATGCTAGAGGTGTAGGAAGAGTCCTAGCCATAGGACACGGAGAAGCAGTACAAGATCCCATGGTGGTTACTGGTATGTTCCTCCTCAATAACTCATATGCATGTGTACTTTTCGATAGGTGGGTAGCAAGGAGTTTCGTGATCCACCAATACAAACATTTACTTAAACAAAATCCACAAGCACTAAAACAATCATACGTCATAGAAATGGCAAATGGGAAAACAAAATGCGCTAGTAATATATACTCAGGGTGTATGCTCACTCTAGACAGCGATTCGTTCAAAATCGACCTAATGCCGGTCAAAATAAAAAGTTTCGACATCATCATTCGTATGGATTGGTTAAGTCCTAATCGTGATGACGCTCTATGTTACGATAGGGTCGTCTGCCTTAATATACCAAATAACGAAATCCTTTTCATCTACGACGATAAACCCAGTACTAATTTACAAATCATCCCGTGCATCAAAGATCAAAAGTATCTCCGAAAGGAATACGATGCCTTTTTAGCCAATGTGGTAGATAAGAAGCAAGAAACGAAGGACATCAAGGACATCCCGGAGGTCTGTAACTTTCTCGACATGTTCCCAGAAGACCTTCCAGGCGTACCACTTGCACGACAAGTTGAATTTCGGATTGAATCATTTGACAATAAAGCGAATGGAATCATCTAAGGTTATGATGTTCTTAATACTAGAAGTTTTTCCATCCAAAAGGTCGCTTATGTGGAAGGTCTTAAAACAATCTCATTAGTGTTGGCCAACTATGTAAAGCAGGACATCATGTTGAATTTCATAACAAATTCTGCTACATAATGACAAGCGATATGAGCACTTTTTTGATTAAATCCATATCCGAAGGTACTATGTATCCTCTGGATGTCTCTCTTATCATCGACAAACCGCAACTATATTTCCTATCAAAATCCATATCTGAATTCAGCTGGCTCTGGCACCTCAAGCTTGCTCATCTCAGTTCCTGGTATATCAACAACCTAGTCACAGGGGAACTTGTCCGAGGTCACCCTATTCTTAAGTATCACAATGACACTCTTTTCCCTGCATGTGAGTGTGGCAAATAGTCCAAAGCAAGTCATCCTATGGTGAATGACTCCTCAATCTCAGAACCATTGGAACTTCTCCATATTGGTCTCTACAGTCCATCCACCGTAGCCAGTCTTCACCAGAAGAAATATATACTGGTAATAGTAGATGACTTCACACATTTCACATGACTCTTCTTTCTTAGACTCAAGTCAAAAACACTGCAGGAACTCATCAATTTTATCAAGGATATAGAACTTCAAATCAAACTACCAGTGTGTCGCATCCGCAGTGACAATGGAACCGAGTTCACTAATCATCTTCTAAATAGTTTATTGGTTTCCAAGGGCATAAGTCATAATTTCTCAGCTCCTTACACCCCGCAGCATAATGGAGTAGTAGACCGAAGGAACCGCATTCTGGTAGAAGCAACCAAATCTATGCTCAACTTTGCCAACCTTCCTCTCTACTTTTGGTCCAAAGCAGTGGCCACAGCATGTTTTGTGCAGAACCGAAGCATTGTGTGCAAACATCTCAATAAAACACCATATGAGGGCATTAACAATAGAAAGCCTGATGTACGATTCTTTCATATATTTAGGTGCAGATGTTTTGTGATCAACAACAAGGATCATCTCAACAAGTTTGCACCAAAATCTAATGAAGGCATCTTCATTGGCTACTCAATGAACAAGGTAGCCTACAGAGTTCTCATAAGACGTATGAGACTAATAGTCAAAAGCTTTGACGTAAAATTCGATGATTATTATGTCCGCAACACTTCTCCCTCCACCGAAACCAAAGCAATCCTGAAATATGATGTTCCTGACTCTTCGGGTCCATTGAATATAGCTGAAATCAACTATGATGATCTCTTCGACCCAATAGAGACTACTAAACTATCTGAGGTTCTTGTGTCTCACGAAGTCTAAATGCAATATGCTGAAGTATCTGGACCTACAATATCCGATGATGTTACACTAAATACTTCCACCTCACCGGTTGAGGGGGAAAACTCAACTCCGGATCATAGGACAACCATAGAGGATCTCAACCATCAAATGCTTCTTCGAACTCAGATGAGGAAAACATAGAGACTATCGACACCAGAACTGACCCAAGAGTTTTCATAATTCCAACAATCCAGGGGGAACCTTCTCCAGCTGAAGAGGTACTTCCATGCTAATCTCGCTCCAACAGTCCAAGATGATTCTATAGGCTGTTCTCAAGTCCAGGGGGAACTACCATCTCCGACTACAGAATCTTCAGATATTGAAGATATTCCCTCTACCACAACTGCTGATCATCTACAACCTCGTCTACACGTATGGACGAAAGGCCACCCACTAGGTCAAATCATCAGCAACCTATCTGTTGGTATCTATACTTGATCCTCAAAAGATTTATCTGATCACTATCACTACGCATCATTTATGTCCTTGGTCAAGCCCCGAACAATCAAAGAAGCATTACTAGAACCAGATTGGATATCCGCAATGCAAGAAGAACTAGAAGAATTCAATAGAAAAAAGTGTGGTAACTCATTCCATATCGCAAGGTCACATTATTGTTGGTACTAGATGGGTGTAAAAGAACAAGTTTGATGAATCAGGAGTGGTCGTCAGAAACAAGGCAAGGCTAGTTGCCAAGGGATATAGTCAACTTGAAGGTATTGACTATGATGAAACGTACGCTCCGGTGGCACGAATGGAAGCTATCCGAATCTTCTTAAGCATACATAGCTCACAATAATATCAAAGTACATCAAATGGATATGAAAAGTGCTTTTCTCAACGGTGAATTAAAAGAGGAGGTTTATCTTCAGCAACCTTCTGGCTTCGAACGTCTTGAATTTCCTAATCATTGCTACAAACTTGAAAAAGCTGTCTATGGTCTGAAGTAAGTTCGGAGAGCATGGTACCAGACTCTCTCATAATTTCTTGTCTCATCTAGATACAAAAGAGGAATGATTAATCCCACTTTATTTAGAAAAGCAAACGCTAATCACCTTATCCTTGTAAAAATATATGTGGATGATATCATCTTTGGATCTACAGATCAGGGAATGATGGATGAATTTGCAAAGCTCATGACCAATAAGTTTCAAATGAGCATGAAAGAAAGATTAATTTCTTTCTAGGTCTTCAAATCAAACAAGTTCCACATGGAATATTCACCCATCAAGAAAAATACACCTCTGAACTGCTAAAGAAATACTCAATGGACAAATGTTCCTCAGAAAATGTCCCGATGGCCTTCGGACATAAAATCTCCACTGATCCTACTGGTGAATCCATAGATCACGAAACATATCGAGGAATAATTGGTTCGTTAATGTACCTCACCTCAAGCAGACCATATATTGTCTTTGCAATAGGGTATACGCAAGGTATCAAGCTGATCCAAAAATGTCACACATGACCGCAACCAAGCAGATTCTAAAATACTTAAAAGGCAACAAGAGTCTTGGTTTATGGTACCCTACAGGGAATGACTTCAACTTACAAGCATTCACTGATGCGGATCATGCTGGATACAGACAAGATCGAAAAAGTACCTCCAGTGGATTTTAGTTTCTGGGCGGAAGACTAGTCAGCTGGTCATCAAGAATACAAAATTGTGTATCACTGTCTACCACAGAAGCTGAATATGTTGCCGCATACAGCTATTACTCACAAGTCTTGTGGATGAAATCACAACTTTTAGACTACGGATACATGATGTTGCAGATCCGAATTTATTGTGACTCTGAGAGTGCTATATCGATTTCTCACAATCCGATTCATCACTTTTTTTTAATACTCATGAAGAGATTGCTGATGTATTTAATAAAGCACTTGACTCTACCAAACTCAACAGATTCCTACAAATGTTAGGAATGATGAATCCGGACCCACAATTCTTTTTGAATTGATAGGTACTACAGACCATTCTTGGTCTTCGTTGCGGTCCTAATTGAATTTATTTATGATAGATAACTTTGGTATATCGTATGTACTGCAGTATATATTATGTACCGCAGTATACTTCATGTACCACAAATATCTATCATATCTATCTTTTCAATGGCCCTAATTGTTAGTTCTTACTAATTTTTGTTCTAGTGCTCCTCAGTTTTTTCTACTGCAGTCATCTAACCATCCATCCGCAATGATAAAAGATCCATCCACAATGAAGTTTCAATCCGCGATCACATTAATTAATTTGTCAACTACTTCATAAATTCTTGAAACTTTGTGTGCTATTCAATGATCCTTCATTAAATAAGAAAAACATTCTTAAAAAAACATTCTTTGTGTAGCAGATCATCGTTTCAGTTCCACTTTTCAAATAAAATGTGTCAGACCTTTTTTGGGTATGATGAAAAAAAAGAACAGTTTTCCATAACAAATCTTTTAAGAAATCTTTTTCATTAAATTGTCTCTTCCTATTCCTCTAAAATGTCAAATCCGTTACACCTTCCTCTTTTTACAACGGATTAACCCCCTCACCACACGTTCTTCAAATGTGAGGTTGTAGGGTCAGATATTTCATTAAATGCAACCACTTTCGGAAAATTCAAAAATAAAATAACTTTCTTAATTAAATCATCTGTGATTGGGATTGATCCTTTTAATATAAAAAAAATAATTTTTTTTTTACCTTTATCCGTTTCTACTTAGGGTAAAATCAATAAAGTTGCAAATCCGCTACTATAGAACCATTTTTCTTCCCCAAGAAATCTTTACGCTTTCTGAAAACTCTCAAGATGAACTTCATCCTCTTGCACTCTATTTTCCTGCAAGTTCTTCAAACCTTTAAAAAATGGTGAAATCGGATATCTCAAAGAAACATTCCAATGCACCTGTCTCTGTTCACTCAACTGGTTCAGACTCTGCTTCAAGAATCCAAATGCCTACCATTGCATTAAGCAATTTTACGGTAGTGCTCGATGTGCATTCTTCTTACAATGCTTCAATCAAGTTGATGATCAAGTTCTTGTAAAATCATTCATTGTATGGTCCGTTTGATTCCTTCACTGATGTTGTACATCTATCAACACTCTTCAAATGTGCTTTCTCTACGTATCGTCCTCTCAACAACCTTCAAGAGGTACATCTAAATCTGGTGAATGATTCTTTGGTTATTCTGACCAAAGAGAAATTTCTCAACACCATCAATTTGCTAGTTCATCCTTCAACAAAGTTCTTCACCCCAAGCACGACCGACATTCTATCTGAACTTTACCATATGGGATACCAAAAGAAGTTGAAAGGCATAGGCGAAATGAAGAAGAATTATTTGCCTGCGGTATAGCTCTTCGTTTGCCATTTCGTGATCCACAGTTTGTCTGGTAGGACCGAAGGCACTGATACCATGGGCCTCAAACTGTTAGAGTTAGTATGGAGTATTTTTAGTAGCCATGACGTCAACTAAGGACAGATTCTATGGGATGACTTCTTACAGTACATCCCCAAGGAAAGTCCAAGAGAAAATCTTACTGAGCTCACCTTTGCAAGATATCAGCCTCTTCACCACTAGAGATCTTAAAAGGTACAATCCCTCTACTGATCAATCTAATTTTGGACCCATTAGACGGCTACCAGTCCACATATTGTCTACCCTTGGACTTGATACTAATGGTGTCATGGATCATATAGAGGCTACCCAAGGTATTGACCCATACGCTCTTACCCCACCGCTACCCAGTTAGAACATATAAGCCTCAACCGCACCCATCAATCCTGGTTGTACCGTTGCTCCATCTTCCACTACTCTATCCAACATACCATTATGAACAAGACTCAAGAAGGTCGCTTCACCCAACCAAGGCCCCTACAACATCATCAAGAAACATGGAACCCCAAAGAAGCAAGATACTCTCAAGAACACTTAACCATCCAAAAAAAGGAAACTTACACAAATTGTGCCTTCAGATGACGAAATAGATGACAATCAATCTCAATCTCCCTTCGTGGAATGTATGAGTGATTCTGTTGATGACACACAACCATTTCTATCCTCAAGAAAAGAAAAACCAAATCCACTGACCAAATGCATGACCGGACTGATTGCGCAACCTCTCAAAAGGCTCCGGTAGTTGTTGGGGTGGCCGCAGACCCATTCAATTCAACCATCAAATTCCACTCAGACACATAAAGTGTGTTTGTTTCAGCTAAACATGGAGACTCACCCCCAACTCACTCCCAAGGGGATGGAAATGGTTCTCACCGTAAAGTCTCTAGGTCTTCCCATCTACATTTCTTTTCGTCCAAGGAGTTGAACTCAATCCTTTTGTATGTAACCCACGCACTTCAAACACCTTCCAAACAGCAGTGCAATTCTTTCGCCCTTTCAAGAACTGAGCTGATGCCAGACTTGGCCACGGGTCAATGAGACCAAGGAAGCTTAGGATATCCTACTATGCTTACATATATTCCAGGTGGTTTAGGCACAGTGAGCGTAATTTTGCAAGGATCCGTGAACCCAAGGACACCTTGGTGCGTGCTCAAGGATTTAGCGGAATTGATCTTAATGATTCTTGGAGTTCATACAAGCTATCTAATGAAGCTGAAGCAAAGAAATATTCCACTTTTCGTAGGGAATTTCAAGAAAGAAAAGATCAACATACCAAGCAGCTTCAACAAAACAACAAGAAATTCAATCAGTAGCAAAGTATTAGGTAGACGCCATCAGGAACGCCAACACCGTAACCACAATTCTGAAAGTACAAGAGTGGATGACCGAAAAGGCTTAGATGATCCACAACGCTCAGACCACTCCTGGTGGTGACGGCCATCAAAACCCCATCCAACTCCAAATGTTAGAGATTCTCAAGATGATGGAACCACAATCGAAGTCAGCTCCGCACCTACATTCGGGTTCGATGACTTTGATATCAATGAGGTAAATCAACCTAGCCCTTCTGATGACGATTTAATGATTTTTAATGAGGAAGAAGCATCGAGTGGCTCTTAACACTCAACCTCCAAGCCTAAAGAGAAAAAGAAGAAAAAGAAGATTGCTATTTCAAGAAAAGAATTTATGAGTCTACAAGCCAAAGTAGATCAAATTCTCACTGCAGTTAAGCCTACTCAACCACAACCTGAAGACATTACAGGACCGCAGTCCATTATTGAAAGGATCGAACGACTCAAAGCTTGTGAATGACTAGATGCTGAGTGAATTTCTCCGAAAGTTGAAATAGGAATTCGATCTCTGGATACAATTTGTAAGGCTAACCATCAGCAGTTCATGGCTACTGCGTAGCTCCTCACCTCTGAGGTATCCGCAATCAAAACAGATATTCAAATAGCCATTGCAGAGCAATCAACTCATTCAAAGAAACTTATAGAGGAAACTCATACTGCCTATGAGTCCACCATCTCGGTCCAACAATCTACAATCAATAGCCTTCGACGCTCCATATCTTCCAACTTTCATGGTCCTCAGATTCTTCAACTTACCAAGGAGATTCATCGACTACTTTTCAACACCACCATCCCAAACAATCATCAATTGGCTGATGCACTCAAAGCTTAATTCCAGGATGTGTGTACTAAAGTCAATGTTCTTAAGTAATAGCTTGAGGATTCCCCGACTTTGCAATCCTCAAGAGGGGGAAGTGATGAATAACATCACTCAGATCACATCTCCCACCAACATACCAAAACCCCTCAACCTTCAATGCAACCATCTCTTCACAATAATCCAAGTCATCAGTCACCACCGCATCATCAGTCACCGCCGCATCATCTGTCACCACCGCAACATCAGTCACCCCTGCAATAGGAAATCATTCAAGAATCTAATTCTTCTCCTGAGCGACCAGTAACTCCTCCTCGCTTCAAGAACTTAGCCTCCAACATGTCATCCGACAACTCCAATGATTCTCCCACAATGAAACAGAAGAAGGATAATTGGAAAGCAGCCAAATTTGTTGAGCTAATATGGAGAGAAAATGGATTCGACATCACCATGGATGAATCCTTGATCAACTGTTGGATCAATCCTCATCGAAGACTACAAGATGATGACTATAAACCCTATCTTACCTTTGCTGAACCCACCTAACGGTGACTGGGATGTTACAATCTCCCCTAATGCAAAATACTTCACTGTATTTGAGTAGTTTAACCTCAGCTTACCTAATCACAAGAGGCTGCCAATTGAATTCGAAAGACTCAATTGATTCCATGCTAAAAATGCTTCTTCAATTGAGAAAATCTGGTCTAATGATCGACCATCCGTAGTCAAGAACTTTAAGCCCGAAAAATTCATGAAAGCTGACTTCATCCAATATACTCTTACAAGAAAGAATCAGGACTACGTCCGCACCCAAGCTGACTTCCCATGCATGAATCCAGAAGAAGTCTTCTTGATAGCAAAGGTGTTCCAAAACAAAGCTGAAAAGTATCCAAAGATGAAGATAACGTTTGAGAGGGCAAGCACACTTCTAAGGGAAACAGTATGTGACTTCGCAAAGAGTGATGCAGACATTCACCCTATCCTTGCTCAAAAGTTCGTTCTACCACCACTTGAACTTGCACCAATGTTTACTGAAGATTATCATGAAAGATCTCTGGGTGAAACAAACTTCCCAGATCTTGGAGTCATTTTCAAACGAAAGATCAATGAAACCATATATTTCATTCCTATGCTTACCATGAATCGTCTCACAAGGAAGCAACTTGAAGTTTGTCGAACCACAGTTCAAAAGTCAAAACACACAACTGATGAAGTCAAGTTTGAAATCTTAAGAACAATCACCTGGTTAGAGAATATCAGAAAGTTTTGGTGGATTCTCATCAAGTTCCTAAAACTTGATAGCTGAAGAAAAGTTAAAGAGGTCACTTAGGGGAAATTTTTGAATCATAAAAAGTGACCCTCTTAAACTTAGTTTCCCGCAGCCTCCTAGGATCCGCAGTCAACTCTGATCAGAAGCTTATCCGAAGTCATCATCATCCGCAGTTCACTATCTAGTTTTTCTTAGTTTAACTCTTTATTTGCTTTTCTTAGAATACTCTCTTTTTTCCAACATGCCTTGTATGGATATGCTTAGATAGTTGAACAAATTCTTGAGTCTTTATAAATAAAGCTCAATCCTTCTTATTCAATATATTTAATAACACTACGCATCTTGAGTTTCATATCTTGTATTATTAACTCTCATCTCCTTGTTACTATTAAATTTCACCTGATTATAATCGTATATTATCTCTCTTCGGAGCCAGTAATTATTGACTTAATCACTAAGTTTGATGTCACTAACTTGGTTTGAATGCATTCCTTGTTAAGAATCAACTTATGTGTATACTTGATATAATACCTGCTGTCATTTACATTTCCTTATATTTCCGCACCTAACTCTCTAACTATCTAACTCTAACTTATTATTATTATTGAGATTTTAAATCCTTTGAGATAAACTTTTTCACAACTATACTTGTTCTAACGTTTGTTTAAGTGTGTCTCAAGTTTTTCACTCAGCAGTTTACATGATGTAACCTTACTTGTACCACATCTATATAAAGATCCCCATGCAAGCAAAATCGGCCACTACTTGTACAAGATAGAGGGCTAGCCGATTTTGAGGATAAGTGTTCTTCTCTCAAGGTTATTCCAAGTGTTGTAGTGTTGTGTGATACATTTGAGGCATCACACTTGAGGTGCTAGGCTCACAAGGTTCTCAAGGAATCCAAACTAGAACAAGGTATGTTCTTCTTCTAGTATTTATGTTTGAAAGTTCCCCATGCTATGTTAGAGAGTTGAAGAACCTTGGGAAAGAAAATTTGCATGTATCTTAGTCAAAGATAGATCCAAGGTTTATAGGGTTGCATGTACACCATATGATTGTTAGAATGCTCAAAACGATTCAGTGGTATCAAAGTCTAGGGTTGTTTGCTTGATACTTGATGCTACATGTTTTTCCAAAAGTTGAAATTCTACATTTTGTGCATCTGACTAATCTCCACGACGTTTTTGTTGTGGTAATGATTATGCTAATCTAATTTCCATGGTTGTTATCAAAATTTGAAGCCTTGTATGGTTTATTTTTTATTCTTGAAATTTTTGATATGCATGTTCATGAACTTATGAGTTCAAAAGATCATAGGAATTATTTGTAACTTGCTTGTTAGTTTAATTCTTGATCATTATGTGTATTAATGGAATCCATAATTTGTCCTCAAGTTATGGATTTACCAAAAGCCACTCTTTTAAAGTCCATTATGAAACATATAGGTTACATAAAATGAAAAGTCTCTCATTTTAATAAACCATTTAGCTCATAAGTTATGAAAGATGAAAAGTTTTGAAGGTTATGAAACTTGCCCTCAAGTTTTGGAACATGTAAAGTCACTTTAAAAACTTTAGTTCCAACCCCTAAAATTTTAAAAGTTAAAATTCAACCCTTATACTTTATAATATTATAAGTTTAATAATAATTATATATGTATAACAAAAAGTCGTTTTACCATTAGTAGGCCCCATTCACGAAGCCGGTCTATAAGGAGGTATAACATACAGCCTATAAAATGGCAGCTTAATGGGTGTCCACTCTCACCCACTGCTTCCTTGATCGGTGGAGGGTCGTTAGCCGAACGGGTAAGACAAGGACTTTAAATCTTCATTAAAAGTATTAGTGATAAATATAAAGTAACTAAATGTTTTATAAATTCCCAAACTTAGTTACTTTAGGAAAATGTGATTAACGTGCTAACCCATGAAATTACATTTTGCACTTTGCTTAAGTCAGTTAGTGGAGTGTGTGTGGTTAACCGGCACACTAGATGGAGTTAACAAGGTAGGAAAAGGGTAACTTAATGTATATCTTAGTATCGATGGAGCATGTGTGGTTAACCGGTACATCGATTGAGTGGTAAACATTAAGGGTACCAAGGAATTTAGATGGTTACTTCACACCTTGTTTTGTGGTCCTTGACATCCCAGTCATAATACTTGAAGGGAACACTCAAGATTGAAACATGCCATTGATGAATTTAATGAATCTCAAAAGATCTAGGAGTTTCAAATCCAATTAAAACCTAATAAATTATTCTGTTTTATGGTGGAAATTGGTGAATCGTCATTCACCTACCTTCAAATATTTTATAGCTTAGATTACGACACCCCTCTTCCAAGTTATAGAATATTGTGTTGGGTCCTACCCTTAATATTTCATATTGGGTGTTATATTAAGGACTTTAAATCAACTATCTTGAATATCTCCCAAAAGATGTCTAGTTCAGATAATTATGATCTTCCCAAAACTCTTGGAACAAGCCTTCTTAATGAAGATGATGTCCTGTGACTGGATCATGGAAATTATACTTCAACTCCTCCACCTCCTCCAATTAACCTCCCTATCCCACAAGTTCACTCAATCCCTATTGGTAAGAAAAGTATATGTGTGATCACATCTTGGAGATGAAGTCACATATTGACAAGCCAGGAGAAGTGGGTGTCAAAGTCTTGAGAAAGTTGGTTGTTCAATTACTTCCTAAGACACATAGTGAGTTTCTTTATGGACTACTACATAAAAGACTATGACATGACCCTTAATGATCTTATCTATTTGCTTTGTGCTGCTAAATCATCAATGACTTGGACATTGACAATTGGTAACATTGGATATCTAGAAAAGCTTTCTCTTCCTAATGGAAAGAGCTCGGACATAGTCAACTCGGTTGACAAAATGGTAAAGAGAAAGGAAAGTATGAGATAGTCAAGTGCACCATTTCCAAATAGTCCATACATTTTTGTTGCAAAAGGAAGGGGCATTGGTTGCGAAGCTGCCTTAACTACCTGAAAGATCTGAGAGAAGTTCTAGTCAAAAATCTTGAATTTGCTTCAGGTAAGTCCACTATCTAAGTCTCTTAAGTTCCTATTTGAAGATTCTTAATACATTTTTTTAATGTATGGCAAGATCAAGCAAAGTGAAGGGAACTTAGAGAAAGAGTAATTTGAATCTGATCGCGAAGATGGATTTCAATCGCATGGTTCGAAGATCGGATTCTTGAGCTACTACTTAGGAGTTATGATAGATTTCTAGAAAATATGCACTATCATAGTTTTCATTTAAAGTTGTATTGTAAGGAAAAAGTTTTTCCACATTTTATAAATAAATAAAATTTTGATTTTATTTTAGTTTATATCTCCTTGCAATGGCTTTTATGGAAAATTGATGTTTATATGTTTCTAGCAATAATGGAAATATGAATTTAATTCTTTCATTTATGGTAGTGTCAAAGTTTACCAAATATGGAAAGAATCTCATCACCTAAGTTTTCAGGTGGATAGAAACGTGGAATCATGCAAGTTGTATAGTATGATAAATGAGAATTTTCGTCTTTGAAAAAATTAAGACTAATTCCTTGTTTACATGTATATGTGAGTCAAGGAAAGGACTAAGTAATCGTGTACACATTCTTGTGCATTGGTCAAGGTACACCACAAAAGACTGATAAGACTATTAGTCATGATTTATTAAGGTTTACTAAATATGGTTATACTTACCAGTTTAAGAATAACTCTGAAACATTGGAAAAGTTTCGATGTATTGCAGGACAATCGAGAAGAATCAAATTAGGCACAAAGATAAAAGTTTCTCAAATCTGAAAAGATGGGAGATTACTTAGTGTGATGTTTTGTGATCATCTTAATGATTAAGAAACCATATCACAGTTGGTCCTCTCAGGACATCTTAGTGCATTCTTATGGCTAAGCAGAGGAATCACGAATTGTTGAAATCGTTGAATCAATAAGATGAGTCATACATCGTTCCAAAACAAGTCTTATCGCCAAACTCCAAGACTGTAAGTTGAGTGACATATCTTAAAGAAAGGTTTATAACACTTGTCAAATGTAAGAGTAAAAGTGTCGTGCTCTTGTACATTTCAAATTGATAAGTTGTGATGTTTTGGATAAAACAAAGACCAACTAAGGCCAATTATGTGAAGTGTTTGTTTTGATGAAGAATCCGCACTATTGATTATTTGGAAAGTGAGTTTTATACGTCATGAGGATAGTGGGAGTCTTAAAGATCTTGAAAAACCTTCTAGATCTAATCAAGAAAAAAAAACTTCAGTTTATCACTATCATACGACTTGAGGTTTATAACCTATCGCGTTGACATATTCCTATTTATGTGCCCATTCCAGTTAAAGTTGGCTTTGTGTATGAGTTCTGAGAGTTCTCAATTGGTTTTATAACAATTTGGAAGCAATGGTAGGACCTTGTCCTCAGATGGCAGAAGTTACGACTGCACAAGTTCAATCCATAAGAGTTTTTGATTTGTCACTAACCTTGTCTTGTGATTACAATTTTGACAAATTCATATGGATAGGAACACATACACCATATAATATAAAGTGTCATAAGGTTTCTCTCCGATTCATGAAAATGATGGTGACGAAACGCTTTCACTAAGTAGACTTTAAGTAGATAGAAATTGTAATATTTGCATTCTCAAGTCGTTAGTGGAGCGTGTGTTGTTAACCAGCACACTAACATGGAGTTGTGAGAAATGGAAAAGGTCTAAAAAATTAAGACAATGATTACAAAATTCCTTTTCATAGTTTTGAAATTGTTTAGATACATGTGTGTGCTATTTAAGGAAAGGTGTATGATTTTGATGAAGTTTTATCAAAGCATCTCGTATCATAAATATGAACTTTGGCAAGAAGGTCAATAAATTATTGATTTCTAGAAGTCCAGTTGATTTTTGAGTACATGTCAAAGCTAGTGGGAGCATAAGTGTCATGCAAATAATCATCATGCAAGTGGGAGCATGATAATTGTAATAAGTGTTGCAAGTTAGCAATGTTAACTATAGAAAACAAAAGGTTTCAATTGGGAAAAAGTTGTTTTTCTATAATTAAGGGAGTGGAAATTATACTTCATTTCAATTCCGAAAGCATAGATTGAGGTTTTAATCATCTTTAGTCAACGATATATATGAATTTTATGTTGGAATGGCTCAACATAAGGAAATTCTATATATGGGTCCATTATTTGCGTTCTAAAATTCGATTATGATTACAACTTCTCTTTTCATCATCTGAATTATGAGAAATTGGCAAATAGAAATAGAAATATTATAGCAAAAGACTGGTCTGGTATCATGTCTTTATGAATCATGTCCCATATGCTTCAGATATAGGATCGATTGCATGTGCTATAATATTCATCCCTTAAAAAAATTCCAAATTCCCAGAGCATTAAGAAGGAAAAAGTTCTAGAACTAGATATGAATAATTTTATTAATCAATTGTCGAGGACAATCTAAGGTTTACCAAACATTGGTTGCTCAGGGACAGTTGAAAGTATAGTGTTAATTTTGGAAGGACCGTATTGACATATTATAAAAAGAGCCAACTCTTGTTCTGGAGTAATAGTCAAAAGGGGAATATGGAAATGTTCCCATAGGTGGAAGTTATTCATTAAATCTGTGTAAGATTAGGAAACTTAATGCAAGAAGAATGTTCAAAGCAATGAACTTTGCATATGAGACTTCGTTTCAATGGAGTTGATCTCCATTGGAATACTCTGTAATGTCTTTTGACAAGTCTTTGTGACTTTGTGCATAATCATTACAAGAGGACCAATGAATATAGGTTTAGAATCTAACATATTTAAGAAAATGCAAGGAATTTGGAATTCTTGCATTTGCAGTAATGATTTGGGATTGTGAAATAAGTATCATTGGAATTATGTTCAATCGATCTATTTCATAGAGTAAAGATTATAGACAAACTTATTATGCATACTTGGTGTATGGCTTAACTAATGTTTAGAAAAAACATAGTGTGCATAATTGGTGTATGGCATGACTAGTGCTTGGAGCGTGGGAAAATTATTGTTTTAATTTAAGTATAAAATTGATAGTTTGAAATAGTATGCAATGATTAATGTGTAATCAATATGGTGATAAATAAAAGATGTTTTTATTTATATTCATAAGTTCTGAGACCATAGTTTATTTGATTATTCTTGTGGTTCACTTTGCATGTATTGACTTCCAAAATAACTAGGTCATTCTTCCCGAATGACTAAGTTATTTAAACCACCCATATTCGGTCATATGTTGGACGTAGATATGAATCAAGACTATCATGAAGTTGGATTGTAGATATAGAAGGTATGGGACATAGCACGAGTTGCTGCAACATTCATGAGTGCTCATAAGTTCTGAGTATAAGATTCAACCCATGCTCACTGGTATCACTTCATGGAATTTATCTTGAGTGATCGTGAGATGGTAATATCATATAAGTCTTCGAACCTAGTGATATGACTTGTTGCCTGAGAGTTGGTTATACATTGAATGTACGAAAACGCATTCGTAACTCGATGTTATAAAACGTACCTCTTTGTATGATTCAACAAGTAGTAGAACAAGCATATGAGTCGAAGTTTATATGTTCCTTCTTGGATTAGAAGTGATATTTGGTCCCCTCGATGATTTTGTGTTGACCCATGTACCGTGTCCGGTCAGAACTAAGATGTGTTAAATTAAGTTCTATGTCAACCAAATCGGAAATCCGGAAACAAACTGTTGGACAATAAGCAATACATTGTTCCATGTATTTTTCCGACTGATATATAGGACAGAGGATTATATGATCACTTATATTAAATGGCGTATCATTATCATCTCAGTTCCGTGAGACCTTCAAAGAGCTACGATTGCTGATCGATTCCTGAAATTATTTTTGCAGATATAGTTATTAGACTTATCCAACTGGGAGACTGTTGGATTAGTTGTCTAAGTTTATAACTATTTCTGGCTTGTACTTGACTCGGTTGGCATGGTCCGTTTGGGTTGCATGGCATTGCAACACTTGGATAGACTAAATGAGAGAAAGGATAGTTTAGGATTATTAATATATTATAAGTTCTAATATATTAATAATATTATTTAATTAATATTGATCAAAGAATTAATTTATAGTTAATTAAGTGATCAAAATGAGACTTATTAAATATATGGGGTTGATTGTCCAAATAATCTATTCTTATATAGTGGGCTAATCATCCATGGTTTGTATGGATTGGGTTAAAACCCATCAGGAGGTCCATGGATAGTCCATGGAGGTTACAAACCCATGGATCATGGAATATGAAAATCCATGACAATTAGGGTTTACATGTTGTAACCCTACTTGTGACACAACTATATAAAGATCCCTATGCAAGAAAAATCAGCCACTACTTGTACAAGATAGAGGGCTAGCCGATTTTGAGGTTAAGTGTTCTTCTCCCAAGGTTATTCCAAGTGTTGTAATGTTGTGTGCGACATTTAAGGCATTACACTTGAGGTGCTAGGCTCAGAAGGTTCTCAAGGAATCCAAACTACAACAAGGTATGTTCTTCTTCTAGTCTCTATGTTTAAAAGTTCCCCATGCTATGTTAGATAGTTGAAGAACCTTGGAAAAGAAATTTTGCATGAATCTTAGTCAAACATAGATCCAAGTTTCTAGGTTTGCATGTACACCATAGGAGTGTTACAATGCTAAAAACCCTTCAAGAAGATCATCCTTAAAAAGTGATAACTAAAAAAATGAAAAAAAAAACTTTATATATGAAAGCATCAATACGGAAATTTAAATAGATAATTCATAAGTAATAAACACAATAAAATAGGATGCATCATCAGAATCTATAAATATATGGAAATCCTATCGGTTGTACAATATTATTTTTTATTGTTTGTTAATCCATTGTGTAGCTAAAAAGATTTTTCATTACGAAAAAAGTATTGAACATGTTCAATAGATTATGTTATCGCTTGATAAATGGAGTTAATAACATCAAACATTTTGAAATGATATTGATATCACAATACTTTTGTTTTTCCTAAAATTATTTATATTAACTAATATGGTGTTATGCCTTTTTTTCTATTTATTAATTGTAGTGTCCGAAAAACAATATCCTAAAAACATCATCATAATTATGCAGATAAAACAATGTATCAATCATCATATCATATCAAAGTAAATCACAAAATGCGGAATCGACCGGTGTGTGCTCTACAATCATCTTAGGACCTTCCCTTTGGAACCAGGAATACCTAAAACATAAACTGAAAACCATAAGCACGAAGCATAGTGAGTTCCCCAAAATACTACATATCGTAAATAAACAATCACATAACGGGCCCCGCCCAATGAGTGTATCGGGCCCCGCTCGCACTCGCATAATGGGCCTCAGCCAATGAGTATCACGGGTCACACCCAAACACATATAACGGCTGTTGTCCAGTGAGTATAACGGGCCCGACCCACATACAAATCATACAAACATAATAGATAATTGTGTACAGAATAATCATCGGTCCCCGTCCAATAAGCATATCAACACATACACATACAAGAGTCAAACAATCATCTAGTATTCTAGCCTTCCACCCGCTAAATACAGTGAGGAAACTCATCTCGCACTGCCGAATCTCAATGATAAAACTCTGGCTGCTGGCCCCCTAATATCCTGTTGCTATCAATAACAAAATAAAATCCAATTTAGAATCGGATCCCGAATCACAATAAGAGTCTAAACTTGGGTAAAAGTCCTTTTTACCCTTTCCCTAACTTGGCCCAAGGCCAAATCCCAAACAAAATGTCCAAGCCAAAAATCCAAAATAATCACCCAATCCCAATTATGGCCGAATTTTCCAAATTAAGCCCAAATTCCTTTCATGGGACTTCAACCAAGGAGTCCAATAAAATCTCAACAGCCCAACAAAAGAATCCTAATAGCCCACCAAGTCCCCAGGTATCAAAATCCCAACATAGCCCAATACCGAGAAGCCCAAAAAACCGAAGCCACAGTTGAGTACGCAGGGCATACTCATCTCGTATGCTCAACATACATGCTTAAGAGCTTGTACGCACAACATACTTGGTTGTACGCCCATCGTACTCCATCATTTTAGCCAACCCTCACAATTAGATCTTAATCGATGAAGACTTCCACCCTAACTCAGATCTGACTTCCTCAAGGTGGTTTATCACCTAAAGTTGTCAACTTTACGTGCATGCATGGCTTAATGAGGCTCCTAGAACTCAAATGAGCTTAACAAATGAATGAGACCACAAATTCCCTAAAGATTGCATTTTTATGGAAAATGTTGGATTAGGTGTCTATGTTCATAACTATTTCTAGAATGCACTTGACCCGGTTGGCATGGTCCATTTGGGTTACCTAGCATTGCAATGCTTGCATAGACTAAATGAGAGAAAGGACACTTAAGAATTATTAATATATTATTTAATTAGAGTATTGATCAAAGAATTAATTTGGAATTAATTAAGTGATGAAAAGAGACTAATTTAATATATGGGCTTGATTGTGTAAATCATTCATTCTTGTATAATGGGCTAATGATCCATGGTTTATATGAATTGGGCTAAACCCATAAGGTGCCCCATGGATAGTCCATGGGGGTTATAAACCCATGGATCATGGAATATGGAAAGCCATGACAATTAGGGTTTACATGGTGTAACCCTACTTGTGTCACAACAATATAAAGACCCCATGTTTAGAAAAATCGGCCACTACAAGAAAGTGTAAGAGGGCTAGCCTAATTTTGAGTGTAAGTGAACTTCTCTCAAGGTTATTGAAAGTGTTATGGTGATGTGTCATACATTTGGGGCATTACACTTGAGGTGCTAGGTTCACAAGGTTCTCAAGGAATCCGAAAAAACAAAGTTATGTACTTCAACTAGCAATTATGTGTAAAAAATTCCCCATGCCATTCTAGTTAGCTTAATAACCTTGGAAAATAAAATTTGCATGTATCTTAGTAAAACATAGATCCAAGGTTTCTAGGGTTGCATGTACACTATAGGAGTGTTAGAATGCTCAAAACCCTTCAGTGGGATCAGAGCCTAGGCTTGTTTACTTGATACTTGATGCAACTTGTTGGAAAAACTCAAAATTTTGATATTTGTTGATTGAACTCGTCGAGTCCATGGGGGGACTCGATGAGTTCATGTGTAATATCATCCTACTCGCTGAGTAGGTTCTTGCACTCGACAAGTAGGAGCCCCTGATTGCAGATTTTCGAGTTTTGATGTTGGAAATGGACTAGAAACATTACCCTAAACTGTTTTGGTCTTGTAAAACTTGGTTTTAGATGATATAATGGTTATGATAATCCATTTTCAATGGCTAATATCAAAATTTCATGTTTTGTATGGTTCATTTATGATTCTTGAAATTGTTGATATGAACATTCATGAACTTATGAGTTTAGAAGATCATAGGAATTATTTGTAACTTGCTTGTTAGTTTAATTCTTGATCTTGATGTGTTTTAATGGAATACATAATTTTTCCTAAAATTATGGATTACCAAAAGTCACACTTTTAAAGTCCATTCTGAAGCACATTGGTTACAACACTCATGAAAAGTCTCTCATTTTAATAAACCATTAACTCATAAGTTATGAAAGATGAAAACTTTTGAAAGTTACAAAACTTGCTCTCAAGTTTTGGAACGTGCAAATTCTCTTTAAAAAAATTAGTTCCAACCCTTAGAATTTTAAAAGTTAAAATTCAACCTTTATACTTAATAATATTATAGTTAATATATATATATATATATATATATATATATATATATATATATATATATATATATATATATATATATGTATGTATAAGAACAAAATATGTTTTACCGTTAGTAGGCCTCATTCACGAAGCCAATCTATAAGGGGGTATAAGGTTGTTGCCTATAAAATGGCAGCTTAATGGGTGTCCAGTCTCACCCACCACTTCCTTGACTGGTGGAAGGTCATTAGCCGAACGGGTAGGAGAATGACTTTAAATCCTTATTAAAAGTATGATGAATGTAAAGTATCTAAATGTTTTTAAAAATTCTCAATCTTAGTTAGTTTAGGAAAATGTGAATATGGTGCTAACCCATGAAATTACACTATGCACTTTGCTTAAAGTTGTTAAGGGCGCGCGTGTGTTTAACCGGTACACTGACTTGGACTTTACAATGTAGGAAAAGGTTGACTTAAGGTTTATTATAGGTTGGTGGAGCGCGTGTGGTTAACCGGCACATCGATTGAGTGATAAACATTAAGGGTACCAAGTAATTTGCATGGTTACTTCACACCTTGTTTTGTGATCCTCGGCATCTGTAACGCCCGCAGATTCGAGCTAGTCAATTTAGAGGAGGGGTTTAAAACGACTTTTCGACAAAAGATTATTAAGAATAAATAAACTCAACCAAGTTTTAGTATATGTTACAAGGTTTCCGTACATATAAAGAACGCCGAAATCCGAGTTATAACGAAGAAGTTATGACCCGTCGAAGTATCGCGACGGAACCGGCACGACACCGGGAAGCATAAATAGTGAATTTACAATAGAGCGAGATTTAGCCTTAGCAATCTAAACGAAAGTTGTAGAATATGTTAAACTAAGAGCGTCGATAAAAAGAACGCCCAAATCTGACTTTGTATAAGGATGTTATGATTTTTTTAAGTTTCAGCATAGCAATGTACAACCTGAAATTCGAATATTAGATCGGGCGGTTGTTAGCCGACATGACCTAAACGAGAATCGAAGATCTCGTTATTTGTAGCATAACAAGAAAAAGATGGACGAAAATGGACGTCGGATGAAGAAGTAATGAAAATTAACGGACCAATCCTGTCCCGGCCTATTAATAATATAACTTTTAAAATAAATTCAAAATTAGCCAACGGAGTCTAAACGAAAGTTGTAGAGTACGTTCCCGCCTTCGAGTGGATATAAAGAACGTCAAAAATGGAGCTTATATGAGGAAGATACGAATTATTAAAGTCGATACTCGAATTTGCGAAGTCTGATTCGAGTCGATGACGTGGCGCAATCTGGACCCTCCATCGCTGACCTTAGTACCCGCCTTGGATGCATGACACGCAACCCCTCGCATACGCCCAGCGTTAGCTTCTAATGCCCCGCATACGAGTATGCCTCGCGTACGAGGATTGGAACGCCCCGCGTACAAGAACTCTTCCTCGGTCCACAAGCCTCCACGTCTCACCATCCGAAGCTTGCCACGCCTCAGCCTTATCCGAACTACGCCCAGCGTAGCTGCTAAATGCACAGCGTAGTCCGAGCTATTGTGCGCCTATAAAAGGCTACGAAGATTTCCGAGTTTTTCACACCATTTCCTTTCTCTCTCTAGATTTCTTTCTCTTTCTCTATGGTTTCTAACCTTCCTAAACCCTAGGTAAACCCCCTAGCTCCCGAAGGAAGCCTTGAGGCTCTCGGAGTCCCGAGAAAAAGTGTCTTTCGGTTTCGAAACGCTGCTC
Organism: Lactuca saligna; assembly: GCF_052625555.1. Lineage (NCBI taxonomy): Eukaryota > Viridiplantae > Streptophyta > Magnoliopsida > Asterales > Asteraceae > Lactuca > Lactuca saligna. Next base: position 302,270,714 of record NC_136420.1, on the reverse strand, counting down.
CAAATAAAGCACGGTTTTTGTTAAAATCCATTGTTTTATCGAAGGGAAATTTTTTTAACAGTAACGAAGTGTTGTCCGAGTACCGAGTCATTACCTTATCAAGTGAGTTCATAGTTACTTTCCGCTTACACATAGATATGAAGTATTTTATATAAATTACGTGCTATGTGTGTATATTATTTGAATACTTGCTACGTATGCTGGATGAACATTTTTATACATGTTTTCAATGATTTAAAATGTATATGTATTTTATATGTACGATAATGTTGGGGTAAACATCGGTAGATATAATAGATGGAATATGAGTTGAGTGATGAGTTGAGAGGTGTTATAGACCACGAGGTGAGGGTGAGAGGTGGATGATGTAAGAAACCTTTTTCCCAAATGATGGCCCTGTCATTCAGCAGAGTATGGATGATAACCACAGACTATTCTAGACAGTCCAGTTGAACACTAGCAGGCTTGCAACCTATAAGTGTTGTGAACGACGTGGTCACCCGGTGCACTCTAACCTTGGTGACCATGCAGACTTGGTGCCTAAACCTTGGTGATCATGCAGACTTGATGCCTAAACCCTGGCGACTATGCAGACTTAGTGACCGTGGTGGAAACCGTGGCAACGATGGATTTCTTACTGATTCCTTAGGATAATCCTTAGGAATGAATTAACAAGAAATATTTGATTCTTAGGGTAAATCCTTAAGAGTAAAAAAGATAATGGGGATAGGTAATTGGGTTTATTGTTTGAGTGTTAAACACAATAACTATATTATTGTGGGTTGATAACCCTATGTACTCACCAGGTTTCCCAACCTAACCCACTCAGTTTATTTATATCACAAGTGTTGATATGAAGTCACATTACACTGAGAGATTAAAGAGATGTAGATCACTAGTGTAAATAAATGTAAGTTCTGTTTATGCTTATGTTTCAGTATTGACGATGACATCCCAAACGTTTTAAAATGAATAAAATACGTTTCTTAGAAAATATTTTGATAACATATTTATCGTGTTTTTTTTCTGCGAAGAAATTCCGCAACATTTTTATGAAAAGAAGTACTCTAATTTTTATAAAGCATAAACAAAATCGGTCTTTTCTCGCTGTGAAAATGGGGATGTCACAGTTGGTATCAGAGCATTAGTTTAAGCAAATTAGGAATTTGTAGGAAATTTCTAGACTTAAACTTAGAATGCTAAGCGATGATTGTGAGGTGTGAGCACTAGCTTATTTTAGGAACTGTGCCTAAAATGCTTTTATGTGCTAAATGCTTTGTGCCTGATATGTTATTATTTGTTCGGATCTATGGTTTGTTGCCGACCGGATCTGGAAACCTTATATGTTTAGGATTCTAAACATACGAATACGATATTAGAACTAGCATATAAACGTTTCAGAGTGATAAGGATGATATAAACATCGATCCTAAATAAAGATCTAGATTCACCTTATTTGGTGTGTGGCAAGGACTCGTAGCGGAAACATGAATACAAATGGGAACCGAAACCAACCCCCAGTGATTGAGCAAATACCGGTTGTGGTAGCCACTGCTGAGACAATAACAATGGCCAGAGTGCAAGCGATGATCCAGGTGATGTTGGGATCGTCAAATGGAGGAAACCAGACGTTTGCTCCAGCAAAATCATGAGGCGGCGACCATACAGATTGAACAGCCCGAGTTGAACAAAGGGAAGACTGAGCAGGAAAACTATAGTGGGACTGTTGGTCAAGCCAATCCACCGATAGTTAGGAAAAACCACCAGGACATAGGAAATGACAGACGTGGATGCAAATACAAGGATTTAATGGCATCCAAACCACCAAGTCTATCTGGAAGCCCGATGCCGGTGGAAGTCATGAACTGCATCTCCAAAGTGGAGATGATGTTTGAGAGTTGCGAGTGTAGCAACAGGCAAAAGATTTCTCTCGCGGTTCCTCTATTGAAATCTGGAGTAGTAAGCTGGTGGAAGCTACTAGCTGATTCGATGCCCAATGGAGAAGCGAGCAAAATGTCGTGGGAAGATTTTCTGGTACAGTTAAAGATGCAGAACAGCTCTGAGCAGGATCTTCTGGAGATCAACAATGAGTTCCAAAATCTAAAGAAGGGAAGGATGAGTGTCATCGAGTATGCTGCAAGTTTTACGGAGAAAATGAAGCTTGTTGCTTACCTAGTTCCAACTGAGCTCTCCAAGGTCAACAAGTTTGCCCATGGATTACCAGCAGACTTTGGACCAATGGTCAAGCAAGCAACCACTTTGAAAGGAGCCAACTAGACAGCCAAGAATGTTGAAACCCAGATTAGGGAAAAGGGTCTGGAGAGAGCTGAAGTTGGCATGAAAAGGAAGCATGAAGGATCTTCAAGTTCCAACAAAGAAAGGAAATTCTCAAAGACTGAAGAAGAAGGAGGAGGTGAAGCCAAGTGGTGCGAAAAGTGTAAAAAGAAGCACTCCGGGAAATGTAGCGAGGATAAGACTTGCTACAAATATGGAAAGACAGGGCATTACGCCAGCAAGTGTGCATCCAACAAGAAGGTGTGTTATGGATGTAACAAAGAAGGGCATATATCTAAGGACTTCCCAAACACACCACCAAGGCCAACAGCATTCCACATGATCCTTGACGAAGCAAAAAACCATGCGAGGAATCAAGTATGAGGACTTCATATCCGAAGATCAAGTTATGCAGTAGCCATAGTATCGTATGATGTAGCCTATTAGAGGCATAGTCTAGGGTGAACCTGAACACCTGTGTAATAATTTCGAGAAATAATAAAGCCTTCGTTTTGTATCTGATGTGTTAAACTGTTATGTGATTTTCTTGCATGATGACTTGGAAAACTGCGAGACAATACTTGGAACGAGTATGAGTAGGTGTGAAAGGTAGTAGATGCATATACTACCTGAAGCACAAGACTCACGCTTGGATCAAGGAAAGTCACAAGGTTACGAAGAAGCTAGTAACTGATTTCGTTTTATTCAAGTATGTCATTACCATCGTTTCGGTAATGACTAAAAAGATTGTTGATATTCCGAACCTAGTGGTTATATTGAACCGATTCCGACTACGATGAGTATGTTGCGTGGTTCAGAGAACCAACTTCGATGTAGCATCTGACTTAAGACGAAAGATTGGAATAAAAAGTAAACAGTAGAGGTATCGCGAAAAGTTGCTTGTAGCTAGAAATGCTACCTTTTAAAATGTGATTATATCACATTAGAACATGAAGGAAGGTATAGTCTAAGAGACCTGAGTCTAAACATGCATCACATGATGGTATAGTCTAAGAGACCTGAGTCTAAGACGAGTATGATGATGTGTTGAATAGGTTCATCATGCCGAATTCCAATAATGGAGAGTTACCGATCCAGAGTAATGCCATACCACTATAGGCTCGATCATGTATGCTATGACTTGTACTTGTCCTGATGTGGCCTTCAAATTTAGCATGGTTAGCAAATATCAGGGGAAAATTGTCAAGACTCATTAGACTTCGATAAAGAACATTCTCAAGTACCTGCGGAGGACTAAGGATTGGGTCCTTACCCTTGGTACGAGTGATAACTTGAGAGTAGTATGGTATAGTGATGCTAGCTTCTAGACTGATAGGGATAATTTCTGCTCTATGTCACGCTGGGTCTTTATCTTCAACGGAAGAGCAATTACTTGTAAAAGTTCCAAGCAGGAGACAGTGGCTGATTTAACTTGCGAATTAGAGTATATAGCAGCAAGCGAGGCAGCGAATGACGCTATATGGCTAAAGAACTTCATTTGAGACCTTGGAGTTGTATAGGCTATAAAGGAGCCAATGGAAATTTTTTGTGATAGTGAAGGTGCAGTTGCCTTAACCAAGTAACCAAAAGATCACAGGAGATCCAGACACATCGATAGAAAATATCATTTCATCAGACGTCGAATAGAAAAGGACTCCTTGTGGCAAAGAGGGTGTCATCGTATGAGAACCCGACAGATCCCCTCACGAAGGGACTGGGTAGGGTTAACCATCTCTAGCATGCGAGGCGCGTAGGGCTGAAGGATGATATTAGTTTTAGTAGTTAGATAGCTTTGAAAATTTTAAAATGTATTGACATTTGATGATAAATAAAAGTTGTTGTTTATTTATAAGTATAAGTGTTGCTATCTTTTGTCAATCTTTTACTATCAATTCATTTTGCATGTTTCGACTTCCAGAATAATTTTGTTATGGTATGTCAGATTATTCAAACTCTCCACATTCGGTCATATGTTGGAAGTAGATATGAATCAAGACTTTCATGAGTTGGCGTGTAGATGTCTAAGTTGTTGGACATAGCAAGGTGTGCTACAACACTCATGAGTGCTCATATGTTCTGAGTATTGGATTCAACCCACACTCACTTGTTTCACTTCATGGAATTTATCACGAGTGATCGTGAGACGGTAATATCATACAAATATTCAAACATAGAGATATGAGTTGTTGACTATGAGTTGGTTATACATTGATTGTACGAAAACAAATTGGTAACTTGATGTTATAAAACATACATTTGTGTATGTTTCAACAAGAAGTAGAAAAAGCATATATGTGGAAGCTTATCTGTTCTTTCTTCGATTAGAAGCAATACCTGGGCCCCTTGATGATTTTGTTTTGACCTTTGTATCAGCCCTGGTAAGAACTAAATTGATGTGTTTGATTAAGTTCTATGTCAAACAAATCGGAAATCGGGAAACAATCTGTTGGACAACAAGTAAGACTTTGTTCCATGTATTTTGTCCAGCTAATATTTAGAACAGAGGATTATATGATCACTTTTTTTAAATGGCGTATCATCATCATCTGAGTTCCACGAGACCTTGAAAGAGCTACGATTCTTGATTGGTTCCTGAAGACATTCTTGCAATTATAGTTATTAGACTTATCCAAGTGGGAGACTATTGGATTATGTGTCTAAGTTTATAACTATTTCTAGAATGTACTTGACCCGATTGGCATGGTCCATTTGAGTTATATGGCATTGCAACGCTTTGATAAACTAAATGAGAGAAAGGCACTTAATAATTATTAATATATTATAAGTTATAATATATTAATGATATTATTTAATTAGTATTGATTAAAGAATTAATTTGGAATTAATTAAGTCATCAAAAGAGACTAATTAAATATATGGGGCTGATTGTGTAAATCATTCATTCTTGTATAGTGGGCTAATGATCCATGGTTTATACGAATTGGGGTAAACCCATAAGATGCTCCATGGATAGTCCATGGGAGTTATAAACCTATGGATCATGGAATATGGAAATCCATGAGAATTAGAGTTTACATGGTGTAACCATACTTGTTTCATAACTATATAAAGACCCCATGCCTAGCAAAATCGACCACTACAAGCAAGTGTAAGAGGGCTAGCCGAACTTTGAGTATAAGTGAACTTCTCTCAAGGTTATTCCAGGTGTTGTGGTGTTGTGTGAGACATTTGAGGCATCACACTTAAGGTGCTAGGCTCACAAGGTTCTCAAGGAATCCAAACAACAAAAGGTATGTACTTCAACTAGCTATTATGTTTAAAAAGTTCCCCACGCCATGCTAGTTATTTTAATAACCTTGGAAAATCAAATTTTCAGGTATCTTAGTAAAACATAGATCAAAGGTTTCTAGGGTTGCATGTACACCATAGGAGTGTTAGAATGCTCAAAACCCTTTAGAAAAGGGGACCCAAAAGAGTCCAAGATCTACAAACAATCACTTTTGGAGTTAAGAAAAGACTCAAAAATCAAACCATGGACTCAAAGAGCATAATATGGCACCAAGCTAGATCTTGAATTATAGATTAGCAAGACGGAAACTTTTTACCTCACAAGGACAGAAAATGAAGAGCTCACTTCTTCTTCCCCTTTACAATGTACCAAAAATCACACTTTAAGTCTCAAACTCTTAGGATCTCACTTAGGTTTCGATTTTCTAGACAAGAAGGGTTGGAGGCTGTCTACACATGACCTCAGGAGGCTATCACAAGGTTTAAATAGGGTGCAACAACCTAAAACTGTAACGACCCAAATTTTCAAAAGAAAATTTTCATTTTTGATGAAGGAAAATACACTTCCATATAACATGAAATACAAATACAACTGGTTTTAAAGCTCATATCAATTACAAGTTTTTGATTTCAAAATATAAGAGTGTCCCACAAGAAAACGCCTGAGAGAGTGCACTTCGTGCCATCAAGCCTTGCTCTTGCCCTTGGTCTTAGATGTACCTGAAATAAATCCACAATCAATAAAATAACATTTACTGAGTTCCCCAGAGCATACCACACACACAATCCTCATAACACATATCATATTACCCATAAAAGCTACATGTATCACATAAGTCATGTATACCAACATATAAGGAAGCCTTGGAAACAATCTAGGGTCTTACTCTGGTGCCATGGGAACCCCCACATGGTCTTAGCCCAATGCCTCGGGAACCCCCCGAGGTCTTGACGTAAGATGCCAGGGAAACCGTCTAAGGTCTTACACTTAAGTGCATCAGGAAGCCCCCAAGGTCCTTGCCTAGGATGCCATGGAAACCCACAACGGTCTTATATATAAGTTCCTCAGGAACCCCCCGAGGTCTTCCATACAAGTTTCATAGATACAACTAGTCCATCGCATATCACATAACCCAATAGCACATACATAACACATAATGGCTCAGCCTTGGTGCCTACGACCCATTGGTAGGGTAAGGAGACTCACCTTTCACAAATGGTGTGCTGAAAAATAATATCCAATACGTCCCAACGCACAGCTCTAACTCAAATTCCTATAAGCATCATAAGATTAACTTGTCCTGATCCCATAATTACCCTCAAAGTCAATGTGGTCAACCCTAGTCAAAGTCAAGGTCAACAGTCCATGTCGACCCCAACACGTCGAGTGAATCTAGCAACTCGTCGAGTTCCTACCGAGTCCTGAAAACTTGAAAAACCGCTAGCCAACTCATTGAGTTGTATCATAAAATCGATGAGTTCACTTGATATCCAGTAGACGGGGAAACCTAGTCCGCCTTGTCGAGTTGCTAGATAAATTCGTCGAGTCCCTGTCTGTGTTTGCTTACTACGATGATTCAACGAATACAGGGACTCTAGGGCTTATATTTGAAACCCTAACGTGTCCAGAAGGATAATATTTCCTACTTTACTCTCTATAACCACTCTAAATGCTCTAAGCTCCTTATCCACAGTTGGAAAGCTTCAAAAGTCTTGCCATGCATTCCCTAAAACCTTAAAGATTTGGAATCCTCCTTTCTTGAGAAGTTTCTAGTCCTCAAAATGTTCCAAAGATGGAGGTTTTATGGATTTGCATGTCCAATGTATGTCTTTGGGTCAAAATGGCCAAAGAGGGGGGAATATGCTCTAAAACTCTTGCATGGCATCCTTGCGTGATCTAAAGCTAGATCTAGCCCACCTTGGGACTATTTTGCCCTAGAGATCCATAAAGTTGTAAACTTTATGAACCCCATGCATTACATCAATAGGAATGAAAGAAAAAGAAGAGTACTCTCAAGATCATACCATATTCTAAGGTAAAAAAAATCGATTCTTGGAGACTTACCATAGTCCACTAAATGGTCAAGTCGAAGAACGAGGGCTTGGTTTGTTGGATCTTCTTCTTCTTTTTACTATCTCATTCTTTTTAAGCTTCACAAGACAATCTACCCCACAAAATGAAAGAGAATGGGGATTAGTGTTGAGCACAAACGTTCTTAGGGTTTGGAGGCTGATGGGAGGTCAGCCTCAAGTTTCTTAAGGAGATTATATAGGGTGCAAACCCTAAAATTAGGGTTGTACCTAAAATTAGGGTTGTACCTTTACAGAAAAGTCCTAATATTTTTTGTTTACAGAAAATTCCAATATTTTAGATTAGTTTACGAAATAGTCCCAAATTAATTTGGTATCGATTTCAACCGGTCAAAAAGGGTCAAACTGCAAATTTTTGGCGGTTTTCGGGACTTTTTTGTTCAAAAAAAAAATCTTAGGACTAAATTATAACTTTTCTATAAATATTGGGACTTTTCTGAAGATTTCCCCATTCTCATTAAATACATATACCAAACAACAGATGAGACACATACACATTACACATATTTCATAGAGAATAAATCATATCTATGAGATAGAAGAAAGCGAATATACATTCACACATATAACAAAAAATATACACATAACACATATTTCATATAAAATACTTCATATTTATGTGTTAGAAGAAAGTGACTACACACTCACTTGATCAGAAGATGATCGGACAACACTACGACTTGTAGAAGTAGTATTCTTCGGTGAAACTAGGTTCACTTCACTCATCGGGCTTCTTGTGAGTAGAGCTTCGGCTTGGAAACTCTTTTCTTCGCAGGATCTTCGAGCTTCGGGACTTGCATCAGGTCTCAGGATGATAACGGGGATTCGGGGGGTACATCTTTGCTAGTAAATCGAGGTAATATGAGTGAGAGTAGAGAATTTGAGCAACCAAACTCGGCTGGCCCTTCAAATCAATTTATAAGGCAAAGTTGGCCTTTTCCACGTCGTCGTATGGTTTACCATGTCATGGTGGCTGCATTGTCACTGCATGCATCATTGCAAGTGGGTCTGACAGACTCTAGAGCTCCTGCCACGTCGTGGCACTTTTACCACGTCGTGGTGGCTGATAATTTTGGGGTTTCGTGCCCCGAACTTTAGAAATTCATAACTTTCGCATACAAACTCCGTTTTCAATGTTCTTTATATCGACGTGTAGGTGAAAATATGCTCTACAACTCTTCTTTAGACTTTGTTAGCTAATTTTGAATTTATTTTTAATATATTATAAATATATTACTTTTATATTATTTTTAGTAGGCCGGGACAGGAAAACTCTGTTATAAATTAATAACTTCTTCATCTGACGTCCGCTTTCACCTATCTTTTTATCTTTTCACTACTATCGATGAGATCTTCGATTCTCATTTAGATTGTTTTGGCTAAAAATCACTCGATCTCAAATCGAAGATTCGGGCTACATATTGCTAAATCGAAACTTCGAAAAAATCATAACTTCCTCATACGAAGTCAAATTTGGGCGTCTTTTTATGCACGCTCTCGGTTTAACGAACTCTAGAAATTTCGTGTAGATCACTAAGGCTAGATATCTCTTTATCTTACTTTCATGTTTTACGTCATTCGGCGTCGTGTCGGTTCTGTCGTGAAACTTCGACGGATCATAACTTCTTCGTTATAACTCGGATTTCAGCGTTCTTTATATCCCAGGAATCCTTGTTTTGACCACTACAACTTTATGTAAAAACATTGGGTATATCTCACACTTAAATTTTGACGCTTATTATATCCTTAATTTAATTATATCTTTTTAAACAATTAAATAAGCACATAATTCACATAATACTCAAAAAATTCATATTCATTACTTCAAAAAGAGTTACAAAGGCTAACCTAGACTATTACATCAACAATAATGTCTACCCTGGAAACGTGGGCATTACACTATCACTGGCAGATCAGAACTAGCATGCAAGTCTACAAGCTCATACAATAGGCATAATGGTCATCTCTCCTAGCACTTTATCATGCAAACTTTGAGTAGATCCTTAGCCCTAACTAGCATATGATTCACAGATTCATAACGCATATCATATCAGATAACATGTATGGGTATTTTGGGAGAAAAATACTTAGCCTTGGTCGATTGCATGCACTACACCCTTTCTTAAACTAAAAAACTCTTTTCTTTTAAAAAACATTTATTTTTTAAAACCTTTACCAAACCCTCAGTTTGAGTTCAGAAACACCTGAGAGTATGTCCTAATCCCTTAAACCAAGACTCTGATACCAACTTGTAATGTCCCAAAAGTATGACTTGGAAATTTCATTTTTAATTTAATTAAACCAATATCCCAAAAACATCATTATAAAAATCCAGGTAAAATAATGTATCAACGATCATATCATATCAGAGTGAATCACAAAATGCAGAATAGAGTGGTGTGTGATCTAAAATCATCTCCGACTCTTCCCTTTTGGAACCAGGAGTACCTGAAACATAAACTAAAAACTCTAAGCACGAAGCATAGTGAGTTACCTAAAATACTATACACCATACATAAATAATCACATAACATGGCTCATCAATGAGTTTATAGGGTCTTGCCCACACTCGAATAACAGGCCCCGTCCACTAAGAATATAACGGGCCTCACCCATAGAGTATAACGGGCCCCGCTTGAACTCATATAATGGCCCCGCCCACTAGTATAACGATTCCCGCAGAAACTCAAATAATAATTAGATCCCGACTCACACTAAGAGTCTAAACTAGGGTAAAAGATCTTTTTACCCCTTTCCCTAACTTAGCCCAAGGTAAATGTCTAAAAACCCCATAATCGAAAATAATCACCCAAGCCCAATTATGGCCCAATTTTCCAAATTGGGCCCGAACCCCTTTCATGTTCCTTCAACCAAGGAGCCCAATAAAATATGAACAGTCCAACAAGAGAATCTTGATGGCCCAACAAAGGCCAAGATATCAAAAAGCCCAATATAGCATAATACTATCAAACCCACAAAATTGAAGCCCTCAGCTGAGTACGCAGGGTGTACTCAACTCATACACTCAACGAACACGCTTAAGGGCTTGTATTGCTTGTACGACCAGTGTACTCCACCATTTTGGCCAACCCTCGCAATTTAGCAATTAGTCAATTAAGACTTCCACCCCATCTTAGATCTTAATTCCTCAAGGTGGTTTATCACGTAAAGTTGGTAACTTTACATGCATGTATGGCCTAATGAGGCTCTTAGAGCTTAACAGATGTCTTAACACAAGCATGAGACCACAAATTCCCTAAAGATTGCATTTTTATGGAAAAAGGGACCAAAAGGGTCCTAGATCTACCAACAATCACTTCTATAGTGAAGAAAAGGATCAACAATCAAACCATGGACTCAGATAGCATAAAGTGGCACCAAATTAGATCTATCCTTATGGATTAGCAAGTTGGAAACTTTTTACCTCACAAGGACAAAAAATGAAGTGATAATCTCGGATATTCAAGCTCCAAACACAGCTCCAAATGGTTCACTTCTTCTTCTCCTTCACAATACACCAAAAATCACACTTTAAGGCTCAAATACTCAAGATCTCAGTTATGGTTCGATTTTATGGAGAAGAAGGGATGCAGGTTGTCTAAACATAACCTACAGAGGCTATCACAAGGTTTAAATAGGGTGTAACACCCTAAAACTAGGGTTTCACTTAACCTCACGCATGCCCCGTGTACGCAAGCGTACTCCTTGCATATGTGTTTGAAGGCGCAATCGTGCATCAGGCTAATACACCAAGCGTACCACCCTGTACACCCCGAGTACTAGCCTTAAGGACCATTTTCCAAACTTTTTTGGTTCTGCATTAAATGATAAACCTAAAAAAATTTCCATGTGTTAATATATTTTCACATTTTGAATATATGTTTGTCGATTAATTTAGAAAATAACTTTAATGGATTGAAGCTTCTAAAGGTTAAATGGTTTTTAATTCTACTTAATTTGTTTGAATACTAATTTTTAATTTGACAAGTATAGGTTAGTAATATTATATGGTATCTTGGATTTTATATATGTTTTTACATTTTAAATTTGATTAATCCTAATTAAAATATTTTTTTGGATATAGATATGATTTATATAGTATAAGGTGGATGTATACACAGTTTTAAATTTTGAAATAACTTAAAAATAGTATTTGAAGTTTGTAAACATATGAATGACATTTGTTTCTTTTTTTTTTCTACCAGAAAGACACCTACATACTTGAAAAGAGGTGAGTCAATGCCTTCTCCAAGACGAGAACATGCGTACCTTTCTAGGTATGTGGTCTTCTAAAAAACAAAAAAAAATGCATGAGGAAACATTTGAATGCTATCCATATAGTGTGGCTAAAGAGAGCATGATGCTCTTCTTAAATAAAACACACAACACCACCAGATAGTTGTGAGGAAATTAACAATATGTACTATTGAAAATATAAGGACCTTATTCCAATAAAAGATGACATATTAGAGACATCATCATAAAAGATATGGAAATGAAGAATAAATGTATTGACTAAATTAAAAAAGAAACTATGCTCACAGAAAAATGAGAATGTCAAACCAATATGGAATGTGATAGATTTCACTACATTATATTTCATACCGAAAGATATATTTAATGCAAACAATGATTTGATAATTGTGAAACATTATATCCTTATAAAATTCTACAATACTTGAAAAAATGATTAACTAGATAGATATAGGTCCTTTTGGTCATATCGAAAATTAACACTATACTTCCAACTGTCCTTGGGCAACGAATCTTTAGTAAACCTTAGATTGCCCTTGATAATTGCTTAATCATTTTAGTCATATCGAATTCTAGACTTTTTCTCTCTTAATGCCATGAGCATTTGGAAAATTTAGAAAACATGAATATTATAGCACAAGCAATCGAGCCTGTATCTGAAGCATATAGGACACGATTCAAGATGTATTACATAAAGACATGATACTAGACCAGTCTTTTTGCTATAATATTTCTATTTCAATTTGCCAAGTTGTCATAATTCAAATTATGAAAAGGGATGTCGTAATCATAATCGAATTTTAGAATGCAAATAATGGACCAATATATAGAATTTCCTTATGTTGAACCATTCTAACATAAAATTCATATATATATATATATATATATATATATATATATATATATATATATATATATATATATATATATATATATATATCCTTGACTAAAGATGATTAAAATCTCAATCTAAGCTTTTAGAATTGAAATGAAGTACAATTTCCTCTCCTTTAATTATAGCAAAACAACTTTTCCCAATTGAAACTTTTGTTTTCTATAATTAACATTGCTAACTAGCAACACTTATCATAATCATCATGCTCCAACTAACATGATTATTATTAGCATAACACTTCTACTCCCACTAGCTTTGACATGTACTTAGAAATCAGCTGAACTTCTAGAAATCAATACTTTATTGACTTTCTTACCAAAGTTTAGATTTCTGATACAAGATGCTTTGATAAAACTTAATTAAAATCATACACCTTTCATTAGATAGCAGACATGTTTGTCGAAACAATTTCAGAACTATGAAAAGGGATGTCGTAATCATAGTCTCAAATTTTTAGACCTTTTCCGTTCCTCACAAGTCAATGTTAGTGTGTCGGTTAACCACACACGCTCCACTAATGACTTTGAGAATGCACATATCACAACTGCTATCTACTTAAAACCTAATGAAAGTGTTTCCTCACCATCATTTCCATGAATCGGAGAGAAACCTTATGACACTTAGATTTTATGGTGCATGTGTTCCTATCCATGCAAATTTATCAAAAACCATAATCACAAGAAAGGGATAGTGAAAAATCCAAACTCATATAGACTGAACTTGTGCAATCATAAATTCTTACCACCTAGCAGCACAAAGGCTTGCCATTGATTCCGTGTTGTTATGGAACCAAATGAGAATTCTCTGAACTCATATGCTAAGCCAACTTTAACTGGAATGGGCACAGAAATAGTAATATGTCAACACGATAGGTTATAAACCTGAATTCGTGTGCTAGTGATAAACTACAAGTTTTATTCTTGATGAGTTCTTGAAACTCTTTCAGAATCTTATAGACTCCCGTTGTCCTCTTGACCTATAAGACTCTCTTGCCAACACCCATTCCTTGACAAACAAATATTCAAGAGATAGTGTGGCTTCTTATCAATTCAAACACTTCACACAATTGGCCTTAGTTGGTCTTTGTTTTATCGAAAACATGACAACTTATCAATTTCAAATGTACAAGAGTATGACACATTTTACTCTAACATTTGACTAATGTTAATAAACATTCTTTAAGATGTGTCACTCAAATTAAAGTCGTGGAGTATGACTCTAAGATTTCTTTTGGAATGAAGCATGACTTATTTTCTTTATTTAACCATTTCAACAATTCATCACTCCTCTTCTTAGCCATAAGAATGCACTAAGATGTCCTTAGAGGATGAATTGTGATATGGTCTCACAATCATTAAGATGATCCTAAAGCATGATACTAAAGTACTCTTCCATCTTTTCAGATTTGAGAAACTTTTATCTTTCTGCCTAATTTGGATTCTTCTCATTCGTTCTGCCGTACATCGAAACCTTTCCAATGTTTCAGAATTATACTTAAACTTGTAAGTATAACCATATTTACTAAACTTTAGTAAATCATGACGAATAGTCTTATCGATCTTTTATGGTGGACTTGATCAGTTCACAAGAATGTATACTCGATCCCTTAGTCCTTCACTTGACTTACATATACATGTGAACAAGGAATTAGTCTTATTTTTCCAAAGCCAAAAGTTCTCATTCATCATACTATACAACTTGCATGATTCCAAGTTTTGGTCCAATTGAAACTTGGGTGATGAGAATCTTTCCTTATTTGGTAAATTTATACACTAACACAAACGAAAGAATCAAATTCATATTTCCATTATTTCTAGAAACATACAAATATCAAATTTCAATAAATGCCATTGCAAGGAGATATAAACGAAAATAAAATCAAATTTTCATTTATCTATAAAATGCAAAAAAAAAAAAAAAAAAAAAATTCCTTACAATGCAACTTTAAATGAAAACTATGCTATTACATATTTTCTAGCAATCTATCATAACTCTTAAGAAGTAGCTCAAGAATCCGATCTTCGAACCATGCGACTAAAATCCATTTTCGCGATCAGATTTAGCATACTCTTTCTTTAAGTTTCCTTCCCTTTGCTTGATCCCGCCAAACATCAAAATATAATCGAGTCATATTTTTTATTGAGAATCATCAATAAGGAACTTAATAGAGTTAGATAGTGGACTTACCTAAGGTAGAGTAAAACTTTTGACTTGACCTTTTCTCCGATGGTTATGGAAACTTCGCAACCAATGCCTCTTCCTTTGGCAATAGAAACATATGGACCCTTTGGTAATGGTAAATGGGACTATCTCAGACTTAGACTTTCTCCTTACCATTTGGTCAACCAAGCTGACTATGGCCGATCCCTTTCCATTGGCAAGAAAAATGCTTTCTGAATTTCCAATGTTACCATTGTAAATGTCCATTGAAGGTTTGGGAAGTTGATCTTCTAACAAAATTTACTTACTAGTCCTCCAAATCATTGTTGACTCAGCAGCACCACGCAAATAGATAAGATCATTAAGGGTCATGTCATAGTCTGTTTCATAGTAGTCCCAAACGAACTCACTATGTGACTTAGAAAGTGTTTAAACAACCAACTTTCTCAAGACTTTGACACCCAACTCTGTCGGCTTGTCAATATGTGACTTCATCTCCATTATGTGAGCACACATAGACCTTGCTTACCAATAAGGCTTGAGTGACCTTGAACTTTGTGGGTTAGGGAGAACAATTGGAGGAGGTGGAGGAAGAGAAGTATGATTTCCATTATCCAACCATGGAGCATCATCTTCATTAGGAAAGCTTGTTCCAAGGGATTTAGGATGATCATAGATGTCTAAACAAGCATTTACAATGGGAGAAATTCAAGTTAGTTGATTTAAAGTCCTTAATATAGCATCCAATATGAAATATTAAGGCTAGGACCCAACACAATATTTTATAACTTGGAAGAGGGATGCCGTAATCCAAGCTATAAAATATTTGAAGATATGTGAATGACGATTCACCAATTTCCACCATGAAAAATGAAATAATTTATTAGGTTTTAATTGGATTTGAAACTCCTAGATCTTTTGAGATTCATTGAAATTTTCAATGGCATGTTTAAAACTCGATTGTTCGCTCTCAAGTTTTGTGACTGGGATATCGAGGATCACAAAACAAGGTGTGAATAACCATGCAAATATACTTGGTACCCTTATAATTTATCACTCAATCGATGTGTCGGTTAACCACACGCGCTCCACCGATATTATGATAAACATTAAGTTACCCTTTTCCTACCTTGTTAAATCAAGTTAGTGTGCAGGTTAACCACACACGCTCCACTAACCGACTTAAGCAAAGTGCAAAGTGTAATTTCACGGGTTAGCACCAAATTCACATTTTCCTAAGTAACTAAGATTGGAATTCATAATGGTTTAGTTACTTAGTATTTATCATTAATACGTTTAATGAAGGTAGAATTCTAGTCCTTGTTCTACCCATTCGACTAATGACCCTCCACCAGTCAAGGAGGCAGTGGGTGAGAGTGGACACCAATTAAACTGCCATTTTATATGCAGTAACCTTATACCCCCATTATAGACCGTCTTCATGAATGAGGTCTACTAACGGTAAAACTGACTTTGTTCTTATATATATATATATATATATATATATATATATATATATATATATATATATATATATATATATATATATATATATATATATAACTATTAACTTTTAATATTATAATAGTATAAGGGTTGAATTTTAACTTTTAAAATTCTAAGGGCTTAACATGGAATTCAAGTATTCATGAGGGGAAACTTTACAAATTTCAAAACTTGATGGCAAGTTTTGACCATTTCAAGAACTTTTCAATTCCATAACTTATGTGTTTGAAGTAGTTTTAATGAAAAACTCTTCAATTTCCATAACTTGAAGACAAGTTATCGAAGACTTTAAAACATTTAAAAATGAGACTCTCCATTTTTCATAACTTATGGAAATCTTATGAGTTCTTAAGAATCATAAATGTGACTTTTCATATAACTTGAGGACAAGTTACAAAAACATATTTTATGAATAACTTTTAGATCAATTTGGATTGAAAACACGTTATCACATAATTTTTCTGTTATTTTAAGTAAACTCATAAGAACAAGATAATTCAAATCAAACAATTTTCATGTAATTAGCCTAATCATTAAACTAATATAAAACATGAGTCTATTGACAATTATCTTTTGAATTGGATTAGAATGGACATTACCACATCAAAATCAGGTTTATAGGCTCAAAAACAGCTTAAGGTAATGATTTTAGTCCAATTCCAACCTTAAAAGTCGAAAATATGCTGTCAGGGGCTCCTACTCGTCGAGTTTATGAACCTACTTGACGAGTAGGATGATTTTCTTCATGGACTCGACGAGTCCAGTGCCAAGACAACTAGAAAATCGATTTTTTTCAGCTTTGTTAGCAATTTGCATCAAGTATAATTGAAAACAAACCTAGGCTCTGATACCACTGAAGTGTTTTGAGCATTTTAACACTCCTAAGGTGTATATGCAACCCTAAATACCTTTGATCTATGTTTTCTCTATTATACATGCAAATATAAACATTCCAAGGTATTGTTCTAACGAGCATAATATGAAGTACATATAAGATACATATCAATAACAATTTGGGTTTAGACATCTAATCCAACAATTATTATTATTGCTAACAGTTTCTCAATACTGATTCTACACTAATACATAATATTTATCACCAACCCGCTAATGCATGGTCAGAGAAAAGGTCAACAACAACAAGAATGTCCCTGGTGGCCTGGTGATACAAAAATATCAAAAAGACATTGTTTTATCCTAAAATTATATACTACACTGAAGATAAGATGGTAAGTTAGGTTAATGACTTCCCATGAAAGATAATTGGAGGAGTGATAGCAGTAAAAAAAATATAAAACGACAGCTAATTTTAGGGCGTACGAAAATGTGCATCCTAAATCCTTCAAATTTTATAAGAGATGACACTTTTCTTATGACACCCATATTTGTGTACCATAATCCAGTGTGTATCATAGTTCATGTCTCACTAAAGGCATTTATTCTAGTAGTGTGTGGAAGACACAATTTGTTGGTTATTTGAAGATTATTTGACCAATAGTAGACTATGAATTTTTCAAGTGGAGGATTTTTGGAAATAGGTATCCTATGTCATAACTAAATCAGTATAACTTTGGGAAAAATAACAAATTCATTTTTGGATTGCCTCAAGAGCTAAAAGAGATAAAAAGGATTTAAGAGTGTGAGATAAATAATTTAGTTTTGAATTAATTAGCATTAATTCGGAATTGATTAAAGGTGCAGAGACCGAATGTTAATTGTTTAAAAGTTGAACAAGAGGAACATTATGGAACTCCAAAAGCGTATGGACGGTTATGAGGACTCTTGGAGGCTTCCAAAATCAATCAAAGTAATAGATAAGTAGAGGGTTTGAATGTAGATTAAATCTACTTTTGAAGGTTCATATCGATCGGATACACTTCAAGTATAAAAAATGAAAGTAAAACTTAATCTAAGAAAATAAAGTATAGAAAGTAAATTAAACAGAGACTTCTCCAAGTTGTTCTTTCACCATGAAAGGGTTTTGTGTTCACCAAGAAGATGGGTTATCACAAGGACAATTGATACAAAGTCGAACTCTCTACATTTAGGTTTAACCTAATGTAGATCATATACTAATCTATACATGTGAATCCCATGAATTAAGGGATTATATCTTATCTCTACAAAGAACCAATCTTCATAACAATTATATTGGATTTTTTATCTATGCTATACTTATATATATCATTATGTAATATACAAATGATTACATAGAATAACTATATTATGCACTGACGCAGATAAGGTTGAGACACTAGCGTTGGTAGTCAAGAAGATGCTGACACTGATAGATGTGTAGAGTGTTTGAGTCATCATGCCATAAGGTGTCCTTACAATATCCGCTTATATGATGATGTCAAAACTAAGCATCTTTAGAGTCATTAGAAGAGCCATTGTAGAACTTTTTCAGCTTCTTTCAAGATCTCAGGCGTGACCCATCTAAATTGATCAATTTTATGTTCATCCAGCCTTCTACAAACCTCCAGAGATATCAGCACGCAATATCCTATTTCCCGTTCATAGTGACTAAGTCCTTCGAAGCAAACATGAAACAAATGTTTGGTAGGAGTAGAAGGAAGATTATCAGTGCCTTGAAATAACATTTGATTCTGATTATCAAGATAAAATATCCCATGCTCCGGTTATGGAATGAACATGTATTGGACTTGTTCAACACCTGTTGGTAATTCAATGCTAATGTATCGAGTGCCATAAGGAAGAAGTACCTTTGTATTTTTGGACTGTCTGGGAGCACTTGTTCTACTTGAGGAGGAAGATCTATATGGACTTGTTGATGGCACGAGGATTAGCCTCTTGACTTTACTGAGCAACTGCTAAATTGCCAACTTCACTTCATGAGCATGAATACCGTTGTAATTGTCAATGATTTCTTCAATTTGAATCCACTCATTGTAGCCAAATTTTACTAGCTCACGAGCAAACACAACTTCAATGTACTCATACTCATTTTCCTTCCTGACCAGATGAAGCTTTAGTGACTTGTTTCTCAGTTTGGTGCATCTTACTTTGATAATAGGATCAAACTTTGATCTACGAGTAAGAACGTCTCCAAACTTTCTCTTGTCTATCCGGTCATTCAGGTCTGAAACCTAGTGATGTTTCTTCCACACTGTTATTGAAATTTGTAATTTTCTTGACTTCATCATTAGAACTTTTATCAGTGAACGCAAGGGCTTAAACAAGTATAGCAGAGAAACACTCTTCTTTTCTATCTTCTTTCTTCTATTGAATAGCAACATTATTCTGCATCATGATCTCCCTTACTTCATCAATAGATAACCTCCATGTTGCAGCTAACTCATTTAGATCAATGATGATTTTGCTTTTCTTAGAGGTAAGGGATGCTAAAGAATCATCAGCGACAGAACTTCCAGCTTCAATGTCATGAGCTCCCTATGAGGATGAAGACTTCTCCTTTCGAGGATTGAGATGATCATCATCATAATCCATATCACTATTATTTCCTTGAGGAACCTCCTACTTAAATTATGAATCAGTGTGGACGACATTCAAGCAGCAGCTTGTGGTGTGAAACCAAGGTCAATAAATCCTTCAACGTCGTTGGTTACGGATTTATCACCAGTTTCTGGAATGGGATGATCAGTTATTGTATCAACCTCTAGTATATTTGCAACAATAAGGTCTTTTTGAAGATTAACCCTTCAATTTTCAGACATCTCAGTCTGAGATGAAGTTGGTGAAATTACCACCATGTTCATTTGCTGATTAGAAAACGCTTGATTATTCTTCTCCTTTTTGGTAGCATCAGATTAGGGAGGAGAGTTAGGAGGAGGTGAATAAGTGTAAGGAAGAGGATGAGATTGTGGAGGATGTGGTGGTGGAAGATTAGTTGGTGGACGTTCAGGTGTAGGTGGAGGAGGGTTATCACCTTAAGAGTTTGGTGGACTTTCATCAACAACCATATAATAATTACATCATCATCATCAACAACAACAACAACCAGGGCCATAATTCGCTTCATCACATCTACATATATTTCAACTTTAGTCAAATTTTAATCCATTAATTGTGTTAAATGCATATTTAAAGAGAGTTGAGAAAGCACAACATTTTGAAAGTTGAAGTTGGATTCTTCCTTATTATCTTGATGAAAACAAGTAGACTTGATAGGAGTTGGCGTAGGAGGAACATTTTTAACATGAGGAAAACGAGATATTGACTTGTCTTGGATCATTGGCTCAATAGTTTCAACAAAAGGAGAGATTGATCCATGATGAACAGCAACATCTATAGAGGAGTGGATGAAGAAGTAGATGAAAACAGAATGTGCTTGTTCATCCTTGGAGGAGAGTTCATTCCCTGAGCAGAGTCTTCTACCTTATCAGTGGCTAGTTCTTCTTCATCTTGATCAATGTTTTCTTCTTCATCACCCCCTTCTTAATACCAACACATTCCTCATAATCATCCTCACTAGCATCTTCATCAATGTCTTCTTTATCATTATCCTCATCATCCTCTTTAGAAACTGAGGATTCAACCACATAGGTTTCTCAATCCATCTTTGAATCCTCATAGTAATAGCCAAATAACCTTCCAATGGAGTGACATTAATGATCCTAATGGAAAGACAATGAATTTGAATGATAATCCCAGGACTTTCAACATAACCTTCCTTACGAGATAAGATCAGTCCAAGCCAACATGTGTAAGGAACATACGTTGGCGTCTTGTTCCCAAAGATGCAGTCAATCACTTGATCAAGAAAAAGTTGAGCAAAAAATAGCATTTTTTTGTACACACTAGAAAATAATATCATTTTCTCAAAGAGATACAGCTGATCCAAACTCCCAGTCTTGTGTCCAAGATATTTTCCATTTACAATTGTTAAATACTTCCATACTACATTAAAACATTGATGAAGAGTGTTCTTGAAGGCATCTCGAGTGAGCCCCTTAAGTTCAAATTTATACCCAATGTTTTAATGAATAAAGTTGCAACTTTCTTCTGAGGGGGTTTCATAGTAATCTTCAAATTGAGGAAGACGACGAGTAGTTCAAAAGGATTCCACATCAATGGTAATCCTATATTGGCCATCTCCAACGGTTCCAGTAACGGGTTGAGCATTAGAAATAACAGAGCATGAGTAGTAGAACTCGCATACCATTTTAGGATATAACGGGTCTGGAAAATCATAAAATATATATCAAAGAGGACCACTCTTAACATATTTAACAAACTCTTCGATTCCTAAGTTTGCAAACTGCTTTGGGATTTCATCAGAAAATGCCACATTCTTTGCTTAAATAATAGGAGAGACAAGGGTAGGAGGACATTTGATGACATTTTATCTAAGGACAAACTTGTACAGAGGCTTTGACATGGTGAAAGCTTTGAGAGAGAAGATGGATGAGAGATTCTTTTTCAAGAGAAAAGCGCTAATTGCTTGAATAGATTGTAAAAGTGACCTACGATGAAAAATATCCAATTTATACCAAAAAGATGTCTTCCTGTTTACATAATCATGAATGAAGTATATGTGACGTACAAATCTAGTGTCCCAAGATAATGATTGATCTTTCAGTCATCATCCAAAAAGTTAGTGTTGAAATAAGTTAGACATGTCATCAGCGGTAATGAATACCAATGTAAGCAATCAGCAAGTGAATTTATGATGGTCACCCAGTAAGTTTGTGATGCCTCCTGATAGTGTGGACTTACATTACCATTCACCAACATTGTGAGATTTCATCAGCATGTGGTTTTATACGCTAACTCATTAATCACTTTTATTTGAAGAAAAGGGCAAGAATGGTATGATACTAGTGATAAGCTATGGTGTTTTAGCTTAACCATCGACATAAATTTGTCAAGCTCTCATCAGCATATGGTACATTGCGCTGCATCATAAAGCTTTAAAGAATAATATAAGGGAAAGAATGGGTTAGTGCATGTGATAGCCTATGGTACATAGACTAACCTTCGACACAACGTTTCAAACTTTTACTTTTATCGGTGTGTGGTATATCACAGTGAATTGTTAAGTTTTATTGAGAAGAATTTGAAGGAAATAATGGATTGTCCCAGTCACATTGAGGTGTAATCAACATGAATCCGAGACAGTTTAACTCATCAACAAGAAGTGGTTTAAACTTCTGTATCGTAGATTAAGTTGCATCTAGAATCAAAGATTTATTGTTAACTAATAATGGTACCATGTCATACCTCATACTAGGAGGTCAGGGACATTAACAACCTATTCTCATTTAAGGAACAAACAAGTAACTCTTATGTTTATGATTGTGCAATGAATGTAAGCCATTGGGTTATGCTCAATGCTTTAGCAGAACATGAGACTTGATGCAAAAGACAAGCATGCTTCCACGGACAGGGTTAAGTAAGATAGTTAACTAAATATAATCACCCAAGCGATTCTATCAATTTTTATTTAGACCAGGAAATCTCACTTATAATGTTTAGACAATGCTAGACTATCAGCGTGAGGGGGTGACTCAATGTTCTCAGCAGATGGTCTCGCTGA
Organism: Lactuca saligna; assembly: GCF_052625555.1. Taxonomy (NCBI): domain Eukaryota; kingdom Viridiplantae; phylum Streptophyta; class Magnoliopsida; order Asterales; family Asteraceae; genus Lactuca; species Lactuca saligna. The sequence goes on along the minus strand of NC_136420.1, from coordinate 302,247,765 downwards.
TGAGAAATTTAGAGATGTAGTCATATATAGCAACATGCTTCTAAGGACGATGATGTGTCAGAAGTTGCATGCTAGGCTTAGAATAGCTTCCATCAGATTCCATTAGAAAATAATATACAAATACAAACAAAAGATTTAGTCAACCAAGAAAGTATTCTAAACAACAAAATATGTGCAACTTTTTCAGAAAGGTGATAAAGACTCGTTCCATCAAATCCTTAGAATTGAATGGTCATAAATGCATTTCTGTTTTTCGAGATATCTACCACTTGAATTTTAGCAATAAAATAGAACAAAACAAGATCAACCATATCACACAAAAACACAATTCATGGTAAACAAATAGAGAGAATGCCTTTAATCGTTGAGAATTTGCAGATTGATTCCAGGCTTCATGTTTACCAAGAACAAAAGATTAACATGAGCCAGTCTTTGTAACCAACGAGTTAGAAGGATCCAATATTTGTAACCTTTGAGTTGTTAGAGTCACCAAGACGATACTCGAAGGTTTACATTCATTGTGATCCACGAAGGAATAGAAGGTGGGGTCACTATCTTGTTAAAAATGCCTTCAGATCTGTGAGGTGATGGAGAGTTAATGATGACAACAATGGAATTTTAATGTGCGATGTCACCAAACTCCACTTCATCTCACTACAACTGAAATAGACTATTCAAGAAAGAATAGATATGTATCCAGAAGAAAACTTTGTGGCACAGTTATCCCCCATCTTGTCTCATTAGCATGAGCATCAACGTCAGTGAGAGGAAATTGGTGTTGAAGAAAGGATGTAGAGTCAGCGTCAACTAGCTCTTTTAAGGAGAGGTGATGCATTCAAGGATTAACACGCCGATCTTAATCAGTCATGATCAATGTTAAGATGGAGATAGAAGGTCCTGACACATACTCCTTTGGTAAAGTAATAAAAACAATTAATTCACAAAAAAAAAATAATAAACCAAAAGTGTAGCAACTTATGTTTAGAAATTTAAGAGTAGTAAAGCACGAAGCAAAAAAAAATAAAAACAAAGTATCAGTGTCTACGTAAATAAATTGAAACCATATAAATATTGTTGTTCCTTAGTGTAGAAAGAACAATTTTGTTCGTCTTGGAATATTACTGGTGAAACCAATGTGTTGGACTCGACATACATCTCTGACTTCATATCCAATGCCTTACCACAAGTAACTTTATCCCAAATGGATAAGATGAGCATTGAATAACTCACCATGTGACGTCATGCGCACATGGTGTGATCCATGGCCTATCATGTGGGGTTTGATAGATGGTACAAAACTTAACTTGAAGAGGCTCGAGGGCGAGTAGCCATGGCCTTCATAGAGGGATCTGAGTATAATGCTAAATATTAGGTTCCCAAAAAAATACAACAAGAGGAACATGATCGCTTGGTTTGTCAAGTTTCCAACATAGAACTCAAAGTAGCAAATCTTCGTGCTAACGATAATGAGTTAAATGGTCGACTCCCCCAATCAAGGACTGATATAGGTTAGATGCATCAAGAAGGTATCTCCAAATCTTTTGATAAATCCATATGTTTGGAGACATTTGGGAGAAATTCAAAAAGAATTTACAAATCATATATTGATTATGGCATAGAGGAAAGATGCAGATTAATGAAAGAAAAGTATGGATTCCATATCCTAGATCATGAGATGTCGAATGGGTATGTCAAAGAATTATAACATACGCTAACCGCATTTTCCAAAAAAAAAATTATATGGCATCATCTGGACTGGACCGATCAATTTTTTAGGCTTTTAAGGCCTCTTTGATTGAAGATGAAGACTGATATGTGCCTTTTCTAGCTAGAAATTCATTTCTAACCTTCTATGTCTTATTATCTATTCCCTTAACTATTCAAGTGTCTTTTTTCATTTGTAATGAATGTTTCTAATTTTTTTATTTGGTATTTGTTATTTGTAAAAATTATGATAACTGTATCATATGTGTGCTCTTAAACGTATGGGAAGAGAGTATGGTACATGTCTTCCTCCTATAGGGATGAGTTGTGTAATGTGTAATGTTCATACTCTCTCATGTTATCGATAGTAACGTCTAGGTTATTTGGATAACACAAGGATGTTTTTCTTTGCTAGGTGTGAAGGTCACCCTAAATATGTCTCATGTGATCAATAATATGGAATTGAAAAAAGGTGGCAGATAAGTTATATTACGAGATAATAAGAGAAATTGCTAAAATTGATCACATTCAAAAGTTTATTTTTGAAATTTTTTGAAAGCAGTCAAGTGTTGAAACTCAAACATGCAAAGTAACAAATGTAAATAAAGGACACAAGTACTAGAGTTCAAATTTAGACATGCAAGAAACAATAAATAACATAAATACCAAAACTTTTGAATGAAGATGAATATAATTCATTCTGGAAGTTATATTTCCTTATGTTTATGATGTTCCATGTACATGGCATTAGGGTACCTTGGAGTCTTTTGATCACATAAGACCTATTTTACAGAGATTTTATCACTTTGTAAGGAACTTCCTAATTCAGGATTATCTTACCCTGATCTACAGCTCTACACACTTCATTTCATCTAAGTTCTAAGTCCCCTACCTTTCAGGAACTTTCCTTGACATAATTGTTGTAGTACTTCTATGTCTAGGACATATAAGTTGCTTGTCTTAGAGCTGCTACCTCTTGCCTTTCATGAAGGAGATCTAGGTTTGCTCGTCAGTCTGTTTCTGATTCTTCTATGGTTAAAATGAGCACTCGGTCAGTTAGAAATCCCATTTTTTTAGGAAGAACAACTTTAAATTTGTAGACAAGGCTAAATGGTGTTTTACCAGTAGTGGTCCTACCTGTCATTCAGTATGACCATAGAAAACTAGTGATCTTGTCAAACCACAATCCCTTGGCCTTGGCTAGCCTTGTTTTTAGCCCTTTGGCAATGGTTCTGATAGTAACTTCATTTTAACCATGAGCATGTGTGTATGCTACGAGGTGAACTTCTACTCTATTTTCATATTTATGCACCACTGCTTGAAAGGAATTTTTTGCAAGCTGCTTATCATTATCCCTTAATATTGTATTTGGCATGCTGAACCTACTAGTTATATTTTTCCAGAAAAACTTGACATCATTTTTCCCTACTATCACTATAAGTGGCTCTACTTGCACTTACTTCGTAAAGTAGTCAACTTCTACTATCATAAATTTTACCTTTCCGAGCGCTTTTGAAAAGGGTCCAACCAAGTCCACTCTTCATTGATGAAATAGCCAAGGGTTAGAGATCTTAGCCATTATCATTGTAGGAAGGAAGGGTATTGGAGCATGTTGATGACATTCCAAACATCTGCTAACTAGAGGCTTGGCGTCTTTACATATTGTGGGCCAGAAATATCCTAGGCACATTATATTTTTATCAAGATTCCTTACCCTCAAATAGGATCCATATATCCCCTCATTACTTTCTCTTAGGACATAGTTGGCTTCATCAAGGTTAACACATAGTAACCATGGCATTAAATACCTCTTCTTGTAAACCACTGCTTGCCTCATGAAAAAGATTGGGGATTTCATTCGGTCTTATTGGCTTCTCCTTCGTTGTTGGCTAGGATTTCGTGGACTACATAATTTTGGATAGAAGTCATCCAACAATCTTCTGAGTGGTAGAGCTGATCATTGACTTCTTTTTCCTCTGTGCTACGTTCTTGCAATATTTCTACGAGCACATCCTTTGTGAGATGAGGGAAAGTTGTAGCTGTCATTTTACTTAGTGCATATGCTTGTTTGTTTTTCGATCAGGGAACCTGCTCAATCATAAATGTTTTAAACCGACTAATAAGTTTGTTTACCATATTCAAATACATTTGTTGATGTGATCATAAATGTTTTAAACCGACTAATAAGTTTGTTTACTTAGTGCATATGCCTTTAAGTGTTCTACTCCAAGTTGTTGTCCAACTTTATTCCCATAATAAGGGCTTCGTACTCAACCTCATTTTTGGAAGTTGTGAATTTGATACATAAAGCGTACGTGATTGTTTCTCCACTATGGCTAGCAAGTACGAGACATGCACCTGGTCCATCGTTATTCAAGGCTCCATCGGTAAACAATATCCAACAATTTTCTTCTTCAATATTTTCCTTTTCTTTGTAGAAATCATGATGATTGTTATGATCTTTTAGATACGAATATAGGGCGGTTTGGGATTTTGTATCATGTATGATATCAACAAGTAAATCTGCAAATGCTTTTCCATTGATGCTTACTCTTGAATGGTACTCAATGTCATGCTCACCAAGCTCAACCACCCACTTTGCCATTCTGCCAAACCATTCTGGTTTGAGTAATACATATTGAATGGGTTCATCAGTGAGTACCTGTATGGGATGTTCATGAAAATAATGCCTAAGTCACCTTACCTGTATTGGATGTTCATGAAATCTACATTTTGTTTCTTTCGACAACCAACACTACACTAATTGCCTATGAAGCAAAAAAGAGATAGATCATTAGTGTCTCCCTGGGAATTGGACAACCCAAGATTGGGAGTTGTTTGAGACTATCTTTTAACTTGGTGAAGGCTTCATTGGTATCTTATGTCTAATCAAAATATTTCTTATCAACGCACCCATTGAGGGTCTTGAACAAAAGTAACAACTTCTTTGCAGACTTAGCAAGGAATCCGTCTAGTGCTACTAGTTTTCCATTGAGAACTTCCATCTCTTTCAACGTTCTTAGGGGTCGCATGGTGGCTAGGCGTTCCAATTTTTCAGGATTTGCTTGGTTCCCTTGTTAGAGACTATGTATCCTAATAACTTTACCTCTTCCACACCAAATGTGCATTTAGATGGGTTTAGTTTCATCTTTACTTCTCATAGTCTACAAAAAGTTTCATTGATGTCCCTAATAAAGGTTTTGTCCCCCTTATGTATTATAACTAAGTCATCCATATAAACCTCCACATTATGCCCGATTTGATCTTTAAAAACTTTATTTACCATGCGTTGATAAGTGGCTCCTATACTTTTTTTGGACCAAATGGCATTTTAGTGTAACAAAAGGTGTTTCGATCTATATAGAAAGATGTTTTATCTTCACTGTATTTTTCCATGTGAATTTGATGATATCCCTTGTACACATCTAGGAAAATCCTCCATCATAAGCCTTCGATTTTGGGGATGGGTAGCAATCCTTAGGACAAGACTTATGTACGCCAAAACATGGATCTGGGTTTATAGCCTCTGGAACGGAGTATTAAGCACTTATTGAGAAAAGTCTTAACAGAGGTATTATGTTGAGCGTACGTGCAGGTACACCCAATGTACACATCATCTTGCTTGTACGCTTAGTGTACGTAGATGTACGCCCCGCGTACCTTGTCTATTGGGGTCATGAATTACTGGGTTGCGGATTGGGGCATGTTTGAGTATTTGGGCCTTAGCGAGCCATCAATAATCAGATAATTTAGGCCAAGAAATATAATTAGGCTAAGGGTAGGGCCAATTAAAGGGATTGAGCCAAGTTTGGCAAATTGGGCCATTAGTGGGCTACTAGTGGGCTTGGGAAGCTTACTTAGTATTGGGCCTTGGCTATAAGCATTAGATATGGACCAAGTTGGATTAGGGGTAGAATGGTCATTTTACCCTAAGATGGATTAATGTATTGGACTAAGTGATATTTTGTGTTGTTAGCTCGAGAAGCCGAAGGAGCAGTAGTTCGGGAATGGTAACATAGCAGCCAGAGGGATATCAACAAGGGTTCAACAGTGCAAGTTGAGTCTCCTCATTTGTATGAATGGGTCTACGGCCACAATGTCGACGCATGTAGTTTATGAGTAGGAAGACCCAGGGGTTAGCCCTAGGCATTGTATGCTAGTATGTGATTTTGGATTAAGGTTCGATGTCGAGCGGGTTCCCGAGGAATGTTTGCATGATAATTTATACTTGTTGTCTGTGTGATACTTGTATATGCCTAGTAGGGAGGTGGGTGTGGGTGAGGTCTCATACCCCACCATTAGCGGAGTGTGGACGGGGTTCCATATCTCCTTAGTAGTAGAGCAGGGGTGAGGCCCGAGATAAGAGGAAGGGTAGTGTGGGCAGGGCCCGTATCTCACTAACAACAGGAACTTGGACGGGGTTCCATGGCTCACTAGTAACAGGACAGGGGTGAGGCCCAAGACAGGCGAGGCCTTAGGACAGTAATGTAGTAGGGTATGTTCAGTTTATGTGTTAAGTGCTATGTGATGGGTTTTGGTCATAAGACATCCTATGTTCTCATACAAACCCTAATGCTTGGATCTAGGTTTCTCTATTGTACATGCTTTGAATCCAAGACTATAAACCCTAATTCTAGCATGTAAGTAATCATATTAACATGTAATTAGGTTTAGAACATACCTTGATTGTTATGTAGCAATAACAATCCCAATTCCTCCTTGAATTTGCTTTGGAAGGCTTAGAGTCACAAGTGTAACTCCTCTAAGGGCTCACAAACACCATAAGCAAGTGGAGAAGGTATAAAGAGAGAGGTGAGAGATTAGAATTCATATCTAGGACCTCTTGGGAAGGAATACACGAATTCATGACCCTAGGGGTGTTTATATAGGTGTAGAGATAGGGTTTCAGTCATTATCCTTATCTAGTTAATTATCCATTAAGCAACCAATAAGATAATCCTTGAATCCTTATCATACTCGAATTCTAAGGCTTTCCAAACTTTAATTCGTCCACCATATAAATAAGATAATCCTTACCTTATTTTGTAACTATCACATAATTACAAATCAGCCCCTCTAGTTTAATTAATTACATTTGATCACAAAACTAATTCTTAATTAATTATTGACCAATATTAATTAAACAAATATGATTTCTCCTTTAATATATTATTCCTATAACATATTAATAAATCATATTATCCTTTCTCTCTTTATTCATTTCTCCAATCAAGTTGCTTTGGTGAAGGCAACCCAAAAGGACCATGCACCATCGGGTCAAATACATACCAAAATAGTTATGGACTTAGACACTAATCCAACAGTCTCCCACTTGGATAAGTCTAACAACTATTCTGCGTATGACTTCAGATCCTGATCTGCAATCGTGGCTTTCCAAAGCCGCTATCAACTCTGATCATATCAGATACGCGTGTCCTTAGATAAGGGATCATATATTCCTCCATTCTAGATATCGTATGAGATATGATTTCAAATCATTCTCTTTGTACTATATCTCGATTTCCGATTTATGATGACAGACTAATTGAACAAATCAAATTAGCCCTAGCCCGGCCGAGCATTTAAGTATGTCATCACTAAACCATTAAGGGGCCCAAAGATATCGCTTTTATCCTTCTTTGGATAAGAGGAACGGATAAACTTTGATACAATGCTCACTTGCACTCACTCACCGAATTACACACAACAATATGTTTTATAACACCAAGTTACTGGTGCGTTTACATATTATCAATGTGCAACCGATTCGCAAGATACAACTCACACATCTCGGTTTCAAGAATATAAGATGTTATTGTCTCACTAATCACTCGTAATACAATTCATGGAGTGATCCAAGTGAGCGTGGGTTTAATCCAATGCTCAAATCATATTCATAAGCACTCATGAACGTTGCAGCAAACATTTGCTTATGTCTAATACTCTTTTAGACAATCCACACACCAATTCACAACAGTCTTCATTCATATCTACTTCCAACATATGAACGACTGTGGCCCGTTTGAATAATTCGATTATTCTTAATAAACTCAATTATTCTGGAAGTCAAAACATGCAAAGTGGAACACAAGAATAATACTAATCCCATATGGCCTCAAACCTTTGAGTATAAACAAAACACGTTTTATTTATCACCATATTGATTACTCATTATTTGTCGTTTCGGGTAATCAACTTTATACTTGAATTATTACACTTGTCCCATGCTCCTAGCATGCACACAATGTTTACCTATGGTTCTTACTTTTGTGAAATAGACAAATTGAACACGTTTCCAATCCTTCTCATTTTACAACTCCAAAACCATTTTCTTAAGTATAAGAATATCAAATTCTCTCTACTTATATAATATGCTAGATTCTAACACTTTATGCAACGATCCTTTTGTAATGTCACTGCACTAAAGTCTCAAAGACTATTGCCAATGATATTACAAAGTCCTCTATCGGAGATTGTTACAAGACAATTCCTTAGATATGATGTCTCTCACTCAAAGTACATTCCTTTGAACATCCTTTTGCATAAAAGTTTCTAATCTAGACATAGATTTTCAATATTTACTTCCTAATATGGACACACTTCCATATTTTCCATATGACAACTCATTTCTTAATAGAATCTTATCTATTCGTAATGATGTCGATATTGTCCATCCAATATGGAAACATTTCCATAATTTCCAATACTATACTTCCAACTACTCACAAGCGACCAATCCTCGTCGAACTTTGGATTGTCCTTTGATAGTTGTTTAATTATTTTAGTCAAAACCAATTCTAGTCCCTTTTCCCTCTATATGCGCTAGACATTTGGAAAATTTTAGAATGGTCAAACATTAAAGCATTTGCAATCGATCCTACACTCGAAGCGTATGGGACACGATGCACAATGTTTTATTTAGTGTGTTCTTAAAAATTCGAATTGTGAAGAGGAATGCCGTAATCATAATCGAAATTTTAAGAACACACTATGTACCTTTGACTAAATTTATTAACATTCCACAACCTAATCCTTTAGATTTGAAATGAAGCATAATATTCTCTCCCTTAATTATAGCAAAACAACTTTACAACTTTGCAAAGTATGACTCTTGTTTTCTATAATTAATATTGCCAACTATGCAATACGTGCCTTAATAATCATACAATCATAACATTTATGCTCCCACTATCATGATGATTATTATAAAACATAACACTTATGCTCCCACTAGCTTCGACATGTATTCATAAACATCTTAACTTTCAGAAAAACAATACTTATTGAATTTCTTAAGTTCATGTTTCTAATACTTAGTGCTTTGATAATCTTTTATCAAGACTTCTTGAACTTATACACTTTTGCCTTAGATAGTTCATATGTGTGTCTTAACAATTAATATTAATTGCCAAACCTCACAATTCAAATTATGGAAAGGGATGCCGTAACCATGATCGAATTCGAGAATGCAATTTTACAATCACTATCTTTTAAAATCTTTCTTAGTGAAAGCATTTTCTCACAATCATTTTCATGAAGGAGGAAATCTTATGACACTTAGATTTAAACGGTGTATGTGTTCCTATCCATGTGAGTTTGTTAAAAACCAAAGTTCACGACAAATTCAAACTTATATGGATCGAACTTCCTTAATCTTGATTTCTTGCCTTATGGTAGCACAGCTGCCCACCACGTTTTCCAAGTAGTTAAGCAGCTCACCTTTTCCTATCAATGTACTTTCCATTGATCAAGGTCCTTGCCTTTTATGCATTCAAATGAGAACTCATAGGACTCACATGCATAATTAACTCGATTGGATTGGCACAGAAACAAAATAATGTCTTCACGATAGGTTGTAAACCTCAACTCGTGTGCTAGTGATAATCAATAAGGTTTATTTGATTTGTTCTTGAAACCTTTCAAGACCATTAAGACTCCCACTGACTCCTTGACATATAAGATTCTCTTGTCAATAAACATTTGTTGACAACCAAATATTCAAGAGTTAGTGTAGCTTTTATCAAAACACTTCATAAAATGGTCTTAGTTGGTCTTTGTCTTATCCAAGACATCACAACTTTCCACAATTGATGAATGTTATAAACCTTCTTAATACTATTCACTCAATGTCACAATCTTGACTTTAAGACTTATTTTGGAACGAAGTATGATTGACTTCTTGATTTGACCATTTCTTCAATCTTTGATTCCTCTTCTTGGACATACAATTGTACCAAGACTCACTTAGAGGATCAATTGAGATATGGTTCTAAATCATTAAGACCTGTCATAAAGCATAAAAGCTACTCTCCCTTCTTCTTAGAATGGAGAAACTCTTATCTTTCTGCCTACTTGATTCTTCTTATTCGTTTTGCTATTGATCTAAACCCTTTAATCAATTCAAAATTACACTTAATCTTGTAAGTGTAATCATATTTATTAAGCCTTTAGTAAATCATGACGAATATATTTGTTACTCTTATGGTGAACTTGATCAACACACAACTTTGTGTACTCGATCTCCTAATCCTTCACTTGACACTTTGTCAATGAATTAGTCTAATTTCCAAATACGAGATTTCTCATTCATCATGCAACCAAGTTGCGTGATTCCAAATTTCTGTCCAATTGAAACTTTGGGCGATGAGAAACTCTCCCTATTTGGTAAATTCTCGATGTTTCCATAAATAACATAACTAAGAATCATATCCATTCGTTGTAGAGATATGTAAACATCAATTTTCATAACGATTTCATTGCAAGGAAATAAACAAACAAATAAGTAAGTCAAAATTTGTTTTATTTATAAAAGCAACGGAAAATCATTTGTCCTTACAATGCAAAATCTATTGAAAACTATGTGAAAGAAAATTTCTAACAACTCTATCATAACTATCTAAGCTCAAAATCCAATCTTCAAGTCCATGCAATCAAGATCCATCTCTTGTGATTAGATTCATCTTGCTCTCTTATCAAGCTTCCTTTCCTTTTACCGATCCTTCAAAACATTCAAATGCAATCTTATCACATCATGTATTAAGAATCAATGAATAGGAACTTAATGGAGTTAGATAGTGGATTCTTACCTAAAGCGTAGTCATACTTTTGACTCTCCCATCTCTTAGATCTCTTAGGTAAATAGGGCAACTTTGTCTCCAATGCCCCTTCTCTTTGCAATAAAAGCAAATTGACTCTTTTGGAACAACACATGGAACTACTTCAGACATCGCCTTTCTCTTATGATCAACTTTTCGATCATTGCATGTCTTTCATTGCCATTGTCTATATCCATAGAGGTCTTGAAGGCAGATTCAGCAATCAACTTTGCTTTTTCTATTGCGCCAAACCATTGTTGATTCAGCAGCAATAAGCATGTAGGTGAGATCTATAAGTGTCACGTCGTGGTTCATCATACAGTACTCTCTTACGAACTCACTATACGAGTTAGGAAGTGACTGAAGAACCCAATCAACAGCCATCGCTTCACCGACAACGGATCCCAGCATTCTTAATCTATCAATGTGTGACTTCATCCCTGAGACGTGTGCACACACCGACCTGCCCTCTTTATGCTTACTTGCCAAAAGGGCTTGAGTGATATTGAACCTTTCAATTTTACAATCTTGTGGGTTAGGGAGAATAATTGGAGGAGGAGGAGGAAGTGAAGCATGATTTCTTGTTCCTCGATCGAATCGTGGAATATCATCTTCATATGGAATACTTGTTCCACGGGATTTAAGAAGACCATAGTTGTCGAACTTTGACATCGGGAGAAAAACGAATTCAAGTTAGTTGATTGATTGAGTCCTTGGTAAATCACCCAAATGAAATTCCAAGGCTAGGACCCAACACAATATCCTACAACTCGGGAGAGGGATGCCGTAACCCAAATTGCAGAACATTTGAAGGTAAGTGAATGACGATTCACTAATTTCCACCATGAAAAACGAAAAAGAAATTTAAGTTTTAAATCTATGAAAACTCCTAGATCCTTTGAGATTCATTGAACATTTCAATGGCATGTTTAAATCTCGATATGCCCCTCTTGTTTGTGACTGGGATGCCGAGGATCACAAAGCGGGTGTGAATAACCATGCAAACTAAATGGTGCCCTCACATGTTACAATCACCTATTCCATGTGCCGTTAAACCACACACGCTCCACCGAACTATGACAAACATTGAGTCACCCTTTGCTACCTTTGCTTAGAACCATTTAGTGTGCCGGTAAACCACACACGCTCCACTAACGTCTTCGCAAGGGCACAAAGTGTAATTTCATGGAATTGCATCAATTCACTTTTTCCTAAGTAACTAAGATTGGGAATTTGAAAAACATTTAGTTACTTGGTATTTCATTATACTTATAATGGAAGGTTTCGTCCTATCCTACCCATTCGGCTAACGACCCTCCACTAGTCAAGAGTGCGGTGGGTAAGAGTGGATACCCATTCAATCGCCATTTTATAGGCAATTTCCTTAAACACCCCTTATAGACCAGCTTCGTGAATGAGGCCTACTAACGGTAAGACTGAATTTTACTCATACATATATATAATGTTAGACTTTTAATGTTATATATAGTATAGGGTGTATTTTATACTTTTAAAATACTATATGGTTAACTTTAACAATTACACTTTTAATCCAATTAAAAGGTTAACCTAAACTTTTATGGATTTATTAAACCTCTTTTAACTATACTCCTTAATTAATTAATAAAACCATAAGGGTGTGATTTGAACTTTTCAAAACATTACTAGGGTTTTAGAATTTAACATTTCTAATTAAACCTTTAATCAACTTTTAAATTCCAAAACTTGAGGGCAAGTTTTGAAACATTTCAAAACATTAGGGTTTTAACTATTTAAATTTCAAAACTTCAAAACTTTTGGGTTCAAATTTAAACTATAAAACCTAAAGGGGAAAATATGAAACTTTTCATAACAACAAGGATCAAACAACAAATAATCTAAACTAACATTTAGTTACATAATTATCCATATTTGATTTGTTTAATGATTTCTTGCAAAACAATTTATCAATTTACTCAAAATAATTAATCAATTATCTTATAAGAAAACAATTATCTTATTAATTGATAATTATCTTTAATTAGATCAACAATATAGTCATATATATCATAAAATCAGATTTATATTGATCTAACATGATAAGGTAACTATCCAAATGTAAAAACAGCAAGAAATCCCGAGATAAGCATTATCTGACGCTCGAACTCGCCGAGTACCACACTGTACTCGCCGAGTTGAGGTCCACTCACCGAGTACACTGTGGTACTCGCTGAGTTCCTCAGCCATAAAGCCCAAAAAATGATTTTCCAGTTATACAATGCATCAATACAATTGAAACCAAGCTAGGCTCTGATACCACTGATGGGTTTTGGTCATAAGACATCCTATGTTCTCATACAAACCCTAATGCTTGGATCTAGGTTTCTCTATTGTACATGCTTTGAATCCAAGACTATAAACCCTAATTCTAGCATGTAAGTAATCATATTAACATGTAATTAGGTTTAGAACATACCTTGATTGTTATGTAGCAATAACAATCCCAATTCCTCCTTGAATTTGCTTTGGAAGGCTTAGAGTCACAAGTGTCACTCCTCTAATGGCTCACAAACACCATAAGCAAGTGGAGAAGGTATAAAGAGAGAGGTGAGAGATTAGAATTCATATCTAGGACCTCTTGGGAAGGGATACACGAATTCATGACCCTAGGGGTGTTTATATAGGTGTAGAGATAGGGTTTCAGTCATTATCCTTATCTAGTTGAGTATCCATTAAGCAACCAATAAGATAATCCTTGAATCCTTATCATACTCAAATTCTAAGGCTTTCCAACCTTTAATTCGTCCACCATATAAATAAGATAATCCTTACCTTATTTTGTAACTATCACATAATTACAAATCAGCCCCTCTAGTTTAATTAATTACATTTGATCACAAAACTAATTCTTAATTAATTATTGACCAATATTAATTAAACAAATATGATTTTTCCTTTAATATATTATTCCTATAACATATTAATAAATCATATTATCCTTTCTCTCTTTATTCATTTCTCCAATCAAGTTGCTTTGGTGAAGGCAACCCAAAAGGACCATGCACCATCGGGTCAAGTACATACCAAAATAGTTATGGGCTTAGACACTAATCCAACACTATGGTTATATGTTTGCATGTGTTTAACGGGTGGGACCCAGAGACAAACGAGGCCTAAAGTAAAACAGATATGTATACCGAGTGGGGCTCGAAGCCAGGTGGGGCCTGGGATCGGGCAGGGCCTAGGATCGGACGAAGCCCGATGTAGTAAACGAGGTCCAATGTAGCGGGTGAGGCCCGAGGTAGTGGGCATGGCCCAGTGCTTGCAATACGTGTTTATGCATGGTATGTGGTAGGTTGGGGGACTCACTAAGCTTCGTGCTTACGGTTTACAGGTTTGGTTTCAGGTACTTCCGGTAGCAGAGGGAGGAGCTCAGGGTGATTGCTTGGCACACACCATTGTTTATTCAGCATGGGATGTTTACACCATTGTACCCTTTATAGTCTTCCATTATGAAGGGGGGAGTAATGGTACCTAGTGGCCAAAGTGAGTGTCCGTCGAAGCTAATAAGCAGGGATGAAGGATATTTGAGTTTTGTTTTGTATTTGCTAGGAAATATTGGAAACAAAGTTTAAATATTACCTCTGATGAGCTGCCTCTATCAACATATATCTTGTGGACCCGAACTCTGTCTACTACTCCTTGGATGAGGAAGGACTCGTCTCCACTATAGTCTTTTGACATAGGGTCATTTTTGGTAAAATGTAATGTTGCATCCATTAGGATGAATATGACCATCTCTTCCTTTAGACTCTCTTGATAGAGTTCCAAGAATCTTTTTTGCATTATGCTTACTGGTTTCTTCTTTGTGTCATGGTCGTTTATCTTCATAAATCTTCTTTTTTTAATATCCCTTATGTAGTTGTTCAATTCTCCAAACTTTAGGTGGCATTCAGTCTCTTTCTTCAACATGTTGCACTATGTTGTATCATGACCACGACTCGAGTCATACTCGTAGTTTTTGTTATTGTCTTTAGAAAGATATTTCTCTAGTACCTTCTCTTCTGGTGTGTCTTTCTCATCGGTGATCACTAACAATTTTTTCTTTGATTCGTAATGTTTATCTCAGCTGAAAGGTTGGAATATTTGATTGGGTACATGGCCTCTGTTAAGGTGATTCCCTCTACTACCACTTTGTGACCTCTCCATCACATTAGGTCTAGTGTTCTTGGCCCCATTTTCTATCCTAGCTTTTTCGACCACTACTTCTTCTTGTCTCATATATATACTTACTCTTTCTATCAACTCTTTCCGTGTACTTGACGGTTTTCCTACCAGTTTTTGATACATGACCCTCTTTGAAACCGTAAGTAAACTCCACCACGGTCATAATGTCGCCTTTCCAGGGGCCTGCAAATTGGATTTGTTAAACCTTTTAAAGTATGCTTATGTTGTCTCATTTGTACGTTGTCAACACTAAAGAAGGACTCTGGGGTCGTAAGTGAGCTATCGTTGTTGAATAAAATTGGCCATAAATTCTTCCTACATGTGCTCAAAATCTCTAGTACTTCCCGGGGGACATATTTTTGAGCCAAGATCTCACAGGTCCGGATAATGTAGCGATGAAGTATGTACATAAAAGTGTGGTTCAAGGTATTGAGCTTTCATCATCCATCTATAATTCTCAATGTGATCGCTCATGTTCGTAGAACCGTCGTACAATTTCATGGTTAGCAAACGGGTACCAATAGAGAATTAATATTGCTCTATTTATGCTACAAATAGGAAAGTTGAGGCTCTTCATGATTGGTACTGGTAGTAATGTTTGTTGGTGTCATCCATGCCCAAGAAGGGAGGATAGAAGTGTTGGTATTGATGGCCCGATTGAGATTGAGGAAGTTAAGGCGTGGCATAATACTGGTATTGGGGTGAGTGAGGTATAAGAAACCCAAAATTTAGGCTTAAACCGGGAAGGTGGTTGTCACTTATTGACCAATTTGACCCGAGGGTATGTTCTTGTATGGGAGGTTATTAATATCTAGAGCCCCAACAAAGTGAATGCATGGGAAGGATAGGACATAGGCAGTGGTTGGCTCATTTTCATATTAGGTCTTACCATAGGTAAGTTCATACCTAGCGACAGGAACTTTGCACTATACATAGAAGATTGGTTTCGGATTTGGATTGAACTTATGTTCACTGAGAAAGGCATAATTACCAGAGCACACATGCATGGTGTGAAGAATGTCGTAGGAGTTGATGTGTCATATGAATTGAATGGAGTTGGTGTGCTCATACCTTGGATCACGTTTGTTATGTTTTTGGATATCGTGTGTTGTGCTCCAGGTTCATCATATCTTAGGTTGCTCCAAGAACTAGTCTCGTCCTACTTTCGGCGTCTTTGTTCAAGGTCCAATGCATGGTGCAAATGATGAATACATGGAGTTCACTAGACGGTTGAACTCAGGAAACGTGCCACGATATTCAATATGACCGTGGTTCATCCTTGAGTCCGGTTATACCTAAAACATCTTTGGTGGGGACCCAAGATAACATTCTGATGGTAAAGTCAGTTTCCGACGAGAGGAAACAATCAAAGGTTAAAGAAGGGTATTAGGGTTTCTTATTTCATAACATCGGACTAAAAACTTTAACTATTTATAAGATACAATTACCTTTCATCCGAATTACGTGGAGAATATCTTTACCAATTTGAATCATGATAATATTTTAGCTTAGGATATTCTGATATAATCAACCAACACATCAACATGTGTGTGTATGTATAAAGAGAGAGAGAGAGAGAGAGAGAGAGAGAGAGAGAGAGATATGTGAATGTCGGTTTCTAATTAGGTTCAAATGAGTCATGTGGGTGATGCATTTGACTCATGCATCTCCCTGATGCATTTTAGTCATACATTTGGTCCATGCACTTCTATCGTGTCCTTGATTTCTGTCCATCATTTTTGTCCGTCATTTATGGTGTCAGACTCCTACTCTCAGCATTCTCCCTACGTCCGTCGTCACTCGTGTTTTGGAGGATGTCCCATTTGTTATTCTGCTGTTTCAGGCTTGTTACAGCTTGCTTTGTTTGTATGTTAGTTCTACTTTTCTTCAGTGTTGTTTCCTGCTTGATGTGTAGCACTTTGTTCAGCTTCTGGCTGACTTTTATTTATTCTATTATTGACTGTTTTGCTGTTAAAAAAACGTCTTTTTGTTCTTTTTATTTTTATTTCAATTAGATAAATAACTTTACTGCTTCTTTGGTTTAGTGGCTCATAAATCTCCCTGTGATCCCTGTATTATGTAACTGTTGCGGACTACCATATTACTAGTCTTTATTTAATAAAAACCTTTATTGATTGTTTAAAAAATCTAAAAACTAAAATTGCATTTTATTATATAAAATAATATGATCTTAACCCGAAGTAACAAAACATAATAGATTATTAAAAGGTACATAGATAATACATTTTTCCATAGAGTCGACATAGATAATATATTACAAATTTTTCTTTACGTTGAGTAAAAAATTATTTTAATTTTTTGATAAATGAAGTACTACTTAATTAATTACAGGCTGGAGTGAAAGAGAAGGAAGGAGCGAATGATGAGACCTCCAATACGACGACCAACCTTGTCGTTATTTGCCATATCATCTTCATTTTATATGCATGCGTTCCTTCATTTGTTCTTGTTTCTTTTATATATTAAAATAAATTAAATACAATCATTGTCTTAGTTTTAGAGTAGTATGATTATACAAGTGACGAAAATGATTTCCCGACTCGATTACACTATATATGAGATTAATTATACGGTTTCCCAATCGCACTTTTATTAGATTTTCATAATATAAAATAAGATTGTATTTCAGGTAGGCTTAAGAAACGATCCCTTTAGTTAGAGTTTATACCAAAACAACTGGCTTATTTTCTAATATTTTTAGGGATGTAGGGAAGGCAAACAGGGTGACCTCCAAAATTTCCCACTTCTCTGCCCCTGTCCTTGAACCTGCCCCGATCCTGTCCCCAAAATTTCCAGCCTCCCCACACTGTTCCCACTTCCGAATCCCTTGATTTCTTACTGCCCTTATCCCCGATTGATTTGGAGATATTTTTTTATTGGACTAAATGAAGTTTTATTTATGAGCTTAAAGAAACTATTTTTTTTGGGTTAAAGATAATTATTTATAACATAATTTTACACGTTAAAAACAAAAATATTATGACATCTCAAAAACTTTATATACTAACAAATTAAAAACATGATTTTTTTTTGTTGATTTTTAAAAGTTCAAAATTATTATTGTTATTTATTATATTTATATAATTAATATATACAAATAAATAATATATTAATGGGACCCCATGGAGGTTCTGGACGGGATTACATATCCCTGCCCCCGTCCCCGATATTAAAATGGAGGTTAACATTGCCCCCGCCTCCGCCCCTACACCCGATTATTTTTACAAATATCCCTCATATGGGATAGGGGCCATGGGTTCGGGGTTCTACGAAACTTTTAGACATTTCTAAATAACCATAAAAATCACAGATAGATTAAGACCATCTTCGATTTCGCCAATTCATCTGCGAAGGTACAAGTCGGTGAGGCACGGATGCGCATTAGGAGTTGTACATTCGCACATGGTATTCTTTAGTTATTTTTTCGATATAAATACCTTCACCCTCACACTAAAATCGCAGATGACCTAACTTAGTTCATCAGCGATTTCTCTACAATTCATCTGCGATTTCACACAATTTTAATTTTTTTTACTACGAAATTGATAGGATTTGATTACAAAACAATCAGATTATATATAAAAATTTACAAAAAACTATTACTTTAGTTGTTATTTCCTTGGAAATTTTGTTTAAAACCTCTATAATAAAATGAATAAATATTTGTTTTGCATTGTAACTGGTGGGATGTGGGAAATTGTGGATACAAATCTTGAATAAGTATGTCCACAGGGAGTTATTTCTGAATTCGCTTTAATATTTTCTGAGTATATTAGTTATAGTGATTTTATATCTTTGGTGAAAATGAAAAACCGGTTTGTTAGACAGATATAAAATTATTCATTTCCATCATCATGAATTAAATCATTATATAACCATAGTTGAAGACAATAATGTTAGAATGTTGATCAACATAACCAAATCGGTTGGAGGAAAGGTTGTGAAAGTTTTTGTGGTGGCTGATGAAGGTGATGCAGTTACAGAGGTTGGTGAGAATGGAAATGAGTTGGTTGCTAACTTATGCAGCGATAAAGGGTGCAACAATCCAATAGGTAGTTTCATAACTCCTAGTGTACCTTAATTTCATAGTGTTGCTGAAAATATTAATGTGAGGTATTCACATATTCACTATGTTGATCCTGAAAATTACAAGTACGTTGGTGATGATGATGTTGATACATATCTTAATGACGTGGGTGGTTGTTATGTTGATGTTCCCCAACAAGAAGTTAAAGTTATGAATATGGTTGGAGTAGACAATAGTATAAAGAAAAAAGTTGTGATTCAGAAAAATGAAAATCTAAATGGTTACATGGATTTTGTTGATGTTGCTGATGCAGCTTTGGATATTACCGAATTAGAAAGCAAATCTAATGGAGATGAGTTGGGTGATGAACCTAAACCAAGTTTCCCGATAACCTTTTTTACGTTGTGCCCCATCTACCAGCATGACCAGTTGATGTTAATGAACATATCCCATTACAGATGGTAGACGTCAATCAAAAGATTGAATGTCTTTGTATATTTAATAACAAACACCTTCCAAAACGGGCGAGTGGGAAAAATGAGTTCAAGAAGGTTTTCAGACAAAGACAAGTAGATCGACCAAATCAAGGTATGAGGTTGTGTGTGTTGGGAAAAATTGTTCTTGGTTACTAGCAACAAAAGGAATTACAAATTCTGGAAGACTTTTCCAAGTGAATAAATTTGTTGACGTACACACATGGTCTTCAACAATGTTGCAACCAACTCATCGACAAGTAAACAAACATATTTTTGGTGAATATATTGATGATGTTTTGGCTGAAGAATATAGTAGAGTACATCGGTGATAATATATTATTAATGATATGAATGCTCAATTGAAAATCGGTACCTCATAGCATCAAGATTGGTGTGCAAAGAAATATGCATTGTTGTTGTTAAGGGGTAAGAAATAGGATTCTATTACCAAACTTCCGACTTATTTCTACAATTTGGTCAAACATAATCCCACACGGTGACACATATTCAAACAGATGGTGAAGATCAATTTGAGTTCTTGTATGTCGCACTTAGTTGCTCGGTTCGTTTACTATATTTTATTATTATTATTTTTATTTTGATGTACTTAACTATAATCAATAGATTTGGATAGATATAAATGTGTTGTGCATACGCCCTTTTTGTTGGATTAGTGTCTAAGTTCATAACTATTTTGGTATGAACTTGACCCGATGGTGCATGGTCCTTTTGGGTTACCTTCACCAAAGCAACTTGATAGGATGAATTATGGAGAGAAAGGATTAATTATGATTTATTAATATTATGAGAATAATATATTAAAGGAGAAATCATATTGTTTAATTAATATTAGTCAAGAATTAATTGATAATTAATTTTGTGACTAAAAGAGATTAATTAAACTTAAGGGACTGGAACTGTAATTATAAGATAATTGCATTTGGGCTATGGATTACTTAATGATATATAAGTTGGACTAATTCTATGGGGAATCCCATTAGAAATCGTCCAAGAGATATACCAAAGGAATCTATGGGCTGCTTAGGGCTTAAGCAGTCAGACTAGTGTTTCCTAGTTTAAAACCCTAATAGCCTACACGTATAAATAGCACCCTTAAGCCCTAAAAATGTGATGATGAGATCCTCTAGGGTTTTGGACGATTTTGGGCAGCCTCCACTCTCCTTGTTCTTCATCCTCTTGCTCTTGGTGTTTGTGAACCATTAGAGGAGTGACATTTGTGACTCTACGCTTTCTAAAGTCATTACAAGGAGGAATTGTGATTGTGATTGCTACATAACGATCAAGGTAATATCTTAAACCCATTATTATGTTAATATCGATTATCATATGCTAGAATTAGGGTTTATAGTCTTCGATGAACATGTACAATAGAGAAACCTAGATCCAAGCATTAGGGTTTGTATGAGCACATAGGATGTTCTTATGATCAAAACCCATCAGTGGTATCAGAACCAGGTTGGTTTATATTGTATTGATGCATTATGTAGCTGAAAATCGAAATCTGGTTTACTGTTCGATCTGACTCGGCGAGTCACTACTTGGACTCGGCGAGTCAGCCCTACTCGGCGAGTTCCAGAGTGTGACTCGGCGAGTTGGAGCGTCAGATAGAGGAAATTTCGGATTTTGTTGCTGTATTGCTTAAGGATAATTACCATATTCGTTTTAAACCTATAAAATACGAATTTTATTGTTTCTTAAAGAATATCATTGCCAAAATACAATTGATTAGATAATAACTTCCTTATATGATAAAGATTGAATTATTTGTATTAATTTGATAACTTATTTTGCAAGAAATTGAAATTACGTCAAATATAGATAATGATGAAATTAATTGTTTAATTTATATTATTTGTTATTTGATCCTTGTGTTATGAAAAGTTTCAATTTTCCCCTTTAGGTTTTATAGTTTAAATTTGAACTCAAAGGTTTTGTTTTGAAATTTAAATAGTTGAAACCCTAATGTTTTGAAAATATTTCAAAACTTGCCCTCAAGTTTTGGAATTTAAATTTTGATTAAAAGTTTAATTTTGATGTATATTTAAATTCTAAACCCTAATGTTTTGAAATGTTTCAAAACTTGTCCTCTAGTTTTGGAATTTAAAAGTTGATTAAAAGTTTAATCTAGGAATGTTAAATTCTAAAACCCTAGTATTGTTTTGAAAAGTTCATATCACACCGTTATGGTTTTATTAATTAATTAAGGCGTATAGTTAAAAGAGGTTTAATAAATCCATAAAATTTTTGGTTTACATTTAATTGAATTAAAAGTATAATCGTTAAATTTGACCACCTAGTATTTTAAAAGTGTAAAATACACCCTATAATAAATATAACATGTTTCCGAGGACGTTCTAGGAGAACCGACCTGCGTTTGCTGCCAAGAGAAAGGGCGTTGGATACAAGTATGCCATGAGAGCCTGAAAAGTCCAAAAGATGGGAGAGTCAAAGAGTATGTCTATACTTCAGGTAAAATCCACTATCTAACTCGATTAAGTTCCTATTCGTTGATTCTTAATACATAATGTGATAAGATTGCATTTGAATGTTTTGCAGGATCGATGAAAAGAGAGGAAGCTTGATGAAATAGCAAGATAAATCTAATCACGAAGACATGGATTCAAAGATTATATTTTGAGCTTAGATAGAGTTGTTAGGAATATTTATTACATAGTTTTTCAGTTGATTTTGCATTGTAAGGACAAATGTTTTCCGCTGCTTTTATAAATAAAATAAATTTTGTTTGACGTGTTTATTTATTTATTTCCTTGCAATGAAATCGTTATGAAGAATTGATGTTCGTATATTTACAACAAATGGATGTGATTCTTAATTATGTTGTTTGTGGAAATGTCGAGAATTTACCAAATAGGGAAAGTTTCTCATCGCCCAAGTTTCAATTGGAAAGAAATTTGGAATCGTACAACAAGAATTGTATGATGAATGAATAAACTTTCACATTTGGAAATTAGACTAATTCGTTGACAAAGTGTCAAGTGAAGGACTAGGAGATCAAGTACACAAGGTTATGTGTTGATCAAGTCCAGCATAAGAGTAACAAAGATATTCATCATGATTTACTAAAGGTTTAGTAAATTTAATTATACTTATAAGATTAAGTGTAATTCTGAATTGATTGAAAAGGTTTAAATCGATAGCAGAACGAATACGAAGAATAAAGTAGGCAGAAAGATAAAAGTTTCTCCATTCTGAGAAGAAGGGAGAGTACCTTTTACGCTTTATGATAGGTCTTAATGATTAAGAACCATATCTCAACTGATCCTCTGAGTGAATCTTAGTACAATTGTATGTCTAAGAAGAGGAACCAAGAATTGAAGAAATGGTTAAATCAAGAAGTCAATCATACTTCATTCCAAAACAAATCTTAGAGTTAAGATTGTGACATTGAGTAATAAGAAGGTTTATAACATTCATCAAATGAGGAAAGTTGTGATGTCTTGGATAAGACACAGACCAACTAGGACCTATTTATGAAGTGTTTTGATAAAAACTACACTAACTCTTGAATATTTGTCAAGAAATGTTTATTGACAAGAGAATCTTATATGTCAAGGAGTCAGTGGGGGTCTTAATTGTATTGAAAGATTTCAAGAACAAATCAAAATAAACCTTATCTAACATCACTAGCACACGACTTGAGGTTTACAACCTATCGTGTTGACGTTATTTTGTTTCTTTTCCATTCCAACTGAGTTAATTATGCATGTGAGTTCTATGAGTTCTCTTTTTAATGCATAAAAGGCAAGGACCTTAATCAATGAAAAGTACATTGACATGAAAGGGTGAGCTGCTTAACTACTTGGAAGACATGGTGGGCAGTTGTGTTACCATAAGGCAAGAAATCAAGATTGAGAATGTTCGGTCCATATGAGTTTGGATTTGTCGCAAACTTTGGTTTTGACAAACTCACATGGATAGGAACACACACATACACCATTAAATCTAAGTGTCATAAGATTCCCTCTTTCATAAAAATGACTATGAGGAAATGCTTTCACTTAGAGAGATTTTAAGAAGAAAGCAATTGCAAAATTGTCTTCTCGAATTCGATTATGGTTACGGTATCCCTTTCCATGATTCGAATTGTGAGATTTGGAAATTAGTCTTAATTGTTTAGACACACATATGAGTTATCTAAGGCAAAGGTGTATAAGTTTGAGAAGCCTTGATAAAGGATTATCATAGTATTAGGTATTAGAAACGTGAATTTAAGAAATTCAATAAGTATTGTTTTTCTGGAAGTTAAGTTGTTTTCTGAATACATGTCAAAGCTAGTGGGAGCATAAGTGTTATGTTTATAACAATCATCATGATAGTGGGAGCTTAAATGTTATGATTGTATGATTATAAAGGCAAGTATTGCAAGTTAGCAATATTAATTATAGAAAACAAGAGTCATACTTTGCAAAGTTGTAAAGGTTGAATAGTTGTTTTGCTATAATTAAGGGAAAGAATATTATGCTTCATTTCAAAACTAAAGGCTTAGGTTGTGGAATGTTAATAAATTTAGTCAAGGATACATAGTGTGTTCTTAAATTTCGATTATCATTACGGGATTCCTCTTCATAATTCGAATTATGAGAACATAGTACATAGAATATTAGGGCAGAAGATTGATAAAGTATCAAATCTTTATGCAAAACATTATGAATCGTGTCTAGATTAGAAAATTTATGCAAATGGATGTTCAAAGAAATGTACTTTGAGTGAGAGACACCACATCTATGGAATTGTCTTGTAACAATCCCCGATAGAGTACCTTGTAATTTCATTGGCAATAGTCATTGTGACTTTAGTGCAGTGACAATACGAAAGGATCATTGCATAAAATGTTAGAATCTAACATATTCTATAAGTGGCAAGAATTTGATATTCTATCACTTGTGGAAAGGATTAGGAGTTGTGAAATGAGTATGATTGGTAATGTGTTCATTTTATATATTTCACAAAGTAAGAACCATAGGTAAACATTGTGTGCATGCTGAGAGCATAGGACAAGTGTTATAATTCAAGTAAGAAGTAGATTATCCGAAACAACAAATAATGAGTAATCGATATGGTGATAACTAAAAGGTGTTTTATTTATACTCAAAGGTTTGAGGCCATATAGGATTAGTATTATTCTTGTGTTTCACTTTGCATGTTTTGACTTCCTGAATAATTTAATTGTTTGAGAAAAGTCAAATTATTCGAACGGGCCACAGTTGTTCATATGTTGGGAAATAGGTATGTATGAAGACTGTCGTGAATTGGTGTGTGGATTGCATAAAGAGTATTAGACGTAAGCAAATGTTTGTTGCAACGTTCATGAGTGTTTATGAATATGATTTGAGCATTGGATTAAACCCCCGCTCATTTGGACCACTTCATGGAATTTATCACGAGTGATTGGTGAGACGATAATATCTTATATTCTTGAAACCGATATGTGTGAGTTGTATCTTGCAAATCGGTTGCACGTTGATAATATGTAAACACATCAGTAACTTGGTGTCATAAAACATATTGTTGCGTGTAATTCGGTAAGTGAGTGCAAGCAAGCGTTGAGTCAAAGTTTATCCGTTCCTTTTATCCAAAGTAGGATGAAAGCGATATCTTTGGGCCCCTCAGTGATTTAGTGATGACAAACATAAATGATCGGCCGGGCTAGGGCTAATTTGATTTGTTCCATTAGTAAGTCTTCATAAATCGGAAGTCGGGAAATAGTATAGATATAATGATTAGAATTCGTGTCTCATATCTATACGATATCCAGAATGGAGGAATATATGATCCCTAATCTAAAGGACACACGTATTTGATAAGATCAGAGTTAACAACGGCTTTAGAAAGCTACGATTGCAAGTCAGGATCTGAAGTCATACGCGGAATAGTTACCAGACTTATCCAAGTGGGAGACTGTTGGATTAGTGTCTAAGTCCATAGCTATTTTGGTATGAACTTGACCCGATGGTGCATGGTCCTTTTGGGTTGCCTTCACCAAAGCAACTTGATAGGATGAATTATGGAGATAAAGGATTAATTATGATTTATTAATATTATGAGAATAATATATTAAAGGAGAAATCATATTGTTTAATTAATATTAGTCAAGAATTAATTGATAATTAATTTTGTGACTTAAAGAGATTAATCAAATTTAAGGGATTGGAACTGTAATTATAAGATAACTGCATTTGGGCTATGGATTACTTAATGATATATAAGTTGGACTAATTATATGGGGAAGCCCATTAGAAATCATCCAAGAGATATACCAAAGGAATCTATGGGCTGCTTAGGGCTTAAGCAGTCAGATTAGGGTTTCCTAGTTTAAAACCCTAATAGCCTACACGTATAAATAGCACCCTTAAGCCCCAAACATGATGATGAGATCCTCTAGGGTTTTAGATGATTTTGGGCAGCCTCCACTCTCCTTGTTCTTCATCATCTTGCTCTTGGTGTTTGTGAACCATTAGAGGAGTGACATTTGTGACTCTAAGCTTTCTAAAGTCATTACAAGGAGGAATTGTGATTGTTATTGCTACATAACGATCAAGGTAATATCTTAAACCCATTATTATGTTAATATCGATTATCATATGCTAAAATTAGGGTTTATAGTATTGGATGAATTGCATGTACAATAGAGAAACCTAGATCCAAGCATTACGGTTTGTATGAGCACATAGGATGTTCTTATGATCAAAACCCATCACTTTTTTCAATTGTTGTAAGCCGACCCATGTAGTAGCTGAAGCCTATCTAAAGGGCGAGTTCAAAGGTACCATGTTACTTGCAGTTACTAAGGACGTATAAAACCAAATATTTCCGGTTACATATGGTATACGCAAAAAAGAGCGTACCGATTCTTGGATATGTTTTTGTTTTTTTCCAAAACTATGTGACAGTATAGGCAATATGGAGGATCTTAAAATTATATCGGATAAGTCTCCATCTATAGCCACATTTTTTGCCAACATTTTTCCACACACTCATCACGGAATATGTGGTATTCATTTGTATTTCAACATAGTAGCAAGATACGGGAAGAGTAAGATAGTTAAATGAAATTTTTAGGAGGCTTGTACAGCCTATAAAGTTGATGGTTTTAATACGGCCATGGACCTTAAGTAAAAAAAGACAAAAGAACCAGTATGAGAATACTTACAAATTATATATCCTGAAACTTTGTCTATGGCACATTTTAGAGGCAACCGATACAATCTTATGTCGTCCAATAGTGCGGAGTCGATAAATTCATTATCTAGACATGCACATAAGGTGTCGATACTGATGTTGATCGACCTTTTTTTGTGCAACAATGCAATAGTGGTGGTTTCAAATACGTAACATCGCAAGTAGTAAGTTGTAATATTAATGTTTGTGTTAAATGTTACTGATCCTAAATGTGTAATTTTCTCTATTTTTTTAGCGGAAGCAACAACACTCATCCCTTGGGCCGATGTTATTGTAAAACAAAATAAAAATACTTTTAATAATTGGTATGTTCGCATGATCTCAAGTAAGAAATGTGATGTAAAAAAGGTGGGACAAAACATCATTGTTGATTTCCAACAAATGACATGTACATATAGGCATTGGCAACTTGACGACATACCTTGTGCTCATGTCGTAAGAGTGCTAATAGTCAATAATTACTAAGACTGCTCAATGTATGCATTAAAAGCATACCATACCGAAACATTGAGGAAAACATATGAGTAATAAGTGAACCCTTTTCCAAAGCCATCTGAATGGTAGATCCCCAATGGTTTGATGACTATTAGGACACCTATAATGGATAAGTGTCAGCCAGGCAGGACAAAAAACACATAACGCATTTCATCCCAAAGCGAGGGTCCAATAAGAAAAAAGTGGTCTACATGCGGTCAATTAGGACTGATGAGAAACAATTGTTTTTGAAGGGCATCTGATAGTGGAACAGGTCGCACGATAATTCCTACTATGGATAAGAAAATTAATATTGGGGCTTCTGTGAGTTGTTCACCGAGCTATAACGTTAATTATGATCTAATACCTTCGGGAACTGTAATGGGTACTTCTCTTTCTCTATTGTTATATACTCATCCCTAATTCTCATTTTATCTTCAAAACAATCCTTTTGCACCCTAAGATGTATCATCTTTGCGTCCTTGTCATCAAGCCATTTTTCAATCATTTTGATAGTCTTCTTAGTCTTTTTGATCAATTGTTCATGCTCTTTGATTTTTTTTTATTAATCTCTATCCATTCTTGAGATTGTTTTCATTCTATTTCAATAACTTTATGACGTTCACTGAGAAGTCGAAACGATTCTTTATCCTGTTTTTGTTGTTCTTCATCCGTTTTCAAAACTTGTACAGTTTCATCTGACATATATGGGCCTTTCGAAGAGGGTGCAACAAAGGGGTCGACTGGATCATAGTAGTAACAATCTACTTCGTCGCATGATCAAATTTTGAGCTTTGAGGATGAACTCATAATAAAGTTGAGATTATATATATATATATATATATATATATATATATATATATATATATATATATATATATATACATATCACTTTTAATAAGAAAACGATCATATATGTCATATTTATACATCCTTGTAATATGCAAATCATAGTCCAAAGGAAACCATTTCGTAGTCACAGTTGGAATTCATAGATGATTGTTTGACATGACAAGTCACTGTAGTAACCTGTAAATCATAGTCCAAAATACAACCATTTCGTAGTCAAGGTTGGAAATGACTACACATAGATGATTGTTTGACATGATAATTCACTGTAGTACACAGAGATTCCACTAGACTTGTCAAGTCCTTATTAACTCCTTTTCTTTAATATAAATAGATGTTTAATCTATATTACATGAACACCCATATTCATAAATGTTGTCCAATGTAGCAACATCTTCAAATGCAGTAGCTACTTCCAATTCTCCACAACCATGGGCGACAAGCGAGGTGTTGGTCGTAACACGATGTTTGCTTAGCATTCAGGAGGGTGAAATGCCACTGGGTCCCCCTGTAACACCTGGTTCCTGGTACGTATTTTTAAATTAAGTATTTTGCATTTTGGCCTGGGACTCGGCGAGTTGTTGGCCCTACTCATCGAGTAGAAGCGGATTGGACACGGGAGTTAAGTGGCTGACTCGGTGAGTTAGAGACCGGACTCGACGAGTCCGTGCTGTCTGGACAAAAACCCTAATATGAGGGTTTGCACCCTATATAAACACCTTAACTCAACTTCCCTTGTCCCTAACACTCTCCTAGAGCTGCATATCGAAACCCTAGCCGATTGTGTGTGTGTGTGTGTTAAGGCTATTTTGGTGCTTTTGTTGACATGTGAAGCTTGGAAGGAAGAAGAGGAGCTTCACTATTCGACTTGGGGCTTGTGGATCTAGAAATCTCATCCCATCTTCAGCTTAATCAAGGTAAAATGCGCATACTTAGGTCTTCCATTTGGCTGTTCATCTTTAGATTGTAGATCATAGGTGTATTTAGAGCTTTCAAGCCATTTTCAGATTCAAGGGGTGTTATGTGGACTCTAGCCTTCAGATCTGGGCCTTAAAAGGGGTCTCATGGCATAAAGGTGCCAACTTTAGGGCCATGAGAGCCCCATGCACATTGTAGGACACTTTATATGGATTTTTGAGCTAAAAACACCATGCATATGCATAAAGTTTGGAAATTTACATATAAAATGGACATTAGGAGGCCAGATCTATGGTTTTGGTGTGTTAGACCTCATTTAAATCGACTGTATGAAATTGGTCAAGGTTGGACTCGGCAAGTTGCTCTTGGCACTTGACGAGTCGGTGACCATTGTGCACCCAAACCCTTTCGATGAATGGGTAAGTGTTAGGAAGGAAGTCCCTTGTGGGTTTACACGTGAAAAGGGACCTGGAGGTCATGGGACTCGGCGAGTGGTATGAGCAGACTCGGCGAGTCCATAGCAATCTCCCAATCTTTGAAGATGGACTCGACGAGTTGTTCATACAACTCGGCGAGTCATAGACTAGACAAGTTCTTAAGTTGGAGATGAACTCGGCGAGTTCAAGAAGGAACTCGGCGAGTCGGATGAAGATGGTCCCGATGTTATGATTGAAGGAGAACCCGTCGAGCTTTTTCTAGACTCGATGAGTGGAGCCTAGGTTTTGTGTGGGATTAGAGAAGCATGGACTCGGCGAGTTAGTAGGCCAACTCGGCGAGTCAGGTCAATTGAGTGATGACTTTGACCAATGTTGACTTTGAATGAACTTGGATTGACCCTGTTTATGGTTGTATGTGATGTGTGTTGACTTGAAGGTTGTCGTGTAGGGGTCGAGGAGTCGTTAGTAGTCAACTTGTGCACCGAGGATAGTTCAGACACTGCACGACAATGAGGTGAGTTACCTTCCAATAGGGGTGGGTCTAAGGCCACAATGCAGACCCACTAAAAAGGGGTATTTAAAAGATAATAGTATTTGTGATAATTATATTGGTCTGGTTATGTGTTGGTTATGAGGTCTATCTGGATAGTATGTTATGTGTATGGTAGGGATTAGTTTCCCTGACTGTGGTCCTTAGGACCCAAGGGTAGGTCAGTACCCGGATATGCCTGACTGTATGCTTATATTTGTTGATTGTATGCTAGTTGTAGGGGGTTGAAATAGTCCCCAGTTAGTAGCTGAAAGATACCGATGTTGATTACCGGTTGAAAGATACCGATGATGGTTACCGGTTGAAAGATATCGATGATGGTTACCGGTTGAAAGATACCGACGATATTGTATGTTATGTGGTATGATGGGGGAACTCACTAAGTTTTGTGCTTACAGTTTTGGTTTTGGTTTCAGGTACCTCTTCGTGAAAGGGGAAAAAGCTAGCGATGTAGCAGCGCATCACACACACACATGTTTCCGCAAGAAGTTGTTGGGACTGTACTTTGATTTTTAATACATATGATGTTATGGTTTGAAATACAACATTATGATTTTGTAATGGAATGTTTTATTGACAAGGTTTTTGTAAATTGTTTATTAAATGCGTTAATTCAAAAATGAAATTTTTGGCCTTGAAATTTGGGTCGTTCAAAGTTCGTATCAGAGCCCTGGTTTAAGGGATTCGGACACACCCTCGAGGGTGTCTGGGCTCAAACCGAGGGACTAAAAGATCTTTCAAGGAAAAATGGTTTTCCAAAGTTTAAACTGAGAAATTTTAAGAAAGACGAAGTGTGTGATGCGTGCGACCGATCGGGCTCAAGTAAGTTTTCCCCAAGATACCCATGCTTGTTAGTTTATGTTATATGGTTTTGATTCAGAGAACTGCATGCTATAATATGACTAAGGATCTAGGATGATGCCTTGTGTGCCTGATATATGATTATGAGAATTGCATGCTAGTTAGGGCTAAGGATCTAGGAAGGATGCTTTATGTGCCTGTTGTATAAGTTGTATGCTAGGACTGTTTAGTCAGCAGTAGGATGGCATGTGTAGGTTATGCCTAGTTTGGTTACTCAAAGCACGAATGTTGCTTGCTTTGTGCTATGGGGGTTCTGACCAGCTTCAACTAACTAAGGAGCGGATATGTAACAGTATCCGCAAGCTAGTTAGGGGGAGGTGGTGGGGACTCCTAGGGCAGCTGATGGCGGAGAGTAGGTCGGAGAGTGCCCTAGGGAAGCCTAGGATGAGGTCAGTGGAAAGGGTATTGGTAAAAAGGGACTTGGTGAAGTCGAATCAATTCTTGAGGAAAGTACGGATAGATGTGGAAGGTAGTATGGGCCCGTACTACTGAAAGCAGAGGATCCATACTCGAATCAAGGAGGGCCTAGATGGAACCGTGAAATTTGGAAAGTGTGTGAGACCTCCAGAAAGTATATGTGACCCTGACTTTCTTATGTTATTGCTTCAGAATGGTGGTCACACGACATGGACCAGCAGGTTCAGGATCCGGGTCAGGATCAGGCTTAGGGGCAGGATCTGAGCATGTGGATGATTGGTTACGTGAGTTCATTGCGTCCGAGATCATGAGGTGTATCCTTGATGCGATGTCAGTCATCTTCGGGCCGATCAAGGAGGGGATCATTGAGCTGATGGAGGATCACCTCAGGGCGTTCCGAAGTGGCATGGCGACCAGCCAGTTAGGACTACACACACTATCCTTTAAGGACTTTAGAGAGAGTGGTGGGCCAGATTTCCACGGGGTGAAGGACCCCATTGCTGCCAGATGATGGATTGTGGACATTGAGTCTGCACAGCTGACCAGCTTCTTCCCCGAGGGGTCGAAGGTACGATTTTCAGCAGGGTGTTTGAGGGACCGGGCTAGGGATTGGTGGGAGTTGGTTGGTGACTCTATGGGAGCCTCGACTGTTGAGGCTATGACATGGTCAGATTTTGTGACCCGGTTTAGAGCAGAGTTTGCGCTAGCTGTAGAGCTTCAGCAGCTGGCCAGGGAATTCTTGGATATGAGACAGACTACGGAGACTGTGGCGGAGATCACCGCCAAATTTCGGGAGAGGGCTTTCTTGGTGCCCTTGTATGCAGGTGATGAGGACATGAAGAGGACCCACTACCATGACATGCTACGAGCTGACATCTGGGAGCATGTCAGTTTTTTAGCTTGCCCTACCTTGGATTCCATGATTGCCAGGGATAGGGAGAGGGAGATTGATCTGGAGCACATCCGAAAGAGGAAGGCAAAGGAGGGCAGACGGTCGGGGCTTCGGGGAAGAAGCCCAAGGGATCCGATGGTAGGCCGAAAGGCCAGTCAGGGTGGGACCGTTATGGGAAATGCGGTCGGTCACACGAGGGAGCTTGTCGCACTGGGACGGATTCAGGAAGCTATAAGTGCGGCAAGGTTGGGCATTTTAGCAGGGATTGTACTGACCCTACTCCGGTGATACAGATGTCAGACCTGATTTGCTTTCATTTCAATCAAAAGGGCCATAAAAAGGCCAATTGCCCTAGATTGGCAGCAGCAGCGGCGCCGACAATGGCGCTGACTCCAGCGACAGGTTAGGTTACGGATGGCCAGAAGGTCAAGATGGAGGCTCCAGTGGTTCGGAGCCGAGCATTTCAGCTGACAGTCGAGGAGGCACGCGCTGCACCCGATGTAGTGACAGGTATAATTTCTTATCCTTATGCTTTTACAGTATATCGTTGTGATTTTGAAATATCATGTGCCTTGGTTAGGATTTTTCCATGTGAATGGAATCCCAGTTCAGGTGTTTTTTGATTCAGGTGCCACCAAATCATTTGTCTCTCTTGCGCTTAGCAAGAAGTTTCCGGAGTCTTCGGGCATGTTGGATTGCCTTCTAGAGGTCGAGATTGCGGACGACCGGTTGGTACGAGCATCAAAGGTCTATCGGGACTGTATACCACTGTTGGGTTATGAGCATTCTAACACTCCTAAGTGTACATGCAACCCTAAATACCTTGGATCTATGTTTTCTCTATTATACATGCAAATATGAACATCCAAGGTATTATCCTAATCTAGCATACAAAATAATGGATATAACAAGATAGAATACATACCTCTTTGATGGTGCTTGTCTTCATGAAGCTTGAGTGCCTAGTACCCCAAGTGTGACACCTCAAATGGTTCACAATCATCAAAACACTTAGAATAGCTTAGAGAGAATTCTACACTTCATGAAATCGGCTAGCCCTTTCTTACTCTCACTAATGGCCGATTTTCCTCAAGAATAATATGCTTATATAGTTATACAATTAGGGTAAACCCTAATTGTCATGACTTTCCATTTCCTTGGATCCATGGGTTCAAATACACCATGGAGCATCCATGGAGCATCATATGGGTTTTGGCCCAACTAGATAATCCATGGAGCATTAGCCCACTATACAAGTATGGATGATTTACACAATCAATCCATATATTTAATTAGTCTTCTTTTGATCACTCAATTAATGCTAGATTAATTCTTGATCAATACTAATTAAATAATCTCATTATTCTTATCATTAATATACTAGAACTTATAATATATTAATAACTATAAGTGTCTTATTTCTCTCATTTAGTCTATCCAAGTGCATGATGGTATGCAACCCAAATGGACCATGCCGGGTCGGGTCAAGTCTTACCAATTATAGTTATGGACTTAGACATTAATCCAACAGTCTCCCACTTGGATAAGTCTAAAACTATTTTTGCGTATGACTTCAGGAACCAACTGGCAATCGTAGCTCTCAAAAGCTTCTGTCAAACTCTGACCTTGTAGATGAACTCTGATCTTGTCAATGACTTGTCCATTATATAAGGGATCATATATTCCTCCATTCTAGATATCATATGGACTGAGACATGGATTATAATCATTCTCTCTGTCCATTTGTTGTTTCCCGATTT
Organism: Lactuca saligna; assembly: GCF_052625555.1. Lineage (NCBI taxonomy): Eukaryota > Viridiplantae > Streptophyta > Magnoliopsida > Asterales > Asteraceae > Lactuca > Lactuca saligna. Next base: position 302,213,857 of record NC_136420.1, on the reverse strand, counting down.
CCGATTTATGACGACTGACTAATTGAACAAATCAAATCAGTCCTGGCCCGGCCGAGCACTTCCATTTGTCATCATCAAATCATTGAGGGGCCCACAGATATCGCTTTTATCCCGAAGGTAAAAGGAATGGATAAACTTCGACTCATATGGCTTGTTCTACTAGTTGTTGAATCATACACAAAGACACGTTTTATAGCACCGAGTTACCAAATGCAGTTTCGTGCAATCAATGTACAACCAACTCATAGTAACAATTCATATCTCTAGGTTTGAAGAATATAAGATATTATCGTCTCATGATCACTCGTGATAAAATCCATGAAGTGATTCCAATGAGCGCGGGTTGAATCCAATGCTCAGAACTTATGAGCACTCATGAGTGTTGTAGCCATTTGTCCAACACCTTAGACCTCTACAAGCCAACCCATGACAGTCTTAATTCATATCTACTTCCAACATATGACCGACTGTGGATGGTTTGAATAACTTAGTCATTCCGGAAGAATAACCTAGTTTATTCGGGAAGTCAAAACATGCAAAGTGCAACACAATAATAATTGAATCCAATATGGTCTCAGAACTTATGAATATAAATAAAACACCTTTTATTTATCACCATATGATTACACATTATTCATTGTATACTGTTTCAGCTATCAACATTATTCTTGAATTTAAAACAATAGTTGTCCCATACTCCAAGCATGTACACTATGTTTTCTAAACACTAGTCATGCCATACACCAAGTATGCATACTATGTTTGTCTATGATCTTTACTTTGTGAACTAGATCAATTGAACATAACTTCAATGATTCTCTTTTCACACTCTCAAATCCTTACTATAAATACAAGAATTCCAAATTCATGTCATTTACTGAAATATGTTAGATTCTAAACTTATATGCATTGATCCTCTTGTAATGATTATGCACAAAGTCAGAAAGACTTGGCAACAATCATTACAGAGTATTCCAAAGGAGATCAATTCCTTGGAAACATCCTTCTTGCATTAAGTTTCCTTAATCTTACACAGATTGAAATTTCTGACTTTGAAACATTTCCAGATTCCATTTCGACTATCACTTCTGAACAAGAGTTTCCTCCTTACAGATTATGTCAATATGGTCCTTCCAGAATTATCACTATACTTCTAACTGTCCTTAAGCAACCATTCTTTGGTAAACCTTAGATTGTCCTCGACAATTGTTTAATCCTTTTAGTCATATCCAGTTCTAAACCTTTTCCCTTCTTAATGCCCCAGGCATTTGGAAACTTTTAGAAAGGATAAATATAGCACATGTAATCGATCCTATATCTGAAGCATATGGGACACAATTCATGATGTCTCACATAAAGACTAAACCAGTCTTTTGCTATAGCATTTCCATTTCTATTTGCCAAGTTCTCATAATTCAGATTATGAAAAGGGATGCCATAATCATAATCGAATTTAAGAATGCAAATAATGGACCCATATACAGAATTTCCTTATGTTGAGCCATTCCAACATGAAATTCATATATATTTCCTTGACTAAATGATTAAAATCTCACGATCTAAGCTTATAGATTTGAGATGAAGTAAACCTCATGATCTAAGCTTATAGATTTGAGATGAAGTATAATTTCCTCTCCCTTAATTATAGCAAAACAACTTTTTCCCAATTGAAACCTTTTGTTTTCTATAATTAACATTGCTAACTTGCAATACTTATCATAATTATCATGATCCCACTAACATGATGATTATTAGCATAACACTTATGCTCCCACTAGCTTTGACATGTACTCAAAAATCAGCTGGACTTCTAGAAATCAATACTTTATTGACTTTCTTACCAAAGTTCAGATTTCTGATACTAGATTGTTTTGATAGAACTTTATCAAAATCATACACCTTCCCTTAGATAGCACACTTGTGTATCTAAACAATTATGAAGAGGGATGCCATAATCATAATGGTTAGACCTTTTTGCCACTTCTCACAAGTCCAGGTTAGTGTGCCGGTAAACCACACACGCTCCACTAATGACTTTGAGAATGCAAATATCACAATTGCTATCCATCTAAAATCTACTTAGTGAAAGTGTTTCCTCAACATCATTTTCATGAATCGGAGAGAAACCTTATGACACTTAGATTTAATGGTGTATGTGTTCTTATCCATGTGAATTGTCAAAACCATAGTCACAAGACAAGGATAATGACAAATCCGAACTCATATGGACTGAACTCAATCTTAACTTCTTGCCACCTGGCAGCTCAAGGGCCTGCCATTGCTTCCAAGTTGTTGTGAAACACATTGAGAACTCTAAGAACTCATATGCAAAGCCAACTTTAACTGGAATGGGCGCAGAATATGTCAACACGATAGGTTATAAACCTCAAGTTGTGTGCTAGTGAGGAACTTCAGGTTTCATTCTTGATTAGTTCTTGAGACTTTCAAGACCTTTAAGACTCCCACTGTCCTCCTGACCTATAAGACTCGCTTGTCAAACATCTAAGAGATAGTGTGGATTCTAACCAAGACAAACACTTCACACAATTGGCCTAAGTTGGTCTTTGTTTTATCCAAAACATCACAACTTACCAATTTCAAATGTACAAGAGTAGAAAACTTTTACTCTTACATTTGATAAGTGTTCTTAAACCTTCTTTAAGACATGTCACTCATATTACAATCTTGGAGTATGACTCTAAGACTTGTATTGGAACGAAGTATGACTCATCTTCTTGATTTAACCATTTCAACAATTCAAGATCCCTTCTTCTTAGTCATAAGAATGCACTAAGACTTCCTTAAAGAACTAATTTTGATATGGTTTCTTAATCATTAAGATGATCACAAAACTGATACTAAAGTACTCTCCCATCTTTTCAGATTTGAGAAACTGTAGCGATTAAAGCTTCTTTTAATCTGTAAAGATCGATTAGATCTTGAACAAGTATGTAAACAATGACAATATAAACACAGTAAAATAATAGAACAGAAATGAATCAAACGTGTCGAATGATTAAAACAAAATCCTCAGAAGAGCTCGATTAAGAACATCAACTGTAGAGGATTGGAAGGTTACAAGTATGATCAAAGAAACCTTTAGTCGTCTGGAAAATATCGTATTCTCAGATCTCTAAAACCTTGACCTAATATGCATGCAAGCATAAGCTTATATACAAAGCATAAAAGACTCACGGTTGGACAGGCCCAAACCGTAATACAAAACATTATAAAAAGACGAGCCCAAAAGACGCAATCTTCTAAGCCCAACAATCTCCCCCTTTGCGTCAATTTGGAGCGAGATCTTTATTTATTACTTGGACCAGCAGCCGAAACTGGTACCTTCTTCACGGTACTAAACAGACACTTGGTGATGGAAAGAATTGTCTGTCTAAACCGGATGTACCAGTTGATCATATCTTCAAAATACTTAACATCATCGGCCGAATTCTCTTTACACTATTTAACAATAAATAGCACATGCTCCAAGCAGGTTGTGGTGTAAAGATGCTTATCAGCTAAAGCGAAGAGACATTTCTGTCCTTCCGCTCTAGTGAACATGACTGTGTTACGTCTCGGATCAATCTTGCCCAGCTGCATTTGATTGAGATCACTGGCCGATCCCACAGGAGCAATTTTGGGTTTCTTCTTGAAGACTGTGGCGACCTCCTGATCCATAAGGGCAACCTCCATGATATAGCAGATTAACATCCTTTTGACATGGTCTAGAATGGGACCATATTCAGCTTCATTGGTCAAAAGGATATTATATAGGACGATCCAATCATGAGGATTTAGATTCGGTAGATCTGCCAGAGAAATGAGATGAACAGATTTTGCAGATCCCCGAATCAGTTTGAACCGAACGTTTATAAAACGTCCCTCAGTGTAGGGTTTTAGCACCCGAACATTGACAATCTTCTGAGCGCTCCATGTAAGGAATTGAGGACGAGCAGCCATCAGATAAAAGTCAATGAGCTCCCTATCAAGCTCAGCGTTCGGGTGAGGGACCTCAAAGATATTAGAGAAGACGTGAAAGATAAACGCCTTTCGAGTCAGCGGCATATCGAACTGCGAATCGACAGTATTGCTGCAGTCGAACGATATAACCGGCTCGAGCCATAGGATGCTGGGTGTTTCGATGGCCTCTTTGATTAAGCGTTCCCTGGTCCAGGCTGGGAAGAGAGTCTTTCGGCTCTCAAGGAGATCGTGGGCTTCTTTTTGCTTGCGTTCGGCTTCGGCAGCCTCACGCGCCTCACGACTGGCATCATCACCAACCTTGCGACTATTCTTTCGTTTCAAAATGTCGGCAATGGTCTCCTTGTCGCCTTCTTCATCTTCGTCATCAGCTATATTTTTACCTTTGTTCTTCATACCTGAACTTAAAATTTGATGAGTTGAAGATGGTTCAGTTGTATGAGTAGCTTTGGAGGAAGGAGGTGGTTTTGTACTTGTCTTCTCATCTCCCCCTTGTTTCGGAATGGACACAAAATTTGGGAGGCCTTCGACTTTGTTAAGTAGATCGATGGCTGGAGAGAGCTTTTCAGCAAGGGATCACCTCACCGAAAAGTTTAAAATTGGATCGTGTGCTTCCAGCATGTTTGAGATGACAGCGTGGACATCCGAAACACACGTCTTAACCACCTGCCTTTCAGAGCGAAGATATTCCAGCTCTTGTTGAGATTGAGAGAGCTGAGTGGTCTTGACCTCAAGAGCAGTTGTTTTTGATGCCAGATCGTCCATTAAAGAACGCTCGGATGTCAGATCTTCTTGAAGCTTGACTAGACGAGCTTCAATGGAGGCTGTAAAAGCCGAGTTGTCGTCGCTTATGGTTTTACGTAGATTGGCGAACGATGGCAACTCCGATGTGACAAAGGAGACCAATTGTTGGACAATCGGTTCCAAAGATGCCTGTGTGGCAACTGCATTTTGTTGTATGGACTGCAGAAGAGCAGAGGCATCAGAAAATAGTTTATCGACTTTTTCGGTCGCTACCTCACATGCTCGGGTAGATGCCTGAATTGCAGCCGTTGCTGAGGCTGCTGAATCATGTTGAGCCCTGTTGAAGGCATCAACAATCTTCTGAAGTGCAGCTTCAGACAGGATTGATTGCTGGTTGGACGAGAAGGCGAGAAGGAGATCAATCTTCTCGTTGAGCTGTTTGAGATGTTTCTTAGTGATAGGTGCATCATCCTCCTCGTCACTCTGAACTTGAAACGGACTATAGTAGACCGAATCAAAGATCATGTCTTCTCCCCCGAGATAAGGGTTTTCACCCTCAGAGGCATTTCCATGAGATGAAGAGGGTGGAGAGGTTGGGGGTGTGGAGGGTTTATTAGGAGAAGGTTGAGTGGGTGAAGGTGTAGTTTCGGTTGGTGGTGCTGTATGGGTAGTTTCGGTGGGTGGTTGTATATGGGTAGTTTCGGTTGTGTGGGTTTTGGGTTGAGGAGGTTCGGCTACATGGGGTGATTCAGTGGTAGTGGTAAAGATTTGTGGAGGAGAAGGAATTGGGGAATTAGGTATTTGAATCTCTGGGGTAGGGGATCGAGGTGGTGTATTGCCTCGTGGAGGAGAAGCATCCCCTTGAGAGTCGTCAGAATCCGAACTCTCACCCTCAGAGTCACTCGAAGAGGAGGGTATAATAAGCTTTCGCTTTGGTTGAGTCTTCCTCTTCTTCGGTGGGGGGGAAGGTGTAGCTTTTGTCTGTTTCCTCTTCTTAGGAGAAGGCCCCTTTGAAGGTTTTGCTGCTTGGTTTCCTTTGTCCGCCTTTTTACCTTTGCTCAGTGGTTTATCTGCATCGTGGATAGATTTGAGCATGTCCGGGGTCAGAACCCTTGGACCAGAAGGTGTTAGCTCCTTAAGCTTTCTAATCAGCCGGCTGTCCGAAGGTACATTACCATACATGGACTCTGGAATAGAGCCAATAAAGGAGAATTTGGAGGCATCTGAGATGATGATCTTCTTGGTGTGGAAAGTCCCAACTGAAGTCATCGATGCACCTTCGACTGTAGGAACGTCGAACCTGTCCATTGCCCATTTAGTGATTAGAATCCAGAATCGGGCCAATGAAACTTCAGAATGTCTGGATGAAGATGAGAGGCTCTGAAGAAGTTGTTGCCATAGAACAAACCCGTAATCCAGGTTGATCCCATTGTAAACTCCATACAGAATGGTAAGGAACAGACGACTGGCACCGTCTGAACCTGAGCTTCTCTCCGACAGTCCCTTGAACAGGACTGTAAATAAACCGTTCCATTGAGGCGGTAAGCAAGACTTCTTGAATCTGGCAACGGATGTAAGAACCTCCGTGTATCCCATGTTGTAAAACATGCTATACATATGACCGGTTTGTATGGACTCCGGATGGACTCTGGATGAGTCAGAAGCAAATCCGAGCAGAGACCAGAAACGAGGACGAGAAACAGAGGTTTTGTGGTCTCCAATCTCGAAAAATACTCGGTCGACGGCCTTGTCATGATATGCAGTCGCGTAGACCTGCGATAGGGCCTTCATAGGCACCGATGCGATTCTGGATAGTGTTGGTTCGAGTTGTGAGTATTTTAGGCATTCTATGACCGACGACATGTAAGGATCGTATGCCTTTGGGTTAAGATCAATTACCAAGCATTGCTGTGGGCGAATGGGAAGGATTTGGGATGTAGCATGAACTGAAGAAGAGTCAGCCATGGATGCAGGTGTGAAGAAGATGATGAACAGGAAACTGTATGGGAGAGTTTGTGGTTTGGAAAATTTGAGAGTGGTAAAGAGGTAAAAAGAGGTATAACGGGCTATTTATAGTGGGAGGGAAGAGAGAGAAAGATCGTTTCAAATCTCTTATGGATTACAGTTGGGACGGACGATGATCACGTAGGAGAGAGAGTGTCAGATTCCTAGGATCACGCCGCCCAATAATCGCCGTTTCATAGGGACAAGCCGTTACTGTTTAACCACGTGCATTAAATGCCACAGGACAAAGAAAAACTTAGGATTTCAAAAGGAATGTCCGTTATTAATACGATCAACCATTTATTGAGAAATGTTGAAAGGCTTCTTTTAATTCGGCTAAAAACGACTGGTTAAAAAAAATGAAATCTCAGAAAGAAAGATAAGGACAAGATCCCAGGGGAAGAAAAGTTATGGGTTAATAACATTTTCATAGGAATCACATAAAACTGGAGATTTTAATATGGTACTTTCATCAATTCTTTAGTAAAAGCTTGAACAATATAATTGTTCACCGTCAATTCCTTAGGTGTTGAATTTTGGGTTTCACTTAGTTCGTAGTGTCACAAAACTAAGATCATAAACACAGATGTTGTGCAACCATAAACCTCAGTGGTAAGTGCTGAGAGTCTCAAGAGTTACCATGATGGAATGAGTGTAGTGGAGAAGTAATAAGAGATGGTGTAAGATAACAAAAGTACCTCTACTGCAAGAAGAAGGACCAAGCAGGAAGTTCTTAACTCATGTGAGAAAAGAGTGAGGTAGCTCACGATTAGAATAAATGAAGTGGCCTTGTTGGGAAGACAAGGTTTGTGTATACCAGGTCATGAAGGCCTTTATTCGAAATCTTATGAGGCTTGAGACACATACAGCAGCATGCTTCTAGGGACATGTAGGAAGTTCATAAAGTGTATCCACATAAACAAATAATAACACAAAAATTTTTTTGGAATTTTGGAGGTAAACCGAACCTGAACCTACGGTTGGTTTCGGTTGAGAAAAGTTTTGAAAAACCGAACCCGAACGTTCGGTTGGTTTCGGTTCTACTAAATTTTGAAAAACCGAACCCGAACCTTCGGTTGGTTTCGGTTTTGGAAAATTTTGAAAAACCGAACCCGAACCTTCGGTTGGTTTCGGTTGTACAAAATTTTGAAAACCCGAACCCGAACCTTCGGTTGGTTTCGGTTCTAGAAAATTTTGAAAAACCGAACCTGAACCTTTGGTTGGTTTCAGTTAAGAGTTTTTTTTTTTTTTTTAATCATATTAGTAAAAACAGAATTGTACACCTAATACACAACATTGAGAGACTATCTTTGACGAAATGAGTGGGTTAGATAGTTGAGACGAACCCTAACGTTCGATTGTTATGTTTAAGTTTGGTACTGATTCAGATTCCATCATACCAAGTCCTTGCAATATTTTATTGAATGATGCTTCAGGAAGAGCTTTTGTAAACACGTCAGCCAGTTGATCAGTGGTTCTTACGAAGTGAACTTCGACGTTTCCATCTTCCACGTGATCTTTGATGAAGTGATACCTTAGTGCTATGTGCTTGGTTTTGGAGTGCTGCACTGGGTTATGACAGGTCCTAATTGCACTTTCGGAGTCACAATATAGTGGGATCTTCTTCATATTGAGTCCATAGTCTCGAAGTTGGCTTTGGATCCAAATCACTTGTGATGTGCAGGATGCAACTGCAATATATTCTGCTTCGGCAGTAGACAGTGACACGCATGTCTGTTTCTTGGATTGCCAGCTGACTAACTTCCCGTCAAGAAATTGACATCCACCAGTCGTGCTTTTTCGGTCGAGTCCACATCCTCCAAGGTCAGCATCAGAATAGGCTTGAACAAAGAAGCCTGAGTTGTATGGACACCATAGACCTAAGGAGGTGGTTCGTTTGAGATATCGTAGGATGTTCTTCACTGCAAGCATGTGAGGTTCACGAGGGTTTGCCTGAAATCTAGCACAATAACACACAGCAAACATGATATCAGGTCTACTAGCAGTTAGATACATTAACGATCCAATCATTTGACGATAGAGCGTGATATCAACAGCTGGTTTGTCTAGAGATGGGGTAAGCTTAGTGTCGAATGCCATAGGGACTTTAACTTTTGAGTCTCCCATCATACCGAACTTTGCTAGGAGAGTCTTCGTGTAAGCTTCCTGATTAATAAAGATGCCTTCGGGTCCCTGTCTTATGTTTAAACCAAGGAAAAAGTTAATTGGACCCATTGAGCTCATTTCAAACTTAGTCTCCATCAGCTTTCTGAATTCAGCCGTTAAGCTAGGATTCGTGGAGCCAAAGATGATGTCATCGACATAAATTTGAACTATCATAAGGTGGTTACCTTCCTTTTTGCGAAAGAAGGTTGGGTCAACCGAACCTTGTTTGAATTTAGACATCTTTAAAAATTTTGTAAGCGTTTCATACCAGGCTCTCGGAGCTTGTTTAAGTCCGTACACTGCTTTATCCAGAATATAGCAATGATTTGGATGCTTTTCGTTCACGAACCCAGGAGGTTGCTCCACGTACACCGTTTCTTCAAGTTCTCCATTGAGAAATGCACACTTGACGTCCATTTGGAAAACTTCAAAGTTCTTGTGGGCAGCATAAGCCAGAAATATTCTAACAGATTCTAGCCGGGCTACTGGAGCGAAAGTCTCTTCATAGTCGATTCCTTCCTCCTGACAATATCCCTTTACCACCAGACGAGCCTTGTTCCGTATAACATTACCTTCCTTGTCCATTTTGTTCCTAAAAACCCATTTGAGACCAACAACCGAAGCATCTGGAGGAGTTGGAATTAGGCGCCAGACTTTGTTCCTTTCAAATTCGTTCAACTCGTCTTGCATTGCTTGAACCCAATCAGAGTGATCGAGAGCAGTGTTAACTGTCTTTGGTTGAACTTATGATACGAATGAATTGAACATGCAAAACTCTACCTTTGAAAATAAGGAAGTTTGTTTTGCCTTCAGTTGTGATCGGGTCAGAACCTTTTCAGATACATCCCCAACAACTTGAGAGACAGGATGATCTCTGGTCCATTTGATAAGAGGAGGGTAATTTGGATCAACAGTTGGGTCTAATTCGGCATTGATTATCTCGTCTAGCTCAGATTGGCTATCATAACCGAGTGTCACATCATCATGTTCCACTTCAGTTGGTGTACTTTGGAGGATATGAGGTTCGTGAGATTCTAGTGGGCCTGAGCTTCCTGGTGTTGAGACCTCTTCGGTTGAAGTTGTGGAATTTGGCTCCCCCTGGACTTGAGCGTTTGGCTCCCCCTCGACTTGAGCACTTGGCTCCCCCTCGACCTGAGCGTCGTTGGAAGGAGAGTCGTTAGAAATTGATACTTCTTCATACATTCTCCTTGCAGCGTCTTCGACAATCTGCTCCATGTGATCAACCTTGTTATCTGCTGCACCTGCTTCAGAGAGTGAAGCATTCTCTGGTTCGTCAAAGAGCTCCAGAAATGTCTCGAATACATTAGCAACCGAGACTGTAACTTTGCCATTTAGAGGAAAGATTTCCCCAGTGATATTTTCTTTAGCCTGTAGCTTCTTGACATAGTTGTCGTCAAAGGTCACATAATACGTCTCTTCAATTTTTCTTGAACGCTTGTTTAGGACCCTGTATGCCTTGGATGCGAGAGAGTAACCCAGAAATATTCCTTCGTCGGCTTTGACATCAAACTTGTTGCGGTGTTCTTTAGAGTTGAAGATGAAACACCTTGAGCCGAACACATGGAAAAATTTCACGTTTGGCTTCCTGTTGTTTAATATCTCATATGGGGTGAGACCGAACCTTTTGTTGAGATATGACCTGTTCTGAGTAAAACAAGCAGCAGAAATAGCATCAGCCCAAAAATAAAGAGGTAAAGAAGCGAAACTTAGCATAGTTCTGGCAGCTTCACACAAGGATCGGTTTCGTCTTTCGACTATTCCGTTCTGTTGTGGGGTGTAAGGAGCTGAGAAATTATGACTGATTCCCTTTTCTGCAAGAAACTCTTCAAACTCCCTGTTCTTGAATTCGAGACCATTGTCGCTTCTGATGTTGCGAACAACCTTCTTGAGCTGAACTTCAATTTGCTTGATAAACATTTTCAGCTTTTGAGTCGCTTCAGATTTGAGCTTTAGAAAGAACACCCATGTAAATCGTGAAAAGTCATCAATGATAACAAGAATATACTTGCTACCACCGATGCTTTCAATAGATGAAGGACCACACAAATCAATATGAATTAATTCGAGTGGTTCAACAACTTTGTGTTGATTATAGATGGATGACTTTGATGACTCTGCTTTCCCATTTCACATGCAGCACACAGATGATCCCTGTCGAACTTGAGTAAAGGAAGGCCCCTTACATGACCTCCTGTAACAAGACGGTTGATATCTTTAAAGTTAAGATGAGATAATCTTCGGTGCCACAACCAGCTTTCGTCGGATTGCGCTTCTGACAATAAGCATACAGCTGGGTTTCCTTTGATGGGTTTCATGTTTAAGGGAAAAATTTCACCCTTTCGCTCTGACTTGAGAATCACTTTATTTGACTTTTTCTCTATGATTTCTGAACCTTCATCATCGAATGAGACTTTGAGACCTGTACCTCCAACCAGTTGAGATACACTAATGAGGTTGTGTTGGAGTCCTTCCACATAAGCCACCTTCCTTATAGAGAAGTCCCCATTGGTTATCATCCCGTATCCCTTTATGGTGCCGAAAGAATTATTTCCGAACTTGACGTTGCCACCATTTGCAAGCGATCTGTACTCCCTAAGCTCCTCTTTCCTCCCTGTCATGTGATGCGAGCATCCACTGTCAATGTACCATTCTTCGTCGAACTGCTCGTCATTTATAACCTGCAAAATTTAGACAGATTTAGGAACCCAAAGTTTCTTGGGTCCACGTGAGCTTTGCATTGAAACAGGAGAAATGAGAGAGATATCAACAAGATAAGTTCTTTTTACGAGAGTTGTTTTATCTTTCCTTTTAATGGTGTAAACTTTTATTTTGTTAAGACTAGTAGAGTTAGATTCGGTCTCTGATGTGGATTTACTGACCTTCTGCTTCCACTTTTGCTCAGTTGATGAATGAGATTTTTGAGAACAAGAAGAATCGGATTTTGAACGAGATCGAGATGAAACAGAGGGTGAGGAAGAATTAGCAGAATGAGAAGAATTAGACTTAGAAGGAGACTCTAGGTGACCCTTTTGTTTTTGATCATTGGAGGGACCGACCTTAGAGTTTTGTACTCTTTTGTCTTCAGAACCGAACCTTGGCGTTCGGTTGGAGATACCTTTGGAACCGAACCTTTGGTTCTGGTTGATATCCTTTTCAGAATCGAACTTCTGCTTTCGGTTGTTATCTTTTTGTGAACCGAACCTTGGCTTTCGGTTGATATCTTCTTGTGAACCGAACCTTGGCTTTCGGTTGATATCTTCTTGTGAACCGAACCTCGGCTTTCGGTTTTTGTGACTTTCAAGCTTTTCTGTAGGAATGTTTTCATACTTTAGATTCTTGTCTTGATGAGTGAAGTATGCATTCTGGGAGCGCCAGAATTGTTTCCTTTCAGAAAGGTTCTTCCTGTATCTATTATTCCTTTCTATCTTCCTATTCCGCATCTGAGAAGGTTGATGATGAACATTTGCTTTCGTTTTTGCTGACTCCTTGACCGGTTCCATTTGAACTGCGGTAGAATTACTTTGAGCTGAAGGAGCCGAAGGAATGTCTTCTTTTGGTGAGTGAACATTCTTCTGAGGAGTATCTTTTGTACCACTAGTGCTCGGCTCATTGAAGTTATTTGGCTTATTCAATGGTTCGGGTATGTATCTTCCTTTGCTCTTCCAGGAAGTTCTTTCAGATAAACCAATGGTTTCGTCTGCATTATCAATAGGAGCTTCCCAGAAGTATTCATCACAGCCATCAGCATTGTCTTCGTTTACAATGGCTGCAAGTTCAGTTGTTTGATGTTCGGTTACTCCTGTTACCTTGTATACTTGATTTAGAGTAGTCCTGACCTTTTGATACACAACAGCTTTCTCAACTAATTTCGGGGACTTTTGATGGGACAACCGAGCGAACTCTACAGAATTTTCAGAAATTAGATTCTTGTGATTTTCTGGCTCGGTTTTAATAAATTCTGAGCAGTCAACCGTGTCCTCTATAGAAATTTCACTCATATTGTCGTCCTCGTTAAGCTCAGATGCATTTTCAACATCAATTTTGTTTTCTGAGCTTACGTTGGCGTTTAAAGAGTCAAATTTTTGCATGGTTTCGGTCCTCAATTTAAGTCTGTCATTTTCATCCAAAAGATTTTTAAGCATGAGCTTCTGGTCTTTAGATTTAATGAAGGACTCAATTTTGTCCAGTCCATACATGTAGGTGGGATTTATGTCATCAGACGATATCACACTTTCACAATTATAAGCTTCGGCATCGATTTCATCTTCCTTAAATTCTAGGAAGGGCAAGATCATGCGGTGAATCCTTTGTCCTATTTCACAATCCAAGTGAAGCTGAGTAATATTAGAATACAGACGTTTAGCAATTAAACAAAAAACATTTCGTTGTTTTAACAATTTCAAATTGTCTCTTTGCAAATAAATGTTTTCATCTTTAACTTTGACTAATTCCGATTCCTTTAACTCTATCCACATCCTCCGCTCCTCACTCTTCGATGCTGCCCTGCTCAATTGATCAGTTAGGTTAGAATTTGTAACCCGAGTTTGAGTTAAGCTACTATCTAGATGAGATATTCTTGTATTGACATTTTTTAGTTCTTTCTCATAAGAGGATAATGGTACTTTACATGAAATAAAAACAGATTGTACCTTCTTTATCAGTTCATCAAGCTCATTGAACTGCTGGCTGAGTGGTTTGGCTGTGAAGCACATGTCCTCCTTTGCATTCTGTCCATCATTGCCTCCATCGGTGTTGTATCCCCTCAATTGAGATACGTCAGAAACCATAAGGCATTTACCACCACTGCCTTCTTCCTTAGACACGAACGCCTTTCCATGAGTAGGCTGCCTCACTTCCTCGTCTTCTGAGTCGGTAGACCAAACTTCCGTGCTACCGAACTCATCACCTGGAACAGAACCCTGCACAATAAGAGCATTACTAGGCGGGTTAGCAGCAGACTTCTTCTTTTTCAGCTCATCCAATCTTTTCTGCAACACAGCTTCCTCATCGTTCCCATCATCTTTTTCAGCCATTTTCTTGAGGACACAGTCCTTAGCATAATGATTTTTCCCACCACAGTAGAAACAGCTCACCCCAGAGTCTCCGTCAACCTTCGGTTCCTTCTTGTGCTCCTCAGCTTTCGGTTCATTAACCACCTTTTCAGAGCTGTAACTTCCCTGCCAGTTTCGGTTTTTGTTGCTGGGAAATTTCTTCTTTATGAACCTTTTGGGATTGAATACCATCAAGGCATAATCTTCTGACGTGAGATCATATTCTTCCAAGCTGAGGTCTTCATCCTCCATAACGGCTTTACTTTTTGACAAGAGAGCCAACGAACCGAGACCGGAAACGACATTCTTTTCTTGCACCACAGTTTTCTCTTGAGACTTGAGAATTCCCACCAGTTTCGCCAAAGAGTATGATTTAAATTGCTCATGGGCTTTAACCGTGGAAACTACTGCTCTCCATTCAGACCTTAAACCATTCAGGAATGTAACCTTCTGTTCGATGAGCTTCCTTTCGATATCATGTTTGATCATCTTGCTTAGAAGATGATTGAATCGATCGAACGTCTGAATCATAGATTCTTCAGCCCCTTGTCTGAATTCACCAAACTCAGATAGAAGCAGAGTTTGAATAGAATGTTCAAGATCTTCGTCTGTAGAGTATAGTTCGCGGAGTCTGTCCCAAACATCCTTCGCCGTCGTGCACGAGCTAACCAATCTGAATGTATCGGACTGAAGGGCGAACCGGATCAATCTAAGTGCTTTGATATTGCATTGGAACTTATCCTTTTCATCTTGTGCAATATCTTTCACGTCCTTGAGAAGATCATTGTATTCTTTTTGAGTTTTGATGATTCTGGACGTTGCCGAATGAGAAAACGGTCCGTTGGTGATGGCTTCCAAAATCAAATACCCATTTTCCTCCGATCCAATAACATAGTCTTCGAAATGATGTGCCCACACTTCATAATCGTGGGTATATAAGATCGGAATCTTTGTTGTTGAACCAATGCTGTTTGAAATATTAATAACGTTTGATTTTGTCGCGTCCATTATGATCGTAAAAACCTGTTCAAAGATCAGACTTGTAATAAAGCAGATTAGGGCAAAATAATAAATATCAAGATACGTCAATAAAGAGATGACGGCTCAATAAATATTGATGATTGCGGAAAAACCCTAATGAAAATCTTTTTCACAGAAAAGATGTGTATCAATTACACAGCCTCCCACTCTGATACCAATTGTAGCGATTAAAGCTTCTTTTAATCTGTAAAGATCGATTAGATCTTGAACAAGTATGTAAACAATGACAATATAAACACAGTAAAATAATAGAACAGAAATGAATCAAACGTGTCGAATGATTAAAACAAAATCCTCAGAAGAGCTCGATTAAGAACATCAACTGTAGAGGATTGGAAGGTTACAAGTATCATCAAAGAAACCTTTAGTCGTCTGGAAAATATCGTATTCTCAGATCTCTAAAACCTTGACCTAATATGCATGCAAGCATAAGCTTATATACAAAGCATAAAAGACTCACGGTTGGACAGGCCCAAACCGTAATACAAAACATTATAAAAAGACGAGCCCAAAAGATGCAATCTTCTAAGCCCAACAGAAACTTTTATCCTTCTGCCTGATTTGATTCTTCTTATTCGCTCTGCCA
Source organism: Lactuca saligna (assembly GCF_052625555.1). NCBI lineage: Eukaryota > Viridiplantae > Streptophyta > Magnoliopsida > Asterales > Asteraceae > Lactuca > Lactuca saligna. The sequence goes on along the minus strand of NC_136420.1, from coordinate 302,198,266 downwards.
TACGTTGGAACCTCTTTCCAATGTCTCAGAGTTACACTTAAGCTTGTAAGTATAATCATATTTACTGAGCTTTAGTAAACTATGAGGAATAGCCTTATATCTTTTGTGGTGGACTTAATCAGTGTACATGACTATGTACTCGATCCCTTAGTCCATTACTTGACTCACACATCCATGAAGTAATTAGTCTTAATTTTTCCAATACTTGAAAGTTCTCATTAATCATGCTATACAACTTGCATGATTCCAAGTTCCGGTCCAATTGAGACTTTGGATGATGAGAATCTTTCCTTATTTGGTAAATTTAGACATTACCACAAATGAAGGAATCAATTTCATATTTCCACTCTTGCTATTTAATGGAATCATATAAGCAACAATTTTTCCTCAAATGCCATTGTAAGGATATTTTAAAATAAATAAAATCAAAAAATTTCTTTTATTTTAAAACTATGCGGAAAAACTTATCCTTACAATCCATATGAAAACTTGTTGTTATCTATTCCTTAGCAATATCTCATAACTCCTAAGAAGTAGCTCAATAATCCGATTTTCAAACTACGCGATAGAAATCCATCTATGCCATCAGATTCAGCATATTCTTTCTTTAAGTTCCAATGGGTCTTGAGTGATCTTAAACTTTTCAAGAACTTGTGGGTTAGGGAGAATAATTGGAGGAGGAGAAAGAAGTATGATATCCATGGGACATCATCTTCATTAGGAATGCTTGTTTCAAGAGATTTGGGAAGATCATAAATGTCTAAAACAGACATGTTTTGGGAGATATTCAAGATAGTTGATCTTAAAGTCCTTAATATGACACCTAATATGAAATATTAAGGCTAGGACCCAACAAACTATTTTATAACTTAGAAGAGGTATGCCGTAATCCAAGCTATAAAATATTTGAAGGTAGGTGAATGATGATTCACCAATTTCCACCAAGATAAACGAAATGTATTATTAGGTTTTAATTGGTTTTCGAAACTCCTAGATCTTTGAGATTCATTGAACTGTTCAATGGCATGTTTCAATCTCGAGTGTTCCCTTCAGGTTTTGTGACTGGGATGCCGAGGATCACAAAACAAGGTGTGAAGTAACCATGCAAATTACTTGGTACCCTTAAGTGTTTACCCCTTAATCGATGTTCCGGTTAACCACACACGCTCCATCGATACTATGATAAACATTAAGTTACCCTTTGCCTACCTTGTTAAATACGAGTTAGTGTGCCGGTTAACCACACACGCTCCACTAACCGACTTAAACAAAGTGCAAAGTGTAATTTCATCGATTAGCACCTTATTCACATTTTCCTAAGTAACTAAGATTGGGTATTATTTAGAGTTTAGTTACTTAGTATTTATCATTAATACTTTTAATGAAGGGAGAATTATAGTCATGTCAAACCCGTTCGGCTAACGACCCTCCACCAGTCAAGCAAGCGGTGGGTGAGAGTGGACACCCATTAAGTTGCCATTTTATAGGAAACAACCTTATACCCACCTTATAGACCGGCTTCGTGAATGAGGCGTACTAGCGGTAAGACCGACTTTACTCTTATACATGTATATATTATTAACTTATAATATTATAAAGTATAAGGGTTGAATTTTAACTTTTAAAATTCTAAGGGCTAACTTGGAATTAAAGTATTCATAAGAGAAAACTTTACAAATTCCAAAACTTGAGGGCAAGTTTCGAAACTATTCAAAACTAATTAATTCCATAACTTATGTATTTAAAGTAGTTTTAATCCAAAAACTCTTCAAGTTCCATAACTTGAGGACAAATTATGGAAGTCTTTAAACTAATAAAGAATTAACTTTTTCTTTATTTTATAACTTATGGAATTAATTAAGGTTACATTATTTTTTTTTTATTTTTTTTTATATTTATTTAATGAAGAGACTCTTGGTCCTCCATAACTTGAGGACAAATTATGGAGTCATAACTCCAATTAATTAGAACTAGACTCTTCATTTTTTTGTAACCTTTGCCAATTTTATGAGTTTTATGAGTCTTTAATGTGACTCTTCATGTAACTTGAGGACAAGTTACACAAACACATTTTATACTCAACTCTTAGATTAAAATGGATTGAAAACAACTATTTCATTCAATTTTTCTATTAATCTAAGAAACTCATAAGAACAAGATAATTCAAATCAAACTTTTTCATGTAATTAGTCTAACCTTTAAACTAATACAAAACATGAATCTATTGACAAGTATCTTTGAAATTTGATTAGCATGAACATTACCACAACAAAAACAAGTTTATAAGTTCAAAAACAACTTAGGGTAATGTTCCTAGTCCATTTCTAGCCAAAAAAAATCGAAAATATGTTGTCTGGGGTCCAACTCGTCGAGTGCATGAACACAACTCGGCGAGTTGGATGCATTTTGCCTTGGACTCGTCGAGTCCCTTCATGGACTCGGCGAGTCAGCTGGGCTGACAACACCAATTTCGATTTTTCAGCTTCTATTGCAGGTATAACAAGAAAACAAGCCTAGGCTCTGATACCACTGTTGGGTTATGAGCATTCTAACACTCCTAAGTGTACATGCAACCCTAAATACCTTGGATCTATGTTTTCTCTATTATACATGCAAATATGAACATCCAAGGTATTATCCTAATCTAGTACAAAATAATGGATATAACAAGATAGAATACATACCTCTTTGATGGTGCTTGTCTTCATGAAGCTTGAGTGCCTAGTGCCCCAAGTGTGACACCTCAAATGGTTCACAATCATCAAAACACTTAGAATAGCTTAGAGAGAATTCTACACTTCATGAAATCGGCTAGTCCTTTCTTACTCTCACTAGTGGCCGATTTTCCTCAAGAATAAGATGCTTATATAGTTATACAATTAGGGTAAACCCTAATTGTCATGACTTTCCATTTCCTTGGATCCATGGGTTCAAATACACCATGGAGCATCCATGGAGCATCATATGGGTTTTGGCCCAACTAGATAATCCATGGAGCATTAGCCCACTATACAAGTATGGATGATTTACAAAATCAACCCATATATTTAATTAGTCTTCTTTTGATCACTCAATTAATGCTAGATTAATTCTTGATCAATACTAATTAAATAATCTCATTATTCTTATTATTAATATACTAGAACTTATAATATATTAATAACTATAAGTGTCTTATTTCTCTCATTTAGTCTATCCAAGTGCATGATGGTATGCAACCCAAATGGACCATGCCGGGTCGGGTTAAGTCTTACCAATTATAGTTATGGACTTAGACATTAATCCAACAGTTTTGAGGCTGTTCAAGGAGTGTTACCTGGTAGAATTGGTTCCTATTCTGTTGAGGGGGAACAAGGTGATTATAGGCATGGATTGGTTGAGCCCCAATGGGGCAGTGATAGATTGCGCTCATCAGCTGGTTCAGATCAGAACCCCAAGTGGGGGAGAGTTGGTAGTTTAGGGCGAGAGGTTGTAGCAAGGACCAGCGGTATGTTCAGTAGCGAGAGCTAGGCATTACCTTCAGCAGGGTTGCGCAGGATATGTCGCCAACGTTATGGACACCCGGGAGGCAGGTAAGGCGTCGGTGGGCGATGTGCATGGGGTGCGTGAGTTTACGGATGTATTCCCCGAGGAGTTACCTGGGATACCTCCAAAGAGGTAGGTGGAATTCAGGATCGACCTAGTCGCTCGTGCGGCTCTGATAGCCATGGCACCGTATCGGTTGGCTCCTCCTGAGATGCAGGAGCTATTAGACAAGGGATTCATTAGACCGAGTAGTTCTCCCTGGGGAGCGCCGATTCTATTTGTGAAGAACAAGGATGGGTCGCATCGGATGTGTATAGATTATCGGGAGCTGAGCAAGGTAATGGTGAAGAATCGTTACCCACTCCCGAGGATTGATGATCTCTTTGACCAGCTGTAGGGAGCATCTTGGTTCTCCAAGATTGATCTGTGTTCAGGATACCATCAGATGAGGGTCAGAGAGGAGGATGTGCAAAAGACTGCATTTCGAACGCACTATGGCCACTACGAGTTTGTGGTGATGCCCTTCGGGCTCACTAATGCTCTTGTTGCGTTCATGGACCTCATGAACCGCGTGTGTAGACCGATGTTAGAGTGGTTTGTGATAGTGTTTATTGATGATATCTTGGTTTACTCCAAGACGCAGGAGGAGCATGAGGAGCATCTGCGAGAGGTTCTGGAGACTTTGACTAGGGAGTACTTGTATGCTAAGTTCCCCAAGTGTGAGTTCTGGTTGCGTGAGGTGTAGTTCGTTGGGCATCTCGTCAACTAGAACGGGATCTCAGTGGACCCGACCAAAGTGGAGGCCGTGATGAGATGGGAGGTTCCAAAGTCTCCATCCGAGATTCGGATTTTCCTACGATTAGCCGGCTACTATCGGAGATTCATACAGGATTTCTCCATAATAGTCATACCCCTGACCAGGCTAACAAGGAAAGTCGTGGTCTTTCGTTGGGGGCCTGAGCAGTAGGCCGCATTCGAGACTCTGAGACAGAGATTGTGTGAGGCGCCAATCTTAGCCCTGTCGAAGAGCATGGAGGATTTTGCGGTGTATTGCGATGCGTCCATCTCAGGTTTGGGCGCAGTTCTGATGCATAGAGGGCATGTCATCGCCTACACGTTGAGGCAGCTGAAGCCTCACAAGGCGAATTACCCGGCACATGATTTGGAGCTGGGGGCTATTGTGTTCACCCTCAAGATTTGGCATCATTATCTCTATGGAGTGCGTTGTACCATCTACGCAGACCATAAGGGTTTGAGGTACCTCATGGACCAGCCGAATCTTTGGTGGATGGACGTTGTAAAGGATTATGATTGTGAGATCCTTTATCACCCGGGTAAGGCCAAAGTGGTGGCCGACGCACTTATCCGCAAGGCAGCACCGATCAAGGATATCTGCCTGAGGATGACGGTGGTGACTCCGCTTTTGGAGCGAATTCGGGAGGCCGAGCAGGAGGCCATGAACGTGGAACATCGGAAAAGCGAGCGGATTGTGGGTCAGGTTTCCTCCTTTGACTATGACATTTGAGTGTTGTTGACTCTGCACCGTAGGGTGTGGGTCCCGTATCATCGGGGTGTGCACCAAGTATTGATGGAGGAGGTGCACAAATCTCGATTCTCCATTCACCCCGGGGCGACGTAGATGTATTGGGATCTTCGTCTGGACTATTGGTGGCCCTGCATGAAGCGGGATGTGGCATGGTACGTAGAGCGGTGCTTGAACTACAGGAAGGTCAAGGCCGAGCATCAGAGACCTCACTGAAAGATTCAGCCGTTGGATATTCCGCTGTGGAAATGGGAAGACATCACGATGGATTTTATCACTAAGCTTCCCAGGACCACATCGGGAGTGGATTCGATCTGGGTCATCGTCGATTGATTGACCAAGAGCGCCCATTTTATCCCGATTCAGGAGAGTATTTCGGCCGAAAAGTTGGTCGACATTTATATCAGGGAGGTGGTGGCGCGGCACGGGGTGCCAGTATCGGTGATTTTAGACAGGGATGTGCGGTTCACTTCCAGGCTTTGGAGGAAATTTCATGATGAGCTGGGTACTTGTCTGCATTTAAGCACCTCCTTTCACCTGCAGACGGATGGCCAGAGTGAGCGGTGATGTGTTTTATGAATAAGAAACAATCCTATGTGCTCATACAAACCCAAATGCTTGGATCTAGGTTTCTCTATTGCACATGCTTTGAATCTAAGACTTAATAACCTAGATATATCATATATAATTCGAAATTATCATAAAGAAAACATATCCATGTGTTTTACCTCTTTCAAGTAGCTTGAAATCCTTGTGATCTTCTTGATCTTGAGCTTAGAGTCACAATTGCAACTCCTCTAATGGTTCACAAACCCCACAAGCAAGAAGGCAATATGAGAGAGGGTGAGAGCTGCTAGAAATGGGCCTTAGGGTTCTCTTGGAATGAACTGTAGCCGATTTCAATAGCCTAAGGGTCTTATTTATACTTGCAGGCTACCAGGGTTTCAATCTAAACCCTAATGGACAACTTAACCACCAAGCAACCCAAGGAACCTTCTGGAATAAGGCCTTGAACGAAAATATGATGGATCCCCATCATAATTTCGTTCCCCCTTAAGTCCATAAGGCTTCCTTAGCCCAAAACATAACTATCATATATTTGACAGTTTATACCCATTTATTTAATTAATCTCTTTTAGTCACCAAATTAATTCCTAATTAATTTATGACCAACACTACCTAAATAAGTATGATTTCTCCTTTAATAAATTATTCTTATAATATATAATAAACCATAATATTCTATCTTTCTCCTTAAATTACCTTGTCAAGTTGCTTTGGTGAAGGCAACCCAAAAGGACCATGCACAATCGGGTCAAGTACATACCAAATATAGTTACGGGCTTAGACACTATTCCTACAATCTCAAAATTGGATAAGTCTAGTAACTATATCTCACATATGACTTCAGAATCTGGTTAGTAATCGTATCTCTTATTCTTTGCTGTCAACTCTGATCAGCTTGTCCTTCAGATAAGGGATCATATAATCCTCTATTCTAGATATCATGCTGACAATGCTTATTGTCCAGCACTTGTTTCTTGATCTCTGATTTGTTTGACATAGAATTCAATTGAACACATCAACCTTATTCTGACTGGGCCTGACACATAAGTCAAACCAAATCATCAAGTGGCCAAGATATCACTTTTATTCTCATAGAGTAAAAGGAACATATTAACTTCGACTCATATGCATCTATTATTTACTAATTGAGTCATGCACAACAATGTGTTTCATAACCTCAAGTTACTGATGCGTTTACACATCATCATTGCATAACCAACCAGCAAACAACAACCATCTCACTAAGTTTTAAGACTATATGATATTATCGCTTTGCAATCACTTTAGGTACAACACCATGAAGTGATACCAGCAAACGCGGGTTTATTCTAATGCTCAAATCAAATTCATAAGCACTCATGAACTTTGCAGCAAACCTTGCTATGCCCAAAACCTTTTAGACAATCTACAAACAATTCATGACAGTCTTCATTCACATCTACTTCCAAAACCTGAACAATTGTGGACCGTTTGAATAATCTTATTATTCAGGAAGTCAAAACATGCAAAATAGAAACAATAGATAAATAACTAACACAAGATAGTAACTTTACTTATAAATAACACAACTTTATTTATTCATCAAATATCAAGTGCAAACTATCTATTACACATCTCCTATCTAATCCAAACTTATATCATCCTTCATCCCAATGCTCCTAGCGTGCTGCAAGTGTTTAACCCTACTCAGTCCCTTCGTAAGGGGATAGCTAAATTTTCTTCTGATGATACCCTCTTCACAACGAGGAGTCCCTCTTCTACCCGATGTCTGATAAAATGGTATTTTATGTCGATATGTCAAGATCTTCCATGATCTCTTGGTTCCTTAGTCAAGGCAACTGCTCCTTCGTTATCACAGAAAATTTCCATCGGCTCCTTTATGGATGGCATAACTCCAAGGTCTCCAATGAAGTTCTTCAACCATATAGTCTCCTTCGATGCTTCGCTCACCGCAATGTACTCTGATTCGCACATTGAATCAGCCACGGTCTCCTACTTGGAACTTTTCCAAGTCACTGCTCCTCTATTTAGGGTAAAGACCCATCCCGACTGCGATCGGTAACTATCCCGATTCGTCTAAAAACTAGCGTCACTGTACCCTCGTACCCTCAAGTCATCACTCCCACCGAGGACTATAAACCATTCCTTGGTCCTTCGTAGGTACTTAAGAATATTCTTTACCGCAATCCAATGAGCTCTACTAGGGTTCCCCTAATATCTGTTGACCATGCTCAAAGCGAAGGCCACATCAGGGCGAGTACAACTCATAGCGTACATGATAGAGCCTATTGCGGAAGCGTAAGGTACTCGGTTCATATCAGCTATCTCTGTCTCTGTACTCGGGCTTTGAGTCTTACTCAACTTGGTATTGCTTTGGATTGGCAACTCCCCTTTCTTGGAATTTTCCATACTAAAACGCTTTAGTACCTTTTCCAAGTATGTATCCTGACTGAGTCCTATCAGTCTCTTTTCGCTGTTTCTTACTATCCTTATTCCCAGAATATAAGGAGCCTCTCTGAGGTCCTTCATAGCGAAACATTTCCCAAGCCAGGACTTGACCTCCTGCAAGGTTAAGACATCGTTTCCTAAGAGTAGTATGTCATCAACATACAATACGAGGAAGCTCACTATACTCCCACTGGCTTTTACATATATACGAGATTCATCTTCGCTTCAGAGAAAGCCAAACTCTTTAACCTTCTCGTCAAAACAAAGATTCCATTAATGAGACGCTTGTTTCAATCCATAAATGGATTTCTCAAGCTTACACACTCTATTTGGATGCTTCGCATCAACAAAACCCTCTGGCAGATTCATATACACATCCTCATTCAACTTCCCATTAAGGAAAGAGGTTTTCACATCCATCTGCCAGATCTCATAATCATGAAACACAGCTATTGCAAGCATGACCCTAATAGACTTTATCTTCACAACTAGTGAGAAAGTCTCATCATAATCAACTCTGGGAGTTTGGGTAAAGCCCTTCGCAACCAATCGCGCTTTATAAGTGTGTACATTCCCATTCATGTCCATCTTCTTCTTGAAGATCCACTTGCACCTGACTGTCTTACGACCCGGTACATTATCAACCAAGTTCCAAACTTGATTGTCATACATGGACTGAAACTCGCAGTCCATCACCTCTTTCCATTTAGTAGACTCCGAGCCTGCCATGGCTTCTTTGTAGCTGCTAGGTTCGTCCAAGTTCATTAATCTTTCATCACTAATAAACGTACCCCCTTCAGTAGTAATATGAAAACCATAAAACTGGGGTTGAACACTAACCCTATTAGAACATCTAAGAGGTAAGGACTCGTCAACGGGTTCAACAGGAGTTTCCTCCTCGGGTTGAGCACTAGTGTTAGAGGTTCCTTCATCGCTTTGCGCTTGAATCTGTTCAAGATCAATTTTCCTCCCACTATCTTCTTGGCTTATCAATTCCTTTTCTCGGAACACTCCTCTTCTAGCAATGAAGACAACATTGTCATCTGGATAGCCAATGAAACAACACTTCTCACTATGAGGTCCGAGCTTGTCATGAGTCTCTCGTCTTACGAAAGCCTCGCTACCCCAAACTTAAATATGTGCTAACGAGGGAGCTTTCCTTGTCCACATCTCGTGAGGAGTCTTGGTAACCTTCTTGCTGGGAACTAAGTTAAGGATGTGGGCGGCAGTCTCTAAGGCATACCCCCAGAAAGATATTGGTAACAAAGTCCGACTCATAATAGAACGAACCATGTCCAACAAGGTTCGATTACGTGTCTCAACCACACCATTCAATTGTGGCATTCTCGGAGGCATCAATTGCGAAAAAATTCCGCATTCTTTTAGATAGTCATGAAACTCAAGACTTAGGTACTCTCCTCCTCGGTCTGACCGAAGCATCTTTATTTTCCTGCCCAGCTGATTCTCCAATTCATTCTTAAACTCTTTGAACTTTTCAAAGGTTTCCGACTTTTGCCTGATTAGGTAGATATATCCATATCTGCTATAATCGTGTGTAAATGTCACGTAGAAGCGGCAAGCATCCCTTGTGGTGGATCTAAAGGGCCCACACACATCAGTGTGTATGAGATCAAATGGACCCTCACCCCTTTCACAAGTGCCAGTAAAGGATGACTAGGTCATCTTCCCATGTAAACAAGATTCACACGTGTCATCGTCCCTAAGGTCGAATAACTCCAACACTCCATCCTTTTGGATTTGGGCTATGCATTTCTTGTTGACATGGACAAGGTGACAATGCCACAAGCATGCTTTGTCTAGACTAGTAGACGAATCAATATTCAATACATCATTTCCTAAATTATCAACAACCATCACAGATTCATAAATCCCATTACACGGTAATGCTTTGAAATAAAAGACACCATTCAAATAAACATTAATAGAACCATTACTATTATCAAAAGAATATATGAAATCTTGTCTAAACAATCCATGAAATGAAATAATGTTTCTTGCCATATCTGGCGAATAACAGCAATTTCTAAATCTAACTGTAACCCACTACTCAACACTAAAGAATAAACTATGAATCTGGTCACAGGCGACGATCTTCTGTTTCCCATAATCAAGTTTATCTTCCCACGTTCCATTTCCCTACTTCATCTTAGACCCTGCAAATCAGAACAAATGTGGTAACCACAACCTGTATCAAGAACCCATGAAGTAGCAAATGATGAGCTATTACATTTAATAGAATGCATACCTGCGAAGGTGGGCTTGATCTTCCCATCCTTTATGTCTTGCAAATATTGAGGGCAGCTAAGTTTCCAGTGGCCCTTCTTATGGCAGTAATAGCACTCTGCTTCTTTGGGGTCAGAAGAGGGTTTGACCGAACCAGCTTTGGTTCCACTAGAAGAGGAACCATCTTGGGTCTTACCCTAATGGTGGCCCTTACATGGAGACTTTCTCCTCTTTCCCTTTCCTTGACCAATTTCCAACACGGGAGTAGCCACAGTAAGGGATGGTGCAACTGATTTGTCTTTGAGGTTGCTCTCAGTAGTCCTCAGCAATCCTTTGAGCTTGCTCAACGAGACCTCCTCCTTATTCATGTGGTAGGTCATTCTGAACTGGTTGTAACAGGGGGGTAAGGAGTGGAGGATTATGTCGATAGCCAAATCCTCATCAAACTTAACATTAAGTTTGAGAAGACGATCAACATACCTCTGCATTTTCTGCAAATGAGAGGTTAGTGATTCTCCACTCCCTATATTAGCGATGATCATGTTAGTAATGATCTCATAGCGCTCTTGCCTCGCGCTTTGGTGGTACCAGTTCAGCAAATCCTGATGCATTTCATACAGATACATGTCCTGGTAGGACTTTTGTAGCTCGAGGTTCATGGTGGCCAGCATGATGCAATGAATTTTCGTAGCATCACGCTCATGGGCCTCAAAGGCAGCAAACTCTTAAGGAGTAGCAACATCTGGGATGATCTTCTCAAGCTTTTCATCGAGGACATATTCTTTGTCCTCGTAGCGAGTGTCATGCGAATATACCTCATCTACTCGCTGAATTTGAGCCATCAAATATCACCTTTTGACATAGGTTCATCAACGAGAATGACCTAGAAGCGTTGTTGTTGTTGTTGTTGTTGTTTGCATACATCTGAAAAAGAAAAGGAACAAAGTTTGATTAGAAATGAGTCCCTAATTAAACACCCAAATGAGATATTAGGGCTAGGACCCAACAACATTATTTACAACTTAGAAAGGGATGTCATACTCTAAAAATAAATAATTTGAAGGTAAGTGAATGACGATTCACTAATTCCTCACCATGAAAAACTTAAAAGAAGATTTAAGTTTTAAATGTATTGAAAACCCCTAAATTTTTGAGATTCATTGAACTATTCAATGGCATGTTTAAATCTCGATATACACTTCAAATTTGCGACTGGGATACAGAGGATCGCAAACAAGTTGTGAATAACCATGCGAATCAACATGGTGCACTCAATGTCTCTATCACCTAATCAATGTGCCGGTAAACCATACATGCTCCATTGATCTATAATCATCATCGAGTCTTCCTTCGCCACCAATGTCAATCCCAAAATAGTGTGCCGATTAACCATGCATGCTCCACTAACGTTTGAAAAGGGTACAAAGTGTAATTCCACGGCATAGCATCATTTTCACATTTTACCCTAAAGTAACTAAGATTTGGAATTTGTAAAACATGTAGTTACATTGTATCTTACATTATACTTTTAATGAGGAGAGGATTGCCCTATCCTACCCGTTCAGCTAACGACCCTCCACCAGTCAAGCAAGCAGTGCGTGTGATTGTACACCCATTAAGCGCCATTTTATAGGCAGCAACCTTATATATATATATATATATATATATATATATATATATATATATATATATATATATATATATATATATATATATATATATATATATATATATATATTCATTAAGCTTGTAATAATATAATAGTATAGGGTTGAATTTTAAACTTGTAAAACTCTAAGGGTTTTAAATTTAAATTCTTCAAAATTAAACTTTTAATCACAAAACTCAAATTTCAAAACCAGAGGACAAGTTTTGAACTTTTCAAAACTAAAGGGATCAAAGAAAAAATAATTTAAATTAAATAATTAACTTTGTAATTATCTATATTTGACCTATCCAATTTTAGTCATTAGATAATTACCAAATAATTTTAAATAATCCATATTTATCATATAAACAACCAATATTCAAAAGATTTGAAATTATCTATTGTTTTGGCAAGGATAATCATTTAATTAGGATAAAATTCAGATTTTAACTTCAAAAATCAATTTAGGCATTAAATCCAAGTCAAAACAGCAACTAAACCCCGAAATACCCTTTACCTAACGCACGAACTCGCTAAGTAGGGGCCAACTCACCGAGTCCAGATACTGACTCGCCGAGTTGAGTCGAGCAGAGGCAAAAATAACTTGATTTTCAGCAAGTAAAACAGTTAAGCATCACATACAATTGAAACCAATCAAGGCTCTGATACCATTGATGGGTTTTATGCATAACAAACAATCTTATGTGGTCATACAAACCCTAATGCTTGGATCTAGGTTTCTCTATTGTACATGATTTGAATCCAAGACTTAAAAACCTAGATCTATCATATATAATTCGAAATTATCATAAAGAAAACAGATCCATGTGTTTTACCACTTTCAAGTAGATTGAAATCCTTGTAAATCTTCTTGATCTTGAGCTTAGAGTCACAATTGCAACTCCTCTAATGGTTCACAAACCCCACAAGCAAGAAGGCAATATGAGAGAGGGTGAGAGATGCTAGAAATCGGCCCTAAGGCTCTCTTGGAATGAAGTGTAGCCGATTTCCATAGCCTAGGGGTCTTATTTATACTTGCAGGCTACCAGGGTTTCAATCTAAACCCTAATGGACAGCTTAACCACCAAGCAGCCTAAGGAACCTTCTGGAATAAGACCTTGGCGAAAATATGATGGATCCCCATCATAATTTTGTTCCCCCTTAAGTCAATAAGGCTTCCTTAGCCCAAAACTTAACTATCATACATTTGACAGTTTATACCCCTTTATTTAATTAATCTCTTTTAGTCACCAAATTCATTCCTTATTAATTTATGACCAACACTAATTAAATAAGTATGATTTCTCCTTTAATATATTACTCTTATAATATATAATAAATCATAATATTCTCTCTTTATCCTTAAATTACCTTGTCAAGCTGCTTTGGTGAAGTTAACCCAAAAGGACCATGCACAACCGGGTCAAGTACATAACAAATTTAGTTACGGGCTTACACACTTTTCCAACAAGACCATCCAGACTTTGGAGGATATCTTGCGGGCATGTGTGTTAGACTTCGGAGGTAGTTGGGATACTTACATTCCTTTAGCTGACTTCTCGTACAACAATAGTTGTCACCCGAGTATTAACCGTCCTCTTTTCGAGATATTGTACGGGAGGAAGTGCAGGACCCCGATATGTTGGGGTGCGGTTGGTCTGAGGGTTATGGGGAGTACTGAAGTGGTACTCAAGACTACGGAGAAGATTCAGTAGGTTCGGAGCAGGCTTCAAACTGCTTAGAGTCGGCAGAAAAGTTATGCCGACAAGTGCCGTTCCGACTTGGAATTCCAGGTCGGGGATATGGTCCTCCTAAAGGTATCACCTTTGAAGGGTGTCATTCGATTCAAGAAGCGGGGCAAGTTGGACCCTAGGTATATTGGACCTTTTAGGGTTGTAGCACGGGTGGGCATAGTGGCATATACGGTAGATCTGCCAGCCGCACTCAGTCATATTCATAGCACCTTTCACGTTTACCAGTTGCGTAAATGTTGGGTGGACGATTCGGCAGTAGTGCCTTTAGAGGACATTCAGGTTGATGACAGCCTGAACTACATCGAGCGGCCAGTGGCGATCCTTGACAGGAAGTCAAAGGATCTGAGGAACAAGAGAGTGGAGCTGGTAAAGGTGCAGTGGCAGCACCGAAAGGGCTCAGAGTGGACATGGGAACCGGCGGATGAGATGATGGAGCTCTACCCAGAGCTTTTCCAGGAACAACTAGCAGACTTCAAGGACAAAGTCTAAAATAAGTGGGGGAGATTTGTAACACCTGGTTCCTGGTACGTATTTTTAAATTAATTATTTTGCATTTTGGCCTGGGACTCGGCGAGTTGGTGGCCCAACTCGTCGAGTAGAAGCGGATTGGACACGGGAGTTAAGTGGCTGACTCGGCGAATTAGAGACCGGACTCGACGAGTCCGTGCTGTCTGGATAAAAAACCTAATATGAGGGTTTTCACCCTATATAAACACCTTAACTAAGCCTCCCTTGTCCCTAACACTCTCCTAGAGTTGCATATCGAAACCATAGCCAATTGTGTGTGTGTGTGTGTTAAGGCCATTTTGGTGCTTTTGTTGACTTGTGAAGCTTGGAAGGAAGAAGAGGAGCATGAGTATTCAACTTGGGGATTGTGGATCTAGAAATCTCATCCCATCTTCAGCTTAGTCAAGGTAAAATGCTCCTGCTTTGGTCTTCCATTTGGTTATTGATCTTTAGATTGTAGAACTTGTGTGCATTTAGGGCTTTCAAGCCATTTTCAGATTCAAGGGGTCTCATGGCATAAAGGTGCCAACTTTAGGGCCATGAGAGCCCCATGCACATTGTAGGACACTTTATATGGATTTTTGAGCTAAAAACCCTATGCATGTGTATAAAGTTTGGAACTTTACATACAAAATGGATATTAGGAGGCCAGAGCTATGGTTAGTGTGTTAGACCTCATTTAAATCGACTGTATGGAATTAGTCAAGGTTGGACTCGGTGAGTTGCTCTTGGCACTCGACGAGTCGATGACCATTGTGCACCAAAACCCTTTCGGTGAATGGGTAAGTGTTAGGAAGGAAGTCCCTTGTGGGTTTAGACGTGAAAAGGGACCTGGAAGTCATGGGACTTGGCGAGTGGTATGAGCATACTCGACGAGTCCATAGCAATCTCCCAATCTTTGAAGATAGACTCGACGAGTCACAGACTGTACAAGTTCTCAAGTTGGAGATGAACTCGACGAGTTCAAGAAGGAACTCGGCAAGTTGAATGAAGGTGGTTCTGATGTTATGATTGAAGGAGAACCCGTCAAGTTTTTGCTAGACTCGACGAGTGGAGCCGGGGTTTTGTATGGGATTTGAGAAGCATGGACTCGAAGACTTAGTAGGCCAACTCGGCAAGTCAGGTCAACTAAATGTTGACTTTGACCGAACTTGGACTGGCCTTGTTTAGGGTTGTATGTGATGTGTGTTGACTTGAAGGTTGTCGTGTAGGGATCGAGGATTCGTTGGGTGTCGACTTGTGTGCCGCGGATAGTTTACATACTGCACGACATTGAGGTGAGTTACCTTCCAGTAGGGGTGAGTCTAAGGCCACAATGTCAGCCCACCAAAAAGGGGTATTTAATAGATAATGGTCTTTGTGATAATTATCTTGGTCTGGTTATGTGTTGGTTATGAGGTTTATGTGGATAGTATGTTATGTTTATGGTAGGGATTCGTTTCCCTGACAGTGGTCCTTAGGTCCCAAGGGTAGGTCAGTACCCGGATATGCCTGACTGTATGCTTATATATGTGGATTCTATGCTAGTTGTACGGGGTGAAATAGTCCCCAGTTAACGGTTGAAAGCTACCGATGTTGATTACCGGTTGAAAGATATAGATGATGGTTACCGTTTGAAAGATACCGAATATATTGTATGGTATGTGGTATGATGGGGGAGCTCACTAAGCTTTGTGCTTACAGTTTTGGTTTTGGTTTCAGGTACCTCTTCATCAAAGGGGAAAGAGTTGGCGGTGTAGCAGCGCATCACACACACACACATGTTTCCGCAAGAAGTTTTTAGGACTGGACTCTGATTTTTAACACTTATGATGTTATGGTTTGAAATACAACATTATGATTTTGTAATGGAATGTTTTATTGACAAGGTTTTGGTAAAATGTTTATTAATTGCGTCAATTCAAATATGAAATTTTTAGCCTTGAAATTTGGGTCGTTACACCCCCGTGCCTGGTAGGTGATAAATGAACCCACATAACAGCTTTATTCAACCATGAGATGTCAGAAGAACAACACGGACTACAATCAGATATTATTAGAAAATGGGTGGATGTAAAGGGGGAAGTCACATGGTTCAATTGATGGTATAATTAAGTTATAAATACCAAAACTTATTATGCACACATCGAAGAGCTTTTGGAAAGTGTTAAATATTTTTACATTTTAGAGCATGAAGGTTGCGACTTCAAGTATGAGGACGTTTAAAATCTAGTTAAAAATAATCAGTATTTCATGTAGACGACATTCTTATTATGCAAAGGTCATATTTGTAATGTTTTATGTATTGTTTTATGTGCAATGCTTCTAGGAATTGTTTTTTGTAAGGTTTTATGATTAATGTTTTATGTATTGTTTTATGTGTAATCAAGTATGATGACGTTTGGAATCTCATTAAAAATAACCCAACTTTTTTCATAAATAACATAAAATATACAAGGTATATCTAATACAGACGAAATACATATAAATAACCTAGTACAAACCTAATAGAAAAAAAATAGATATTAAATAAACGGGACATTTTTCAAAATATTTCAAGGGGCTTCATACTGGAACTCCAACCCATCACTTATTGATTTGTATTCCTCTTTACCAGCTTCCAAGATGACCTCATCAGTAGCATTTAAACAGGCGTCGTAAATTTTGGTATAACGATCATTGAATAATAGAATTTTTTTGTTTTCATTTCATACCATTTTGCTGTGATATCTAGGTTGTCACGATGGTTTTGTATAGTCATTCGAGTTCCAGTATTGAAGATATAGGTTAAATGATTCCAAAACATTGGATCATCCAACTTGCTGGTCTCGTACACATGCATATATGCACGACTTAGAACCAAGTACTCCTCAGTGATCCATGGTTTTAAAGTCATTTTGAGCGAAATAAAGATAGTAAAATTTTAAAAGTAATATATGAAGAACTGATATATCTTTAAGTCAAATGATTTTTTCACTGAAAGTAAATTTATATTAGGCTTTACGATAAACAGTATGTTTTTAATGTCCGTCCAAAGCACGTAAGAGTCAAAAAAAAAATTGTTGTCAAATTTATAATTTATCTACAATTCATAGTCCAACTTAACTGAAGAAGACAATGTACTTGTTGACAACACAAGAGAGGACTGTTTGACTTGACAAGCCATTGCACTAACTGATAATACAAGACACGATTGCTTGACTTGAAAACACAAATGGAGTTACAAAAGGGGGCCACTATAAATAGTTGTTCCTATACATATTAAATTTATTACCTTAAAATTTTAGATCTCAAATATGGACCCACCTATACCACTCAGATAGAGGATCCAAGAGGAGCTTGTTTTGGTTCATGCTTGGATTGTAATTGTAGAGGAGGATTTTCGACCAGGTCGACCACAAGTTCGCAATGGATCATTTCGGTCTCGAGTTTGTCATTTCTTTCACCATCAAATTGGGCGTACTCAATATCGAAGAGGAAGAGATGTCAAAGCCAAGTTTGTGGATTTGAAACAAGGATTTAATCAATTTCAACATATTTATAATGAGTTGGATAATGAACATCCAAATATGGATGAAGATATTATCACACAGGTGGCTATGGAGTTATACCGTTTCGAATCTAACGGTAGGGAGTTTAAGTATAAGGAAGCATGGAATAGTTTAAAGAATGTCCCTCATTTTTAATATGAATGCTAGTTAAAGAAGATTAGATGTAGAATGTTCCTTAGTTATGATGTTTTTTTACATGTGTCTAGTTAAAGAAAATTAGATGTAGAATGTTCCATTTGACTCAAATTCTTCAAAACTAATCCTACCGAGACTTTCATAGAAATGGGCTTCCATTGACTCAGGTAGTAGTTCCACAAATAACCAATGATTTGGATATGAATGAATCGGCATATAAACCAGAAAAAATTAAAAAATAATCACTTATTAATATTTCGATACAAAAAATAATACTAATGAATGTAATTTCAATAAAACTAAAAATATAACATATCAACATCCCACCAAGGAACCATAATGTCGGGTATGTAGTTATCTTAGACATAAATGTTGGATTAGGTGTCTAAGCTCATAACTATAATCGGTATGTACTTGAATTAATAGTAGCATAGTCCTTTTGGGTTTCCTTCATACTAGCAACAAGATAGGATGACCTATTGAGAAAGATGAAGAATTTATTATTTGGAATAATAAATTAATATATAAATTGATTTATTAATGTATTATGAAAATAATATATTAATTAGCAATCATGTTATTTAATTAATATTTAATCAGAAATTAATTTGGAATTAATTTTGAGATTAAAGGAATTAATTAAAAGTATATGGGCTATTTAGCAATTAGTTAATACTTGTGGTTTTGGGCTCTTAGACCACCCTAGAAGTGTTGGACAAAAACTTCTAGGGAGGCTCTAGAATTTTCGTCCAAGGCCTTACGAATGGAGACTCCATGGGCTACTTAGGCCTTAAACTAGAAATTAGGCTTTGGCTCTAAGCAACCAACAACTATTTGGGGAGCCTCAACCCCACATGATCCCGGCCTATGCTTCCAAAAACATAAGAAAGAGCCGAATTGTTGAGCCCCTCCTCCTCTATAACAACCAGACTTTCATAAAAAATTTAAACTTTTAATTTCATAACCTCAACCATAGTAAATATAAAAATCTCAATACATATCCATATTATTTTGAAGTTTCAAAGTACAAAGAGCTAAATGTGAAAACGCCGAAGAATGCATGCCACATCATCAAGTCGGGCCCTTGCCCTTATCAATAGAAGTACCCGAAACATACAAGTAAATTGTAACCACAAACTTAGTGAGTTTCCTAATCACACAAATCAAATAACTATATAATGTCTTGCTCATACATATACATATGATTCGCCATGGACTCCCTCCATGGTCTTCGACGGAAAGCCATAGGCTACCGCCATGGTCTTATATCCTCGTATCATGGGCTCTCCCCATGGTCTTGACAAGTGCCATGGGATCCCCCATTGTCTTCAAATAAGCCTCTACCTAATTAAATAACATGCTATTTCCCTTAAAACACAACCATATCATATCAAATAATGGGTCGGCCTTGGTGCCTTCGATCCATGAGTGTGGTGGGAAGTCTCACCTCAAATACTGACAGTAGCTTAATAGGTCCCGACTCCGAGTATTAGCTCCACTGAATCCCTAAACATAAGCAACTCCTTAGATTCAACCCAAAACTTCAAACCCTAAGAGTTAACCTTGGTCAATGACAAAGTCAAAGATAACACCCCGAGTTGACCTAATTCGTTGAGTTATCCTTCAACTCATTGAGTTCCCTTCAAAGGAAGAATTGTGATATTGTGATCCAGCTCATCGACTTTCCCTACAGCTTGTTGAGTTTCCTACTTTATCCGACAAAATTGTGACAAACCCAAGCCAACTCACCGAGTTCCCCTACGAACTCATCAAGTTCTCTAGTCTTCCAACACACTTAAT
Source organism: Lactuca saligna (assembly GCF_052625555.1). Classification (NCBI taxonomy): domain Eukaryota; kingdom Viridiplantae; phylum Streptophyta; class Magnoliopsida; order Asterales; family Asteraceae; genus Lactuca; species Lactuca saligna. Next base: position 302,178,565 of record NC_136420.1, on the reverse strand, counting down.
ACATTAAGCCAATTTTTTGAATCCAAGGATTCCAAACCTCAAATCCATTCCATAATGTTGTCTAGAAGGGTAAAGTTTCCAACTTTACCCTTAAGAGCCAACCATAAGGCTTTAAACACCAAACCCTAGTTCTTTAAAGAGGATCTTGACCCATTAAGCCCCTAACTTCCATTACAATGTTCCAGAATACAGATCTGATGTACCAAGGTGGACAAATCACGTAAAGTTTTCAACTTTACATCCATGCATGCTAGAAACACCCTCTATGGTCCATTTTTTGCTTCATACTTGACATATTGCATGAATGGGACATGGAGACCATTAAAGTTTGCAACTTTAAGCCTCAATAGGTCATGTAGGAATTAGATCTACTCCATCAACCCCTAGAAACCTCTTCTCCTTGTACAAATCAACCAAATTCCCAAAACTCAAGCTAAAACTTAAAGAAAAGAGATCTAATAAACAACATGCCGAGGTGATGAATTTATACCTCAAAGATATAGCCTATGATGAAGAGCTTATGGATCTAGAGTCACTCCTCCAAGCTAGGTGCTTCACTCTTCAAGAATCCTTTAAAGAACCACCAACAAACACTCTTAAGCTCAAACCACTCAATATACAAGAAGGAAAGCAATTCTAGGGTTTTCTCTAGGCAAGGGAGGCTGGTAAGGAGGCCAGCCAAAAGAAGTTAAGTCCTTTATATAGGATGCAACACCTGAATATTAGGGTTTTCACTTCTTGTTCCAATTCAATGAGTTGGGACACCCCGACTTGTTGATTTAGGTCATTAAAGTGTGCTACTATGGAAAACTCTACAAGACGAGTTTAAGCCTCCTAACTCATCGAGTTCCACTCAAGACATGAAAATAAATGAACTTATTTCATACCTGGACCAAGTGTTACAAATATCCCCCACTTGAACTAGAATTCTTCCTCGAAGTCTGCTAATGCAAAAATTTCTCAATAATGCTTCCTCGTCTTGTCTTCCAGCTCCCAGGTCCTTTCGGAGCTTCTTCGGTGCTGCCATTGCACCTTTACAAGCTTCACTTCCTTGTTTTGGAGGGCTTTCATTTCTCTGTCCAGAATCGCAATGGGATTTTCCACATGATTCAGGCCCTCATCAATCTGAATATCATCAAGTGATACCACCATCGGCTCATCAACCACACACTTCTGCAACTGCGAAATGTGAAATGTACTGTGGATTTGCCTAAGCTCCTTAGGCAAGTCCGATTGATATGTAACCTTGCCTACCCGGGAGATAATCTGAAATGGGACAATAAACCTGGGGTCCAACTTCCCCGCCTCCTGAACCAAATAACACCCTTCCTGGGTGACACCTTCAGGAATACCATATCCCCGACCTGAAATTCTAGGTTCGATGTGAGCCTATCCGCATAGTTATTTTGTCTACTTTGTGATGTTTGAAGTCGGTCGCTAACCCGTTGAATCATCTTAGCCGTCTTAAGTACCATTTCAGTACTCCCCAAACTTGATTCCTACATCTCCGACCACAAAATGTGCCTCAAACGGGAGTCGGTCAATACTAGCATGAAAAATATTGTAATATGAGAACTCTACCAGTGGAAGGTAAGTATCCCAACTTCCTTCGAAAACCAATACACATTCCCGAAGCATATCCTCGTGCGTTTGAATCATCCACTCACTCTGACCATCAGTCTGGGGTGATAAGCAGTTCAAAAATGCAACTGACTTCCCAAATCCTCATGGAATGTCCTCCAAAACCTAGAGATACAATGAACATCACGGTCCAAAACTACTGACACTGGTACCCCATGCCTAACAACCGCTTCGTTCACATAAATATTTTCTAACTTCTCTACAGAAATACTCTCGAAGATCGGAATAAAATGATCACTTTTGGTTAACGTGTCCACGACAACCCAGATGGAATCCACACCCCGATCCATCCTAGGTAGCTTCATGATAAAATCCATAGAAATCTCTTCCTATTTGTACATGAGTATAGGTGGCAGTTGTATCTTACCGTAGGGCCTATGATGTTCGACTTTAACCTTCCTATGGTTGAAACACCAATCAACAAACCAAGAAATCTCCCGTTTAATGTAGGGACACCAGTAACTAAATCTCAAGTCTCGGTACATCTTCGTGGCCCCCGGATGGATAGAAAACTTGGATTTATGTGCCTCCTCCAAGATCTTTTTCCTCACACCACCAGAAGCTGGTACCCAAACTCTACCACACTGGTTCAATAGACCCCGACCGTCTCGCACAAAAAGTGGAATTTGCCTGCAAATCTGCTCCACCTTCCAGTTCTCCTTCTTTAGTTCTTCGACCTAAGCCTCCTTCATCATATCTAATAGAGGTGAAATCACCGTTATCCTTAGGCAAACATCTCAGATTGGAGCACTCACCGCTTTACGGCTCAAGGCATCGGCTAACACATTGGCTTTCCTAGGGTGATACAAAATCTCACAATCATAATCTTTCAGTACATCCAACCATCTCCTCTTCCGCATATTCAGGTTTTGCTAATCCATCAAATACTTCAAACTTTTGTGGTCAGTGAAGATGGTGCACGGATCCCCATATTGATGGGTTTTGAGCATTCTAACACTTCCTAAGTGTACATGCAACCCTAATAACCTTGGATCTATGTTTGTCTAATTTGTCATGCAAAGTTGATTTCCAAGGTTATATTCCTATCTAGCATACATGGGGAACAATTTTAACATAAAGTATAGATAGAATAACTTACCTTGTTGTTGCTTGTGTTCCTTGAAACCTTGTGAGCCTAGCACCCCAAGTGTGATGCCTCAAATGCTTCACACAACACCAAATGCTCTTGGAAGAACTTATGAGAGAATACTCACTTCACAAAATCGGCCAAGCCCTCTTTTCTTAGTGTGTTACCGATTTGGGAGGAGATCATATTACTTATATAGTGTTGACACACCTAGGGTTAAACCCTAATGTGTCATGACTCTTCATTTCCATGACCCATGGGTTTGTAACTCCCATGGAGCATCCTATGGGTGGAACCCAACTTGATGATCCATGGAGCCTTTTAGCCCACTATACAAGATATGGATGATTTACTTAATCAACCCATATATTTAATTAGTTATCTTTTGATCACTTAATTAATTCTAAATTAATTCTTGATCAAACTAATCAAATAATATTATTAATATATTAGAACTTATAATATATTAATAATCTCCAAGCGTTATTTCTCTCATTTAGTCTATCCAATTGCATGGTGCCATGCAACCCAAATGGACCATGCCGGGTCGGGTCAAGTACATACCAGAAATAGTTATGGACTTAGACACCTTATCCAACAGTCTCCCACTTGGATAAGTCTAGTAACTATTACTGCAAGTATGACTTCAGGAACCGATCGGCAATCGTAGCTCTTTACAAGGTTTCTCGAAACTTGAGAAGATGATGGTACGCCATTTAAGATAAGTGATCATATAATCCTCTGTTCTAGATATCAGTCGGACAAATACATGGAACAATGTCTTACTTATTGTCCAACATTTGTTTCTCGATTTCCGATTTGTTTGACAAAGAACTTCATTGAACACATCAATTTAGTTCTGAACAGGCCCGGTACATAGGTCAAAACAAAATCATCGAGGGGCCCAGATATCAGCTTCTAATCCAAGAAGGAACAGATAAACTTCGACTCATATGTTTGTTCTACTACTCATTGAATTACACACAAGAGCACGATTTTATAACATCGAGTTACCAATGCGTTTTTCGTACAATCAATGCATAACCAACTTGTAAGTAACAAATCATATCTCTAGGTTTAAAGACTTATATGATATTACCGTCTCACGATCACTCGAGATAGAATTCCATGAACTGATTCCAGTGAGCGTGGGTTGAGTCCAATGCTCAAAACTTATGAGCACTCATGATTGTTGTAGCCTTGTCCCAGACCTCTACAACCAAACATGACAGTCTTGATTCATACCTACTTCCGACATATGACCGACTGTGGAGGTTTGAATAATATGTTATACCAAACAAAATTATTCTGGAAGTCAAAACATGCAAAAGAAATATAGTAAACGATCGACAAGAGATAGCAACACTTTACTCATAAATAAACACTTTTATTCATCATCAAATGTCAATTACACTTTACAAATTTCGAGATTATCTAACTACTAAATCTAATATCATCCTTTAGCCCTATGCTCCGAGCATGCTGGAGATGCTTAATCCGAGTCAGTCCCTTCATGAGGGGATCTGCCGGATTCTCATCTGATGATACCCTCTTTGCCACGAGGAGTCCTTCTTCGATCCGATGTCTGATGAAATGGTATTTTCTGTCGATGTGTCCGGATCTCCCGTGATCCCTTGGTTCCTTGGCTAAGGCAACAGCACTTTCACTATCACAGAAAATTTCCATCGGCTCTTTAATAGCTGGTACAACTCCAAGGTCTCCAATGAAGTTCCTCAACCATAACGCCTCCTTTGCCGCTTCGCTAGCTGCAATATACTCTGATTCACAAGTAGAATCTGCCACTGTCTCTTGCTTGGAACTCTTCCAAGAAATTGCTCCTCCATTTAGGGTAAAGACCCAGCCCGACTGAGAGCGGAAGTTATCCCTATTAGTCTGGAAGCTAGCATCACTATACCCTACAACTCTCAAGTCATCACTCCCACCGAGGATAAGGACCCAGTCCTTAGTCCTTCGTAGGTACTTGAGAATATTCTTTACCGCAATCCAGTGTGCCTTGCCAGGGTTCCCCTGAAACCTGCTAACCATGCTCAAGGCAAAGGCTACATCAGGTCGAGTACACGTCATAGCATACATGATCGAACCTACAGCCGAAGCATAAGGTACTCGACTCATTTCTGCTATCTCAGCCTCAGTGCTAGGGCTTTGTGTCTTACTCAGCTTGGCGCTACTCTGGATGGGTAACTCTCCTTTCTTGGAATCTTGCATTCTGAATCTCTTCAGAATCTTCTCCAAGTAGGTACTTTGACTAAGTCCAATTAGTCTTTTACTCCGATCTCTCAAAATCCTTATCCCCAAAATATAGGCAGCTTCACCAAGGTCCTTCATAGCGAAACACTTTCCAAGCCAGGACTTTACTTCCTGCAAGGTTGGAATGTCGTTTCCTATGAGTAGTATGTCATCCACATACAATACCAAAAAGCTAACTATACTCCCACTAGCCTTGACATATACACAAGATTCATCTTCACTCCTAGAAAAGCCAAATTCCTTGACCTTTTCATCAAAGCAAAGATTCCATCTGCGAGGTGCTTGCTTTAATCCATAAATGGACTTCTCAAGCTTACACACTCTATTAGGGTACTCGTTACTGACAAAACCCTCTGGCTGACTCATGTAAACATCTTCAGCCAACTTCCCATTAAGGAAAGCGGTTTTGACATCCATTTGCCAAATTTCATAGTCATGAAATGCGGCTATGGCTAACAGAACCCGAATAGACTTAATCTTGGCTACCGGAGAAAAGGTCTCATCATAGTCCACTCCAGGAATTTGAGAGAAGCCCTTTGCAACCAGTCTAGCCTTATAAGTGTGTACTTTACCATCCATGTCGGTCTTCTTCTTGAAGACCCATTTGCACCCTACAGTCTTTCGACCTGGTACATTCTCAACCAAGTTCCAAACTTGATTGTCATACATGGATTGTATCTCGCTATCCATAGCCTCTTTCCATTTGGCAGACTCGGGGCCCGCCATGGCTTCCTCGTAGCTGTTAGGGTTATCTTGACTTACTAGTGTCTCATCACTAATAAGTGTCTCACCTTCTGCAGTAATATGGAATCCATAGTAATGCTCAGGTGCACTCCTAACTCTCGTGGAACGCCTCAGAGGTACAGATTCGTCAATTGGCTCAACAGGAGTTTCCTCCTCAAGTTGAGGGCTAGAGTTTGAAGTTCCTTCACCACTTGACTCTTGAATTTCTTCAAGATCAACTTGCCTCCCACTGTCTCCTTGGCTTATAAACTCTCTTTCTCGAAAGACTCCTCTTCTTGCTACAAAGACCACATTGTCACTAGGTCTGTAGAAGAGGTAACCAAAGGATTGCTGTGGGTAGCCGATGAAAATACACCTCTCGCTTCGGGGTTCGAGCTTATCATGAGTCTCGCGTCTCACGAAAGCCTCGCAGCCCCAAATCTTGATGTGGTCTAGTTTAGGTACTTTACCAGTCCACATCTCGTGAGGAGTTTTGGCAACTTTATTTGTAGGGACTAGATTAAGGATATGGGCGGCAGTCTCTAAGGCATACCCCCAGAATGAGATTGGTAGGGAAGCTCGACTCATCATGGAACGAACCATGTCCAACAAGGTTCGATTACGCCTCTCAGCCACACCATTCAACTGCGGTGTCCTGGGAGGTGTCAATTGTGAGACAATCCCACATTCCTTTAGATAGTCGTGGAACTCTGAACTAAGATACTCACCACCTCGATCGGATCGAAGCATCTTAATGTTCCTGCCCAATTGATTCTCGACTTCCTGTTTAAATTCCTTAAACTTCTCGAAAGTCTCTGACTTATGCTTGATTAAGTAGACATATCCATATCTACTGTAATCATCAGTAAAAGTCAAATAATAACGATTAGCATCCCTTGTGGCATGTTTGAATGGTCCACACACATCCGTGTGTATAAGGTCCAACAAACCTTCACCCCTTTCACATGAGCCTGTGAAGGGTGACTTTGTCATTTTTCCAAGTAAGCATGATTCACAACTATCATTTGACTTTAGGTCAAACGACTCCAAGACTCCATCCTTTTGGAGTTGGCCTATGCGTTTCTTGCTTATATGTCCAAGACGACAATGCCATAATGATGCTTTATCCAAGTTATTATTATTAGTAGAATCAATACACAAAACATTATTTCCTAAGTTATCTACAATAGATACAGCTTCATACACACCATCACAAGGTAATGCTTTAAAATAAAGAACATTATTAAAGAAAGCATTAATCGAACCAACTTCATTATCAAACGAAAAGGTGAAACCTTGTTTGTACAATACATGAAAGGAAATAATATTTCTTGCCATTTCTGGCGAATAACAACATTTATTCAAATCTAAATTTAACCCACTACTTAGCGATAAAGTATAAACTCCAATCTTGGTGACAGGTGTAACTTTCCTATTCCCCATGATTAAGTTTATTCTTCCTTGCTCCACATTCTCACTTCTTCCTAGTCCCTGCAAGTCACAACAAATATGAATACCGCAACCTGTATCAAGGACCCAAGATTTCGAATGGGGTGAGTTATTAGAAATGATAGTGTAAATACCTGCATGGTTGGGTTTGACTTTCCCATCCTTTACATCTTGCTGGTACTTTGGGCAGTTCCGCTTCCAATGAGCTTTTTCATGGCAATAGAAGCATTCAGCCTCTTTTGGGTCAGAAGAAAGAGTAATGAAACCTTTCTTGGTTCCACTTGAAGAAGAGCCATCAACGGTCCGAGCCTTGGTACCCTTTGAAGATCTCTTTCTCTTCCTCCCTCGACTCTGCCCGATTGCCAAGACCGGAGTTGTGTCTGGGGTAGGAGTGATAGCAACCGACTTCCCCTTAAGACCTGTTTCTGCGGTCTTGAGAAGTCCCTGAAGTTTGCTGAGGGTGACTTCTTCCTTGTTCATGTGATATGTCATGCGGAATTGATCATAGCACGATGGTAAGGAGTGCAAAATGATATCTATTGCAAGCTCCTCAAGGAAGTTCACATTGAGCTTCAGCAAACGATCCACATACCTTTGCATTTTCTGCATGTGGCTCGTGACGGACTCTCCGTCCTTCATCATGGTTGTTATCATGGAACAGATGACTTCGTACCTCTCTTGTCGTGCACTTTGATGGTATCTTTCCATCAAATCTTGGTGCATTTCATAAGGGTAGAAGTCTTCATAAGACTTTTGGAGTTCAGCTGTCATGGTGGCTAACATGATGCAAGCCACCTTGGTTGCATCTCTTTCATGAGTATGAAAGGCAGCGATCTCCTGGGGAGTTGCAGTGGACTCGTCAATTTCCTTAAGCTCCTTGTCAAGGACATATTCTTTGTCCTCGTAGCGGGTAATCATCCTGATGTTTCTGATCCACTTATTGAAGTTGGATCCATCAAAGGTGACTTTCCCACATAGACTCATAAGAGTAAAGGAGCCATTAGGATTCGAGCCAGAAGCATTAGTTGAAGACATCTGAAAAAGAAGAACAAGTTTAGTTTAGATTTAAGAGAGTCCTTAATAAAACACCCAAATGTAATATTAAGGCTAGGATCCAATCACAATATAATATAACTTAGAAGAGGTATGCCGTAATCTAAGCTATACCATATTTGAAAGGTAGGTGAATGACGATTCACCAATTTCCACCACGAAAACCGAAATATTAAATATTTAGTTTTTATTGGTTTTAGAAATTCCTAGATTCTTTGAGATCCAATGAACTTTTCAAAGGCATGTTTCAATCTCGGGAGTGCCCTCCAAGTTTTGTGACTGGGATGCCGAGGATCACAAAACGAGGTGTGAAGTAACCATGCAAATCACTTGGTACCCTTAAAGTTTATCACTCAATCGATGTGCCGGTAAACCACACACGCTCCACCGATACTATAATAAACCTTAAGTCACCCTTTACCTACCTTGTTAAGTCCAAGTTAGTGTGCCGGTTAACCACACACGCTCCACCAACGACTCAGACAAAGTGTAAAGTGTAATTTCATGGATTAACACCTTATTCACATTTTTCCTAAAGTAACTAAGATTGGGAATTTAATAAACATTTAGTTACTTTATATATTCATCATACTTTGAATGAGAATTTATAAGTCCTTGTCTTACCCGTTCGGCTAACGACCCTCCACCAGTCAAGCAAGCGGTGGGTGAGAATATTCACCCATTAAGTCACCATTTTATAGGCAACAACCTTATACCCACCTTATAGACCGGCTTCGTGAATGAGGCGTACTAGCGGTAAGACGACTTGTTCTTATACATATATATATAATTATTAAATCATCATAATATAAGTATAAGGGTTGAATTTTAACTTTTAAAATTCTAGGGGTTGGAACTAAAGTTTTAACTTAACTTTACTTGTTCCAAAACTTGAGGGCAAGTTTTGTAACTTTCAAAACTTTTCATTTCTTGTAACTTATGAGTTTAATAGAGTAATAAAATGAAGACTCTTCATTTTTATAACTCTTGTGTTTTCTTAATGGTTTTAACTCAAGTGTAACTCTTGGTTTTCCATAACTTAAGGATAAGTTATGAACTCCATTAAAACACATTATGATCAAGAATTAAACTATCAAATAGGTTACAAATAATTCCTATGATCATCTAAAACATCATAAGAACAAGAACATGAATATGAACACAATCAAAAATTACATAAAACTTTGTAATTTTGATAACTAGTTGTTGTAAATGAATTAGCAAGACATTACACCACCAAAAAACAAGTTTACATTTACCAAAACAGTTTAGGGTAATGTTTCTAATTCATTTTCCAGCAACTGAATCGAAATTCTGCACTCATTCGACCCTACTCGCCGAGTGCATGAACATGACTCGCCGAGTTGGTTGAAGATACACATGGACTCGACGAGTCCCCCCTATAGACTCGACGAGTCCATTCGCAGACAGCAAATTTTCGATTCTGTTTTCAACTTTTAAGCACAAATAAGAACAAACAAGCCTAGGCTCTGATACCACTGATGGGTTTTGAGCATTCTAACACTTCCTAAGTGTACATGCAACCCTAATAACCTTGGATCTATGTTTGTCTAATTTGTCATGCAAAGTTGATTTCCAAGGTTATATTCCTATCTAGCATACATGGGGAACAATTTTAACATAAAGTATAGATAGAATAACTTACCTTGTTGTTGCTTGTGTTCCTTGAAACCTTGTGAGCCTAGCACCCCAAGTGTGATGCCTCAAATGCTTCACACAACACCAAATGCTCTTGGAAGAACTTATGAGAGAATACTCACTTCACAAAATCGGCCAAGCCCTCTTTTCTTAGTGTGTTACCGATTTGGGAGGAGATCATATTACTTATATAGTGTTGACACACCTAGGGTTAAACCCTAATGTGTCATGACTCTTCATTTCCATGACCCATGGGTTTGTAACTCCCATGGAGCATCCTATGGGTGGAACCCAACTTGATGATCCATGGAGCCTTTTAGCCCACTATACAAGATATGGATGATTTACTTAATCAACCCATATATTTAATTACTTATCTTTTGATCACTTAATTAATTCTAAATTAATTCTTGATCAAACTAATCAAATAATATTATTAATATATTAGAACTTATAATATATTAATAATCTCCAAGCGTTATTTCTCTCATTTTGTCTATCCAATTGCATGGTGCCATGCAACCCAAATGGACCATGCCGGGTCGGGTCAAGTACATACCAGAAATAGTTATGGACTTAGACACCTTATCCAACACATATAAGTAATGCCTCCATATTTTGAGGGCAAACACCACCGCCCCCATTTCCAAGTCATGAGTGGGGTAGTTCTCCTCATGAGGCTTCAATTGCCTCAAATCATACGCGATCACATGCCCCCTTTGCATCAATACAGCCCCTAATCTTGTAATAGATGAATAACAATACACTACCAAATCATCCAGACCCTCGGGCAGGGTTAGAATCGGGGCCTCATATAATCTCTGTCTTAAGGTCTCGAAGGCCAATTGCTGATCTGGGCCCTATTAAAAAGTCACATTCTTATTGTTCAACCGCATCAATAGTACATTGATCTTGGAGAAATCCTGAATAAATCTTTGGTAGTACCCTGCAAGACCCTAGAAACTCCGAGTCGTGGATGCGTTCTTCGAAACCTCCTAATGCATCACTGCCTTGATTTGGTTAGATCAACCAAAATACCCCGTGACTGATGATGTGTCCAAAAAATTACACCTCCCATAACCAAAAATCACATTTGGAGAATTTGACATATAGTCTCTCCATCCTCAAGGTCTCCAATACCTCCCTCAAATGCTGCTCGTACTGCTCCTTTGTCTTGGAATAGACCAATATATCATCAGTGAATACAATCACAGATCGATCCAACATTGATCTACAAACCCGGTTCAGGAGATCCGTGAATGCTGCTGGAGCATTGGTGAGCCAGAATGGCATCACCACGAACTCATAATGACCATAGCGAGTCCTGAAAATTGTCTTTAGTATATCCTCTTCCCCAATCCTCATTTGATGATACCCTGACCGAAGATTAACCTTGGAGAACCAAGAGGCATCTTGAAACTAATCGAACAAATCATCAATCCTTGAAAGTGGATAATGCTTCTTCATCGTTAGCTTGTTCAAATCCTTATAATCAATACACATCATGTGTGATCCATCCTCTCTTTCACAAACATGATCAGTGCTCCCCATAGGGAACTGCTTGGTGAATGAACCCTCTATCTAGTAGCTCCAGAAGCTGCATAGACAATTCCCGCATCTCAAGCGAAGCTAGACGGTATGGTGCCTTGGCTATCCGGGCTGCACCCAACACCAAATCAATACGAAACTCCATTTGCCTCTGCAGAAGCAACCCAGGAAATTCCTCAGTAAATACATCCTGAAAATCTCCAACGACAGATACACTGCTCAAATCTGACGCAACCTCAATTCTCGTGTCAGAAACATATGCTAAATATCCCGAACACCCCTGCTAGGGAAGTCTCTTAGCTCCCGTAGCCCAACAGAGGGTTGGTCCATGCGAGGCTCTCTCCCCATGAAAAATCAGTTCTCCCCCACTTAGGGTTCTAACCCTCATTAACTGATGCTCACAGTCTATCATGGCTCCATTGGGCCCCAACTAATCTATTCTAATGATCACCTTCATCCCTCGTAATGGTATCGAAACCAAATCGACACAGAACCTCTCCCCGAACACATTCGACACATTTTCTCGATGTAACCTCGCAGAACTCACAGTACGATCGTCCGTAATATCCACCTCGAGTAGGGAATCCAAAGTTCACGGAGCATCTCGGAACTTCTTACTGAGAATATGAGATACAAACGATCGGGTAGCCCCCGAATCAAAGAGAACAAGAGCTGACAAACCATTAACCAAAAAAGGTCCCTATACAAGATCATAATAGCATAAGCAAAATACTAAGGTAAAGAAGACAAGAGTTAGATCACATGCCAGCTACGACGTATGATGCTGCTTTGGCCTCCTTAGTAGTCAGCTGAAATTACAGAGTCTTCATCGCAGGAGCTTCCTCCTTGACGGGGCAGCCATCAGTGATCCTCTTTGTGGTGGGCGCAAGTGCCGCCACTGGTCCTCCTCCCCAAACCAACCTCGGACAGTCGGCCTTCTTATGACCGATCTAGTTGTAGTGGACACAAATCAAGCCTTTCTTGGGGCAATCCTAACTCATGTGACCCAAATGGCCACAAGCGTAACATCCAGAGCCCGCTGGTCGACAGGGTCCAATGTGCGGGTTACCGTACTTGGCACAACTGCCACGGTCCTACTGGCCCCTACTGGGGGGATCAAAGGTGTTAGGCTTCTTGGCCTAACCTATAGTTTCCTGGACCTGCTCCGGCTTCCGCTTCATGCAGAGCTCCAACTCAATCTCCTATTCCCGGGCCTTCTCCACCCTCTCGTTCAAGATCTTGCACCCCCGAAAAACTCACAAACTCATGATTATCATCTCTCAGCATGAAATGATAGCTAGTCTTCTTCATCTCCTCATCCGTAGCGTACTATAGAACCAAATTTTCCCTCTCTCGAAACTTGGCGGTGATTTCCACCACAGTCACGGTAGTCTGCTGCAAATCCTGAAACTCTCTCACCAAACGTTGCACCTTGATGGGTGGTGCAAACTCCCTATCAAACCTCCTCACAAACTCCTTCCATGTCATCTTAGCCATCCTGGTTGATCCCACCTCATGAGTCACCTCCTCCTACCAGTCTCATGCCCGATCCCTTAGCATACATAATGCGAACCCAACCTTGGCCGCATCAGTGCAAGAACTCAAGCACTAGGCATTCTCCATGTATGCTACCTAGCATCGGCTAGTGAAGGGATAGTGGACCTCGAAGAACTCAGGTGCCCCACACGCCTTGAACTCCCTGAATGAGAGAGCTCGGACCTCAATTTGATCTGTAGTAATCTCAGCTCGTAAGAATCTGAGCCTCTCCTCCATGATCACCATGATGCGCTCCTTGATGGTACCAAAAATCACCGGGGTAGCATCAAGGATGTCTTGAGTAACCTCAGTTGCAATAAGATCGCGCAACCTCTCATCCATGGGCTCTGCACCGGAGCTCGTACCTAATCCAGATCCTGATCCTAAACCTTGCATGATCATCACCATCGTCAAGTGAAAATATCAACCAATATAAGGAAATCAAAAGGGATTTCTCCACATCACTCTCCTAAGAGCCACCAGGTCTATCATTACTTCGGGTACAAGTCCTGTGCTTTCAGTAGTACAGGCCCAATACTACCTTCCACACCTACCTGTACCTTCCCCAAGGCCATACCTGATATCCTTAAATCACCCAATCACAAATCATAAACTCAACACTGACTCTGATCCTAGTCTTCCCTAGAATTCTCAACCCTCACCAAACCATAAAACTAGATTAATCATAACAGGTTTCCTTATGCATGCAAGTTATATACCAAGAGAATCACATAGACTGTCGAATAAAGCTTCTACCCTAAACCACAACCAAACAAGGAACAGGAATAAGGCAGACTCCCACATTCTAGGACTATGCAATCCTAAACATGTACAACTTTGAAAGCATATACTTAGCAAATAATCCATATAAGCATGTACCCATATATATAATAGCACGACTATAACATTGGTAATACTTACTTGAGCTCGGCCGATTACGTGCATTGCATTCTCTCTTTTTCTTATAAAAATTGTTTTCTAGAAATTAAACTTTTGTTTTTTTTTTTTTGAAAAGAAATTGTTACCATTTCCTCAGTTTGACTTCTGACACACTCATACATGTGTCCAAATCTCTCAAACCAAGGCTCTGATACCATCTTGTAACAGGCCAGTTTTCATAAAAAATTAAAACATTTAATTTCATAACCTCAACCATAGTAAATATAAAAATCTCAATACACATTCATATTATTTTGAAATTTCAAAGTACAAAGAGCTTAATGTGAAAACGTCGTAGAATGCATGCCACGTCATCAAGTCGGGCTCTTGCCCTTATCAATAGAATTACCTGAAACATACAAGTAAATTGTAAGCACAATCTTAGTGAGTTTCCCAATCACAAAAATCAAATAACTGTTGGGTTTTAGCCATAAGAACTTTCCTATGTGCGCATGCAAAACCCTGTTGCTTGGATCTAGGCTTTCTATCAAACATGCTTTTGAATCCAAGACTTCTAATGGCTAATTAGGTTAAACAATAACATTAATACAGATCTAGAATCATACCTTTGAGTTCCTTGTTGATCTTCTTGTCTTGGAGCTTCTAGAGTCACAATTGTCACTCCTCTAATGGCTTACAAACACCAATAGCAAGCAAGATGATTTAGGAGAGAGGAGAGGGGATGGAATTCGACCAGAGGTTCCTTGCTTTAGGTTCTGAAAGGTTGTACACGAATTCCACACCCCAAGGGCCTATTTATACCTTTAGACTCCTTAAGGGTTTCACCCTAAACCCTAATTGGATAATCTTCACTTAAGGCTATCCAAATCCATTCCATAGATATCCTTATGGACTATTTTGAGCTATCCTAAAGCTCTTAGAAACCGTCCAAAGTCCATCCTAATGGATTTATAGTCCAAAGTCTAACTATCAAACAATTGACAGTTTATACCCTCTTATTTAATTAATCTCTTTAAGTCACCAAATTAATACCAATTAATTTATGACTTATATTAATCAAATAGCTAAATATTATTCCTTATAATATTTACTCTCTCTTAACAAATCATCCTTCAAGTTGCTATGGTGAAGGCAACCCAAAAGGACCATGCACCACCGAATATAGTTATAGCCTTAGACACTATTCCAACAGTCTCCCACTTGGATAAGTCTAGTAACTATACAAGTATAATACGGTTTGCAATCGTAGCTCTCAAAGACGCTGTCAACTCTGATCTAATCAATCTTGTCCTTTAGATAAGGGATCGTACAGTCCTCTGTTAGATATCATGCTGACAATCCTATGGAATGGTTAGTCTAGCATTTAGATTTCTCGATCTTCGATTTATTTGACATAGAACTTAATCGAACACATCAATTCAGTTCTGACCGGGCCCGGCACATAAGTCAAATCAAATCATCGAGTGGCCAAGATATCACTTCTACCCTCTTAGGATAAAATTTACAGATAAACTTCGACTTATATGCATTCACTTATTCATTAACCAACTATACACAACAATGCGTTTTATAACATCAAGTTACTGATGCGTTTTCGCATTATCAATGCACAATCAATTAACAAATAATAAACCATATATCTAGGTTTTAAGACCATATGATATTATCATCTTGCGATCACCTTTTATATCGTATTCCATAAGGTGATTCCAGCAAGCGCGGGTTTATTCCAATGCTCAAAACCAGTTCGTAAGCACTCATGAACGTTGCAGCAACTCTTGCTATGTCTAACACCATTTAGACACTCTACACACCAATTCACGACAATCTTCATTCATATCTACTCCCAACATATGAACAATTGTGGACCATTTGAATAATTCGATTATTCCTAATAAACTCAATTATTCTGGAAGTCAAAACATGCAAAGTGAAACAATAGTTAAACAACTAACATGTGATAGTAACTTTACTCATAAATAAAACTTCTTTATTTAATCATCAAATGTTAAATACATTTATCTATTATACGTTTCTAATATAATCTAATCTATGCTAATATCATCCTTCAGCCCAATACTCCTAGCATGCTGTAAGTGCTTAACCCTACTCAGTCCCTTCGTAAGCGGATCTGCTGGGTTATCTTCTGATGATATCCTCTTCACTACGAGTTGTCCTTCTTCTACACGATGTCTAATGAAGTGATATTTTCTGTCGATATGTCGAGATCTACCATGATCCCTTGGTTCCTTGGTCAAGGCAACCGCACCTTCGTTATCACAGAAAATCTCCATGGGCTCCTTTATGGCCGGTACAACTCCAAGATCACCGATGAAGTTCTTCAGCCATATTGCCTCCTTCGACGCTTCGCTTGCTGCGATGTACTCTGATTCGCACGTTGAATCAGCTACGGTTTCCTGCTTGGAACTTTTCCATGTCACTGCTCCTCCATTTAGGGTAAACACCCAGCCCGACTGCGAACGGTAGTTGTCCCTGTCGGTCTGAAAGCTGGCGTCACTATACCCTCGCACCTTCAAGTCATCACTCCCTCCAAGGACTAATAACCATTCTTTCGTTCTCCGAAGGTACTTAAGGATGTTCTTCACCGCAATCCAATGTGCTTTGCCAGGATTCCCTTGATATCTGCTAACCATGCTCAAAGCGAAGGCTACATCAGGGCGAGTACAAGTCATAGCGTACATGATTGAGCCAACTGCGGAAGCGTATGGTACTCGGCTCATTTCTGCTATCTCGGCTTCGGTACTCGGACTTTGAGTCTTACTCAACTTGGCATTTCCTTGCATCGGTAGTTCTCCCTTCTTTGAGTTTTCCATACTAAAACGTTTTAGTACCTTCTCCAAGTAAGTATTCTAACTAAGTCCAATTAGTCTCTTACTTCTTTCTCTTACTATCCTTATTCCCAATATGTAAGAAGCCTCTCCGAGGTCCTTCATAGCGAAGCACTTCCCGAGCCAGGACTTAACCTCCTGCAAAGTCGGGATGTCGTTTCCTATGAGTAATATGTCATCGACATATAGAACGAGGAAGCTTACTACACTCCCACTGGCTTTGACATATACACAAGATTCGTCTTCGCTTCGTACAAATCCAAACTCTTTGACTTTCTCATCGAAGCAAAGATTCCATCTGCGAGACGCTTGCTTAAGTCCATAAATGGACTTCTCAAGCTTACACACTCTATTCGGATGCTTCGGATCCACAAACCCCTCTGGCTGAGCCATGTAAACATCCTCAGCCAACTTTCCGTTAAGGAAAGCGGTCTTGACATCCATTTGCCAAATCTCATAATCATGAAATGCGGCAATTGCTAGCATCACTCTAATAGATTTAATCTTCGCAACTGGCGAGAAGGTCTCATCATAGTCAACTCCGGGAGTTTGAGTAAAGCCCTTCGCAACCAATCGCGCTTTGTATGTGTGTACGTTCCCATCCATGTCGGTCTTCTTCTTGAAGATCCACTTGCACCCTACGGTCTTACGTTCGGGCACGTAATCAACCAAATTCCAAACTTGGTTATCGTACATGGATTGGATCTCGCTATCCATCGCCTCTTTCCATTTCGCAGACTCCGGGCCTGCCATGGCTTCCTTATAGCTATTAGGTTCATCAAGATTTACTAGTGTACCATCACTAATATACGTGTCCCCTTCGGTAGTAATATGAAAACCATAAAATTGGGGTTGAACTCTAAATCTATCGGAACGTCTAAGAGGTAAGGATTCGTCAATCGGTTCAACCGGAGTTTCCTCCTCGGGTTGAACGCCAGTGGTAGAGGTTCCTTCATCTATCGATTCTTGAATCTCTTCAAGTTCAATTTGCCTCCCACTGTCTCCTTGGCTTATGAGTTCTCGCTCTCGGAAAACTCCTCTTCTCGCAACAAAGATAACATTATCTTTCGGTCTATAGAAGAGATATCCAAAGGAAGTTTGCGGGTAGCCGATGAAAATACATCGCTCACTTCGAGCTTCAAGCTTGTCGTGAGTATCTCGTCTTACGAAAGCCTCGCAACCCCAAACCTTGATATGTGCCAACGAGGGAACTTTCCCCGTCCACATCTCGTGAGGTGTTTTGGCAACCTTCTTGGTAGGGACTCGGTTAAGGATATGGGCGGCAGTCTCTAAGTGGTACCCCCAAAAGAAGATAGGTAGTGAAGCACGACTCATCATAGAGCGAACCATATCCAATAAGGTTCGATTACGCCTTTCTGCCACACCATTCAATTGCGGTGTCCTAGGAGGCGTCAATTGCGAAACTATTCCACACTCCTTGAGATAATCGTGGAATTCAAGACTTAGGTACTCTCCTCCTCGATCGGATCGAAGCATCTTGATTTTCCTGCCCAATTGATTCTCCACTTCATTCTTGAACTCTTTGAACTTTTCAAAGGTTTCTGACTTTTGCTTGATTAAATAGATATACCCATATCTACTATAATCATCGGTAAAGGTCACGTAGAAGCGGTTCCCATCCTTCGTGGTTGATCTAAAAGGTCCACATACATCGGTATGTATTAGGTCTAATAGTCCCTCACCCCTTTCACAAGTACTCGTGAAGGGTGATTTAGTCATCTTTCCAAGTAAACAAGATTCGCATGTGTCATCTTCCCTAAGGTCGAATGACTCCAACACTCCATCCTTTTGGAGTTGGGCTATGCGTTTCTTGTTGACATGTCCAAGACGACAATGCCACAAGGATGCTTTATCCATACTAGTGGAAGAATCAATATTCAAAACATCATTTCCTAAGTTATCAACAATCATAACAGTTTCATATATTCCATTACATGGTATAGCTTCAAAATAAAAGACACCATTTAGATAAGCCAAAATAGAACCATTCTCATTATTAAAAGAAAATCTAAAACCTTGTCTATATAAACCATGAAATGAAATGATGTTTCTAGCCATTTCTGGCGAATAGCAACAATTGTTCAAATCTAAAACTAAACTATTCTTAAGCACCAAAGAATACACTCCAATCTTGGTCACAGGCGACGATCTTCTGTTCCCCATGATTAGATTGATCCTTCCTTGCTCCACATCCCTACTTCCTTTTAGTCCCTGCACATTAGAGCAAATGTGATAACCACAACCGGTGTCAAGAACCCAAGAAATAGCATGATTAGAATCGTTATATTTTATTGCATATATACCTGCGAAAGATGGCTTGATCTTTCCTTCCTTGATGGCTTGCAGGTAGTCCGGGCAGCTTCGCTTCCAATGTCCTATCTTGTGGCAGTGGTGGCACTCTGCCTCCTTCGGGTTAGAGCAGGGCTTAGAGGGATCAACTTTTGTCCCACTAGAAGAGGAACCATCTCGGGCTTTCACCTTTCGATAGTTATTTGAAGAAGCTTTCCTCTTCTTTCCCTTCCCTTGACCAATTGCCAAGACAGGAGCAGCAGACGGATTGGGAGTTGGTGCAACAGACTTGTCCTTGAAATTGCTCTCAGCAACCCTCAAGAGACCTTGGAGCTTACTTAGAGTGACCTCCTCTTTGTTCATGTGGTAGGTCATCCTAAATTGATTATACATCGGAGGCAAAGAGTGAAGCACCATGTCGATCGCCAGGTCTTCGCCGAAGTCAACGTTTAACTTGCGAAGGCGGTCGACATACCTTTGCATCTTTTGCAAGTGCACGGTAAGAGATTCTCCATGACCCATCTTAGCGGAAATCATGTTGGTGAAGATCTCGTAACGCTCTTGTCTCGCGTTTTGGTGGTACCTCTCCAACAAGTCTTGATGCATCTCGTATGGATACATGTCCTCGTAGGACTTTTGGAACTCGGAGTTCATGGTGGCGATCATGATGCAATGTACTTTCGTCGCATCTCGCTCATGGGTTTCAAAGGCGGTGATTTCAGCGGGAGTAGCAATTTCGGGGTTGATTTTCTCGAGCTTCTCGTCGAGGACATACTCTTTATCCTCATAGCGAGCAATGGTGCGAATGTATCTTATCCATTCGCCAAAGTTCGTTCCATCGAAGGTGACCTTTTGGCAAAGGCTCATCAACGTGAAAGAACTAGCAGCAGCGTTGTTTGCGTTTGACATCTATAGAAAGGACAAAGATAGATTAGAACAAGAATCCCTAATTATCACCCAATAAGAAAAATTAGGGCTAGGATCCAACAATAACATTTACACACTAGAAAAGGGATGCCGTAATCCAACATGCAAATAAATTGAAGGTAAGTGAATGACGATTCACTAATTCTCCATCACAAAACTTAAACTTTTGGTCCTAAGTGTTTTTTGAGAATTCCTAGGTTCGGATGAGATTCATTGAACTATTCAATGGCATGTTTAAATCTCGATATGCCCCTCTTGTTTGTGACTGGGATGCCGAGGATCACAAAGCGGGTGTGAATTACCATGCAAATTTACATGGTGCCTTCATTGTTACGATCACCTATTCGATGTGCCGGTAAACCACACACGCTCCACCGAACTATGATAAACAATGAATCACCCTTTGCCACCTTCGCTTAGAATCAATTAGTGTGCCGGTAAACCACACACGCTCCACTAACATCTTAGCAAGGTGCAAAGTGTAATTTCATGGGATTGCATCAATTCACTTTTCCTAAAGTAACTAAGATTGGGAAATTTGAAAAAGATTTAGTTACTTCGTATTTCTTATTATACTTTTAATGAGAGGATGAGGTTGCCCTATCCTACCCATTCGGCTAACGACCCTCCACCAATCAAGCAAGCGGTGGGTGTGAGTGTACACCCATTAAGCGCCATTTTATAGGCCGCAACCTTATACCCACCTTATAGATCGGCTTCGTGAATGAGGCCTACTAGCGGTAAGACTAGCATTTAGTTATACATATATATATTATTCTAATAACATCATATAAGTATAGGTCAAAATCTAGGGTTTGAAATTTAAGTTGTCTAAATTAAAGCTTTTAATCACAAATTTAAATTTCAAAACTATAGGGTAGGTTTTAAACATTTAAAAAAACATGGAGGATCAAATAACAAACAATTTCAATTAACAATTAATATCTTAATTATCTTTATTTGATTTATCTTTGATTTCTTTGAGGATAATTACCAAAAATAATTAAAACAATTAATTAATTATCATATAAAGAAACTAAATATTTAATTAGTTGATAATTACCTTTAACTAGATCAAGATAACACTTATATTTATCAAAAAAACGGATTCATATTGATCTAATTAGTTTATGGTAAGTTTGGATAAGATAAACACAAAGAAATCCCGAATCTGGCCCTTCCTGACGCTTGGACTCGCCGAGTGCACAAGGGGACTCGCCGAGTCAGGCCTACTCGCCGAGTCCACCATGGAACTCGACGAGTCAGTGACTCAAAACCCAAAAAATCGAATTTTGCAGGTTTGTTTCAGTTATTCAAGCAACAATTTGTAGAAAACCAATCTAGGCTCTGATACCACTGTTGGGTTTTAGCCATAAGAACTTTCCTATGTGCGCATGCAAAACCCTATTGCTTGGATCTAGGCTTTCTATCAAACATGCTTTTGAATCCAAGACTTCTAATGGCTAATTAGGTTAAACAATAACATTAATACAGATCTAGAATCATACCTTTGAGTTCCTTGTTGATCTTCTTGTCTTGGAGCTTCTAGAGTCACAATTGTCACTCCTCTAATGGCTTACAAACACCAATAGCAAGCAAGATGATTTAGGAGAGAGGAGAGGGGATGGAATTCGACCAGAGGTTCCTTGCTTTAGGTTCTGAAAGGTTGTACACGAATTCCACACCCCAAGGGCCTATTTATACCTTTAGACTCCTTAAGGGTTTCACCCTAAACCCTAATTGGATAATCTTCACTTAAGGCTATCCAAATCCATTCCATAGATATCCTTATGGACTATTTTGAGCTATCCTAAAGCTCTTAGAAACCGTCCAAAGTCCATCCTAATGGATTTATAGTCCAAAGTCTAACTATCAAACAATTGACAGTTTATACCCTCTTATTTAATTAATCTCTTTAAGTCACCAAATTAATACCAATTAATTTATGACTTATATTAATCAAATAGCTAAATATTATTCCTTATAATATTTACTCTCTCTTAACAAATCATCCTTCAAGTTGCTATGGTGAAGGCAACCCAAAAGGACCATGCACCACCGAATATAGTTATAGCCTTAGACACTATTCCAACAATAACCACATAATGTTAAGCTTATAAATATACATACAATTTGCCATGGACTCCCTCCATTGTCTTCAACGAAATACCATGGGCTGCCCCTATGGTTTTATATCCTTATGCCATGGGCTACCCCCATGGTCTTCGCATAATCCTCTACATAAATCAAATAACATACCATTTCCCATACAAGACAACCATATCATATCAAATAATGAGTCGGCTTTGGTCCCTTTAACCCATGAGTGTGATGAGAAGACTCACCACAAATACTGACTGTAGTTGAATAGGTCTCGACTCTGAGTATTAGCTCCACTCAATCCCTAAACATAAGCAACTCATTAGATTCAACACAAATATTCAAACCCTAAGAGTCAACCTTGGTCAAAGTCAAAGTCAAAGTCAACACCCTATGTTGACCCAACTCGTCGAGTTATCCTTCAACTCGTCAAGTTCCCTTCAAAGGAAAATCATGATATCGTGATACAGGTCGTTGACTTTCTCTACAACTCGTTGAGTTTCCTACTTTATTTGACAAAATCGTGACAAACCCAAACCAACTCACCGAGTTCCCTTACAAACACGTCAAGTTGTCCAGTCTGCCAACCCACTTAATGCCTTAAGCCACTTTTCTTGAATCCAAGGATTCCAAATCTCAGATCCCTTCCAAAATGTTGTCTAGAAGGGTAAAGTTCCCAACTTTACCTTTAAGAACCAACCTTAAGGCTTCAAACCCCAAAACCTAGTTCATTAAAGAGGGTCTTGACCCATTAAGCCCTGAACATCCATTACAATGTTCCAAAATACAGATATGATGTCCCAAGGTGAATAAATCACGTAAAGTTTCCAACTTTACATCTAGGCATGCTAGAAACACCCTCTAATGTCCATTTTTGGCTTCATAATTGACATATTGCATGAATGGGACATGTAGGCCATTAAAGTTTGAAACTTTAAGCCTCAAGAGGCCGTGTAGAGGTCAGATCCACTCCATTAAACCCTGGAAACCTCTTCTCCTTGGAAAACTCAACCAAAGTCCCAAAACTCAAGCTAAAACTTCAAGAAAATAGATCTAATAAACTACATGCCAAGGTGAACACTTTATACCTGAAAGATGTAGCCTTTGATGAGGAGCTTATGGATCTAGAGTCAGTTTTCCAAGCTAGGTGCCTCACTCTTCAAGACTCATTTCAAGATCCACCAACAAACACTCTTAAGCTCATACTACTCAATATGCAAGAAGGAAAAGGATTCTAGGGTTTTCTCTGGGCAAGGGAGGCTAGTAAGGAGGCCAGCCAAAGAAGTTAAGTCCTTTATATAGAATGCAACACCCAAAAACTAGCGTTTTCACTTCCTGTGCCAACTCATCAAGTTGAGACACCCTGACTCGTCGATTTGGGTCATTAAAATGTGCGGCTGTGAAAACTCTACAAACGAGTTGGAGCCTCCCATCTCTTCGAGTGCCACTCAAGACTTGAAAATAAATGAATTTATTTCATACCTAGACCAAGCATTACATCCTCTCTCCTCTCATCCTCTTGCTTAGTGTGTTTGTGAACCGCTAGAGGTGTTACACTTGTGACACTTGCTATCAAGTCCTAGATCTTCAAGGATTTCATTGTTATTACAACACAATAATAAAAGTATGTATTCTAACCTTTGGTTTTTCATTTCCAAAAATTGCAGTTACCTCTTTAGGTTTCTTGTTTTGTGTTCAATGTTTGTATGTCTAAAAGAGAAAACATAGATCAAGCATACTAGTGTTGCATGCACACATAGGATTGTTTGCTATGCTTGAAACCCATCAGTGGTATCTGAGCTATTGATTTTTCTTTTCAATTAGATTTGATACAATTGATTGAACTTGGAAAAATTAGGGTTTATGGCAATTAAATCCTAGGCCTTGTGTTTTTCCCAAATTAGGGTTTCATAACCCTGTTTTTCGAAAATTTGCTAAGGGTTTTTAACCCTTTCCTTTGGCCTCCTAAATTTTGAGATATAGGGTTTCCTAAACCTAGAGTATTCAAAAATAAGTCAAGGATTGAAAGCCTTCCCTTCCACCACAACTCATGATTTCGAAAATTAGGGTTATGGGTAGGGTTGTTATTTTTGGTAATTATCTTCTTAATTGCTTAATTAGATAATTAAAGTTTTTTTTATAAATCCCTCCCATATTTTCAAGATTTAGGGGATAAGGGATTAGGTTAAATTAATTTGTTTGATTTAATTGATAATCCTTAATTTATTTAATAAATTAATTAAAGGATTGATTAAATGATAATTATTAAATCGAAGGTTTTCAAATATTAAAATTTAAGTTAAAAATGGTTTTAATGTTCAAAATTTTAAATAGATTTAAAAAACCTAGTATTTTGAAATGTTTAAAATACACCCTTATACTATATGTAATATTAAAAGTTTAATATTTACTATACGCATAAGACAACACAGTTAAAACGCTAGTACGCATCATTCATAAAGCCGATCTGTAAGGGGAGTTTAAGGAAGCGGCCTATAAAATGACCGCCATTGGGTATTCATTCTTACACACCGCTCCCTTGATTGGTGGAGGGTCGTTAGCCGAACAGGTTTGATAGGACACTTAATTCTCATAAAAAGTATAATGGAATAAATATAGTAGCTAAATTTTTTTATTAAATTCTCAATCTTAGTTACTTTATGAAAATATAAATTTGATGCTAATCCATGAAATTACACATTGCAATTTAAAAAAGTCGTTAGTGGAACATGTGTGCTTAACCGACACACTATATGGACTAATAAAGGGTGGCAATGGGTGTCTCGTAAATTATCATTGATTAATGGAGCGTGTGTGGTTAAATGGCACATTAATTAGGTGATAACTGACATCGAGAGTGCCAAGCTAATTTGCATGGTTATTCACACCTTATTTGTGATCCTCGATATCCCAATCACAAATGAAAAGGGCATAATCGAGATTAAACATGCCATTGAAAAGTTTAATAAATCTCAAAAAGATCTAGGAATTTCATTTAAAACCTAATTCATGTAAATTTCATTTTTCATGGTGAAATTGGTAAATCGCCATTTACCTACTTTTAAATAATTTACAATTAGATTATGACATCCCTCTTCTGAATTATGAATTATTTAGTTGGATCCTAGCCTTAATATTTCATTTGGATGTTATATTAAGGATTTTCTTATCTAATCAAAACATGTCCTTTTTCTTTTTTTTAGATGTCAACTTCCAACAATGCTTCTGGTTCCTTCAACAACAACAACTCCTCCAACCACTTCTCGCTATTGAGCATCTACTCAAAAGTGAATTTTTGATGGCTCCAATTATAATGATAGGATGCATAACATCAAGATGGCTTTATGTTTCAAGGACAAGGAATATGTACTCGAAAAAGAGTTGATCAAGATTCATGAATTAAATGCTACTCCTGAAGAAATAGCTGAGTATAGGAACATTGCAATGATGCTACCAAAGTGGCATGCATCATGGTGACTACTATGGCTCATGAGCTGCAAAGGTTTTATGAGGATTATTGGTCGTATGACATGAGCAAGGACTTGATAGAAAAGTACCATCAATGAGCTCGTCAAGAGAGATACGAGATAGTAAAGTTCCTCATAACCAGAAGGATGAAGGAAATAGAGTCTGCCATGACCCACTTGCAACGCATGAAATGTTATGTGGATTGTTTACTGAAACTAAATGTAAACTTCGACAAGGAATTGGCTACTGACTTAGTCTTGCACTCATTACCTAGCTGTTATGATCAATTTATTATTACTTATTATTTGAATAAGGAGGAAACCACATTGAGTATAATGAAGGGAAAGAGTATTGCCTCCACTCCTGCCGTTGCTCCTCCCGTCTTGGCCATTAGGAAAGGGAATGGGAAGAAGAGGAAAACTCCTCCGAAACAGAATTGGAAAGGAAATTCCAAAGCAGGGTCCTCAAGCAATGGACTGAAAGGAAAGGCCAGTTCTGATCCTCCTCCTGCCTCTGATCCTTACGATGCTACATGATTTTACGGCCATGACAAGGGGCTTTAGAAACGAAGTTTCCCCAAGTACTTGCAAGTCATAAAGGATGGAAAGTTTAAGCCAAACTGAGTAGGTATTTACACTATCCTATCTAAAAACTCATCATATTCTAATTCTTGGGTCCTTGATACCAGATGTGGTTTTCATATTTTTGACTTGCAGGGATTAAAAAGAAGTGTGGATGTCAACCATGGGAAGATGAACCTGATTATAGGCAATAGGATATCATCACTTGTTACCAAGATTGGTGTTTATTCTTTAGTGCTTAGGAGTGGGTTGTGTTTAGATTTTAACAATTGTTGCTATTCGTCAGAAATGACAAGAAATATTATTTCAATACATAGTTTATACAAACAAGGTTTTAGATATTCTTTTGATGATGTGAATGGATCTATTTATGCTTTTCATAATGGTGTGTTTTATTTTGAAGCATTACCTTGTGATGGCGTGTATGAAACTGTGATGGTTGTAGACAATTTAGGTAATAGTGTTTTGCATATTGATTCACCTAATGGTTTACACAAAACATGTTTATGGCATTTTAGTCTTAGACATGTCAGCAAGAAACGCATTTCCCAACTCCAAAAGGATAGAGTGTTGGAATCATTTGACTTAAGGTCAGTTGATACATGCGAATCTTGTTTTCTTGGAAAGATGATTAAATCACCTTTCACTAGCTCTTGTGAAATAAGTGAAGGATTGTTGGTTTTCATACACACATATGTGTGTGGGCCTTTCAGATCCACCACAAGGGATGCAAATCAATTCTATGTGACTTTCACTGATTATTATAGCAGATATGGATATATCTACTTAATCAAGCATAAGTCAGAAACCTTTGAAAAGTTCAAATATTTCAAACATGAAGTCGAGAATCAATTGGGCAGGAAGATCAATTGATTTCCACGACTATCTCAAGGATTATGGAAATATTTCACAATTATCACCTCCTAGGACACTGGTAAATTTGGATGAACCTGCTAACTAAAAGGAAGGCATGGGAGGCCCTGAGTCTTCCAAGTGGAAAGAGGAAATAGATAGTGAGATCAAGTCCATGTATGACAACCAAGTTTGGAATTATATTGATAATGTACCAGGTTGTAAGACAATTGGGTGTAAATTGATCTTCAAGAAGAAGACCGGCATGGATGGAAAGGTACAAACTTTCAAGGCTTGACTGGTTGCGAACGGCTTTACTAATACCCGAGGGGTTAACTATGATGAGACCTTCTCACCAGTGGCTAAGATTAAATCTATTATGGTTATGCTTGCCATAGTTGCATTTCATGATTATGAAATTTGGCAGGTGGATGTCAAAATTGCTTTCCTTAATGGAAATTTGGCTGAGGATGTTCACATGAGTTAGCTAGAGGGTTTTGTGGATGCTAAGTACCCCCAATAGATTGTGTAAGCTTGAGAAATCAATTTATGGATTGAAATAAGGTTCTCATAGATGGAATCTTTACTTTGATGAGAAATTCAAAGAGTTTGGCATCGCTAGAAGTGAAGATGAATCATGTGTATATGTTAAATCTAGTGAGAGTATATTCACCTTCCTGATTTTGTATGTTGATGACATACTGCTTATAGGAAACGACATTCCAACCTTCCAGGAAGTTAAATCATGGCTTAGAAAGTATTTCACTATAAAGGATATGGGAGAGGTTGCTTATATTCTACGATTAAGGATTTTGAGAAATAGGAGTAGAAGAATAATTAGACATAGTCAAAGTACATATTTGGATAAGGTGCTGAAGTGTTCTAGCATGGAGAATTCAAAGAAAGGAGAGTTGCCTATATATAGAAATGCCAAACTCAGTAAGACTCACAGTTTTAGTACCGATGCAGAGATAGCAGAAAAGACTCAAGTTTCATATGCTTCTGCCGTTGGATCGATCATGTAAACTATGACATGTACTCGACCTGATATGGCTTTTTCTTTGAGCATGGTTAGTTGAGATTACGGAAATCCAAGTAAAGCTCATTGGATAGCGGTCAAGAACATTGTTAAGTATCTGCGAAGAACTAAGTACTGGGTCCTTGTACTTGGTGGCAGTGATGATTTAATAGTTACTAGATATAGTGACGCCAGCTTTCAAACAGACAGAGACAATTTTCATTCTCAATCTAGCTGTGTGTTTACCCTTATTGGAGGAGCAGTGACATGGAAAAGTTCCAAGCAGGAAATGGTGGTTGATTTGACTTGAGATAAGAGTACATTGCAGCAAGCGATGCATCGAAAGAGGCTATATGGTTGAAGAACTTCATTGGAGGGCTTAGAGTTGTGCCAGCCACAAAGGAGCCAATGGAGATTTTTTGCAATAATGCCAGCAAGCGGTTGCCTTAACCAAGGAACCCAAAGATCATGGCAGATGTAGACATATGAACAGAAAATTCCATTTTATCAGATATCGAGTAGAAGGACACCTCGACGTAAAGAGGGTATCATCTGAAGAGAATCTTGTCAATCCCCTCGCAAAGGGTCTTAGTATTGTTAAGCATGTTCAACATGCGATGAGCATTGGTCTGAAGGATGATATTAGTTTTAGTGATTAGATAAATAGATATTTAGAAACCATTGACAAATAAATGTAATTGAAATTTGATGATAAATAATAGAAATTTATTAATGAGTATCATATACTATATTTTGTCAATTGTTTATCATTGTGTTTCACTTTTGCATGTTTTACTTATAGAATAATTGGATTAATCAAATATCCGCAGTCGATCACACTTTGGAAGTAAGTAGTGAATTAAGGTTGTCATGAATTGGGTTGTAGATTGTCTAAGAGTTTAGACATAGAAATGGTTTGATGCAACATTCATGAGTACTTCTGAAATGGGGATTTAAGTATTAGATTAAACCCACACTCAGTGAATTACTTCATGGAATTAATCACAAGTAATTCTAAGATGATAATATTGTATAATCTTTAAACAGAGATATATAAGTTGTTGTTTACGATTTGGTTGTGCATTGATAATGCGTAAATGCATCGGTAACTTGATGATGTAAAATGTATTATTGTGCATGATTTGATGACTAAATAGTGCAAGCATATAAGTCAAAGTTTATCTCTTCCTTTTTCCCTAAATAGGAAAAAGCGATATCTTGGGCCCCTCGATGATTTGGTGTTGACTTATGAGTTGGGCCCCGTCAGGATTTAACTGATGTGTTCAATTGTAGTTCTTTGCCATTACAAATCAGAAATCGGGAAACAAATTATTGGACAATGAGAATCATTATGTTCAATGTCATTTGTCCACATGATATCTTGCAGAACAGAGGGTTATATGACCACTTATCTTAGGACACATTACTAACTAGGTCAGATTTGACAACGGCTTTGAGAGCTACAATTTCCTAATCAAATTTTGAAGTTATACTTGAAATTATAGTTATTAGACTTATCTAAGTGGGAGACTGTTGAATTAGGTGTCTAAGCCCATAACTATAAATGGTATGTACTTCAATTGATAGTAGCATAGTCCTTTTGGGTTACCTTCATAATAGCTACTAGACAGGATGACCTATTGAGAAAGAGGAAGAATTTATTATTTGGAATAATAAATTAATATGCAAAATGATTTATTAATGTATTATAAAAATAATATATTAATTAGAAACCATGTTATTTAATTAATATTTAATCAGTAATTAATTTGGAATTAAGTTTGGGATTAAAGGAATTAATTAAAAGCACAGAGGCTATTTAGCAATTAATTAATAGTTGTGGTTTTGGGCTATAGACCAGCCTTGAAGGGTTGGACGAAAACTTCTAGTGAGGCCCTAGAATTTTCGTCCAAGGCCTTAGGGTTTCCTCCAGCAAACCCTAGCTTTGGCTCTAAGAAACCAACAACTATTTAAGGAGCCTCAACACCTCTTGATTTTGACTTATGCTTCCAAAACCCTAAGAAGAGTTGAATCCTTGAGCTTCCTCCTCCTATCTCCTCTCATCCTCTTGCTTAGTGTGTTTGTGAGCCATTAGAGGTGTTACACTTGTGACACTTACTCTCAAGTCCAAGATCTTCAAGGATTTCGTTGTTATTACAGCATAACAATAAAGGTCTATTCTAACACTTGGTTTGTCAAGTTTCGAAAATTGCAGTTACCTCCTAGGGTTTCTTTTTTTGTGTTTAATGCTTGTATGTATAATTGAGAAAACATAGATCCAACATATTAGGGTTGCATACACACATATGATTGTTTGCTACGCTCGAAACCCATCAATAAATTCCCTCCAACCATAACCATCTTCCAGAAGATGGCAAACAAAAAAATTTTGGATGCAATATGGTATAATAATTAAAAAAGCACTTATAAGCATAACTTTATAAATACTTACTACTTCATCTAAACAGTCGTTATCTGTATGCCCAAACAACGAGCTCCAAAACTCTCTAACTAATACCAAATTGTAGAAAATTATGTTGCACCTTATATGCATGAAAAAAATTCTTTTTCTAACACAACCACACCACCTTCTATGTAAGGTTGTAGGTGCAAAAATGAAAATTCATGATCAACAATGAATACCGGACGAGGGGGGTGTTGATCTGGTAGCAACCTTTTTCTTTGTTATTCGCTTTGGTGTCGTGTGTACCTAAAACATATATATAATTATTTTATTAAGGTTTGAAATAATTTTTTTTCTATATTAGCTTTTAATGTATACATGTGTGAAAGGACTACACACAAAATTTGATGGATTATGAGGCTAGGGCTACCGGATGGTGTAGCTTCATTATCATCCAAAACATCCTCATCGAAGTGATTTGATGTCTGACCCCTACGTCGGACACCTCTTCATCTAACACCTACATTAATACCATTAAATTATTAATAAAATATACGTATTTATTAACAAATTATATCATATATATAGGGTATCACTAACCTTTTCATTAAAAGAATAATTTGTTTGAAACTTTGCCGGTTCATCAAAATTTATGTTGTTCCATAAATTTTCCTCATACACTTCTTCGACGTTCACCTCTATGCGTTGTCAGTTCAAATACACCAATTGCTCAAGTGCAATTAACCGATTAGCCAAGTCTTCTAAACTTGATTTCCCACTTTGTCTTGCTCTAGCTTCGGATCGTCCACTAGACGATACTCTACATGATGATTCATCTTGCCTCCTAAAATGCTTCCATACTCATGATGGAACTGAATGTGGTTCACCATACACATACTCTTGACATGACATATAATAAGAAAATTTTATCTCCTCATCGCTGGGTGTCATCCTATGTCTTGGACTCCTTCCATCCTAAAACAAATAAATATATGTATAATGTTAGTAAAAGTTCAAAAAAATTATTTAAATAAATTAAAAAATATACAAACCTTTGTCACATAAAAAATCTTGTTTCATTAACCCATTTCAATTTTTTAATGCACTCCAATGCTTCATCCGAGGTGTATCTTTGTTCTTACGCAACGCATAAGTACCTCGAACATATGGAACCATCTCATAAACCCATATCTACAGTTTTGCAATTATATTAATAATGATTAAAACAACTAAACTACTTGTTAAATTTTATAAATATATAAATATGTATGCCCTAAATGGTGTTGTAAATCCAGAGACTGAGTATTTGAAATTTTGACAAGGCTCAGGTAGTGATAAATATTTATTGATTTTGTTCCACGTATCGTCAAGATCACCGTAGGTGAACACCCAAAAATAACTACACCAAGCAAAGATACAATATAAAAATTTTAATTAGAAAAAAAAAATTACCATAAAAAATAGAAAACTTCAAATTCCACAAATAAGACATGTTCCACACATTCATGTTTTCAACAAAAAAGGCAGTCTTGTGGCTCACGATCACTTACTTATTTCCCCCAAAACCCTTCACACAAAGCTTATATGCGACATGCTCTCATAGTATCATTGTCGGTAGCTACTAAGAAGGGCTAATTAAAAATGAAACTTTTCAAATCACAGATTTTCACCGAACTACTTTTCTGGTTTTAAAAGAGATGTTCCCGTAGTAAACATCTTTTTGAACTACTAAGTTTTTTTACACTTTTTTCCTATCATTTTTGCATAAACTCCAAAATTAAATCTGGTTATCAAACAAAACTATTTGGGGCGATAAATCATTTTAGTATCTCCCACTTTAAATTACAACCGCTTTATTCTGTCTTGAATACTACTGTGTCTGGTCGTATCTGATAAAGAAACGTTCTATGAAATAGTAAGCCATCCGCTTGGAAATGAGGTACGTCCAACAAATAACCAAAAAATGATTCTAAATGTTTCTCGTTGGGTGTTGTGATATGTCTCCGACTTGACTCCGTCTTCTTTGGTGACTGAAGAAGAAAGGCTGAGGATCATAGTACAAGAGAAGAAATTTGTTAGTCTTCGTATGGGAGGGTCTCTTGGAACAAAGCGTTGATGGTCAAGTTAGTTTTTTTCTTGAGAGAACAGAGATCTTGCCTATTCAAGTGGAGGAGACAAGTAGAAGATTGTCGATCCCTTCTCTTGAAGGAGAATGAACCTTTTTATACATGTATGTGAGGGAACATATCCCCAACAACATCCATTACCTTTTCAGGTCCTGCAGATCGTGGACGTTTTTTATTAGTGGGACGTGCCACATACAGTGTTGTTTACTATTGGTGCAGCGATGTTGGGAGGTGGGATTCAGAGCACTATCCTTATCTCAGTGGGAGCCGAAATTACTCTTCTGTTTGGTGGGAGATGTGGGCCCCATTTCTGGAGGGTTGGCCCTGATCATCGGAATACAGGGATGAGTACGCAAGGGTTCTTAGGTGATGGTCCAAGTCTAGCACTCATCCAGGTGGCAATCCTTAATCAGATTGCTTTCTAGTTGACACATCCATTACCCTTTGATGTATTCTTGGTGAGATACGTCAACAAGTCCCCTAGGCTAGTAAATACTAGCATTTTCTCAGGCTAGCTGAGTTGTTCAAGCATGGACTTGAGAACGTGTTTGGTGAGAATGGTTCGTGATGCATTTCTGACGTAATAGAGTCGTTCTGGACAAATAGTTTCCGCCATCAAAGCGGTTTGGTTCCATCGCTTTGCGACTTATATAAGGGTCCCCTATTTTTAGTCTTCGTATGGGAGGGTCTCTTGGAACAAAGCACCGATGGTCAAGTTAGTTTTTTTTCTTGAGAGAAAATATATCTATTCTATTCAAGTGGAGGAGACAAGTAGAAGATTATCGATCCCTTCTCTTAAAGGAGAATGAACCTTTTTATACATGTATGTGAGGGAACATATCCCCAACAACATCCATTACCTTTTCAGGTCCTGCAGATCGTGGACGTTTTTGATTAGTGGTTATGTGCTGCATTTCTTTGTGTATCAGCCATCTCGTTCTCCTTTGTCACTTTTTCTTTCTCCTACGCCTTTCTTCTCTGATTCCTGATGACCTTCACCAGATCTGGAACTGCCCCTACGCATGAAGAGTGTAAGTCTCTTCGGTTCCATTTTAGGTTTATGCGTGAGCATGGAGTTCAATTCCCTCTAGAATGGTCTACGATCTATCAACCGTCGGCGAGGAAGGTTAGTATTCTGGTGGCAATTTTTGAGGCCAAATTCGTCTTCCTGTTTCGGACTTTTTCGACGAGGTTATGCGAGAATATGGTTTCTCTATTCACGACTCGACCCCATACGCTGTGAACAAGATAGTTGTGATTGATTTGGGATGTAGGGTGTTGGGTGCCCTTCTCATATTTTGAGTATTCTGATCTTTCTTCAGTTCTTTTACCCATTCGGGTGTTCACACCTTTTACCAGCGCCGCAGTACGCACTCATTTATAGTTAACCAGAAGGCTCATCGGAAGAACTGGTAGGATCAATGGTTGTGGGTTAATGGAGATTTGGTCGGACCTGGATATCCACATGTGCCCATGGCTTCAGATTGGTAGCCCAAATTTTCGGGAACCAGTTTTTCGGTGACTCGAATATTAAGAGGGATTTGTTTCAATAGAGAGCGTTACCTTCCTACCCCCAATTCTTCCCTTTTTTATTTTATGTAAAATTTCTTTGCTGAAACATAGTGGGGTTTGCTTTGTTATCATTGCAAGTAATGAGAAGCTTTTATCTCTTTAACAAGTGTTGTGGGGGAATTTTAAAGGTGATCTTTAGTATCGCGAAGTCCCTCTAGCGGAGACGCTACTAGCTCCGGCCGGAGTCAGCCGGATTTTTACAACCTGTTCCCCAACTACTGATCCTGGGTAAAGGCTTGTTTCTATGGTCTAACCTAGTCTAATGGGTTTCTCAACAAGCCCCCTGGTCGGAGAACTAGGCGCAGCCAGCAACCAAGTGTCTTCCAAACATCGGTCAGTATGCTTATCGAAATTAGTTGTCATCAAATGTGAATGATCTTCAGTATGTTGCTGCCTAGGTTACTCCTTACTTGGTGGCAGTTGTAGGTTGTCTTCATTATGTAGGGGTTGTTTATCGGAATTAGTTGTCATCAAATCAGAATGTGACGAGCTTGCGAAGAAGGTTTGGGTTCTCAAGGAGCGACACAACTTTGATGAATGACTCCTCGTACTGTCCATGGAGAAATATGATGTCGAGGATCAAGTGGAAACTCTAGACGGGGAGTTCAATTGTTTGTCCCAGCAGGTCGAAAGTTTGAGCTAGGAAAACAAAGTATTAGTGGAGCGATTAGCATTGTGGGACGATCAGTTGGCGGCTGAGATTTCTCGGTGGAAGATCTTGGAGGATGATTTGGCTTGGGTCCTTTAAAATGGGGTAGTTCGTATGGTGGACCGTGTTGTCGAGAGTAGTGAGGTTGTGCTTGGGATCTGACGTGTGAAGGCCGCATGTGTGGCTGTTGGTATAGAGAATGGGAAGCAGGTCATGTGAGGGTGGCGGGCTAACGATGGTCATGGCTTGTCTAAACCGAATGATGTGACACGATCTGTTGAAGTGATGCAAGCTTCTAACAGGGCTTTTGCCGAGATGGATTTTTTTTCCTATCTTCGTTTGGGGGAGCTCGGTATTGCTGACCTTCGCCAACTATGTTTTAAGGAGGAGGAACTTGCTTCAGACGGTGGTGTCGAGGGTGCTGCCATGACTCATCCCTGCCAGCGTTGATCTTTTTTGTATGTTTTTGTGTGTTTGTTGCTTTTTTTTGGTTTTTTATGTATTTCTATAAAAAAAAAATTATATCTGCTCTATGGGGTCTTTAATGTTGTATGTTTAAAGACTGATTAGTTTTTCGTAGCGTTCACCCATTTTCATGAGTCTTTCTTTTTATTTAGAAAGGTGCCTCCCTAAAGAATGTTTTGTGGGCCTTGGTCTTGGCTTTTGGTAAACTGGCCAATTGCCTATCTTTTATGGATGCTTAAAGTGAAGGGGAAGGTTTTGATCCTTCGATCCCTTCAAGTATATCTGGTTCAAGAGCCTAGAGGCTTTATTACTGTTTGAATTGACATGTTTACAGAGATGGGTTATAATCTTCTAAGATTTATGGTTGCATGTTAGCGATTTGCTTTGCTCAAATAATGTGGTGATCAGCCCATATTTCCATTTGGTAAACACGCTCAAGTTTTTCTCTCTGTTTTTTTATACATATACTCGTATGTGCGTATGCTGGTACATAAAGTTGGTCACTGTTATTTTATTCAGGGCTCATGAAATTTATTGATCGGAATGTTTTGGTGACAATTGAAAGATAGTTGTGTCGACACTTGGCCAAGGTGTAGTTTCTGGGCCTGTGGGCCAGGCACCACTACATTACTTATTTTTATGAATAAAAATGATGCATGTTGTGCACATTCCATGTCCGAGGTATCGGCCTCCCAGCTTATGCTTCTAGTGTATATTCTTCGTCCCGATGTGCCCCTACTACCTTGTATGGTCCTTCCCGCGCCACACTTTGCTTGCCCATTAGCTCCGAGTGGCTACATTCATTCTTCCCTAGCACCTATTCTCCTATCTTGATGTTCTTTACCGGCACCCATTTGTTGTAAAAGTGTTTTTCACAGGCTTTGTAGGCTGCTTGTCTTAGTTAGGCGGCTTCGCATTTCTCATCAAGCATTTCAAGTGCTTGTTGTCGTTCTGACTCGTTCGAGTCTGCGTCAAAACTAGTTAACCACAACGATTCGCTTAGAATCTCAAGTGGGAGCACCACCTCTGTGTCGTATGTCAGGCTGAAGGATGTCTCTTCTGTTCTTGACCTTGCGATGGTACGGTACGACCACAACATTGTTTGCAGTTCTTTCGCATAGGCCCCTTTTGTTTTCATCAGGCGTTTCTTAAGCCCATTCACAATGGTTTTTTTTTTTGATATTTTGGTATAGCCGTTCACCTGGGGGTGCGCAACCGAGGTAAAGTGAAGGTGGATCCGTTTCTCTTCGCACCATTCTTTGAAGGGACTTCCCTCAAATTAGGTGTCGTTGTCGCTTATTCGGACTTTAGGAGTGCCAAACCGGCTTAGGATGTTCTTCAACATAAACCAGATCATCTGCTTGCCCATGACTTGGCTAAGGGCTCCGCTTCTATCCATATCGTGAAGTAATCAATTGTGTGCAGTAGGAACTTTAGTCCTCCTGGGGCGGACAGGAAAAGTCCTATAATGTCAATTCCCCATTAGTGAAAGGGCCATGGGTTGCAAATGCTAGTCAAGATTATCGCTGGCTAGTTCTGGAACGGGGCAAATTCCTAGTATTTTGGGCATTTCTTGGTAACTTTGGTTGCGTCTTTGTATACATAGTTCCAATATACGCCTAAACGAAGTATTTTTACCGTGAGTGCATGTTCCCCCTCGTGTGCTCCCACTTCACCTGAATGGCTTTCCTCCAAGAGGGCTTGTCCTTCACCGTGCGACATGCATCCGGGTCATGGAACTAGATATCCTCTCTTGTAAACCTGCATGCCTTTTATTGTGAACTGGGTGGCTTTGATCTTTACCTGCCTGGTTTCTTCTGAGTCGTCCGGGAGGATCCTATGATACAGGTAGTCTAGGTACAGTTTTGTCCAGTCCAACTCATTCTGCGATGTCATTGACTTGCTTGTTTTTAGTGCTCCTTTGCTTGAGGACTTCAACTAATACTTTCTTAGTTAGGTGGTCGAAGGATGTCGAGGCTAACTTGTTGAGAGCATCATCTCTTGTGTTTTCCCCCTGGGTGTTTGTTTAATTTTGAAACTTTTGAATGAGTGTGCTAGTTTCTATGTCTTTTCCATGTATATTTGCATCCTTTAGTCTTTGGCTTCATATGTGTCGTTGATTTAATTGGTTACTAGCAGCAAGTCTCTAAAGTCTCGGAGGTGTTTTGCTCTGTCCTCTTGTGCCAATCTGAGGCCCGCAATGAGTGCTATGTACTCGGCCTTATTATTTGAAACCTAGAAGTCAAACCTTAAGGCATATATTTGATGGGTTTTGAGCACTCTAAGGTGTTGTTTGTTTTTCCGAAGTGAAACTATCTGAAGTCTGCGGACCACTTCTGCAGACCTCTGCAACAGAAGAGGTGGACCAAACAGTTGCAGACTGTAATGAGAAGAGTGTTTGTATTTTTAACATCTGCATGCTGTTGTAGATATTAAAAAATTTAAAATAACGTGATTTAATAAACCAAAATACAAATTTGATCATCAAAAAATGAAACTACATAAAATACAAATATGATCATCAAAAATCAGGATTTTTTTTAAATTGATGTACTCATTGAACAAATCACTACAAAAATCATTTTCCAAATCTAGAATCATCTTTTACTTTTCAAATCACAAGTAGGTGGACGGTGATTTTCATATCAAGAGTCTTCTCATGCCCCCATGTAGTTCTAACAAACCTAGTAAATAGCTTGGTGCTTGTTCTTTCCCTATCTTTAGAACAAAGCTCCATTTGGTTCTTTTTTTTTTCTTGAAACAAAGCCTAAGAAACGACATCAAGTCACCACAAGAACAAATTAACATCATCATTAAACAAAAATCACATGGCTTCTTCTTTAAGTTATTTCCACAAACACCTTGGTCAAAATTTTCTTGAAGATTGTCATCATCAAAACACATACCTGGCTTTTTCATTGATGCTCTATTTTTCTAATATTTTATCAATTTAAAAAAATGAAATTAGTCGATAATCAATGGGTATTGCAGGACCCCAAGCAGATGCACTGCCTTCAACAACAAAAAACGAAAAAAAAAACCCATGCATGCGATGAGGGACTGCCGGAAGGGGGCTGCGCCGGTGGGGGTTGCGCCGGAAGTGGTTGCACTGGGAGGAGTGTGGTCGACGGGAGGTGGGAGATGAGAGGTGTTTCGATCGACTTCTTGGAACGAGAAGTTGTGGGAATAATGTTTTGGCCGCTTTTTTTTAGGTTTAGGTTGGTTTGAAGAGGTTAGAAGTAATTTTCAAGTGTTGTCCCAAGGAGAGGACGAGAAGAGGCTTTTAACTTCGAAGTATGCAAAAAAACAAATAGCTGCGGAATAGAAAGTGTTGTGTGTGTGCTGTGTCGCATAGCACAAAGAGGTTTGAAGAGGTTTTTAATAAAAAAAAACAAACACCACCTAACAACCTTAAGGTGCACATACAACCCTAAATGCTTTGGATCTATGTTTTCTCTAATTATACATGCAATTTGATTTTTCCAAAGCATTAACCTAACTAGTATACAAAACTTTCGTACTTGTATAATAGAACTAGTTAGATAACATACCTTTCTTGTAGCTTGTTACTTGGAGATTCAAGAGCCTGGCACCAATAATTTGAATGCCTCAAATGGAACCATAAATCACCACTAATAATTGGAAGACTTGAGAGAGACAGTATGCTTACACACAAAATTGGTGATGCTCTTGCACACACACACACACAATAGTGCCGATTTTAGTAGCTAAAGGAGTCCTTATATAGTGTGACACAATTAGGGTTACACCATGCAAAAACCTAATGTGCATGAATTTCCACATTCCTTAGGCTCCATGGGTTTTAACCTCCATGGAGTATCCATGGGTCATCACACGGGTTTAGCCCAACATAAAGAACTATAGATCATAAGCCACTTTATAAGAATGAATGATTTACACAATCTATCCCCACATATATAATTAGTCTCTTTCGATCACAAAATTAATTCCAAATTAATTATTGATCAATACTAATTAAATAATATGATTTCATATTAATATATTAGAACTTAAAATATATTAATAACTCATAAATAACCTCTTCTCAAAAATCCATCCTTACAAATTGTTCCGGTGAAATGCAACCCAAATGGACCATGGTAAATTGGGTCTAATACATACCAAATATAGTTACGGAATTAGACACCTTATCCAACAATATTATTTCATCTACCCTGGGATTTTTCAGGATTAGGCTCGTGTCTGACCCTTCCTTACTTGCTTCACCATCGGTGTGTAGATCCCACACATCTTTCCTCGCCTCGGGCTCCAAGGGATTTGCCAATACGACCTTTGGTATTTCTACGGATAAGCACCAGAACTGGCCCGGTCGGAACTGGAACGGGAACCAAACTTGGTGGAAAATAGGAACAGAAACGGACCGCCAGTTCTACCGGTTCTTGTCATGTCTTCAATGTTGGAACCGGTCCTCAAGAAATAGAAACATACAGTTTCGGTTTTTGCCGATTCTACCTATTTTTTTTGGTTCTACTAGTTCCTGATTCCAAAAATCCACAAAAGTATCATCCCAGTCCTGGCCCGATCGATTCTATCTAGTTCCGGATCCGGTACCGGTTCCGACCGGTTCCCCGGTACTAATGCTTATCCTTTGGTATTTCTCTAAGTATGTTTGGTATCTCTACTAAGAACTCCGTATGGGCCTTAATGTTGATCTGCGGGCGGTAGTCTATGTCATGCTCCCCAGCTCTATTGCCCATTTTGCCAGTCGCCTTGACTTTTCAGGCTTTAACAGAATCTGTTTTATTGGAAGGTTGGTCAGTACTTTGATTTTGTGCCCTTTAAAGTAGCATCAGACACACCAAAATGTATAGATTAGAGCCAACACTAATTTCTCCAAAACTAGGTAGTTGATTTTGGGGCTTTTCAATGGCCTACTTACGAAGTGTATTGGTAATTGCTTCTTATTTCTTTCTACCGTTAATGTCGATGAGATGGCTCCATCGGCCATTGCAAGGTATACTTGTAGAGTTTTGCCTAGCTGAGAGCTCTCCATTGTTGGTAGCTAACGGAGAGCCTCCTTTAGGTGTTGGAGGGCTGTGTCGGCCTCTTTTTTCCATTTGAAGTGGTTTTTTTCGACATACGCTTTCAGGGTATGGAAAAGCGGTAGGGCCTTTTTGGACGATCTGGATATAAATCAACCTAACGTTTTCAGCCTTCCGTTGATTTCTTGGACCCATTTTATGTTGTGTGGGGCCCTGGAGTCGAGAAATTCCTAGATCTTGGCTTGGTTTGTTGCAATCCTCTCTTTGGTTATCTGGTAGCCAGGAACTGGCCCTCTTCCACCCCGAAAGTCCATTTTATCGGCTTGAGTTTCATTTGTGCTTGCACCAGGGTATGGAGGGCCTCCTCGATGTCTCGGAGTAACGTTGTCTTATTGCAACTTTTAATGACCATCTCGTCGACATAGACCTCCACATTTTTTCCAATTTGTTACACGAAGACTTTGTCCATTAGGCGTTGGTATGTTGCATCAGCATATTTAAGGCCGAATGGAATTTTATGGTAACAGAACGTGCCCCGGTTGGTGTGGAAAGTTGTCTTTTCCTCGTATTCCTGGCGCATCTGAACTTGGTGATAGCCTTTATATGCGTCAAGGAAACATTTAAGTTGGAAATCTTCCAAGGATTCTAGCTTCTGGTCTATCTCCGGGAGGGGATAACGGTCTTTTGGGCATGCGTTGTTCAGATCGGAATAGTCAGTGTACATTCGCCACGAGCCGTTGTTTTTATTTACCATTACTGGGTTTGCTATCCATGTCAGAAATATTGCTTCCCAAAAGATCCCCGCGTCCACGAGCTTCGCAACCTTATCATTAATGTCCTTGTTTCTATCGCTTGCATTCCCACTCTCCTTTTGCTTTACTAGGACACTACTCGTTACAATGTTTAGACTGTGCTCGATGATCTTTTGGTCCACTCCATTCATATATGTAGGCTGCCACGCGAACACCCTGAAGAATCGTGTTAGGAGTGCAACTGGATGAGCTTTGGTTTTCGCCGAGAGATAGGCCCTGGTCTTTTATTTCTTGTTTGTGGTGTCTGCTATGTATTACTTTCTTTTCTAATGGGTTGTTTGGTTTGGATTTCATAGGGGCTATGACCAGGTTTGATATTGCGACGATTTGGTGGCACGTATGCCTGAGTAGGGTACTGACGACGATAGTTGTTGATCCTGACCGTGTGCTAAATTTGACTATGTTGTGAATTATCGATGGCACGGCTTGCAGCTCGAAGAGTACCAGACGTCCTAACAATATGTTATGTTCTGTTGGGTGGCGTACTACGGAGAATTCAATGGTTTATGTCATGCTCTCTCCTCCTTCGTGGCTGGCTAACGTGAGTGGGAGGTCTGTTGTTCCGAGAGGCCACATGTTATATCTTGTGAAACCTACTAAGGGTACGCCTGTTGGGGGCTTCAACTCCTCCTTCCAGGATTCTAATAGTTACCAGAACCAATGTTCGTATAGAATATCTGTGCTGCTCCTGTTGTCTATGTAGACTCGGTGGATTGGTTTCTGACATATACAAGCAGTTATGAAAAGTGGGTCTTTGGGATTCCACTCTTGAGGTCTCGGTTCTTCCGATGAGAAGTTGATGTTTTGGATTTTTCAGGTCAACGCTGTTATATCATGGGTTGCTTGGTGTTGTGCACGCTACTTACATGGTCTGTTAATCATGAGCATTCTTTCTTGCAGTTGTTGCTTTTCTGACGTGGACATGTTGTTGTCTGTAAGGGAATGTGACGAGCGCTATGTACTCGATGCAAATCCTGTGACAACACCGGTCTTCCCTGTGTTTGACGCCAAGTGGACAAGTTTGTTGGATGATACCGCTTCTATTGCGGAGCCGATGTTGTCATTTTGCGACGAGATATGCCTTGCGTTCAACATCGCAGACACGTAACATCGTATATCGGGTTGTGTAGCACCAAGTACACGCCCGGATGGAGCTAACTATTGTGATATGTCTCCAACTTGACTCCGTCTTCTTTGGTGCCTAAAGAAGCAAGCCTTAGGATCACAGTACAAAAGAAGAAATATGTTAGGCTTTGTTTGGGAGGGTCTCCCGGAACGAAGCTTCAATGGTCAAGTTAGTTTTTTTTTAGAGAAGAGAGATCTAGTCTATTCAAGTGGAGGAGAGAAGTAGAATATTATCGGTACCTTCTCTTGGAGGAGAAGGAACGTTTTTATACCTGTCTTTGGGGGAACTGATCCCCGACAACATC
This sequence comes from Lactuca saligna, assembly GCF_052625555.1. Lineage (NCBI taxonomy): Eukaryota > Viridiplantae > Streptophyta > Magnoliopsida > Asterales > Asteraceae > Lactuca > Lactuca saligna. Next base: position 302,136,114 of record NC_136420.1, on the reverse strand, counting down.
CTTTAACTTTTCAGGTCCTGCAGATCGTGGAGGTTTTTCATTGGTGGGACATGCCCCATACATGATTGTTTTCTATTGGTCCAGCGTTATCCCTCTTATGTCCAGTGGGAGACATGGGCCCCATTTCTGAAGGGTTGTTCCTGATTAGCGGAATACACGGATGAGTACGCGTGAGTTCTTGGGCGATGGTCTAGGTCTAGCACTCGTCCAAGTGGCAATCCTTGATCAGGTTGCTTTCCGGTTGACGCTTCTGTTACCCTTTAATGTATTCTTGGTGAGATATGTCAACATCGGGCACCCTTCAATACTTCAAATGCTTCTTATATATTACATCCCGATCCTTTTAGATTTACCACAACTTTAACATTAAGATTTTTAGAATCGTGTTGAAATACAAGAAGATGTTCAAAGGGTATGAAACATTAAATGAAAGTAATTTATAATAAATATTAACAAAAGTGTCAAAAAAAACATTTTAGTATAACAAAATGCAGCAATCTACATTAGAAACTATTACATTTACACAAAACCAAATGTATATTTAGAACGAAATCAAAATTGCATCATATTTTTGAGAAATAAATAGAATGTATATAAACCATGAGAAATAAACCGATTGTATATAAAACATACTTCTATTATACAAATATATGCATATTTATAACATCAAATTTTGAATATTTATTACAGAATAATATCATCAAAAATGAATATTTATCACATAAACTATATCTATATAAACGATATTTGTCAAAATCGCATAACACTTTTTATATAATCTTTGAAAAACAAATGTACAACCTCACAAATGTAAAAGTACAACATCAAGAAACAGCAAAAATCATTTTTATATCAAAAAAATCATATTAACAAATTAATATAACATATTAACACAAAAATACCAAATGTATAACCTCACAATGCACGATTTATGCATCATTCAATTGTACAATCATAGATCCAAGTATGAAATAGTATCAAAATCTCAAGGTTACTTATGAGATCCTCTAAATATCAAATATAACACATAGATATGAAAAACGCGGAAGACCAACACCTTTGATTTTCGTTTTTTTCAAGAAAAATCCATATATCGTAAATAAACAAAGCCTAAAGTTGATAAATGGTGATTAAAACACAAAATGAATAAATATTTTACCATATTGTCGGGATTATAGATGAAATCGTCCATACCTACTCTATCGCATCTAGAGATAGTTGTCTCAACAAAAAAATCTTGCAAAATAAAAGAAAAAAAATACATTTTTATAACTTAAAATAGTCAAAATCGCAGGTCATCGTAGATGTACTAATCTATCTGCGAACATACTACTCGTATTGTGTATATTTGTTTTACACGGTCGTACGTTCGTAATCAAAGTCAAAAAAATAAAAATTAAAAATTAAAAAAATACCTAAATCTTAGATGAATTGTAGAAGAAATCGCAAATGAACTAGGGTGAAGTATTTATATCGAAAAAAAAAGAACTCATCCACGAATGTACAACTCCTTATGCATATTCGTGTTTCACTTACTTATACATTCACAAATAGGCTTAAGTCATCTGCAATTTTGATGTGTATTTTGTAACATTGAGTTTGTTTTTTTGCTATTTTCTGAAAACATAAATAAGGAAATTGGATATATATATATATATATATATATATATATATATATATATATATATATATATATATATATATATATATATATATAGTGAGGTTCAATAGAAAACCATAATTAACCAATGAACCAAGGAACCAATCGTGAGCATTGGAAATCATAACCATCAACGTCCAAGGAAATAAATATACACTTTTACATTGGACGCGCACACACCAGATTATACCAAAAAATCCACCCTTCAAAAAAAAAAACCCACCACTTTTTTTCGTTTAAATTTTTTTTAGGCAATGTTTTTTACCAAAAAAAAAACCCGAATATACCATTGTTCACGATTTTTCGTCCTCTTTCCATAACGATCCATGATGATATATAAAAAAAGAACTTTTTTTTTCGAAAAAAACTCACTTCATTTTCTTTAATGAAAAAAATTAAGATCTATTTTTTATAGAAAAAAATTAATAAATATATCAAAATTCATATTTTTTTTTTACTTTTTAAACATACATTCATATTTATGTTAAAAAAAATAAATAAATAAAAATAAACGATATTTCAATTCAGATTCACATCGTGAACTTGTTCAGATTCATATTGTAAACATGTTCAGATTCACATTGTGAACCTCCTCAGATTCACAGTGTGTACAATAATAAATCAGATTTACAATGTGACTCTGAAGTTATCGGAGCTTTTTCACATTGTAAATGTTAAAATTTGAAATATTTACAGTTTAGATTCACAATGTGAAACTACACTGATCGAGATTTTTTTTTTTTTTTTTTTTTGCATTCTCAGATTCACAGTGTGCATAATAATAATTCAGATTAACAATATCAATATGAACTGTTCGATATTTTTCATATTGTGAATTTTAAAAATTAAAATATTTATAGTTTAGATTAACAGTGTAAATCTACACTGTTCGTGGTTTTTTTTTAATTGGTGTTGATTTTATTAATAGAGTACAAAAAATTAATATTTTTGGTATAATTAGTTTTTTTTTTAATAAAAAAAAAGCTTAAATATTGAAAAAAAGAAGAAAACTAAGTGGGTTTTTTTCGACAAAAAAAAATCGTTTTTAATATATCATTATGGATCTCTATGGAAAGAGTATGAAAAATCGTGAACAACGGTACATTCGGATTTTTTTTTTTTTTGATACAAACCTTGGCCTAAAAAAAATTTAAATGAAAAAAAAGTAAGTGAATTTAATTATAATCCGGTACATCTGCGTCCATTATAAAAATTTACAACCTTTTTTTTGTCGGTGATTGCTTCAAATTCCGACGTGTTGGATTGGTTCCTTGAATAATAATGGTTCTCTATTAAACTTTTCTATATATATATATATATATATATATATATATATATATATATATATATATATATATATATATATATATATATTCAGGTACATTTGAGACCATTCTAATTTTGTTAGACCGTGAGACCAAATCTAGAAATAATTTTAAAATGCAAAATAAATAGAAAAATCCAAAAATTCTTTTTTTAAGTATTATTTTCGGTATATATATATATATATATATATATATATATATATATATATATATATATATATATATATTCAGGTAATTTGAAACCATTCTAATTTTGTTAGACCATAAGACCAAATGTAGAAATAATTTTAAAATGGAAAATAAATACAAAAATCCAAAAATTCTTTTTTTAAGTATTATTTTCGGAACTTGAATTAACTAAAAAAATAAAAAACAAATCCTGTTTTTTTTTTAAATACGTGAAATATTCTAATAGAATATTACACTGTAAATATTCTAAAAAATAATTTTAAAATGCAAAATAAATGGAAAAATCTAAAAATTCTTTTTTTAAATATTATTTTTGAAATATATATAGTGAGGTTCAATAGAAAACCATAATTAACCAATGAACCAAGGAACCAATCGTGAGCATTGGAAATCATAACCATCAACGTCCAAGGAAATAAATATACACTTTTACATTGGACGCGCACACACCAGATTATACCAAAAAATCCACCCTTCAAAAAAAAAAACCCACCACTTTTTTTCGTTTAAATTTTTTTTAGGCAATGTTTTTTACCAAAAAAAAAACCCGAATATACCATTGTTCACGATTTTTCGTCCTCTTTCCATAACGATCCATGATGATATATAAAAAAAGAACTTTTTTTTTCGAAAAAAACTCACTTCATTTTCTTTAATGAAAAAAATTAAGATCTATTTTTTATAGAAAAAAATTAATAAATATATCAAAATTCATATTTTTTTTTTTACTTTTTAAACATACATTCATATTTATGTTAAAAAAAATAAATAAATAAAAATAAACGATATTTCAATTCAGATTCACATCGTGAACTTGTTCAGATTCATATTGTAAACATGTTCAGATTCACATTGTGAACCTCCTCAGATTCACAGTGTGTACAATAATAAATCAGATTTACAATGTGACTCTGAAGTTATCGGAGCTTTTTCACATTGTAAATGTTAAAATTTGAAATATTTACAGTTTAGATTCACAATGTGAAACTACACTGATCGAGATTTTTTTTTTTTTTTTTTTTTTTGCATTCTCAGATTCACAGTGTGCATAATAATAATTCAGATTCACAATATCAATATGAACTGTTCGATATTTTTCATATTGTGAATTTTAAAAATTAAAATATTTATAGTTTAGATTAACAGTGTAAATCTACACTGTTCGTGGTTTTTTTTTAATTGGTGTTGATTTTATTAATAGAGTACAAAAAATTAATATTTTTGGTATAATTAGTTTTTTTTTTAATAAAAAAAAAGCTTAAATATTGAAAAAAAGAAGAAAACTAAGTGGGTTTTTTTCGACAAAAAAAAATCGTTTTTAATATATCATTATGGATCTCTATGGAAAGAGTATGAAAAATCGTGAACAACGGTACATTCGGATTTTTTTTTTTTTTTTGATACAAACCTTGGCCTAAAAAAAATTTAAATGAAAAAAAAGTAAGTGAATTTAATTATAATCCGGTACATCTGCGTCCATTATAAAAATTTACAACCTTTTTTTTGTCGGTGATTGCTTCAAATTCCGACGTGTTGGATTGGTTCCTTGAATAATAATGGTTCTCTATTAAACTTTTCTATATATATATATATATATATATATATATATATATATATATATATATATATATATATATATATATATATATATATATATATATATATATATATATATATATATATATATATATATATATATATATATTCAGGTACATTTGAGACCATTCTAATTTTGTTAGACCGTGAGACCAAATCTAGAAATAATTTTAAAATGCAAAATAAATAGAAAAATCCAAAAATTCTTTTTTTAAGTATTATTTTCGGTATATATATATATATATATATATATATATATATATATATATATATATATATATATATATATATATATATATATATATATATATATATTCAGGTAATTTGAAACCATTCTAATTTTGTTAGACCATAAGACCAAATGTAGAAATAATTTTAAAATGGAAAATAAATACAAAAATCCAAAAATTCTTTTTTTAAGTATTATTTTCGGAACTTGAATTAACTAAAAAAATAAAAAACAAATCCTGTTTTTTTTTTAAATACGTGAAATATTCTAATAGAATATTACACTGTACATATTCTAAAAAATAATTTTAAAATGCAAAATAAATGGAAAAATCTAAAAATTCTTTTTTTAAATATTATTTTTGAAATATATATAGTGAGGTTCAATAGAAAACCATAATTAACCAATGAACCAAGGAACCAATCGTGAGCATTGGAAATCATAACCATCAACGTCCAAGGAAATAAATATACACTTTTACATTGGACGCGCACACACCAGATTATACCAAAAAATCCACCCTTCAAAAAAAAAAACCCACCACTTTTTTTCGTTTAAATTTTTTTTAGGCAATGTTTTTTACCAAAAAAAAAACCCGAATATACTATTGTTCACGATTTTTCGTCCTCTTTCCATAACGATCCATGATGATATATAAAAAAAGAACTTTTTTTTTCGAAAAAAACTCACTTCATTTTCTTTAATGAAAAAAATTAAGATCTATTTTTTATAGAAAAAAATTAATAAATATATCAAAATTCATATTTTTTTTTTTTACTTTTTAAACATACATTCATATTTATGTTAAAAAAAATAAATAAATAAAAATAAACGATATTTCAATTCAGATTCACATCGTGAACTTGTTCAGATTCATATTGTAAACATGTTCAGATTCACATTGTGAACCTCCTCAGATTCACAGTGTGTACAATAATAAATCAGATTTACAATGTGACTCTGAAGTTATCGGAGCTTTTTCACATTGTAAATGTTAAAATTTGAAATATTTACAGTTTAGATTCACAATGTGAAACTACACTGATCGAGATTTTTTTTTTTTTTTTTTTTGCATTCTCAGATTCACAGTGTGCATAATAATAATTCAGATTCACAATATCAATATGAACTGTTCGATATTTTTCATATTGTGAATTTTAAAAATTAAAATATTTATAGTTTAGATTAACAGTGTAAATCTACACTGTTCGTGGTTTTTTTTTAATTGGTGTTGATTTTATTAATAGAGTACAAAAAATTAATATTTTTGGTATAATTAGTTTTTTTTTTAATAAAAAAAAAGCTTAAATATTGAAAAAAAGAAGAAAACTAAGTGGGTTTTTTTCGACAAAAAAAAATCGTTTTTAATATATCATTATGGATCTCTATGGAAAGAGTATGAAAAATCGTGAACAACGGTACATTCGGATTTTTTTTTTTTTTTTGATACAAACCTTGGCCTAAAAAAAATTTAAATGAAAAAAAAGTAAGTGAATTTAATTATAATCCGGTACATCTGCGTCCATTATAAAAATTTACAACCTTTTTTTTGTCGGTGATTGCTTCAAATTCCGACGTGTTGGATTGGTTCCTTGAATAATAATGGTTCTCTATTAAACTTTTCTATATATATATATATATATATATATATATATATATATATATATATATATATATATATATATATATATATATATATATATATATATATATATATATATTCAGGTACATTTGAGACCATTCTAATTTTGTTAGACCGTGAGACCAAATCTAGAAATAATTTTAAAATGCAAAATAAATAGAAAAATCCAAAAATTCTTTTTTTAAGTATTATTTTCGGTATATATATATATATATATATATATATATATATATATATATATATATATATATATATATATATATATATATTCAGGTAATTTGAAACCATTCTAATTTTGTTAGACCATAAGACCAAATGTAGAAATAATTTTAAAATGGAAAATAAATACAAAAATCCAAAAATTCTTTTTTTAAGTATTATTTTCGGAACTTGAATTAACTAAAAAAATAAAAAACAAATCCTGTTTTTTTTTTAAATACGTGAAATATTCTAATAGAATATTACACTGTACATATTCTAAAAAATAATTTTAAAATGCAAAATAAATGGAAAAATCTAAAAATTCTTTTTTTAAATATTATTTTTGAAACTTGAATTACCTAAAAAAAATATAAAAAATCTTGTTTTTTTTGAAAAATACGTGAAATATTCTAATACAATATTACACTGTACATATTCTAAAAAATAATTTTAAAATGCAACATAAATGGAAAAATCAAAAAATTCTTTTTTAAAATATTATTTTCGGAACTTGAGCTAACTAAAAAAAATAATAAATAAATAAAAATAAATAAAAAAAATTTCCATTTTTTTTTTTGAAAAATACCTGAAATATTCTAATAGAATATTACAAAGTACATATTGTAAAAAATAGTTTTAAAATGCAAAATAAATGGATAAATCCAAAAATTCTTTTTTTAAATATTATTTTCGGAACTTGAAATAACTAAAAAAAATAAATAAAATAAATAAAAAATACGTCTCACGGTCTTACAAAATTAGGCCGTCTCACATGAATCTAAACACACACACACACACACGATACACACACACACACATACACACACACACACACACACACACACACACACACACACATATATATATATATATATATATATATATATATATATATATATATATATATATATATACCTTAAAAAACATTTACAAGATTTTGCTAAATTTTAAGAGGCACAAGCTTTTAAACATCATATACAATAATTTTATGCATCAGAGAATAATAAATTTTATCCGATCAAAGACAGATTTTGAATAGGTCTTCTAAGCTTATCTTCAAATTGGATGACTTAAGTATGAAAAAGTCAAATAAGATGATGATGATAAGATTTTGAATGGGTCAAAGTTTGACCAAGTGTTCCTCATATCCAATTGAATCGGTAAATACTAAATCTTATCCGGTCAACAATGATGAAAAAGTCAAATAAGATGATGATGATAAAATTTTGAATGGGTCAAAGTTTGACCAAGTGTTCCTCATATCTGATTGAATCGGTAAATACTATATCTTATACGGTCAACATTTATGAAAAAATCAAATAAGATGATGATGATAAGATTTTGAATTGGTTAAACTTTGACCAAGTGTTCCTCATATCCAATTGAATCGCTAAATACTTAATCTATCAATAATAATGAAAAAGTCAAATAAGATGATGATAAGATTTTGAATGGATCAAAGTTTGACCAAGTGTTCTTCATATCCATTTTAATCAGTATAATACGATGTACACGTTATAAAACATTTCATATAAACTGGAAGAGGCGCATTGATTTAGCATTCGTCTATCATGAATGTCTTGCCATTGACCGCAAAACTTTGGTTCTCTCTCATGCTCACTACCTCCTCCTTTGTTTTTCCTTCTATTAAAATCGAATAAGCTCAAAAATATCTTACGTTTAATCCTAGCCCAGGTATAAGAAATCTCTATCTGTTCGTTATTTTGTTTAATAAATTTTTTATGTCATTTTGTTGATCTGCACTCATCCCGTCACTTTGCGCGGGTAAATTGCTACTATATATATATATATATATATATATATATATATATATATATATATATATATATATATATATATATATATATATATATATATATATATTAACTCGTTAATAACAGTTAGTTTTCAACTAATATATAGCATATCTTATATTATTCTCTATCTTTTACTTTTTCGTCGGATTTAAGTTATTCATAAGAGTCGTTCAACTTTGATATCTTTACAAATAGATAGATATTTGAATAATTTGAATGTAATAAGTTATAAATATCTAAAAATGTTAATAAAATGAACTAAATGGAAAAAAAGAAAGCAAATAGTGGGTTTCGTCTTCAGGCCAAACGAAAAAAAAAAAAAAAAAAAAAAAAAAAAAGTGTGGCCAGGCTGGATTTTGCTTTTTCTAATCAGTCAAACCTCCCCACATTCCGCATCAACCGTTATTTCAACGGTCAATACATGTCTTTTTTATTTTTTATTATTTTCTCGCTTAATTAGATATTGAGTAAACTACAATTTTGGATTATGTGGATGTCTTTAGGTTTAGTCCAGGTAAGTGGTATTGCAAAGGTATCTTATTTGGTTATTTGGTTAAGGGAAAATAAAACAACCGTTTATTTACCATTACCAGCAGTAAGAAAAAAAAATTATTTTTTTATTTGTAAATACATTCCTTATAGTTTTAGTTATCTTTTGGATTTATCAAATTATATATATATATATATATATATATATATATATATATATATATATATATATATATATATATATATATATATATATATATATATTTTGATAAAACCACTATGCAATTTTAGATCTCGTTGTCTAATTTTTTTAAGAAAACTTTTAGATCTATTTTTGTTTGATTTCACTAACAATCTTTTCAAGTTACCCTTTCTAATATTGTTTACAACATATGAGTTTAAACATTTCTGATAAGTATTTTATTGTTATTTGTATTTGTGGTTCATTGTTCGGTTATTAATGTATTGTATCGAAGTGTTTTGTACCGGAATAATATCATTTATCAACAACTTGGGTTTGCCCATCCGTCATTATGGTTTGCTAGGGTTAGACAAGTTATTGTGCATGCGTGTATCATTAGGGTCAGCGATTGGATTTCCCTACTAAGCTTTTACAGAAAATTTTACATTGTTCTCTTCTAAAGCTTTGATAATATTAAGCATTTGGCATATCTTTGATCATTGTTCTTGTTGTTTGATTCACTCTACTGTTTAGAATGTATCGATCTTTAGTTTTATTATTTCTACAATTGGTATCAAAGCAGAAGATTGTGTAACTCATACGCTAATCTTCTATCAAGTTTTGTTAGGGTTCACATTTTTATTGGATCTGTCTTGTCGTCTTCATTGTTGCTATCGATTATAGACGTCAGATCCAAGTCCTAGTTTTACCCTAAACTTGTTTATTGTTTTACACATCTGATTCTATACAAGTTCATGTGAATCTCTAAATCATGCAACATGACGATCCCCATACTCTTTCTTTCAATCTATCTAGCATCATCAGATCTACTACCAGGATCCCAATCCTCTTCCCACAAGATTATGATGTCTACGCCTTGCACTTCGAAGACTATGTTCTAGGTCTTGAAGAACACGGCTCAACCATATGGAAATCAATGACACAATAGATGATTTCTCACACAACAACCTGGGATGTTATCAAAACTCAAGCTGAATACAATGCTCTTCTTGTTGAACACACAATATTACTTAGGATGAAAAGACAAGTTGCACAGTAACATCAAGGCGTTAAGAATAATAAGGTTTGCTTTTCCACTAGATACTTTTCGTCTGGTGAGTGTGTGGGAGACGATAAAGGAAATCTGGGACAGGTTAAAAGAGCTTTATTCAATCGATGCCGATTTGTAACACTCGGTTCAAACATTGCTTCTATCGGAGTTTGGTTCTTTTATTCAAAATCCAGAAGAAAAACTTGATCAAACATTTAATCGTTTTAATCATCATTTGAGTAGGATGTTAAAACACAAAATCAAGCGTGAAATAATAGAGCAAAAAGTCACTTTTATGAATGGATTGAAATCGGAATGGAAAGAAGTTGTATCCACAGTAAAAGCTCATGAACAAATCAAGAGTTATATTTTGGCGAAGCTTGCGGGAATTCTAAAATCCCACGAAGATGAATTGACGACGGATGTGAAGCTTGTGTCTAGCATTGGATCATTGGCCCTTGTTGCAAAGGGTAAAAAGGTTGTTGAAGAAGATTCTGAATCTGACCTTTTGGATTGTGATCTTACAAAAGAAGAATATGCTTTGTTAGTTTCTAATCCCAAGAAGTTTGCTAAAAAGAACTTTGGACGTTTCAAGAACAAGAATAGGATGGGAAACTACATTTTGGACAAGCCATAAGATGAGAGCCATAAGAACTCTCAAAAGGATGAAGAAAAACAAGAGAAAAAGTTGTTGAGAGATTTTGGCTATCATTGCAATTACTACCATCACAAGAATGTAGTGACAAAGAACATGATTTGGCATGCGGAATTAAAGCTTGCACAATTGAACATGGTGATTTGGGTGTTTAAGAGATATATTATATGTATATGGTGTTTACAAAAAAAGATCTAGATCTAGACTACATAATTAACACACACTTACACACTCACTTCTACATCTCTCAAGCACACCTCTACAAGTGGACAAACCCACTATTTATAGAGGTGTTTACATGTCTCTCTCTCACTCTAACTAACAAATGGGTCTAAAGGCTAAAGTACCACATGCAAGTGGGTTTTACAAAAGTCAAACATTTACAAAGTCATGATTGAATAACTTTGCAACCCCAACATTCTCCCCCTTAAAGTTAGGAATGAATGACCCACTTGAAATCTTCCAAAATCAAGCACTACGCAGTTCGACCCTCAAAGGTGACACATGTCGAAACAAACTTCAATCTTCAATTCTTCCATGACTCTTCAATTTGGGCTCTAGGATGTGAGACCATACAAACCGAGCAGCAACGAATGATCAAGAGTAATCCAAACTCCAAATAATCACCCCAAAGTTGCGCATAAAAACACACCCCAAAAATCTTCAATAATTCCAAACCCATTTCGAATACATCACTTCCGAACTTCCAATTGCATCATCTCGTGGCTTCAAAACTTCAAGATCACTTCGGTCTTCAAATCCACGTAATATGAAAAATTCAAGTTCGAATTTCCATATAAAACTTCTTGTAACGACCGAAAAATCCAACCAATTTAAATTTTTCAAAAAAACAACCCGATTTATTATTACAAAAAGGTTTTCAATACAAATCATTTAGATTATTCCCAGAATCTCATTGCTACAAAATCATGATGAGCGGTACGATCACGCCTTCACCTTGCCACAGTCTCCTGAAGAACCTGAAAAAAAAAACATTAAACCACAACTGTAAGCCCAAAAGCTTAGTGAGATACCCCCAAAATACCAACCACATATACCATACACGTAACATGCTATCTCATAACGAATCACGGAACAACCATGCATATCGGGTCTACTGTGGGACTCGTCCGCCTTGTAGGGCCTTTAGTCCACCTGGTCCACCCTCCATGTCCAATCATGTCCCTCGAGTCTGCAGTGTGGTTGGTCTGCCCGTACTGGGCCTTCAACTCACCTGGTCTACTCTCTGAGTCTACAGTATGACTGGTCCACCCGCATCGGGACTTCAGTTGGCCTGGTCCACTCTCCAAGCCTCGGCACGTCTGGTCCACCCTCGTGGGGCCTACAGCCTATCCGGACCGCTCGCTGGGCCTTCGGAATAACCAATCCGCCCTGGGTATCTTGGCCTACAGCACGAAGCAGGACCCGCCTCAACCCAACTCCAGTCCAAACAACCATGTGCACATAAACAAGCAATCACATAACAATTCATATTTAGGCAACCGATCTAGCAGATCACATATCACAACATGCTCTAACAGGATACCGACCTAACCGGTCACTAGCATAGCCTCACCCTACATACCAGGATACCGACCTTAACCAAGTCCCTAACGAATACCATCCTAACTACTAGGATGCAGACATATCAAAGCAATAACATAACAACAGATGCTCGGATCTCAATCCGATAAAAGGGCCGGCCTTGGTGCCTTAGACCCTGTTGATATAGTGAGGATAACTCACCTCGAAACTACCGGCTGAAAGGATAAGATCCCGCTGCTCCGAACTCCGACACGAACTCCTCCACTGAACACCAAAACACTCAACTCAATATATACCCTTAATTACCAAAATACCCCTGGAAGACAACTGGTCAACCATGGACAAAGTCATAGTTAACCCCTGACTGACTCTACTCGCTGAGTCAACCCGATGACTCGCCGAGTCCCTATGCTCAGAACTTCCCTCAATCCGCGACCTAACTCGCCGAGTCACCCCGAGACTCGCCAAGTCCAACAACTCTGAGTCCACTCGCACCCAACTCACCGAGTCATCCCTCGATTCACCGATTCTCGACTCAACCAGAAAATATTGGGACTCTTCGACAAGACTCGCCGAGTCCAAGAACAGACTCACCGAGTCTAAGGTTATCTTCAACCTACTCGCCGAGTTGTTCATCCAACTCGTCGAGTTCCAGCTTATCTTCAAGCAACTCGTCGAGTCCACCCATATGACTCGCCGAGTACCACCGATCTGAATCCATAAAGAAGCATTCCAGGCCATGCAATTGATCCAAAACATAGATCTAGCCTCCTACAATCCATCCATCACGTAAAGTGGCAAACTTTATGTGAATCCAAAGAGATCTAGGCCTTATTCACTTTAGAGCTAGGGTTTGGGACATGATAGCTTCACTAAGCACTCAAACACAAGGACTTTAATGCTCTCTAGGCCTTCCCCAACCCATATCTGAGGTAGCAACCTCAAATCTATCCTCCAAACTCTAAAACATACAAAGATAAGCTCCCCATAAACCCCAAAATGATGAATCCATATGAGTGATAGCCCAAGAACGAGATATTACCTCAAAAGAATGCCCCAACTGCAATGAAACTCGAATCCAAGAAAAGCCCTTTGATCCAAGCCTCTTCTCCTTCAAGATTTCTTCAACAAACACCTCCCCAAGCTCCAAATGCACTCCAATCTTCTTCAATCACGCATTCTAGGGTTTCTGGACTTCAAGGGGGATCAAAGAGGCTGGGGAGAGGATATAATGTTCTTTAAATAGGGCTCATTCCCCTGATTTAGGGTTTTCTCCACTCAGCACCTACTCGCCGAGTCCATCTTTGGAATCGCCGAGTAGGCCACTTGACTCGCGACCAAAGTCGCGACCCTACTCGCCGAGTCCATCCATGGACTCGCCGAGTTGCCCTTCAAAATTTACACTTTTAGTCCTTTAACTCTACTCTTGCTATTCCAGGATGTTACAATTCTCCCCCACTTAAATTAGGCTTCATCCTCGAAGCCTACGACAACTCATCTCCAAAAAATACTCCCAAAACACGCCACCTAGCCTTAACCGGACCAGGTCCCTCAAGGCATACCCATCGAAACTCGAACTCACTTTCTCCTTCCTTGCGGTGTCCTGACCACCGTCTCAAACCGGGCACCGGCTTTACCCTCTGATAACCACACACAACAACTGAGTACCACTCATGATGCAACACTGCTCCAAATCACAACCATTACTCGATTCATATGAGCTATAAATAACTATGCACCACCCGATTCCCGATTCGAAACCAACTCTATCCATACCATGCTGACAGAAAGACACACTCTTCAGAGCAACTCCTATGAGTTCTCTTCTTGCAATCGCATGCACATGCTGAACTAGCTCTAGCACCCTCAGGTTAGGAAACCCATCACTCTGACGACCCTCAAAACATCCCTCAGGATGAACCACTGATAAACACATCCTTAACCGAAATCAAGCTGGGAATCCAAAACCCCATATTTGCATCCCTTACGACCCTCTTGACTTTACAGCCTCGGAAATCCCTTCTGCGACCCCAGTAGACATCCCCTCATGATGTCATCCCAAACCGCCGCTGCACATGCTGCTCAATGGCCACCGTCGGACCACTCTGATCATAACTCTACACTGCCACTTTCACTTCCGCGAATTTGCACTCCCCTTCGGAATTACATTCCTCCCTTTTTCCTTACCAAGGAAAACCACTTGACCGCCTTGTCACCACGACAAGTACTACGATGCTCACCCAACGCTACACTACCTCTCTATAGCATAACCGCTATCCCATGCACCATACATACTCTGAATCCACCCGAGAAGACTCTCAAGTCCATGCACTACCTCCACTGATTGCGATCAATATTCGGGGCCAGACCTTGCAATGCCAACATATCGCGACATACTCAATCCATTACCTCGCAATGATCTAACGACACATGCAGAGTCTTCAGCATGACTGGACCGCCTTACCAGGCCTTCAGTCAAACTGGACCACTCTCATAACCTTCAGCAGACCTGGATCGCCCTCCAGGGCCTTCAGTCTAGCTGGACCGTTCACCGAGCCTTCGGCCTGACTGGTATGCCCATTGGCTTTCAGTCTATCCAGACCACTCAACTAGCAATCAACATTCCGAGTTACCTCTCAGGGAAAACCTCCCATGCATACTGTTCTAGCCCCCTAGGGTTCCGAACTCTATCTCCATCATACATACTCGATCCCGACCCGATCCCAGGCCCTGCACAATCAAACTCTTGGTCTGTAACCCGCCCCGCACGCCTGCCATTTACTCATACCAACCAATGCCCTTGGCTGACCGAGTCAGTACTGAATTCCATGCAGGTAAACAACCTTTTATACTCGTCGATCCTCCAGAGAACTCTCCAATTCTCCCCCACTTAAAGCACTGACTACCAACCCCCGGTCGCTGTCACCGACCTTCCAAGATAACCTTGCACTAAAACCCACATTTACACTCAAACTGATTCCCACTAGCACTAGAAACCTTCGCAAAAACACATTTCCACACCGATCATCCCGCTCGAAAGGAACCCAGTCTTCAAATATCCATTCCTCATACTGCAGATGCTACCTGACATTCAAACCAACGCCGCATCCATCAATAATCCTCACAAAAGATAACCAGCGAAAACCCGAAATACTAACCCATACCTATGCCAAACCCTCAAGGATCAACGGATACCAAAACGAAAACCACCCAACGAGACTAGCAGATAAACGATACTTCACAATAATCATAATAAACAAGACAACAAGAAAGAACCATACCCGCAGCTGCATCCGGCGCTGCTCGAACCTCCTCCGCTGCAAGCTGAAAAGCACGACCCAAAGCCCTTGGGGGCTCCGCTCCACCCTGAACTCCACCTGTGATCCTCAACGTGGCCGGTGCTGGAGCCTGCACCGGTCCTGCAGCAAGCTGTGGATAGTTGACCCTCAAGTGTCCAACCTGATGACAGTGATAACATATCCTCAAATCCCGAACCGGCACTGACTGCCGACAATCCCTCGCATAGTGTCCCTCCTTTCCGCATTTGCGGCATGTACCACCGGACCGACAAACTCCGGCGTGACCCCTCCCACACTTTCCACAAACGCGGCTGCCCTGATCTCCCATCCTGGAATCAACGGTCTTAGACCATTTCATCGCCGGTTGCGACTGAACCGGAGCTTGCCTCAGCTCATGCAACTGCAACTCAATCTCTAACTCACGCCGCCTAGCGACCTCCTACAACGCCAACAAGGTCTCGCACCTCTGCGCGGACACAAACTGTCTGATGTCTCTCTTTAGCATACTCAGATATCGGGACATCTGAGCCTGCTCCGAAGCGAACTCAAGGCAAAACATCGCCCTCTCAGTAAACATCCTGGTGATTTCCGTCACCGACTCCGACTCCTGCTTCAGCTCAAGGAACTCCTGAGCCAACCTCTCCCTCTCAACCTTCGGAACATAACAAGTGTTGAACATCTCTCTGAACTGATCCCAAGAAACCGCAGCCCCCTGCACATCCGAATATGACCCCATGGTCAACCTCCACCAATCCTTTTCCCTGAGCCTTAACAGGTTCAGAGCGCACCTCACCCTCTGATCAGTAGGGCATGAACACGTGAAGAAACATCCCTCCACATCTGATAACCATATCATAGCAACGATCGGATCCTGAACTCCATCAAAGGTGGGAGGCTTCATATTGTCGAAGTCCCGATACTGAAAACCTTTACTAGCTCCTCCCCCTACCGCTGCTACAACCGTTGTAGCCGCTGCGGCAGCCGTCTCCGTGAGAGCCACATAGAGCTCATCAAAATACTCCACCATGGCGGTCTTGATCGACCCAAACAACTCCGGCAGCTCAGCCCGAAACAATGCAACAACCTCATCATGCAGGATCTCACGAATCCTCGCATCCAACTCGCGCGTACTCATCTGACCGACAACCTCGGGCGGTACGGACCCACCCTGAACTCCCTCTCCTGCTCCTGATCCTGACCCGGATCCACTCCCAGCATGCCCTGAAATCTCCATACTGAAAATAAACCACCAAAAATCTCAGACACTTCCCACTATCCCGGGAACCAACTCTCAACCCAACCCTAGAGGTCATGGTTTCCCTGATACGCGTATGGGTCCTGTGCTTTTAGTAGTACGGGCCCATACTACCTTCCACACCTACCCATATTTGTATGAAGTACTTCCACAACACCCTAGCGAAAACATACATAACAACGCTCTATCCTCACAACTAGAGGAACACTAGAAATCTCTCACAAGAAAACCCTAGGCTAGCAGGCATCATAAATCAGGCAACACATCAAGAAATCCTGAAGATCCCTAGCCTAACTCTAGCATGTTGTTCTATCAAAGCTCAATAAACAAATATAATGTATGGTATTTTGGGGTTACTTACTGGCTCCGGCTGATCGTACATCCGCGTCCTCCTTTACTTATTTTGAAAACCATTTTAAATTCTCTTTTGAAAACCCTCCTCGATTTGAGACTGGAGTCACACAAGTGTTCCTCCAATTCACTCAAACCAAAGCTCTGATACCAACCTGTAACGACCGAAAAATCCAACCAATTTAAATTTTTCAAAAAAACAACCCGATTTCATTAAATTATTACAAAAAGGTTTTCAATACAAATCATTTAGAGTATTCCCAGAATCTCATTGCTACAAAATCATGAGGAGCAGTACAATCACGCCTTCGCCTTGCCACAGTCTCCTGAAGAACCTGAAGAAAAAAAAACATTAAACCACAACTGTAAGCCCGAAAGCTTAGTGAGATACCCCCAAAATACCAACCACATATACCATACACGTAACATGCTATCTCATAACGAATCACAGAACAGCCATGCATATCGGGTCTACTGTGGGACTCGTCCGCCTTGTAGGCCCTTCAGTCCACCTGGTCCACCCTCCGTGTCCAATCATGTCCCTCGAGTCAGCAGTGTGGTTGGTCCGCCCGCACTGGGCCTTCAACTCACCTGGTCCAATCTCTGAGTCTACAGTATGACTGGTCTGCCCACAACGGGCCTTCAGTCGGCCTGGTCCACTCTCCGAGCCTCGGCACGTCTGGTCCGCCCTCGTGGGGCCTACAGCCTATCCAAACCGCTCGTTGGGCCTTCGGAATAACCGGTCCGCCCTGGGTATCTTGGCCTACAGCACAAAGCAGGACCCGCCTCAACCCTACTCCAGTCCAAACAACCATGTGCACATAAACAAGCAATCACATAACAATTCATATTCAGGCAACCGATCTAGCAGATCACATATCACAACATGCTCTAACTGGATACCGACCTAACCGGTCACTAGCATAGCCTCACCCTACATACCAGGATACCGACCTTAACCAGGTCCCTAACGAATACCATCCTAACTACCAGGATGCAGACATATCAAAGCAATAACATAACAACAGATGCCCGGATCTCAATCCGATAAAAGGGCCGGCCTTGGTGCCTTAGACCCTGTTGATATAGTGAGGACAACTCACCTCGAAACTGCCGGCTGAAAGGATAAGATCCTGCTGCTCCGAACTCCGACACGAACTCCTCCACTAAACACCAAAACACTCAACTCAATATATACCCTTAATTACCAAAATACCCCTGGAAGACAACTGGTCAACCATGGATAAAGTCATAGTTAACCCCTGACTGACTCTACTCGCCGAGTCAACCCGATGACTCGCTGAGTCCCTATGCTTAGAACTTCCCTCAATCCGCGACCTAACTCGCCAAGTCACCCCGAGACTCGCCGAGTCCAACAACTCTGAGTCCACTCGCACCCAACTCACCGAGTCATCCCTCGATTCATCGATTCTCGACTCAACCAGAAAATATTGGGACTCTTCGACAAGACTCGCCGAGTCCAAGAACAGACTCGCCGAGTCTAAGGCTATCTTCAACCTACTCGCCAAGTTGTTCATCCAACTCGTCGAGTTCCAGCTTATCTTCAAGCAACTCATCGAGTCCACCCATGTGAGTCGCCGAGTACCACCGGTCTGAATCCATACAGAAGCATTCCAGGCCATGCAATTGATCCAAAACATAGATCTAGCCTCCTACAATCCATCCATCATGTAAAGTGGCATACTTTACGTGAATCCAAAGAGATCTAGGCCTTATTCACTTTAGAGCTAGAGTTTGGGACATGATAGCTTCACTAAGCACTCAAACACAAGGACTTTAATGCTCTCTAGGCCTTCCCCAACCCATATCTGAGGTAGCAACTTCAGATCTATCCTCCAAACTCTAAAACATACAAAGATAAGCTCCCCATAAACCCCAAAATGATGAATCCATATGAGTGATAGCCCAAGAACGAGATATTACCTCAAAAGAATGCCCCAACTGCAATGAAACTTGAATCCAAGCAAAGCCCTTTGATCTAAGCCTCTTCTCCTTCAAGATTTCTTCAACAAATACCTCCCCAAGCTCCAAATGCATTCCAATCTTCTTTGATCACGCTTTCTAGGGAGAGGATATAATGTTCTTTAAATAGGGCTCATTCCCTGGATTTAGGGTTTTCTCCACTCAGCACCTACTCGCCGAGTCCATCTTTGGACTCGCCGAGTAGGCCACTTGACTCGCGACCAAAGTCGCGACCCTAGTCGCCGATTCCATCCATGGACTTGCCGAGTTGCCCTTCAAAATTTACACTTTTAGTCCTTCAACTCTACTCTTGCTATTCCGGGATGTTACACTTCTCCCCCTTTTATAATCGAAATTTGATTATAAAACTCCAAGGAAAAAGAACGTGCTCTATTCAGAATTTTTCATGTCAAAACTCCCCCTTAACATGTGGCATAAACTTTGTGCTTCAATCCGGAAAATCCAAAAAATAATCAATTTTTATTTTCGTTCACATATTGCCTTTGACAAAATTTATCAAAAATGGGTAGAAATTGTCAATTTCAAAATTTTGCAGTGACCCGTTGCGCCAAAAATAGCCAAATATGCGAAACGCACTCCCATTTGCGAAACTGATTAGAATGTGTAAATTCGCACAAACTACAGGGACCAGATTTGAAAATATTCCAATTTCTCAAAAATTTTACCCCAAAATGCGAAACTGGGTAAAATTTGCCATCTTGCAAAGATTGTAGGGATGCGAAATGGAAATTCTGCATTTTTGTCATTTTATGACCCCATTTTGCGAAGTTGGATCATTTGTATTATTTCAAGAAAAGATTAGGGGTCAAATGCGAAACTATTTACTATCTTCTTCATCGAACGAGTTATAACAGTAAAAGACTTCGCATTTTCATTCTCACATTCCTTTGCATCTTTCACCCAATATAACCAAATGCGAATGAAATTTCAACCTTAATCACCTTCGTATTCTTAATCCAATTAACCAAATGCAAAATTAGTTTTGAAACCCAGATGCGAACTCAACTTTGAGTCACCCATATGCGAATCCCAGTGATCATCAGAATCGATCCATAGATGCGAACTCAAAAACCTTTCAGATGCGAACACATTCCAAGAGAACAATTTCGCTTTTATCATAAACAACAAACGACTTTGACTTCAAATCAAGCAATCAAATTTTTCATTTTCCTGTAACATCTTCACATTTCGTTCCACAACCAACCAACAATCTAATTTGCGAACATCTACACTTCACTGCAATCTAGATCATCGATATCACAGTTGTTCCCAAAAAAAATTGTTCATTCAATCATCAACCATCGATTGCGAGTCTCAGCACGTTCCAAAATCACATCCACCATTCTTGAAAATTCGACCATCAACAACAAACTCAATTTCGTTTTCAATTATTGCTTCCGAATCAAAAATCAAGCTATCGATTTCATATAATCGACATCAGATTTCGAATTGAGTCGTCTTCACAAACCACAACATTACTTGTGAGGGTCAGTTCAATTTCAATTTCATAACAACAACTTTCGTTTTGATTTTCATATCAACAATACACAACAAATTTCGATTTCAAGGCCAATCAACAATTCAGATTTATGTTATTTCCAAATTTTGACTTTTTGTGATGACCTTTCGATTTCAACAAATTCATCGATATCAAAATCCTCAAAAAGAATTTAGATAGATCTACTGTTAATTTTGTTTCTTAGTAACAAACGATTGATGAAGGAAGATCAGTACTCAAGAACACAAAATTAAAGAGCTATAGATGAAACTGGAATATAGAAACGATAATAAGAGTACAAGTCGGCTATGCATAAAATGTAGAATGAACACAGTGAGAGTAAATATCGATGAATTTGTTCAAAAGAATTTTGGTCTCACATGTTTTAATATCGATCATTGATTGGGCTTCATGATAAACAGTATTGAATATAACTTGAGTTCAAATCAATAATCAATGAATTGATTATTAATTGGGCTTTGAATTATGTATCATATGAACAATGCTCAAACAATTTTTAAATTCGAATGAACAGTACATATCGAATATAACATGGATTGAGTTCAAATTAATAATCAATGAATTGATTATTTATTGAACTGTTGATCAATTTCGATTATTATTTTTGTTTTGGATTCAAATGAACAATTGCAAATCAAGAATTGAATCAAACAAACGAATATGAGAGTGTATCAGGATTTGACCAACAAAAAAATTATTGGATCAAAACAAATGGGTTTTTCAAAGAAAAATAGATCCAATGAGTCAAACAATCACAAATCAAAAACGCAACTCACGAATCAAATATTATGAGAGATCATAGAGAGAGACTCACCAAAATTATTCAAATTGCGACAAATGTTGCCAAACCTAGAATCGTTCTTCAAAAATCACCTTGATCTTGAAGACCCGCTCTGATACCAATTGTAGTGACAAAGAACATGATTTGGCATGTGGAATTAAAGCTTGCACAATTAAACATGGTGATTTGGGTGCTTAAGAGATATATTGAATGTATATGGTGTTTACAAAAAAAGATCTAGATCTAGAATACATAATTAACACACACTTACACACTCACTTCTACATTTCTCAAGCACACCTCTACCAGTGGACAAACCCACTATTTATAGAGGTGTTTACATGTCTCTCTCTCACTCTAATTAACAAATATGTCTAAAGGCTAAAGCACCACATGCAAGTGGGTTTTACAAAAGTCAAACATTTACATAGTCATGAATGAATAACTTTGCAACCCCAACAAAGAATCATTTTTCTAAGTAATGTATGTTGAGAAGAATAAATGATAAGAAGGATGTTGAGAAATATGAAGCCAACTATCTTCAGAAGATAGAGGATTTGAGGAAAAAGAGTGTTGGGAATGCGAAGCCTGGTTTGATTGTGCAGGAAGGTAGCGATGATGATAGACGTGTTGAGGTATGTTCCACTAATTTGGAAGATGAGGAGGTTCGAAAACCCACTCACGGTGGGTGTTTTGTTGCAAATTTTGAAGCGCACGAGTACAAAGAAATATGTATGATGGTTTAGAGCGGGGTCTCGGAACAGAGAAGATATGTGACTGATGACAGCCAACCCTTTGAAAATTGTTTTGCTGTGAGGCCTATTTCTGAAAAAGTGAGTGAATACGAGAAGGTCATCAGTAAGGTACACTCTATTCTTCTATCCCTTAATATTTCAGTTAGTCGTTATGAATCTAAATTAGATCACTTAAATTACACAGTCTCTAATTTTAGTGATAGTTTAAAGAGAACACGTCTAAGCAATTCTAACCTATATGATCAAATAACCAGGGAAACAGATAAAAGCGAAGAGATAAGGATATGGATAGAGAAGTTGGAGTTAGAGCTAAATAGGTCAAAGGATGATACCATTTATCTTAAGAGAGACAGTTTAGAACTTTTGAAACAACAAAATATTTTTTGTTTAATTGCAAAGCATTTATATTTCATTATCACTCAACTGTATCTTGATTGTGAAATAGGTAAAAATATACAAAAAATGATTTTACCCTTTCTTGAATTGAAAGAGGATGAAATCGATGAAGAGTGCTATAAGTGTGAATCTATTGTGTCCTCTGGTGATGTTTCCTTCGTACAAAATTAGGCTTGACAAAATATAAGCTTACGTTCATTCCAAAGAACATAAGAATATATTAAAACAAATGTTGGATGATAAGGATAAAGAACAAATTGAATCTAATATTGTGCAAAAATTTGACTCGATGTGCACAAATATGAGTTCAGAAAATGCATTTGATGCTAAAAACGTTTCTGAATTTAAAGAAAATGACATGAGTGAGATTTTTGTAGATGATGAGATAGATTGTTCAACATTTGTACAAAATGAGGTTGAACGAAAGAAAAAATTGATTTCTGAAAATTCAATTGAATATATTTGTGTTGCTGAAAATAAAGGTTCAAAAGTTTTAAAAGCAAGAGTCACAGTTTTTCCGAAAGTACAAACCATCCCTAATCAAATTTTCGTAAAAACTGGACTGGAAAAAACTAATACATAATGTCCATTGTTAATAATGATAATGTTGATGGTTGTGACGAATTTTTATGGTCTGGACCAATAGACAATGCAGACAAAACAAAAGGTCTTTCCGAAATGACCTTATGGAAAATGAAAGGAAAATACGTTTCGAAACCAGTAAATCATGTTGACCTTCATTACGATCCGTCAGGGCCAATTCGCACAAATAATGTGTCAAGTGAAACATCTTCCGAACAGAATGACACTCATGGGTATCGTAGGGCTTCACCGCAGGTCATAAACGAGAGAACAATCCCTTAAAAGGTAAGACTGAGAGAGAGAGAGAGAGAAAGAGAGAGAAAGAGAGAGAGAGAGAGAGAGAGAGAGAGAGAAAGAGAGAGAGAAAGTGTATAAGGTGTGGAGGTAAAAGCATATACAAAGATGACTATTTATAGGAAAAAAAACCTTGCGGGTTGCGCACTCTAGGCATGCGCGCTGTGCACTACGGCCGGGGTGGCTCCATTGGGCTTCTGCCACGTGTTGTGTCATCGTTCGCCCAACGTGCCCCTTTCTAGAAGGTGACTCTTGTCACACTCTTATGGAGCCACATCTAACTTCATTGTTGGGCCACACTGACATGTCCCTCGGAGCAAGCGGCTCCCATCCATGCCACGTGGCACCCTCTCGTGGTGGCACGTTATCAGCACGCGTTGTGCACTTCACGTGCACAATTTCTCGATTTTTAAAAATGGCGTAACTTCTTTGTACGAGCTCGATTTTCAATGTTATTTATATCCCCCGAAATCCCTCAGCGTGATCTACAACTCTTATTTAGACTATGTCGGCTAATTTTGATGTTTTTTAAAACTATATTTAGCATGCTTAGACTGTAAAACTTCGTTAAAAGTTCATAACTTTCTCATATGATATTCATTCTCGACTGTCTTTATATCCACAATAAACCATACGGACGAGATTTTCCACTCTCATTAAGATTATTTTTGCTAACAATCTACCGATCTCTACTTCGGTTTCTGAGTCGTATACTGCTGCGCTGAAATTTCGAAAAATCATAACTTCCTCTTACGAAGTCTGATTTGGAGGTTTTCTATATGCTCGATCTCGATTTAGTGACTACTATGACTTTCATTTAGGTCACTTAGGTTAAAAATTAATCAATCGAAATTTTACTTTTTACGATACATAGAGTTGTGTCGGTTTAATCACGAAAATTCGAAGAAGCATAACTTCTTCATACGAAGCTGGATTTTAATGTTTTTATATCCGTGTAACCCTTTTCACATACACTATAACTTTGGTTAAGCTTCTTTATCCTAAATAATCTTCTACCAAAAAGTCATTTTAACGCTAAATATGTCTTAATTGACTAGCGTGGATCTATGTGCGTTACGTTTCAAGACGAGCTACATGGGTAAATGTTTCATTATAATCTAATCGTTATTATTGCAAAAAACTTTGAGTAACCAATCTTTCTTTGTTTCTTCTGAAAATACCATCTTCATCTAACTTGTTTCTTAAAACCCAATGAGTGCCAATAATAGACTTCCCTTAAGAATGTGGAACTAGCATCCAAAGATGATGTTGCTTAAACTCATTAAGCTCATCTTGCATTTCCATGATCTAATCAACATATTTTAGAACATTAATAATCTTCTTTGGTTCAATCATACAAACAAAATCGAAGAACACGCAAAAGTTACTGGTGGCCTTGCTACGAGTAAGAATCCCTGAATTAACACTTCTAATAATCTGAGATTCAATATGATCAAGAAGAAATCTATGATTTCCATTGTCATTTTCATAGGAATAAGATTCTCAATGATTGGATGGGTCACCAGGTACTGGTTCTTTAGTATTAGTTTGTTCTTCAAAGTCCAAGTCTTGGTCTCTAGCATTAACTTGTTCTTCTGAGTTGAAAGCTTGGTTATCAGTGTTAGAGGAATTATTGACAATAATGTCAATATTACGAACAATTGGCTTGGAAAGAGTTCCATATGGGCTAAGAATCATCTCATTGAGAATAGAAACATGATGATCTGTTCGGTCTTGTATATACGAATCTTCATCAAATGTAACTTGAATAAATTCTTCAACTATTTTACTTGAAATATTGAACACCCTGAAAGCTTTAACTTTGCTAGAATATCCTAAGAAGAATACTTCATCAATCTTGGCTTCAAACTTAGAACACTGATCCTTCGAATTAAAGATGTAACAAGCACATCCAAAAACATGGAAGTAGGAAATATCATGCTTCCTTCCTTTCAGCAACTCATAACCAGTTTTACCATGGTGTTTCACAAAAATGGACCAATTTTGTGTGTTACAGGATGTATTGACAGCTTCAGTCCAGAAGGAAAGAAGAAGACAAGCATCTACTACCATAGTTAGACCAACTTCAATGAGCATCCGATTTCATCTCTCAGTGACACCATTTGGTTGAGGAGTCTAACAAGCGGAAAAATTCTTAGTAATCCTTGCAACATCAAAGAATTCTTCAAGGGTGAAGTTTCAAAACTCAGTGCCATGATCACTTCAAAGTTCTCAAACTTTAAGATAATACAGAGCTTCACTATGCTTAAAAAAAAGATGACATCATTAGCAACATGACTTTTCTTTAAGATTAGCCGGTTGAATCAAGAGAATTCATCTACAATAATAAGAGTGAATTTCTTCCCATTTCTAGACTTTATCGGGAAAGGTCCAAATAGATCCATATAAATAAGGTAAAATGGTTTAGAGATGGAAGATCATAATTTTGGCTTAAAAATGATTTTGTTTGATTCCTTTTTCCACAAGCTAAGCATAACATATACTTTTCGAACTTCATCTTATGGATACCTCTCACAAGATGATCTTTGGAGATCTTGGGGATATTCTTGATGATTGAATGAGAGAGTTGCTTGCACCACAATCAATTTAGATAAGATGGTAAATGGGAGAAGAAGCAACTTCTAAGGGAAATATCATCAGAGAGCATGTCCAGGACATAGATGTCGTTTTGACGATTTCCTATAACAACAGTAACATTATTTTGATCAATCACTTTTCCTTCCTTCTTGCTAAAGTGAACATCATAAAGAATGTCACATAGTTGACTTATTAAGATGATGTTGTGTTGAAGACCTTTGAAGAAAGACATATTCTTGAAGACGACAAATGTACACTTGATTGTACCATAGCCTTTTGTAGCTCCCTGACTGTTGTCTCCATAACTAAATGAAGGGCCATCATTTTTAACATAATCATCCAGGAGAGACTTCAATCCTTTCATATGCCTTGAGCATCTACTATCTAAGTACCATATGTGCTCCTGAATTTGCAGTGCTTTAGAACATAATTACTACTTACTAACCAATTTTTCAATGAGTCTTTTAAAAGAGAGAAACTATTGCATTCATTATATTGATTGATGATATTATCATTACGATTTGTATTCTTATCAATAATGTACCTACAAATATTAAGAGAGGAGTTTCAACATTAATAACATAGTCTAATTCTTGAAATTTGTTTTCTTTTAAAAAATAGCTTATAAGGATTAGAATCCGATTTATTTAATTTAAAAACTCCTTCATTGTTTTTGGAACCATATGTTCAATAAATGATGTTTTGTTAAAAGAAATAAAAAATAATGAAATTCTAAACTTGATACATGGAAGAGGAATCTTTTGTGGCTTGAGAGATAGTAGCATCAAAATATAATGAATATCATCAAAGTGAGCAATTGAGCACATTTTCTTTTTCATCCTTGACAACAAAAGACTGGATTACTTGAATGTATCGAAAAACATGCTCTGATACTACATTAAGGATCGTTTGATCGGATACAATCAAGATATAACGAAGAACAATAGAACAAAAAGATTATCACAAAGATGGGTTTTCACTATGAAAATTTATCACCAAGAGAACGTGTGCACAAAATAATTGCCACAAAGTTGTCACAAAGACCTTTTTAGGGTTTTACCGTAATACATGATTACATACTAATATATTCTAGAGTATCCCTTTAATCAAGGGATTGGTTCTAATCTATTCTAAATATGTAATCTGATCCTTATCATGAAGATACTGGATCAGTTATCTAAAATACAATATAATATTATAAATATATAAAACTGAAATACAACTATACAAATAGTTACATGTTGATGCTGGTACTTTAAACCTTGATTCGATGTTATTGTTGGCGCTGGCACTCATGGTCAACGTGTGAGATTATTTTGACTCATCAGATCATTGGGCTTAACCTTACAAAATTTGATTGCGTCAATTATATAAAATTTGGATTTTATAAAAAAAACATTGTTAAAATGTGATTTTAAATAAAATGTGATTTTAAATAAAAGTATACCATGTGATTTTAAATAAAAGTATACCATGGATTATTTATACATTGTTAAAATGTGATTTTAAATAAAACATTGTTAACCACCAGTGTTATCTTTTGATGTTTGAGGTGGATTCACGATTTCTATAACCTAGTTATAGATTATTTATACAAGTTCCTTAAACTGGATGACTTGATCGAAAATATTTTCTGCTAAAGGTCATCTAAGCAATAGATATCTGAGGGATAGATGGGATTAAGCATGTATATTAACATAACTTATTAGCAATCCCATAATGCTAGAAATTATATATTAGAATATGATTAATACTCGATATCTACCTTGTAAGATTCGATGAATAGGATAAATGATACCTACTCATTTATTTGTTTTGCTACCTGGATCCTAGACTTTGATAAATAAAGTTTTTGGAAACTAAACGGGTGAGATTATTTTGACTCATCAGATCATTGGGCTTAACCTTACAAAATTTGATTGCGTCGATTATATAAAATTTGGATTTTATAAAAAAAACATTGTTAAAATGTGATTTTAAATAAAAGTATACCATGGATTATTGGATGCATCAAATAACCATGATATCAAATGTTTTTTAGTTGAATTATAAAAGTGTTAAAAGACCCATTATTAAACTAAAATACATGTAATCAAATTTGAAAACACTCACACATCACCTATATAACCTAGTGGTATAAAGGTCGCCTAACCACCAGTGTTATCTTTTGATGTTTGAGGTGGATTCACGATTTCTATAACCTAGTTATAGATTATTTATACAAGTTCCTTAAACTGGATGACTTGATCGAAAATATTTTCTGCTAAAGGTCATCTAAGCAATAGATATCTGAGGGATAGATGGGATTAAGCATGTATATTAACATAACTTATTAGCAATCCCATAATGCTAGAAATTATATATTAGAATATGATTAATACTCGATATCTACCTTGTAAGATTCGATGAATAGGATAAATGATACCTACTCATTTATTTGTTTTGCTACCTGGATCCTAGACTTTGATAAATAAAGTTTTTGGAAACTAAACGGGTGCTAGTTATTGAAGATTTAAACATTGAAAATACTAAATGAATTTTGTTGATGAAAAAAATACAATCTCATTACCATGCATCATCTTTCACTTGTTGATCTGCATGAAATAATAAATTCGATGGGTAGAATTTCTATGAATGGCTTCGTACCTTGAAGAAAAATCTCAAGCGAGATAAGAAATTATACATTCTTAAAGGATCTGTTCATGAACAACCTTATTTAAACAAAAGACCTGAACAAGATACCTGGTGGAAGCATCGTTGTGAGGTTGAAGACATTTCTGACATCATACTTGGAGCAATTATTCCCGATCTTTAGAAGAAATTAGAAAACTTAGAATCATTTCATATGTTTCGTCAGCTAAAGTAGATATCCCAAAGATACATTTCTATTTGGTTTAAGATAGTTCAAAACGTGAAGAATGCAAGATTGAAAAGGGTCACCCTATATGCTATAATATGTCATTAGTTCATGGAAAGGATACATTTACGCCCAAGAAATCCATGAAGGCCCATAGAGATGGATCTTGTTTCTATTATAGATAAAAAAAGAAAATAGAAGAGGAATTGTCCCACTTATCATAATAGGACTAGCCAAACCAATCGTTCATGTATATACTAGATAGAACATATATTTTTCATTCAACACTCATGTACTTGATACTCAATGTTAATCTAATATTTGTAAATGTTTATAGATATTCAAGAAGATTAAGCAGCTAATAATACTAAGTTGGAACTTCACTCTTGGAGTTAAGTTTTATTATATATGCTTAAAACATATAATACTTGTATTGAAAAACAATGCTTGTTTGGTAACAATGTATGTTTTGAATTTAGATTGTATAAATATATGTCTTAGTTAATTGATTGTTTACTTAATTGTTATAAAAATGATCACCTTCATATTCTGAAACGATTAAGATTATGTTTTGAGAACTAGATATGTTAATAGAATTTCAAAGTAAATATCGATGTTTTCTAAATAATAAGTTCTATAAGAAAAATATTTTGACTAAAATATGATTTGAAACAAACTTTTCTATCACATTGTTGTTTTCGTAAGAAAAATTAACAAACTAATTTTGTAAACAAATTAGTAAGTGTGGTGTGATGTTTGAAATAAGGTAAATAAAAGTAAAACGCTTAAGATCTTTGAAATGTGCTGAAGATCTTGGTTGTGCCCAAGATTGTAGGTAGAAAACTACAATGTTAAGAAAATTGTTTGATTGAAATGTAATGTCTCGTAATATGAATAAGGGTACTTTAGGACAAAATAGTGTAAAAGAGAATTAATTAATAAGTTTGTATAATAAACTTTAAGATACTCAAAAATTATATAAATATACCAAAAGATACCTTAGCGATTTTAGCAATGTAAACAGATGACTAAACGAATAAATAAAGGAATAGATTGTTTTTGTTTGAACAACAACAACTAAATAAAATAAATGCAAGAACATAGTGGGTGAAGAGGAAATTCATTAACCATTTGGATCTTTAGCAATGGAATCACCAATCTTAAAACTAATATTAAATTGAAATTAAGTTACAAGTGCTATCGGATATTAGAAATGAAGTGAATGTGCTCAAGTATCGAGAGAATCAAAGAAGAAGTCATAGTGGAAGTGTGTTTGTGTGTGTGAAAGTCGATTAGCTAGTCTTTATATACATAACAATAATAACCATAATTCTAATATTCTTAGGATTATGTTTGATGTTTCCTTGACAAGGATTTTATGAGAGTCTTCAATGTTCATGAGGCATTGACCACATGTGGTTTGACATGGTTTATTCCTTTCTACTCTAGCTTTAAGGTCATACCTAAGGGTTCACAAGAAACAAGACGACAATCTAAGATATTGATTGTACTAATATCTTGGGCTTGCCCGGGATGTTAGCGCAAGTTTAAAATCAAGGTTGTAAAAGTCGTTATATGGTGGTCAGGTGGTCAAATGGGGTTAATGGACTAATTAGTCTAGGCGGGGATTAATCGATGACTATGTGAATAGCCTTAATTGTAATAGAATTTATTTTTTTTTTAAATTAAATATTACCTATATGCTAAGAAAATAAGTAAATAACCATAAAACTTTGGCATATACAGTCGTCTAAATATTTAACTCATCATATATAATAATTTTTAGACTAATTGGGGATCCTTTTAACAGTTTTAGTCATCAATCATCATAATTTAATCACCTAATATCATAAATTTGACTAAATGAGGATTGTTTTTGAAAGTTTTGATTATCTGACTTTTTGACTGGCTAAGACTGCCTAGGGCCACTTAGGACCGCCTACAGCCACCAAGTACCTATTGGGTTTTAGCCATAAGAACTTTCCTATGTGCGCATGCAAAACCCTATTGCTTGGATCTAGGCTTTCTATCAAACATGCTTTTGAATCCAAGACTTCTAATGGCTAATTAGGTTAAACAATAACATTAATACAGATCTAGAATCATACCTTTGAGTTCCTTGTTGATCTTCTTGTCTTGGAGCTTCTAGAGTCACAATTGTCACTCCTCTAATGGCTTACAAACACCAATAGCAAGCAAGATGATTTAGGAGAGAGGAGAGGGGATGGAATTCGACCAGAGGTTCCTTGCTTTAGGTTCTGAAAGGTTGTACACGAATTCCACACCCCAAGGGCCTATTTATACCTTTAGACTCCTTAAGGGTTTCACCCTAAACCCTAATTGGATAATCTTCACTTAAGGCTATCCAAATCCATTCCATAGATATCCTTATGGACTATTTTGAGCTATCCTAAAGCTCTTAGAAACCGTCCAAAGTCCATCCTAATGGATTTATAGTCCAAAGTCTAACTATCAAACAATTGACAGTTTATACCCTCTTATTTAATTAATCTCTTTAAGTCACCAAATTAATACCAATTAATTTATGACTTATATTAATCAAATAGCTAAATATTATTCCTTATAATATTTACTCTCTCTTAACAAATCATCCTTCAAGTTGCTATGGTGAAGGCAACCCAAAAGGACCATGCACCACCGAATATAGTTATAGCCTTAGACACTATTCCAACAGTCTCCCACTTGGATAAGTCTAGTAACTATACAAGTATAATACGGTTTGCAATCGTAGCTCTCAAAGACGCTGTCAACTCTGATCTAATCAATCTTGTCCTTTAGATAAGGGATCGTACAGTCCTCTGTTAGATATCATGCTAACAATCCTATGGAATGGTTAGTCTAGCATTTAGATTTCTCGATCTTCGATTTATTTGACATAGAACTTAATCGAACACATCAATTCAGTTCTGACCGGGCCCGGCACATAAGTCAAATCAAATCATCGAGTGGCCAAGATATCTCTTCTACCCTCTTAGGATAAAATTTACAGATAAACTTCGACTTATATGCATTCACTTATTCATTAACCAACTATACACAACAATGCGTTTTATAACATCAAGTTACTGATGCGTTTTCGCATTATCAATGCACAATCAATTAACAAATAATAAAACATATATCTAGGTTTTAAGACCATATGATATTATCGTCTTGCGATCACCTTTTATATCGTATTCCATAAGGTGATTCCAGCAAGCGCGGGTTTATTCCAATGCTCAAAACCAGTTCGTAAGCACTCATGAACGTTGCAGCAACTCTTGCTATGTCTAACACCATTTAGACACTCTACACACCAATTCACGACAATCTTCATTCATATCTACTCCCAACATATGAACGATTGTGGACCATTTGAATAATTCGATTATTCCTAATAAACTCAATTATTCTGGAAGTCAAAACATGCAAAGTGAAACAATAGTTAAACAACTAACATGTGATAGTAACTTTACTCATAAATAAAACTTCTTTATTTAATCATCAAATGTTAAATACATTTATCTATTATACGTTTCTAATATAATCTAATCTATGCTAATATCATCCTTCAGCCCAATACTCCTAGCATGCTGTAAGTGCTTAACCCTACTCAGTCCCTTCGTAAGCGGATCTGCTGGGTTATCTTCTGATGATATCCTCTTCACTATGAGTTGTCCTTCTTCTACACGATGTCTAATGAAGTGATATTTTCTGTCGATATGTCGAGATCTACCATGATCCCTTGGTTCCTTGGTCAAGGCAACCGCGCCTTCGTTATCACAGAAAATCTCCATGGGCTCCTTTATGGCCGGTACAACTCCAAGATCACCGATGAAGTTCTTCAGCCATATTGCCTCCTTCGACGCTTCGCTTGCTGCGATGTACTCTGATTCGCACGTTGAATCAGCTACGGTTTCCTGCTTGGAACTTTTCCATGTCACTGCTCCTCTATTTAGGGTAAAGACCCAGCCCGACTGCGAACGGTAGTTGTCCCTGTCGGTCTGAAAGCTGGCGTCACTATACCCTCGCACCTTCAAGTCATCACTCCCTCCAAGGACTAAGAACCATTCTTTCGTTCTCCGAAGGTACTTAAGGATGTTCTTCACCGCAATCCAATGTGCTTTGCCAGGATTCCCTTGATATCTGCTAACCATGCTCAAAGCGAAGGCTACATCAGGGCGAGTACAAG
Organism: Lactuca saligna; assembly: GCF_052625555.1. NCBI lineage: Eukaryota > Viridiplantae > Streptophyta > Magnoliopsida > Asterales > Asteraceae > Lactuca > Lactuca saligna. The sequence goes on along the minus strand of NC_136420.1, from coordinate 302,102,651 downwards.
TCATAGCGTACATGATTGAGCCAACTGCGGAAGCGTATGGTACTCGGCTCATTTCTGCTATCTCGGCTTCGGTACTCGGACTTTGAGTCTTACTCAACTTGGCATTTCCTTGCATCGGTAGTTCTCCCTTCTTTGAGTTTTCCATACTAAAACGTTTTAGTACCTTCTCCAAGTAAGTATTCTGACTAAGTCCAATTAGTCTCTTACTTCTTTCTCTTACTATCCTTATTCCCAATATGTAAGAAGCCTCTCCGAGGTCCTTCATAGCGAAGCACTTCCCGAGCCAGGACTTAACCTCCTGCAAAGTCGGGATGTCGTTTCCTATGAGTAATATGTCATCGACATATAGAACGAGGAAGCTTACTACACTCCCACTGGCTTTGACATATACACAAGATTCGTCTTCGCTTCGTACAAATCCAAACTCTTTGACTTTCTCATCGAAGCAAAGATTCCATCTGCGAGACGCTTGCTTAAGTCCATAAATGGACTTCTCAAGCTTACACACTCTATTCGGATGCTTCGGATCCACAAACCCCTCTGGCTGAGCCATGTAAACATCCTCAGCCAACTTTCCGTTAAGGAAAGCAGTCTTGACATCCATTTGCCAAATCTCATAATCATGAAATGTGGCAATTGCTAGCATCACTCTAATAGATTTAATCTTCGCAACTGGCGAGAAGGTCTCATCATAGTCAACTCTGGGAGTTTGAGTAAAGCCCTTCGCAACCAATCGTGCTTTGTATGTGTGTACGTTCCCATCCACGTTGGTCTTCTTCTTGAAGATCCACTTGCACCCTACGGTCTTACGTTCGGGCACGTAATCAACCAAATTCCAAACTTGGTTATCGTACATGGATTGGATCTCGCTATCCATCGCCTCTTTCCATTTCGCAGACTCCGGGCCTGCCATGGCTTCCTTATAGCTATTAGGTTCATCAAGATTTACTAGTGTACCATCACTAATATACGTGTCCCCTTCGGTAGTAATATGAAAACCATAAAACTGGGGTTGAACTCTAAATCTATCGGAACGTCTAAGAGGTAAGGATTCGTCAATCGGTTCAACCGGAGTTTCCTCCTCGGGTTGAACGCCAGTGGTAGAGGTTCCTTCATCTATCGATTCTTGAATCTCTTCAAGTTCGATTTGCCTCCCACTGTCTCCTTGGCTTATGAGTTCTCGCTCTCGGAAAACTCCTCTTCTCGCAACAAAGATAACATTATCTTTCGGTCTATAGAAGAGATATCCAAAGGAAGTTTGCGGGTAGCCGATGAAAATACATCGCTCACTTCGAGCTTCAAGCTTGTCGTGAGTATCTCGTCTTACGAAAGCCTCGCAACCCCAAACCTTGATATGTGCCAACGAGGGAACTTTCCCCGTCCACATCTCGTGAGGTGTTTTGGCAACCTTCTTGGTAGGGACTCGGTTAAGGATATGGGTGGCAGTCTCTAAGGCGTACCCCCAAAAGAAGATAGGTAGTGAAGCACGACTCATCATAGACCGAACCATATCCAATAAGGTTCGATTACGCCTTTCTGCCACACCATTCAATTGCGGTGTCCTAGGAGGCGTCAATTGCGAAACTATTCCACGCTCCTTGAGATAATCGTGGAATTCAAGACTTAGGTACTTTCCTCCTTGATCGGATCGAAGCATCTTGATTTTCCTGCCCAATTGATTCTCCACTTCATTCTTGAACTCTTTGAACTTTTCAAAGGTTTCTGACTTTTGCTTGATTAAATAGATATACCCATATCTACTATAATCATCGGTAAAGGTCACGTAGAAGCGGTTCCCATCCTTTGTGGTTGATCTAAAAGGTCCACATACATCGGTATGTATTAGGTCTAATAGTCCCTCACCCCTTTCACAAGTACTCGTGAAGGGTGATTTAGTCATCTTTCCAAGTAAACAAGATTCGCATGTGTCATCTTCCCTAAGGTCGAATGACTCCAACACTCCATCCTTTTGGAGTTGGGCTATGCGTTTCTTGTTGACATGTCCAAGACGACAATGCCACAAGGATGCTTTATCCATACTAGTGGAAGAATCAATATTCAAAACATCATTTCCTAAGTTATCAACAATCATAACAGTTTCATATATTCCATTACATGGTATAGCTTCAAAATAAAAGACACCATTTAGATAAGCCAAAATAGAACCATTCTCATTATTAAAAGAAAATCTAAAACCTTGTCTATATAAACCATGAAATGAAATGATGTTTCTAGCCATTTCTGGCGAATAGCAACAATTGTTCAAATCTAAAACTAAACTATTCTTAAGCACCAAAGAATACACTCCAATCTTGGTCACAGGCGACGATCTTCTGTTCCCCATGATTAGATTGATCCTTCCTTGCTCCACATCCCTACTTCCTTTTAGTCCCTGCACATTAGAACAAATGTGATAACCACAACCGGTGTCAAGAACCCAAGAAATAGCATGATTAGAATCGTTAGATTTTATTGCATATATACCTGCGAAAGATGGCTTGATCTTTCCTTCCTTGATGGCTTGCAGGTAGTCCGGGCAGCTTCGCTTCCAATGTCCTATCTTGTGGCAGTGGTGGCACTCTGCCTCCTTCGGGTTAGAGCAGGGCTTAGAGGGATCAACTTTTGTCCCACTAGAAGAGGAACCATCTCGGGCTTTCACCTTTCGATAGTTATTTGAAGAAGCTTTCCTCTTCTTTCCCTTCCCTTGACCAATTGCCAAGACAGGAGCAGCAGACGGATTGGGAGTTGGTGCAACAGACTTGTCCTTGAAATTGCTCTCAGCAACCCTCAAGAGACCTTGGAGCTTACTTAGAGTGACCTCCTCTTTGTTCATGTGGTAGGTCATTCTAAATTGATTATACATCGGAGGCAAAGAGTGAAGCACCATGTCGATCGCCAGGTCTTCGCCGAAGTCAACGTTTAACTTGCGAAGGCGGTCGACATACCTTTGCATCTTTTGCAAGTGCACGGTAAGAGATTCTCCATGACCCATCTTAGCGGAAATCATGTTGGTGAAGATCTCGTAACGCTCTTGTCTCGCGTTTTGGTGGTACCTCTCCAACAAGTCTTGATGCATCTCGTATGGATACATGTCCTCGTAGGACTTTTGGAACTCGGAGTTCATGGTGGCGATCATGATGCAATGTACTTTCGTCGCATCTCGCTCATGGGTTTCAAAGGCGGTGATTTCAGCGGGAGTAGCAATTTCGGGGTTGATTTTCTCGAGCTTCTCGTCGAGGACATACTCTTTATCCTCATAGCGAGCAATGGTGCGAATGTATCTTATCCATTCGCCAAAGTTCGTTCCATCGAAGGTGACCTTTTGGCAAAGGCTCATCAACGTGAAAGAACTAGCAGCAGCGTTGTTTGCGTTTGACATCTATAGAAAGGACAATGATAGATTAGAACAAGAATCCCTAATTATCACCCAATAAGAAAAATTAGGGCTAGGATCCAACAATAACATTTACACACTAGAAAAGGGATGCCGTAATCCAACATGCAAATAAATTGAAGGTAAGTGAATGACGATTCACTAATTCTCCATCACAAAACTTAAACTTTTGGTCCTAAGTGTTTTTGAGAATTCCTAGGTTCGGATGAGATTCATTGAACTATTCAATGGCATGTTTAAATCTCGATATGCCCCTCTTGTTTGTGACTGGGATGCCGAGGATCACAAAGCGGGTGTGAATTACCATGCAAATTTACATGGTGCCTTCATTGTTACGATCACCTATTCGATGTGCCGGTAAACCACACACGCTCCACCGAACTATGATAAACAATGAATCACCCTTTGCCACCTTCGCTTAGAATCAATTAGTGTGCCGGTAAACCACACACGCTCCACTAACATCTTAGCAAGGTGCAAAGTGTAATTTCATGGGATTGCATCAATTCACTTTTCCTAAAGTAACTAAGATTGGGAAATTTGAAAAAGATTTAGTTACTTCGTATTTCTTATTATACTTTTAATGAGAGGATGAGGTTGCCCTATCCTACCCGTTCGGCTAACGACCCTCCACCAATCAAGCAAGCGGTGGGTGTGAGTGTACACCCATTAAGCGCCATTTTATAGGCCGCAACCTTATACCCACCTTATAGATCGGCTTCGTGAATGAGGCCTACTAGCGGTAAGACTAGCATTTAGTTATACATATATATATTATTCTAATAACATCATATAAGTATAGGGTTGTATTTTAAACTTTTCAAAATCTAGGGTTTGAAATTTAAGTTGTCTAAATTAAAGCTTTTAATCACAAATTTAAATTTCAAAACTATAGGGTAGGTTTTAAACATTTAAAAAAAACATGGAGGATCAAATAACAAACAATTTCAATTAACAATTAATATTTTAATTATCTTTATTTGATTTATCTTTGATTTCTTTGAGGATAATTACCAAAAATAATTAAAACAATTAATTAATTATCATATAAAGAAACTAAATATTTAATTAGTTGATAATTACCTTTAACTAGATCAAGATAACACTTATATTTATCAAAAAAACGGATTCATATTGATCTAATTAGTTTATGGTAAGTTTGGATAAGATAAACACAAAGAAATCCCGAATCTGGCCCTTCCTGACGCTTGGACTCGCCGAGTGCACAAGGGGACTCACCGAGTCAGGCCTACTCGCCGAGTCCACCATGGAACTCGACGAGTCAGTGACTCAAAACCCAAAAAATCGAATTTTGCAGGTTTGTTTCAGTTATTCAAGCAACAATTTGTAGAAAACCAATCTAGTCTTTGATACCACTGTTGGGTTTTAGCCATAAGAACTTTCCTATGTGCGCATGCAAAACCCTATTGCTTGGATCTAGGCTTTCTATCAAACATGCTTTTGAATCCAAGACTTCTAATGGCTAATTAGGTTAAACAATAACATTAATACAGATCTAGAATCATACCTTTGAGTTCCTTGTTGATCTTCTTGTCTTGGAGCTTCTAGAGTCACAATTGTCACTCCTCTAATGGCTTACAAACACCAATAGCAAGCAAGATGATTTAGGAGAGAGGAGAAGGGATGGAATTCGACCAGAGGTTCCTTGCTTTAGGTTCTGAAAGGTTGTACACGAATTCCACACCCCAAGGGCCTATTTATACCTTTAGACTCCTTAAGGGTTTCACCCTAAACCCTAATTGGATAATCTTCACTTAAGGCTATCCAAATCCATTCCATAGATATCCTTATGGACTATTTTGAGCTATCCTAAAGCTCTTAGAAACCGTCCAAAGTCCATCCTAATGGATTTATAGTCCAAAGTCTAACTATCAAACAATTGACAGTTTATACCCTCTTATTTAATTAATCTCTTTAAGTCACCAAATTAATACCAATTAATTTATGACTTATATTAATCAAATAGCTAAATATTATTCCTTATAATATTTACTCTCTCTTAACAAATCATCCTTCAAGTTGCTATGGTGAAGGCAACCCAAAAGGACCATGCACCACCGAATATAGTTATAGCCTTAGACACTATTCCAACAGTACCGACTCTGCCTTACTCTATCGACCTAAATTAATCGTTGGCAGTAAGTGCCCGGTAGTGTCTGTCAATATGTTGTCACCATACAAATAGTCAACTTGATCAATGAAGTCAAGCAACAACGAGCACCAATCATACCCATAGAAAGACGGTGCACTCTAGTGAATGCATCAAATTTCATAGCTTCTTGGATTCCTCTTCCCGTAACAACAACACAGACCTGCTTTCGTGTTCTTACTATTTGTAACACCCGTAGATCCGGGCTAGTCAATTTAGAGATAATCGGGGTCGAAAATAACTTTTTGACAAAAGATTATTTATAATAAATAATCTTAACCAAGTTTTAGAATATGTATCAAGGGTTCCGTACATATAAAGAACGTCAAAATCCGAGTTATAACGAAGAAGTTATGGCCCGTCGAAGTTTTTCGGAAAAACCGGCACGACACCGGGAGACGTAAATAGTGAATTTAAGATAGAGGACTTTTTAGCCTTAGGGATCTAAATTAAAGTTTTAGAAGATGTCTCCACCTACGCGTGGATATAAAGAACGTCAAAAACGGAGTTCGCATGCAAAAGTTATGGCATTCCGAATATTTAGCTTTTAAAAACCCTAAACTAGCTAATTCACGATGTTAGAATTATGACGCTGACAATCGAAATCTAGAAGCTTCGAGAGGATAAGATCCAATTTACGACGTGAAAATTATGACGCTCACTACATCTGTCATAATTCGGAATCTAAAAGCTGCAAGAGGATAAGATCCAATTCACGACGTGAGATTTAATGACACTCACGACGTCAGATGTCATGGCCACCATCCGAAGCTAGGGACGCAAATGGCAAGTCTACGGAGTGAATCATGAGATTCACGACAAGGGTCTTATGACACTTATGACGTGAGTGTCATAAAAACTTACTATAAATAGCATGCGAGCCATTCCGAAAATCTCACACCTTTCTTCATTTCTTCTCTCTAAGGGTTTTAACCCTCCCTTAAGCCTAGGTGATCCCCTAGCACCCTAAGGAAGCCCCGAGGCTCCTGGAGTCCTTCGGTTTCGAAACGCTGCTCCAAATAAAGCCCGGTTTTCTTTAAAATCCGCTGTAAGTGAGCTACGCTTCCGCAATTTTTAATATAGCTTTCAAATAATTATAGTAATGTTATTAGGTCCTTAAAATAATTATTTGGGCTATTATTATGAGTTATATTGAGTGTTATTTAACACTTATATAATAATAATAATAATAGCTAGACTATTAATTAGTCACGGTTGACGTTAGACTAAACCCTAGTGGAATTTATAGTAGGTTTTATCGAAGGAAAATTGTTTTGAGAGTATCGAAGCGCTATCCGAGTGCTGAGTCACCACCTACTCAAGTGAGTGTATAGTCACTTTCACCTTACACATATATATGAAGTATTTTCTTTAAAATACATGATAAATGTAATTATATTAATTGTTTAATTAAGGTGACTGTTGAATAGATGTTTTATACAAGTTTTAAACTGTATATGTATTTTTATCTACAAATATGTTGGGTAAAACATGGGTAGATGCATTAGATGATGTGTGATGAAATAAAAGGTGATGAGAGGTATCGATGTTTAAGATGATCTAGTCATCTAGCAGAGTATAGACAACGGCCACAGACTATTTTAGATAGTCCAGTGGAACGTTAGCAGACTTGTAATTGGTAGGTATGTTTGAACTATATGTTCATAAGGTGTTATTGAACTATATGTTCATTATGTGTTTTTGAACTATGTGTTCATCCGTTAGTTCTTCCTTTTGACACTATTACGTGTCGGGGTACGGGAGCGTACAGGAGTACTTTATTAGTATTTTCCCTATACCTTTATTTTAAAGAGATTTGGAGTCTTTGTTTCTTTTATGAAGTGATCGGACGAGCTTCATTAGTCAGTGTTTCCATTCTCGATGCCGGATATGTGTGAGTCTGGGGGTTATATACCTCACGATATTCAGACCACAGCCTACGCATTAGTCAACGTTTCCATTGTTGGATAAGGTGCGTATGGGGGTTATATACCTCATGATATTCAAACCACAGCCTAGGCATTAATAATTACCCATGACTTAATTGTCTGGTGGCTCTTTCTTTTACGAACAAAGGTTTGTGGTTAAACTTATTCCATTCATTTGATGTCTTCTTCGATCGTCTTTTGCTGCTAGGGAATTTCCGAAGCAGTTTCGTTAGTTGGTTGTTCATATCAATCCTTTAGGCTAGATCTAGTAAGATCACTCTATAGGATCAGTATGTGGGGATCGACGTTGTTAGTGCTTGTAATATAAACCTTGGGCAGCGATGGACTTCATGCCTATTCCTTAGGATGAATCCTTAGTAATGAGTGATAGTTGATTTTTAGCATAAATCCTTAAGAAATGAATAAGATAATGGAGATTGGGTAATTGGGTTGATTGTTTGATGTTTAAGCATAATAAATTTATTTATTGTGGGGTAAAAACCCTATATGCTCACCAGGATCCCAAGCCTAACCCACTCAGTTTAATTGTATCACATGTATCGTTACAAAGTTGCTTTACACTGAGAGATTAAGGAGATATATATTACTAGTAAAATCAATGTAAGTTTTGTATATGCTTATGTTTCTGTATTGACGATGACATCCCAAATGTTTAAAATGAATAAAATACTTTTCTTCGGAAATGCTTTGATAACGTATTTATCGTGTTTTTCTGGGAATAAATTCCACAACATTTTTATTAAAAGTACTCTGATTTTCATAAAGCATAAACAAAATCGGTCTTTTCTGGCCGTGAAATTGGGGATGTCACAGTATTCTTAACCTACTCTGTTTGAATACATGTGAGGGCAGAAGAACTTCATTTTCACTCATAAATCATGTTGTCCTTTTGGTCTTTCGAGATGCCAATCGTAGGATTGCGTGAGTTGCATAAACAAGAACTCAATAGCATAGCCTTTCAATATACTGAAGCTTTTTATAGTGGTTGTTCTTTAGCATATAAAGAGATCACCGGTATACCTTCTCATACATGTTGTCTGCCTTATGCTTTGTGTCACAATAACAGTTGCAACTAAACTCTTGTTTATTTTGCAGAAGTTTTAATTAAGTTTTATAATCAAAATAAATTAATTAATAAAATAAAATAAAAATAAAATCATCTTTTAAGTCTGATTTTCTAATAGCAAAATAAAATAAAATTTAGTTCTATTTTCTAAAGAATTTAATTAATTTTCTCTATGTAAAATTTTCTTTAATTTCTTTTGTTTGTTTAACTTTTATCTCATATATGTAATTTTATATATATATATATATATATATATATATATATATATATATATATATATATATATATATAATCATATTTTGAAATCCACTAGTTAGTTTTTGTTGAAGTTAAACTCTTTTTAGTTATAAATTTTGTTAGTTTCTATTTTCTTGTTAATTTTATTTAGTTTATTTACATTTTGTCTTTTATATTTATTTTGTTTCTCTTCAAATTATTATTTTTATCTAAAAATCCAAAAACAAGTTTGTGCAGGTGTTCCAAGCAAAGTGTTTCAAGTGTATATTCTCTATCTGGTTGATAGAAACATAAGGGGGGAAATGCATAGATACAGATTCTCAACAAAGGGGGAGAAACAAAGACTAACACTATTATCTTGATACTGATTTGTGCAGATCCAACTCTCAGGAACTGATTTGAAGTTAAATGAGAGATAACATGAATGTTTGATCAAGTCATGTTTTTGGATAGTTTCAAATGGGTCTTGGTGACGGTCTACCTAATGTGTCACTACATATTTGGTTTGAGATTTGCAATTTACGTGCACCATTTTAATGAGACTGATGAGAAATGTCATACTTTATGATCATATACTTTGTTTACAAAGTGTCTCAAACAATTGAATCTCAAGGTTATGGGGAGCAATCAAGTTTGACAAACGCATATAAGCTAAAATTTTAGTAACTGGTCATAAAGTTATCCAAAGCTAGTTGATTTCTAAGGGTGTCTCTTACAAGCTCCATAAGGTTTGGTCATTCCTTCTAAAGATTATTGTACCTTTCATGATTTAACTGTGGCATTTCATAAGCCAAGTATATAATAGTTGGCAATTCATTGTCCCTAGAAACAGGTTGTTGTATGTACCTAAATCTCTCTAAGTATACCATCAATGAGACCATCTACTGAGGTGGCATTGAGTCATCAGAAAATTATATAAAGGCTTAGGTGTTTATTCTCCTTATTAATCGATTCTTACCTCACTCCATATTTAGAAGCATGTTTTTCGTATGCATCAAGTCTCATGTTCTACTGAAATATTGAGCAAAAAACCAATTGTTTACCCAGATTATATAGTTTTCAGCGTAAGAGATACTTGTCAGGTCCTTAAGTGATAAAAGGTTACTCATGTCACTAACCTCCTAGACTGAGGTATGACATAGTACCATTACAAATTGATGGTGAATCTTTGATTCTAGACTACAACCAACTCTATGATGCATGGATTAAACCACTTCTTACTGATGGATTATCGTTGGATTAGTGTCTAAGCCCGTAACCATATTTGGTAAGTACTTGACCCGGTTGTGCATGGTTCTTTTGGGTTGCCTTCACCAAAGCAACTTGATTGGAGAAATAATAGAGAAAGAGGTTATTATGATTTATTAATGTATTATAGGAATAATATATTAATAGGAGAAATCATATTTGTTTAATTAATATTGGTCAATAATTAATTAAGAATTAATTGTGGTCAAATGTAATTAATTAAACTATAGGGGCTGAATTGTAATTACGTGATAGTTGCAAATTAGAGCAATGGATGCCCTATGGGAGAGGTGGACGAATTCAAGGGGATAAGGCCCTTGAAATTGTCCAAGGATAAGGCTTTCAAGGCTTATCTTATGGTTACTTGGTGAGCAAGCAACTAGATAAGGATAAGGACTGAAACCCTAATTTATACCCTATATAAAGACCCCTAAGCCTAAGGAAATCGGCCACTTGTTCCCTAGGGTTTCTAGAGCCAATTTCCAACCTCTCTCCTCACTCTCTATTGCCTCTCCATTTGCTTGTGGTGTTTGTGAGCCATTAGAGGTACTGCACTTGTGGTAATTGTTTTCAAGACTAAGAGATTGAAGATTAGTGTTGTTATTGCAATATAACAACAAGAGGTATGTGATCTACTCTTCTATATAAATTTCGAAATATATACCTACTGGCTAGGGTTCTTATTGTGTTCATAAAGTTGTTTATCTAATAGAGAAAACATAGATCCAAATTTAGGGTTGCATGCACACATAGGATTGTTTGTACAAAACCCATCAGTGGTATCAGAGCCTTTGGTTGAATTGTTTTCAATTAGTATTATACAATTGTATGAATTTGACACTTTAGGGTTTATGGACAATAAACCCTAGGAGGCTAGGATTTCGATTTTAGGGTTTTTGAACCCTTGTGTTCGAAATTTTTAAGAGTTTTTCAAACCCTTTCCTTGTTACCCAAGATTTCGAGATCTAGGGTTTGCAAACCCTAGATTTTCGACATTTGCCTCCTCTCCAAGATAAGTCCCTAAAATATAGGGATTTGGATAATCCCATATCTTGAAATTATCTTTTAATTGTTAAATATGGTAATTAAAGATTTTGAATTATCCCTTCCCTAATTTTCGTAATTTAGAGGGATATAAGAGATTCGGATAAAATTAATTGTTTAATTTAAAATAATCCTTTATGATTTAGTAATTAAAATTAATTGTTTAATTTAGATAATTATTAAATCAACAGTTTTAATATTTGAAATTTTAATTTAAAATTTATAAATTTTGAAAATTTTAAATTGAGATTAAAACCCTAGTATTTTTAAAATGTATAAAATACACCCTATACTATTATATTATTACAAGATTTATATATATATATATATATATATATATATATATATATATATATATATATATATATATATATATATATATATATATATATATATGTGTGTGTGTATAACTAAAATGCTAGTCTTACTATTAGTACGCCTTATTCACGAAGCCGATCTATAAGGGGGGATATAAGGTTATGGCCTATAAAATGGTCGTTTAATGGGTATCCACTCTTACCCACCGCTTCCTTGATTGGTGGATGGTCGTTAGCCGAACAGGTAGGATAGGGCAATCCTCTCTTCATTAATAAATATAATGAAACTATATAAAGTAACTGAACGTTTTTTTTACAAAATTCTCAATCCTAGTTACTTTAGGAAAAAGTGAATTGATGCAATCCCATGAAATTACACTTTGCACCCTTGCTAAGACGTTGGTGAAGCGTGTGTGTTTAATCGGCACACTAATTGGTTCTAAGAAAAGGTGGCAAAGGGTGACTCATTGTACGTCATAGTTCGATGGAGCGTGTGTGGCTAACCGGCACATCGAATAGGTGACTGTAACAATGAGGGCACCATGTATATTTGCATGGTTATTCACACCCGCTTTGTGATCCTCGGCATCCCAGTCACAAACAAGAGGGGCATATCGAGATTTAAACATGCCATTGAAAAGTTCAATGAATCTCAAGAAATCTAGGAATTCTCAATACATTTAAAACCTAAGCCTTATGTTTTTCATGGTGAAGAATTAGTGAATCGTCATCCACTTACCTCCAAATTATTTGCATGTTGGATTACGGCATCCCTTTTCTAATGTGTAAATAATGTTGTTGGATCCTAGCCGTAATCATTTTGGGTGTTTAATTAGGCATTCAATTCTAATCAAACTTTTTCCTTTCTATTTGCAGATGTCTAACGCAAACGCAAACAACACTGTTGCTGGTTCATTCTCGCTAATGAGCCTATGTCAAAAGACGACATTCGACGAATCGAATTTCAATGAATGGATAAGATACATTTGCATGATTGCCCGCTATGAGGACAAATAATATGTCCTCGACGAGAAGCTTGAAAAAATCAATCCGGAAATCACTACTCCCGAAGAGATGGTCGTCTTTGAGACACATGAACGTGATGCAACGAAAGTCCATTCACTATGAATCTTGAACTCCAAAAGTCCTATGAGGACATGTATCCCTATGAAATGCACCAAGATTTGTTGGAGAGGTACCACCAAAGCGCAAGGCAAGAGCACTACGAGATCATCACCAACATGATCACCGCTAAGATGGGAAGTGGAGAATCCCTAACCTCGCATTTGCAAAAGATGCAAAGCTATGTTGATCGTCTTCGCAAGTTAAATGTTAACTTTGGGGAAGACTTGGCTATCAACATCATTCTCCACTCCTTGCCCTCGTGCTACAATCAATTTAGGATGACCTACCACATGAACAAAGAGTAAGTCACCCTAATCAAACTCCAAGGACTCCTAAGGACTATTGAGAGCAACCTCAAGGACAAATCTATTGCACCAACTCCCACTCCATCCGCTGCTCCTGTTTTGGCCATTGGGCAAGGGAAGGGAAAAAAGAGGAAGGCTCCTTCAAATAGACACCACAAGGGAAAGCCCCAAGATGGTTCCTATACTAGTGGAATGAAAGTCGGCCCCGCTAAGCCCAACTCGAACCCTAAGGAGGCAGAATGTCACCACTACCACAAAATAGGACACTGGAAGAGAAGCTGCCCGGAATATCCGCAATCCATCAAGGATGGGAAGATTAAGCCGTCTTTTGCAGGTATTTACACAATTAAATCTAATGATTCATCACATACTATTTCATGGGTTCTTGATACAGGATGTGGTTTTCACATATGTTATGATTTGTAGGGACTAACAAGAAATAGAGATGTGGAGCGTGGAAGAATAAATCTAATCATGGGAAACAGAAGATCGTCGCCTATCGCCAAGATTGGAGTGTATTCTAAAGCGCTTAGTAATGGATTAGGTTTAGATTTACATAATTGTTGCTATTCGCCTTATATGGCAAGAAACATCATTTCATTTCATGGTTTGTTTAGACAAGGATTTAGATATTCGTTTGATAATGAGAAAGGTTCAATTTATGCTTATCTAAATGGTGTCTTATATTTTGAAGCATTGCCTTATAATGGAATTTATGAAACTGTTATGGTTGTAGATAACTTAGGAAATGATGTGTTGTGTGTGAATTCTTCCAATGGTTTGGATAAAGCATGCTTGTGGTATTGTCGTCTTGGACATGTCAACAAGAAACGCATAGCCCAACTCCAAAAGAATGGAGTGTTGGAGTCATTCGACCATAGGTACGATGACGTGTGCGAGTCTTGTTTACTTGGAAAGATGACCAAGTCACCCATCACTGGAACTTGTGAAAGGGGTGAGGGTTTATTGGATCTCATACATACCGATGTATGTGTACCCTTTAGATCCACCACAAGGGACGCGAATCGCTTCTATGTGACTTTCACCGATGATTATAGTAGATATGGGTATATTTACTTAATCAAGCACAAGTCAGAAACCTTTGAAAAGTTCAAAGAGTTTAAACAAGAAGTGGAGAATCAATTGGGCAGGAAAATCAAGATGCTTCGATCTGATCGAGGAGGAGAGTACCTAAGTCTTGAATTCCACGACTATCTCAAGGAATGCGGAATAGTTTCACAATTGACACCGCCTAGGACACCGCAATTGAATGGTGTGGCAGAAAGGCGTAATTGAACCCTGTTAGACATGCTCCGTTCTATGATGAGTCGTGCTTCACTACCCATATGATTCTGGGGGTATGCCTTAGAGACTGCCACCTATATCCTTAACCGAGTCCCTACAAAGAAGGTTACCAAAACACCTCACGAAATGTGGAAAGGGAAAGCTCCCTCGTTGGCACAAATCAAGGTTTGGGGTTGCGAGGCTTTCGTAAGAAGAGAGACTCACAACAAGCTCGAACCTCGTAGTGAGCGATGTATTTTCATCGGCTACCCGCAAAATCCTTTGGGTATCTCTTCTATAGATCGAGTGACAATGTTGTCTTCATTGCAAGGAGAGGGGTTTTCCGAGATTGAGAACTCATAAAACAAGAAGACAGTAGGAGAAAAATCGATCTTGAAGAGATTCATGAATCGATCGATGAAGGAACCTCTAACGCTGGCACTCAACCCAAGGAGGAAACTCCAGTTGAACCGATGGACGAATCCTTACCTCTTAGACATTCCGAAAGAGTTAGAATTTAACCCCAGTTGTATGGTTCTCGTATTACTACCGAAGGGGACACGTATATTAGTGATAGTACACTAGTAAATCTATATGAACCTAAGAGCTATAAGGAAGCCATGGCAGGACCTGAGTCTGCGAAATGGAAAGAGGTGATGGACAGCGAGATTCAGTCCATGTATGACAACCAAGTTTGGAATTTGGTTGACAATGTCCTCAAACATAAGACGGTTGGGTGCAAGTGGATCTTCAAGAAGAAGACGGACATGGATGGGAATGTGCACACGTATAAGGCGTGATTGGTTGCAAAAGGCTTTAATCAAACTCCTGGAGTTGACCATGATGAGACCTTCTCACCAGTTGCTAAAATTAAGTATATTAGTGTGACAACCCTAAATCTATTCCCGTTACAAATCCCATTTTCACTAACGGAATACGTTAACGTACGTTATTTTATGTAATATTTGGAATCGTTAATATCCGAATATCTAATTATATGCATGTCCTAATATCATTATAAGTAATATAACTCATACGTGTTAATCTAGTTAACCTAATAGAGTTGTATTACCGTTTCAACCACTTCACCCGGGTAAAAAGTTTTAACCCCGTTAAACTTTAGCATCGAGTAGCCATGTATCGGGTACAATACCCGAGACATATAAAAACACTTGAACACTTCTATTGGACTCTTTTACCACAATTACACCTCTCTCTCACTACTTTCTCTCTCTAGACCCGAAATCGACTCCAAATCCGCAAATTTCCGACTTCCAAACGTAAGGATTCATCCCCTAACTTAATCTAATCATACTTTACTGCTTTTAGAGTCCAAAATCATGAGAATCAAGGACCATAAAGGAGTTTACGGCCTAAGAAGCTCCTTAGGCCGTACACCCCCAAAATCATGCCAAAGATCAAGTTTTTCCTCATGTTAAGCTAGTATACTAATTAAGGCATGTATCTAGAAGGGCTTGGACACTAAAACACATGGATTAGACATGTAAAAAGGAGTTTACAGCCCAAGCATGTGCTTAGGCCGTAAACACCTCAAACACCCCAAAAACACTTGTTTAATGTTCCAAAAACTCATCTAGGGTGTTTGGAAATTTAGACTTGACAACAAGGAAGGCTTAAATGCATCAAACAACATCATTTGATGGAAAAAAGAGGAGTTTACGGCCAAGGCTAAGCTTGGGCCGTAAACACCCATATTTTTGTGTCAAACAAGTCCTAAAACCCCTCAAATGCATGTAAGGATTTTAGCTAAGGCCTTTGGAAGTGTGTTGTACCATTAAACTTCACATTTGGACACAAAATGAAGAGTTTACGGCCAAGGATGTTCTTGGGCCGTAAACTCCCCAAAAATATATGCCAAATTGTCCCAAACTCACTATATGGCCTTCTAGGATTTATCTAAGGTGTATGAGACTTTGTTGTACCAATAAAACATACATCTTGAAGGGTTTACAAGAGTTTACAGCCCAAGAACAAATCTTGGCCGTAAACTCCCCAAAAATGTCACAAATTATGATGTTTAATCCCTTAAAATAGTCCAAGACACATACCACTAAATCAAGGAAGTGAAATAAGACCTTAAACATACACTTTGGAGTGCCACAAGAGTTTACGGCCAAACCTAGGGGGTTTACGGCCGTAAACTCCCAAAGGATGGCTTTTGGGCCATAAACTCAAAGGGAGTGAGCTCGTGGACCCTCCCGTAAATCATTCATGACTTTGTACCACTCCCGGAAACCCCTTCTAGGCCTTAAAACCCCGAAAACGATGCTAGAATGTCCAAATACTATAATGAAAAGCATAAGATGATTAACTTCTTGTAAAATACATATTTCATATGACATTAGGGTCCTAAGAGGTGCTCAAGAGGTTATTGGGTACCAAACGCTCAATCGACCGATTTACCCGATTTCCGCGATTTCAGGTGAGTTCATACCCCTTAATGAACCTTTCAAATGTTTTATATGTTTTAGGGGGGAGATACAAGTTGAATATACATGTTTATGAAAAGTTATACAAAACTATTTCTCAGATTTCAGAGTTAATCACATGTGATTCCCAATCTGTAGTTCAAATCGCATGTGATTTATCACTATGCTTTATAAATAAGTCCATTGTTTTCAAAACTATCTTGGATTAACAAACAAGTTTTAAATGTTCCTTTCGTACAATATTTTTGTTAAATAAAACTCTTTATGAGAATGTAATCATACTAATATATTTATATAAGTAAGACTTGAAAGACTTAGGACCGATAGCTCGCCTTATTTCCTGTTTCTTGTTTGATTGTGGACTTAGGGTAGTAGTTATCCATCCGACTGTCATTGATTTCTTAATTATATATCTCATATATTAGTACAGATTATGAGTACTTCTTAATTCATTAATTACCTGAATCACTACTTGACTAGAACCACATACACTAAATTAACTATAATGGGTATAGTTAAGGACTCTATCCCTAGTTTCCACTATTACTCTACACTACTATAATTCGCTATATTATGAAGCAATACACTAATAAGAGAATACAATACAAGTTATACGAAAGATTACTACACTATAATACAAGAGAATGCACTAATCATGGGATAACTCACTAATCCACTACGGGATACTCTATACGCTATTCACTATGCCCGAAGTTTTCCGACAGGAAGACGACACTATATGTATAGATCTATACGGGGCAGACGCTATTACATTCCGACTGATAACTTCAGTCCGAGCCGCTCAGGCCCAGGGATGCTTTTACACTACTACACTATGCATGACTGGGAAGGTCATGGGAGTTCGCTATTACTCACACTATTGGGAATATACTAGAAAGATACTATAACCGCACTAAAATACTAAATGAAAGATGAAGTAATCTCCCGAAGTAAATAAGTATCTAATACTAAAGGATGCTGCACCACTATTACATACTCTAAGAATAACTCACTATGTTACATTACTTAATGTTCTGGAGAATATGGGATTTTCTAGGTTTCACCACTATTTATGATTTCAAACTTCAGTTTTCATAATAATGACTCTAATGCTTTTTATACAAGTACTCACACTAAAACTCTTATGAACTCACCAGCTTTATGCTGATATTCTTTTCAAAATAACTTGTATCTTCAGGTCAAAGATAGACAGGTACAGCAGCAGCATTTTGGAGAAGACGGAGAATACAAGACCCATCTCTTATTTTTGTTTACTTTTGGTGTTTGTCAAACATTACAAAACACACTTGTAAATACACTTACTATATAAACGAAATGGTTGTATGTTTCTTGTTTTTACTATTATACAATTGTGATGATACTGTACACTACGTCATCCACCCCGAAATGTATTCTGCCGTTATCGGTTTTGGGGTGTGACAGATTGGTATCAGAGCATTGTTTATAGTGAATCAAGTATATCAACCTATAAAAGATATACGAACTATAAACACTTCGGGACTAAAACACTCTGACCAAGAATATATACTGTTAAGTATCTAAAAGATTTAACTAAGTATATATATACACACATCACTATAAAACACAGAAGTCAGTATCGTCCTAGAACAAAACAAAAGTATTAAGATTGTTGGATAGCACAATTGAACTTAGAGACATATAGTCACATTTCGGGGGATGTAGCCCGATCAACTACGTTTTCCTGGGAGTGACTAGCATGTGCCTAAGTTTGGTTGTGGTGTCGCAACAAGTCTAAAACTTACCAACACTACCACAATAACGTTAACATTAGAATACTATAGGAGTATTCTGTACCTCTAAAAACATACATCTGTGAGAACTAAAAAGGGTCGTTACTGATGGAGCAATAGTCGCTAAATGGATACTTTCCGGTTACATGTGACTAGGGTGTTATAGACTTAGAATCTGTGATCTTTGCTTTACTTCCTGTTCCTT
Source organism: Lactuca saligna (assembly GCF_052625555.1). Classification (NCBI taxonomy): domain Eukaryota; kingdom Viridiplantae; phylum Streptophyta; class Magnoliopsida; order Asterales; family Asteraceae; genus Lactuca; species Lactuca saligna. The sequence goes on along the minus strand of NC_136420.1, from coordinate 302,084,085 downwards.
GTTTGGTTGTGGATTTAGAGTTAGGGTCACTTATTCGACGGACTATCCTGCCCCAATCACATGTAATTAGTATGCATTATGCAAGTATTGGTCCAACTCGTGACGACCGTCTTATAAGTAATTTAGGTTAGTACGCCTATTAACCTTCTTTTCCCCTCTTCTCGCATAGATACCATGGCTGGCTTCCACCCTCCAGACGACCCGTACTACCCAAACCAGAGTAATGGGGGATGGCTCAGTGAAGAGTCGGACGATGATCACCCAATCCCCTTGGATGACCACCGAGCAGAAGGCTTTCCGGATAACTCCGACTCCGAGCCAGAAGTTAATAACCTACCCCCTGGAGTCCCAAACCCCAACCCCCGTCCGACATTTCAGGGCCCCACTCCTATGTGGGCCATATCCTTGCATAGATGGAGCGAAGAGCAGGGTCAGCCCACGCCATACAATGGAGACCGAAGTTTCTACAACATAAACGAAGGTGGATCAGCAGATCAAGTTCTGCCCATCATGATCCGAAGGATTACCAGGAATGTCGAGCAAGGTCAAGCTGCAATAGGTCGAGTTGTGGAAGTGGATGCCAATTCAAATCTCAACACAGTTCGTATCCGCCAACTCGAAGAAGCCATGGACATGACAAGGAGGACTAACGAGGCTCTGCAGCACCAGCTGGCTGCATCCCGAGCTGAAGTTAGAGAACTTCGTGCACGCCAAAGGACTCATGATCGACACCTTCAAGAAGTTATGCGTCAGCTAGCAGAACTGAGGATTCACCCGACAAGTAACCGTCGCCAGTAGAAGACGTCTAGTTACCTCTATCTTTTGTTTAATGGATTAACCTATCCACTCTATGTTCCGTAGATCTATTATCTGTAAACATTCCTAGCTTGAAAGTACTCTAGTCAAACCTCTAAACTGCCAAACCTTTTCTCTATGGTATGATGTAAGACCTATTGCTAGGTCAAAATTTCATGAACTTGTGTTGCATCATGAATACCAATATATTGACAGTTGATTTCTCTATTGCTATAGCTCTCATCTTGATCTTGGATTATGTTGATTTAGTCCACGAAACACTCTATTTATATTCGCAATAGGCCCTTACTATTGCTATCATTTCTATACTTCTTCCAGTAAAGGATGCCTCCACGAAAGCGTCCCGCCAGAGGAAGACCTGCAACTCAAACCCCTACTCCACCACCCCCTCCTCCACAGATCGATCCGGTGTTATTTCAAACAGCGGTAACTGCGACCGTGACAGCAGCCATGGCCAAATGAATTCTGGGGATGCGAGCGGTGGTAACTCCAGGTTCGGTGAAGTCCATCATCGAGTGCAGGATGTACTTATAAGGATTTCATGAACTGTAAACCCACCTTCTTCGATGGTACTGGAGGAATTCTGACATTATCTCGATGGTTCGAAAGAACTGAAGCTGTGTTCGAGATGTGCTCTTGCCCCGAGGAGAGCAAAATCAAGTTTGCTACCGCTACCCTTACCAACAGGGCCTTGACATGGTGGAACGGCCATGTTAGTTCACTTTCCTTGGTCACAGCCAATGCTATAGGCTGGGACACTCTGAAGGACCTCATGAGAGGAGAGTACTGCCCTAGGGGCGAAATTCAGAAACTTGAGGAAGAACTCTGGAACCTCAAGATGAAGGGGACTGATATAAAAGCTTATACGGCCAGGTTTTGCGACTTGGCAGCAATGTGCCCCAATATGATCCCTACAGAGAACAAGAAGATTGAACGGTACATCTGGGGTTTAGTGCCCCCGTATCAAGGAAATGTTCTAGCTTCACGCCCTACAACTTTTGATAGCGCCAAGGAATTGGCCCAGAGTCTGATCAATCACGAAATCCCCTCCACTCCAGCGACAGCAACCACAACAACCACTGCACCGCCCGCTTCATCTGACAGAAAGAGGAAGCGATGGGATAAGATGAAAGGCAAGAAAACTCAAACCTCCTCAAAGGACCAACAAATTGTGGCGGTCCATGCTGCCACCACCCCGACTACTCCAGCTGCTCCAGCCCCGCCAAAAGCTTACAGTGGAAACTTGCCCAAGTGTCCCAAGTGCCCTTTTCACCACAACGGCCCCTGCCGTGAACTGCAGTGTTCCAACTGCGGTCGGAAGGGCCATACTATCCGATTTTGTAAGGCCCCTCCCAAACCTATCACGCAGGTTCCTGGTACGGGAGTGACCCTAACTTGTTATGGCTGTGGAGAGGCGGGTCATTTTAAAAGAAACTGTCCAAAGACCCCAAATGCTGGAGGAACTGGAAGGCTACTCGCTATCGGTCACAATGAAGTGGTAGCAGATCCCACAGTAGTCACGGGTACGTTTCTTCTCAACAACTCCTATGCCTGTGTCTTATTTGATAGTGGTGCAGAAAGAAGCTTCGTAAATCACAACTTTAAACACTTACTCAAACAAATCCCTCAACCACTAAAAGAAACATTCGTCGTAGAAATGGCTAATGGGAAAACAGAAAGCTCTAGCGAAATCTACATAGGGTGCACTCTTAGGTTAGACGATCACTCATTTCCAATCGATCTTATGCCAGTCTCAATCAAAAATTTCGATGTCATTGTTGGTATGGATTGGTTGAGTCTCCATTGCGCCGATATCCTATGTTCTGACAAAGCCATTCGTCTGAACCTTCCAAATCACGAAACCCTCTTGATATATGGAGATAAGCCGAGTACGAGCCTTCGTATCATCTCCAGCGTTCAGGCTCAGAAATACTTACGCAAGGAGTATCGCGCCTTTCTTACCCATGTCGTCGACACTAACCAGAAATCGAAAGATCCAAAAGACATTCCCGTAGTATGCGACTTCCCTGATGTCTTTCCGGAGGATCTTCCCGGCCTACCTCCCAAACGTCAGATTGAGTTCAGAATCGACCTAATTCCAGGAGCTACCCCCGTAGCTAAGTCGCCCTACCGTCTAGCGCCCGCCGAAATGCAAGAACTATCTGGCCAACTCAACGAACTACTCAGCAAGGGCTTTATAAGACCGAGTTTCTCACCTTGGGGAGCTCCAGTCTTGTTCGTGAAAAAGAAAGACGGATCGTTTCGGATGTGCATCGATTATAGAGAACTCAATAAACTCACGGTTAAAAATCGCTACCCTCTCCCTCGTATCGACGATCTGTTTGATCAACTACAAGGAGCAAGTTACTTCTCCAAGATTGACCTTAGATCTGGGTATCATCAGTTACGGGTACTCGAGGAAGATGTTCCGAAAACAGCTTTCCAAACCCGCTACGGACACTTTGAGTTCGTAGTGATGCCCTTTGGACTGACCAACGCCCCCGCAGTATTCATGGATTTGATGAATAGAGTGTGTCGTCCATACCTGGATCAGTTCGTCATCGTCTTCATTGACGATATCCTCGTTTACTCTCGGAACGAGGAAGAACACAAGGATCACCTACGACAAGTCTTGGAAACGTTGCGATCTGAAAAGTTATATGCGAAGTTCTCTAAGTGCGAGTTCTGGATCCGAAGAGTCGAATTCTTAGGTCACGTGGTTAGTGAAGAAGGAATTCATGTGGATCCCTCCAAGATTAAAGCTATTGAGAACTGGTCAGCACCGAAGACGCCTACGGAAATTCGTCAATTTCTAGGCCTCGCTGGCTACTACCGTAGATTCATTCAAAACTTTTCTCGGATTGCGAAACCTCTCACTATGCTGACACAGAAAGGAGTACCGTTCGACTGGGAAGAAAGACAGGAGAAGGCATTCCAAACTCTGAAGCGAGCCCTATGCACCGCCCCAATATTATCCCTTCCCGAAGGGACAGAAGATTTTGTCGTATACTGTGATGCATCCAACCAGGGGCTCGGTTGTGTCTTGATGCAACGGGGTAAGGTTATCGCATATGCCTCGAGACAGCTAAAGACCCATGAGGCGAACTACACTACGCACGACCTCGAGTTAGGAGCGGTTGTTTTTGCGCTAAAAATCTGGATGCACTACTTATATGGGACGAAGAGTGTGGTATACACTGATCATAAAAGCCTCCAACACATAATGAACCAAAAAGAACTCAACATGAGGCAGCGTCGATGGGTCGAGCTACTTAACGATTACGACTGTGAAATTAGATATCACCCGGGAAAAGCCAATGTAGTAGCAGATGCACTGAGCAGGAAGGAGTATACTGGTCAAAAGACCAAGTCGTTGATGATGACTATTCATTCGCATCTCTCCACGCAGATCAAAGAGGCTCAGCTGGAAACCTTAAAGCCCGAGAACGTGTTGGGAGAATCTCTACGTGGAATGGATAAAAATTTGGAGGTAAAGGGTGACGGAGCCTACTACTTCATGGACCGAATCTGGACTCCACGCCATGGAGGTTTTAGAGATTTGGTTATGAGGGAAGTGCATAACACTCGCTACTCCATCCACCCGGGTTCAGATAAGATGTATCTGGATCTCAAAAAGCTATACTGGTGGCCAAACATGAAAGCGGAGATCGCCACATTTGTGAGTAAGTGCCTCACTTGCGCGAAAGTCAAGGTTGAATATCAAAAGCCATCAGGACTTCTCCAACAACCTGAGATACCAGAATGGAAGTGGGAGCGGATCACAATGGACTTTATAACCAAACTTCCCAAGACAACGGGTGGATTAGATACTATTTGGGTCATTGTCGATAGATTGACTAAGTTCGCACATTTCCTACCCATCAAGGAAACGGACAAGATGGAGAAACTCACTAGAACATACATTAAAGAGATAGTACGACTACATGGCGTCCCAATCTCTATTATCTCAGACAGAGATAGTAGATTCACCTCTAGGTTCTGGCAATCATTGCAAGAAGCACTAGGGACGAGGCTGGACATGAGTACAGCCTACCATCCGCAGACCGACGGACAGAGTGAGAGGACGATTCAAACCTTAGAGGATATGCTGCGAGCTTGTGTAATTGACTTCGGTAAGTCATGGGACACACACTTACCTCTTGTGGAATTTTCTTATAATAATAGTTATCATACGAGCATCAAGGCAGCCCCATTCGAAGCCCTCTACGGCCGCAAGTGTAGATCCCCTCTGTGCTGGGCTGAGGTGGGTGACACTCAACTAGCTAAAGGAAGAGTTCCTGACAGCTCTCTCACTGGTCCGGAGATCATTCGAGAAACGACCGAGAAGATTGTACAGATACGCGAACGACTTAAAGCCGCTAGGGATCGACAGAAAAGCTACGCCGATAAACGAAGAAAACCCTTGGAATTCCAGGTGGGAGATCGAGTCATGTTGAAGGTCTCACCCTGGAAGGGCACGATACGCTTTGGAAAGCGTGGAAAGTTGAACCCAAGGTACATAGGGCCTTTTGAAATTCTCGCTAGAATCGGCCCCGTAGCTTATAAACTCAACCTACCTCACGAACTAGGCAACATTACCCCACCTTTCACGTCTCTAACTTGAAGAAATGCCTATCAGACGAGACACTCGTAATTCCCCTTAACGAGATTGAGGTCAATGGGAGCCTCAACTTCGTGGAAGAACCTGTTGAGATTATGGATCGAGAGGTAAAACGAACGAAGCAAAGCCGTATCCCAATTGTGAAAGTTCGGTGGAACGCCAAACGAGGACCGGAATTCACTTAGGAACGCGAAGACCAAATGAAACTTAAATACCCCCATCTCTTCGCGTAGTGTACTATAACTCTTATATGTATAAATTCTAAAAATTTCGGGACGAAATTCCCCTAACGGGGGGATGATGTGACAACCCTAAATCTATTCCCGTTACAAATCCCATTTTCACTAACGGAATACGTTAACGTACGTTATTTTATGTAATATTTGGAATCGTTAATATCCGAATATCTAATTATATGCATGTCCTAATATCATTATAAGTAATATAACTCATACGTGTTAATCTAGTTAACCTAATAGAGTTGTATTACCGTTTCAACCACTTCACCCGGGTAAAAAGTTTTAACCCCGTTAAACTTTAGCATCGAGTAGCCGTGTATCGGGTACAATACCCGAGACATATAAAAACACTTGAACACTTCTATTGGACTCTTTTACCACAATTACACCTCTCTCTCACTACTTTCTCTCTCTAGACCCGAAATCGACTCCAAATCCGCAAATTTCCGACTTCCAAACGTAAGGATTCATCCCCTAACTTAATCTAATCATACTTTACTGCTTTTAGAGTCCAAAATCATGAGAATCAAGGACCATAAAGGAGTTTACGGCCTAAGAAGCTCCTTAGGCCGTAAACCCCCAAAATCATGCCAAAGATCAAGTTTTTCCTCATGTTAAGCTAGTATACTAATTAAGGCATGTATCTAGAAGGGCTTGTACACTAAAACACATGGATTAGACATGTAAAAAGGAGTTTACGGCCCAAGCATGTGCTTAGGCCGTAAACACCTCAAACACCCCAAAAACACTTGTTTAATGTTCCAAAAACTCATCTAGGGTGTTTGGCAATTTAGACTTGACAACAAGGAAGGCTTAAATGCATCAAACAACATCATTTGATGGCAAAAAGAGGCGTTTACGGCCAAGGCTAAGCTTGGGCCGTAAACACCCATATTTTTGTGTCAAACAAGTCCCAAAACCCCTCAAATGCATGTAAGGATTTTAGCTAAGGCCTTTGGAAGTGTGTTGTACCATTAAACTTCACATTTGGACACAAAATGAAGAGTTTACGGCCAAGGATGTTCTTGGGCCATAAACTCCGCAAAAATATATGCCAAATTGTCCCAAACTCACTATATGGCCTTCTAGGATTTATCTAAGGTGTATGAGACTTTGTTGTACCAATAAAACATACATCTTGAAGGGTTTACAAGAGTTTACGGCCCAAGAACAAGTCTTGGCTGTAAACTCCCCAAAAATGTCACAAATTATGATGTTTAATCCCTTAAAATAGTCCAAGACACATACCACTAAATCAAGGAAGTGATATAAGACCTTAAACATACACTTTGGAGTGCCACAAGAGTTTACGGCCAAAACTAGGGGGTTTACGGCCGTAAACTCCCAAAGGATGGCTTTTGGGCCATAAACTCCAAGGGAGTGAGCTCGTGGACCCTCCCGTAAATCATTCATGACTTTGTACCACTCCCGGAAACCCCTTCTAGGCCTTAAAACCCCGAAAACGATGCTAGAATGTCCAAATACTATAATGAAAAGCATAAGATGATTAACTTCTTGTAAAATACATATTTCATATGACATTAGGGTCCTAAGAGGTGCTCAAGAGGTTATTGGGTACCAAACGCTCAATCGACCGATTTACCCGATTTCCGCGATTTCAGGTGAGTTCATACCCCTTAATGAACCTTTCAAATGTTTTATATGTTTTAGGGGGGAGATACAAGTTGAATATACATGTTTATGAAAAGTTATACAAAACTATTTCTCAGATTTCAGAGTTAATCACATGTGATTCCCAATCTGTAGTTCAAATCGCATGTGATTTATCACTATGCTTTATAAATAAGTCCATTGTTTTCAAAACTATCTTGGATTAACAAACAAGTTTTAAATGTTCCTTTCGTACAATATTTTTGTTAAATAAAACTCTTTATGAGAATGTAATCATACTAATATATTTATATAAGTAAGACTTGAAAGACTTAGGACCGATAGCTCGCCTTATTTCCTGTTTCTTGTTTGATTGTGGACTTAGGGTAGTAGTTATCCATCCGACTGTCATTGATTTCTTAATTATATATCTCATATATTAGTACAGATTATGAGTACTTCTTAATTCATTAATTACCTGAATCACTACTTGACTAGAACCACATACACTAAATTAACTATAATGGGTATAGTTAAGGACTCTATCCCTAGTTTCCACTATTACTCTACACTACTATAATTCGCTATATTATGAAGCAATACACTAATAAGAGAATACAATACAAGTTATACGAAAGATTACTACACTATAATACAAGAGAATGCACTAATCATGGGATAACTCACTAATCCACTACGGGATACTCTATACGTTATTCACTATGCCCGAAGTTTTCCGACAGGAAGACGACACTATATGTATAGATCTATACGGGGCAGACGCTATTACATTCCGACTGATAACTTCAGTCCGAGCCGCTCAGGCCCAGGGATGCTTTTACACTACTACACTATGCATGACTGGGAAGGTCATGGGAGTTCGCTATTACTCACACTATTGGGAATATACTAGAAAGATACTATAACCGCACTAAAATACTAAATGAAAGATGAAGTAATCTCCCGAAGTAAATAAGTATCTAATACTAAAGGATGCTGCACCACTATTACATACTCTAAGAATAACTCACTATGTTACATTACTTAATGTTCTGGAGAATATGGGATTTTCTAGGTTTCACCACTATTTATGATTTCAAACTTCAGTTTTCATAATAATGACTCTAATGCTTTTTAGACAAGTACTCACACTAAAACTCTTATGAACTCACCAGCTTTATGCTGATATTCTTTTCAAAATAACTTGTATCTTCAGGTCAAAGATAGACAGGTACAGCAGCAGCATTTTGGAGAAGATGGAGAATACAAGACCCATCTCTTATTTTTGTTTACTTTTGGTGTTTGTCAAACATTACAAAACACACTTGTAAATACACTTACTATATAAACGAAATGGTTGTATGTTTCTTGGTTTTACTATTATACAATTGTGATGATACTGTACACTACGTCATCCACCCCGAAATGTATTCCGCCGTTATCGGTTTTGGGGTGTGACAATTAGGGTGATGCTAGTCATTGCTGCATTTCATGATTATGAAATATGGCAAATGGATGTCAAAATTGCTTTCCGTAATGGGAAGTTGGATGAGGATGTGTACATGGCTCAGCTAGAGGATTTTGTCAATGCGAAGCATCCCAATAGAGTGTGCTAGCTTGAGAAGTCCATTTATGGACTTAAACAAGCATCTCGCTGATGGAATCTTTTCTTTGATGAGAAAGTCAAAGAGTTTGGATTTGTACGAAGCAAAGATGAATCATGTGTGTATGTCAAAGCCAGTGGGAGTATAGTTAGCTTTCTCGTGTTATATGTTGCTGACATATTACTCATAGGAAACGACATCCCGACACTTTAGGAAGTTAAGTCCTAGCTCGGGAAGTGTTTCGCTATGAAGGACCTCGGAGAGGCTTCCTATATTTTGGGAATAAGGATAGTGAGAGAACAAAGTAAGAGACTAATAGGACTTAGTCAGATTACTTACTTAGATAAGGTACTAAAACATTTTAGTACGGAAAACTCAAAGAAGGGAGACCTACCGATAAAAAGTAATGCCAAGCTGAGTAAGACTCAAAGTCCGTGTACCGAAGCCGAGATAGCTAAGATGAGCCGAGTACCTTACGCTTCCGCAGTTGGCTCGATCATGTATGTTATGACTTGTACTCACCCTGATGTGGCCTTTGCTTTGAGCATGGTCAGTAGATATCAAGGGAACCCTGGCAGAGCTCATTGGATTGCCATCAAGAATATCCTTAAGTACCTTCGGAGGACCAAGGAATGGTTCTTAGTCCTTGGAGGGAGTGATGACTTAAAGGTGCGAGGTATAGTGACGCCAGCTTCCAGACCGACAGAGACAACTATCATTCGCAGTCGGGCTGGGTCTTTACCCTTAATGGAGGAGCAGTGACTTGGAAAAGTTCCAAGCAGGAAACTATAGTTGATTCAACGTGAGAGTCAGAGTATATTGCAGCGAGCGAAGCGTCAAAGGAGGCGATATGGTTAAAGAACTTCATTGGTGACCTTAGAGTTGTGCCTGCCATAAAGGAGACTATGGAAATTTTCTTTAATAATGAAGGAGCGGTTGCCTTGACCAAGGAACTGAGGGATCATGGTAGATCCCGGCATATCGACAGTAAGTATCACTTTATTAGACATCGAGTAGAAGAAGGAGACCTCGTGGTTAAAAGGATATCATCAGAAGATAACCCAGTTGATCCGCTTACAAAGGGACTGAGTAGGGTTAAGCACTTGCAGGCTAGGAGCCTTGGGCTGAAGGATGATATTAGTTTAGATTAGATAGTTTCAAAACTTATAATAGATAAATGTAGTTGGCATTTTATGATTAAATAAAGGAGTATTATTTAAAAATTTTGTCTTATGTTGATTGTTTAACTATTATTTCACTTTGCATGTTTTGACTTCCAGAATATATGAGTTTATTAAGAATAATTGAATTATTCAAACAATCCACAATCGTTCATATGTTGGAAGTAGGTATGAATGAAGATTGTCATGAATTGGTGTGTAGATTGTCTAAATGGTATTAGACATAGCAAAGGCTTGCTCTAACGTTCATGAGTGCTTATGAACAAGTTTTGATCGTTGGAATAAACCCGCACTTGCTAGAATCACTTTATGGAATGTACCGCAAGTGTTCGCAAGACGATAATATCATATGGTCTTAAAACCAAGATATATGGTTTATTGTTTACTAATTGGTTTTGCATTGATAATGTGAAACTGCATCAGTAAATTGATGTCATAAAACGCATTGTTGTGTATAGTTGATTAATGAATAAGTAAATGCATATAAGTCAAAGTTTATCTATTACTTTTATGCTAAGAGAATAAAAGCGATATCACGGCGGCTCGATGATTTGATTTGACTTATGTGTCAGGCCTGGTCAGGACTAAATTGATGTGTTCAATTAAGTTCTATGTCAAGTAAATCTGAGATCCAGAAACTAATTGCTAGACAATAAGTATGACAATGTTTCATGAGATTGTCTGCACGATATCAAAACTGAGGGTTGTACGATCCCTTATCTAAAGGACAGGATACTGATAAGATCAGAGTTGACAACATCTTTGAGAGCTACGATTGCTAATCGGATTGTGTTCACATTTTATAGTTACTATACTTATCCAAGTGGGAGACTGTTGGATTAGTGTCTAAGGCAGTAACTATATTTGGTAAGTACTTGACCCGATTGTGCAATGTCCTTTTGGGTTTCCTTCACCATAGCAACTTGACAGTGTGATTTATATAGAGAGAAGAAATATTATTATTAAAGTATTATAAGAATAACATGTTAAAGGAATAATAATATTATTTGATTAATATAAGTCATAAATTAATTAGGAATTAATTTGGTGACTTAAAGAGATCAATTGAATAAAGGGGCATAAACTGTCAAATGTGTGATAGTTGTGTTTTGGGCTATGAATCCTTATGGATATGGGAAGGGATGATTTTAAGGATATGGATATCTTAGAAATCATCCAAGGCCTTATCTGGAAGGATCTTTGGATTGCTTTAAGTTATCCAATTAGGGTTTAGGGTGAAATCCTAGGAGCTCATAGTATAAATAGATCCCTTGGGTGAGGGAAATCGGCCACTCTTTGATTGAGGAAACCCTAGGGCCGATTTCTCACCTCTCTCCCTCTCTCAAATCATCCTCTTTCTAGTAGGTGTTTGTAAGCCATTAGAGGAGTGACAATTGTGACTCTAAGCTCCAAGAATAAGAAGTTTCAAGCAAGCAACTTAAGGTATTCTTCTAGATCTGATTTCATATGTTATGAATTGTTTGTTTACACTAGATCTATGAATGAAAGTCTTGGATACATTGCATGTTCAATTAGAGAAACCTAGATCCAAGCATTAGGGTTTGCATGTACACATAGGAAAGTTCTTATGGCTCAAACCCATCAGTGGTATCAGAGCCATGATTGGTTTCTATTGAATTAATGCATTGGTTGATTGTTTGTTGCTTGAAAATTTGTTTTTTTTTTTGTGGATCTAACTGGTGAACTCAGCGAGTCCATTGTGGTACTCGGCGAGTTCAAGGGTCAGATGGAGCTTATCTCAGGATTTCTTGCTGTTTTACTTTAGGAAACTTGCCTTAACTGTTTTGGGTCATCAATATCCGAATTTTATAATATATATGAGTATATTCTTGACAAAACAAAAGATAATTACCATTTGAATGAATAATAATTTCCCTATATGATAATGATTGATTATTTGGATTAAATTGGATAATTATCTTGCAAGTAATATTAAATAAATCAAATATAGATAATTGTGAGATTAATTGCTTGATTTAAATTATTTGTTATTTGATCCATTTAATTTTGAAAAGTTCAAAATTTGTCCTCTACTTTTGAAATCTAAATTTTGTGATTAAAAGTTTAATTTTGAAGAATTTAAATTTCAACCCTAAGAGTTTTACAAGTTTAAAATTCAACCTTATACTATTATATTATTACAAGCCTAATAAATAAATAAATAAATATATATATATATATATATATATATATATATATATATATATATATATATATATGTAATTAAAATGCTAGTCTTACCGTTAGTAGGCCTCATTCACGAAGCCAGTCAATAAGGTGGGTATAAGATTGTTGCCTATAAAATGGCGCTTAATGGGTGTACACTTACACCCACCGCTTGCTTGACTGGTGGAGGGTCGTTACCCAAACGGGTAGGATAGGGCAACTCTCTCCTCATTAAAAAGTATAATGTTAAAATATAAAGTAACTACATGTTTTTCAAATTCCCAATCCTAGTTACTTTTGGCAAAAGTGAATTGATGCAATCCCATGAAATTACACTTTGCACCCTTGCTAAGAAGTTGGTGGAGCGTGTGTGGTTTACCGGCACACTAATTGGTTCTAAGCAAATGTGGTAAAGGGTGATTCATTGTTTATCATAGTTCGATGGAGCGTGTGTGGTTTACCGGCACATCGAATATGTGATTGTAACAATGAAGGCACCATGTAGATTTCCATGGTTATTCACACCCACTTTGTGATCCTCGGCATCTCAGTCACAAACGAGAGGGGCATATCGAGATTTAAACATGCCATTGAAAAGATCAATGAATCTCCGAGAAAATCTAGGAATTCTCAATACATTTAAAACTTGAGGTTATGTTTTCATGGTGAAGAATTAGTGAATCGTCATTCACTTACCTCCAAATTATTTGCATGTTGGATTACGGCTTCCCTTCTCAAATATGTAAATAATGTTGTTGGGTCCTAACCCTAATTTTTTCATTTTGGGTTTTTAATTAGGGATTTAATTCTAATCAAACTTTGTCCGTTCTATTTGTAGATGTCGAACGCGAACAACGTTGCTGCTAACTCATTCACGCTAATGAGTCTTTGTAAAAAGGTGACTTTCGATGGATCGAACTTTAGCGAATGGATACTCATAAAGCCGAAACACATATAGCAGGAACATAAGGCATCCTTCCTAGATTCTTATTCCTATTCTAGCATGTTGTTCTACTAAAACTGATAATCATAACATAAACATGTATTGGTAATTTGGGAGTACTTACTTGAGATCGGCTGATCGCATGCACCACATCCTTTCTCCTTTTCAAAAACTCTTTTCTTTTTAAGTTTCTTTTTCAAAAATTTCTTTCGAAAATGTTTTTCTTTTGAAAACCTTATACCATTTCCTTAGTTTGAGTTCAGACACACCCAAAAGTGTGTCCGAATCCCTCAAACCAAGGCTCTGATACCAACTTGAAACATCCCAAAAATACAAGCCAAAAATTTCGTTTTAAAAACATTACTAAAACCATAATATCCAATATCATATAAGAAAAACATAAGTCGTGTGTCTCAAAATGTCATAAAATATGTCTCATATCAAACTACTGATAGGATCATGTCAAAAATATCAGAGCCTAATTCCCAGGCTAAAACGGTGGTATGTGCCATGCCATCATCCCGAGCCCTTCCCCTTGCTAGCTGAAGTACCTGAAACCAAAACTGAAACTATAAGCATGAAGCTTAGTTAGCTCCCCCAAACTACCACATACCATGCCATAACATATAAAGCACATAATGGGCCTTGCCCACTGCATCGAACCGAAGTCCGAAACTGAGTAGGGCCTCACCCTCTGCATCGGACCGGAGTCAGGAACTAACTAAGGCCTTGCCCACTGCATCGGACTAAAGTCCGGAACTAACTAAGGCCTTGCCCACTGCATCGGACCGAAGTTCAGAACTAACTAGGGCCTTGCCCACTGCATTGGACCGAAGTCCAGAACTGACTAGGGTCTCGCCCTCTACATCAAACTGGAGTCGGGAACTGACTGAACATAGCATAAAATAATCATAGCATATAACAATAACACATATACTGCATACTGCATCGGACCGCAGCCCGGAACACATAACACATAGACATGCCTGAATCACAAAAACATTAAGCATACTGAACTAATGTCATTTAAACGGGTCGGCATTGTGGCTGTAGACCCGTTCCTATTGGAAGTAAACTCACCTCGAAGAACTGATTGCTGAAAGCCTGAGTAAAGAATCCCTGACTTCCGTTCCGGCTGCTCCCCGGCTATCATGACCAAATAAAATACTTAATCAGAAAAAGGATCCTTTTATGGATAAAATAACTATTTTACCCCTGCTATGGTGTGGGCCATAACCAAGGCCCAAACCCTTTAATTCTTTCTAAGTCCACCAATGGCCCACTAATGGCCCAATTTTCTACATCGGGCCCCAATTTCTTTATTGGGCCTTACACTAAGCCCAACACCTATACTTGGCTCATATTCACTGACTCTTGTTGGCCCACTAAGGCCCAAAGTCCAAAATACAGCCCACACCGAGGCCCAAACACTCAAAGTCCAAACTAACTGTGTTATGCGGGGCGTACTTCAAAGTACGCTTAGCGTAAGGGCTTGATGATGAGTACGTTGGGCGTACCTACATGTACGCTTAGCGTAATACCCGATTAAGTCCTTTCTCTATTAAGTGCTTAATATTCCGAGTTAGAAGCTACAAACTCAGATCCAAGTCTTATTCCATGTCTTAAACCATAAAGTTACTTACTTGATGGCTTGCATGACTCACATAAGCTCAAACTCTAAAAACAATAATCTATTTCCATGGAAATGGCTAGGTCTCATGCATGGCTTCATGAAAGCCTCAAAGATTGAAACTTTATTTCTAAGAAAGTGTTTTGAGCCTCAAGGATGGCAATCCCAAGCTTAAAAACGGATTTACATGATCAAGATCCAACCTTTGGACCTAAATAGGTCCAAAACTCCCATAACCCTAGATCTAGAATGTGAGGAAGAAAGTTAAGTGCTTTATACCTTTTTCTTATGACAAAGGGTGAGTTTAGTCCGGATCCTTGAGCTCAAGCTTCTTCTCCAACCTTTCTTCTCCTTTTTCACCACATTCTTTCACTAAATGCACTCACAAAAAGCAATTTCACAATAAAGAAGGTAAGAACGTATTAGGGTTTTCTTGTGGGTGAGGAGGCTGATAAGAAAGTAAGGGGCTATAATGGGGTTTATATACCCCTTAAACCCTAAAATTAGGGTTTGGTGTCTACTCGCGTACGCTGGGCGTACCTTATGGTACGCTGCACGTACGCTTCTCATGTCCCGCGCATCCAAAGTCACTACGCCCTGCGTACGCGGGGTTACGCCCCGCATACGACTTATGGACAGCCTATAACTCGGCCCAAGATTCCTAAAGTCCAATCCAAAATGCCAAGTCCAACCATAGACCTCTATCTTTTTTAAGTTGCATAATTGATTAATTAATACCTCAAGAGACAGATGTTACAAGCAAGGTGCGCCGCTAAGCCTTTTTGTATGGTAAAGTCAATTCTTTTGAAAACTACATCCATAGATCTAGGGGATATAGCATTGACATGCATGATTCATTGTAATCTATTAAAAAGTTCCACCACAATCAACGAGAGGAAACCAAGCATATCAAACACAAATGGTATTAACATGTGTTGATTTTCCATGCACGATTTCCTATATTTTCTCACTTTGCATGTAGCAGTTTTTAAAGCAGTTTGTTCCGTCGTGAACCCCCCAACCTTCAAACTCACGAGAGAGGATACCCCTATAATGTCCACACAGACGTCGCTCATCCAAAAATAAAACGTAAGTCGATCTAAGGTTTGACCTTCCTTATGTCAGGTTTGTCAAGAAATTCACAATTGTCTCTTTGTTGGCTGAAATCCCAAGACGCTTAAATATGTAAAACAAAACATCCCTAACAATATCGTGCCTATATTTGAATTCTAAGAGTTCTTTACAATGAATTGCATGCTCTCTAAAAGAGTTCAAACGTGTCTTACAGCACACTTGTCATATCTCGTCATCTGGAAATATGGGATCATGAGTTGATTTTTAAGGATAATATGATACTCCACATGAGACATATGTTGGTCAAACTCATCAATAGATATATCTATCTAGAAGAAAATCTTGAACATATTGTGTACGTAAAGACTGAAAAACTGATTTCTACCGAACCATTATGTTGAAATACACTTTTATATATTGGACAAGTTTTTATTAAATATAATAATTTTTAACACTGATGTTTAATATTAAATATTTTATTAAAATCCTTAAACTTTAACAATAATTTTTATTATCAACATTTTAGTTGTATAACCAAAATAAACCTACACTATAAATCCTAAATCATATTTTTCATATATTTTTTTTTAATTTTAGAATTTATTATTATTGTATGGATATTTTTGAGAAAATGAGAGTAGCATATGTGTAAACGGGCACAGGAGCATTTGTGACGCGTGTTCGTTAGCCAGCTGGATCCCAAACACAACCTCTTGCTAATCTCACAGCCTGTCACCTTTCTATTCCTCACAGTCTTAACCCTATATATAAAAACCGCCATTTCTTCCATCTCCTTCAACTTCACACTCAAATCCCCAAAAAAATTTACAGACAAATGGATCGAATCAAAGGTCCATGGAGTCCCGAAGAAGATGAGATGCTTCAGCAACTCGTCGAGAAACATGGTCCAAGAAACTGGTCTCTCGTCAGCAAAACAATCCCCGGTAGATCCGGGAAATCCTGCCGGTTACGGTGGTGCAACCAGCTTTCGCCGCAGGTAGAGCACCGGGCGTTTACGCCGGAGGAAGACGAGACGATTCTTAGAGCTCATGCGAGGTTTGGTAACAAATGGGCTACGATTGCCCGGTTGTTATCGGGTCGGACTGATAACGCCATTAAAAACCACTGGAACTCCACCTTGAAGAGGAAGTGTTCTTCCATGACGAATGAAGAATTTAACGAGTTTTCGATTCAGCAACCTTCGTTGAAACGATCTGTTTCCGCCGGGTCTGGGGTTCCGGTGTCGGGTTTTTGCTTCAATCCAAGTAGTCCGTCGGGATCTGACGTCAGTGATTCGAGCGTCCACGTCTACCGGCCGGTGGCGAGACCCGCCGCACCGGTTAACGATCCGCCGACGTCGTTAAGTCTATCGCTTCCTGGAGCCGAATCATTTGAAGCGTCGTCGATGTCGGCGACGCCGACAGTGACGCATCCTCCGCCGGTTCCGAAACCTGCTCCGATGGCGATTTCGACGGCGATGCAGCAACTTCAGGTATCCCGACCACCAATTGAGCAGCCGGAGAAGGTGGCTCCGCCGTTTAGTGCGGAGTTTCTATCGGTGATGCAGGAGATGGTTAGAATGGAGGTGAGGAATTACATTACCGGAGTAGAACTTCAACAAGCCAGTAATGGCGGTGGCTGATTAGGTTAATCGATTACTTATTTCTACATAAATTAAATTTGTTGATGGGTGTTGATCACCAGAAGATGATGATGATGATGATCGGAGAACGTTCAGACACCATGGAAAATGTGAATCAAATCGTCGATCATGTCTCTGTTAATTCCATAATCATGGATTATCCTCCCACAACGAAAACGTTGAAATAAATTTGTACAGGGAACGGATTAGATTTATTTAAAAATCATTTAATTGAGAAAAAAAAAATATGTTGAAGAAGATTATCATTTATCATTCTAGCAAAGTATCAAGAACAAGAAATACCCATTTCATCATCCAAAAAGTTACAATTTTTACAATGTTTGATCCATTCATTTTGTTGTTTTCGCTGATTGAACTGTTTCTTGATCATGGGTTCTTATCGAAAATTGGATCTTTGAACAAAAAATCAGTTTTTTTGGGGAGGTAATCATGATGTTCTTGAACAATTTTTTTGGTAACTGAAATTGGATGAAATTGTTATAAAATTAGGAGATATAATAATTGAGTGAAGTACAGCTTGCAGATTTGAATACAATTTTACACGCTTTTGACACCAAACATAGATTTGAGGTGTGATATATATAAATTTAAGGTCAAAGATGTGTCCTTTTCTTTGTTTTTTTTTCTTCATAAAGATGTGATATTTGTCACATTCATCACACAAGAACCATTTATTTAACATTGCAACTTCAAAAAGGGTAACATTTTTAAAAGAGATAATATTTTATGAAAGGAAAATGAAAAATACGTTGGTATATTCAAATAATTTAACATAGTTTAGTTGGCAATGATGCCAAATTGCCAATGGCTTTCCTTCATTGTGTATTTATGAAGTTATAAATTATAGCTAATGCAAAAAGGATAGAGAATAATAGAAAGTGTTAGTTATGTTATTGATGACTACATTGAGTAATTTATTCAAATCGGATAAAGATAATATAACAAACATGACTATAAATGTATTGATATGAATAATTGAAAAACATATGCGACATTTGCCTTTTAAATAATCTAAAAGACCTATAATTCTATAAAATTCCAGAATGAATGCAACGTTATGCACGATCTTCCGAATTTCATTGTAATCTTTAGTGTCCTAACTACCAAATACTTGTTACAAAATGGCTAGGGTGTTAGGCTAGTGTAATTTTTTTTTAATAATATATATTAAAAAATTAAAAGACATACTAATGTATTGATTTAAAGTATCCTTGTTGAATGTTAACAATAAAATTTTGTTTGTTAAATATATTATTAATATCTATGTCACTTGTATGTTAGTATTAATATTTAGAGTTAAGGTTTTAATGTCGATTTTTTTATAAGAAGATGATAAATCATAAATTAGAAATTTTGAATCTGGTTGTGAAAAAAAAAAATAGTAAACTAGTTTATAACATATGGGAACGATGGTTACAAAATTAATTAAAATTTCATAGTAAAAACTAGAAATTATTAATTAATTATTTTAAATAAATTATTAATTAAGAAATTCTAGTTATATAAAATTATAATCGTTGATTAAAATAAATACATAAAATTATATATCTTATAATCGATATTCATTTTATGTTATTTTTTTATTCTAATGTTATTAGTTTAATGTAATTAGGGTAAAAAGTTTTAAATTTGAAATTTGAAATGAAGAATTAATAGGTTGGTAAATGATCTGACATTAATTAAGAGATCTAATCGGATGATACATGGCAAAATAAAAACGGAAGATGGGAAGCTATGAATTGATTTTTATTAAAAAAAGATAATATATGGACTTTTGTACTCAAAGTATCTTCATCTGAGTATTTTGTTTCCATTGTAATTTGTTCAAGATGAAACCACAACTAAGTAAATCCGGCATACGACGAGATGATCTATTGGGACATCTTGCTCATGAAAATAATGCAACGCGTTTTAAATATGGAATTAACTTAACAATATTTCTAATAATAAAAAAAATTTATGGGTCTTTAATTTGACTTTTCTACAAGACCTTAAAAATATTAGCACCGGATCTGTTGACAATTCTAATGCAAATGTACTAATTTTGTAAAAAGTCATTATTTTATTAATACGTTATCATAAAGTTTTAATTGATAGCGTAACGAGTTTTTTGTTTTTTTTTTTTTTTTTGGTATGAAATATTTAAACCGGCTGTAAATAGTGCAAAATTGTGTTTTTTTAAAAGTCAAACTTTTTAGATGCAAAAGGATTTTTACAAATTAATTTGTGAAGAAAATTGGCACATACGCATCACATCATGTCGTTAGTTTATATAATAATAATTAAAATGATTTTTAAATAGATAGGAACTAACTAACGAGAGTCATTTATTATTATTTTCTACCGACATATAACATTATAATTTGATAGAAAAGGAGTGAAATTGGTTGAATTTTATTATGAAAAAGAAAACATTTCAATTAATAACCTACTCTCCGATATATATTATGTCGCTATCATCCGTCTGTTTGCACCTTTGTCCTTTTCACATTTTTTAAAATTTGATCCCAAAACAAATTTATCCACGTACAACATTAATTACATGTCAATCACAACAACTATTAAATATCAAATGTCAATCAAACTTAATGATTTCTTAACTAACAATCTGGAATAAATTACAGTTTTGGTCCCTGTGTTAGGATTATTTGGCGGTTTTGGTCCAAGTTTTATAGTTTTGATACGGGTAGTCTTTAGGATTTAAGAACTCATCATGTTTGGTCTACTTGTTTCTTACCATTAATCTTTTTTTGTTAAACATTGTAAAATGACAATTTTACCCTTATGAGAAAGAATAGTGATCGAAGCGGAAATGGAAATGATAAAATATATATATATATATATATATATATATATATATATATATATATATATATATATATATATATATATATATATATATATATATATTTCAGTGTATACATGAACAAATCATATTTTGGCCCTTTTAGTTTATAGTTTTTCTTTTTAAATTTCAATTATGGTAATTTTATCATTTTACATGTTAAAAATGTATTTAACAGAGAAATGTTGACTATAACATTCGCCTAGACCAAAGGTGTAATTTATTTAAAAAAGAAACAGTATCAAACTACGGAAATTTATATAAACCTTATTCATTTGCAATATGTTTTTTTTTTTTTTTTTCTAAAGATAAGAGTGAGAAATTTAACAAACAAAAACAGAATCAAACAATAAAAGATGACGAGGATTTGGTATGATCTGATTTCAGTTCAAAACCCACACGGGATCTTTTTTCTTCTAGTCAAAATGTACATCTTTTAATGCATCATGTACAACCACTACAACATAACAAACTAATCATAATAATTCACCTTTTCTCATTTTTGGGATCTCCACCAAATCTTTACCATGGTTGTTTGGTCAAAAGATACTTCCTCATTTATCATATTTTTAAAATTAAGGTAAAATCCATTTAATAAATAGATTGATTAAAAAAAATTAGATATCAAAATATAAACAATAAGTATTTTTTAAAATAAAATTTTGAAATAAAAAATAATAAACATATTAATTACAATTTATTATTATATTTAATATATTTAATACTTTATATATATATAAATATATAAATATTATGTGGATTTTTAATTTTAAAATTTAAAAAAACCTATAAATTAATATGTAGATATTATTTATTTCAAAAATATGATAAAATAACAAATATCAAAACTTATAAGTTATCTTATTAACATGTAGCAAAATAAATCTTCAATTTATTATAACTGATACCCAAGTTTAATTTAACATTAAAAGAAAAAAAAAATGTCACAATTTCCATAAAAATAAATACGGTTACTTATAGCTATCATCGTCAACATCATTATCTATCTTCTTGTGATTCCACCTTCCAACTAACTAACTACATTGTTTTCATTTATTGGGTTGACTTAGAAAAAAATATACCAAACCTTCATTTCACTTTCATGATTAAGCTTAAAATGCAACTATTTCGGTTTATTATCATCTTAAAATGTGGCCAATAATGTACATTTAAAAATAACAAAAAATAAAAAAAAGTTTCACCCTAAATGCTACCTTAAGAGGGTGCAACCTTTATTGTGGGAGTGTTTTTAGTCAACATGTTGACCAAAGACTTGAGTTTATTAAATCCTTCTAGAAGATCCGTTTTCCAAGACCACGACGGATCTTCAAGTGCACGTATCGAATTCAAACAAACAACCAAAGTCCCACCTTCATGAAGTAATACCTGTGGATCGTAAATTCACACTACACTTCAATAACATAACTTTAAAGATATTAAAGTCAATACACAGTACACAGCAAACAGTATATACAGTATACAAGATTTCTCGTACCGTGAGCCAGAGAGGGAGGAACCCCATGACCGAAGTAAGTGAGGCGAGCAAAATACTCGATAACGCAAGTGCGACGTTTAGTTTCACTAACGAGGTTGTTTGGCGAGATTTTTTAATACAAAATGGGACACCCGAGATATTGTCTTGCAATAGCAAAACATCTGCAACCGCAATAGCGGTTGCGCTCGCGCGTTGTGCCAGCACAACGCCGACCGTCGCGGCCGCCAGTGCAGGCGCGTCGTTTATACCATCACCAACCATTACTAGACCTCGACCTATAAGATAATAGCAACGTACTTTCATTTTATTCAAAAAAGCAATGTAGTTTGAAATTTAGGGATAAGGAAGGGATACCTGTGTCTCGAGGGACGTTGGTGACATGGTTGAGTTTATCTTCGGGTTTTAGGGCACAATGGATTTCATCGATGCCTACTGCATTAGCAACCCTACGTGCACTGAGCTCGTGGTCCCCGGTTAACATGATGACGTGGAGTTTTGCGTGTTGTTTTAGTTCCATGATTACGTCTTTTGTTCCGATTCTAGGTTTGTCCTCGAAGTGAAAGAGAGTCACCTACATGTTGGTTATGGTTTTATGTTAAATATTTATTTAATAAAAAGTTTTTTGAATGAATTGTTTATTATACCTTTTTGTTGTTGACTGAGAGAGCAGCACGAACTAAATCGGTTCCATGGGAAGATTTAAAAACGGCTTCTTTAATTTTTTGTGATTCGGCTTTTGAGTTGAATTGTGAGGTGATGTATTCAATGGAACCGAGTGATGCTTTTAGCTCTTGGCGCCCTCCAAAACCTGGCTATAACAAATCGAAAATTAAAAAAAAAAAAAAAAAAAAAAAAAAAAAAAAAAAAAAAAAAATTAGGAATGGGTATAAAGATCCTAAGGGTATGTTTGGTATTTTGAAAAAGGCACTACCTCAATGCTAGATAATGTTGCACAAAGACCTCTACCAGGAACATTCTCAAAGCTTTCAACACACACAGCAGGAAGCTCTTTTTCTTGACTATGATTTATCACAGCTCTACACCACATAAATGTAAGTCAACATTAACATACAATAACATTTACAAAAGTTACAAACTTACAATTTTAGTCCTTTTGGGGGGGTTCTCGTAACATTTTTGGTCCTTATTCTAAGTAACAAAACTAGACTACTTTTGGTCCCTGAGTATATCTGCCTTTTGCAATTTTAGTCCCAAAAAAGTTATCTTTTGCAATTTCGGTCCTTATTTGGGGTTCTCGTAACATTTTTGGTCCCTATTCCAAGTAACATGACTACTTTTGGTCCCTGAGTATATCTGATTTTTGCAATTTTGGTCACAAAAACTTTTCACTTGCAATTTTGGTCCTTATTCGGGGTTCTTGTAACGTTTTTGGTCCCTATTCCAAGTAACAAGACTACATTTGGTCCCTAAGTATATCTGATTTTTGCAATTTTAGTCCCAAAAAGTTTGCTCTTGCAATTTTGATCCTTATTCGGGGTTCTTGACTTCTTGTAACGTTTTTGGTCCCTATTCCAAGTAACAAGACTACATTTGGTCCCTAAGTATATCTGATTTTTGCAATTTTAGTCCCAAAAAGTTTGCTCTTGCAATTTTGATCCTTATTCAGGGTTCTTGACTTCTTGTAACGTTTTTTGTCCCTATTCCAAGTAACAAGACTACTTTTGGTCCCCGGGTACATCTGATTTTTGCAATTTTAGTCCCAAAAAGTTACCTTTTGCAATTTTGGTCCTTATTTTAGTTTTTGTAACGTTTTTGGTCCCTGATTATAGCTGATTTTCCAATTTTGATCCCAAAAGTATAGTCAGTTTACTTTGGAACAGGAACCAAAAACGTTACAAAAGATAACTTTTGGAGATTAAAATAGAAAAACAATCAGGGACCAAAAATGTAATTTAGTTGATAGATTTAAAAAAAAGAAATTTGCAATTACCTTCCAATTGGGTGAGTGGTACCCTTCTCCATTGCAGCAGCAACAGCAAGAGCTTCTTTTTCACAAGTGGGTATGCAACAAGAAGTTGTACTTTTAGCTTCATCTGTTGTAACATGTCCATGTATTGGTTCAATTGCTTTACACATAAACTCCCCTGTTGTCAATGTCCCTGTTTTATCAAAAGCAATTGTATGGCAAGAAGCTAAAGAGTCAAATACATGTCCTCCTTTCAGTAATATTCCCTATACACACACACAATAATAATAACATTTGTCAAAGACTATAATTCAATTCTAAATTTTATTATCAAAGGAAAAGACTTTATTACCCTTTTAGCACAGGCACTGATTGCAGTAGCATAAGCCAAAGGAGCTACAGCAAGTGCACATGGTGATGCTGCAACCATGAGCCCCAGTGCCCTGTAAAACGAACCTCTGCAAGCTAAATAGTAAACACAACTATACACATTTCATCAAACAGGTGGTGTGCATTAAACAATTTCCATTAAAAAAAAAAAACAAGACAAATCTTCAAAAATGGTCCAAAAAAATCGAGTTTGGTCTTTAACTTTTGTTGTCTGCAAGGATGATCCCTGTGGTTTCGATTTCTTTCTTGTTTGGTCCCTCACCCACGTAAAAAGACATTTATACCCTTTTCGTTTCTTTTTATAATTAACTTTAACTAAAACCCCATCCTGGGCCCACATCTCTCACACACATGAGATTTTCAAGTTCTATCGTGTATAATTTTGTAATTTACAGAAACGGTCCCTATGGATTTTTTTTTTTTACCGAAACAGCCCATATATCTTTAAGATTTTCATATGTTGGCAGGTTTGGCCCCTGTGTAGAAAATAAATTACAAAAACTGTCCCCAAAGTTTACACAAAAGGTCCTTGTGCAGTTTTTTTCAGATATATTCAAAAAAATTACAAAAATAGTCCTTACCTAATTTACACAAAAGGTCCTTGTGCCGTTTCTATAAAAAAATCCCATGTGTGTATGTGTGTGTGTGTGTGTGAGAGAGAGAGAGAGAGATGTGGGATCAGGATAGGATTTTTAGTTAAAATTAGTTATAAAAAGAAATGAGAAGGGTATAAATGTCTTTTTACATAGGTGAGGGACCAAACACAATGGAAATCGAAACCACAGTGATCTTTTTACGTGTTTTTGGAAACCACAGGGACCATATCTGAAGATTTGTCAAAAAAAAAAAAAGCAAAATGACATTACCTGGAGTACTAAAAAAAGGCCATTTAAAAAGAATGGGACCAATAAGGGCAATTGAAATTGATAAAACAATAACCGCCTTGCTGTAACTTTCACCAAATTCATCCAACCATCTTTCAAGTTTCGGTTTTCTTGATTGAGCTTCTTCTGTCAGTTGCACTATCTTGTTCAACATTGAATCTTTCCATGTCTTTTTCGCCTATAAAATATATATGAATTTAATTTAACAAGGGCAAAAACGTCTTTTTTTCAGGGATATGTGAAAAGAGTTGAGAAATGAGAAATGAATGAATTTTACCTTTAGTATCATCATACCATCTATGTTCCTTGCACCACCTGGAATACTGTCACCAACATCTCTTTCTAGGGGTTTGACTTCACCGGTCAAATGTTCAATTGTGATTGTTGACCTACCTTTGAAAACTTCACAATCTACAGGGACTGACTGTAAAAAATAGCAACCAAGTTTTTTTTTTCAATCTTGTATCAAAAAATAGAGTGAATTACATTTTTAGTCCTTGAGTATAGCTGGTTTTTGCAATTTTGGTCCTTATTTGAGGATGATGTAATGTAACTTTTTTGGGTCGTGTTGATTGGAAAATGACTATTTTAGTCTTCTGGGTATAGCTGATTTTTGCAAATTTGGTCACAAAATAGGAGTTTTACTTGGAAAAAATAATGTTACAAAAATTTTCAAATAAGGACCAAAAGAAAAAACTTTTTGGGACCAAAATTGAGATAAACAGCTATATTCAGGGACCAAAAATGTAACTTGCTCTATAGAAAAGAGAGTAAATTACATTTTTGATCCATGAATATACCTGATTTTAGTAATTTTGGTCTTACAAAGCTTTTGCTTGCAATTTTGATCCTGACAACTTTTCTCTTGCAATTTTGGTCCTTATTTTGTAACACTTTTGATCCATGTTTAAGGTAAAATGACTATTTTGGTCCCTGGGTATAGCCGATTTTTTCTATTTTGGCCCAACAAAAATAGGCATTTTATTTGGAAAAGGGACCAAAACATTACAAAAAAAACCTCAAATAAGGACCAAAACTGCAAGAGAAAACTTTTTGGGACCAAAACTGAAATAAACAGCTATACTCAGGGACCAAAAATAGAGTAAATTAGAAACCTGCTCTATAAAAAATAGAGTAAATTAGATTTTTGATCCTCAAGTACAGTTGATTTTAGCAATTTTGGTCCTACAAAGCTTTTGCTTGCAATTTTGATCCTAACAACTTTTCTCTTTCACATTTTGTCCTTTATTTTGGGGTTCTTGTAACACTTTTGATCCATGTTTTAGGAAAAATGACTATTTTGGTCCTTGGTATAGCTGATTTTTGCTATTTTGGTCCAACAAAAATAGCCATTTTACTTGGAAAAGGTATAAAAAAAATGTTACAAGATCCTCAAATAAGGACCATTTTTCAAAAAACAAGTATACTCAAGGACCAAAGATGTAATATACTCTAAAAAATATGAATCTGTATGTATCTTTTCATACCTCACCAGCTTTGACCAAAATGAATGATCCAACTTCTAAATCATTGACTGGGACTTCATGGTACTTTAAATCTGATAAGTTTAGTGATTGCTGGTTGTTGACATCAAGAACAAGGGCAAATTCGGGATAATTTTCTTTTAGTTCCTTCACATCAACTTTTGATTGGCTGGTGAAGTACTCTTCAGCTGTGGTAGTTATATTATATATTTATATGTATGTGTTTAGTAAAAATATAAAATGAAAAATGAATGTGAAAAGAAATTGTGAAATGTGAAGTGAGTACCAATATGGGCTAAATTGAACATTGCAAGAAGTAAGCCTCCTTCTAATGAGTTTCCCATAAATGCAGATGCAAATGCTGCAAGAGCCATTAGTACATGAATGTTGACTTTTCCACCAGTGATATCAAATAGAGCATCATATGAGGCTGAAACCTGAGATGATGAATGGAAAAGGTTTTAGAAAAGATATATAGAGTCAAAATAAAGATGGTTAATGATTCAAGATTAAAGAAGATATGGTTTGTTTCTTTGTTGGACTAAATAAACTGTATGAATGATACTGAATGACCATTTTACCCTTCCATTCAAAAAGAATGTCATGATGTTTATCAATTTTAACGTGAAAGGAATTGGGAGGAAAAAAGAAGGGCAAATAGGTAAAGGGACAAGCTTTTGGGATTAACCCATTAAGTATATATAGGTGTTATGATTAAGTGCTTAACCAATTAAGTTCATTAAGTCAAAGAAAGAACCCTTGAATGAACCAAACTAATATGTTTTATTACTCTACTCTATATTCACTTTTAATGAGGAATCTAAGGGCCTTCTACCTGTACAGTGTGTTCTTGCGTACAAGAGATCACTTCAAGATCAATGCCAGTTAGGACTTAAATCAATCATCTAAATGGGGATGAAAGTCTACATGACTTTCTCCCTGAATTTCTCACTTGAAAATCACAACCAGCATAACAAGAAGAATACTGGTCGTTACAGAATTAAATCCAGTAGCCAAAATCGTGAAATTGATGCGGCAATTTGTCACAGTTCATAATTCTAATCAACAAGAATGGTGAAAATCAAAAGGAAGCAAATGAAATCATTACCCCAACAAGAGGGAAAGCTACGAGAACGAGAACTTGTTGAATGAGCTTAGCAGATGCTTTCGGAACCAAGTAAGGGCACGCAGCAGCAGCTAAAAACAACGCAGTGGAAAAACAACAGAGCTCCAAATGTTCCCTCAAGAAGCCAGCAAGCTGAGTCCACTTAACTGCCTTTGCGAAATCAGCAAACGCTTTCTGTGATTTCGTAAGCTTGAATTCGCCCCCGTTATGATCGTGATGGTGATGGTGGTGGTGGTGATGATTGTGACCATGATCATGATCATGATCGTGATTATGGTGGTGGTCGGTGGCTTTTGAGTGGCAAGTGATAGGGAAAATGCGAGTAGGTAAGGGTTTTGAGAGGGAATTGGGAGGAAAAATTAGGGATTTGTGAAGAAGGGGTCGGAGTGAGTTGACTCGGAACCTTTTCCTTCTGGCTGAAGAATTAGAAGATATAGTGAGGGATATGGGAAGACGAAGAGCAGCCATTTTTGATGGAGGAGAAGTAGAACTAGAAGAGATCATCGACGCCATTGATGGATTTATGAGAAATCAAGTTACAGTCTCTCCATAGAGGCATAGAGGCATGGCCCATGTTTTTTTGCTCTTTCTTTGTCAATGATATTAATGACCACACGCCGATTCTTGCAACATATCCTCCACATCATGTCCTCATTGTTTAAAATGCATAAAATGACAATTTATAAAGTTATAAAACTTTATAAATCAAAAGTGTGCATAATCAATTAATCATCCGAAAATATTTTAGAAATCTTTTCCTTTTAATGTGCTACTGAGATTAGATTAGATTATATGCAATACTTATCACTCGTGTACAAGTTATAAACATCTTCCACTCACTCTTATTTTCTATTTTTTCTCCTACTTTTTCTTTCATTTCTTTCCAACCTACTTCATTTATTCTTCCATTTTGAGGGAAATGAATAGTATAACACAAAATATGGTGTTATACTATTCATTTCTCCCAAAATGAGGATGAACTTTGAGTTGTCGGTTTTAGTCTCTATTTTATATATTTATACATTATTAGTTTATTTTTATCTATTTATTATAATTTAAATGTAATATTTAATACTTATAATATTGTATTATATATTAAGTTGTATTAATTAATTATAAATATAAAGTTTATTTTTTGTTTATCAAATTCATATAAAAATTTAAATACATATTGAAATTTTAAAATACGATAATGTATTTTATTAAAGCTTATAATTTGGTGTTATAAATATAAGTTTATTTATTTAATAGTATTGTAATAAAAAAATATAGATTATATATTTGTTAAAACCAAATTAGTAGAAGGGGTATGATTGATAATCTATATAAGTTTGAAAAATGGAATATACTATGAATATATTTTTTTTGGAGTAAAAATGGGGTAAGAAATGAAGTAGAGTTGGAGATGAAACACCCCCGAACCAGATGATAGAAACGTCTGAGGGCTCACGTGACTAAATTTGAATATCATCACAATAAATATACATGAATCATAACATAATCATCACCATGCATCAATATATTACAACTGACATTGTTTACATCGAGTACATTGTTTTAACATTACAATGCCATAACATAAAATGTTTGATAGTTTTTAAAAGCACAACACCTAACATACTTGGCATTACTCATCAGCTTACCTGTTACCTGAGAATACAAGTTATTTCGAAAATAGTCAACATATGGAATGTTGGTGAGTTCATAAGCAGGTTTGATATGAAAATGTTTTGTGTAGTTTATAAGAAAACAACCTAGAAAATCCGATATTTTCTGAAAAGACCATTGTTTGTATAAAAGTGTGAAGATCCGTAAATATATGCATGATGATTTCAAAACGTGTATAGTTGAAAAACTTCGTATTAAAAGTACCAGTGAAAATGTTGAACTTCCCCGGAAAACCCGATTTTTCCGAAAAGAAAATATCGTATAATTGTTCCTATTGTTATCTCATCTCTTGAATGATTTTCATTTATCTTGATTACTTGATTAGTATTGGATTTATTTATGTGATTCGTTATAACCATGCATGATAATGACTAGTTCGTCTGTCTTGGCACTCTAGTGAATGTCGGAATTGATCTTAAGATTTTGTCACCCTAGACTGGCCGAGTCTAACTGTAGCGAACAGCTGAGGTGTGGGGGAGTCACCCACGTATAGATCTATACACAAACTCTCGCTCTCCCTCTAGGAGACTTTGATTATAACTACAGACTACGACCGACACACGTTGGTGCCACCCGTTATTACTCACTAAATCACAACTGAATTTGTTTACTATTGATTATCGACCTGTATTTGATTACTTGAATTGATGATAGGCCTAATAAACGAGGAGATGAGGATTACAAGATCCTACTATTCCCACATATTATTTATGGCTATTGATTATACGAAAGACACGCTGGCCCATTTCACATTTGATTTACTTGGACCTTACTAGCAATGATAATGGGACACTAAGGCCCAATAGCACTTAAAAGCCATTAAGGGTCCCTTAAATATGAAATTAGGTCACTAGAGGCCAATAAACATTTGCTTTTATCGTTGGGGCCAAAAGTTATATTAATGGGTCACGAAGGCCCAATAAGCATGATTGGAGACTTTCAACCCAAAGATTTGAATATTTACTTGTTTTAGGTATAGTATAGTTGTCAGAATGTTTAATTGAACAATTGTTAAATTTGTATCAGTACGAGACCGGTCGGTCGTTTATAACGATATTTGGAAATTTATGTATATTCATCTTTTCATTTTTCATAAGTTGTGGTTTGGTATTTTTTTGACCCAAATATCTTAATAATAAAATAATTGACTCAAAATATTGGTTTGACCTTTTCAGCCCTTCTTTAATAAAATGACAATTTTAGTCCCTTATATAAAAAAAAGACATTTTAGGCCCTAAAACCATTTTCTTGTCATTTTTGACCCATATACTTTGTTTAAGTGATGATTTTAGCTCAAAATTTACTTTTATAAGTTTCAGCCCTTCCAGAAAAGTGTTTTTCGGTTTAAGCCCAAACTTTTTGCAACTTTTATAATTTTGGCCCAAAATCCAAAAAGTTTACATTTTTGATCCTTGTTTGGAAAATACATCATTTTAATCCCTGAATTAGTTTTATTCACCCTTTTACCCCCTGTTTTGAGAAGTTTGTCATTTCAACCCCTTGAAAGTTGTAATTTTCGCAAGTTATGGCTTAATGGGTCGAAGAGCCCAAATATGGCCCATTAAGCTACAATTTACACTTCTAGCCCTTAAAAGAGTATGATATTCATAAAAACGCTTATTTTTACTGTTTTGACTCTTTTATTCCTTGAGAAAACTATGAATAGCAATTTTTCAACCCAACTTTTGTTTGTTTGACAATTTTAGCCCAGAAATGGGTTTTATGTTGCAATATATATATTTTAATCTTAGAGGGTAATTTTTCTTGACTTGTTTTAGTGTAATACTTCTTAGATCATGTTTATCTTCCTCTTAGAGCCATAGATCTCGAATTTCTATTCTTTTTGTTACACATTTACCATATAAACACATGAAATTACACATAACATACGCATACACATAGATCTACACATTTTACTTGTATTCTCCCCCATAAAACATATGAAAACAGAAAATAAAGGGGTATGAACTCACCTTTTCTTGTGGATCTCGGTTTGAAGAAGAAAGGGAAGAAGTTTGATGTTATTTTCGGCCCTAGAAAGCTTCTTTAGAAGACTTTGGCTTAGATGGGTTCTAAGAAGCATTATTATGAACTTTCATGTGTTAGAAGGAGATTTATAATAATTTCAAGAAGCTAAACCATGGATCTAAGCTTTAACTTACCTAGAATGATGATTTTTGTGGAAGAACTTCCTTGAAATGCCCTAGATCTCGAAAATTTTGATGTAGTATCAAGAGTGTTCCTTGAGAGTGTTTAGAGAGAATTTGTGCGGTGTGTGTGTTTTTCCTTTGTGTTCTTAGCCGAAGAAGAAAAAAAGAGGGGAGAAGAGAGAGAAGTGAGAGGATGGTTACATGGAGACATGTGTTGATGCATGGAAGACCAAAATGTAATAAGGAGGTGCCTAACCCTCCTTATTTCACTAGTTTCTTTTTTTTTCCTCTTAGGCTGAGAAAAAGTGAAGAAAGAAAAAGAATTTGGGCCCATTTTGATGATTTTCGGCCCATTGGCCCTTTTAGAGAAATTTACGGCCCAATATTCATCAAGTATGAGTTTTTATGGCCCATTAGGGCTAATTAGGTTAGTTACGGCCCAATAAGGTTCATTAGAGTATTTTATTTCATTTTAGGCCCAATATGGCCCAAAATGTTAAAACAAATGGAAGTGGGTCCAATTAGAGCCCATTTAAGAGTTCTAAGCCCAAAATAGTCAAATTGGAAGCTTATTGGCCCATTAGGCCCAATAAGGAAATCCTAGTCCATAATGGATTTAAACCGGGATTTTTGTTTAATCATTACTAAAATCATTAGATCAATACCATAAAATGAAACCCATACGTCAATATCTCAAAACCATAACAAAGTATCACGAGGAAACTATATCAAGACTGTATCAAATCATATTTATGAAAAGCTAAATCAACTTCCAGGACAAAAGCTGAAGCTGTGGTATGTGCGATGCCATTATCCCAAGCTCTTCCCTTTGCTTGCGGAAGTACCTGAAACCAAAACTGAAACTGTAAGCATGAAGCTTAGTGAGCTCCCCTAAACTATCGAATACCATACAATAACATATAAAAACATATTGGGCCTTGCCCACTGCATCGGACCAAAGTCCGGAAAGTGCATTGGACCGAAGTCCGGAACTAACCAGGGCCTTGCCCTCTACATTGGACCAAAGTCCGGAAACTGCATCGGACCGAAGTCTTGAACTGACTGGAACCTTGTCCCCTGCATCGGATCGAAGTCCGGAACTAACTGCATCGAATTGAAATCTGGAACTAATTGGGACCTTGTCCCCTTCATCAGGCCGAAGTCCGGAAACTGACTGAGCATAACATAGCATAGCATAAACATATCAACTAGCATAAGCACATATACTGCATACTGCATCGGACCGAAGTCCGGAACACATAACACAAACATGCTTGAATCACAAAGACATCAAGCAATCAAACTACTGCATCGGACTGAGGTCCGGATGTAACACCGTGATTTTCAAGGCAAAATTTTCATTTAAATAATCAATTTAACATTAAAATACTTGTTTAAAATCATATTCATATTTGAATTACAAAACATAGTTCCATTTTCACTTGAATAGAAAACCAGGATCCTCCAAAATACAACTCTTTCTTTGGTGTGTACAATCGAGCCAGTGCCATCCCGCGTTACTGAAAGAACCTGAAACAACATAACATAAAACACTGTAAGCACGAAGCTTAGTGAGTTCCCCAATATACACCTTACACACATACGCCTTTCCAGGCCCTGACCTTCCGGTCCACTGCACAATGCCTTCCGGCCCATGAGATAATCGCCTTCCGGCACATAACGTATTGCCTTCCGGCCCATAGCACATTTCCTTCCGGCCCATAACGTATTGCCTTCCGGCCCGTAACATATTGCCTTCCGGCCCATAACATTTACAACACATAATACATTTAATCTAACGCACATAGCACATACATCATATATCATACCTGACCTTTCTGTCACATAACATATCGCCTTCCGGCCCGTATAAACATACATATCATGCATAGCAACCACCTTTCTATTTATAGCATATATAACATACATCGTATTCGACCTTCCGGTCACACAGTCAAACCCTTCCGGGTATAGTATAGTGAGAAGACTCACCTCGTGGATACTGAAAGCTAGCAACTCCTGAAATCCCTCGTACTCGATCCGCCGAGCTACAAACTCCCTGTAATATCGTACGTCCCTTATTAACACTTTTATCTTTCAAGACAACTGACCCTAAGAAAACACACCTAGGTCAACTATGGTCAACATTCCACGGTCAACTCGACCGGACTCGGCGAGTCTAGTCATCCTCCAGTCCTCTAAAGTTTCCCTTCTACTCGTCGAGTATCCTCCTTGACCCGACGAGTTACTCCTGGAAGAATCGCGGGGCCACCCGGACTCCACTCGCCGAGTCTGAGGAACAACTCGGCGAGTCCCAGTTATTCTTCAAGCTACTCGCCGAGTCTGCTCATCTGACTCGGCGAGTCCATGCCATGCAGTCGCTCAAACTGCTTCCTAAGGTCATAACTGCTCCGACCATTCATAGGTTTGGCCTTCCTCGACTGGTCCTTTACATAAGGTCTTCATTTAGGTGCTCATGCTACACTCCAAGACTTATGGTTTACATGTTGACCTAAGGCATAAGGATTTCAATCCAAAACCTTCACCAATTCCCGAAATGCCCAGACATGGAATAATCTGGACCTCCAAAGGTCCCAACACAGGGTTACAATCGCTTGGGGGACCTGGGTAACACTCAATCTATCCACAAAAGGGTTCCATAAACCCTAATCCTCTAAATATATCAACATAGCAGAGTATACCCGAATTCATACCTGGATAATGTATTCTCTGTGTCCCCAATCTTCAGCATGTGACTCCCTTGCTGTTCCTTTAGCCAAAACCTTCCCTTCCTTGCACAACAACTCCTTCACAATCACCCATGGCCTCTAACCTTGCTCCAGATGCACACAATCGGTTTAGGGCTCCTCTCAGACGGCTAAAAGGGAACAATGACGGCCAATGATCCCCTTTATACGTCCCAAACCTGAACGGTTAGGGTTTTCGCTAAACAGCGCAGACTCGCCGAGTCCCTATCTGGACTCGTCGAGTCCAGTCGCGAACCCGCGACCCGATCTGCGATCCTACTCGGCGAGTCTGGCTCCAACTCGCCGAGTCCCCCCTTTAAAACACCCCAAAATGTAATTTTAACAATACTTGAGATTTCGGACTGTTACAATTCTCCCCCACTAGAATCAAACTTCGCCCTCGAAGTCTCACTTTGAAAATAGTCTCGGATGCTGCTCCCACATCTCACGTTCCGGCTCCCCAGTCACTTCCGATCCCCTCCGAGGTTGCCACTGAACCAATACCAGAGGTACCTCCTTGCTCTTCAGAACCTTGATCTTCCGATCCCTGATGGCCACTGGCCTCTCTGTGTAACTCAGGCTCGCATCCACCTAATTGTTCTCTAGTGGAACCACTGCTGACTCATCGGCTATACACTTCTTCAATTGCGACACATGAAAAGTGTCATGGATCTATCCCAATTCCGTTGGCAGCTCCAAACGGTAGGCCACCCGTCCTACCCTCGCATATTCACGAAAAGGCCCAACATACCGGGGCCCCAACTTGCCCCTCTTCCTGAATCGAATCACTCCTTTCCAAGGAGAGGCCTTCAAGAGTACGAAGTCGCCGACCTGAAACTCATGCTCGAAACGGCGTCTGTCTGCATAACTTTTCTGTCAGCTCTAGGCGATCAATAATCCCTGTTTAACCTGCTGAATCTGCTCTGTCGACTGAAGCACTATCTCTGTACTGTCCACCACTCCCTGTAACCGAGAATTACCCAAGATACAACTTTGCTCCAAATCTCAACGATCACTCAGCCCATCAGGGTTAGGAAACCATGAATCACCGGATCCCTGATCCAAAGCCCACTTTATCCATTTCGAAACGACTGCGAGATCCATTCTCACTCTCAGAGCAATTCTCACGAGTTCTCCTCTTGCAAACACATATACATGCTGCACTAGTCCCAACATACCTTTCTCTTCCCTTACCTAGGGAATCCGCTTGACAACCTTGCCACTACTCCATGCATCACATGCTCTGGATCTGCTCGCAAGGACTCTCGGGTCCATGTATTACCCTTCCTCAGTGAATGAGGGTCCAACATTACTTCCTATGCAACAGCTCAAAGGGCGGCATCCAATGCACTAATGATGGCTGTTGATATGGGACAACTCAACCAATGATAAATACGTACCGCGGCTTCCTCCGAAATCTAATACACATGACCGAAGCATGTCTTCGAGCGTCCGTATCGTTCACCCTCTCTAAAGTGTCCTCAGATGTCATCATGATAAGCTCCTTTCCCATATCCCTCTTCAAGACTGGGTACTAGATCAGCTTTTGGCTCCACAGCTGCGCCCCCAACGGTCACCCATATTGTGATCCAAATATCCCACTAACTTCCTCCCCGTGACCACTATCCCGGCCCGGTGACACGTAAGTCACGAAATCCTCTTTTCCTCATGAGAGAAAAATACAATCCAACCGAGGATCGTCTCAACTCTAATCTCTGATTTCTGCTGCGCATCTTCCTTGCGCATTTCCCCGCATCTCCCGACAGAGACGGAGACCCCCGTCTTGCCCCCGACTCAACATCCAAGATCCAAAGACTCAATACCAGGGCTACCCAAACTCACAACTCTTCCACCTCATACATTGTTCGAAAACATTCCAACATCGAAATTGTCTTGCCATCCAGTGAGTACTTCAGCTCCCCGCAGTATCACAACGCCCTCTGTCTTGTAAGTACCGCGACTCGAATATCCATCATAGACTATGGAGGCAATCATCATAACAAACGCCCATCTTGCGAAAATCCACTCTCCCAAATAATCTCCCTGGATGCCCATACTCGAAGGCTCCCACTAGATCCGCAGATACTTGATATGCCACACGTCGATTCAGTTCAAGATTCACGAATAACTCCGAAATAAAGATATCATACCCGAATATCTCAGAATACCCCAACAGAACATCACAAGATCCTGCCACCACCACTGATCTCCTGCCCCAAGCATCATATAGACACAATAATACATTTCTTCTGATCCCCATAATTAGATCTATAATTTTTCCACCTTACAACTTCGGTGCATCTAATTTCTCGATTGGAATACAAGAAAACACTGACATTACGGAATATGCTGATAATTCTCCGAAACCCTTTGTCCCGACACTCAAAATCCAAACAAGGATACGCATACCGACCCATTCATTCTCTGTCTACTTGCAACAACACCAAACACCTGTCATGGATACATTCGTTCTCCTCCTCAAGTACTTCCCGCATTAACTCACTCTGACCCTTTTTCCTCGACCACCGACACCTCTGGTCTCATGATTTCTTACAGCATATCTCTATACTCCACTTATAACTACTCTTGACAAATCCTTGCTTTCTTACATACTGCACCCGGTTCTCCCCCACTTAGGGTTCGAACCATCACCAATTAGCACACAACCAACCCATGACTATTTTTCACCAGCGAAATCGCACCTGCTCCAGGAAGTGCTACGCAACGCCCGATAATTTCCCCCCTTTAAGGAAGTCAATCAACCCTCTATACTCTGAACCTCTGCTTAACTCTCCAAGAACTTCTCCTCACGACTGCCTCTAATCGTTCCAAATCCCATACCAATCTAACACTAAGCATCTCAACTGTTCCATAACATCCCTGGCTCATAGACTGCACTGCAAAATCATCGTTCCTCTTACCTCAACTCATCAACCCATGTTCCAACACCGGAATTGTCCCAAGGACAGGGACCCACTCCCAACATAGACGAAAACTCTCTGCACTGCAACACTCGACTGAACTCCCCACTGCTACCACTATAACACAACCTACTATTCTCAATTAGGTGTGGTGTGGTTCTCGACTACCTCCGTCCCAACTGACTGTCCGCTCACGATAAGTCACTGTCTCGCAGCACACCTGCTACCTGATACCCTGAGGGAAATCATTATCGATAACGACCTGCAGGGTATATTCCCAATCCAAAACTGAAACATCAGGCCTCTCGTGTCTTGCACACGAACACAATGGCACCACCCACCTAGAAGGTGACCTCTCCTCTATCGGCTGATTGCTCGACCCAACCGAAATTTTCCTATGTCTTTAACTCCTTACCAAAATACTCTGATAGGCACTCACCTTTCCCCTCGAGGAACACCTCTCCATACTCAATCATGGTCTGCAGGCCTAAAACCCATAGCGTCCGATCTCTACCTCATCGATCATGACCTGATAACAAGATAGTCACAAGCATCATCCACTACGAACCATGGTACTCATCCCATGACATCCCTTCTCAATCTGCTCCGGTGTATGGTACCCGAACCATAACATCACTCCTCAATCTGCTCCGATGTATGGTACTCGAACCACAGCATCTATCCTCAATCTGTTCCGATGTATGGTACCCGGACCATAACATCACTCCGCAATCCGCTTCGATGTATGGTACTCGAACCACAACATCTATCCTCAATCTGTTCCGATGTATGGTACCCGGACCATAACATCACTCCGCAATCCGCTCCGATGTATGGTACTCGAACCATCACATCACTTTTCATCCCGTTCCTTAGGACCTTCAGAATGCTCCCTGTATCAAGTATGGGTCCTCTGCTTTCAGTAGTACGGGCTCATACTACCTGCCACATCTACCCATACTTTCCACACGGACCATCCCAGAGTTCCTAAGTAGCTGATCGACCTGCTCTTTCACCAATCCCATCGCGCGTGCTCGCTCCCCAGCGAAATCCTCTACTCTACCAGCGCACTCATCTGGCTAGGTTTACTCCCTAGTCCCTTCCGCCGTCCTCCCACTTCTTTGCTATCAGCTACTGAAGAGCTCCAAATTATTCCAGCCATCTACCTCCTGAATATCGTCATACTCACTTAGTAGCTGACTCCCATCATCGAGAGTTCCACAAAGCACAAAGCAAGCAACATTCGAGCATCGAAGAATACATAGGACTCCCTATCTGTGATAGCTCCACCTTCTCGACTCATCCTCGGAAATACCACTGAACTCTGTAGCGCTACCCCTCGTGCGTTCTAACTAGATACCCTCACTCATCACATACACACAAAAGCATAACGCACATATAACAACAAACCCTAGGCTAAGGCATCACAAATCAGGCCACTCTAGTCCTAAGATATGAAATACCTAGCCTGTCTCTAGCATGCAATAATATCTCATAAAGTGCATCATAGATATTTCATAACACAAAAGTAAGGGTATTTTGGGAAATCACTGTTTGGCTCTGGCTGATTGTACACACTGCTCTTTCTTGCTTTCTCTTTGAACTCTTATTCACTTTTAGAAAACTATTTATTTGAAAACTTTTTCTTACTTCCTCAGTTTGAGTCCAGATTTACCCGAAGGCGTATCCGAATCCCTCAAACCAAGGCTCTGATACCAATTTGTAACACCGTGATTTTCAAGGCAAAATTTTCATTTAAATAATCAATTTAACATTAAAATACTTGTTTAAAATCATATTCATATTTGAATTACAAAACATAGTTCCATTTTCACTTGAATAGAAAACCAGGATCCTCCAAAATACAACTCTTTCTTTGGTGTGTACAATCGAGCCGGTGCCATCCCGCATTACTGAAAGAACCTGAAACAACATAACATAAAACACTGTAAGCACGAAGCTTAGTGAGTTCCCCAATATACACCTTACACACATACGCCTTTCCAGGCCCTGACCTTCCGGTCCACTGCACAATGCCTTCCGGCCCATGAGATAATCGCCTTCCGGCCCATAACGTATTGCCTTCCGGCCCATAGCACATTTCCTTCCGGCCCATAACGTATTGCCTTCCGGCCCGTAACATATTGCCTTCCGGCCCATAACATTATCTAACGCACATAGCACATACATCATATATCATACCTGACCTTTCTGTCACATAACATATCGCCTTCCGGCCCGTATAAACATACATATCATGCATAGCAACCACCTTTCTATTTATAGCATATATAACATACATCGTATTCGACCTTCCGGTCACACAGTCAAACCCTTCCGGGTATAGTATAGTGAGAAGACTCACCTCATGGATACTGAAAGCTAGCAACTCCTGAAATCCCTCGTACTCGATCCGCCGAGCTACAGACTCCCTGTAATATCGTACGTCCCTTATTAACACTTTTATCTTTCAAGACAACTGAACCTAAGAAAACACACCTAGGTCAACTCTGGTCAACAGTCCACGGTCAACTCGACCGGACTCGGCGAGTCTAGTCATCCTCCAGTCCTCTAAAGTTTCCCTTCTACTCGTCGAGTATCCTCCTTGACCCGACGAGTTACTCCTGGAAGAATCGCGGGGCCACCCCGACTCCACTCGCCGAGTCTGAGGAACAACTCGGCGAGTCCCAGTTATTCTTCAAGCTACTCGCCGAGTCTGCTCATCTGACTCGGCGAGTCCATGCCATGCAGTCGCTCAAACTGCTTCCTAAGGTCATAACTGCTCCGACCATTCATAGGTTTGGCCTTCCTCGACTGGTCCTTTACATAAGGTCTTTATTTAGGTGCTCATGCTACACTCCAAGACTTATGGTTTACATGTTGACCTAAGGCATAAGGATTTCAATCCAAAACCTTCACCAATTCCCGAAATGCCCAGACATGGAATAATCTGGACCTCCAAAGGTCCCAACACAGGGTTACAATCGCTTGGGGGACCTGGGTAACACTCAATCTATCCACAAAAGGGTTCCATAAACCCTAATCCTCTAAATATATCAACATAGCAGAGTATACCCAAATTCATACCTGGATAATGTATTCTCTGTGTCCCCAATCTTCAGCATGTGACTCCCTTGCTGTTCCTTTAGCCAAAACCTTCCCTTCCTTGCACAACAACTCCTTCACAATCACCCATGGCCTCTAACCTTGCTCCAGATGCACACAATCGGTTTAGGGCTCCTCTCAGACGGCTAAAAGGGAACAATGACGGCCAATGATCCCCTTTATACGTCCCAAACCTGAACGGTTAGGGTTTTCGCTAAACAGCGCAGACTCGCCGAGTCCCTATCTGGACTCGTCGAGTCCAGTCGCGAACCCGCAACCCGATCTGCGATCCTACTCGGCGAGTCTGGCTCCAACTCGCCGAGTCCCCCCTTTAAAACACCCCAAAATGTAATTTTAACAATACTTGAGATTTCGGGCTGTTACACCGGAACTACTGCTAACTAAACGGGCCAGCATTGTGGCCGTAGACCCGGTCCTACTGGAAGGAAACTCACCTCGTGATGCTGAATGCATAACTCCTGAATGAGAAATCCTTGACTGCTGCTCCGGCTGCTTCCTAGCTATCATGGGAAATAAAATACTAAATCAGAATAGGGATTCTCCTATGGGTAAAATGACCATTTTACCCCTGCTATGACATGGGTCACAACATGGCCAAAAACCCTCAATTCCTTCTAAGTCCATCCATGGCCCCACTATAGGCCTACTAATGGCCCGCTTTTCTAAATTGGGCCTATCTCCTCATTTGGGCCCTACTTAAGCCCACAATAAACTTGGCCCAAAATCTAACTTCTGGAGGTCCAATAACAGGATAGGCTTTCCAAGCTTATTATTGTCCCATTAATGGCCCAATTTGCTATATTGGGCCCAAAACCCTTTATTGGGCCTTACTCAAG
This sequence comes from Lactuca saligna, assembly GCF_052625555.1. Lineage (NCBI taxonomy): Eukaryota > Viridiplantae > Streptophyta > Magnoliopsida > Asterales > Asteraceae > Lactuca > Lactuca saligna. The sequence continues at coordinate 302,042,917 of NC_136420.1, read as the reverse complement.
CCTAATACTAAATCCTTGGTCCTTAGCAACTGAATTCTGATGGGACATTAAGGCCCACGGACCCTAAGCCTGAAACTCAGCCCACACCGAGGCCCAAAACACTCGAAGCCCAAACTGGCAGCATACGCGGGGCGTACACTAAGGTACGCTTAGCGTACTGGCTATTCGCTTGTACGCGGCGTGTACCTCCGTGTACGCCCAACGTACAGCTCTGTTAAGCCAAAATCTCATTAAGTGCTTAATAATCCGATCCAGAAGCTACAAATCCAGATCCTAAGCTTGTTCCATGTCTTAAGCCATAAAGTTGCTTACTTGATGGCTTACAAGTCTCATAAAGGCTCAAACTTCCATAAATAACATTCTACTTCCACGTAGTTAACTAGATCTCATGCATGGTTCCATATAAGCCACAAAGGTTGAAACTTTATTGCTAGGAAGATGTTTATGAACCTTAAGGATGGCAACCCAAGCTCCAAAATCAACTTACAAGATCAAGACTCAACCTTTGGACCTAAAAAGGTCCAAACTTCCATAACCTAGATCTAGAAGGAAAGAGGAAGAAAGTTCAGAACTTTATACCTTCCTTTGATGACCAAGAGGGTGCTAAGTCCAGATCTCTAAGCTCAAGCTTCTTCTCCAACTTCTTCCCTTCCTTCTTCACTACTTCCTTTCCTTGAAACACTCACAAAAGCTTCTTCACACACAAAGAGAGGATAAGAACGAATTAGGGTTTTCTTAAGAGTAAGGAGACTGATGGGGAAACAGGGAAGGAGGCTATAATGGGGTTTATATAGCCTTAAACCCCTAAAATAAGGGTTTTTCCTCTGGCCGTGTATGTTGGGCGTACCATATGGTACGTTGCGCGTACGCTTCTCCTCCCCGCACTTCATTTAATCATTACGCCCAGCGTACAACGGGTTATACCCCGCGTATGGCTTATGAGCAGGCTATGACTCGGCCCAAAACAAAGAGGCCCGCTCCAATATACAATTCTATTATAGCCCAAAATAAAACTTGAGAATTTAAATAAATTTATACCTCGGAAAACGATCGTTACATGGTAAGACCCTTAAATTAGTTTTCTTGGTTCTTTTTAAGACTTTCTTTTGGCTATTGTGTATGATGTTAAGCATCTGAAGAAGCCTTGTAAATGTCTTTATCGTGTCTTGGTGTCTTCATGAAGAAATGTAGGTGTTTTTGATAAAATGTGTGAGAGAGGAACTATACATGAGGTTGTCATCTATACAATGTTGGTGAAAGAATTTTTCAAGGCTCAAACAGAAGATCAAGAATAAAAATGACAATAAATAAGAGTAACGTATATTAGTTATTTTATAGCTATTTAGCCGTTGTTAAGTAACGGTGTTTACAATATAAAAAGGACCATCCATATTAAAAAGAAACTCCAAAGGACTTGAAGTATGTTTTTGTTTTGCCAATCGCATAAACTATTTATGTAATTTTGTATAAACAATCAAAGATGTCGACCACTTGAGTAAGTTGAGTGAACCCCACTATTATTTATTAATGCAACGATTATTTCACCAAACTAGTTTGTGTGCGTCCTTTGTGGATGGAGTTCATTTTGAACAATAATAAGATTAAGTAATAAAAATACATAAAATTGCATATATTGAAGTCAACATTTGACAAGGATCTAATTTAACATACATACTTTAATTGATGGTGTAGAATAGAAATACCAAAACAGAATAAAACTTTGAAACAAAGAACATTCATATAAAAACTTTGTTAGGGACCAATAAATACCAAAACAAATAACAAACTAAATGGACCATCGTTGAAGCTCTATTTTTCTATTATCAAGTTTTATGGATTTAATTACCTTTATATAATCAAGGTTTTAATGGTTTTTTTTTAATTTGTTGCATTTTTAGCTTAAAAGATAATTTATATATAAATTTAATATACAAGAAAGGATGATAATGGACCTCATGTTTTTTTAGAATATATGTAAACGCCCAACTTTTGCCAAAATGACATCATATCCGAAATGGGTCCATCGGATTTCAAACTTATATAAAGTATAGTCATTATTTCATTTGTACCTTACAACTAAAGAAAAAATCGTCTCCAACGCTGCCTCCAAAATGTCTAGTATTATTACTTTTTTCAAAGAAATGACACATTTTTATGCTCTTATATCGGAATGTTTTTCGGCTTAGGTAAGGTTTTTGAATTTTCTTAATGTTGTTAACGCATTTCCCAAAAAAATTCTTCGAATTTCGGAGTCCGAGATGCTACTTTATATAATTTCTAGCTAAAAATAACTTCACATAAGTTTCTCAATGTGTTATATTTCGTAGGGTTAAAACGAGAAGTCATTTTTAGGTGAATGTCTCCAAAATGTAGCATGTCATACATCTATTTTGGAGAAGTCTTCATGATTTGGAAATGGTCATACTTGAGTTTTCTTTAGTTAACTCTCTATGTCTCTCGTGTACACAATCAAAGAGAAAACGAAGAGATTAAATACACATACATACAAGGATGGATGTGGAAATATGGAACGCTCTTGTGGAGCTCATAAAGTGACAAGGTTTCATAACGTGAAGTGCTTGTATTGTGAACAATTTTGCATTAAGGTTGGGAGTAACTAGTTTTGTTGTTGCTTTGCCATTCCATGAGGAAAATTTCAGAAGATTCTTGGGAAAAACATGCCTACCGCATGTCCTCGAAGTCCTCTTCTCCTATGGGGTTGGTATGTAACATCCCAAAAATCATGATCAAAAATTTCTTTTTAAACATTAATAAAACCATAAGTATCAATTCATTTCAACCATAACTAAAGGATTATATAACAATTCAGAGTATCATTTCAAAACACTTGCTCATTTTATCAGAGTAAACATTCCAGGCTAAAGCTCATTTGGTGTGTGTGTCATGCAATCATCCAAAGCTCTTCCCTCCGCTACTAGAAGTACCTGAAACCAAAACTGAAAACCGTAAGCACAAAGCTTACTGAGTTTCCCAATCTACCACATACCGTAAACACATAACCACGTACTGGGCCCCCGCCTACTGCATTCGGCCCTGCCCGGTATCAGGCCCCGCCCGGCATCAGGTCCCGCCTGGCATTGAGCCTGGCCCGGTATACATATATGTCTCTCTTAGGCCTCGCATGTCTCCGGACCTCGCCCGTTACACACATAAATACAAACAAATACCATACTATTCCATAAATAGACATTCTCTAATTGTACACTGGTCTATGGCACCGCCTAACTTGGGCCCCGCCCCTGCTCTGCTACTGAAATTGTGGAACCCCGTCCACACTCCTGCTAGTAGTGAGATATGGGCCCCCGCCCACACTCACTCCCTTCCTATCACGAGCCTCGCCCCTACTCTTCTAATTTTGAGATATGGAACCCCATCCATACTCAGCTAGTGATGAGATACGGGACCTCGCCCACACTCACCTCCCTACCAGGCACATACAAGTATCACAAAGACAACAAGTATAATCTAACATATAACATAAGAGTCTTCCTCGGGATTACCTCGACATTGGACCCACGGTCCAGAGACATACTATCATCTAACATACTACGGGCTTACCCCGACATTGAACCCTCGGTCCTGAATCATACCTACTCATGCAAGAATCACAAAGACCTTTAGCATTCTAACCTTCCTCGGGCCTCACCCGACATTAGGTCGAAACCCGAAACATATAAAAATAAGTATCAAGGTCTATCCCCCGGGTCTTCCTACCATACATAAGCATAAACACAATGAGCTGGCAATGGTGCCTTAGACCCATTCAAATAGCGAGGAGACTCACCTTGCACTGCTGGAGACTAGCTGAAAACTTCTGACTGCTAACCGCCACCTTCCTGAACTGCTGATCCTTCGGCTCCCCGAACTATTAATACCCAAAATAACATTTAGAACACAATACCCTCAAAAGTCAAACCAGGCCAGACTTGGTCAAAGCCAACGGTCAAAGTCAACGCTCCGAGTTGACTTCAACTCGCCAAGTTGACTCGTCAACTTGTCGAGTCCCACAATTCACAGATCACTTCTAGACTTGGATCCTACTCATCGAGTTCTCCTTGAACTCGTTGAGTACACCTTCAACACGAGGGACCCTTCTTCATCTGACTCACCAAGTTCTCCTTTGAACTCGTCGAGTCCACCTTCATAAATTAGGAGATTGCCTTGGACTCGCCGAGTTCATTCCTTGAACTCGTCGAGAACGATGATCTTCATGTCCACTATGAACCCAGACTGGATGAGTCCCTTACCAACACAACTCATACTTGCTAGCAGAAGGGTTTTGGGCAAGGAAACAGCCTGACTCACCGAGTCCTATAAGTTACTTGCCGAGTCCCTCTATGTCCAAATCTATGTAGACGATTTCAGTCGAGCACAAAGCATCTAGGAACCAGAGCTAACCTTCTAGGTTCATAATAACACGCAAAGCTACTGCCTTTACATCCATGCACGGCCCTTTTTGCTCAAAAGGCCAAAAAAAGCTCTTAAACTTTGCATGGGGACTTCTAATGGCATAAAGCTTCCACCTTTCTGCCTTAACTACCCACAATACTCTCATATATGAAAGGATCTTGCTTGGGGACGTCCAAATCCCACAAGCACCCATCCATGGACCAAAATCTTCATAAAAAGGACTACAAAGAGATCTAATAAATCAAAAGCCAAGATGAATACTTGATTACCAAGAAATGCAGCCACTGGAGTGTATCTTCTGGATCTACTTCCTCTTTCTTGAACCTCCAACTTCCTTCTTCTCCTTCTTCCTCTTCAAGAGTACACAAAACACACAAAGGTGGCTCAAACACTCACAAGATACACTAGGGTTCGTGGGTGAGGGTTTGGGGTCTGGAGGCTGAAGATGAGTCTGAGGGAATGAGAATATAATGCTTAAATAGGGCACCAAGTCCCGAAATTAGGGTTTCCCAACCCAGACCAGACTCGTTGAGTCAGTCTACCGACTCGTCGAGTAGACCACTTAATCCACGACACGGAACTCGCTCCTACTCGTCGAGTTCCTCCCTGGACTCGACGAGTAGACCTCTTAACTTTGGGGTCTTTCTTTCCTTTCTTGACCTTCTGAATTCAAGTTGTTACATTGTAAAAGTTTAAGGGTAAGTTGTCCAGATGGATTCCATAAGGAATGACACTTGCTTTGCTGATTAAATCGATCGGGATGCCCTAAGGTGCATACCTCCCTGTTGTTGATTGAACAATGGAAATTCTTATACTTTTTAGCTTAGTTCATGTTGTTATTGTTGGAATAGTGTTAAAACCCATCAGTTATTAGCGAGATCCAAGTAACTAAATCGTTTTTGTTGCAGATGCAAGATAAAACACTCTAGCTTCTTTGCATTTGGCTGGATGCTTCTTTTATGCGGTTATGTGCCATGTACCTCCTTCAAACACACTATGAAATGAGCAAGTTAGATGTATTAATTTAAATTTTCTGATTTTTTTTTTTTCTGTTTAAACCTAAACTACATAAAAAATTTAACATTTTTTTGTTGCAACCCTTTTAGGTTGTTTAGAAATAATCTTTTAGTAATTGACAGTATATATATATATATATATATATATATATATATATATATATATATATATATATATATATATATATATATATATATATATAGGGAAAAGTGAATATACCCTTAAGGGTATATAAGCTTAGGTACCCAAACTCACTATAATTAGTTGTTTTATTTGATATATTCATTATAATGTTATTAAACTTCAACCTTAACTTGATTTACTTTCAATAATGCATAAGCAAATGTTCATTAGACAAAATAACGTTTTCTAACAATTAGATGTATGGTTTTGGGAAGATTTTTTATGTCTTTTTTTTGCAAAGAATGATTTAATTTGTAACCTTGAATGTTATTGTTCGTGTTTGAAGACATTCAGTGATTATAGTGTTATATATTAGTTTTGTTAGTTTTTGTTTTGTTGGTTAATATATAATTATGAGTAATTTTTAATAAAAGTTCAAAACTTTGTAACGGGGAAAAATCCCTGATTACCCATTGAGGATGGGGATGGAGACAGATTTTTAATCCCCGATGGGGATGGGTCGGGTATGGGCATGGGGATGGGGATTCGGGCATGGGGACGGGAAACACGAAACCCGGTGTACCCGTACCAATTGTCATCCCTATATATATAGTGAGTATCAATAGATAACCATTATTAACAAAGAACCAAGAAACCAATCGTTAGCGTCGAAAATTAAAACGATCAATGGCCAAAGGAATACACTAGTACAATGAAAATACGTACACCAGATTAAACCATAAAACTCACATCTTTACCAAAAACATTCACATCTTTTTTTTGTTTAAAAATTTTTTAAGCCATATTTTTTATTGAAAAAAAAACAGAATATACCGTCATCCACGATTTTTCGTCATCTTTCCATAAAAATCCATGTTGATATATAAAAAAGCAAACTTTTTTTCAAAAAGAAACCCACTTAGTTTTGTCGTTTTTCAATATTTAAGTTTATTTTTATAAAAAAAAAAACAATTATACCAAAAACCTCACGTTTTTGTCCTCTATTAATAAACATCATCAACGATTAAAAAAAACTTGATTAGTTCAGATTCATATTGTAAATCTAAATTGTAAATATTTCAATTTTAAGATTCATAATGTAAATTTCGACTTACTATTATTCACATTGTGAATCTGAATTTGCTCGTACTAAAATTTCGTTTTTTTTTTCAATCGGTATGAATTTATGTTAAGAGTACCAAAAAATATGACTTTTGATATCATTTTGTTATTGATCGTTTTAAATTCTGATAGTTTAGATTAGTTTTTTTATTAATAAAGGTTCTCAAATTAACTTATATATATATATATATATATATATATATATATATATATATATATATATATATATATATATATAGAGAGAGAGAGAGAGAGAGAGAGAGAACACGACAAGGTGATGACTCAGTTTAAAATGAGATCTCGTAAGGACACCTTAAAAAATTGGAAAAAAAAATCTACAAAAAAAAATACAAATCATAAAATCGAGCATAGATCTATGTCCGGAAGAAAAAAAAAAATTAGAAAAAAAAATTGTGGATCATTAAAATTAAATCATGGATCATAATGATACAAAATAAAAAATTAAAATTGACTCATCCATCAATTTTAATGATGCAATTTATTTTTGAATTTTATTCTCCCGGATATAGATCTATGTTCGATTTATGATTTGTATTTTTTTTTTAAATTTTTTAAAGTGTCCTCACGAGTCCTCACTTTAAAATGAGTCCTTATAGGAACCAGACCTTATATATATATATATATATATATATATATATATATATATATATATATATATATATATATATATAAATGAAGGTTTTTTTGACACATGTTAATCTCTCATGAGTTTTGACACTTATCATTTTGTGCTACTTTTAAAATAAATATTATCTACTTGTCAATTCTTGGTTTATTTCAAATTTTAAAGTTAAAGTCATATATCTATATATGTAAAGTATTAAATATCATATATATGATATTAAATTGCAATAAATACGTTTTTTTTTCTTATTTTAAAGTTGTACATTAATTTATTTTTTTTACACTTTAATGTTTAATCTTTTTTTTTTTTTAAATCAGCCCGTGTAATAAACGGGTTTCACACCTATTATATATATATATATATATATATATATATATATATATATATATATATATATATATATATATATATATATATATATATATATTTCCTATAACTATTGTATGAATGTATGGACCAATAAGAATTTAGCAATAATTTAGTTATTAAATTTAATAATAAGGGTAACTTGGTCATTTTACTTTTTTAAACAAAAAATAAATCTTGTATCTTTGGAATATCATTAAATGAAATATGTACTCTTTTTATAAACCCTAACAATGGTCACCGCTGTGAGCGATGGGGTAGGGCAATGGAGGATGTTGTTTCCAAGATTAAATCGGCCGTTGCGACCGGAAATCCTTACGTGCGATTGTGCTCCCACCCCAACCCTTTCACTGATGTGTGTCTGTTCATCGAGGGGATTTTTCAACGCCACTAATACATACAGAAGGAAGGAGTACTGACGACCATAATCATCGTTGCCCACTCAGGTAAACATTTCTCTCGTTTACTACACTAAAAAACTAATATTAAGAAATATCTTGAAACCATTGAAAGTATTTGATGGTTGCGTAGGTTTTCGAAAGTCTCATTTCATTATTATAATCTATTGATTAATTTAGGTTTATTCAATTTTGTAATTTAAAGTTGGATACAAATATTAAGTATTTAAGTTCATGATATTTGTGGTGTTTTTCTATAGTTTTATTGATGAAATTCGATTATGTTCAACTGATATAATCATTTCCATGCATTTGCTTCTTGTTTTTGGCATGTGTTTTCTACATAATTTTTAATGAATGTCTAGTATGTACATGTGGAAAAGGCTTGTCACACCCCCGAACCAGACGGTGGAAACGTCCGGGGGCTGTTGTGACTCATTGAATACCATCACAATGCATATACATGAAACATAACATTATACATCACCAACATTTGGAATGATACAACTGGTAACGTTACATTCATTACATTGTTCAGAACATTACATTCAAAAAAAATAATTGTTTGATACTACTTAAACCACAGCAAAACGTCATAGAGTACAAATCATCCTTCACCTTATCTGTTACCTGAGAATACAAGTATTTTGAAAACGTCAACATATGAAATGTTGGTGAGTTCATAAGTAGTGTTTGAAATCCAATGTATTGTTTGGAAACCATCAGATCCGATATTTTCTAAAAATAGAATAGTGTAAAAATATGTGATGATCCATGAGTATGCTTGTTTGAATTCTATAGATGTAAGCGTAAGAGTTGTCAAATTCGATCGGTAATTCATAATTGTAATTGTTGAAAACCCTAGGAAAACCCGACGTTTTCCTATCACTTTGCTTTACTTAGTTTGTATACCGTTGTTTCGTTGCGTTAGAGGAAACCGTTGAGCTCCGGAGGCATTGAGAATACAGTGGGTGGTGAAGTGTTGTGACGTGCGTTAATGAAAACGTCCAATCGACAACCTTACAAGCGATCCCTTAGGCGTCACTCGTAATTCTTCACACCGCTCAATCCTCCCGGACTTGTGTAGTCCCACGACCGGAGGGAAGAAGAGAAGGTGCGAAACCCTCGGTATTTCCCCTCGTTGTTCAAGACCATTGCAATTGCGAAGGGCCCGAAGCCCAACCCGCAATCGTGAGTTACAGACTTTACTAGCAGCACTGAAGGACCCTTGGGGACTAGCAGCATGTTTGCCATTGAAAGTCCTTTTACGTTATGTCGGATCGGTAAAACCCAACACTTCGTAAGAGAGAGAGATCTTCGGGCCTTAAGATCAGGTTATTGGGCTAGCTAGGCTCAACAAACAAGATTTTACACTTTTGGGGCCCAAAGATGGTGCGTAGACGTCTGTGCACACTCGCATGTATAGTGACTTCCCAATCATTATTAGTTATGAATCGTAATGTCGTAATGTCATAGTGTCGTCGTGTTATTAGTTTCGGATTGTTATTGGTTCGAGACCGAACCAATTCGTTTGACAACGACTTTTGGTATTGTAATGTATTGTATTTCGTCGATAGGCGTGGTACCATCATTTGGTTAAATTGCATGTATCGAACTAGCCTTGAGAATTTTCTGTTTTCAGTCCCTCCTTATTTTTAAAATTTACCCTTTTCACCCCTTTATTTAAAAACTTTCCGGTTTGGTCCTTAAATCAATTTTCTTGACATTTTAACACCAAAAATTATTGAAATAAGTATTTTCCAGCATATTTTTCATAGAAAACAGATTAAGTCCTTGAAATTGCAGTTTTCTCGGTTATAACCCCTCTTTTTCGCAATTTTTACATTTTTGGCCCAATTTGGAAAATTTTTGCAACTTTGGTCCTTTTTAAATTTGAAAAGCATTTTAAACCTTTGAAAAGTACGTGGAACACTTATAGTCCACTGTTTTACAGAAAAATGCAGTTTTGGTCCTCCAAAATAGAAAATTTCGCTTATTGGGCCTCATTGGGCCGAAAATGTCATATTTAGCCCAATAAGCTTGGAATTTATGTTTTTAACCCTCCAAATAGTATATTTTCAGAAAATACATTATGTAAACTGTTTTGACTCATCTCACCCATCAGATTTCGAAATATTTCATTTTAGGCCCTTCAACTTTGTATTTTCAACATTTTATGTCAAAAAAATGAGTTTTTAGCCCAAATTAAGTGTTGTCAAGCCATTTGGCTATTTTTCTTAGTATGCTTTGCATGTAATAGTATATTTTATGCTAGAATAAAATATATATCTCGGTTTTTAGTATTTCATCACTAGATCTAGCATCAAAATCATACAAAACATACATATAAGCATAGAAATCAACCACAACATACACATAATGATGGATCTACACCTTTTCTTGTATTCTCCCCCACAAAAACTTATAAAAACCGAAAATAAGGGGGTATGAAACTCACCTTAGGATGTAGTTTCGGTTTTTGAAGAGAATATGGAAGAACACTTGGTGATTTTTGGCCTTAGCACTCTTTCCTTGAAGATCTCGAGTTTGAGTGTTTCTAGGGTGTAAGATCATGATTTTTGCATGGATTAGGAAAATATTTTGATAACAAAAAGAATATAATTCATAGATCCAAGCATAATCTTACCTTAGATGAAGAATTTGTGGAAATTCCTTCTTGAATGCTTCCTAATTTTCGAGATTTTGAGGGGAGAGGAAGGGATGTTCTTGAGAGAGCTTGGATTTTTGAAGGGTAATGCTTAGATATCCTCCATACAAAGATGATGTGTCATGCAAGAAGTCAACTCCACCCTTTTATTTGGACTTGGGCCGAGAATGGTGGGGGAAAAGAGAATGTTTGGGCCTTAAATGCTTAAGCCCAATTTTCATGGTTAAGTTGAGTGATTTTTGGTCCAAATAAATATAAACGTGATTTTTATGACTTGTTAGGGTTATGGTTCATAGTCATTAATTTATTTCATTCTAGGCCCAATATGGCCCAAAATGTTGAAATAAATAGATGTGGGTCCAATTAGAGTCCATTTAAGGGTTCTAAACCCATGATAGTCAAATTGGAAGCTTGTTGGTCCATTTGGATCCAATAAGGAAGTTCTAGTCCAAAATGGACTTAACAAGAACTTCTAGGGTTTCCCAATTGCTTGATGTAGTGAATTTGGGGTTTAGTTTTCCATTGAGTAAGCATCATACATGCTTTTGAGTTTTTTTGATTTCCACATTCACTTGAGTATAGTGTTTACAAGACATAAAATTTCTAGTTGTGACATCATCCCCCCGTTAGAGGGAATTTCGTCCCGAAATTCTGTTTGAAAGCTAGATTTGAGAGAGCTAGAATAGGTGAGGGTACTTTTTCTTCATTTGGTCTTCGCGTTCCCAAGTGAATTCTGGCCCACGCTTTGCATTCCACCGTACTTTCACGATCGGGATGCGACTCTGCTTAGTACGCTTCACCTCCCTGTCTATGATTTCAATTGGTTCCTCAACGAACAGGAGTTTCTCATTGATTTCGATTTCGTCAAGAGGAATGACGAGTGTTTCATCTGAGAGACACTTCTTCAGATTAGAGACGTGAAACACGGGGTGTACACCGTTTAGCTCTGCGGGTAGTTGCAGTCTGTATGCTACTGAACCAATTCGGGCGACGATTTCGAAAGGTCCAACGTATCGCGGATTTAGTTTTCCCCGTTTTCTGAAACGTATAACCCCTTTCCAGGGCGAGACTTTTAACAGTACTCGGTCACCGACCTGAAATTCTAAGGGCTTCCGCCGTTTGTCAGCGTAGCTCTTTTGTCGGTCACGCGATGCTTGCAGTCGAGCTCTGATTTGAATGATCTTTTCCGTGGTTTCACGGATGATCTCCGGTCCCGTTAGTGTTTTGTCCGACGTATGGGTTTTTGCTAGCTGGGTGTCACCTACTTCAGCCCAACATAGCGGTGATCTACATTTACGCCCGTACAGTGCTTCGAAAGGAGCCACCTTGATGCTCGAATGGTAACTATTGTTGTATGAGAACTCGATTAAGGGTAGGTGGGTATCCCAAGACTTTCCAAAGTCTATCACGCATGCGCGGAGCATATCTTCGAGCGTTTGGATGGTTCGCTCGCTTTGACCATCCGTTTGTGGATGATAAGCGGTGCTCATATCGAGGTTTGTTCCCATCGCCTTATGGAGTGATTGCCAAAATCGGGACGTGAACCTACTGTCCCTATCCGAGATGATAGATGTTGGTATTCCGTGGAGCCTCACGATCTCTCGAATGTATAAACGCGTCAATCTCTCCATCTTGTACGATTCTTTAATTGGCAGGAAATGGGCAGATTTCGTTAGTCGGTCGATTATTACCCATATAGTGTCTAATCCATCCGACGTTTTGGGTAGCTTGGTCACGAAATCCATAGAAATCCCCTCCTATTTCCACTCAGGGATTGCCGGTTGCTGTAACAAACCTGAGGGTTTTTGGTATTCCACTTTTACTTTGGCGCACGTAAGGCACTTACTGATGTAGGTCGTGATTTCCGCCTTCATGTTAGGCCACCAATAGTGTTGCTTAATATCCAAATACATCTTATCGGAACCGGGATGAATGGAGTATCGCGTCTTGTGGGCTTCCTTCATGACAACATCTCTAAATCCTCCAAATTTAGGGACCCAAATACGGTTCATGAAATAGTATACTCCATTCTCCTTTGCCTCCAGGTTCTTTTCCATTCCGCGCAATACTTCGCTTGCTCTATTTTCTGTCTTCATGGCCTCTGACTGGGCTACTGCAATTTGAGTGGCCAGGTGTAATTGAATGGTTATCGAGAGAGTTTTCGTACAACGATTAGAGTACTCCTTCCGACTTAATGCATCAGCTACTACGTTGGCCTTGCCTGGGTGGTACTTAATCTCACACTCATAATCATTTAGCAACTCAACCCATCTTCGTTGCCTCATGTTTAACTCCTTTTGGTTCAAGATGTGTTGGAGACTCTTGTGATCCGTGAAGATGGTGCACTTTGTACCGTAAAGGTAATGCCTCCAAATTTTTAGGGCAAAGACTACAGCTCCCAACTCTAGGTCATGGGTCGTGTAGTTTACTTCATGCGTCTTTAGCTGGCGGGATGCATAGGCTATCACTCTCCCACGTTGCATGAGAACGCAACCTAAACCCTGATTTGACGCGTCGCAGTAGACTACAAAGTCTTCCGTTCCTTCAGGCAGAGATAGTACCGGTGCGCTACAGAGAGCTTGTTTCAAGGTTCGAAACGCAATCTCTTGTTTGTCTGTCCATTTGAATGGTACGCCCTTTTGCGTAAGCGAGGTAAGTGGCTTGGCGATCTTAGAGAAGTTTTGAATGAACCTCCTATAGTAGCCTGCTAATCCCAAGAATTGACGAATTTCCGTGGGCGTTGTCGGGATTGCCCATCCTTCTACAGCTTTGACCTTAGAAGGATCCACATGGATTCCATCTTGGCTGACTACATGACCTAGGAAGTTCACGCTCCGCAGCCAGAACTCACACTTGGAGAGTTTGGCGTAAAGTTTTTCTGATCGTAGAGTTTCTAAGACTTGTCGAAGATGTTGGCCATGCTCTTCCTTGCTTCGAGAATAGACGAGGATGTCATCGATAAAAACAATGACAAATTTGTCGAGAAACGGTCGGCAGATTCGATTCATTAGGTCCATAAATGCGGCAGGGGCATTCGTTAGACCGAAGGGCATTACGACAAATTCATAATGTCCGTAGCGAGTTCGGAAAGCGGTTTTTGGAATATCCTCTTCCCGGACTTTGAGTTGGTGGTATCCGGACCGTAGATCTATTTTAGAAAAATAACTAGCTCCTTGGAGCTGGTCAAATAGGTCATCGATTCGTGGGAGTGGGTAGCGGTTCTTGATTGTGAGTTTATTTAACTCTCTGTAATCGATACACATTCTAAAAGATCCGTCTTTCTTTTTGACAAAGAGCACCGGAGCTCTCCATGGCGAGTAACTAGGTCGTATAAATCCCTTATCCAAAAGTTCGCTGAGTTGGCTGGATAATTCCTGCATTTCGGCAGGAGCCAACCGGTAAGGTGATTTAGCGAGAGGAGTTGCTCCTGGAATAAGATCGATTCGAAACTCAACCTGTCTCTCTGGGGGTACTCCCGAAAGATCTTCAGGAAACACGTCCGGAAATTCACATACTACGGGAATGTCTCGAACATTAGTCTCCTCCTTGGTTTTGTCCACCACGTGAGCCAGGAACGCCAGATTGTTCCTTCGTAGATATTTTTGTGCTTTGATACACGAAACGAGGCGAAGGTTCATGCTAGATTTGTCTCCGTAAATTACTAGGGTTTCGTGATTTGGAAGGCGAAGACGGACGGCCTTCTCATGACACATAATTTCGGCATGGTGGGGGCTTAACCAGTCCATGCTGATGATCACATCGAAGCTCCTAATTGACACTGGCATTAGGTCTATTCGAAAAACGTGTTGATTAAGAGTTAGGGTACATCCGGTGTAGATTTCCCCAGTGGATTCGGTTTTCCCATTGGCCATTTCCACCGTATAGGCTTCATTTAGCTTTTGGGGAAGTTGTTTTAATAAGTGCTTAAACTTATTGCTTACGAAACTTCGCTCCACTCCGGTGTCAAATAAGATGCATGCATATGCGTGGTTTAAGAGAAACGTACCGGTAACAACAGAAGGGTCTTGAATAGCCTCACTCTGACCCATGGTCAACATCCTTCCTGTTCCTCCATTTCTTAAATTGTTGTTGTTGGGACAGTCTCGGCGGATGTGTCCAGTCTTCCCGCATCCGAAGCAGGTGTAGCTAGGCCCTGCGCTATTGCCGCTAGCATGGGCGTTGTTGTTGTTGCGAGGGTTGTTGTTGTTAATTCCCTGATTTTGGTTATGGGACGGGTAAGCCTTGCAGTACTTTGCGGTGTGACCCCTTCGGTTGCAAATGGTGCACTGAAAATCCTTGCATTCTCCATAGTGATGGAAACCGCACTTGTTGCATTTGGGAAGATTACCGAAATAAGGTTTGGAAGCATTTGAAGTGGCTGAGGTTGGAGCATGTGGTGCGGCTGGAACCGATGTGGTAACAGCATTAACCGCCACTGTCTGCTGCTTCTTGGAGGTGTCGGGGCCCTGGCGCCCCTTCCTCTTATTGTTCTTTCCCCTCTTGCCATCTCCTTCCTTCTTCTTCTCAGCCTCCACTGGATTCTCTCCCTTTTTGTTGTTATGGTCGTACAACCTTTTTGCCAGTCTCTTTGCACTGTCAAATGTTTCGGGGTTTGCAGCTATCACATTCCCTTGAATTGGTGATGTGAGTCCCCAGATGAATCGCTCAATCTTCTTTCCTTCCGAGGTGATCATACCCGGGTACAACAGAGATAGTTCGCTAAATCTCGATATGTAGGCATCGATATTCGCGTTCTGCACAGTGAGGTTCCATAGCTCTTATTCCATCTTTTGTATTTCGCCTCGTGGGCAGTACTCTGCCATTAACATTTCTTTCATCTCCGTCCATGGCATAGAGTTGGCTACAGGGAGTGTCATGGATTCTACATGTCCGTTCCACCAGGTGAGTGCTTGATCCACAAAAGTGCAGGCTGCGAACTTCACCTTCATGTGCTCAGGGCAGTCGCATATCTCGAATACCGACTCCACCTTTTCGATCCATCGCTTCAGAGTGATCACTCCTCCAGTGCCATTAAAAGTTCGTGGTTTGGCGTTTGTGAAGTCCTTGTAGGTACATGTCTTGGTGGGTCCTTGATTCATTCCATTGTTTGAACTTCCGGCTCCTTGCCCATTGACTCCTCCATTGTTCCCTTGTTGAATTTGCGCAATCGCTGCAGTGATTGCTGCAGATACAGCTGCTTGGAAGGCGGCTGAGTCAACTTCAGGTGGGGTTGGTCCTGGGTTTCAGCAAGTAGGTCGGATAGGCATCTTTCTGTGACAACACGGAAAGATGTTGAGGGTATGTGGTTTCGGTGAGGTCGTGATCCTACTGACTAGGTGCATGGTACGAACTTAAACACTACTACTATTGACCAATCAATAATAATATCTCAACACATAGCAATTTGCAATATCGTAATAAAACACGTAAAAATTTATTAATATTATCCGCATTTGATACATGAAAATTTGCTCGTAGGAGCATACATGAGTGATACTAGTTCGACAGCATAACGACTCTATGAGTAGTGTAGTCACTTAAACATAGAGTCGGGGTACATAGCATATTTCCTAACGACCTACTAAGATAAGTCTATCCCTAACTGCGATGAGTTGCGTCCTACTATAACGGTGAAATCATATGCCAAAGTGCTGAGCCAACAGCTGCGCCATCTCTGTCATGTCTACAATGACCTCATCCCTCTCAAGCTCTGCTTGCACGGCTCGTGCTTCCATGGCGAACAGTTGTTGCCGTAAGTCGGTAATCACGGCTTCTGGGGAGCGATTCTCCCTCGCGGAGTTCACTGGTGGGACGTGGGGATCCTGTTGCACTTCACTAACAGGAGATGTGACGTGACCCATGTCCGGGGCCGGATCCTCTTCCATGTCATCGTCGGTCTCCTCGAACTCGTAGTCGGTGTCCATGTACTCGTCAGGTTCAACGCCGTGGACTCCCTCTTGATTCCCCTCTGGTTCGTCTTCGAGTACCCCGTGTGCCCCTGGGGCTTGGAGGAACTGAATGCCCTGATGCTCTCCCTCCATGAAGACTGGGAGAAAGTATACGAATAAGCTATCACTTTCCTATGATTCTAACGCTATGGCACAAGCTAAACAGACGTTCTCTTTTCGGTGGTAGGGGTATAGTTTTAGATTCCCTAGAAATCCCGATCTCATCAGGACGTGTGTTAGTTTTACTTTGGAGAGAATGTAGTTGATCAGGCTGCATTCACTCCTTGGTATCACTAAGAACAGTTCCCGAATTAACCGAGACACTAGTATTATTTTTGTTTGGTTCGACGTTATGTTCCTATTCCTAGTGCAAGCAAGGGTGTTTTATTCACTTGTTTTGTTCAGAGTTATGTTAGTCCCTCTTTTTGGTTTATAGTTGCATATCCATATGTGGCTAGATATGCTAGTTCACTATAAACAAAGCTCTGATACCAACCTGTCACACCCCCGAACCAGACGGCGGAAACGTCCGGGGGCTGTTGTGACTCATTGAATACCATCACAATGCATATACATGAAACATAACATTATACATCACCAACATTTGGAATGATACAACTGGTAACGTTACATTCATTACATTGTTCAGAACATTACATTCAAAAAAAATAACTGTTTGATACTACTTAAACCACAGCAAAACGTCATAGAGTACAAATCATCCTTCACCTTATCTGTTACCTGAGAATACAAGTATTTTGAAAACGTCAACATATGAAATGTTGGTGAGTTCATAAGTAGTGTTTGAAATCCAATGTATTGTTTGGAAACCATCAGATCCGATATTTTCTAAAAATAGAATAGTGTAAAAATATGTGATGATCCATGAGTATGCTTGTTTGAATTCTATAGATGTAAGCGTAAGAGTTGTGAAATTCGACCGGTAATTCATAATTGTAATTGTTGAAAACCCTAGGAAAACCCGACGTTTTCCTATCACTTTGCTTTACTTAGTTTGTATACCGTTGTTTCGTTGCGTTAGAGGAAACCGTTGAGCTCCGGAGGCATTGAGAATACAGTGGGTGGTGAAGTGTTGTGACGTGCGTTAATGAAAACGTCCAATCGACAACCTTACAAGCGATCCCTTAGGCGTCACTCGTAATTCTTCACACCGCTCAAACCTCCCAGACTTGTGTAGTCCCACGACCGGAGGGAAGAAGAGAAGGTGCGAAACCCTCGGTGTTTCCCCGCGTCGTTCAAGACCATTGCAATTGCGAAGGGCCCGAAGCCCAACCCGCAATCGTGAGTTACAGACTTTACTAGCAGCACTGAAGGACCCTTGGGGACCAGCAGCATGTTTGCCATTGAAAGTCCTTTTACGTTATGTCGGATCGGTAAAACCCAACACTTCGTAAGAGAGAGAGATCTTCGGGCCTTAAGATCAGGTCATTGGGCTAGCTAGGCTCAACAAACAAGATTTCACACATTTGGGGCCCAAAGATGGTGCGTAGACGTCTGTGCACACTCGCATGTATAGTGACTTCCCAATCGTTATTAGTTCTGAATCATAATGTCGTAATGTCATAGTGTCGTCGTGTTAGTAGTTTCGGATTGTTATTGGTTCGAGACCGAACCAATTCGTTTGACAACGACTTTTGGTATTGTAATGTATTGTATTTCGTCGATAGGCGTGGTACCATCATTTGGTTAAATTGCATGTATCGAACTAGCCTTGAGAATTTTCTGTTTTCAGTCCCTCCTTATTTGTAAAATTTACCTTTTTCACCCCTTTATTTAAAAACTTTCCGGTTTGGTCCTTAAATCAATTTTCTTGACATTTTAACACCAAAAATTATTGAAATAAGTATTTTCCAGCATATTTTTCATAGAAAACAGCTTAAGTCCTTGAAATTGCAGTTTTCTCGGTTATAACCCCTCTTTTTCGCAATTTTTACATTTTTGGCCCAATTTGGAAAATTTTTGCAACTTTGGTCCTTTTTAAATTTGAAAAGCATTTTAAACCTTTGAAAAGTACGTGGAACACTTATAGTCCACTATTTTACAGATAAATGCAGTTTTGGTCCTCCAAAATAGAAAATTTCGCTTATTGGGCCTCATTGGGCCGAAAATGTCATATTTAGTCCAATAAGCTTGGAATTTATGTTTTTAACCCTCCAAATAGTATATTTTCAGAAAATACATTATGTAAACTGTTTTGACTCATCTCACCCATCAGATTTCGAAATATTTCATTTTAGGCCCTTCAACTTTGTATTTTCAACATTTTATGTCAAAAAAATGAGTTTTTAGCCCAAATTAAGTGTTGTCAAGCCATTTGGCTATTTTTCTTAGTATACTTTGCATGTAATAGTATATTTTATGCTAGAATAAAATATATATCTCGGTTTTTAGTATTTCATCACTAGATCTAGCATCAAAATCATACAAAACATACATATAAGCATAGAAATCAACCACAACATACACATAATGATGGATCTACACCTTTTCTTGTATTCTCCCCCACAAAAACTTATAAAAACCGAAAATAAGGGGGTATGAAACTCACCTTAGGATGTAGTTTCGGTTTTTGAAGAGAATATGGAAGAACACTTGGTGATTTTTGGCCTTAGCACTCTTTCCTTGAAGATCTCGAGTTTGAGTGTTTCTAGGGTGTAAGATCATGATTTTTGCATGGATTAGGAAAAGATTTTGATAACAAAAAGAATCTAATTCATAGATCCAAGCATAATCTTACCTTAGATGAAGAATTTGTGGAAATTCCTTCTTGAATGCTTCCTAATTTTTGAGATTTTGAGGGGAGAGGAAGGGATGTTCTTGAGAGAGCTTGAGAGATTTTTGTGAGTGTGTGTGTGTGAGGGTTACTCTCGGCCGAAACAAGAAGGGGGAGGGGGAGAGAGAAGAAAAGACCTTGAGGTGATGTTTGCATGGAAGAATGAGAATGCATGGATTTTTGAAGGGTAATGCTTAGATATCCTCCATACAAAGATGATGTGTCATGCAAGAAGTCAACTCCACCCTTTTATTTAAACTTGGGCCGAGAATGGTGGGGGAAAAGAGAATGTTTGGGCCTTAAATGCTTAAGCCCAATTTTCATGGTTAAGTTGAGTGATTTTTGGTCCAAATAAATATAAACGTGATTTTTATGACTTGTTAGGGTTATGGTTCATAGTCATTAATTTATTTCATTCTAGGCCCAATATGGCCCAAAATGTTGAAATAAATAGATGTGGGTCCAATTAGAGTCCATTTAAGGGTTCTAAACCCATGATAGTCAAATTGGAAGCTTGTTGGTCCATTTGGATCCAATAAGGAAGTTCTAGTCCAAAATGGACTTAACAAGAACTTCTAGGGTTTCCCAATTGCTTGATGTAGTGAATTTGGGGTTTAGTTTTCCATTGAGTAAGCATCATACATGCTTTTGAGTTTTTTTGATTTCCACATTCACTTGAGTATAGTGTTTACAAGACATAAAATTTCTAGTTGTGACAAGGCTAAACATGTATCCATTCATTTGCATATGATGTTCACCAATAAGTATTTATACCATTTGAAAATTAACCAATGTAGTTTTGTTAATCTGGTTTGGTGTTGGTCTAATAAGATCTTTATTTTCTCTATTTTGACTGTACTTATGATTATTTACTCCATAAAATATGATAATTTAATTTGATTTCTCTAACGATATAAAATTTCCAACCAAATTTTTTTAGTTTTAATTACAAAAAAACACATGTCACATTTCTCAAAAACTCCAAATATCAACATAGTTTTCAAAAAGTATTTATCACAATCCAAGATCCATAAAAATATACTCCGACTCAGGTGTGTGTACAATCAAGCTAGTGCCTTCCCGCGATCCTCGGATGTACCTGAAACACATAACACGTAACATAGTAAGCACAAATGCTTAGTGAGTTCCCCAAAATACCACATACATCACATTAGCCACTCGAGGCTATAACACTGTAAGACCCTCCGGTCTATGTGTCTAAGTGGGACCGTCCAGTCCCATGGCTCGTTGGACCCTCGGGTCCGGTCTGGTTGGGACCCTCCAGTCCCATAGCTCGTTGGACCCTCTGGTTCGGTCTCAGCATCACATAATATAACATAAATATATATCACGCAAACAATACACAACTCAAATAAGCACATAAGACCCTCTGGTCACACATAAATACCACTCTAGGTAAAGTATAGTGAGAAGATTCACCTCGTAGGTAGAAAGTAATAGATACGTACTTGGGTATCCCGAACTAGCCTCCGCCTAACATATTAGATAAGCATCTCTAATCAATATCCCACTCTTACTCAAATACACCAAAAGTTCTCTTACTCTCTTTCTAATCCTTGGAATGGGTAAAAGACCATTTTACCCCTCCATGGTCTCAAATGCTCATATTTGACCCAACCATAAAGTCAACAGAAGTCAATACGAGTCAACAATCAAAGTTGACCTGACTCGCCGAGTCCACTCGTATCCTCAAGGCTCTTCATAGGGTTTCACTCAGCTTGTCGAGTTGACCCCCAACCCGACGAGTTATCACAGGGTCAAGAATGTTGGGGCAACCCTATCCGACTCGTTGAGTCATCTCATAGACTCGGCGAGTTGACTCATTCGAATTTCTCATTTGGGCACCTGAGGTCAAATCGGCAACTCCAACCTCTAGATCTAGCCTCCTAATACCCAAAAGTCACGTAAAGGTTTGATCTTGATGACCATGCATGGCATATATTGCTCTATATGCCATCACTACTCCATTAATGCTTCAAACACACAAAACTCCTTGGTTGATCCACTATGGCTCTAAACTTTTGGACTCTCTGGACCTCACAAGGTCCAGATACGAAGTGTAGACTCAAAAAGGGGCTTGATGCATCCAAAACCCCATCAAGAAGGTGTTACAAGCCCTAAATCTCAAGAACATGATATCTAATCATACTACAAGAAAGGTAGGAGCTTTTTACCTAGATCTGAAGCTTGAGATGAATGGGAAACGGATCCACTGGCCCTCCCACCTTGATCTCTGATCGACCTTCCTTTCTCTTCAAGAAAATGAGCCAAAATGAACACAAGATTGGCTATCCAAACCACTCAAGCTCACTACGGATGTTAGGGTTTCTCTCAGGGGTGCAAGGATACTAGTGAGACGAAATAGAGGCTATAAGTGCCTTTAAATAGGCCACATGCCCGAGAATTTAGGGTTTCCTTCAGCAACACTGTCTCGGCGAGTTGGCTTACAGACTCGTCGAGTCCATTCATTAATCCATGTCACCATTCGCGACTCTACTCGACGAGTTGAGGCACCAACTCGTCGAGTCACTCAACAAATCCCAAATTAAATGAATAAAATAATATACCTGGGAATCCAAATGTTACAATTTCTTTGAATTAATTTCTTACTCTTGATTATACAAATTCTTTAAGAATACTGAAAGCCATTCTGTGAAAATATTTACAGTATCATTTTTGCAGAATAAACATGTTTATAATTCTTTCAAAATAAACTAGTTGAATAACTTTCATTGATTTATGATCGTCAATATTTTTTTTATTCAAATGATTTTCTTCATACAAAGTATATTGAGATCAATATAAAAACAAATATTATGCAAAGAGTCGAACAATTATTTAGATTAATATAAAAACAGTTACAATAGGTTGCGAATGCTTCATTTCATTGGTTAAAAAACAATTATCTAGTGGAAATGGAAGAAAATATGGCTTGTAGATAAATTGTTGTATAGAAAAGTCCATTGTATGTATCTACAACTAACTTGTGGTTTTTTGGTTTTTTTTGAAGTATATGTGATGGCAAAATTTATCATGTAAAATGAAGAAATAAAGAGAACAAGAGTGTATTCTACAGAATATATTCTGCTAGTATGTATAAAGTGATTCTAAGCAATAATATTCTTTCAGAATTGATTAATTTTTTTTGAAGTTCTTTTTTTTTTTCCATTTTAATAATTTTTAGTTTTAACCTTCAAGAATAAATATAATTTGAAACCATTATCAATCTTTTTTTTTCTTTCTTCAGAATGTTTGTTTATAATCTTATTCTGTAAAAATTAATCTAATTAGTAATTCTTAAAGAATAAAACATGTTAGAAAATGTTATTCTTGATTATATATGTTGTATAAATCTTTAAGCATGTTAATTATCAAAAAAATTGTTGAATGAAATTATGTAAAAATAAAATCGGTAATATCCTTAATATTTTATGGTTGACATTTTGTCATTCTGATAGAATAAATTCGGTTGTTATTCAAAATTACGTTGAAATTAAAATTAAATTAATTCAAAAAATTCAAAATTTTAAAATTAAGATAATTAATGATCCCTTAAAATCCAAAATTTTCCTTTTTTATATATAATTAGTTCCACAAATTACCCCTATACTGAAATTTATGTGATTATATGATATATGTTATATCATTGTAATATCATAAACCCTCATGTTATGACCATTAATTATATTCATCAATTGATCCAGAATTGTTTTTATAAACACATAATAGATGTAAAAACAATATTCTATCATGACCATTATATATATATATATATATATATATATATATATATATATATATATATATATATATATATATATAGAGAGAGAGAGAGAGAGAGAGAGAGAGAGATCTAGATTATTGTATTTCTTACATCTATTATGTGTTTATAAAAACAATTATGGATAGCTAGATTTTTTAGAATGTTAGAATATTCTACTAGATTTTTCAAATATGTAAAATATTCTAATATTCTACTAGAATATGTTAAAAAAATATTTTTTTTTTTGAAAAATATAAATGATGAAAATAATATTTGAAAAAAAAAATTCGAAAATTTTCAATTATTTTGTATTTTAAAAATGTTTTTTATCTACAAAATGAGTTACTAGAATTGCATCGCACGGTCTCACAATTTTAGGTCGTCTCACATGAACCTAACCGTATATATATCACCGATACACCTTATATTTGACAAATTATTTTGTTTCGACCAACATTTTCTTTTTAACTCATAACTCGTATGTTTTATTTCCACGTTAACAATTTTCAACAGTAAAATCTAAAAAAAAATAAAATAAAATTTTGGAATAAGGAGAAAAGTTGATTTGTTAAGTCCATGTTGGTAAAATGCATATCTTCTTTGATTGTTTTTAAATCAAATAGAAAGAAGTATCTCAAACTCCAATTTATGTTTGGAAATCTAATTTCAATTTTCATGTGATTCCATAACAATCTCATTAATATATTTTTCGCCGTCAATGGTCATATCAATAAATGCAAAGTCAACAAATTCTCTAGGCATTTCCTTGTTATTCATTTTCAAATAATCTACAATTTTGAAAACATAGAACCTTCGATCTTCAAATTACTAGACGCAAAACCATTATCTAGATGTGAACCATTTGTTATATGATTTCATCTATGTTCGCAAGCATTCATTTTCCAAATTGAAACTTATCACACATCGGAAATTTTGTCTAACATGAGTTTTTTTTTTTTTTTTTTTTTTTTTTTTTTTTTTTTTTGTAAAAAGAGATTTTTTCTTCTAAAAATAAAGTTTTGTCTTACCGAAAAGTTATCGGGAAACCTAGCTTATCCATCTTGAAAATGTAAGGATTCTTTCAAAATATTTTGTTATGTTAAAATGAATAAAAATCAAAAAATATAGTCTTTTATAATTTTAACCCTAATTGTTTACTTGTTTTTTTAGTTATATACAAATCATTGCTTCAATGATTTGTAAATAAATAAGTATGCATGAATACATTAATCAACATAATATATACATGGCTACATGCAATTACACCATATGATTTTGTGAATGATCAAAGTTGTCAGGGTTATATTAGAGGGTGGGGCAGCATGGGTGATGGTTCAGAGCCTCTAAATTTCTAGAGTCTATTTTTATGTATCTACATATATTACTAAAAAAACGTTTGCTATTAAGTCGTTGCATGCAACGAAAAAAAAAAAGGAAAAACAAGATTGGAGCAAAAATTAGTGTAGAATACAAAGAAATTCCAAGTAATTCTTTAGGAATCTAAGCAATTAATCGTATTTTTTTATTTTAAAAAATTACTATTAAGAACCTATTCTTTTTATTTTTCCTTGGCTTTAAATCAGTCCTGAAAGTTGCAAAGCTCCATATATTTATGGAAGGTTGTTGATCGGGTGAATGGTATATGACTTCAAGAAACGTGTGTGTGTGTGTGTGTATATATATATATATATATATATATATATATATATATATATATATATATATATATATATATATATATATAGAGAGAGAGAGAGAGAGAAAGACTAAGATCCTGTTTGATATGACATCTGACTGAGTCAGGTCAAACATTTTTGCTGACTCGGTCAGACAAAAGGTGTTTGATAGACAAAATCTTGGCGTCTGACTCGGAAAGCAAAATGCTGACTCGAGAAAGAAAACAAGGCTTTCCAATAGTACCATTGGCTTGGATAAAAATTCACAACTAATAAAGGCTACAAGAATAGAACTTAGGTCTCCCTTGTAGAAGTAATGGTATTTACCAGCAAGCTGAAGAGTTTTTTGTGTTTTATCTTTAAAATTATATATTTAATGTCTATTATGGTGGAGGTTTTTGTATAAATTATTATTATTATTATTATTATTATTATTATTATTAATGTCTATTATTATTATTATTATTATTATTATTATTATATTGCATAGAAACGTGTATAGCATCAGGGTAAAATGGTCATTTTACACCAATCAGCACATTCGGTCAGATTTTCAATCAAACAACATGATTTCTTACTCAGTCAGAATTTTTTACTCAGACAGACCTTTCTCAGTCAACACTTTCTCAATCAGCAACTATCAAACGGAGCCTAAATTACTCTCATGTGCACAACACATGAGGAAGGTTAAAACTTAAAAGTTCCAAGGGACCATAATGTTGCAAAGGTTTAATAGAGGTACGAGAAAGGGTTGGAGGCAATGAAGTAGGTGAAGTTTCAAATTTGTTCATATCGCATGATCTTTTCCAAAGCCCAATCCCAAACACCCACTACACAACAAATTGCTCGATAACTATTAATTTTCATTATAAAAAGAATTTTTTTTTAAAATGATTTGAACCGTCATTGTTTTGGAAAGCAAAACTTGACTTGTGTAAGAATAATGCACAACTCTTACGTAACAATTGACCTTATCATATGTTTTTTAACAACAAAATATTCTTAACCCCGGTGCACAACATTGACTAGATTAATTACATGTTTTATTAATCATATTTCAAATTAACATAATTTTTTTAAAAGGAAAAAAATATATATTTTTCTATTTCTAAATATTATTAAAAAAAACATTAATTCACCAATAAAGCAATCAGAGCCCTTGATTGGATATGTTTTTCATCCTTAGATCAGAATGCTGACATCATCTTCCCCTAAAAAAATTCAAACACAATTACATTTAATTTTAAAATCTTTAAATTAAGTAATTATGTTATCAATTGAAGCATGTCATTCTATTTATATACGAAATATTAGTTTCTCTAATTAATATTGTTTTAATTTAACTATCTTATTTATAGCTTTTGACTTCAAAATTGAAACTTTTTTTTTTGTGTGTGTGTGTGTGTGTGAAAACTCATTAAATAAGCATATCAATAATTCGGTTATTAACCTATAAAATTTAATTTAATCCCATTAAATTATCAAAATATTTGAGATTCATAATTAAAGTCAATATTATTTATAATTTATCTCCCAGTAAAATGAATCAAATTGAGATAATGGTATCAATTTTAAAACTCATTGAATAAGCAAGTTAATTAATTTGAAATATTGAATCAATATAACTGATATCTTTCTTTTTTTCAGATGAATAGTCGAAAATCTCGAAGATGATATCTTAGGATCCCAATTTTTTTGGTAGATAATGATTTTCTTATTAAAAAAACACTTTCTATATACGATTATATTGAAGTTGTTATTCTTACGATTTTGAATCGGTCATAGGATTTACAGTGTTCTTTTTCGGCGGTCTTCTTCTCCAATTATTTTTTTTCAGGTTCTTTTTTTATTCTGTTCTTCTTCTTTTCTAATTTTTTACATTTACTCTTTTCTTATTACATGTTATTACAGTATTCATGTTGATAGTTCATGGAAAAAATTAATCAATCTACTTTAAACATATTAGTTTCATTCATTTAGTTACAAAAACAAAATTATATCATTCATTATTGATATGTTTTCCACTGAGAATCAACAAAAACTATTTATATTTACTTGGTTTGCATTATGAGATTTTTTAAAAGTATGTAACATCATTCATATTTGGATGATAAGAATTTTATTTTATTTTTATAATTTTCGATTTGATTACATACAAAAGACTTTCTATATTATATGTTTTATACTAAATTACATTTGCTATCCTTAAGTTACATCAAAAGTTACAAATTCCGCCCCTAAAGCTATATTTTCACTCTAACCATATGATTTTGAATTGTTTCTGTTTTGCCTATTTTACCCGATCCATATTATTTGGTTGAGTCACATGTGTTTAACAATTATTAGTTTTTTCACAAACACAAACATGACTCAAAGCAACATTACCTTCATAGACCAACTTGATGTTTCAAAAAGTCAATTTACCATGAGAGTAAGAATAATTTGTTTCATGAAACATCTTGCTTATGGATCTTCAATAAAGACTTACAAAATTAATATGATTCTCATTGATGAACAGGTAATAGCAATTTTTATTTATTTATGAATTTTCTAACAATGTTATTCTAACCACATATAACAATATATAAACTGGTTTTGTACATTTAAGGAAGGAAGATCGAGGTAGAGATTATTAACAAATGGATTGAAAGATTTGAAAGTTTGCTTCATGAGAACGGTTGTTACTACATCCAAAATCCACAACTTAGTCTTAATAAAAACAAAAAATAGTTTTGTTGATAATGAAAACAAAATCAATATTTATATCACAACCAAAGTTACACCATGCAATAAGTGGACGATCACTTTTATGGATTCTTTTTTGCAAACTCCAACGCCATTTTGGATAGTGCATTTGTTGAAAACACATATGTTGGGTATTTTATATGTTACAATCTAACCATTTATATGACGATATTATGTAATTTACCATCACTCACTGTACCAAAACATTTATACTGATCTTCTATTTTTTTTATCTTATATAATAATTGTTATTGAAGATGTTGTGAGATGCTTTCCAGGGGAAACCCTTATGAACAAGAAAAATAAATTATTAAAGAGAATCAATTTGAGCTTGGAAAATTTAAAGTATGTTTACTTTTCAAAATTTTGTGTCAAATTATATATATATATATATATATATATATATATATATATATATATATATATATATATATATATATAGAGAGAGAGAGAGAGAGAGAGAGAGAGAGAGAAGCAAAAAAATAAATGTAACACTCTGATCTCTAGAATGGATATGCACAACGGTTTGTTGACTATTTGAAAAATAACAAACAAACTCGTGTGATAGTTGTTATTCAGTGCGGAAAAGTATCTTATTATAGAGGTTTTATTCATTACTATAAATGAATATACATTTATACTAACTTCATTATGCATCGTTTCAGAATGTTTCTCCATCACAAATTGCATCACTACGACTAAGATCTTCATCAATGATCCTATTAAGGAGATTCTTACATTGAAGGAGAAGTTAGATAAATTCCTTATTATTTTGTTTGCATATTATTATTGTTTACTCTTATTTTAAAGCAATAAAAATAACATGTTCTTTATTGTTAAGATTTTCTTTATTGTTAAGATTTCTTGCCATAGTCGGTTTAGAAAGCACATCTGCTAACTGTAGCCACGCTTCGTCCTTTATGCTCTACTATGAAAATGACGATTTCATTCATAAATTTGATTTTCATGTTATTGTTGATCTCCAACAAATAGATGAGATTTATATATTTAACTTTTATTTATAAAATATACATTATTTCAAATAGTTTTTGGATTATTTTTAACCTCCTATTTCATTTTACTTTTTTTTTATATATAATTTAAACTTACATCAATATTTCTCAAAAAAAAAAAAAAACATTGATTGTTGTCGGTACGATTAAACATGTTTGTAGTGATGTGGAATGGTACTATTTGGTTTGTACTAAATGTCAAAAGAAAACCATAAAAATCGTTTTAATGCATGATGGAAAAATTAGTGGAACGGACCAAAAAACAAGATAAATAAGTTTTTTTATTGTTACACTTTAACTTTCATGAACAAAGACATATGTTTATCGAATTTGCAAAATGTAACGTTGTTGGTATATATACCAAATTATTGTTGTTTTTGGCTTTACATTGTCAATACGAAAAGAACCATATGAGTCTCCATAGGGGTTGATACACCAAACAAAATCAATTCATAAAGCTACTACATTACATGTTTTAATCAATGAGCTGCATCATGTTGTAATAAACAAAAATCAGTTGGATCATTTATGTTAAAAATAACTGTATTAAAAAACTAAATTACTCTAATATACATATTAAATATTTTTATTTAATAAGTTTGGTTCAAAAACTCTAAAAATGAATATAACTAACATTTTTTTTAATAAAATGTCACCTATTAATGGGATATGTATTTAATTTATGTTCTCCGTATTTAACAGTATTTAACACGGTCCATAATCTAGTATTAATCTATAAGAGGAAACTTTAAACTATTTTGGATTGAAATTTAACGTCATCAATGACAATTCCACAACCCACAAGAATTCATTTTATATAGATACATGATCAATAATTAAACAATTTTTAATCATATTCATGCACCTAATTAAGGAACAAAATCAAATACTTCAACGATTTGTATGTGCATATATATACACATACACAATATTAAAATTAGCAACAAACAGATATTAATTCTTACTAAAAACAGAAACTTTTAAGATTATGGAGGGAAGAAAAGTTACTGGTTGGGCTGCTAGAGACACATCTGCCATTCTTTCTCCTTACTCTTTTCATCTCCGGTATGTCAATGTATATAATATAAATAATAAAACCAGTGATTATTGTTTGATTTGTTTCTGTATTTAGATCTTGAAAACAGTGACTATTAATTCAAATATGTAGGAAAACAGGTCCAGAAGATGTATTGTTCAAGGTGTTGTATTGTGGAGTTGATCACAGTGATCTTCATCAATTGAAGAACGAAATTCACTTCACTACCTATCCTTTAGTTGCAGGGTACGTTTCGGTGTTTCCCTGGTTGTAATCCATGCATAAATTGTTGTACAAATGCACCTGGTATATATTCAATTGTTCATGTTGTTCTTGGATTGCAGACATGAAGTGGTCGGAGAAGTTATGGAGGTGGGATCAGAAGTGAAGAAATTCAACATAGGCGACATTGTTGGAGTCGGATGTATTGTGGGATCTTGTGGTGAATGTTGGTGTTGTAAAACCAACAAAGAACAATATTGCAGCAAAATGGTGTTCACTTACAATGCCATTAACAACGACGGAAGCTTTACTCAAGGAGGATTCTCCTCCGCCATGGTCGTCCATCAAAAGTAAGCAAAATCAAATTTCATCTCCCCCGACCCGAGGCTTTCATTTACGTACTAAAAAGTCAAAATTGAATAAAACTGCAGCTACGTAGTCAACATACCGGAAAACCTAGCTCCGGAGCAGGCAGCGCCGCTGCTATGTGCCGGAGTAACGGCGTTCAGTCCGTTGAAACAGTTCATCAACTCCGAAGAGGTTATCAGAGCAGGAATTTTAGGGCTGGGAGGAGTCGGACATCTAGGGGTTTTAATCGCGAAGGCGATGGGCCACCATGTGACGGTGATAAGCTCTTCCGATAAGAAGAAACACGAGGCGTTAACCGATTTAGGCGCCGATTGTTTCTTAGTGAGCTCGAATCACGACGAAATGGAGAAATCGTTGAACAGCCTTGATTATATACTCGACACCATACCAGTTTCTCACCAATTACAAACTTACCTTCCACTTCTGAAAGTCGAAGGTAAGATATTCATCGTCGGAGCTGCTCCTGAGCCATTGCAGTTCGGTGCATCTGGTTTGATCTTAGGTACGTAACAAAATCAAATTCGCCCTTCAAATTGTGCCTGAATTTGGATCTGATTTTGAGAATTTTTACAGGAAAGAAAACGATTAGTGGAAGCTTCATCGGAAGCATTGAAGAGACACAAGAGATTCTGGATTTTTGGGTTGAGAAAGGTTTGAAGACGATGATCGAAGTAGTGAAGATGGATTATGTTAACAAAGCATTTGAGAGAATGGTAAAGAATGATGTGAGGTACAGGTTTGTGCTTGATGTGGCTGGGAGTGACCTTGAGTGAATGGTAAATGTTTAGAAGTATATGCAAAAATAAATAAATAAAAATAGCAATTTAGTTTTGTTTATTTATTTATTTGCATATTATGGCATCCTATATATATTTTTTATACCTTTAATTGTTTGAAAATGCTTCCATATTATAATATTTATAGTTTCAATTTTTTTTTTTAAGAAATTAAATATGCATCTACATTTTATTCTTATTTATCATCCTACATATCGAATATTGACATGTGTCACATTTAATGAAATTTTTGGAAAGGGAACTTCCTTAACGAGGGTTTCCGGGTCAGTTTTCGCGTACCGACTAATCCTCCGCTGTAAACATAAAGCTTTGTCTCATGTCTTGGAGTCACTGTAGGCGAACCTCCATAGCCACAATGACTGAGTGGTGTTAGGATTTGAACATGAGTCAATAGGTTATCTACCATATCTTCCACATGCCTTATCAAGTCACCACAACCCAAGTGGTTACATTTAATTAAATTGATAATATTTTAATGGGTTTAGGTCATTTTTGGTCACTTAACTTTTGGTTTTATACTCGTTTGGTTACTTAATTAGTTTTAAAATGTTATCAAACTTTTGACTTTGTGCTCAACTTTTGGTTTGGTCACGTTTAACCTTCTAAGTTTTAAAATTATGCTCATTTAGTTACTTAACCTTTAAATTTTTTTAAAAGTTTAGTGATAAATGAGCATAATTATAAAAGTTAGTTGACTAAATGAGCATAAATCTAAAAGTTAAGTGACCAAAAAAAAATTAAGTGATTAAATAAACACAATCAAAAGTTTGATAACCTTTTAAAACTTAAAAAGAATTAAATGACCAAATGAATACAAAACCAAAAGTTAATAACCAAAAATAACTTATACCCTGTTTTAATTCACGTGTCAATATTTAATATGGTAGGATGATGAGTATGAATATAATATAAGAGGATATTTAATTTCTCTTTTTTATTACCTGGATTGAATAGTGTTTATATATAAGGTTCGATTTGATTTTTGATGGAATAAACTGTAAAAAATTGATAAGAGGTCAGATGTGACTCAATAAGATTGAGATTGTTTTTTATAAGAAATCCCTAGTTGGGTCCTATAGCCTTTAGGTTTGATAGAAAACTAGTTTTAACATTCAATTAGCAACTATCAAACAAACAGCCCTTAAATGACCATTTTAACATTCCATTCCCAAAAAAAACAAATTTCATAATATTTATCAATTTTAACACAGAAAGAAGCTAAGAGGAAAAAGGTTGAAGTCTTAATAGATTTTTTATAGCTTAAAGAATTATAAAAAATTCATTATCCTAAATATCATTTTATATATTTCAACTAATTTTTACCAAACATCATTTTAATCAACTAATAATTTTCAAATACATTGCAAGAAAAGAGGCAATAATAATAATAACAATCATGAATTTTAGCAATTTTCAAGTTATAAAAATCAGAAATGTTCTACACTACTAGATGAGAAAATACTAATTCTACAACACTTTTAGCTAATTTGAACCAGGATTGATTCTTGAATCTTGATTTATACAAATTTGTCAACTAATAAAAAAAAAGAATTGAGATTATGTTACAACACCAAAATATTTTTGTTAAAAATGGCAACAACTAATGTTACTCCTGGACCATTTTGCCCCTGTCAGAAACCTTCATCCCATCATACGAAGAAATAAAGAAAGAGCTTTGATTCTTTTGCATAAACCTACAACAACACAACACAAAATAATAAAAATATAGTCTCAACTTTTTTAAAATGGAATTTTTATTATTATTATAATAAACAAAACATAAAAATAAAAATAAAAATACATACTTGAGAAAATCGAGAAATTTTTGTTGCAAACGCATGGCAAGATCTTCTTCTATGTTCACGTATGGCAATAACTCTGGCAATTTAACTGAAAAACAAAAAGAAAAAGAAAAATTATCAGTAAATTACACAAATGGTCCCTATGGTTTAGGGTAATTTGCATGTTTCGTCCCTAACTTATTTTTTTTAACTCGGGAGGTCCTTACGAATTGTTTTTTATGCGTTTGGTCCATATCTTACCTAAAAAGACTATTTTGCCCTTGATTTTTTAGTTTATTTAAATACACACCCCCACCCCACCCCCTCACCTTACCTATCCCATCATTTTTCCTTATTTGAATAATAGTCTTTTTAGGTAAGACAGGGACCAAACGCGTAACAAAAACAAACAGTAGGGACCTTCCGAGTTAAAAAAAATAAGTTAGGGACCAAACACGCAAATTACCCTAAACCATAGGGACCATTCGTGTAATTTACTCAAAAATGAAAATCAAATAAAGAAACATAATTAGAAAAAGAAAATACCAAAAAGACGTAGAAGATGTTCAGCTCCATAAATTGTTGAAGGAGAAATATTATTATTATTATTATCAGTAATTAATTCTTGAAATTGTTTGCGTTCTTTATTATATAAAAGAATAACTGGTAAAGCTCTATCAAAATAACATCTTAATCCTTTCAGAATCTCTCCAACTGCATCTGTCATCCTGAATTCATCAAAATTAATTAATATTTCATTTTTAGAATTTAGAATTATAATATTTTTCATAGGATTAAAAAAAAATTAAAATAAATAAACACTTGTTGACTTACATCCCATCTTTCTTTGACCTGTATTCAAGATACTTTGCCAAAATGTCATCAACATTTGGAGATCGTGGAAGTTTAACAAGCTAAAAAAAAAAATTAATAATTCAACAATTTGTATAAAGCAAAAATAATAATAATATTAATTAATAGTTTAATACCTTATCTTGATGATTAACAAATTCCCAATCATCCACGAGTTGTTTTTTTAGAGCTGATGGAATTTGAATCTTTACAGGCTTTTCAACAGATGCATTCTCTTTCTAACACCATATGCATAGGGTTATTTTGGGAACGAAACTTTTATAAATCTAATATCAGATATTTGAACATAAACATAAATATAAACATAAACATACCTCTATACTCGAATCACTCTTCCTCTTTTTCCCTTTTGCCCCTGAGTAAGTAACACAAAAATAGATAGTTAAAAATTCTCAATATATGTAAAAATAAATTATTTATTTTAGTTCAAAGAATATAAATATAGTAATATAGTAATATACCACTGCTCTTCACATCCTCTTTTTCCACCTTTACATCTGAAAGATCCAAAAAACATATAATTTGTTCATTGTTATTCATAGCAGATAAAAATAGATAGTTAAGAGGGGGTAAAATAGTCAAATTACTTACCATTTGATATTTTGGGCTTAGTTTGAGTTGATCTTCCTTTTGAGTTTTTGTCAACACCTTGTTTTTTGTCAAGTGCTTGT
This sequence comes from Lactuca saligna, assembly GCF_052625555.1. NCBI lineage: Eukaryota > Viridiplantae > Streptophyta > Magnoliopsida > Asterales > Asteraceae > Lactuca > Lactuca saligna. The sequence goes on along the minus strand of NC_136420.1, from coordinate 302,008,437 downwards.
TGCTTTAAAATGTTTTCTTCTGTGTACTTCATTAATCTGTCAACTCCAACCCATTCATCCCAACTGTAATCAAGATATTGGAGCTTTATGAATGTTAAAAAGACAAACTTTATAGTTTATACACACTATTCAAAATAATATAGATATGGAAAAGCTTACTCACTTTTTATTCCAACCCTGAAACCAGAAAGAAAGTAATTCATTACTTAATGTGGTAATATGAAAAGAAATTGATCTAAAAAGATTGTGTATCAAACTTACAAGGTAATGCACAAAGTATTTCCACTCATTCTTTCGTATCTCAGCCTTTTGAACCTTCAAGATGAAAGAAGAAAACATTAACAATAGCAATAATGCTACAATTACCCTGATTTTGCAACATGCAATTGATGAGGATAAGGCTAATAGTTAACATTTTACTATCAAATAACAATGAAAATTCCATTGGTAGTTATTGACCCCTTTTAGTAAAGGCTTTACGAAGATAAGAGTTTGTTTAAGTGGTGGAATGACCCCATGCCAAGTTCACCCTTCACAATTGCATACATCCCTGAGCTTCACAAATTTCAAAGGGAAGAACACAGAGAATAGCTTCTTTCGTTTTCTCTATTTTGCATTTCAGATTGGGAACCCTAGTATTCGGTTTGCTAATGTGAGAGCAAACACACGTAACGAAAACCTAATCAATCTGGTTGATGCAAAAACAATTATTGTTTTCGTTTTCTATTTTGCATTTGTGAATTGTGAGCCCTAGTATTGAATTCAGTAATGCGAGAGTAAAGTAAACACACATAATTGATTTTATCCAAAAAAAAATATATATTCCTGTTTTATTTTTCCTCGTGTTTACCCCCAAATTACCTGTCATTTAAGATCCAGACTTAAAACTGCAATTTGCATGATAGTAAAACCAAAACCGGGTGTTTATGCGAGAGAGATAGAGAAATCAAGAGTATTCGATGAGAGTGAAGGAGAAAATGAATAAGAACATGCCTTAGCTTCGTATATACGAGGGCCGTGAAAAGCGAGGACTTTCTCTCCGTCGGAGAAGAGGTTGGAATTGGATTCGGGACGGCGGCGATTACCGGTGGATTTGTCGCCGTCGGTGGCGGAATCGTCCTTGGAACTCCCCATGATTTGTGAAGGTTTTTGGGAGTTTTGGATCGAAGGCTTGGCTTTCGCCCGCTCTTTTTTTGAGTGTTTTGTGGTCGTCGGGCGTTGAGTGTTCTGTTTAATATTAGTTTGTTCTGCAGCTTTTCTAACTTTATGTTATCAAAAAAATTAATTTTAAAGACTTTATTAAATTATGTATATGTATATAATATGATTTTTTTTTTTTTTTTTTTGAAGTGGAATAATTTGAAATCGATAATAGTCTTTGAAGTATATGAAATTTTGTGGTAACTTCCGAAATTTAAATGTGTACCATTTTTAAGTTTCAAAAGATTACATTAGTTATGTTATGATTTATGATATAGGTGCCCAATTTTAAGAGTTTTTAACTTTTATTTGAAAAAGACTGAATTAAAAAAATTTGTTTGGAAGTTAGAGCTTGTTAATTTATTTAAAAGTTTTTAATTCAAAAGGGGTTTTAAATTAGAGGTGAGCAAAACACCCGTTGGAACCAAACCGAATTGCATCGATTTTTTTGGTGTGATTGTCAGGGAATTGAAGCGGTTTAATTTGTATAAAAAAATTTAGCTCCTTAGATATTATAAGACGAGACCATGAGTCGAACCAAATCAAACCCGATTAGGAACCGGATATGTAATTCGGTTTCTCCATATCCGTAAATTCAGTTTTTGTTTTTTCGGTTTCGACTCGATTCGGTTTTACTAAAATCTAGACCTTAAATTGCATGATAGTGGGAATGAAACTAGACATGTATGCGAGAGACAGAGGAATCAAAAGTGTGTGATGCGAGTGAAAGAGAAAATGAATGACCAACATGTCTTAGCTTAGTATAAGCAAGGGTAGTGAAAGAGAAAAAATGAATAGAGTTATATCAAAAGAGTGAACTTGAACCCAATTCCATAAATTTTAACAATTCATATAAGTTTACATAAGAGGTACTACAATTTGTAGGAGAACGAAGAAGTACTAATTAATATTGGAATTATTACACAATAAACTTAAAGTACCACAATTGAACAAATAAAATTTTTAAATACAATGATTAAAATAAAATCTTTCAACTATATTGATACTAACAATAGGGTTTCTTTTAATCAATGACTATGAATTGAGGCTTGCTATCTATAGAGTGTGTATTTTGACTGTATTAAAAAGAAATTTTATATATGTTGTTTGTATAAAAAAATCATAAATGTTTCTAAACAGTCAGTTGCACTAGTGACCCGCACCAGGGCTTGGACCAGAGTTCTTAAGATTTCCAAGCGATTCAACATTTACAACCTTGTGTCCAATTCCTGGACTTGGTCCATCTTTGACTCCAACCAAAGTCTCAATGTTGAACACATTTTCAATTATATGGCTAGGTTCATGTGTATATCTGTCTTTTGCTCCAAGACTAGGTCCGACCTTGATTCCTCCAAGAGTTGCCTTATCTTCGACCTTGTGCCCTATGCCAGGACTTGGTCCTTCTTTAATGGAACCCAAAAAAAACCGATCAAACAACTGATCATTTTCATCTGGACAAATAACAGTATTTAGAATATTTAAAGGTCGAGCATTCATCAAGAATGCCAAGTTGAGTAACACGAGAAGGGTTATAAGATTTTGGCACTTAATAGCTATAGCCATTGCAAAATCTTTGTATAATGAGATTAGGGGAGCGAGTAATGTTTGGTTGTGGTTTATGTACAAAAATGGAAAACCTTTGGGGTGATATTTATAGATAAAAGAATTGAAGAAATGGATACGTTTTATTGACTAACAAGTTTGAAATTTTGGGTTGCCAGTCCAAGTTGTATGTGTTAGAAAAAGATATCCAGATTTCAATAATATTATAATACTTCTAATATGTTAGTTAAATATGTTTGATTCGTTTAAAAAATAACAAAGAATTTAACTTTACGTGTTTTGATAAGAGCTTTTGACTTATTAAATAAACATATGAAGAACAGTTGATTTTTACGAGTATCTTATAACCATTTCAAATATGTAAATAGATAAATTTGGGCGTAAATCTAAATAAAATGTTTCATTTTCGTAGGACAAAAAAAAAATTGTACCTAACATAATAACATATAAATATATAATGACTTCTCAATATCCACACATGGTGGCTCTTTCGACTTTTCAACGTTAAGATTCGATGACCAAATATTTTTGAATGACCATAAGGTGTGTTTAATGATTTTTCAGAATTTCCACACATGGTGGCTGTTTGATACTTCAACCACAAAACTTGACCAAAATACTAGTAGAACAGGGAGAAAATATGACGCACAAAATATCTCAATCATATGTTTGACTTCATTGATATGCTTTTGTTTTTTAGTACACTTAAGCTCATGTTATATAAGGATAAATTACAGAATAGTCCTAAGGTTTAGGACAATCTTTTATCTTTTGTCCCTATTCTTTCAATTCGTATCAAAATTACGTGAATGATCCTTTTGGTTTGGAATAATCTGTATACATAATAATCTGTATACATAGTCCCTAATTTTTATTTTTCTAACTCGGACCATCCTTGTATTTTGTTTTTGCTTCGGATTTGATCCATGGTCGGGTTAAAAAGACTACCTTTAACACCTTGTTCTTGAGTTTATTTAGGGAGTGAAATGGAAGGAAGCGAAGTAATTTAAAGGGAAAATATGTTCTTGAGTTTTTTTAAGAGATAAAATGAGAGGGGAAGCAAGACATGTGTATTTTTTATCAGCCTACTTTTGGGAGGGTTAGGATGAGAAGACAAAAAAAAGCTTATATCCCACCTTTCCATTCCATTCCCCTCCAACTCGAGAATCGATTAATTATTTGTATTTTCCTTCCATTTTCCTCCCTCTCCTTCCATCCCCTTCCTTTTATTAAAAAAACTCAAGAATAAGGTGTAAGTTTTCCCATTTTTATTCATGTTCACGTTTATATGACTTCTTATATCCTCTCCAACTCCTTCTACTCTCCCCCCTCACTCTTTTATTCTCGGACCCTAATCTTTGATTACCACCAAAAATGGGGTTGAAATCAAACTTTAATCAATACCATAACTTCGATATGCTTCTGTAATGTTTTCAACCATCACTACCACCTTCTGCAATGAATTCAGCCATTGCTTTGGTGTATTCTTCCACTAACTTTAACGAAGTCTGATGGTGGGATCTTCCATGTACATGAGTATTGTGTCATGACAATTTTGGGGTTTGATTTTGCTGCCATGTGGTTTTGTTTTTTTAGATTTAATAGTTACCTCCGATAAAATATGAGAATGAAATAGCACTTTGCCCTAATTCTATACTTTATTCTTTGTTAGCAATATGTTGCAGGTTTGTTTGAGTTTTATTAGTTAGTTCAATTGTTTTTTTAGTTTCATGTTGTTTAGAAGTTTGAAATCATCTTTAAGTTCACTTGCATTCCTGTTGTATTATGTTGCAATTTTGATATATTTATGAGATTTGTTCGATAGTTTATTTTTATGGGTTTGATATAACTCAAGAAGTTGATTTCTTTCCTAGGTAGAGAAGACAATTGCGGTGGCCTATTGGGGGAAGGGATCGATGTTGACTGTCGGAAGTGATGGTTATATCACAAACATTTCACATTTGAAATTGCAGTGGACCATTATAATTAATAGGGTAAATTATACGAATGGTTAGTTGTCGTGGTTGCCGGAGGTACTGAACATAAGGATGGGGGAAGGGGTAGCGTGGGTTTTATTTTAATTTATTTTATTGTTTAAATAAATAATAAATTAATTATAAAAATAAATAATGGAGGGCAAAGTAGTCTTTGTATGTATGGTAGGGACTAAATGTGCAATAAAATTATCCTGTGGGGACTGTTTAGGTTAAAATAATGTTAGGTACCCAAACTCACTATACTACGTATCATTTTATATTATATAATACATTCTAATTGTTAGGTATTCTTATAATTTAACTTTTAATTTTATTTACTTCCAATATTTTTATAAATTATCTATTTATTTTCTTGTTACATAATTTTCACTTTCAACTACAATATATATAGACGAACACTTATTCGGCTATATATATTGTAGTTGAAAGTGAAAATTATGTAACAAGAAAATAAATAGGTAATTTATAAAAATATTGGAAGTAAATCAAGTTAAAAATTAAATTATAAGAATACCGAACAATTAGAATGTATTATATAATATAAAACGACATAGTATAGTGAGTTTGGGTACTTAAGCTTATATACCCTTAAGGATATATTCACTTTTCCATATATATATATATATATATATATATATATATATATATATATATATATATATATATATATATATATATATATATATGGAAAAATGAATATACCCTTAAGTGTATATAAGCTTAGGTACCCAAAGTCACCATACTAAGTCGTTTTATATCATATAAAACATTCTAATTGTCCAATGTTCTTATAATTTAACTTCTAACTTGATGTACTTCCAAGATTTTGGTAAATTAAATATTTATCTTCCTCTTACATAATTTTCATTTTCAACTACAATATATATTTCCTAGTAGATGTTTGGCAAAAATATGTGATTTACGAGAAAGATAATAGTGAAATTTTGAATATCTTGAAAGTAAATCAAGTTAAGGTTGAAGTTTAAGAACATTATAATAAATATATATATAAGAAAATGACGTATTATGGTAAGTTTAAGTACCTAAGCTTATATATCCTTAAGGGTATATTCACTTTTCCCATATATATATATATATATATATATATATATATATATATATATATATATATATATATATATATATATATATATATATATATATATATATATATATATATAATTTGTTTAGTTATTATAGAGTAAAGTTATAGTTTTGGATTCACACTTTCAATCTAATCTTTCAAAATTTGATAAAATGCATCCCTATGATTTAAAAAACTTGCACTCCACATCATTAGTCCATTTAAAAAACCATTTTATCATTACTTATATATTTTTGTTTTTCATATATATATATATATATATATATATATATATATATATTATTTATTTTTATTTTTTATTATTTAGATTTTATTTGACATTTTTCAAATGTATTATTTAATGTTTTTTTATATTTTGTTTGTTTATATTTTTTGAATATTTTTTTCTAGTTTTTTGACATGTTATTTGAATACATTTTAATTTTTATTTGATGTTTTATTTGTTTATATTTTTTTAAAAATATGTTTTTGTAAAAAATGTAAAATAGTTCATTAAATGTGGATATTATCAATATAGATTAGGTAGAAAGTTATTTTTTTTAATAGGATTAATATATATGCTAGCCGAAATTTCAAAAACGGGTTTTAAGTTTTATAATGGCTAACTGAAAACCATATAACTTGAAAATGAATAAAATTAAAAAAAATTAAAAAATTAACTCAAAAACATTGACACATGTGTTTGAGTTATATGAATTCTGATTTTCATTTATCATTCGGAACGAAATGTAAAAAATAATTTCTAAAAATGAAAAAATTGAACCCGAAAGCGAAATGGGTTGAAAGGAGGTTCGGGTTTGGTCCAATACAACTTCGGTCCTTGAACAGTTCGGTCCAGCAGGTTTCGGTTCAACAGAGTTCGGTTCTAATAGGGAAGGCTTCGGTTCTAGGAGGAACTTCGGTCCTATAAGGCTGTTTTTCATAAGAACTTCCCGTTTCGAGCGGTTTTTCACCAAGTTAAGTGTCGGGATGACTCGAATGATTCTAAAAAATTAAAAAAGATTTTGAGAGAGATTTGGGAGAGATTTTAGATACAGAGAGAGATAGAGTGAAAGAGGTTGAGAGAGACTACGTTTTTGACCTTTTTGAGTGTTTAGCTTCGCAACTCAAGGTTCGTACACCTCGTTAAGCCACGTTTAAGAGTCTTACACACCCCCAAAGGGAATGCAATATTGTTTTATCGTTTTTCTACGTCACTTAACCCGATTAGGGTTTTGAATTCTTGAACACATGACATTTCTAAGTGATACTTTGTATTAATGTAGCGAGCTGTACAACGTTTGAACATAATGTAAACCCTAATATACGAGGGTTAGCTAGATTGACCGGTTTGACTTGTTGACTTTGTTTGACTTTGACTTGAACAGAAATTGATGGTTGTCACACTTAGGGCCTACCATGGCTACTTTGTAGTTAGACGGTTCATCCAAATGTACCAATGTACTATCACTGATAAACGTATTACCATCCGTAGTTATATGGAAACCATCAAAATCTTGTGTCATTCTACCTCGAGTGGAATACCAAAGAGATAACGACTAGTCAATAAGTTCAACATGAGTTTCTTCCTAGGGTTGTGTAACATCCCGATTGCCAAGTATGAGATTTAGTATTTTAAAGCCAAGTTTCCATTGGAACTCGTCGAGTTGATGGCCTCAACTTGACGTGTTGAAAGGCCTTGGGCAACGCATCTTTTTGGACCAACTCGATGAGTTGGAGAGGCAAACTCGACGAGTTGGTGGCTGATTATGAAACCCTAATTTTTAGGGTGTTGCACCCTATTTAAAGGCCTTAAGTCCCATGAATGGCCTGCCTAAATGGCTCATCTATCAAGAAACCCTAGTTTTTGGGCATTCTTTCCCAAGTTGAGTGTGTGAGCTTGAAGAGTTGGTTCTTTTGGTGTTCTTTTGAAGGAACTAGAGGATGGAAGTGTCTATATTGAATGGAAGGCTTTAGATCCATAAATTCTTTGTGTATTGTAATTATTTTGATGTAAAAATTTGACAACTTGCTTATTTATGGCTTAGATCTCGTCCTTGGAAGTTTATTGTCATATTTGGCTCAATTTTGGGATTTTTCACGGGTTGAGTATTTTCTGAATATCACTTCAGATCTGGATGTTTTGTGGCCTCTTTGGATTTAAAGTTTCAAGCTTTATCAAGTCCTAGGCCTCCTTCATCCTTTAGGTCCCTTATTAAGCCTTCCATGAGTTTTGGAGCCTCTTTGTGACATGTGTGGATGAAAAGTTAGCAACTTTATGTGGTTTTACAGCTCCTGGGTATCAGATCTACATTTTAGAGCGTTAGACTTGAAGAAAAAGGACTGAATGTGTTAAGCTGGGAAAAATCGACGAGTTTTCTAGCCAACTCGCTAGGGTTTTCCCGATTCTTTGAATAATGTAGTAACTCGACGAGTTGGTAGGTGCACTCGACGAATTGGGTCAATATGGATTGTTGACCTTCACTGTTGACTTTGACTTTGACCATGGTTGACCAAGTTTGACTTCTGAGGGTATTTTGGGTTTTTGGAGTTTCATGGAACTAGTTACATGGTGGTTGTAGGCATTTGAGTCAGGAGCTGAGATTTGGGAGTTGGATCTTATTAGTCAGCGCTGCTTGTGAGGTGAGTTTTCCTCACTATACTTACTAGGTCGAAGGCACCAAGGTCGGCTCATTGGATTGTTACCCTAGTTATTGTCCGATGCTATGTGTAGAGATCTATTAGATCTGTATTCTGATTATAGAATAATGATATGCTTAGTGATATGTTAGATTCGTTTGACTGACTGTGCATGCTAACTAGTACTTGATATGATATATGTTCTTATGTTATGAGTGGTTGGGTTGAGGCGGGCCTGCTTTGTGTTGAAGGCCAACAAACCCAGAGCGTCCCAGATAAATTGAAGGCCAAAGGTGACATACCAGTCAGACTGAAGGCCCGAAGAGCGTACCCATTAGACTGAAGGGCAGTGGGGCATTCTAGTCAGGCTGAAGGCTCTATATGCATGTTGTTTATTATATTGTTCCGGTTTTGTTGGGTGCTGATATTTTGGGGGAAACTCAGTAAGCTTTAAGCTTACAGTTTTGGATTATGTTTTAGGTACTTCCGACGATCGCGGGAAGGTGAAGGTGTGATCATGCACCTCCTCATGTTTTATTTCAAGATTTAGGGATTTCTCTGATGTTGAACTTATTTTAAAAACAATTTATAAACAATGATGGTTTGTGGATTTATGTAAAAACTTTAAACTTTTCAAAATTGTATGGATGTTACAAGTTTGTATCAGATCCTTGGTTTGAATGAATTTGAGAAACACTCGTGTGAATCTAGTATTAAACTAAGGAAAAGTTTTTGAAATGATTTTCTTAAAGGTTTTCAAAATAAACAAGGAGGATGCGATGTGTACGATCATCCGGAGCCAGTAAGTAGACCCCAAAATACCATATTGTTATTTGATATTGTGATTTGAGAGAACAACATACTAGTGATAGGCTAGGGATCCTTAGTAATTGCATGATAGAGTTGCCTGATTATATGATGCCTAATAGCCTAGGGTCTTTCTTTTATGAAATTCATATCATTATTGTAGTTGGTTAGTGTATGCATCATGGTTATATATAACTAAGATCTTATAGCCTTAGAATGTTTGGTTTGGCCTTATTTCCCGTTCTTGTTTAACGAAGGGCTTAGGGTAGGATCAGATATTTGAATATCTATAGGGTCTAGTGTTATGTATGGCTAGAATACACGAGTGTTGCAGAGTTGGTGGAAGTTTCATGGATGAGTCGTGAGGGGTCAGTCGGCCAGTTGTGAGATGTTTAGCCTTTCCTCTAGGGAGTGAGGATCGAGTGTTCATCTATGTTTATGAGTATTTTTATATCCACACGTATGTAGCACCTGGTTCCTGGTACGTAAAATTTATGTAAGAATTCGTCATTTTTGCCTTGGACTCGGCGAGTTGTAGGTCCGACTTGCCGAGTAGGGACGGGGTCCGGGAACACGTTTAAGTTGGCGACTCGGCGACTCCATATTCTGGACTTGGCGAGTCACCACTGTCTGTTGAAACCCTAAATTTCAAGGGTTTGCACCCTATTTAAACCCATCATTTCCGCCCCAAGCTCGCCCCCATTCACCCTCAGAGCCCTATACTTCGTTTAAGCTTGTTCCTTGTGAGATTGAAGCATTTTGGTGTGTTTTCTTGAAGATTTGGAGAGGGAAGGAGAGTAGATCAAGAAGAGAAGAAGGAGGCCAGGCTTGTTGGTGTAATATCAGTGATTTCCTTGAGGTATAACTCATTTTCCCTCTGTTTTTATGCTTGTTGTCCCTTGTAGCTCCATGAAAGTCTTTCTTGAACCTTTTCCAAGCTTGTGCATTAAGTAGAATTCGTAATGGGTTGATTATCCGCTAGATCTAGTCATGTTTGAGCTCCAGAAGCTCAGATCTATAACCTTTATGGGAGTAAATTGCTTGAATGTCCTAGATCTACCCTTTTGGTGCATTTTGAGCCCTAAAACTCTCATGGATGTTTATTTACACGTAAAGTTGGAAACTTTACGTGTAAACCAGTCCCTAGAAACCCAGATCTATGAATGGCATGGGCTGGATTCAAGCAAAATCGTGTGTATAGTATTTGCATGTGGCAGACTCGGCGAGTCGTTCATCTGACTCGGCGAGTCGGGTCGCGAGTCTCAGGGTTTTCCCTTTTTTGTGTTTGCGGGTTGGAGTAGTGAGTCATAGGGTGTGACTCAGTGGGTTGGAATCCAGACTCACTCATGAAGTCACTCAGTGAGTCAATGCCATGACTCGACGAGTTCATGGCAATCTTCTTGTCTCAAGAACAACTCGGCGAGTTGTTCATACAACTCGGCGAGTCACAGCTTAGAGTGTTCTTCGGATGAAGGTGAACTTGGTGAGTTGTTCATACAACTCGGCGAGTAGGATGAAGGATTATTGGCCTTGGGTATAGAGAAAGGGACTCGGCGAGTTGGCAAGCCAACTCGGCGAGTCTGGTCAACTGGCAGTTGACTGTGACTTGACTCATGACTTGTTAAGGGTAAATGGGCAATTTACCCTGAAGGCGGTTAGCAGTATTTGACTAAGTGTTTGGTGGGAATTGCAGCCGGAGGATTTCCGGAGCAGCAGCAGCAGACAGACCATTCCCACACAGATCAGCAGCTACGAAGTGAGTTACCTTCCAGTAGCGGTGGGTCTAAGGCCACAATGCCGGCCCACCAGTAGGTTTGTATGATAGATTTTTGTCTCTGTGATATTCATCTAGGATTGCTACTACCTGTGATATGCTAATGTGATAGTAAAATATGATGATAGGTGCTAATGACAGTAGGGGGAGATAGTCCCCAGTATACCGGTCGATAGGGCCGAAGGGGCGGTCATGCCCAACCACGTTAGATAGATTATGTGATATATGTGTTACGTGGTAGTAGTAGGGGTGAAATAGTCCCTAGTATCCGGTCGAGAGGACCGAAGGGGAGGCTAGCTCCCAGATATCCTAGTCAGTATCCGGTCGAGAGGACCGAAGGGGAGACCAGCACCCAGATTTGCTAGTCAGTATCCGGTAGAGAGGACTGAAGGGGAGGTCAGCTCCCAGATAGACTAGTCTGTATCCGGTTGAGAGGACCGAAGGGGTAGGTCGGGCACCCAGATATGCCTGACAATATATATATGTTATGTGATTGTATGGTATGTGGTATGTTGGGGGAACTCACTAAGCTTCGTGCTTATAGTTTTCAGTTTTGGTTTCAGGTACCTCTTCTTCGAAGGGGAAAGAGTTGGCGCGGTAGCGGCCCATCACACACATGCTCCGTATTCTGTACCATGAGATCTTCCTGGGAATTTGTACTTTGACATTATTATGTTTTATGAAAATGTTTTTCCATACATGCGATATCTTTATAAAATGTTATGATCGGTAAACGTTTTATTTTGAATGTTTCGCTAAGTATATGTTTTCAAAATGAAATTTTTGGCTCGTATTTTTGGGTTGTTACAAGTTGGTATCTGAGCCCTGGTTTGAGGGATTCGAACACACCTTCGGGGTGTTTGAATTTAAATCGAGGGATTAAAAGATTTTGAAAAAAGAAAATGTTTTCTAAAAATGCTAGTAAAGGATTCTAAGAAAGAACGAAGTGTGTGATGTGCGTGACCGGCCAAGCTCAAGCAAGTATTCCCCAAAGTACCCATACAAGCTTATGTTATGCTTATCAGTTTCAGTAGAACAACATGCTAGAATAGGACTAAGGATCTAGGAGTGATGCCTTATGTGCCTGCTTAATGTGCTTCAGTGTGTGAAAAGTTGCATGCTAGAATTGAGTAGATAGCAGTAGGATGGCCTATTTAGGTTATGCCTGATAATGCGATTTTAGCATTGTATGCTAGTTCAGTTTTCTCTACGAGGATAGAGTTGCTTGAGATTGTTTTATTTATGTCCAAATGCTGTTTGCTTTGTGCTATGTGGGCTTTGAAGTGATGGGAGTTAGCTGTTAGGTGAATACGTTAAAGTCACATGTGATCAGGGTTGAATAATCTCAGAGTGTTGGATTTGACCCTATTGCGTAGCTCTTGTTTGAGTCCTAACCGTTGTAGGGATGAGTCCCTTACTCGTAGGATTATCCGAGCCTCGTCACATGTGATTGTATTCAGGTAACAGCTAATTGGCATCACCAAGAGGCCTTCAGCAGCTGAGGACTGGGTTGGGTGGAGTAAAAGGTTTCTTAGGGTAAGCCTAGGATAAGAGTAGCAGTGATCAGCGGTAGTGAAAGGGACTTGGGGGAGTCAAGGCAGTCCTTGGAGAAGGTACGGATAGATGTGGAAGGTAGTATGGGCCCGTACTACTGAAAGCATAGGATCCATACCCGAACCGTGGAAGGCCAAGATAAGTGTAACATCGTAAATTTCCAAACAATTTTTTGTATTTATAAAAACATAATTCATTTGTAAATCATAAAAACATCATTGTTTGAAACTCAATTTATAACATATAAAAATATCCCAAGATCTCGTATCATAAAAATCCCGTGTGTGTACTGATCAAGCCGGCGCCTTCCCGCGATCCTCACTAGTACCTGAAACACATAACACAAAACACTGTAAGCACAAAGCTTAGTGAGTTCCACAAAATACCACATATAACACATATTAGCCACTCGAGGCTATAACTCTGTGGGTCCGTACACCCAAACTCTGTGAACCCTCAGGTTCTAACTCTGGAAGCATGCACAACATAAATCACATAGAAGAATGCAATGCAAAAAACAATATATATATATATATATATATATATATATATATAAAACATTGTATCACATAACTCTATTTACCTACTCAAGGTAAAGTATAGTGAGAAGACTCACCTCACGTATCTCAGAAACTCGTAAATCCCTGAAATCACTAGTGCTCGATCTCCCGAGTTATAGTCCTCCTATAACACAATACATCTCTAATTAACACTTTCCCAACTAAGGTTGACTAACCCTATCAAGTCAATACCAGTCAACTCTAGTCAATGGTCAACGGTCAACCCCAACTTGCCGAGTCTGGCGTGGACTCGCCGAGTCTCTATGGGGACCCGATTCCTCTGAGTCCCTTCCGACTCACCGAGTCACTCACCCAACTCGGTTACTTAACCCCTGGTTCGAAATCCCTGAACAACCCGCACCAACTCGTCTAGTCTGCCAATGGACTCGGCGAGTGCATTCCATGCACAACCCCAAACGACCTTCTGAGGTCAGATCTGCTCCACTAACTCATAGATCCAGTCCTTCCAAGCTTATTTATCATGTAAAGTTCATGTCTTGGTGCTCATATCACACCTAATGACTCATAAATGGTGTTTTGACCTCAAACACAAAGATCCCAAACCAAAACCTCCATGGATTCATAAAAAGCTTGGACAAAGGGACACTCTGGACCTCCAAGGGTCCAGATCCAGAACTTAACTCACTTAAGGGACCATGGGAGCACTAGATCTAGCTACAAAAGGGCTCAATAAACCCTAAATCAACATGAACATCACCTCAACAGAAAATGGTTCGAAAATAGTACCTCAAATGTGATGTTCTGGACCTTAGATCTTCAGGAAGTTAACCTTCTTGCTTCCTCTTGGCTAAAGCTTCATTTCCCTTGCTAGACAACACCTCCAAGGTTGATAATAGCTCCTTCTCTCACACTAAACGCTCAAGTGCACTAGGGTTTCGCTCTGGGGGCTGGTGAGCACAAATGACGGCCATAAAGCCCTTTAAATAGGCCCCAAACCCGAGAAATTAGGGTTTCATTAAATAGCACGGACTTGCCAAGTCCACCAATGCGACTCGTCGAGTACGGTCATTAATCCGGATGAGAAATCGCGTCTCTACTTGGCGAGTCTACGCACCAACTCGCCGAGTTCTTCCTCAAAACTCAAAATAAAAAGAATAAATATAATACCTGAAATTCCGGATGGTACAATTCTCCCCCACTTGAATCTGACTTTGCCCTCAAAGTCTCATCCCTGAAATAGCTCTGGATGCTGCACACGCATCTCACGCTCCGGTTCCCAAGTAAGCTCCGACCCTTTCCGATGCTGCCACTGGACCTGAACCAGAGGCGCCTCCTTGTTCCTCAGAACGTTGATCTTCCGATCCACAATCGCAACTGGTCTCTCCGCGTAGTTCAGGTTCGCATCCACCTGAATGTCCTCTAACGGCACTACCGCCAACTCGTCGGCTATACACTTCCTCAACTGAGACACATGGAAGCTATTATGAATCCATTCCAATTCCGCAGGTAGCTCCAAGTGATACGCTACCTTGCCCACCCTCGCGATTACTCTGAACGACCCGATATACCGGGGCCCTAGCTTGCCCCTCTTCCTGAATCGAATCACTCCTTTCTAAGGAGATACCTTCAGGAGAACATAGTCACCGACCTGGAACTCAAGCTCGGATCATTGTCTATCCGCATAACTCTTCTGGCGGCTCTAAGCGGTCAACAATCTCTGTCTGACCCGCTGTATCTGCTCTGTCGTCTGCAGCACAATCTCTGTACTTCCCATCATACGCTGCCCTACTTCTCCCCAGCAAATGGGGGTCCGACACGTCCTCCCATACAACAGCTCAAAGGGCGGCATACCAATGCTCGAATGATGGTTGTTGTTGTAGGAAAACTCCGCTAAGGGCAAATACATGTCCTGGTTTCTGCCGAAATCTAGCACACATGCTCGAAGCATGTCCTCGAGCATCTGAATCGTCTGCTCACTCTGTCTGTCAGTCTGCGGGTGGTGTGCGGTACTAAAATGCAACCTCGTACCCAACTCCTCATGGAATTCTTCCAAAATCTAGAAGTGAAACGCACATATCGATCGAAGACAATCGAAATTGGCACCCCATGTCGCGATACCACCTCTCTCACGTACAATTCTGCCAACCTCTCAGTAGAAGAGCTCTCACTGATGGCAAGGAAGTGAGCGCTCTTCGTCAACCTGTCCATAATCACCCAAATTGCATCGACACCCCTAGCAGTCCTCGGTAACTTGGTGATAAAATCCATGGTGATCTGTTCCCACTTCCATTCGGGAACCTCCAACGGCTGCAACTTACCATGTGGTCTCTGGTGCTCGGCCTTAACCCTACGGCAGGTTAAGCACCTCTCAACAAACCACGCAACATCCCTCTTCATACAGGGTCACCAATACTCTCTCCTCATGTCTAAATACATCTTAGTGGCCCCATGATGGATCGAGAATTTCGACTGATGAGCCTCTTCCATCAAAATGGTACGCGTTCCTCCAACAAACGGTACCCAAATCCGACCTTGGAATGTCATAAGTCCTCTGCTATCGGTCACGAACTCCGTCACCTTCCCGATAACTCGCTCTCTCTTGCAGTTCTCTGGTCTCACTGCCTCAGCCTGATCCCTTCTGATGGTGTCCAATACCGGAGTCATCACTGTCAATCTCATACAAATATCCCGAATCGGGGCACTCTCTGCTGTACGACTCAGGGCGTCGGCCACCACATTAGCCTTGCCCGGGTGGTACAAGATCTCGCAATCATAATCCTTTACCATGTCCAACCATCTCCTCTGATGCATGTTCAGATTCTGCTGATCCATCAAATACTTCAAACTCTTGTGATCTGTGTATATCGTACACCGAACCCCATACAGGTAATGGTGCCAAATCTTGAGGGCGAACACCACAGCCCCCAACTCTAGATCGTGGGTGGGATATCTTGCCTCATGGGGCTTCAGCTGCCTCGATGCGTATGCGATCACATGCCCCCTCTGCATCAACACCGCGCCCAACCCAGATATCGATGCGTCACAACACACCACGAAGTCCTCCAACCCCTCTGGAAGAGTCAACACCGGGGCTTCGCATAATCTCTGGCGAAGAGTCTTAAATGAGGCTTGCTGCTCTGGGCCCCAGCTGAACACCACACCCTTCCGGGTTAATCTAGTGAGAGGAACAACAATCTTGGAGAAATCCCTGATGAACCTCTGATAATAGTCGGCCAACCCTAGAAAACTCCTGATCTCAGAAGGAGATTTCGGCACCTCCCAACCTATCACTGCCTTAATTTTGGCCGGGTCAACCAATATCCCTTTATGGTTAACGAGATGCCCTAGGAACTGGACCTCTCGCAACCAGAAATCACACTTGGAGAATTTGGCATAAAGCCTCTCCGATCTCAGAACTCCGAGGATCTCCCTCAAATGCTCCTCATGCTGCTCTCTATATCTCGAATATACCAAAATGTCATCGATGAATACGATCACCGACTGATCCAACATCAGCCTCCACACTTGATTCATGAGATCCATGAACACTGTCGGGGCATTAATGAGCCCGAAAGGCATCACCACAAACTCGTAATGCCCATAACGCGTCCTGAACGCTGTCTTCTGGATGTCCTCATCTCGCACCCTTACCTGATGATATCCAGACCTCAAATCGTTCTTGGAGAACCAAGATGCTCCTTGTAACTGATCGAACAAATCTTCAATCCTCGGCAACGGGTAACGGTTCTTGACCGTCAGCTTGTTCAACTCCCGGTAATCAATGCACATCCGGTGTGAAACATCCTTCTTCTTGAAAAAAAGGATAAGCGCTCCCCACGGTGAGCTGCTCGGCCGTATAAACCCCTTCCTCAGCAGCTCCTAAAGCTGCAAGGATAACTCCTGCATCTCTGGAGGTGCAAGGCGATAGGGCGCCTTGGCGATAGGTGCTGCCCCCGGAATCAAATCAATGCGAAACTACACCTGCCTCTTGGGAGGCACACGCGGTAACTCCTCAGGGAAAACATCTGTGAATTCACACACTATCGGGACCTCCTCAACCGCACTCGGTATCCCTGCACCAACCCTCGTATCCAACACATACGCTACAAAACCGCTACAGCCCTGCTGTAGACTTTTCCTCGCTCTAGCAGCTGAACAAAACGCTGAATATGGATGGGTAACCTCGCCGAACACAGTAAGAACTCCCCCACTTGGGTCTCGTATAGTCACCAGCTGTCGCTCACAGTCGATAAATGCTCCAAATCTCCTCAACCAATCCATGCCTATGATGACAAAGACGCCCCCCATCACAATCGGGACCAAATCAATAGGAAACTCTACACCGAAAATCTCGAGTACACATCCTCGAATCACCTCCATGGCATATACTGCTCTCTCATCGGCGATGGAAACTCTCAGAGGTCGACTCAACGCCTCTCGACTAATGCTGATGTGCCGACTGAAAGCTAATGATACAAAAGATCGACTCGCACCCGAGTTAAATAACACCAAAGCAAGTACAGAATTCACAAGAAAAGTACCTACACATATCATAATATAAGCATAAAATCTTAAACATTAAATAATTACATGAAAGGATACATACCAACCACAACATCGGGTGCTGCGCGGACCTCCTCCGCGGTCAACTGGAAGGCTCTCCCTCGTGCCTTAGGCGCCTCGACCTTCACTGGCCGACTCTCGGTAGCTCTGATGGCGGCAGGGGCAGATCCCTGAGGTGCTCCCTAAGCTGATCCCCGCAACTGCGGACACTCTGCCTTCCGGTGTCCGGTCTGATTGTAATGGAAACACACTGCAAACCCCTTGGGGCAGTCCTTGGCCATATGCCCCTCCTTGCCACACTTGTAGCAAGATCCAGCTCTACAAACTCAATCATGACCCTTGCCGCACTTCCCACAAGTGCGGCCCTTCTGGCTCCCAGCTCTGGGATCAGCAGGCTTGGCCCGCTTGGCTGCCGGATGAGACTCTGCCGGTCACCGATCGCTCCCCTGAGACTCTGCCTCCTCCCTCGCCTAAGTCTCTAGCTCAATCTCCCTCTTCCGTGCATTTGCCTGAAGCTTGGCAAATGTCCGGTACGAGGAGTTCGCCACGAACTCCCGAATATCCCTCCGCAAAATACTCAAATAACGGCTCATACGTGCCTGCTCAGATGACATGTGCTCAGGGCAGAACATCGCCCTCTCATGAAACATCCTGGTGATAACTGTAACGGACTCTGTACCCTGCTTGAGGGTCAAAAACTCTTGTGCCAACTGATCCCGTTCCACCGGAGGAGCGTACTCATCATGAAACATGGTGGTAAACCTCTCCCAGGTCACCGCAGCAAGCTCTGCTAGAGAATAGTGTGCTGTCGTGAACTTCCACCAGTCCTTCGCCCCTAGGCGAAGCTGGTTCAGCGCAAATCGAACCCTCAAGTGCTCCGGGCACGAGCATGTGTAGAAACAACCCTCAATATCAGACACGCATCTCATCGTTGCAATTGGATCCTGTGTCCCATCAACATTTGGTGGCTTCGTGTTGCTGAACTCTCGGAATAGCAACGCATAACCACCCTACGGCCTCGCAGCAGCAACAGCTGCGGCGGTGCAACAGCAGCCTCAGAAAGAGAAGCATAACGCTCGTCAAAAGTCTGAATCAGCGTGGTCTTATTAGACCCGAACATCTCTGGTATCTCTGTCCTGATGGCCGCAGCCACCTCTTCATGGATGATCTGGCGGATCTCCTCATCACTAGTCCCACTGCTCTCTGGCATAAGACGTGCCCTCACCATGATCTACCTATGAAATACAACATACGAGTATACTCGCACTCGATAACTCATCCCTCCTTGATCCCTGGCATCCCAAAGATTCTTACTTGGACTGTACACCGCCTTGGTGTTTTCAGTAGTGCGGGCCCAATACTACTGTCCGCACCGTATCAGTATACACCCTAAGTCCTCCTCTTCGGATCCCGAAACCCAAGTACTCTACTATGCATAATCCACTCTCTAACAGATCTCTCATAACCTCCTCGCTGCTACCTATTCACTCTCAAGCATCTCATAGCAGCTCACCTCTCCCTAGGCTAAGGCATCACAAATCAGGCCACTCTAGTCCTAATAGGAATACCTAGCCCACTCTAGCAAGAGAATACATCATATCAATCTCATAAACATATAACATAAGGGTATTTTGGGAAATCACCGTTCGGGCGCTGACTGATCGTACACTCATTTCTGCTCTGTGTTTCTCTAAAAATCTTTTACTTCTTTTAGAAAATTTGGCTCTCTTTTGAAAATATTTTCCAAATCCTCAGTTTGAGTTCAAATACTCCCAAAGGTGTACCCGAATCCTTCAAACCAAGGCTCTGATACCAACTTGTAACACCGTAAATTTCCAGACAATTTTTCGCATTTATTAAAACATAATTCATTTGTAAATCATAAAAACATCATTGTTTGAAACTCAATTTATAACATATAAAAATATCCCAAGATCTCGTATCATAAAAATCCCGTGTGTGTACTGATCAAGCCGGCGCGTTCCCGCGATCCTCACTAGTACCTGAAACACATAACACAAAACACTGTAAGCACAAAGCTTAGTGAGTTCCCCAAAATACCACATATAACACATATTAGCCACTCGAGGCTATAACTTTGTGGGTCCGTACACCCAAACTCTGTGAACCCTCAGGTTCTAACTCTGGAAGCATGCACAACATAAATCACATAGAAGAATTCAATGCAACAAACAATATATATAAAACACTATATCACATAACTCTATTTACCTACTCAAGGTAAAGTATAGTGAGAAGACTCACCTCGCGTATCTCGGTAACTCATAAATCCCTGAAATCACTAGTGCTCGATCTCCTGAGTTATAGTCCTCCTATAACACAATACATCTCTAATTAACACTTTCCCAACTAAGGTTGACTAAGCCTATCAAGTCAATACCGGTCAACTCTAGTCAATGGTCAACGGCCAACCCCAACTCACCGAGTCTGGCGTGGACTCACCGAGTCTCTATGGGGACCCGATTCCTCTGAGTCCTTTCTGACTCACCTAGTCACTCACCCAACTCGGTTACTCAACCCCTGGTTCGAAATCCCTGAACAACCCGCACCAACTCGTCTAGTCTGCCAATGGACTCGGCGAGTGCATTCCATGCACAACCCCAAACGACCTTCTGAGGTCAGATCTGCTCTACTAACTCATAGATCCAGTCCTTCGAAGCTTATTTATCACGTAAAGTTCATGTCTTGGTGCTCATATCACACCTAATGACTCATAAATGGTGTTTTGACCTCAAACACAAAGATCCCAAACCAAAACCTCCA
This sequence comes from Lactuca saligna, assembly GCF_052625555.1. NCBI lineage: Eukaryota > Viridiplantae > Streptophyta > Magnoliopsida > Asterales > Asteraceae > Lactuca > Lactuca saligna. The sequence goes on along the minus strand of NC_136420.1, from coordinate 301,987,950 downwards.
TGGATTCATCAAAAGCTTGGACAAAGGGACACTCTGGACCTCCAAGGGTCCATATCCAGAACCTAACTCACTTAAGGGACCATGGGAGCACTAGATCTAGCCACAAAAGGGCTCAATAAACCCTAAATCAACATGAACATCACCTCAACAGAAAATGGTTCGAAAATAGTACCTCAAATGTGATGTTCTGGACCTTAGATCTTCAGGAAGTTAACCTTCTTGCTTCCTCTTGGCTAAAGCTTCCTTTCCCTTGCTAGACAACACCTCCAAGGTTGATAATGGCTCATTCTCTCACTCTAAATGCACAAGTGCACTAGGGTTTCGCTCTAGGGGCTGGTGAGCACAAATGACAGCTCCTGCCCTGAGGGGTCGAAGGTGAGATATGCAGGAGGGTGTTTGAGGGATCGGGCTAGGGACTGGTGGGAGTCCGTTGGCGACTTGTTGGGAGCCTTGGCTGTCGAGGCTATGAGCTGGTCGGACTTCGTGACCAGGTTCAGGGCAGAGTTTGCACCGGCTGTCGAGCTTTAGCAACTGGCCAGGCAGTTCCTAGACATGAGACAGACGACAAAGACTGTGACGGAGATCACCGCCAAGTTTCGGGAGAGGGCATTGTTGGTGCCCCAGTACGCAGGTGATGAGGATATCAGGAGGACCCGCTATCATGATATGCTACAAGCTGATATTCGGGAGCATGTCAGTTTTTCAACTTGCCCTACCCTGGACTCTATGATTGTCAGGGCAAGGGAGAGGGAGATAGATCTGGAGCACATCCGGAAGGGGAAGGCGGAGGAGGGGCATGTTATGGGGGCTTCGGGGAAGAAGCCCAAGGGATCCGATGTGGGGCCGAAAGGCCAACAGGGATGGGGCCGCTGCAGGAAATGCGGCAAGATGAACGAGGGAGCGTGCAAGTTGGGATCGTCAGGCTGCTACAAGTGTGGCAAGTTAAGGCAGTTCAGCAGGGATTGTACCGCCCCTGCACCTATGATTCAGACGTCTGAGTTGCTGTGATTCCACTGCAACCAGAGGGGCCACAAGAAGGCCAATTTCCCCTAGTTGACATCACCAGCGCCGGTTAAGGCGCCAACTCCAGCTACCCTGCGGATTATAGATGACCGGCAGGGCAAGGCAAAGGCTCTAGTGGTGAGGAGCCAGGCGTTTCAGCTGACTGCAGAAGAGGCACGCGCCGCACCCGATGTGGTGACAGGTATGATTCTTTCCCTCTACTTTATTTTTGTGATGTTATAATATTGATATGTGCTCCGTGTATATGCTTTAGGATCATTCCATGTGAATGGTATTCTTGTTCAGGTGTTGTTTGACTCGGGTGCCACCCGGTCATTTGTTTCCCTTGCGCTTAGCAAGAGGTTTACTGAGTCTTCGGGCATGTTGGATTGCCTTTTAGAGGTAGAGATTGCCGACGATCGATCGGTGCGAGCGTCCGCAGTATTCAGGGATTGTATCCTAAGGTTATTTGAGGAGTGCTTTTTGGTGGATTTAGTTCCCATTCCTTTGCGGGGGAACAAGGTGATTATAGGCATGGATTGGTTGAGCCCTAATGGGGCGGTGATAGATTGTGCACAACAGCTAGTGCGGGTCAGGACCCCAAGCGGGGGAGAGTTGGGGATCCACGGAGAGAGGCCACAGCATGGACCTATAGTATGTTCAGCAGCGAGAGCTAGGCGCTACCTTCAGCAGGGAAGTGCGGGGTATGTCGCGTATGTTATGGATACCCGGGAGACGGGTAAGACGACGGTGAGCGAGGTTCCAGTGGTGCGAGACTACGCTGATGTGTTCCCGGAGGAGCTTGCTGGATTACCTCCTGAGCGTCAGTTGGAGTTCAGGATCGATCTAGTTCCTGGTGCGGCTCCAATAGCCAAGGCACCCTATCGGTTGGCTCCTCCCGAGATGCAGGATTCGTCTACACAGCTGCAGGAGCTGCTAGACAAGGGGTTTATTCGACCGAGCAGGTCACCTTGGGGAGCCCTGATCCTGTTTATAAGGAAGAAGGATGGGTCGCACCGGATGTGTATAGATTACCGGGAGCTGAATAAGGTAACGGTGAAGAATCGTTACCCACTCCCGAGGATTGATGACCTCTTTGATTAGTTACAAGGAGCATCTTGGTTCTCCAAGATAGATTTGCGTTCAGGTTATCATCAGATGAGGGTACGAGAGGAGGATGTGCAGAAGACTGCGTTCCGGACGTGTTACGACCATTATGAGTTCGTGGTGATGCCGTTTGGGCTCACCAATGCCCCTGCCACGTTCATGGACCTCATGAACCGCGTGTGCAGGCTGATGCTGGATCGGTCTGTGATAGTTTTCATTGATGACATCTTGGTTTATTCCAAGACACAGGAGGAACATGAGGAGCATCTGAGAGAGGTTTTGGAGACCCTGAGGAGGGAGAGCTTGTACGCCAAGTTCTCTAAATGTGAGTTTTGGTTGCACAAAGTTCAGTTTCTTGGGCACCTCATCAACCAAAATGAGATTTCAGTGGACCCGGCCAAGGTGGAGGCCGTGATGAGGTGGGAGGTTCGGAAGTCTCCATCTGAGATTCGGAGTTTCCTAGGATTAGCAGGCTACTATCGGAGGTTCATTCAGGATTTCTCCAAGATAGTCGTACCCCTGACACGGTTGACTAGGAAGGCCGTAGCCTTTTGATGGGGGCCTGAGCAGCAGGCAGCATTAGAGATTCTGAGATAGAGATTGTGCGAAGCGCCAGTCTTAGCCCTGCCCGAGGGCGTAGAGGATTTTTTGGATATTGTGATGCGTCCATATTAGTTTTAGTCGTGGTATTGCTGTGGAGGGGTCATGTCATTGCTTATGCCTCGAGGCAGCTGAAGCCTCACGAGGCGAACTACCCGACGCATGATTTAGAGTTGGGGGCGGTGGTCTTCGCCCTCAAGATACGGCGACATTACCTCTACGGGGTTCGATGTACCATTTACACGGACTACAAGAGTTTGAGGTACCTCATGGATTAGCCGAATCTGAACATGAGGAAACATCGGTGGTTGGGCGTGGTGAAGGATTATGATTGCGAGATCCTTTACCACCCAGGGAAGGCCAATGTGGTGGCCGATGCGCTTAGCCGCAAGGCGGCACCGATCAGGGGAATTTGCATGAGGATGACTGTGGTGACTCCCCTATTGGAGCAGATTCGGGAGGCTCAACAGGAGGCTATGAAGGAGGAACATCGGAAGAGTGAGTGAATAGTGGGTCAAGTCACCTCCTTCGATTATGATAGCCGGGGGTTATTGACACTACACCGTAGGGTGTGGGTGCCATATCATGGAGGCGTGTGCCAGATCTTGATGGAGGAGGCGCACAAATCCCGATTCTCTATTCATCTAGGGGCGACGAAGATGTATAGGGATCTTTGTCTAGACTATTGGTGGCCCTGCATAAAACGGGACGTGGCATGGTACGTCAAGCGGTGTTTGACCAGCAGGAAGGTCAAGACCGAACATCAGAGACCGCATGACAAGATGCAACCGTTGGACATCCCGTTATGGAAATGGGAGGATATTACGATGGATTTTATCACAAAGCTTCCTCGGATGGTGCGAGGAGTGGATTCGATTTGGGTCATCGTGGATTGATTGACCAAGAGCGCCCATTTTATTCCGATTCAGGAAAGTATCTCGACCGAAAGGTTGGCCGATATCTACAATAGGGAGATAGTGACATGACACGGGGTGGCAGTGTCAGTGATATCAGATCGAGATGTTCGGTTCACTTCCAGGTTTTGGAAAAAGTTTCATTATGAGTTGGGCACTCGCCTGCACTTTAGCACCGCCTTTCACCCGCAGACGGATGGTCAGAGTGAGCGGACCATCCAGACTTTGGAGGATATGTTGCGGGCTTACAGGATAGACTTCGGTGGTAGCTGCGATACCTATCTTCCCTTGGCTGAGTTCTCGTACAACAACAACTACCACATGAGTATTGACCGTCCTCCATTCGAGATGTTGTATGGTCGGAGGTGCAGGTCCCCGATATGTTGGGGTGAAGTTGGCCAGAGGGTCATGGGGAGCACCGAGGTGGTGCTCAAGACGGCCGAGAAAATCCAGTGGGTTCGGAGCAGGCTTCAGACTGCGCAGAGTCGGCAGAAAAGTTATGCCGACAAGCGTCGATCGGACATGGAGTTCCAGGTCGGGGATATGGTTCTCTTGAAAGTGTTGCCTTGGAAAGGCATCATCCGATTCAAGAAGTGGGGCAAGTTGGGCTCGAGATACATTGGACCGTTCAGGGTTGTAGCCCGGGTGGGAAAGGTGGCATTTAGGTTGGATCTGCCAGCCAAGCTTAGCCAGATCCACAACACCTTCCATGTCTCCCAGCTGCAGAAGTGCCTCGTGGATGACTCAGCGGTGGTGCCTTTGGAGGATATACAGGTTGATGATAGTCAGAATTACATTGAAAGCCCAGTCGTAATCCTCGACCGGAAGTCGAAGGATCTAAGGAACAAGAGGGTGGAGCTAGTGAAAGTGCAATGGCAGCACCGCAAGGGTTCGGAATGGATTTGGGAGCCGGTGGAAGAAATGATGGAGCATTACCCCAAGTTGTTTCAGGATCGAGCGGTAGACTTCAAGGACGAAGTTTAAAATAAGTGGGGGAGATTTGTAGCACCTGGTTCCTGGTACGTAAAATTTATCTAAGAATTTGTCATTTTTGCCTTGGACTCGGCGAGTTGTAGGTCCGACTCGCGGAGTACGGACGGGGTCCGGGAACACGTTTAAGTTGGCGACTCGGCGAGTCCATATTCTGGACTCGGCGAGTCACCGCTGTCTGTTGAAACCCTAAATTTCAAGGGTTTGCACCCTATTTAAACCCCTCATTTCCACTCCAAGCTCGCCCCCATTCACCCTCAGAGCCCTATACTTCGTTTAAGCTTGTTCCTTGTGAGATTGAAGCATTTTGGTCTGTTTTCTTGAAGATTTGGAGGGGGAAGCAGAGTAGATCAAGAAGAGAAGAAGGAGGCCAGGCTTATTGGTGTTATATCAGTGATTTCCTTGAGGTATAACTCATTTCCCTCTATTTTTATGCTTGTTGTCCCTTGTAGCTCCATGAAAGTCTTTCTTGAACCTTTTCCAAGCTTGTGCATGAAGTAGAATTCGTAATGGGTTGATTATCCGCTAGATTTAGTCATGTTTGAGCTCCAGAAGCTCAGATCTATAACCTTTATGGGAGTAAATTGCTTGAATGTCCTATATCTACCCTTTTGGTGTATTTTGAGCCCTAAAACTCTCATGGATGTTTATTTACAAGTAAAGTTGGAAACTTTACGTGTAAACCAGGCCCTAGGAACCTAGATCTATAAATGACATGGGCTGGATTCAAGCAAAATCGCGTGTATAGTATTTGCATGTGGCAGACTCAGCGAGTCGTTCATCTGACTCGGCGAGTTGGGTCGCGAGTCTTAGGGTTTTCCCCCTTTCGTGTTTGCGGGTTGGAGTAGTGAGTCATAGGGTGTGACTCAGTGGGTTGGAAGCCAGACTCACTCATGAAGTCACTTGACGAGTCAATGCCATGACTCGGCGAGTTCATGGCAATCTTCTTGTCTCAAGAACAACTCGGCGAGTTGTTCATACAACACGGCGAGTCACAGCTTAGAGTGTTCTTTGGATGAAGGTGAACTCGGCGAGTTGTTCATACAACTCGGCGAGTAGAATGAAGGATTATTGGCCTTGGGTATAGAGAAAGGGACTCGGCGAGTTGGCAAGCCAACTCGGCGAGTCTGGTCAACTGTCTGTTGACTATGACTTGACTCATGACTTGTTAAGGGTAAATGGGCAATTTACCCTGAAGGCGGTTAGCACTATTTGACTAAGTGTTTGGTGGGAATTGTAGCCGGAGGATTTCCGGAGCAGAAGCAACATATAGACCGTTCACACACAGATCAGCAGCTACGAGGTGAGTTACCTTCCAGTAGCGGTGGGTCTAAGGCCACAATGGCGGCTCACCAGTAGGTTTGTATAATAGATGTTTGTCTCTGTGATATTCATCTAGGATTGCTACTACCTGTGATATGCTAATGTGCTAGTAAGATATGATGATATGTGCTAATGACAGTAGGGGGAGATAGTCCCCAGTATACCGGTCGATACCGATCGATAGGGCCGAAGGGGCGGTCATGCCCAACCATGTTAGATAGATTATGTGATATATGTGTTACGTAGTAGTAGTAAGGGGTGAAATAGTCCCCAGTATCCGATCGAGAGGACCGAAGGGGAGGCCAGCTCCCAAATATGCTAGTCAGTATCCGATCGAGAGGACCGAAGGGGAGACCAGTAACCAGATTTGCTAGTCAGTATCCGGTCGAGACGACCGAAGGGGAGGTTAGAACCCAGATAGACTAGTTTGTATCCGGTTGAGAGGACCGAAGGGGTAGGTCGGGCACCCAGATATGCCTGACAATATATGTATGTTATGTGATTGTATGGTATGTGGTATGTTGGGGGAACTCACTAAGCTTCGTGCTTATAGTTTTCAGTTTTGGTTTCAGGTACCTCTTCTTCGAAGGGGAAAGAGCTGGCGCGGTAGCGGCCCATCACACACATGCTCCGTATTTCGTACCATGAGATCTTCCTGGGAATTTGTACTTTGACATTGTTATGCTTTATGAAAATGTTTTTCCAGACATGCGATATCTTTATAAAATGTTATGATCGGTAAACGTTTTATTTCAAATGTTTCGCTAAGTATATGTTTTCAAAATGAAATTTTTGGCTCGTATTTTTGGGTTGTTATAGCGTAGGTAATAATAAGATCTACAACTTTTATTTTGACTCCGTCAGCTAATTATTGACCGATCTTAAATTTAACAGTAGGAGGAGATTAAACTGTTAAATGGCCGCGAAGGATTCGTAACCCCGTCATACGGACTCCATTTTCATGTGTAAAATTTTATCGTTGAGTTCCTATTAATGAGATCTTCAACTCTCATTTAGGTCGTGTAGGCCAAAAAACCGCTCGAACTAAAATTCAAGTTTCGGGCCGTGCACTGCTATGCCAAATCTTAGAAAATTCATAACTTCCTCATACGAAGTCAGATTTGAGCGTTTGTTTTTTTTGTATGTTCTTGTTTAATGTATACTACAACGTTTTTTAGATTAATAAGGCTAAAAAGTCATCCATCGTAAATTCACTATTTACGTCTCCCGGTGCCGTGCCGGTTTTGTCATAAAACTTCGACGGGCCATAACTTCTTCGTTATTACTCAGATTTCGGCGTTCTTTATATGTACGAAACCTTTGTAACATATACTACCACTTGTTTAAGCTTATTCCTTCTAAATAATCTTCTATAAAAACTCATTTTTGATGCTCATTGTCTCTAAATTGACTAGCCCGGATCTACGGGCGTTACACTTTGGGCCTTCTTGGATTTGGGCCCATATTGGGCCTAGGGTGTCATGTAGGAAATAGGCCATTATTAGGATTTTAGTGCTATTAAGTTTAGGCCTCGATTATTGGGCCAAGCAAAGGAAAGGTAAAATGTTCTTTTACCCTGGGTGTTGGACAAATGAACTAGATTCCTGGTTATGGTTTATTGACCAATTATTAATTGGGGGTTTTATTTGATTGGTTAGTACGGGGATTCTCCGATTCAGCAGCCCGATCATCTATTTGACTGACAACAAACTGAGGTGAGTTTGCTCACTATACTCTAGGACACCAGGATATGTTATGTGCTTTTAGTCTTTATGACTCCTGATGTATGTGTTGTATGCATGTGTGCCTATTTGCTACATGTATGAAGGGTGAACTAGATCCGGTATACCCTTGTGCTGACATATGAGTTGAAATAGACCCGATGCGGTTTTGGGTCGACACATGAGTTGAAATAGACTCGAGAGTGAAATAGACCCGACACAACCTTGAGCTGGCATATATGTATGATATCCGGTTTTTGGGGAACTCATCCAAGTTTTTCTAGAAAATCAGCCATTGATTGTGTATATGGCAATGTTTTTCTCCAGGACTTCCGCATCCAAGTTTTCTAGAAAATCAGCAAGGGTTTGGACTTTGGTGTAGTATTTCGTGACAGTGGAGCTCCCCATAGTGATGTTGCAAAGTTTGGTACCTAGTTGCATCGCCTTTGAGTCTTTGTTGTCTCAAAAAAGGTTTTCGAGGTAGGACCATAATGCAAATGCATTTGGTTTTCTTTTTGATGACATCTGAAGAAGAGATGGGGAGAGGGTGCCATAGATCCACATCTTAACAATATTATCTATCCGTTTCCATTCTTCATCATTTGAAGTTGATGCATCCTTCGATTCTTTGAGATGATAGGCAACACCAAATCCATAACAATGCGTTTCAAAGAGCTCCCTCCAGGAGTCATAGTTCATGTGATCCAGGTCAAGTATGACAGGAATGAATGCACACATATTTGCTATTCCATATGGTTTTTCAATAATTGGAGTGATCTTAGGAGCCTCGCCTCCAGTCATGATGATATTATATATGAAAACTGAGATGAGATACAAAGAAGAAAGTATCCGACAAAGAGAGACTGGCGAGAGTAACAGTCGATGGAAGAGGTCGACGGCTGATAGAGTGAAAATAGGAGAGGGTAATTTAGGGCTTTCATACCATGAAGGCATAATATATTCCCATTCGTATCTCATCTCATTAAAACACTATAAATATGGTTACATGTAGGCCTTTACTGAATAATACGATAATAGACTTACAAAGATACAATCATAACTAATACTAATACACTAACAGGTACAAAATCCCTGCAACTATGGTACACGATTGTGAAATATATATTTTACAATACCTGTACAACTATCATATAAGTTAGTGAAATACATATTTCATGTTGTCGTTTTGTTAAGTAGAAAAAACACAAATGATAGTGTTTAAACTGGAAGGTGGTTGCCATTGATGCCGTAGGATCCATATTTGATCATTGCTAGACGGATTGTTGTATCTCCTGACTTAATTTGTAAATTAAAGAATTCACACTTCAGTTTTGAGTATAACCATGCGACCTTAAGATTCCGTTTTAACACTTTTTACTTAAACTTTTAAGATATTTCAGAAAAGTCCACAATGGTCCCTCAAGTGTTCTATTTTATAACATTTTGTTGAGAAATTTGTTTAATGTCTTTGTTTTGAAATTTTGGAAAATATCATTAAATATATTTTTCCTAACTACATAATATAAGATGTTGAAAGTTTACTTTTAAACAATAAATTGTCATGTAAGTTTTATGTTATTGTTTTAACACAATTGCTAAATAAAAACACATTTTTTCAATATCGCTATAATTGTTAGGGAAAATGACTTAGGACGGTAACTACCTTTTATCCATGTTCACATATTGGAAACTTCTTCTTTTTTGTACAAAATAAAGCAATTAACTTGTTTTAGCTGTTTAAATTACACCAATATTACCGATTAATACTTACTTTAACCGGTAACTCAAAGGGAAAATAACTTAGGAGGGTAATTACCTCTTATCCGTGTTCACATATTCGCAACTTCTTATTTTTTGTACATAAGAAAGCAACTAACTTGTTTTAACTGTGTAACATCCCAAAAATCATGAACAAAAATTTTGTTTTTAATTTAATACTAAAACCATAATTGTCAAACCATTAATTTAATACTCCGGCATCGGGCCCCTGCCCGATATCAGGCCCAGTCTAGCATCGAGCCCTGCTTGGTATACAGATCTGTCTCTCTTAGGCCCCGCTCACTAAACACATGCAATCATATAACATGCTAACACATAAAGAAACATACTCTACCGTATCCCTGTCCTAAGAAACATACTCTGCTAATAATGAGATACAGAACTTCGTCCGTACTCAACTAGTTGCAGTCAGGGCTTCAGCAGTGCAAGGTGAGTCTCCTCACTGTGTGAATGGGTTTAAGGCCATAATGTCAGCCCATGTAGTCTATGAGTAGGAAGACCCAAGGGTTAGCCTTAGGCATTGTATGCTAGTATGTTATTCTAGACCAAGGTCCGATGTCGGGCGGGTGCCCGAGGAATGTTTGCATGTTAGATTATACTTGTTGTCTGTATGATACTTGTATGTGCCTGGTAAGGAGGTGAGTGTGGGCGAGGTCCCATATCTCATCACTAGCTGAGTACGGACGATGTTCCGTATCTTATTATTAGCAGAATATGTTTCTTAGGACAGGGATATAGTAGAGTATGTTTCTTTATGTGTTAGCATGTTATATGATTGTATGTGTTTAGCTGGCGGGGCCCGGAGACAGGCGGGGCCTAAGAGAGACAAACCTGTATACCGAGTGAGGCTCGATGCCAAGCAGGGACTGATGCCGGGTGGGGCCTGATGTCGGAGTATTAAATTAATGGTTTGACAATTATGGTTCTAGTATTAAATTAAAAACGAAATTTTTGGTCATGATTTTTTGTATGTTACACAGTTAAAACAAGTTAGTTGCTTTCTTATGTACAAAAAATAAGAAGTTACCAACATGTGAACACGGATAAGAGGTAGTTACCCTCCTAAGTCATTTTCACTTTGAGTTACCGGTTAAAACATGTATTAGCCGGTAATATTGGTGTAATTTAAACAGTTAAACAAGTTAGTTGCTTTATTATGTACAAAAAAGAAGAAGTTGCCAATATGTGAACATGAATAAAAGATAGTTACCCTCCTAAGTCATTTTCCCATTTTCCCTAATTGTTATTCAGAGAGGTATCAATACCTTGGAGTGTATTAAAAGGAGTACAAAATCTTTTGGATAAAAACATTATAAAAAGATATTACTAGTTTGATCGAGCGGTACATACGACTACTTGAACACATTATGGAGTTTTTTTGGGATGGTTGTGTTAGGAAATTTTTGATGGAATGTAGAGTACACTTAGCATAACAAACTTCGATTAGGCCTTATCAATTACAAGATGAGTTTTGTGTGATGTGGTTATTGAATAGAAAATGTTTATTTTATAAAATATGGTTTATATGCAGTTTTTATTTATTTATTTCAAGCATGTTTTATGATAAATATAATTGTATGACGGTATTATTTTGCCTGTCATATAATATGATGAGTTATAACTCTTTTTGAAAATAAATTTTTATATCATTAATTTTGAGTTGTGCAACTCATGTTAAATAGTTCTATTTTATATCGGTCCATAATGGTTTTTCATCACTTACAAAACAATTTTATACTAGCCACATTATCATTAAAAAGTACTTAAACACTCTAAAACTAGAACTCCTTATATAATGCTCAAGGAGGGGAAGCCCTAACTATCATATATGTATAGTGTTCTTGATTTTCTTTCAAAAATTAGTCCTTGAAGAGTAATGAGAGCATGACTCAACAAAATGTTAGAAGCAGTACATCAGAAACATATGCCACGTCAAGAAATTTTTTCAAAAAATTTAAACTGCACCGGAAAATTTGATAAGTAACATGCGTTTACCGTGCAACCTATTGGGTCCGGAGAGAGACATGTAGAAGATATGATGTATAACCTATTGACCTATATTCAAATCTTGGCACCACTCGGTCCTTGTGGCCATGGAGGTTCGCCTATAGTGACTCCAGTGCATGAGAGAAAGCCTTATGTTTGCAGCAGAGAATCAGTCAGTACGCGAAAACTGACTCGGAAACCCTCGTTAGAGAAGTTTCCTTTCAAAAAAAACATATATATAGAAGTATATATAATTGTCCCCTTTTAGCTGTGTCGAGTTGTGTAGTAAGTCCAGGGTGGACTCAGTGAGTTGAAAGCCAAAACTCACCCATAATGGAACTCAGCGAGTCGATGCTCACACTCGGCAAGTTCAAGGCAATCTTCTTAGAATCAAGAACAGACTCGATGAGTTGTTCATACAACTCGGCGAGTCATAGTATAAATTGTTCATCGGATGAAGATGAACTCGGCGAGTTGTTCATACAACTCGACGAGTAGTATGAAGGACTTGAACATTAGTTTGGAAGGAGAACTCGTCGAGTCAACGCCTAACTCGACGAGTAGAAATAGAATCCAGGTTAGTCAATTGGACAGGAACTCCGCGAGTTGGCGAGCCAACTCGGCGAGTCGGATCAACTAAAAGTTGACTCTGACTTTGAATTAGGGCATGATCAGGGGTAAAGTGGTCATTTTACCCAAAGGACAGTTAGCAGTATTTGACTAAGTGTTTGATGGGAATTACAGCCGAAGGATTTTCGGAGCAGCAGCAGCAGCAGACAGACTATTCCCACATAGATCAGCAGCTACTACGAGGTGAGTTACCTTCCAGTAGCGGTGGGTCTAAGGCCACAATGTCGGCCCACCAGTAGGAGATGTGTGATTAGGTGATTATCTTTGTGATATTCATCTAGGGTTGCTACTACCTGTGTTATGTTTATGTGTTAGTGACAGTAGGGGGAGATAGTCCCCCAGAACACCGGTCGATAGGGCCGAAGGGGCGGCCATGCCTAGCCATGCTAGATAGACTATGTGATATACGTGTTATGTGGTAGTAGTAGGGGGTGAAATAGTCCCCAGTATCCAGTCGAGAGGAACGAAGGGGAGCCAGCACCCAGATATGCTAGGCAGTATCCGGTCGAGAGGACCGAAGGGGTAGGTCGGGCACCCTGATATGCCTTACAATTTATGTATGTTATGTGATTATGTGGTATGTGGTACAATGGGGGAACTCACTAAGCTTTGTGCTTACAATTTACAGTTTTGGTTTCAGGTACCTCTTCATCAAAGGGGAAGGAGCTGGCACGGTAGCGGCACATCATGCACACACACTGGTTTCTACATTTATTAGATTTCTCTGGGATTTATACTCTGATATTTCGATTGGTTGTATCATTTGGATTTTAGGCATGGTTTACGTTGTGATGAGGTTTGATCAAACAATGTTTTTAATTATTAACGTTTTCTAAAGTAATGTTTTAAAACGAAATTTTTGGACGTGAAAATTGGGTCGTTACAATTCCTTACTTGCTGCGCTGACAACTCCTCAAGTTATCAATACCAAAATATCACTCAATTAGTAATTGGTTTCTAATCCGTGATCTATAATCCATACTTGGGGTGAAATGACCGTTTCACCCCCGACCCATCAAGCCCAAACTATAAATTCCATGAAAGCCCATCAATGGCCCAATTTTCCAAATTGGGCCAAAACCCTTACATGGGACTACCCTATAGAACCCATTATGTACTTCACAACCTCCAATGGTCAGCCTTGGTCAAAGCCACGTCAAGGTCAAAGTCAACGCTCCAAGTTGACTCAACTCGTCGATTTGTCCTTCAAATCGGCGAGTTCCCATAAACCACAGAATCGTGATACTACGAATCAACTCGTCGAGTTCTCCCTTAACTTGTTGAGTTTTTTCCTTCTCAACAGGATCGGGCCATAATCACATCAACTCGCCGAGTTCCTTTGTGAACTCGTCGAGTTCTTTAGTCTATTAACCATTCTTATTGCATTAAGCCATTTCTCTCGAATCCAACAGCTCCAAACCTCAGGTCCTTAGCATTATGATGCCTAGAAGGGTAAAGTTTCCAACTTTACCCTCAATAACCATCTACTAAGCTTAAAACTCAAACCCTAGTTTCTTTAAAGGTGGTCTTGATCCATTAGGCCCTAAACTCTTACTACAACCCTCTAACATACAGATCTGATGTCCCAAGGTGGAAAAATCACATAAAGTTTCCAACTTTACCTTCATACATGCTAGAAACATCCTTAAATGTCAATTTTTGGCTTCGCAATGGATATATTGCATGAATGGGAGATGGAGGCCATTAAAGTTTGCAACTTTAAGCCTCAATAGGTCATATAGGAGTAAGATCTATCCCATTAACCCTTGGAGCCCCTTCTCTTCGAACCATTTGATCAAAGCCCCAAAACTCAAGCTAAAACTTCAAGAAAAGAGATCTAGTAATCTATATGTCAAGGTGACGACTTTATACCTCAAAGATGCAACTCTTGATGAAGGGTTCCTGTATCTAGGGTCACTCCTCTAAGCTATGTGCTTCCCTCTTCAAGTCTTCTTCAAGAATCACCAACAAATACTCTTTATGAACTCACAACACTCAAAAATAGCCTTAGGGTCTCGAGGTTAGGGTCTTGGATGATGGAGGCTGGAAATGAGGCCAAACCCTAGAGCTTTAGTTATTTAAATAGGTTGCAAAGTCCTGATTTTAGGGTTTCCTAAAACCAGTCCAACTCGTCGAGTTGGTTTTCCAAAAACATGCGGCTTTGATTTCCCACACGTCGAGTTCTTCCTCGTGGACTCGATGAGTTGGCTTTCTAATTGTATGTTTTTCTTTCCTTAACCGGCCTTCTTGATTTTAGGTGTTATAAATCTCCCCCACTTAAACTAGACTTTGTCCTCAAAGTCCGCTGCAATTACCTATCCCGAAACCGCTCACACGCTAAGCCCGCGACTCCCACTATTTGCCATGAACCAACTGATGTTTCCTACGAGTACCGAAACCTGCCCTCCTGAGATTACAACCGTCACCCCACGCAATCAATGGATTTCCCAAGGCAACCGAAACTCTTATCGTGGAAATAATACCCGAACCTTCAACCCTTGCAAACCACTACTACCTTCTGAGACCTGAAACCTACCATAATCTGGCTTCCCGACAGCTCGCCCGTGTTGAAACAACTCTTTATAAATCTCTCAACTGATAGCAAAACAACCATAATGCTTCCAACTCTGATCATACATCGGCCTATCTTGATATACTAAAACCATCCTTAGAGTAATTCTTCAAGATTTGTGAAGACGACCTATCAAATAAAACCAATCCTACTTCACTTGGAATCCAGAAACCTAAAGTTTCAATGGTTCGACTCTCTGTAAGACCTCTCATACCGAAATGCTACCAAGCTAACCTTATAGCGTCTCTCATCCCACAAAATGCTTTCAATCCCTGATCACATTATCATCTCGACGGAGACAAAGTCTCTAACCATATATCGCTAAAGAAAACTTAACTCGATAGGAGGCTCAGATAATCCTACGAGTAGAAGATTCATCCCTGCAACGGTTAGACTCAGATGAGAGCTGCGCAACAGGGTCAAACCAATTACTTTGAGATTATTTAATCTTGCTGTGAGTGACCTGACATTACCTAACAATCAGTTACCCATCCATACATGAAATCCTAAAACACTAATACTACCAAGCATAACTGGGTGTTAGCCTCCCCTTCACTCTACTTTAACCGGATATTGTTGGATTAATGTCTAAGTCCATAACTATAATTAGTAAGACTTGACCCGATCCGGCATGGTCCGTTTGGGTTGCATGGCATTATGCATTTGGATAGACCATAATGATAGAAATAACACTTAAGGATTATTAATATATTATAAGTTCTAATATATTAATAGGATTATTTAATTAGTATTGATCAAGAATTAATTAAACTGATCAAAAGAAGACTAATTAAATATATGGGTTGATTGTGTAAATCATCCATACTTGTATAGTGGGCTAATGCTCCATGGATTATCAAGTTGGGCTAAAACCCATAGGATGATCCATGGATGCTCAATGGTGTATTTGAACCCATGGATCCAAGGAAATTGAAGACCATGACCATTAGGGTTTACCTTAATTTTGACACTATATAAAGATCATATCATTGGGAAAAACGGCCACTATAAGTGTGAGTGAAAGGGCTAGCCGATTTTCATGAAGTGTGGAATTCTCTCAAGTCTTTCCAAGTGCATATAATGTTGTGTGAACCATTTGAGGTGTCACACTTGGGGCACTAGGCACTCAAGCTTCATGAAGACATTCTACATCAAAGAGGTATGCATTCTACCTTGTTATATTCATTGTTTGGTATGCTAGATTAGGATAATACCTTGGAAAGTTCATATTTGCATTTATAATAGAGAAAACATAGATCCAAGGTATTTAGGGTTGCATGTACACTTAGGAGTGTTAGAATGCTCAAAACCCATCAGTGGTATCAGAGCCTAGGCTTGTTTTCTTATTATACTTGCAAAATTGTCTGAAAAATTGAGTTTTTATGCTGTCTGCTCAGCAGACTCGCCGAGTCCAAGGCAAAATGCATCTAACTCACCGAGTTTGTTCGTGCACTCGACGAGTTGGAACCCCAAACAACATATATTTGACTTTTTGGCTGGAATTGGACTAGGAACATACCCTAAGATGTTTTTGGGCTTATAAACTTGTTTTTGATGTGGTAATGTTCATGCTAATCCAATTTCAAAGAAAATTGTCAATATATTCATGTTTTGTATTAGTTTAAGGTTTAGACTAATTACATGAAAAATTTTGATTTGAATTATCTTGTTCTTATGAGTTGCTTAGATTAATAGGAAGTTATGTGAAATTGTTGTTTTCAATCCAAATTAATCTAAGAGTTGATTCTAAAATGTGTTTTTGTAACTTGTCCTCAAGTTATATGAAAAGTCACATTTAAGTTTCGTAAAACTCATAAAAAGTTGGCAATGGTTACAAAAAAATGAAGAGTCTTGTCCTCAAGTTATGGAGGTTCAAGATTCACTTCATTAAGTAATAAAATATGTAACCTTAATTAATTCCATAGGTTACAAAATAAAGAAAAAGTTACATTCTTTCATTAGTTTAAAAGTCTTCCATAACTTGTCCTCAAGTTATGGAACTTGAAGAGTTTTTGGATTAAAACTACTTTAAACACATAAGTTATGAAATTAATTAGTTTTGAATAGTTTCAAAACTTGCCCTCAAGTTTTGGAATTTTGAAAAGTTTTCACTTATGATTACTTTAATTCCAAGTTAGCCCTTAGAATTTTAAAAGTTAAAATTCAACCCTTATACTTTATAATATTATAAGTTAATAATATATATATATATATATATATATATATATATATATATATATATATATATATATATATATATATATATATATGTAGGTATGTATAAGAGTAAGTCAGTCTTACCGTTAGTAGGCCTCATTCACGAAGCCGGTCTATAAGGGGGGGGGGGGGTATGAGGTTACTGCCTATAAAATGGCAGTTTAATGGGTGTTCACTCTCACCCACCGCTTCCTTGACTGGTGGAGGGTCGTTAGCCGAACGGGTAGGACAAGGACTATAATTCTCCCTTCATTAAAAGTGTTAATGATAAATACTAAGTAACTAAACCTTTTATAAATACTCAATCTTAGTTAATTAGGAAAAAGTGAATAAGGTGCTAATCCATGAAATTACACTTTGCACTTTGTTTAAGTCGGTTGGTGGAGCGTGTGTGGTTAACCGACACACTAATCTGGACTTAATAAGGTAGGCAAAGGGTAACTTAATATTTATCATAGTATCGGTGGAGCGTATGCGGTTAACCGACACATTGATTAAGGGGTAAATATTAAGGGTACCAAGTATATTTGCATGGTTACTTAATACCTTGTTTTGTGATCCTCGGCATCCCAGTCACAAAACCTGAAGGGCACACTCGAGATTGAAACATGCCATTGAAAAAGTTCAATGAATCTCAAAGATCTAGTAGGTTCAAAACCAATTAAAACCTAATAAAACATTTCGTTTATCTTGGTGGAAATTGGTGAAGCGTCATTCACCTACCTTCAAATATTTTATAACTTGGATTACGGCATCCGTCTTCTAAGTTATAAAATAGTTTGTTGGGTCCTAGCCTTAATATTTCATATTGGGTGTCATATTAAGGACTTTAAATCAACTATCTTGAATATCTCCTTAAAAGATGTCTGGTTTAGACATTTAAGATCTTCCCAAATCTCTTGAAACAAGTTTTCCTAAACGAAGGTGATATCCCATGAAAATCATACTTCTTTCACCTCCTCCAATTATTCTCCCTAACCCACAAGTTCTTGAAAAGTTTAAGTTCACCCAAGCCCTATTGGCAAGCAAAGGTCTATGTGTGATCACATCTTGGAAACGTAGTCACATATTGACAAGCCGAGAGAGTTGGGTGTCTAAGTCTTGAGAAAGTTGGTGGCTCAACTACTTTCTAAGTCACATAGTGAGTTCCTTTAGGACTCCTATGAAACAGACAATGTCAAGACCCTGAATGATGTTATCTATTTGCTAAGGTCAACTTCCAAAACTTTATGGACACTAACAATGATGCCATTGGATATCTAGTAAAGCTCTTTCTTCCCAATGAAAAGGGATTAGCCATAGTCAACTCGGTTGCCTAAATGGTAAAGAAATAGGCTAATTCTGAGATAGTCCCATTATCAAGGGTCCATTGCCAAAGAAATGGGCATTAGTTGCGAAGCTGCCAAATTTACCTGAGGATGTTAAAGTCAATAAGTTTGACTCTACTTCAGGTAAATTCCACTATCTAACTCTGCTAAGTTTCTATTCTGAGATTCTTGATACATGATGTGACTGGGTCACATGTTGATGTTTTAAGAATCAAAGAAAAAGTGAAGAAACTTAAAGAAAGACTATGCTGAATCTGATCGCGTAGATGGATTTCTATCGCATAGTTTGAAGATCGGATTCATGAGCTACATCTTAGGAGTTATGATATATTGCTTAGGATTAGATAACAACAAAGTTTTCATGTGCTTTTTCATTGTAAGGATAGTTTTTCCGCAAAGTTTTTAAAATAAAAGGAAAATTTTTGGATTTTATTTATATCCTTACAATAGCAGTTGTGGAAGTTGCTTGTAAGATTCCATTAAGAGCAAGAGTGGAAATATGAATTTGATTCTTTCATTTGTGGTAATGTCTAAATTTACCAAATAAGGAAAGATCCTCATCACCCAATTTTGAATTGGACCGGAACTTGGAATCATGCAAGTTGTATAGCATGATGAATGACAATTTTTCATCTTTGGAAAATTAAGACTAGTTCCTTGTTCACATGTATATGTGTGTCAAGTGAAGGACTAAGGGATCGAGTACACATTCTTGTGCACTGGTTAAGTGCACCACAAAATATCGATAAGACTATTCGTCATGATTTACTTAAGTTCAGTAAATATGGTTATACTTACAAGTTTAAGTATAATTCTGAAACAGTGGAAAAAATTTCAATGTAAGGTAGAGCGAATAAGAAGAGTCAAATTGGGTACAAAGATAAAAGTTTCTCAAATCTGAAAAGATGGGAGAGTACTTTAGTATCAGTTTTTTTGATCATCTTAATGATTAAGAAACCATAGCACAATTAGTTCTTTAAGGAAATCTTAGTGCATTCTTATGACTAAGAAGAAGAATATTGAATTGTTGAAATGGTTAAGTCAAGAAGATGAGTCATACTTCGTTCCAATACAAGTCTTAGAGTCATAATCCAAGAGTGTAACTTGAGTGACATGTCTTAGAGAAGGTTTAAAACACTTGTCAAATGTAAGAGTAAAAGTTTTCTACTCTTGCACATTTGAAATTGGTAAGTTGTGATGTTTTGGATAAAACAAAAACCAACTAAGGCCAATTGTGTGAAGTGTTTCTCTTGATTAGAATCCACACTTGAATATTTGACAAGAGAGACTTATATGTCAAAAGGACAGTGGGAGTCTTTAAGGTCTTGAAAGTCTCAAGAACTAATCAAGAATAAAACCTGAAGTTCTTCACTAGCACACGGATTGAGGTTCATAACCTATTGTGTTGACATATTCTGTGCCCATTCCAATTAAAGTTGGCTTTGCATATGAGTTCTTTGAGTTCTCAATTGGTTGCACAACAACTTGGAAGCAATGGCAGACCCTTGAGCTGCTAGGTGGCAAGAAATTAAGATTGAGTTCAGTCCCTATGAGCTTAGATTTGTCATTATCTATGTCTTGTGACTATGGTTTTGACAATTCACATGGATAAGAACACATACACCATTAAATCTAAATGTCATAAGGTTTCTCTCCGATTCATAAAAATGATGGTGAGGAAACACTTTCACTAAGTAGATTTTAGCTAGATAACAATTGTGATATTTGCACTCTCAAAGTCGTTAGTAGAGCGTGTGTTGTTTACCGGCACACAAACATAGACTTGTGAGAAGTGGCAAAGGTCTAAACAATCAAGAATATGATTACGACATCCCTTTTCATAGTTCTTAAAATTGTTTAGACACACCTGTGAAGATATCTAAGATAAGGTGTATGATTATGACAAAGTTTTATCAAAGCAATCTAGTATCAGAAATCTGAACTTTGGTAAGAAAGTCAATAAATTATTGATTTCTAGAAGTCCAGTTGATTTCTGAGTACATGTCAAAGCTAGTGGGAGCATAAGTGATATGTTAATAATCATCATGCTAGTGGGAGCATGATAATTATGATAAGTATTGCAAGTTAGCAATGCTAATTATAGAAAACAAAAAGTTTCAATTGGGAAAGAGTTGTTTTGCTATAATTAAAGGAGAGGAAATTATACTTCATTTGAAATCTAAAATCTTAAATTGAGGTTTTAATCGTATTTAGTCAAGGATATATATATATATGTTGTTGGGTCAAAATGTGGTTTATACTTTACTTTTCTGGACAATTGTATTTTTCTGTAATAATTATCAATTTATGTTCTAGTTTATGGCTGTAAACTCATTTACGACCCATTTGTTTCCGGTTCATGTTCCCCTAGTATAAATATAGGTATTAGGGTGTGTGGAATAGATTGATGAACCCTAGAGAGTTGACGACCAGAGAGAGAGAAAGGAACGTTTGTGTGTGTGAATCTTGTGTAAGGAACTTAATTCATATTATCAATACATTCAAGATTCATATTATTCTTCTTCTCCTTCTCTTCTATTTGATCGGACATCATCCGTTTGATTGAGATTCCGCACCATCAAATGGATCTGATTGATACACGGGCAAATTAGGGACTTACAATTGGTATCAGAGCCAAATTGTATTAGTCAATTTTGTTAGATTTGGGGCATTATTTGATATTATTTTTAAAATGTTCTTGCGTTTTTGGATAGATCTCTGAAAAATAAGGGGGGTTTGTTCTTTGTGTTTTTCATAAAAAAAGGGTTTTTGATCGAGTTTTAGAGCAAAAAAGGGCAAAAATCACTGTTTTTGGTCGCAATCTGGGAAGGGGTGGTGGCCAGCAGCTAGGGTTTCCGCGGAGTTCACGGCAAGAGGTTTGCGGCCTCGGCTCGGAGTATATGGCTCAGCAGTTTGCGGCTCGGTCTCGCACGTTTCCGGCTTCTGAGTTGTCGCACCTCGGCGTCGCAAGCGCAGCCTCGCAATAAACAGCCTCGTTTCGCACATATTGAAAAATAAGAAGCCAATTTGGAGCTGCCTGGTTTCGAACCCGCGACCTCTTGCAGATATATTCAGCGCCTTTTCCGACCCAACTACTTGATCACTTGTTACATTTGTTCGAAAATTTAGCTATAACCCGTCTTTTTCGCTGTAAGTTTTCCAATTTTGACACTTTTAACCCAAAAACTCAATTTCTTTTATTTTTAAATTCCTTTTTTCATCCAAAAAAAAAGAAATAGTAAATAATAATAATAATAATAATAATAATAATAAAATAAATAAATAGATAAAAAATATATATAAAAAAATTAAAAATAAAATAATAATAATAGTAAAATAATAAAAAATATTTTTGATTTTTTTTATTTAAAATTTTGACTTTGACTTTGACTTTCAAGTTTGACCTTTGACCTTAAACTTTAACCTTTTCGTTTAACTTTTAAATTTTCAAATTTAATTTTTCGGTTTGACTTTTAAGTTTGATTTTTCAAGTTTGACTTTTGAGTTTAACTTTTTAAATTTGACTTTTAAGGTTGACTTTTATAATCAAAGCGTTTGACTTTTAAGTTTGATTTTGGTTTCTAGTTGTGCTTTTTTAATTGAGTTTAAGGTTTACGAGGGACTTGAAAACATGAAAGAGAGTCATCAGGATACGTTAAGAGAAAATTTCAACATTTTCGATTATATCCCTGGAGAAACCCTTGAAGCGCAGTTGTAGCGATTCACTACACTTACTACTGAGATGAATATAGTCGGGATCTTCTTGACTAAGTCCGAGATAAACAAAAAGCTGCTAAATTCACTTCCGAAATCGTGGGATATGAATGTGGCTATCATCAAGAAGACAAAAGATCTCAATCATCTTAGTCTTGCTGATGTAATTCAAGAACTTGATATTTTGAAGTGTAGAGAAACAATGAGTTCTGAAAACATTCCGCTCACTGAAGTTACATGTACTCCAGCTTGTGAAGCCACGATTAAATTTCTTCGAGAACAAATTGATTTATTTAAAAGAGAAGTTGAGGACCTGAGATATGAAGGATATCAACTCAGGAAAGGACAGAAACCCCTGAAGGTCGAATTAGAAGCAAAAACCAAGGACTTTAGGAAACTTCAGGAAGAGTATAGCGACAATTGTGAAAATTATGATTATGTTAAGAGACAACTTGCTGCTGTAACTGAAGAACTTGACGCTTTAAAAATTAAGTGTGGAAAAACTGATGTCAGTTTCAAAAATTATACTGTGTCAAGTCAGACAGTCGAGTCCTTATATGAAACCCAATTAAAATTCAAAGAAAATCAAAACAAGGATCTAGGGTATGATAGTGTACCTCCTCCTTATAATCATAACTACACATCCATCCCTATGACACAGGACGAAACTAACAGGGAGCCACATTTTCGATATGGAAAATGAGCTGGATTTGTGTCAGGAGGAGTTATTAATATTGAAGATACTAATGTTGCTGCTTCATGTGCAGGTAAAGTAGTAGAAGATGAGAACAAGGAGAGCACCATTGAACAAACTAACATCTTCTTGAACTTTGAATCTGTTGCTTCGAACTCAACTGCTTTTGATCAACCTGCTGTTGAGAAATATAGGGCACCAATTCCAACGCAACAGAGTTCTTATGGCAAGTGTGCATGTGGGAACAATAAGAGACAAGGCAAAGATACGCCACCAGGGGCAGGAAGAAATAACTTCACACTGAAGAAAAAGACTTGTTTTCATTGTGGAACACCTGGACACATTGCCATAAATTATCCAAATCGCGCATACGTTCCTTACTATGCACAAGGCTGGCAGAACGCGCCAAGAGGGAGATACTCCAAAAGAAACCCCTCAAGGTCACGTTCAGACCATGATGAATGGAATGCGCAGAAGGCCAAGAATCAAACTCCAAAGCACAAGAATCTGAATCCCAAAGTCAAGAAGGGAATGTTGGCCAAGAAGTCTAGTTCAAGAGATGCTCCTGTGAAGCCAAGACTGGTTAGGTCAAAGTCATCTAGGCAGCCGGCTTCATGTTCTAAATCAAGTAATGAGCCACCCATCCGATCGAAAAAGAAATGGGTTAAACCCAACTACAAATGGGTTCCGAAGGCTCAATCTCCCAAATCAACTAACGACTTTAATATTTCTACATCTTCTGTTTGTGATAAGCAGGATATGTCATGCGAGAGAGTATCGTGTGTTGATGACAAAGGTCGACCCAGTTTCAAAATGGACTGGGTTCCAAAGACCAACTGAACTCGCTCTGTGTCGGAGTAGCTATGGAGGCATATCATCAGACTTCGGTTTGTTGGTAGTGGCTGTTCCTGGCACATGATAGGGGACGTCTCTCAACTGTACAACATTCAGACATTTGTTTGAGAGTATGTGTCCTCTGCGGGAAGGGAAGAAAGGAAGTGATCACTCACGGGTTTTGTGCTTAATGACATGAAGAATTTTCGGATCTGTTATGAGTTTACGCGTGCTACTCTCAGACCTTTTGGATGCAAATTCAATCGGTGACTTATGGTTTAAGTTTTTCTTCTCTATACTCCTAAGTTTATCTTAAGTTGATTCGCTTCAATGACTAATTTTTGTTTTAGGATAGTTTAAATTTGCGCATTTACTTTCGTTTCTCTCCTATGCACAAATTTAGGGGAGAAATAAAAACAAAACAAAAACTAGAAAATTTTCAAAAATCCAAAAACATTAGAAAATCAGAAAACTAAAAAATATGTTGGTTATAAAATGTGCTTGAGGGAGATGTTTTGGGAAGTGATATTATCAAGTGATAACAGGCAACCTGAGTCTGCGTAACGTACCCAAAGTTGAAGGGTCTATGCTCTGACTTGATGCGTCGGTAGGCACAAAAAATTCTAAATGGACTTGACTAGGAAGAGTTGAACTTAGGAAATTTATAGACTTGACAAATTTTGACCTAGTTAGATCCGTTCAGCCTGACAATATGATGCTCAGATAGGTTGATCAGGGAGATATATATGAGAATCTACTCGTCACATTAATTGAACCCGTACTTGGAATCGTGGTTTAACTTTTCCTCGATGTGCGGATTCTGTCCTTAATTCCGGTTGGATGGGGCGACTGGTAAATTCCGATAAATCAGGTTTGTAGAATATCATTTTCTTTCTTTCCGTCTGTTAGTCATATGTTGCACCCTTTGCGTGATTGGAAGAGATCCGACCTGGATTGAAACATATGCAACTCTATTTCTCTACATGTTACATCTATGAAACTCCTCCTATCTGTTAGCCATATGCTGTCTCCTTTGTGTGACCTTAAATCTGACCTGGTACACAACATATGCAACTTTCTACTTCTCAACCCCTCTAAAGTGATAAGTTATTAAATTCTGAATCTATCTTCTCTCTGAATGGTTATCTGCTCACCCGGTGTAAGGGATACTCTAGAAGTTCTTGATGGCTGGGGCATATCAGGAATCGGGAAACACGTTCCAATACACTTAAAATTGAACTCATACAGATTGTCTGTAGATCTCGCTGCTTAATTTAGGTGGACAACAATATCCCTGGTTGTCGTCAGATGAATGGTCCTTAAGATATAGTATCTAAGGAATTAGGATCAGATATAATTTTTAGGAACTTAAGTTCACCTTGTCTTGTATCAAATAGTATGTCCTAAATCAGTCACAATTTTTCGTGTTTAAGTGTACTACAATACCGACGATCGACCAGACAAAGACGTGAAGATAGAAGGTATCGACAAGTGGAATAAGGCTGTCTAAAAACTTTGATCCCAAATCACTCTTAAAGTTAGATATAATTTTTATTTTTGTTAAATTTGTCATAGTTTCTTCGAATTTAAATATTAGGGGAGAATTAAAAATTAAAAATAATGAAAATAAAAAAAATCAAAAATCAGAAAAATTCAAAAATCAAAGAAAAATCAGAAAAATTAAAAATTCAAAAAATAGTGTTATTTCTGTTTTATTTCTTGTTTAGAAAAATCAAAAATCCAAAAATATTTTTTTCTGTTTTAATTTGTGTGCTAAGTTTTCTTTTAGTTTTTTTTTTATCTTGAAAAGTGATTTCAGGTATAGATAAGACTCATGGAGTTTGTGTTGAATATTTCTGAGCCAAACCCTCATCCGTGAGCATCGAAGAATTCACATTCGAAGGAGCAAGAAATGAAGATTATTCTTTCGACATTCAATCCTTCAACCCCAGAAGAAAGGTCAAGCTGACTTGAAGATTATGTGACGGATTGCATTGAAGCCTCCTCAATCAGTCTGATGCTATCTTTGTACCTGCTAAAGTGATCCAAAAGATTAGTTCTCTCTGATGTTCTCTCTGAAGATTCTCAAGCTGAAAGCGTTATCTTTCAAGAATCAGTACAAGAAGCCTCCTCACCCAATGTGCGTTCAATGCCAAATTCTGAAGAAAACCTCAAGTGCTCAAGATGAAGTCATTCACTGAAGATTAATATGTTCATCCTGATGCTGTGAAGAAATCGAAGGTTAAAGCTGAAGCAAAGCTCCCATTGAAGATTGACAAGAAGAGCTAGCTACCTTTTAGGGGGAGCTTGTTGGGTCATTTAAGAGAAGAAAGCTATAAACCAAGGGGGAGATTGTTGGGTCAAAATATGGTTTATACTTTACTTTTCTGGGCAATTGTATTTTTCTGTAATAATTATGAATTTATGTTCTAGTTTACGGCTGAGTTTACGACTGTAAACACCTTACGGCCGTAAACTCATTTACGGCCCATTTGCTTCCAGCCCATGTTCCCCTAGTATAAATATAGGTATTAGGGTGTGAGGAATAGATTTATGAACCCTAGAGAGTTGACGGTCAGAGAGAGAGAAAGGAACGGTTGTGTGTGTGAATCTTGTGTAAGGAACTTAATTCATATTATCAATACATTCAAGATTCATATTATTCTTCTTCTCCTTCTCTTCTATTTGATCTGACATCATCCATTTGATTGAGATTCCACACCATCAAATGGATCTGATTGATACACGGGCAAATTAGGGACTTACATATATATATATATATATATATATATATATATATATATATATATATATATGAATTTCATGTTGGAATGGCTTCACATAAGGAAATTCTATATATGAGTCCATTATTTGTGTTCTAAATTTCGATTATGATTACGACATCCCCTTTCATAATCTGAATTATGAGAACTTGGCAAATAGAAATGGAAATGTTATAGCAAAAGAATGGTTTAGTCTTTATGTGAGACATCATGAATCGTGTCCCATATACTTCGGATATAGGATCGATTACATGTGCTATATTCATCCTTTCTAAAATTTTCCAAATGCCTGGGGCATTAAGAAGGGAAAAGGTCTAGAATTGGATATGACTAAAAGGATTAAGTAATTGTCGAGGACAATCTAAGGTTTATCAAAAATTGGTTTCTCAAGAATAGTTGGAAGTATAATGTTAATTCTGGAAGGACCGTATTGACATAATCTGTAAGGAGGCGACTCTTGTTCAGAAGTGATAGTCAAAATGGAATATGGAAATGTTTCAAAGATAGAAATTATTCAATC
Organism: Lactuca saligna; assembly: GCF_052625555.1. Taxonomy (NCBI): domain Eukaryota; kingdom Viridiplantae; phylum Streptophyta; class Magnoliopsida; order Asterales; family Asteraceae; genus Lactuca; species Lactuca saligna. Next base: position 301,961,236 of record NC_136420.1, on the reverse strand, counting down.
TGTGTAAGATTAGGAAACTTAATGCAAGAAGGATGTTTCCAAGGAGCTGATCTCCTTTGGAATGCTCTGTAATGATTGTTGTCAAGTCTTTTTGATTTTGTGCATAATCATTACAAGAGGATCAATGCATATAAGTCTAGAATCTAACAGATTTCAGTAAATGGCATGATTTTGGAATTCTTGCATTTGCAGTAAGGATTTCGGACAGTGAAAGAGAATCGTTGAAGGTATGGTCAATTGATCTAGTTCACAATATAAAGATCATAGACAAACATAGTATGCATACTTGGTGTATGGCATGACTAGTGTTTAGAAAACATAGTGTACATGCTTGGAGCATGGGACAACTATTGTTCTAAATTCAAGAATAAAGTTGATAGCTGAAACAGTATACAATGAATAATGTGTAATCATATGGTGATAAATAAAAGGTGTTTTATTTATGTTCATAGGTTTTGATACCATATTGGATTTAAGTATTATTGTGTTTCACTTTGCATGTTTTAACTTCCAGAATAACTAGGTCGTTCTTCCTTATTGACTAAGTTATTCAAACTATCCATAGTCGATCATATATTGGAAGTAGATATGAATCAAGACTGTCATGGGTTGGCTTGTAGAGGTCTAAGATGTTGGACAAAGGGCTACAACACTCATGAGTGCTCATAAGTTATGAGTATTGAAATCAACCCGCACTCATTGGAATCACTTCATGGATTTTATCACGAGTGATCATGAGACGATAATATCTTATATTCTTGAAACCTAGAGATATGAGTTGTTACCATGAGTTGGTTGTACATTGATTACACGAAAATGCATTTAGTAACTCGATGTTATAAAACATGCCTTTGTGTATGATTCAACAAGTAGTAGAACAAGCCATATGATTCGAAGTTTATCCATTCCTTTTACCTTTGGGATAAAAACGATATCTGTGGGCCCCTTGATGGTTTGGTGATGACAAATGTGAGTGCTCGGTCGGGCCTAGACTGATTTGATTTGTTTAATTAGTCAGTCGTCATAAATCGGAAATCAGGAAACAACAAATGGATAGAGAGAATGATTATAATCCATGTCTCAGTCCATATGATATCTAGAATGGAGGAATATATGATCCCTTATCTTATGGACAAGTCATTGACAAAGGTCAGAGTTCATCTACAAGGTCAGAGTTCGACAAAAGCTTTTGAGAGCTACGAAGGGGAGGTCAGCTCCCAGATAGACTAGTCTGTATCCGGTTGAGAGGACCGAAGGGGTAGGTCGGGCACCCAGATATGCCTGACAATATATATATGTTATGTGATTGTATGGTATGTGGTATGTTGGGGGAGCTCTAAGCTTCGTGCTTATAGTTTTCAGTTTTGGTTTCAGGTACCTCTTCTTCAAAGGGGAAAGAGTTGGCGCGGTAGCGGCCCATCACACACATGCTCCGTATTCTGTACCATGAGATCTTCCTGGGAATTTGTACTTTGACATTATTATGTTTTATGAAAATGTTTTTCCATACATGCGATATCTTTATAAAATGTTATGATCGGTAAACGTTTTATTTCGAATGTTTCGCTAAGTATATGTTTTCAAAATGAAATTTTTGGCTCGTATTTTTGGGTTGTTACAAGTTGGTATCAGAGCCCTGGTTTGAGGGATTCGAACACACCTTCGGGGTGTTTGAATTTAAATCGAGGGATTAAAAGATTTTGGAAAAAGAAAATGTTTTCTAAAAAGGCTAGTAAAGGGTTCTAAGAAAGAACGAAGTGTGTGATGTGCGTGACCGGCCAAGCTCAAGCAAGTATTCCCCAAAGTACCCATACAAGCTTATGTTATGCTTATCAGTTTCAGTAGAACAACATGCTAGAATAGGACTAAGGATCTAGGAGTGATGCCTTATGTGCCTGCTTAATGTGCTTCAGTGTGTGAAAAGTTGCATGCTAGAATTGAGTAGATAGCAGTAGGATGGCCTATTTAGGTTATGCCTGATAATGCGATTTTAGCATTGTATGCTAGTTCAGTTTTCTCTACGAGGATAGAGTTGCTTGAGATTGTTTTATTTATGTCCAAATGCTGTCTGCTTTGTGCTATGTGGGCTTTGAAGTGATGGGAGTTAGCTGTTAGGTGAATACGTTAAAGTCACATGTGATCAGGGTTGAATAATCTCAGAGTGTTGGATTTGACCCTATTGTGTAGCTCTTGTTTGAGTCCTAACCGTTGTAGGGATGAGTCCCTTACTCGAAGGATTATCCGAGCCTCGTCACATGTGATTGTATTCAGGTAACAGCTAATTGGCATCACCAAGAGGCCTTCAGCAGCTGAGGACTGGGTTGGGTGGAGTTAGAGGTTTCCTAGGGTAAGCCTAGGATAAGAGTAGCAGTGATCAGCGGTAGTGAAAGGGACTTGGGGGAGTCAAGGCAGTCCTTGGAGAAGGTACGGATAGATGTGGAAGGTAGTATGGGATCCGTACCCGAATCTTGGAAGGCCAAGATAAGTGTAACACTGTAAATTTCCAAACAATTTTTTGTATTTATAAAAACATAATTCATTTGTAAATCATAAAAACATCATTGTTTGAAACTCAATTTATAACATATAAAAATATCCCAAGATCTCGTATCATAAAAATCCCGTGTGTGTACTGATCAAGCCGACGCCTTCCCGTGATCCTCACTAGTACCTGAAACACATAACACAAAACACTGTAAGCACAAAGCTTAGTGAGTTCCCCAAAATACCACATATAACACATATTAGCCACTCGAGGCTATAACTCTATGGGTCCATACACCCAAACTCTGTGAACCCTCAGGTTCTAACTCTGGAAGCATGCACAACATAAATCACATAGAAGAATGCAATGCAACAAACAATATATATAAAACACTGTATCACATAACTCTATTTACCTACTCAAGGTAAAGTATAGTGAGAAGACTCACCTCGCGTATCTCGGAAACTCGTAAATCCCTGAAATTACTAGTGCTCGATCTCCCGAGTTATAGTCATCCTATAACACAATACATCTCTAATTAACACTTTCCCAACTAAGGTTGACTAACCCTATCAAGTCAATACCGGTCAACTCTGGTCAATAGTCAACGGTCAACCCCAACTCGCCGAGTCTCTATGGGGACCCGATTCCTCTGAGTCCCTTCCGACTCACCGAGTCACTCACCCAATTCGGTTACTCAACCCCTAGTTCGAAATCCCTGAAGAACCTGCACCAACTCGTCTAGTCTGCCAATGGACTCGGCGAGTGCATTCCATGCATAACCCCAAACGACCTTCTGAGGTCAGATCTGCTCCACTAACTCATATATCCAGTCCTTCCAAGCTTATTTATCACGTAAAGTTCATGTCTTGGTGCTCATATCACACCTAATGACTCATAAATGGTGTTTTGACCTCAAACACAAAGATCCCAAACCAAAACCTCCATGGATTCATAAAAAGCTTGGACAAAGGGACACTCTATACCTCCAAGGGTCCAGATCCAGAACCTAACTCACTTAAGGGACCATGGGAGCACTAGATCTAACCACAAAAGGGCTCAATAAACCCTAAATCAACATGAACATCACCTCAATAGAAAATGGTTCGAAAATAGTACCTCAAATGTAATGTTATGGACCTTAGATCTTCAGGAAGTTAGCCTTCTTGCTTCCTCTTGGATAAAGCTTCATTTCCCTTGCTAGACAACACCTCCAAGGTTGATAATGGCTCCTTCTCTCACAGCAAACGCTCAAGTGCACTAGGGTTTCGCTCTGGGGGCTGGTGAGCACAAATGACGGCCATAAGGCCTTTTAAATAGGCCCCAAACCCGAGAAATTAGGGTTTCATTAAATAGCACGGACTCGCCGAGTCAACCAATGCGACTCGTCGAGTCCGGTCATTAATCCGGATGAGAAATCGCGTCTCTACTCGGCGAGTCTATGCAAGAACTCGCCGAGTTCTTCCTCAAAACTCAAAATAAAAAGAATAAATATAATACCTGAAATTCCGGATGTTACAATTCTCCCCCACTTGAATCTGACTTCGCCCTCGAAGTCTCATCCCTGAAATAGCTCCGGATGCTGCACACGCATCTCACGCTCCGGTTCCCAAGTAAGCTCCGACCCTTTCCGATGCTGCCACTGGACCTGAACCAGAGGCACCTCCTTGTTCCTCAGAACGTTGATCTTCCGATCCACAATCGCAACTGGTCTCTCCACGTAGTTCAGGTTTGCATCCACCTGAATGTCCTCTAACGGCACTACCGCCGACTCATCGGCTATACACTTCCTCAACTGAGACACATGGAAGGTATTACGAATCCATTCCAATTCCGCAGGTAGCTCCAAGCGATACGCTACCTTGCCCACCCTCGCGATTACTCTGAACGACCCGATATACCGGGGCCCTAGCTTGCCCCTCTTCCTGAATCGCATCACTCCTTTCCAAGGAGATACCTTCAGGAGAACATAGTCACCGACCTGGAACTCAAGCTCGGATCATCGTCTATCCGCATAACTCTTCTGGCGGCTCTGAGCGGTCAACAATCTCTGTCTGACCCACTGTATCTGCTCTGTCGTCTGCAACACAATCTCTGTACTTCCCATCACACGCTGCCCTACTTCTCCGCAACAAATGGGGGTCCGACATGTCCTCCCATACAACAGCTCAAAGGGCGGAATACCAATGCTCGAATGATGGTTGTTGTTGTAGGAAAACTCCGCTAAGGGAAAATACGTGTCCCGGTTTCTGCTGAAATCTAGCACACATGCTCGAAGCATGTCCTCGAGCATCTGAATCGTCCGCTCACTCTGTCCGTCAGTCTGCGGGTGGTATGCGGTACTAAAATGCAACCTCGTACCCAACTCCTCATGGAATTCTTCCAAAATCTGGAAGTGAAACGCACATATCGATCGGAGACAATCGAAATTGGCACCCCATGTCGCGATACCACATCTCTCATGTACAATTCTGCCAACCTCTCAGTAGAAGAGCTCTCACTGATGGCAAGGAAGTGAGCGCTCTTCGTCAACCTGTCCACAAACACCCAAATTGCATCGACACCCCTAGCAGTTCTCGGTAACTTGGTGATAAAATCCATGGTGATCTGTTCCCACTTCCATTCGGGAACCTCCAACGGCTGCAACTTACCATGCGGTCTCTGGTGCTCGGCCTTAACCCTACGGCAGGTTAAGCACCTCTCAACAAACCACGCAACATCCCTCTTCATACAGGGCCACCAATACTCTCTCCTCATGTCTAAATACATCTTAGTGGCCCCAGGATGGATCGAGAATTTCGACCGATGAGCCTCTTCCATCAAAATGGTACGCGTTCCTCCAATAAACGGTACCCAAATCTGACCCTGGAATGTCATAAGTCCTCTGCTATCGGTCACGAACTCCGTCACCTGCCCGATAACTCGCTCTCTCTTGCGGTTCTCTGGTCTCACTGCCTCAGCCTGATCCCTTCTGATGGTGTCCAATACCGGAGTCGTCACTGTCAATCTCATACAAATATCTCGAATCGGGGCACCCTCTGTTCTACGACTCAGGGCGTCGGCCACCACATTAGCCTTGCCCGGGTGGTACAAGATCTCGCAATCATAATCCTTTACCATGTCCAACCATCTCCTCTGATGCATGTTCAGATTCTACTGATCCATCAAATACTTCAAACTCTTGTGATCTATGTATATCGTACACCGAACCCCATACAGGTAATGGTGCCAAATCTTGAGGGCGAACACCACAGCCCCCAACTCTAGATCGTGGGTGGGATATCTTGCCTCATGGGGCTTCAGCTGCCTCGATGCGTATGCGATCACATACCGCCTCTGCATCAACACCGCGCCCAACCCAGATATCGATGTGTCACAACACACCACGAAGTCCTCCAACCCCTCTGGAAGAGTCGACACCGGGGTTTCGCATAATCTCTAGCGAAGAGTCTCAAATGAGGCTTGCTGCTCTGGGCCCCAACTAAACACCACACCCTTCCAGGTTAATCTAGTGAGAGGAACAACAATCTTGGAGAACTCCCTGATGAACCTCTGATAATAGTCGGCCAACCCTAGAAAACTCCTGATCTCAGAAGGAGATTTCGGCACCTCCCAACCCATCACTGCCTCAATTTTGGCCGGGTCGACCAATATCCCTTTATGGTTAACGAGATGCCCTAGGAACTGGACCTCTCGTAACCAGAAATCACACTTGGAGAATTTGGCATAAAGCCTCTCCGATCTCAGAACTCCGAGGATCTCCCTCAAATGCTCCTCATGCGGCTCTCTATATCTCGAATATACCAAAATGTCATCGATGAATACGATCACCGACCGATCCAACATCAGACTGCACACTTGATTCATGAGATCCATGAACACTGTCGGGGCATTAATGATCCCGAAAGGCATCACCACAAACTTGTAATGCCCATAACGTGTCCTGAACGCTATCTTCTGGATGTCCTCATCTCGCATCCTTACCTGATGATATCCAGACCTCAAATCGATCTTGGAGAACCAAGATGCTCCCTGTAACTGATCGAACAAATCTTCGATCCTCGGCAACGGGTCACAGTTCTTGACAGTCATCTTGTTCAACTCCCAGTAATCAATGCACATCCGGTGTGAAACATCCTTCTTCTTGACAAAAAGGATAAGCGCTCCCCACGGTGAGCTGCTCGGCCGTATAAACCCCTTCCCCAGCAGCTCCTGAAGCTGCGAGGATAACTCCTGCATCTCTGGAGGTGCAAGGCGATAGGGCGCCTTGGCGATAGGTGCTGCCCCCGTAATCAAATCAATGCGAAACTACACCTGCCTCTCGGGAGGCACACGCGGTAACTCCTCAGGGAAAACATCCGGGAATTCACACACTATCGGGACCTCCTCAACCGCACTCGGTCTCCCTGCACCAACCCTCGTATCCAACACATACGCTACAAAACCGCTACAGCCCTGCTGTAGACTTTTCCTCTCTCTAGCAGCCGAACAAAACGCTGAATCTGGACGGGTAACCTCACCGTACACAGTAAGAACTCCCCCACTTGGGTCTCGTATAGTCACCAGCTGTCGCTCACAGTCGATAACTGTTCCAAATCTGCTCAACCAATCCATACCTATGATGACAAAGACGTCCCCCATCACAATTGGGACCAAATCAATAGGAAACTCTACACTGAAAATCTCGAGTACACATCCTCGAATCACCTCCGTGGCATATACTGCTCTCTCATCGGTGATGGAAACTCTCAGAGGTCGACTCAACGCCTCTCGACTAATGCTGATGTGCCGACTGAAAGCCAATGATACAAAAGATCGACTCGCACCCGAGTTAAATAACACCAAAGCAAGTACAGAATTCACAAGAAAAGTACCTACACATATCATAATATAAGCATAAAATCTTAAACATTAAATAATTACATGAAAGGATACATACCAACCACAACATCGGGTGCTGCGCGGACCTCCTCTGCGGTCAACTGGAAGGCTCTCCCTCGTGCCTTAGGCGCCTCGACCTTCACTGGCCGACTCTCGGTAGCTCTGATGGCGGCAGGGGCAGATCCCTGAGGTGCTCCCTAAGCTGATCCCCGTAACTGCAGACACTCTGCCTTCCGGTGTCCGGTCTGATTGTAATGGAAACACACTGCAAACCCCTTGGGGCAGTCCTTGGCCATATGCCCCTCCTTGCCACACTTGTAGCAAGATCCAGCTCTACAAACTCAATCATGACCCTTGCCGCACTTCCCACAAGTGCGGCCCTTCTGGCTCCCAGATCTGGGATCAGCAGGCTTGGCCCGCTTGGCTGCCGGCTGAGACTCTACCGGTCGCCGATCCCTCCCCTGAGACTCTGCCTCCTCCCTCGCCTAAGTCTCTAGCTCAATCTCCCTCTTCCGTGCATTTGCCTGAAGCTTGGAAAATGTCCGGTACGAGGAGTTCGCCACGAACTCCCGAATATCCCTCCGCAAAATACTCAAATAAAGGCTCATACGTGCCTGCTCAGATGACATGTGCTCAGGGCAGAACATCACCCTCTCATGAAACATCCTGGTGATAACTGTAACGGACTCTGTACCCTGCTTGAGGGTCAAAAACTCCTGTGCCAACCGATCCCGTTCGACCGGAGGAGCGTACTCATCACGAAACATGGTGGTGAACCTCTCCCAGGTCACCGCAGCAAGCTCTGCTAGAGAATAGTGTGCTGTCATGAACTTCCACCAGTCCTTCGCCCCCAGGCGAAGCTGGTTCAGCGCAAATCGAACCCTCAAGTGCTCCGGGCACGAGCATGTGTAGAAACAACCCTCAATATCAGACACCCATCTCATCGTTGCAATTGGATCCTGCGTCCCATCAAACTTTGGTGGCTTCGTGTTGCTAAACTCTCAGAATAGCAACGCATCACCACCCTGCGGCCTCGCAGCAGCAACAACTGCAGCGCTGCAATAGCAGCCTCAGAAAGAGAAGCATAACGCTCGTCAAAAGTCTCAATCAGCATGGTCTTATTAGACCTGAACATCTCTGGTATCTCTGTCCTGATGGCCGCAGCCACCTCCTCATGGATGATCTGGCGGATCTCCTCATCACTAGTCCCACTGCTCTCTGGCATAAGACGTGCCCTCACCATGATCTACCTATGAAATACAACATACGATATATTAGAAATTCACTTGAGTATACTCGCACTCGATAACTCATCCCTCCTTGATCCCTGGCATCCCAAAGATTCTTATTTGGACTGTACACCGCCTTGGTGTTTTCAGTAGTGCGGGCCCAATACTACTATCTGCACCGTATCAGTATACACCCCAAGTCCTCCTCTTCGGATCCCAAAACCCATGTACTCTACTATGCATAATCCACTCTCTAACAGATCTCTCATAAGCTCCTCGCTGCTACCTATTCACTCTCAAGTATCTCATAGCAGCTCACCTCTCCCTAGGCTAAGGCATCACAAATCAGGCCACTCTAGTCCTAATAGGAATACCTATCCCACTCTAGCAAGAGAATACATCATATCAATCTCATAAACATATAACATAAGGGTATTTTGGGAAATCACCGTTCGGGCGCTGACTGATCGTACACTCGTTTCTGCTCTGTGTTTCTCTAAAAATCTTTTACTTCTTTTAGAAAATTTGGTTCTCTTTTGAAAATATTTTCCAAATCCTCAGTTTGAGTTCAAATACTCCCGAAGGTGTACCCGAATCCTTTAAACAAAGGCTCTGATACCAACTTGTAACACCGTAAATTTCCAGACAATTTTTCGCATTTATAAAAACGTAATTCATTTGTAAATCATAAAAACATCATTGTTTGAAACTCAATTTATAACATATAAAAATATCCCAAGATCTCGTATCGTAAAAATCCCGTGTGTGTACTGATCAAGCCGGCGCCTTCCCGCGATCCTCACTGGTACCTGAAACATATAACACAAAACACTGTAAGCACAAAGCTTAGTGAGTTCCCCAAAATACCACATATAACACATATTAGCCACTCGAGGCTATAACTTTGTGGGTCCGTACACCCAAACTCTGTGAACCCTCAGGTTCTAACTCTGGAAGCATGCACAACATAAATCACATAGAAGAATGCAATGCAACAAACAATATATATAAAACACTGTATCACATAACTCTTTTTACCTACTCAAGGTAAAGTATAGTGAGAAGACTCACCTTGCGTATCTCGGTAACTCATAAATCCCTGAAATCACTAGTGCTCGTTCTCCCGAGTTATAGTCCTCCTATAACACAATACATCTCTAATTAACACTTTCCCAACTAAGGTTGACTAACCCTATCAAGTCAATACCGGTCAACTCTGGTCAATGGTCAACGGTCAACCCCAACTCACCGAGTCTGGCGTGGACTCACCGAGTCTTTATGGGGACCCGATTCCTCTGAGTCCTGTCCGACTCACCTAGTGACTCACCCAACTCTGTTACTCAACCCCTGGTTCAAAATCCCTGAACAACCCGCACTAACTCGTCTAGTCTGCCAATGGACTCGGCGAGTGCATTCCATGCACAACCCCAAACGACCTTCTGAGGTCAGATCTGCTCTACTAACTCATAGATCCAGTCCTTCCAAGCTTATTTATCACGTAAAGTTCATGTCTTGGTGCTCATATCACACCTAATGACTCATAAATGGTGTTTTGACCTCAAACACAAAGATCCCAAACCAAAACCTCCATGGATTCATCAAAAGCTTGGAGAAAGGGACACTCTAGACCTCCAAGGGTCCAGATCCATAACCTAACTCACTTAAGGGACCATGGGAGCACTAGATCTAGCCACAAAAGGGCTCAATAAACCCTAAATCAACATGAACATCACCTCAACAGAAAATGGTTCGAAAACAGTACCTCAAATGTGATGTTCTGGACCTTAGATCTTCAGGAAGTTAACCTTCTTGCTTCCTCTTGGCTAAAGCTTCCTTTCCCTTGCTAGACAACACCTCCAAGGTTGATAATGGCTCATTTTCTCACTCTAAATGCTCAAGTGCACTAGGGTTTCGCTCTAGGGGCTGGTGAGCACAAATGACGGCTCCTGCCCTGAGGGGTCGAAGGTGAGATATGCAGTAGGGTGTTTGAGGGATTGGGCTAGGAACTGGTGGGAGTCCGTTGGCGACTCGTTGGGAGCCTCGACTATCGAAGCTATGAGCTGGTCGGACTTCGTGACCAGGTTCAGGGCAGAGTTTGCGCCGGCTGTCGAGCTTCAGCAGCTGGCCAAGCAGTTCCTAGACATGAGACAGACGACGGAGACTGTGACGGAGATCACCGCCAAGTTCCGGGAGAGGGAATTGTTGGTGCCCCAGTACGCGGGTGACGAGGATATCAGGAGGACCCGCTATCATGATATGCTACGAGCTGATATTCGGGGGCATGTCAGTTTTTCAGCTTGCCCTACCCTGGAATCTATGATTGTCAGGGAAAGGGAGAGGGAGATAGATCTGGAGCACATCTGGAAGGGGAAGGCGGAGGAGGGGCATGTTATGGGGGCTTCGGGGAAGAAGCCCAAGGGATCCGATGTGGGGCCGAAAGGCCAACAGGGATGGGGCCGTTGCAGGAAATGCGGCAAGACGCACGAGGGAGCATGCAAGTTGGGATCGTCAGGTTGCTACAAGTGCGGCAAGTTAGGGAACTTTAGCAGGGATTGTACCGCCCCTGCACCTGTGATTCAGACGTTTGAGTTGCTGTGTTTCCACTGCAACCAGAGGGGCCACAAGTAGGCTAATTGCCCCTAGTTGACATCACCAGCGCCGGTTAAGGCGCCAGCTCCAGATACCCTGCGGATTATAGATGATCGGCAGGGCAAGGCAGAGGCTTCAGTGGTGAGGAGCTAGGCGTTTCAGCTGACTGCAGAAGAGGCATGCGCCGCACCCGATGTGGTGACAGGTATGATTCTTTCCCTCTACTTTATTTTTGTGATGTCATAATATTGATATGTGCTCCGTGTATATGCTTTAGGATCATTCCATGTGAATGGTATTCTTGTTCAGGTGTTGTTTGACTCGGTTGCCACCCGGTCATTTGTTTCCCTTGCGCTTAACAAGAGGTTTACTGAGTCTTCGGGCATGTTGGATTGCCCTTTAGAGGTAGAGATTGCCGACAATCGATCGGTGCAAGCGTCCGCAGTATTCAGGGATTGTGTCCTAAGGTTATTTGAGGAGCGCTTTTTGGTGGATTTAGTTCCCATTCCTTTGCGGGGGAACAAGGTGATTATAGGCATGGATTGGTTGAGCCTTAATGGGGCGGTGATAGATTGCGCACAGCAGCTAGTGCAGGTCAGGACCCCAAGCGGGGGAGAGTTGGTGATCCACGGTGAGAGGCCACAACGTGGACCTATAGTATGTTCAGCAGCGAGAGCTAGGCGCTACCTTCATCAAGGATGCGCGGGGTATGTCGCGTATGTTATGGATACCCGGGAGACGGGTAAGACGACTGTGAGCGAGGTTCCAGTGGTGCGAGACTACGCTGATGTGTTCCCGGAGGAGCTTTCTGGATTACCTCCGGAGCGTCAGTTGGAGTTCAGGATCGATCTAGTTCCTGGTGCGGCTCCAATAGCCAAGGCACCCTATCGGTTGGCTCCTCCCGAGATGCAGGAGTCGTCTACGCAGCTGAAGGAGCTGCTAGACAAGGGGTTTATTCGATCGAGCAATTCACCTTGGGGAGCCTTGATCCTGTTTGTAAGGAAGAAGGATGGGTCGCACCGGATGTGTATAGATTACCAGGAGCTGAATAAGGTAACGGTGAAGAATCGTTACCCACTCCCGAGGATTGATGACCTCTTTGATCAGTTACAGGGAGCATCTTGGTTCTCCAAGATAGATTTGCGTTCAGGTTATCATCAGATGAGGGTCCGAGAGGAGGATGTGCAGAAGACCGCGTTCCGGACGCGTTACGACCATTATGAGTTCGTGGTGATACCGTTTGGGCTCACCAATGCCCCTGCCGCGTTCATGGACCTCATGAACTGCATGTGCAGGCCGATGCTGGATTGGTCTGTGATAGTTTTCATTGATGACATCTTGGTTTATTCCAAGATACAGGAGGAACATGAGGAGCATCTGAGAGAGGTTTTGGAGATCATGAGGAGGGAGAGCTTGTACGTCAAGTTCTCCAAATGTGAGTTTTGGTTGCGCGAAGTTCAGTTTCTTGGGCACCTCGTCAACCAGAACGAGATTTCAGTAGACCCGACCAAGGTGGAGGCCGTGATGAGGTGGGAGGTTCGGAAGTCTCCATCTGAGATTCGAAGTTTCCTAGGATTAGCAGGCTACTATCGGAGGTTCATTCAGGATTTATCCAAGATAGTCGTACCCCTGACATGGTTGACTAGGAAGGCCGTGGTTTTTCGATGGGGGCCTGAGCAGCAGGCAGCATTAGAGATTCTAAGACAGAGATTGTGCGAAGCGGCAATCTTAGCCCTGCCCGAGGGCGTAGAGGATTTTGTGGATATTGTGATGCGTCCATCTTAGGTTTAGTCGCGGTATTGATGTAGAGGGGTCATGTCATTGCTTATGCCTCGAGGCAGCTGAAGCCTCACGAGGCGAACTACCCGACGCATGATTTAGAGTTGGGGGCGGTGGTCTTCGGCCTCAAGATATGGCGACATTACCTCTACGGGGTTCGATGTACCATTTCCACGGACTACAAGAGTTTGAGGTACCTCATGGATTAGCCGAATCTGAACATGAGGAAACGTCGGTGGTTGGGCGTGGTGAAGGATTATGATTGCGAGATCCTTTACCACCCGGGGAAGGCCAATGTGGTGGCCGATGCGCTTAGCCGCAAGGCGGCGCCGATCAGGGGAATTTGCATGAGGATGACTGTGGTGACTCCCCTATTGGAGCAGATTCGGGAGGCTTAACAGGAGGCTATGAAGGAGGAACATCAGAAGAGTGAGCGAATAGTGGGTCAAGTCACCTCCTTCGATTATGATAGCCGGGGGTTATTGACACTAGACCGTAGGGTGTGGGTGCCATATCATGGAGGCGTGCGCCAGATCTTGATGGAGGAGGCGCACAAATCCCGATTCTCTATTCATCCAGGGGCGACGAAGATGTATAGGGATCCTTGTCTAGACTATTGGTGACCCTGCATGAAACGGGACGTGGCATGGTACGTTGAGCAGTGTTTGACCAGCAGGAAGGTCAAGACCGAACATCAGAGACCGCACGACAAGATGCAACCGTTGGACATCCCGTTATGGAAAGGGGAGGATATTACGATGGATTTTATCACAAAGCTTCCTCGGATGGTGCGAGGAGTGGATTCGATTTGGGTCATCGTGGATCGATTGACCAAGAGCGCCCATTTTATTCTGATTCAGGAAAGTATCTCGGCCGAAAGGTTGGCCGATATCTACAATAGGGAGATAGTGACACGACACAGGGTGGCAGTGTCAGTGATATAAGATCGAGATGTGCGGTTCACTTCTAGGTTTTGGAAAAAGTTTCATGATGAGTTGGGCACTCGCCTGCACTTTAGCACCGCCTTTCACCCGCAGACGGATGGTCAGAGTGAGCGGACCATCCAGACTTTGGAGGATATGTTGCGGGCTTACGGGCTAGACTTCGGTGGTAGCTGGGATACCTATCTTCCCTTGGCTAAGTTCTCGTACAACAACAACTACCACACGAGTATTGACCGTCCTCCATTCGAGATGTTGTATGGTCGGAGGTGTAGGTCCCCGATATGTTGGGGTGAAGTTGGCCAGAGGGTCATAGGGAGCAATGAGGTGGTGCTCAAGACGGCCGAGAAAATCCAGTGGGTTTGGAGCAGGCTTCAGACTGCGCAGAGTCGGCAGAAAAGTTATGTCGACAAGCATTGATCGGACCTGGAGTTCCAGGTCAGGGATATGGTTCTCCTAAAAGTGTTTCCTTGGAAAGGCGTCATCCGATTCAGGAAGTGGGGCAAGTTGGGCCCGAGATACATTGGACCGTTCAGGGTTGTAGCCCGGGTGGGCATGGTGGCATCTAGGTTGGATCTGCCAGCCGAGCTCAGCCAGATCCACAACACCTTCCATGTCTCCCAGCTGCGGAGGTGCCTCGTGGATGACTCAGTGGTGGTGCCTTTGGAGGATATACAGGTTGATGATAGTCAGAATTACATTGAACGCCCAGTCGTAATCCTCGACCGAAAGTTGAAGGATCTAAGGAACAAGAGGGTGGAGCTAGTGAAAGTGCAATGGCAGCACCGCAAGGGTTCGGAATGGATTTGGGAGCCGGTGGAAGAAATGATGGAGCATTACCCCAAGTTGTTTCAGGATCGAACTGTAGACTTCGAGGACGAAGTCTAAAATAAGTGGGGGAGATTTGTAGCACCTGGTTCATGGTACGTAAAATTTATCTAAGAATTTGTCATTTTTGCCTTGGACTCGGCGAGTTGTAGGTCCGACTCGCGGAGTAGGGACGGGGTCCGGGAACACGTTTAAGTTGGCGACTCGGCGAGTTCATATTCTGGACTCGGCGAGTCACCGCTGTCTGTTGAAACCCTAAATTTCAAGGGTTTGCACCCTATTTAAACCCCTCATTTCCACCCCAAGCTCGCCCCCATTCACCCACAGAGCCCTATACTTCGTTTAAGCTTGTTCCTTGTGAGATTGAAGCATTTTGGTCTATTTTCTTGAAGATTTGGAGGGGGAAGCAGAGTCGATCAAGAAGAGAAGAAGGAGGCAGGCTTATTGGTGTTATATCAGTGATTTCCTTGAGGTATAACTCATTTTCCCTCTATTTTTATGCTTGTTGTCCCTTGTAGCTCCATGAAAGTCTTTCTTGAACCTTTTCCAAGCTTGTGCATGAAGTAGAATTCGTAATGGGTTGATTATCCGCTAGATCTAGTCATGTTTGAGCTCCAGAAGCTCAGATCTATAACCTTTATGGGAGTAAATTGCTTGAATATCATATATCTACCCTTTTGGTGCATTTTGAGCCCTAAAACTCTCATGGATGTTTATTTACAAGTAAAGTTGGAAACTTTACGTGTAAACCAGGCCCTAGGAACCTAGATCTATGAATGACATGGGCTGGATTCAAGCAAAATCGCGTGTATAGTATTTGCATGTGGCAGACTCAGCGAGTCGTTCATCTGACTCGGCAAGTTGGGTCACGAGTCTTAGGGTTTTCCCCCTTTTCGTGTTTGCGGGTTGGAGTAGTGAGTCATAGGGTGTGACTCAGTGGGTTGGAAGCCAGACTCACTCATGAAGTCACTCGACGAGTCAATGCCATGACTCGACGAGTTCATGGCAATCTTCTTGTCTCAAGAACAACTCGGCGAGTTGTTCATAGAACGCGGCGAGTCACAGCTTAGAGTGTTCTTCGGATGAAGGTGAACTCGGCGAGTTGTTCATACAACTCGGCGAGTAGGATGAAGGATTATTGGCCTTGGGTATAGAGAAAGGGACTCGGCGAGTTGGCAAGCCAACTCGGCGAGTCTGGTCAACTGGCAGTTGACTATGACTTGACTCATGACTTGTTAAGGGTAAATGGACAATTTACCCTGAAGGCGGTTAGCAGTATTTGACTAAGTGTTTGGTGGGAATTGTAGCCGGAGGATTTCCGGAGCAGCAGCAACAGACAGACCGTTCCCACACAGATCAGCAGCTACGAGGTGAGTTACCTTCCAGTAGCGGTGGGTCTAAGGCCACAATGGCGGCTCACCAGTAGGTTTGTATGATAGATGTTTGTCTCTGTGATATTCATCTAGGATTGCTACTACCTGTGATATGTTAATGTGCTAGTAAGATATGATGATATGTGCTAATGACAGTAGGGGGAGATAGTCCTCAGTATACCGGTCGATAGGGCCGAAGGGGCGGTCATGCCCAACCATGTTAGATAGATTATGTGATATATGTGTTACGTAGTAGTAGTAAGGGGTGAAATAGTCCCCAGTATCCGATCGAGAGGACCGAAGGGGAGGCCAGCTCCCAAATATGCTAGTCAGTATCCGATCGAGAGGACCGAAGGGGAGACCAGTAACTAGATTTGCTAGTCAGTATCCGGTCGAGAGGACCGAAGGGGAGGTCAGCTCCCAGATAAACTAGTCTGTATCCGGTTGAGAGGACCGAAGGGGTAGGTCAGGCACCTAGATATGCCTGACAATATATGTATGTTATGTGATTGTATGGTATGTGGTATGTTGGGGGAACTCACTAAGCTTCGTGCTTACAGTTTTCAGTTTTGGTTTCAGGTACCTCTTTTTCGAAGGGGAAAGAGCTGGCGCGGTAGCGGCCCATCATACACATGCTTCGTATTCTGTACCATGAGATCTTCTTGGGAATTTGTGCTTTGACATTATTATGCTTTATGAAAATGTTTTTCCAGACATGCGATATCTTTATAAAATGTTATGATCGGTAAACGTTTTATTTTGAATGTTTCGCTAAGTATATGTTTTCAAAATGAAAATTTTGGCT
The DNA here is from genome assembly GCF_052625555.1 of Lactuca saligna. Classification (NCBI taxonomy): domain Eukaryota; kingdom Viridiplantae; phylum Streptophyta; class Magnoliopsida; order Asterales; family Asteraceae; genus Lactuca; species Lactuca saligna. Next base: position 301,944,326 of record NC_136420.1, on the reverse strand, counting down.
CGTATTTTTGTGTTGTTACAGCGTAGGTAATAATAAGATCTACAACTTTTATTTTGACTCCGTCTGCTAATTATTGACCGATCTTAAATTTAACAGTAGAAGGAGATTAGACTGTTAAATGGCCGCGAAGAATTCGTAACCCCGTCATACGGACTCCGTTTTCATTTGTATTTTTATCATTGAGTTCCTATTAATGAGATCTTCAACTCTCATTTAGGTCGCGTAGGCCAAAAACCGCTCGAACTAAAATTCAAGTTTCGGGTCGTGCACTGCTATGCCAAATCTTAGAAAATTCATAACTTCCTCATACGAAGTCAGATTTGAGCGTTCTTTTTTTTTTGTATGTTCTTGTTTAATGTATACTACAACTTTTTTTAGATTAATAAGGCTAAAAAGTCATCCATCGTAAATTCAATATTTACGTCTCCCGGTGCCGTGCCGGTTTGGTCGTAAAACTTCGACGGGCCATAACTTCTTCATTATTACTCAGATTTCGGCGTTCTTTATATGTACGAAACCTTTGTAACATATACTACCACTTGTTTAAGCTTATTCCTTCTAAATAATCTTCTATAAAAACTCATTTTTGATGCTCATTGTCTCTAAATTGACTAGCCCGGATCTACGGGCGTTACACTTTGGGCCTTCTTGGATTTGGGCCCATATTGGGCCTAGGGTGTCATGTAGGAAATAGGCCATTATTGGGATTTTAGTGCTATTAAGTTTAGCCCTCGATTATTGGGCCAAGCAAAGGAAAGGTAAAATGTTCTTTTACCCTGGGTGTTGGACAAATGAACTAGATTCCTGGTTATGGTTTATTGAACAATTATTAATTGGGGGTTTTATTTGATTGGTTAGTACGGGGATTCTCCGATTCAGCAGCCCGATCATCTGTTTGACTGACAACAGACTGAGGTGAGTTTGCTCACTATACTCTAGGACACTAGGATATGTTATGTGCTTTTAGTCTTTATGACTCCTGATGTATGTGTTGTATGCATGTGTGCCTATTTGCTACATGTATGTAGGGTGAACTAGATCCGGTATACCCTTGTGCTGACATACGAGTTGAAATAGACCCGGTGCGGTTTTGGGTCGACACATGAGTTGAAATAGACTCGAGAGTGAAATAGACCCGGCACAACCTTGAGCTGGCATGTATGTATGATATCCGGTTTTTGGGGAACTCACTAAACTTCGTGCTTACAGTTTTCAGTTTATGTTTCAGGTACTTCCGAGTCGAAAGGGAAGAGCTCGGGATGATCGCATCGCACACACCATGAATTTTCACTTATTTGACTCTGATGTGTATGGATGATTTTGAATACATTATGATATCCCTTTGGTTTTGATAAACACGTTTGGTTAATGTTTTATTTAATATAAAAACAATTTTTTTTGGTTTTGAGTTTTGGGATGTTACAGAGTGCCTCACAATGATTGAAGAGGTTTTTGATGGCAGATCATACTAGCAACATGATCGAATTTTGGTGATAGCCCATTGATTGTGTATATGGCAATGTTTTTCTCCAGGACTTCCGCATCCAAGTTTTCTAGAAAATCAGCAAGGGTTTGGACTTTGGTGCAGTATTTCGTGACAGTGGAGCTCCCCATAGTGATGTTGCAAAGTTTGGTACCTAGTTGCATCGCCTTTGAGTCTTTGTTGTCTCAAAAAAGGTTTTCGAGGTAGGACCATAATGCAAATGCATTTGGTTTTCTTTTTGATGACATTTGAAGAAGAGATGGGGAGAGGGTGCCATAGATCCACATCTTAACAATATTATCTATCCGTTTCCATTCTTCATCATCTGAAGTTGATGCATCCTTTGATTCTTTGAGATGATAGGCAACAACAAATCCATAACAATGCGTTTCAAAGAGCTCCCTCCAGGAGTCATAGTTCATGTGATCCAGGTCAAGTATGACAGGAATGAATGCACACATATTTGCTATTCCATATGGGTTTTCAATAATTGGAGTGACCTTAGGAGCCTCGCCTCCAGTCATGATGATATTATATATGAAAACTGAGATGAGATACAAAGAAGAAAGTATCCGACAAAGAGAGACTGGCGAGAGTAACAGTCGATGGAAGAGGTCGACGGCTGATAGAGAAAAAATAAGAGAGGGTAATTTAGGGCTTTCATACCATGAAGGCATAATATATTCCCATTCGTATCTCATCTCATTAAAACACTATAAATATGGTTACATGTAGGCCTTTACTGAATAATACGATAATAGACTTACAAAGATACAATCATAACTAATACTAATACACTAACAGGTACAAAATCCCTGCAACTATGGTACACGATTGTGAAATATATATTTTACAATACCTGTACAACTATCATATAAGTTAGTGAAATACATATTTCATGTTGTCGTTTTGTTAAGTAGAAAAAACACAAATGATAGTGTTTAAACTGGAAGGTGGTTGCCATTGCTGCCGTAGGATCCATATTCGATCATTGCTAGACGGATTGTTGTATCTCCTGACTTAATTTGTAAATTAAAGAATTCACACTTCAGTTTTGAGTATAACCATGCGACCTTAAGATTCCGTTTTAACACTTTTTACCCAAACTTTTAAGAGATTTTAGAAAAGTCCACAATGGTCCCTCAAGTATTCTATTTTATAACATTTTGTTGAGAAATTTGTTTAATGTCTTTGTTTTGAAATTTTGGAAAATATCATTAAATATATTTTTCCTAACTACATAATATAAGATGTTGAAAGTTTACTTTTAAACAACAAATTGGCATGTAAGTTTTATGTTATTGTTTTAACACAATTGCTAAATAAAAACACATTTTTTCAATATCGCTATAATTGTTAGGGAAAATGACTTAGGAGGGTAACTACCTTTTATCCATGTTCACATATTGGCAACTTCTTCTTTTTTGTACAAAATAAAGCAATTAACTTGTTTTAGCTGTTTAAATTACACCAATATTACCGATTAATACTTACTTTAACCGGTAACTCAAAGGGAAAATAACTTAGGAGGGTAATTACCTCTTATCCGTGTTCACATATTGGCAACTTCTTATTTTTTGTACATACGAAAGCAACTAACTTGTTTTAACTGTGTAACATCCCAAGAATCATGTACAAAAATTTTGTTTTTAATTTAATACTAAAACCATAATTGTCAAACCATTAATTTAATACTCCGGCATCGGGCCCCTGCCCGACATCAGGCCCAGTCTAGCATCGAGCCCTGCTTGGTATACAGATCTGTCTCTCTTAGGCCCCACTCACTAAACGCATGCAATCATATAACATGCTAACACATAAAGAAACATACTCTACCGTATCCCTGTCCTAAGAAACATACTCTGCTAATAATGAGATACAGAACTTCGTCCGTACTCAACTAGTTGCAGTCAGGGCTTCAGCAGTGCAAGGTGAGTCTCCTCACTGTGTGAATGGGTTTAAGGCCATAATGTCAGCCCATGTAGTCTATGAGTAGGAAGACCCAGGGGTTAGCCTTAGGCATTGTATGCTAGTATGTTATTCCAGACCAAGGTCCGATGTCGGGCGGGTGCCCGAGGAATGTTTGCATGTTAGATTATACTTGTTGTCTGTGTGATACTTGTATATGCCTGGTAAGGAGGTGAGTATGGGCGAGGTCCCATATCTCATCACTAGCTGAGTACGAACGATGTTCCGTATCTTATTATTAGCAGAATATGTTTCTTAGGACAGGGATATAGTAGAGTATGTTTCTTTATGTGTTAGCATGTTATATGATTGTATGTGTTTAGCGGGCGGGGCCCGGAGACAGGCGGGGCCTAAGAGAGACAAACCTGTATACCGAGTGAGGCTCGATGCCAAGCAGGGCCTGATGCCGGGTGGGGCCTGATGTCGGAGTATTAAATTAATGGTTTGACAATTATGGTTCTAGTATTAAATTAAAAACAAAATTTTTGGTCATGATTTTTGGGATGTTACACAGTTAAAACAAGTTAGTTGCTTTCTTATGTATAAAAAATAAGAAGTTGCCAACATGTGAACACGGATAAGAGGTAGTTACCCTCTTAAGTCATTTTCACTTTGAGTTACCGGTTAAAACATGTATTACCCGATAATATTGGTGTAATTTAAACAGTTAAAACAAGTTAGTTGATTTATTATGTACAAAAAAGAAGTAGTTGCCAATATGTGAACACGAATAAATGATAGTTACCCTCCTAAGTCATTTTCCCATTTTCCCTAATTGTTATTCAGAGAGGTATCAATACCTTGGAGTGTATTAAAAGGAGTACAAAATCTTTTGGATAAAAACATTATAAAAAGATATTACTAGTTTGATCGAGCGGTACATACGACTACTTGAACACATTATGGAGTTTTTTTTGGGATGGTTGTGTTAGGAAATTTTTGATGGAATGTAGAGTACACTTAGCATAACAAACTTCGATTAGGCCTTATCAATTACAAGATGAGTTTTGTGTGATGTGGTTATTGCATAGAAAATGTTTATTTTATAAAATATGGTTTATATGCAGTTTTTATTTATTTATTTCAAGCAGGTTTTATGATAAATATAATTGTATGATGGTATTATTTTGCCTGTCATATAATATGATGAGTTATAACTCTTTTTGAAAATAAATTTTTATTTCATTAATTTTGAGTTGTACAACTCATGTTAAATAGTTTTATTTTATATCGATCCATAATGGTTTTCATCACTTACAAAACAATTTTATACTAGCCACATTATCATTAAAAAGTAGTTAAACACTCTAAAACTAGAACTCCTTATATAATGCTCAAGGAGGGGAAGCCCTAACTATCATATATGTATAGCGTTCTTGATTTTCTTTCAAAAATTAGTCCTTGAAGAGTAATGAGAGCATGACTCAACAAAATGTTAGAAGCAGTACATCATAAACATATGCTACGTTAAGAAATTTTTTCAAAAAATTTAAACTGCACCGGAAAATTTGATAAGTAACATGGGTTTACCGTGGAACCTATTGGGTTCGGAGAGAGACATGTAGAAGATATGATGTATAACCTATTGACCTATATTCAAATCTTGGCACCACTCGGTCCTTGTGGCCATGGAGGTTCGCCTGTAGTGACTCCAGTGCATGAGAGAAAGCCTCATGTTTGCAGCAGAGGATCAGTCAGTGCGTGAAAACTGACCCGGAAACCCTCGTTATAGAAGTTCCCTTTCAAAAAAAAACATATATATAGAAGCATATATAATTGTGTGAAGCCGATGCCAGATTGGAACACAAATATATAATGCCCAAAAAAGTGTTTTAAGTCAATCACCAACTTACATATATGAATCATGTAGCTCAAACACCCTTAATAGACCAAAAATTATCTCACTAACAATAAAATATATACCATAATCTTCCTAAAAGAATGATGTTAATGGCCTCGACCACGATGACTTGGACCAGAGTAAGCCCTTCTTCGTATCACTCTAATTCCAAATGAGAATCCCGAATCCCCACCTCCAACCAAATGATTTTGATCTTGAAAAAGTGGTCTATAGCCTTCCACCATGTATGTGGATATTAAAAATAAGTAGACAAAGAATACAAATACTATAAAGTGAAATCGAAGCAAATGTGGAACTTTTCTGAATAATGCAATATTTTCTCTCATAATTAGGGATTAATCAACTCTTGAAGCGACTAATTATGGGTTTATATGTGAGTTAGACATGAGAAGAGTCAAGAGGAAATATTGGAGATTGTCGAAAATTAAGGAACAAACTGCTGCCCGTTTTTAAGACTGTTTTGTCTGGCTCTCGTCGGCCCACAATTACTGGAGCAGACAAATTCCATGACCCCTTTTTACGTTATTTAAAATATATTGGATCAAGAGAATTCATTGTAGAATAGGGCCCATCAATGGATCTTAGATGAGTTTTTATTCTATAAAAGTATATTGGAGACAATTATAAAACATAACAAATTAAAATAACATCCAAGATTAATGATTTTCTAATACATCTAATTTATTAAAACATAATGTCATTATAATTGTCACAACTAAGTTTTAATGTTTTTCAACGTCCAATTTCTTTAGTTTGTTTCAATATTGTGAAATTTGGAGTCTCCTTTTCTCAATATTCGGTTATTGGGTTATAATATTTACATGGCTATTATGGTAATTTGTACGATTATGCGAATTCCTTGTGTTTCTTATTAATAGAGTAAATGGAAAAATAGTGTTCGTGGTATACAAAAATTTGGAGGTTAAATAAAAAATTTGAGTTTGTTCCTACTTTTCCCTCATATTTGGTTATTATTTCGGTACGATCTCACATACTAATTACCATTGTTAGAAATATGACCTTAAAGATTTATAAAATAAGCAATTTATTCTTACTTTTCATTTTCTTATGGACTTTTGACATGAAAGTCATTAAATTTGTCAAATTTTATCGGTTTTGTCCATGAAAACCTGTTATTACATGTAACAGGGGCAAAAATGAAAACCTGCTAAAAGCTGCTTTGCTAATGTAGGGTTCATCGTCCTTTATTTGAATAAACAAGAATATATTGTGGGTGAAAATACCTTATTGATTGTGTACTATACAAAGAGGCGGTATAAGACTATATTTAGAGACAAGATTCCTAGACAAAGGAAGCCCTATGGGCCCGTGGGCTAACTAGGCCAAAACTAATATATGCAATATTTACATTCTAACACTCCATCTCATGGTGGATCATAAATGTTAATCATGCCCATATTATTACAAATAGTAGAGATCCGAGAACCATGTAAAGATTTGGTGAAGACATCAGTTAGTTGAGTTCATGTTCGAACAAGGAGAGTAGAGATGGTTCCATCTTCTAGCTTTTCACGTGTGAAATGACAGCCTCTTTCAATATGCTTAGTCCTTTCATGAAACACGAGATTGTTTGCAATATGTATAGCTGCCTCATTATCACAATACAAGTTCAATAGTTTTGAGTGAGCAAAATGAAGTTCAGTTTGTAGATTTCGTACCCATATCAACTCGCATGTAGTCTGAGCCATAACCCGATATTCAGATTCAACACTTGACTGTGAAACGAAATTTTGTTTCTTACTTTTCCATGAAACTAGATTCCCTCCAACAAACACACAATAGCCTATACTAGACTGCATGGTTTGTAGGATTCCTACTGTAGTCAACATCTATAAACCCTTCGATAACAAGATGACTGCAATTTTGATATAGGATGCTATAACATCCCAAAACTTAAGACCAAAAATTTCATTTTAAATTAAACACTTACAAAACCAATTGTCTGAAAACGTCATAGACTCAACTCATATTAAAATCAATGTATCCATAGTCAAAACACGTCATGACAAAAACAATATCAGAGTATAAATCCCAAAGATCTCCTGTGCGGAAAATGTAGTGTGATGCGCTGCGATCATGCTGGCCCCTTTCCCTTCGAAGAGGAAGTACCTGAAAACAAAACTGTAAACCGTAAGCACAAAGCTTAGTGAGTTCCCCCATTATACCACATACCATACAATAATATACTGCCTAACATATCTGGGTGCTGGCCTACCATTTCGATATCTTTCAACCGGTAACTGCCTAGCATATCTGGCTATTGGCCTACCCCTTCGACCTCTTTGAACGGGTAACTGCCTAGCATATCTGGGTGCTGGCATACCCTTTCGGTCTCTTTCAACCTGTAACGGGGACTATTTCACCCTTACACTAATAAACATAAGTCACATACTGCCTAGCATATCTGGGTGCTGGCCTACCCCTTCAGTCTCTTTCAACCGGTAACGGGGACTATTTCACCCTTCTTACCACTATCACATAATATCATAACATACTAGCACATAAAGCATAACAAATAATGACATACCAGACAATTATCACGAAGATGATCATCTAAACTATAATCAACTACTAGTGGGCCGGCATTGGTGTATTCGACCAACTTCTACTGAAAGGTAACTCACGTCGCACTGTTGAAGTTCCCTCCAAGAATTCCTGTAGCACCTGGTTCCTGGTATGTAAATCTTATTTGAGTATTTTCCATTTTTAGCCTTGGACTTGGCGAGTCATAGGTCTGACTCGCCGAGTAGAGCCGGGACCCAGGACACGTTTTAAGTTGGAGACTCGGTGAATCCGTATCTTGGACTCGGCGAGTCACCGCTGTTGGATGAAACTCTAAGTTACAGGGGTTTGCACCCTATTTAAACTCTCATTCCGCCCCAATCTCGCCCCCATTCACCCTCAGAGCTCTATACCTTGTTCAAGAGTTGTTTTTTTTTGTGAGTTTGAAGAAATTGGTGTGCTCTCTTAAAGTTTTGGAGTGGGAAAAAGAGTAGATCAAGAAGAAGAAGAGGAGGTCAAACATCTTTGAGCTATCTCAGTGTGTTCCCTAAGGTATGACTCGATTTTCCCCTTGTTTTCATGCTTATAGTCCCTTATGGCTCCATTAAAGTCTTTCTTGAACCATTTCCAATCTTGTGTATGTTTGAGGGTTCTTAATAAGCTGAGTAACCTCTAGATCTAGGCAGGAGCTCAGATCTACTGCTTTTATGGATCCATGTTGCATGCAGACCTTAGATCTACTCTTTTGGTGCATTTTGAACCCTAAAACCCTCATGGATGGATATTTACACGTAAAGTTGGAAACTTTACGTGTTATTCGTGCTCTAGGAACTCAGATCTATGAATGGCATGGACTGTGTTATGTTTATGTGTTAGTGACAGTAGGGGGAGATAGTCCCCCAGAACACCGGTCGATAGGGCCGAAGTGGCGGTCATGCCCAACCATGCTAGATAGACTATGTGATATACGTGTTATGTGGTAGTAGTAGGGGGGCGAAATAGTCCCCAGTATCCGGTCGAGAGGACCGAAGGGGAGCCAGCACCCAGATATGCTAGGCAGTATCCGGTCGAGATGACCGAAGGGGAGCCAGCACCTAGATATGCTAGGCAGTATCTGGTCGAGAGGATCGAAGGGGAGGCCAGCACTCAGATATGCTAGGCAGTATTCGGTCGAGAGGACCGAAGGGGTAGGTCGGGCACCCAGATATGCCTGACAATTTATGTATGTTATGTGATTATGTGGTATGTGGTACAATGGGGGAACTCACTAAGCTTTGTGCTTACAGTTTACAATTTTGGTTTCAGGTACCTCTTCATCAAAGGGGAAGGAGCTGGCACGGTAGCGGCACATCATGCACACACACTGGTTTCCGCATTTATTAGATTTCTCTAGGATTTATACTATGATATTTCGATTGGTTATATGATTTGGCTTTTAGACATGGTTTACGTTATGATGAGGTTTGATCAAACAATGTTTTTAATTATTAACATTTTCTAAAGTAATGTTTTAAAACGAAATTTTTGGTCGTGAAAATTGGGTCGTTACAAGTTGGTATCAGAGCCCTGGTTTGAGGGATTCAGACACACCTTCGGGGGTGTTTGAACTCAAATCGAGGGGATTGAAAGATTTTGGAAAGAGAAAATGTTTTCTAAAAGGCTAAGTAAAGGGGTTTTAAGAAAGAACAAAGTGTGTGATGTGCGCGACCGGCCGAGCTCAAGTAAGTATTCCCCAATGTACCCATACAAGTTTATTTATGTTTATCAGTTTCTATAGAACAGCATGCTAGAATAGGACTAAGGATCTAGGAGTGATGCCTTATGTGCCTGCTTTATGTGCTTTAGTATATGAAAGAGTTGCATGCTAGGGTTGAGTAGACAGCAGTAGGGTAGCCTGTTTAGGTTATTCCTAATGGTACGAGTTTAGCATTGTATGCTAGTTCAGTTCTCTCTACGAGGATAAAGTTGCTTGAGATTGTTTTCCTTATGCCCAAATGTTGTTTGCTTTGTGCTATGTGGGCTTTGAAGTGATGGGAGTTAACTGTTAGGTGAATACGATAAAGTCACATGTGATCAGGGTTGAATAATCTCAGAGTGTTGGATTTGACTCTATTGCATAGCTCTTGTTTGAGTCCTAACCGTTGTAGAGATGAGTCCCTTACTCGAAGGATTATCCGAGCCTCATCACACGTGATTGTATTCAGGTAATAGTTAGTTGGCATCACCAAGAGGCCTTCAGCAGCTGAGGACTGGGTTGGGTGGAGTCGGAGGTTTCCTAGGGTAAGCTTAGGATAAAGAGTAGCAGTGATCAGCGGTAGTGGAAGGGACCTGGTTGAGTCATGGCGGACTTTGGGGAAGGTACGGATAGATGTGGAAGCTAGTATGGGCCCGTACTACTGGAAGCAGAGGATCCGTACCCGAACCGAGGAAGGCTAAGATAAGACCAGGGAACTTGTAGTGAGTGGGATCCCTCCAGGGTATCAGTATCGCTAACAGTTGTTATTTCTTTGTATTTCAGAATGGTGGTACTTTGCCCGAGGCCAGCTGTTGGCAGTTCAGGAGAGGGGTTGAGTTCGGGATCAGGTTCCGAGCCACTAGATGAGAGGCTGTGCGAGTTCATTGCGTCTGAGATCACTAGAGGTATCCTTGAGTCGACCCCCATTATCTTCGGGTCGATCAAGGAGGGGATATTGGAGATGATGGAGGATCTCCTCTGGGCATTTAGGAGCGACATGGCATCTGGCCAGTCAGGATCTTGCACGCTGTCCTTTAAGGACTTCAGGGGCAATGGTGCACCGGATTTCCACGGGGTGAAGGACCCCATTGTTGCCAAGCGGTGGATTGCAAACATCGAGTCTGCACAGTTGACTAGCTTTTGCCCCGAGGGGTTGAAGGTGAGGTATGCAGCAGGGTGTTTATGATATCGAGCTCGAGATTGGTGGGAGTCAGTGGGTGACTCTTTGGGAGCCTCAGCTATCGAGGCTATGACCTGGTCGGACTTTGTGACCAGGTTTAAGGCAGAGTTTGCGTCGGCTGTCGAGCTTCAGCAGCTGGCCAGGGAGTTCTTGGACATGAGACAGACGACGGAGACCGTGGCGGAGATCACCGCCAAGTTCCAGGAAAGGGCACTGTTGGTGCCCCAATATGCGGGCGATGAGGACATGAGGAGGACCCGCTATCATGACATGCTCCGGGCTGATATCCGGGAGCATGTTAGTTTTTCAGCTTGCCCCACCTTGGACTCCATGATTGCCAGGTCGAGGGAGAGGGAGATAGATTTGGAGCACATCCGGAAACGGAAGGCGGAGGAGGGACAACCAGGAGGGGCTTCAGGGAAGAAGCCCAAGGGATTAGATGTGGGGCCGAAAGGCCAATAGGGACAGGGCCGCTGCAGGAAATGCGGCAAGACGCATGAGGGGGCATGCAGGTTGGGATCATCAGGCTGCTACAAGTGCGGCAAGTCTGGGCACTTTAGCAGGGATTGCACTACTCCAGCAGCAGTTATTCAGACATCTGAGTTGCTGTGTTTCCACTGCAACCAGAGGGGCCACAAGAAGGCCAATTTCCCCCAGTTGACAGTTTCAGTGCCGGTAAAGGCGCAAGCTCCAGCGACCCTGTGGATCACAGATGGACGGCAGGGCAAGGCAGAGGCTCCAGTGGTGAGGAGCCGGGCATTTCTGCTGACCACCGAGGAGGCACGCGCAACACCCGATGTGGTGACGGGTATGATTCTTACCCTCTCGTTTATTTATATGATGTTATGATATTGATATGTGCTCGGTATATGTATATGTGTTAGGATCGTTCCATGTGAACGGTATCCCAGTTCAGGTGTTATTCGACTCGGGTGCATCCCGATCGTTTGTGTGCCTTGCTCTTAGCAAGAAGTTTCCTGAGTCTTCGGGCATGTTGGATTTCCCTTTAGAGGTAGAGATTGCCGATGCTCAATCGGTGCGAGCATCTGCAGTGTTCAGGGATTGTGTTTTGAGGTTATTTGAGGAGCGTTATCTGGTGGACATGGTTCCCATTCTGTTGCTCGGGAACAAGGTGATTATAGGTATGGATTGGTTGAGCCCCAATGGTAGTATGAAGGACTTGAACATTAGTTTGGAAGGAGAACTCATCGAGTCAACGCCTAACTCGACGAGTAGAAACAGAATCCAGGTCAGTCGATTGGACAGGAACTCGGCGAGTTGGTGAGCCAACTCGGCGAGTCGGGTCAACTGAAAGTTGACTCTGACTTTGAATTAGGGCATGATCAGGGGTAAAATGGTCATTTTACCCAAAGGAAAGTTAGCAGTATTTGACTAAGTGTTTGATGGGAATTACAACCGGAGGATTTCCGGAGTAGCAGCAACAGCAGACACACTATTCCCACACAGATCAGCAGCTACTACGAGGTGAGTTACCTTCCAGTAGCGGTGGGTCTAAGGCCACAATGTCGGCCCACCAGTAGGATATGTGTGATTAGGAGATTATCTTTGTGATATTCATCTAGGGTTGCTACTACCTGTGTTATGTTTATGTGTTAGTGACAGTAGGGGGATATAGTCCCCCAGAACACCGGTCGATAGGGCCGAAGGGGCGGCCATGCCCAGCCATGCTAGATAGACTATGTGATATACGTGTTATGTGGTAGTAGTAGGGGCGAAATAGTCCCCAGTATCCGGTCGAGAGGACCGAAGGGGAGCCAACACCCAGATATGCTAGGTAGTATCCGGTCGAGAGAACCGAAGGGGAGCCAGCACCCAGATATGCTAGGTAGTATCCGGTCGACAGGACCGAAGGGGAGGCCAGCACCCAGATATGCTAGGCAGTATCTGGTCGAGAGGACCGAAGGGGTAGGTTGGGCACCCAGATATACCTGACAATTTATGTATGTTATGTGATTATGTGGTATGTGGTACAATGGGGGAACTCACTAAGCTTTGTGCTTACAGTTTACAGTTTTGGTTTCAGGTACCTCTTCATCAATGGGGAAGGAGCTGGCACGGTAGCGGCACATCATGCACACACACTGGTTTCCGCATTTATTAGATTTCTCTGGGATTTATACTCTGATATTTCGATTGGTTGTATGATTTGGATTTTAGGCATGGTTTACGTTGTGATGAGGTTTGATCAAACAATGTTTTTAATTATTAACGTTTTGTAAAGTAATGTTTTAAAACAAAATTTTTGGACGTGAAAATTGGGTCGTTACAATTCCTTACTTGCTGCCCCGACAACTCCTCAAGTTATCAATACCAAAATATCACTCAATTAGTAATTGGTTTCTAATCTGTGATCTATAATCCATACTTGGGGTGAAATGACCGTTTCACCCCCGATCCATCAAGGCCCAAACTATAAATTCCATGAAAGCCCATCAATGGCCCAATTTTCCAAATTGGGCCCAAACCCTTACATGGGACTACCCTATAGAACCCATTATGTACTTCACAACCTCCAACGGTCAGCGTTGGTTAAAGCCACGTCAAGGTCAAAATCAACATCCAAGTCAAAGTCAAAGTCAACGCTCCAAGTTGACTAAACTCGTCGATTTGTCCTTCAAATCGGCAAGTTCCCATAAACCATAGAATCGTGATACTACGAATCAACTCATCGAGTTCTCCCTTAACTCGTTGAGTTCTTTCCTTCTCAACAGGATCGGGTCATAATCACATCAACTCGCCGAGTTCCTTTGTGAACTCGTCGAGTTCTTTAGTCTATTAACCATTCTTATTGCATTAAGCCATTTCTCTCGAATCCAACAGCTCCAAACCTCAGGTCGTTAGCATTATGATGCCTAAAAGGGTAAAGTTTCCAACTTTACCCTTAATAACAATCTACTAAGCTTAAAACTCAAAACCTAGTTTCTTTAAAGGTGGTCTTGATCCATTAGGCCCTAAACTCTTACTACAACCCTCTAACATACAGATCTGATGTCCCAAGGTGGAAAAATCACATAAAGTTTCCAACTTTACCTTCATACATGCTAGAAACACCCTTAAATGTCAATTTCTGGCTTCGCAATGGATATATTGCATGAATGGGAGATGGAGGCCATTAAAGTTTGAAACTTTAAGCCTCAATAAGTCATATAGGAGTCAGATCTATCCCATTAACCCTTGGAGCCCCTTCTCTTCGGACCATTTGATCAAAGCCCCAAAACTCAAGCTAAAACTTCAAGAAAAGAGATCTAGTAATCTATATGTCAAGGTGACGAATTTATACCTCAAAGATGCAACTCTTGATGAAAGGTTCCTGTATCTAGGGTCACTCCTCTAAGCTATGTGCTTCCCTCTTCAAGTCTCCTTCAAGAATCACCAACAAATACTCTTTATGAACTCACAACACTCAAAAATAGCCTTAGGGTCTCGAGGTTAGGGTCTTGGACGATGGAGGCTGGAAATGAGGCCAAACCCTAGAGCTTAAGTTATTTAAATAGGGTGCAAAGTCCTGATTTTAGGGTTTCCTAAAACCAGTCCAACTCGTCGAGTTGGTTTTCCAAAAACATTCGGCTTTGATTTCCCACACGTCGAGTTCTTCCTCGTGGACTCGATGAGTTGGCTTTCTAATTGTATGTTTTTCTTTCCTTAACTGGCCTTCTTGATTTCAGGTGTTATAAATCTCCCCCACTTAAACTAGACTTTATCCTCGAAGTCCACTGCAATTACCTATCCCGAAACCACTCACACGCTAAGCTCGCGACTCCCACTATTTGCCATGAACCACCTGATGTTTCCTACGAGTACCGAAATCTGCCCTCCTGAGAGTACAACCATCACCCCATGCAATCAAAGGATTCCCAAGGCAACCGAAACTCTTATCGTGGAAATAATACCCGAACCTTCAACCCTTGTAAACCACTACTACCTTCTGAGACCTGAAACCTACCATAATCTGGCTTCCCAACAGCTTGCCCGTGTTGAAACAACTCTTTATAAATCTCTCAACTGATAGCAAAACAACCATAACGCTTCCAACTCTGATCATACATCGGCCTATCCTGATATACTAAAACCATCCTTAGAGTAATTCTTCAAGCTTTGTGAAGACGACCTCTCAAATAAAACCAATCCTACTTCACTTGGAATCCAGAAACCTAAAGCCTCAATGGTTCGACTCCCTGTCAGACCTCTCATACCGAAATGCTACCAAGCTAACCTTATAGCGTCTCTCATCCCACAAAATGCTTTCAATCCCTGATCACATTATCATCTCGACGGAGACAAAGTCTCTAACCATATATCGCTAAAGAAAACTTAACTCGACAGGAGGCTCAGATAATCCTACGAGTAGAAGATTCATCCCTGCAATGGTTAGACTCAGATGAGAGCTGCACAACAGGGTCAAACCAATTACTTTGAGATTATTTAATCTTGCTGTGAGTGACCTGACATTACCTAACAATCAGTTACCCATCCATACATGAAATCCTAAAACACTAATACTGCCAAGCATATCTGGGTGTTAGCCTCCCCTTCAGTCTACTTTAACCAGATAATGTTGGATTAATGTCTAACTCCATAACTATAATTAGTAAGACTTGACCCGATCCGGCATGGTCCATTTGGGTTGCATGGCATCATGCATTTGGATAGACCATAATGATAGAAATAACACATACACCCCGTTCCCGAGTTGTAGCAGAGAAAAGAAGAGAAGAGAAAAGAAAGTAAGGAGAGAAAAGAAGAGAAGAGAAAGGAAAAGAAATTTGTGTTTTGTGTTCCCGAGTTGGAGAGAAATGGAAGGAAAGTTAAACATTTTGTTCTTTCTCTCCAAATCCTTCCAAATCGGAAGGAAAGTTAGGAGGGAAAGTGATCCCTCCATTTCCTTCCACTTCCCTCCTTTAATGAAACTCGGGAACACCAATTTCTCTTACTTTCCTCCCACTTCCACCCATTTCCTTTCTTTTCTCTCTTTAAATTGAACTCAGGAACGGGGTGTTAAGGATTATTAATATATTATAAGTTCTAATATATTAATAGGATTATTTAATTAGTATTGATCAAGAATTAATTTAGAATTAATTAAAGTGATCAAAATAAGACTAATTAAATATATGGGTTGATTGTGTAAATCATCCATACTTGTATAGTGGGCTAATGCTCCATGGATTATCAAGTTGGGCTAAAACCCATAGGATGATACATGGATGCTCCATGGTGTATTTGAACCCATGGATCAAAGGAAATTGAAGACCATGACCATTAGGGTTTACCTTAATTTTGACACTATATAAAGATCATATCATTGGGAAAAACGACCACTATAAGTGTGAGTGAAAGGGCTAGCCGATTTTCATGAAGTGTGGAATTCTCTCAAGTCTTTCCAAGTGCATATAATGTTGTGTGAACCATTTGAGGTGTCACACTTGGGGCACTAGGCACTCAAGCTTCATGAAGACATTCTACATCAAAGAGGTATGCATTCTATCTTGTTATATTCATTGTTTGGTATGCTAGATTAGGATAATACCTTGGAAAGTTCATATTTGCATGTATAATAGAGAAAACATAGATCCAAGGTATTTAGGGTTGCATGTACACTTAGGAGTGTTAGAATGCTCAAAACCCATCAGTGGTATTAGAGCCTAGGCTTGTTTTCTTATTATACTTGCAAAATTGTCTGAAAAATTGAGTTTTTATGTTGTTTGCTCAGCAGACTCACCGAGTCCAAGGCAAAATGCATCCAACTCGCCGAGTTTGTTCGTGCACTCGACGAGTTGGACCCCCAGACAACATATATTCGACTTTTTTTGGCTGGAATTGGACTAGGAACATACCCTAAGATGTTTATGGACTTATAAACTTGTTTTTGTAACAGCCTGGAATTTTCAGGTATTTATTTTGGACTTAATTATGGAAATTGTGAGTGGACTCGGCGAGTTAGAGCCCAGACTCGCCGAGTAGGATCACGGATTTGGGTGCGTGTTCGCGTCCAGACTCGACGAGTCTAAGAGTGGACTCGGCGAGTCCACGCTGTGTGATGAAACCCTAATTTCCGGGGTTTGCAGCCTATTTAAAGGGCCTTATGGCCGTCATTTGTGCTCACCCAACCCTTAGAGAGAAACCCTTGAGAGCTGGAATGTTTTGAGAGAGAGGGAGCTTTATTGACGTTGTGTGTGTGATCTAGCAAAGAAGGAGGAGGATCTAAGCAAGAGGAAGCAAAGGAGGCTGCTATTCAGTGGATTTGAAGCTTAGAGCATCGATCTAGAGGTATGAATTCGATCCATTTTCTGATTTGTGGAGCATAGGGAGATCTAGGGTTTGTTATGGACATTTATGGAATGATTTGATGCCAAATAGTCCCCTTTTTGTGTTGAGACTCTGGATCTGGATCCATAGAGGTCCAGAGAGCCTCCCTCTTCCAGCTTTATGTATAGTAATTGAGTTCATGGCCTTGAGATATTGAAATTGAGACAAAAACATCATTTAGGGTCATATAGAGATTGTATGTGCATCAAGATAGTGACTTTACGTGCTAAATAAGCTTGGAGGGACTGGATCTGTGGGTTAATGGACCGGATATGATCTCATGATCAAGTTTTAGTCATTGCATGGCACGGACTCGCCGAGTCCGAAGAACAGACTCGGCGAGTAGTATGAATGTTGCCCGATCATACAGCGTGTGGTCTTGCCGAGTCAGGAAGGGTTGACTTAGTGAGTCAGGGGGGGGGGGAATCAGAGTGGACAGGTGGACTGAGTCAAGTTGGACTCGCCGAGTTGTTCTTGAGACTCGGCGAGTTGAGTCGTGGTGGCCCCACAACTCATGCTAGGAGGGACTCGTCGTGTTAAGGGAATACTCGACGTGTCAAGGGAGGATTTCAGGAAATTAGTGTATACGCTTAGACTCGCCGAGTCGCTATATGCACTCGCCGAGTCCGGTCAAAGTTGACCGTTGACCGTTGAGTAGGGTTGACTTTTGTTGACTTATCAAGGAGTAACCAACCTTAGTTGGGGAAAGTGTTAATTAGAGTGGTATTGTGATTTAGGAGGACTATAGCTCGGGAGATCGAGCGCTAGTGATTTCAGGACTTACGACTTATCAAGATACGCGAGGTGAGTCTTCTCACTATACTTTACCTTGAGTAGGTTACCAAAGTTATGTGATAGAGTATTTGTATGCCATGTATGTTATGTGTTGTACTGCATTATTTCTATGTGATTTATGTTGTGCATGTTTACTGAGTTAGAACCTGAGGGTTCACAGAGTTTGGGTGCACGGAACCACAGAGTTATAGCCTCGAGTGGCTAATATGTGTTATCTGTGGTATTTTGGGGAACTCACTAAGCTTTGTGCTTACAGTGTTTGATGTTATTGTTTCAGGTACTAGTGATGACCGCGGGAAGGCGTCGGCTTGATCCGTACACACACGGAGTTTATACATTTGTGATTTTGGGATTTTGTATTGACTTGAATTGGATAATTAATATGGTTGTTTTATGAATGTTAAATGAATTATGTTTTACGAAAATTTGAAAATTTTGTTTGAAATTCACGGTGTTACAATTTGGTATCAGAGCCTTGGTTTGAGGGATTCGGGTACACCTTCGGGAGTATTTGAACTCAAACTGAGGATTTGGAAAAAAGTATTTTCAAAAGAAAACTTAACTTTTCTAAGAGTAAGATATTTTCTTGAAGAAACGTGTGTACGATCAGTCAGCGCCCGAACGGTGATTTCCCAAAATACCCTTATATTATATGTTATGGTGTAATCTCTTGTTAGCGTAGGCTATGTATTCTTATTAGGACTAGAGTGCCCTGATTTGTGATGCCTTAGCCTAGGGAGATGTGAGCTGCTATGAGATGCTTGAGAGCGAATAAGTAGCAGTGAGGAGCTTATGAGAGATCTGTTAGGGAGTGATAGAGTACTTGGAATTTGGGATCCGAAGAGGAAGATTTGGGGTGTGTACTGAGACAGTGTGGACAGTAGTATTGGGCCCATACTACTGAAAGCACCGGGGCGGTGCACGGTCCAAATAAGAATCTTTGGAATACCAAGAATCAAGGAGGGATGGATTGTCGAGTGTGAGTATGCTCGAGCGGATTCTAATTTATCGTATGTTGTATTTCAGAGGTTGATCATGGTGAGGACACGTCATATGCCGGAGGGTGTCGGGGCTAGTGATGAGGAGATTCGGCAGATCATTCATGAGGAGGTGGATGCGGTCATCAGAGCAGAGATACCAGAGATGTTCGGGTCTATTAAGACCGCACTGATCGAGACCTTTGACGAGCGTTATGCCGCTCTTTCTGAGGCTGCGGTTGCGGCGGCCATTGCAGCTGTTGCTGCTGCTAGGCCGCAGGGTGGTGACGCGTTGCTGTTTCGGGAGTTCAGCAACACGAAACCACCGGAGTTCGATGGGACCTAGGACCCGGTGGCGGCCATTAGATGGATTTCTAACATAGAGGGGTGTTTCTTCACTTGCTCATCCCCTGAGCATCTGAGAGTACGGTTCGCGCTGAACCAGCTTCCCTTGGGAGCGAAGGACTGGTGGAAGTTTGTCACAACACATTTTTCGCCTGTTGAGCTTGCGGCAGTGACCTGGGAGAGGTTCACTGCCATGTTCCAAGATGAGTATGTTCCCCAGGTGGAGCGGGAGCGGTTGGCCCAGGAGTTTCTGACCCTCAAGCAGGGTACTGAGTCTGTTACAATGATCACCATGATGTTTCATGAGAGGGCGATGTTTTGCCCTGAGCACGTGTCCACTGAGCAGGCACGTATGAGTCGATATTTGAGTATTTTGAGACGAGACATTCGGGAGTTCGTGGCGAACTCCTCGTACCGGACATTTGCTGAGCTTCAGGCAAATGCTCGGAAGAGAGAGATTGAGCTGGAGACCCAGGCTAGGGAGGAGGCTGAGTCTCAGGGGAGGGATCGGCGACTGGTACATTTCCAGCCGGCAGCCAAGCGGGCCAAGCCTGCTGATCCCAAATCAGGGAGCCAGAAGGGTCGCACTTGTGGAAAGTGTGGCAAGGGTCATGACGAAGTGTGTAGAGCGGGATCTTGCTACAAATGTGGCAAGGAGGGGCATATGGCCAAGGACTTCCCCAAGGGGTTTGCAGTATGTTTTCACTGCAACCAGACCAGACACCGGAAGGCGGAGTGTCCATAGTTGCGGGGGTCGGCTTAGGGAGCATCGTAGGGATCTGCCCCTGCCGCCATCAGAGGTACCGGGAGTGGGCCAGTGAAGGCCGAGGCGACGAGGGCACGGGGGAGAGCATTTCAGTTGACCGCAGAGGAGGTCCGCACAACGCCCGATGTCGTGGCTGGTATGTATTCTTTCGTGTATTTATCATAACGTTGAAATATTATGCTTATATTATGTTATGCGTAGGTACTTTTCTTGTGAATTCTATACCTGCCTTGATATTATTTGACTCGGGTGCGAGTCGGTCCTTTGTATCTTTGGCCTTTAGTCAGCACATCAGTATTAGTCGTGAGGCGCTGAGTCGGCCTCTAAGAGTTTCCATAGCTGACGAGAAGGCGATATATGCCACGGAGGTGATCCGTGGGTGTGTACTCGAGATTTTCGGTGTTGAGTTCCTGATTGATTTGGTTCCTATTTCCATGGGGGATGTTTGTGTCATCGTGGGCATGGACTAGTTGAGCAAGTTCGGTGTGGTTATCGATTGCGAATGACAGCTAGTGACCATACGAGACCCTAGTGGGGGAGTTCTTACAGTATACGGCGAGGGTACCCGTTCTGGATCAGCATTCTGTTCGGCCGCTAGGGTGAGACAGTGTTTACAGCAGGGCTGTAAGGGTTTTGTGGCATACGTGTTAGATACGTGGGTTGATTCCGGGAGGCCGAGGTCGGTGGAGGAGGTTCGTATTGTGCGGGAGTTTCCAGATGTTTTTCCGGAGGAGTTGCCGGGGGTACCTCCCGTGAGGCAAGTAGAGTTCAGTATTGATTTGGTCCTGGGGGCCGCGCCTATTGCTAAGGTGCCTTATCGTCTTGCACCTCCAGAGATGCAGGAGCTATCCTCGCAGCTTCAGGAGCTGCTGGGGAAAGGGTTTATTCGGCCGAGTAGCTCGCCGTGGGGAGCGCCCATTCTGTTTGTAAAGAAGAAGGACGGTTCACATCGAATGTGTATTGATTACCGAGAATTGAACAAGCTGACGGTCAAGAACCGTTACCCATTGCCGAGGATCGATGATTTGTTCGATCAGTTGGTTCTCCAAGATCGATTTGAGGTCTGGATACCATCAGGTGAGGGTACGAGATGAGGATGCCCAGAAGACAGCGTTTAGGACGTGTTATGGGCATTATGAGTTTGTGGTGATGCCTTTCGGGCTCACCAATGCCCCGACAGTGTTCATGGATCTCATGAACCGGGTATGCAGGCTGATGTTGGATCGGTCGGTGATCGTATTTATTGATGACATTCTGGTATATTTAAGATCTAGGGAGCAGCACGAGGAGCATTTGAGGGAGATCCTCGGAGTTCTGAGATCGGAGAGGCTTTATGCCAAATTCTCCAAGTGCGATTTCTGGTTGCGAGAGGTTCAGTTCCTTGGAGATCTTGTCAACCAGGATGGAATATTGGTTGATCCAGCCAAAGTGGAGGCAGTGATGAGTTGGGAGGTGCCGAGGTCACCCTCCGAGATCACGAGTTTTCTAGGGTTGGCCGGTTATTATTGGAGATTTATCAGGGATTTTTCTAAGATCGCAGTGCCGCTTACTAGGTTGACCCGAAAGGGTGTTGCTTTTTCATGGGGCCCCGAGCAGCAGGTCTCCTTTGAGACGCTTCGCCAAAGGTTATGCGAGGCCCCGGTGTTAGCCCTCTCGGAGGGAATGGAGGATTTTGTCGTATACTGCGATGCATCGATTTTGGGGTTGGGAGCGGTATTGATGTAGAGAGGGCATGTGATAGCGTATGCATCGAGGCAGTTGAAGCCTCATGAGTCGAGGTATCCCACCCATGACCTAGAGTTGGGGGCAGTTGCCACACCCCAAAACCGGAACGGCGGAAACGTTCTGGGGTGGATGACGTCATGTCAAGTATCACAACACATGCATTATAGTAATCAAAGTACAACAAAACATTGCATTAATAGTAATAGTTTTACAAGGTTACATTACAACAATTTAAAGTAATACAAGTAATAGAATAAATACAGCATAGTACAAAGCTATCTTCATCAACAGCTCCGGGGATGTACCTGTCTAATGCTAACCTGAGAATACAAGTTATTTGAAAAGCGAGTATCAGCATTTTTACAAATGCTGGTGAGTTCATAAGCATTTAGTGACATTTCATTTAAATAACTTAATAAAGTGATAGTTTAAGAGATTTCAGTGTATTAGAGTTCTTTCCAGAAAATCCTATATTTTCTTTAACAAAAGCAGCCTTCTACCAAGACTCGTCAGTGTAATGTGGTAAAAAGAAGTTTCCCTTAATTGCTATTATTATCAAAATACTGAATTTGATTATTAAAGAGAGCAAGAGACATCAGGGAATAACATATGCCTCAGCAGTGAGGACTGCTGGCTAAGGCAAAAAGAATCATAGACTCCAGGAGAGTATCGAATTAACGTCACGTCGGGATCAGTCTAACAAATGGAGACACAGACCCCAGAAGGTACCAGATGAAAGGTACAGCTGGTAAGGTCTAAAACAGTGAACGCAGACCGAAGACGATACCAAATGAAAGGTACATCTTGTAAGGTCAAAACAGTGAAGACAGACCACAGACGATACCAAATGAAAGGTACATCTTGAAAGGTCAAACAGTGATAACAGACCCCAGACGGTATCAAACGAAAGATACATCTTGTAAGGTCAAACAGAGATAACAGACCCCAGACGGTATCAAGTGAAAGATACATCTAGCAAGGTCAAAACAGTGTGACTCTGAAAAAGGTGACATCAGCATATAGTGTAAATCGCTTACGAAATACTGTTACCTTAAAACCATGAATTATAAGGCAACCCAGGATACTCGTAACCATACTGACTAGAGTACTAGATGCCCTACAAGCATCTATATAATGTGACATTTGTCACCCCTTGGCTTGGTAGGCTGTGGACTGTAGCTAGCAGTCAGGGTGCGGGGTTATCAATCCCGTATAGGCCTATACACACAATGTCCGCTCTCCCTACAGGAGACTTTGGTTACCAACTAGACGACGGAGAAGGCCGCGTCCCGAAGATGTATCCCAAATAGAGGATAGTGTGTTACTAGGAGGGAGTGGGTTTCTTATGTAAGTGTAGACTAGAGGTATAGACTCTTAACTGAATTGACTGAAGAAAACTCGTATGTCTATGCTCGTATACGTAATATATAACTAATGAATCAAACGACCTTCAGATGGACATCCGATCCCACCAGACCACATCTCAACGAAGAAAAGGAAATAGGGCGGACAAGCCTTCCTAAGTCCTTCAATCATTATTTATATACATCTATACAAGCATAAACATACATCTAACTACGCTTGAGTGTGTATCATACGGTGAAGTATAAGTGTACAGTGGAACATCTGAGTCGTGAAGTATAGGTGTACAGTGGAACATCTGAGTCGTGAAGTATAAGAGTACAGTGGAACATCTGAGTCGTGAAGTATAGGTGTACAGTGGAACATCTGATCCGTGATGTATAAGAGTACAGTGGAACATCTGAGTCGTGAAGTATACGTGTACCGTGTGGGATAATCGAACCATGAAGTATAAGCGTACCAAGTATAAGTGTATCACGAAGCAGAGACGACAATAAGTGATGTAAGAATGTCTATCAAGTATAAGTGGAGTAAAGTCTTTATCCAGTATAAGTGAAGGAGAAATCGTATCACTAAGTAAGAGCGTGAATAAGTATAAGCGTCATCAAGTATAAGCGACTACAGGTATAAGTGAAAGTGTTACCGAGTCAGAGTATAAAAATAAGTATAAGCGATACAGCAGTGTTTAACAAGTAAAAGTATACGTCAAAAAGGGAAATCTTTAATGAAAAGCCTTTATGTACAGAGAAAATCACAAATTGTATTCCTTTGTAAAATACGTTTAAAACCTTAGAGGATCTTTCATAAACCAATTTAGGATGAATTTGAATAAATCAGTATAAGTAAAAGTTATGAAACAGGTAAAAGTCATTTTAGTGTCCCACTCGGTAAAACAGTGTAAAGTGGTAAAATCTAGTGCATGCGGGTTATCAATCATATGCGATTGACATGATAACTGGCATGTTTAACTTGTATTCCCCCCTGTAAAACATTTAAAAGCATTTAAAAGGTTCATTCAGGGGTATGAACTCACCTGGTGTAAGTAGGTCCGACGAAAGTGCCGATTGGGCGTTCGGGGTCACGCAAGGATTTGAACACACACAAGGACCTATTTTAACATATGATAACATATGTTCACATACAATTAGCATATAATATACTCATTAAACAATTACACACACTCAAAGGAGTGGAAAACACTTTTGGTTGAGTGTTTGGGGTCCCGAGTAGCATTTACAGGTGCTAAGGGTCTCTTATCAGTTGTGGGACTTTGCTATATTCACATATCAAGTGTGTAAATGGATTTAAAACACCAACATGGACCAAACAAGGAGTCTACGGCCCAACCTAAGGGAGTTTACGGTCGTAAACTCCCAAGGTCCTATTCTTGGGTGTTTGATGCTTCTAGCTTGTTCATTGAATTATTCTAAGCATTTTTCCTAAAGGGCATGAGTGGATTTGAGGTTCCTAAGGGCCTTATAATGGAGTTTATGGCCTAAGGACAACTCCTAAAGGATTTTACGGCTGTAAACTCTAAATCATTGAGTTTGGTGATGTTTCAAGCCCCTAATGCCTTTCTAGTGATTTCTAATGAAGTTTGATGCTATTTTGGGTGATTAAAACCAACATTTGAGGGGGTTTTGGGGAGTTTACGGCCTAGATAAATGCTTGGGCCGTAAACTCCAAGAAATCCCTCATTTTCCTTGTGTTTAAGCCCTTAGATCCTTCCTAACATTTTATAGAGATAGCCTATGGTCATTTGGGGGACAAAAACGAACTTTTGGGCATGATTTAGGGTGTTTACGGCCTTGACCTTTTTCTGGGCCGTAAACTCCTTTCTTTAAATCATTTTGGAGTGTTTCAAGTGTCTAAACTCAAGAGGATAAGTCCCTAAATTATGTAATAAGCCCTAAGATGAGTTTGGTGCACATTTGGGACATTTTGACATGATTTTGAGGAGTTTACGGCCTAAGCTTGTGCTTGGGCCGTAAACTCTTGTTTGAGTCTTAAAATCATGCCTTTTAATGTTTAAACACTCCTAGGCTATATCCCCTAATTATTCCCAAGCTTATGGACAAGTTTAGAGGCATATTTGGCACCATTTTAGGGGTTTACGGCCCTAGAGTGTTCCTGGGCCGTAAACTCCTTATTCCATACCTTCTTGGATGATTTTTGGGCTATAAACATAAATCACTATGTTTAGAATAAGCTAGGGTAAGCGGACTTACAATTTGGAAGCGTTTGGTTGTGGTTTCGGGGCGAAAACGGGTCTAGAGAGAGAGTATAGAGAGAGTGTGTAAAAAGTCTTCAATAGACTCCACTCACCCTTATATAGGGTTTTGAGTCGGGGCACAGTGGAATTCTACCCGATACTGCCGTTAAACGGGGCTTTTGGTCGCACCCGATTTAGTGGTCGTAATAATAAAACTTGACATTTTCCAAATGAATGAAAATGTGTGTCCTGTGTTTTATTTCCTTTTTCACGACTTAACGACATGTAAACATACACAATTGAAATGTTTATTAACTTTGACGGCTTCTTATTAACGGAACTTTTGAACAGTGGAAAATTCCGTTAACGGTAACGGAGAAATGTAATGGGACAACTTGGGTTGTCACATCATCCCCCGTTAGAGGGAATTTCGTCCCGAAATTCAGATCTAGGCAAGGAAGTAGGTATGAATGGTCAAGTAGAGGTAAGAGAGTACTTCCTATGTGGTTGTCCTTGCATCTCCAAGTGATCTCTGGTCCGTGTTTGTCATTTCAACAGACCCTCGCGTACGGGATGCGGATTCCGTCTCGTGTAGCTAGTGGGTTCCAACTGGTGTATCTACAAGGTTAGGGTTCTCGATGGATTCTATCAAGATGAGTGAGGTACGAAGAGTTTTGTCGGGAATTCACGTATCAAGTCTAAGAAGTGAGTCGATCGAATGTGAACCTTGTGGTATATCCGAAAGTAGTAGCGGCCTGAAAAGGGTCGGACCATGTCTCCATGAGGATTCTCGGATGGTCCTAAGCTCTCGGAAAGGAGTAGAGCTTTTCAGTACTAAGAACATAGTGTGCTTCTATGGCAAGATCAACACTGGCGTGATCGCAATTATGAAGTTTCCTAACGTTCTCGCTTGTACTGGATGTGTAGTCCTTCAGGTTAGTCCTTAGGAAGCTCAGGTTGTCTTCGGTTTCGTGTTTTCTTTCAACTGGCTGATAGAGGCTTTCTAGATCGTCGAGTGAGTTGCGTGACTATGGTTATTGGTTTGCTATAGAGTGTCTATCTCGCGCTTGTGCAAAATGAACCTGCACTAACGAAGCTTGAGATACGGAAACCCTGAGGATCGAGGAGTTAGGGTTTCACTAGATGAACGTTGGACTATCTCGGGAGGTGGTTCTACTATCTCTGCGTGAGATAGTATTCGTGGAACACCTAACAGTCCAATGAATCTCCAAGACTGTGGTTTATTCTAGCGTGGAAAGTGCGTGCTCTTGCATAACCCTTCGACTAACACCAGGGCTGGTGTCAAGTCTATAATCTCTTCGGGATCAGGGTCACGAGGCTTAACGCAACTACGTTCGCACTTTACCAAGTATTCTTGGCTGCGAAGGTTATCCTGTGGTTCTCGGCATTCTAGTGTCCTCTTCGGAGAATGTATTCCATCGTTTACAGGGGGACGACGATTTCCTCCATGCAATAGGGTAGAGGATGATAGGCACCACTTGTCTATAACGAGGTGGACGAAGTGCCAGAGTAGTGCGGGCATATACTGCAACTACTCATCCGGAGATTCTGGGTTTTCTCGGTCTAGGTTAAATCTAGTGAGTATAGAGTCTTCTCACTCGGAACTTTTAAGAGTTCAACCCGTAGTGATTTTCTTGACTTCGGCTCCTATGTTATGGAATATGGTGAAGGTGTTTTGCTAAGAGGTCCGTGGTAGAGCTCATACTAAGCCTAACCGCAAATACCGTGTGTATGCGAGCAGTATACAGTTGAGGTCGGCGGGACGTTCAGCTGTGCGACTCCACCCCAAACCCACAACCCAACGAGGAACAGGGAATAGGGAGGAAACACACACCTTTAATCTTTTTGATCTCAATTATATGCCGCCCTTATGCATATACCTGATTATAGCGGTCAGTCTCATGAGTTCTATTCTCTAGGTTCACGAACCTAATGTGCGAGGTGCGAAGGGTCTCTCGGGGAAATTATACGAAGTATGCTTCAGTCGGATGTCGTCTTCTAGAGTATCTTGTAGTGTGTTTCACTTCGGTGTTCATCTGACTACGAGGGGTCGGTCAACAGTGTATGGTATCTTCCCTTGGGTGCTTCGGAAGGTTTGAGATAAGAGGGACGATTGACGGATTGTATTAAGATGGTTTATTTGTGTTAGGTTCAGGTTCGGAAGAACCTTTATTTGTCGATATGGCTATGGAGAAAGTTCTTTTTACACAACACTTAAGGATTTACACACGGTTGCACGAAATCAAACCATGATCAATAGAGTCGTCGAAGTTGGCACACTTCGACATGATATAAAGTGAAGATCGATAGAGTCATGTGCCGAACAGGCACACAAGTTCGAGGCGTCTCGGGTTTCGTCCTACGTATCACTACCACGGATACTTGGACCGATAGATTCGACGCGGAACTATAGAGAGTTCTAAGTGTTTCCGAATAGAGTATCTTTTCATGAACGGATTCTCACAAGGCGTTTCTGTAATCGCCTCACATATACTAGTCATGTACATTTAAGGTGGGGAGGACTGTTGACTGAGCGACCCCGCCCTAAATCCACAACCAAACGAGGAACAGGAGATGAGGCGGCATTCGCTCACTCTAGGTCTGTCCATCTTAAATATACATGACTGTAACGTATATGTTTAGCCACTATAGTTTTACCTAATAAATTTTAAATTTTATAACAGTGCTGCGACTTTCGCCTTGCTGGAAAGAATTTACATTGAATTAGTCTTTTAATGTATTTAGCTTTGTTATCTGAGATCGAGAGTCGTACCAAAAATCTACCGAGTTCCTTGACGTTTCTCCCTAAGCAGTAGTGTCAGGCTCCTTCTGTGTATTTGTCTTTTCCTTCGGTTGGGCAATCCTTCTTGAAGTGTCCGAACTCGCCACATAGGCGGCAAACCTGTGTGGCCGCCGCATTGGCGATTGATGCAATACGTTCCACCGGAGTTCTGCATACACGAGCAGTATGCCCCTTCATGTGGCACCTAGCACAATAGAGTTCTCGGCAGGCACCATGATGATGGTAGCTGCACCTGCTGCAGTGGGGAAGGTCTCCTAGATATGGTCTTCTTGGAGTCGGGAGGGACGGGTTGGCAGGGGTACAGACTGCCTCAGCTCGTTGTCCATCGGAAGGTCCTTGAGCCGAGGTACTTCCCTCCTCTATCTTGAGTTTCCTCTTTAGTGGGTTCGGTTGAGGTTCGTGGGTGACTGAGTATCGAAGTGTGGGTTGATGTTGTCCATTGTCAGGATTGGAATTTCCAATAGGCACCTTGCTAACATTGGCGTTGTTAGCATTTAGGTGAGCCATGACAGCTGCTATGGCTGCTGAAACTGCAGCTTGGAACGTAGCTTCATCAAATAGGAGAGTAGGTTTCTTGCTTGTGGATTGGTTACGCTTCTTCGGTGGCATGGTTTTTCCTACATGGAAAGGAATACAAGGTAATGAGAGACGATGGTTAACCCTGGACGTTTCTGTCCTGAACGTATTAGGCATAATATTTTTCCCGTGCCTCGGGTATTGGTTGTCTGAGTGTCGACCTACATCCCTATGATGTAGTCCTGGTAATCAAAGTGGGAGTATGAATATCAGAAAAAGGCCATAAGATGCGGGTCGCTCCTACTAAGTTACCTTTATACTGAGAAAGGTTTCACTCTCCGGCCTGGAGAGATTTGAGAACAGTTCGGAACGAAACTGCAGAAAGAGAGGCTCATGAGGGCTTATGGCTAAACAACCTCACAGAGGTGTGGGGATCCGCTCTAAGCGTATTACTGGCAACGGGAACAAGGCGATTTACCTAACACATAGCGTGAGCAGTGTAATCACTAACTCACTAAATTGTATTATTTTAAGGGTGTATTAGCGTGACGAACACGAGGAAAAGACAATTCTCGGGTTCCATGTACTGGCTCCCTCGGTCTGCCTCGTGTCTTTGACTGAAATCGGCGTTGGTTTCCTTCGGGTAGTTTCCTAGGATTCTCCTCTCGTATGGACATATTGAATTTCTACTCCGCCTTCCTTCTGACTCCGACTATGGGTGTCATCACTTCATGATGGATGACTGGGAATCTCCGAAGTTTAGGCGAATTCCCCACTTAAGTCCCTAAAAGAATATGGGCACTTGGTGCTTTCAATAGTCTCGACCCAGTTCATTTATTTCCGAACAGGAAATCTTCTAAATGAACTTCTTCGGGGTCGGAATCAACTCTTCTGTTATGCACTGAAGTGGTTAGGGTTTTCTACAGGGTTGGTGCGAGAATGGAAATGTCTAAAGAATCCTAATAGATTATTAACATTTCGCTGGATGATCCACATCGAGTCCTGCTACGATATACACAGGGTATACAAATCATATATAGCTTAGATCCGATAGGCCTTCGAATATGTGATACTACTCTAGAACCACATCCCAACGAGGAAAAGGAAATAGAGCGAAACCACACATTCTTAGCCTATGGGATCCTTATTATATATAACCTTGGAAGTATACCCTCTGTAGCTGTAGGTATATCAATAAGGATCTTTTAGTTCTCACACCAGGTTATCTATGTATTCTAAATACCCCTATGGTATTTTAATTCTTGTTTGTTTTCTCATCTTCTGAATGTCATTCTGGGATTAGTGTGAATCTTTTAGCGCTCTAAAATACTCCTATAGTATTTTAACTTTATGTTTGGCTCTAGCAAATCCTAGTTGGTAAGTTTCAAACCTGTTGCACACCACAATCACTCCTGAGCACACGTTCATCGCATCTCGAATAAAGGTAGTTGATCAGGTTACATTTATTCCAGCGTACGATTACATAACTGCCCAGATTTGTCTGTAGTGCTCAACATCCAAAGACTTTTATTCTTGTTCTTCTTGTGATACTTGTGTTCGAGTGCTTAGATTCCGGATGTTATTATACTTTGGTAAAATATGGTTATATTTTAAAGTATAATTCTTGGTCAGAGTGTTTTATCCCTTTTGTATTTATAGGCTGTATATCTTTTATGAATTGATATACTTAGCTCACTATAAACAATGCTCTGATACCAATCTGTCACACCCCAAAACCGGAACGGCGGAAACGTTCTGGGGTGGATGACGTCATGTCAAGTATCACAACACATGCATTATAGTAATCAAAGTACAACAAAACATTGCATTAATAGTAATAGTTTTACAAGGTTACATTACAACAATTTAAAGTAATACAAGTAATAGAATAAATATAGCATAGTACAAAGCTATCTTCATCAACAGCTCCGGGGATGTACCTGTCTAATGCTAACCTGAGAATACAAGTTATTTGAAAAGCGAGTATCAGCATTTTTACAAATGCTGGTGAGTTCATAAGCATTTAGTGACATTTCATTTAAATAACTTAATAAAGTGATAGTTTAAAAGATTTCAGTGTATTAGAGTTCTTTCCAGAAAATCCTATATTTTCTTTAACAAAAGCAGCCTTCTACCAAGACTGGTCAGTGTAATGTGGTAAAAAGAAGTTTCCCTTAATTGCTATTATTATCAAAATACTGAATTTGATTATTAAAGAGAGCAAGAGACATCAGGGAATAACATATGCCTCAGCAGTGAGGAATGCTGGCTAAGGCATAAAGAATCATAGACTCCAGGAGAGTATCGAATTAACGTCACGCCTGGTTCAATCTAACAAATGGAGACACAGACCCCAGAAGGTACCAGATGCAAGGTACAGCTGGTAAGGTCTAAAACAGTGAACGCAGACCGAAGACGATACCAAATGAAAGGTACATCTTGCAAGGTCAAAACAGTGAAGACAGACCACAGACGATACCAAATGAAAGGTACATCTTGAAAGGTCAAATAGTGATAACAGACCCTAGACGGTATCAAACGAAAGATACATCTTGTAAGGTCAAACAGAGATAACAGACCCCAGACAGTATCAAATGAAAGATACATCTAGCAAGGTCAAAACAGTGTGACTCTGAAAAAGGTGACATCAGCATACAGTGTAAATCGCTGACGAAATACTGTTACCTTAAAACCATGAATTATAAGGCAACCCAGGATACTCGTAACCATACTGACTAGAGTACTAGACGCCCTACAAGCATCTATATAATGTGACATTTGTCACCCCTTGGCTTGGTAGGCCGTGGACTGTAGCTAGCAGTCAGGGTGCGGGGTTGTCAATCCTGTATAGGCCTATACACACAATGTCCGCTCTCCCTACAGGAGACTCTGGTTACCAACTAGACGACGGAGAAGGCCGCGTCCCGAAGATGCATCCCAAATTGAGGATAGTGTGTTACTAGGAGGGAGTGGGTTTCTTATGTAAGTGTAGACTAGAGGTATAGACTCTTAAATGAATTGACTGAAGAAAACTCGTATGTCTATGCTCGTATACGTAATATATAACTAATCAATCGAATGACCTTCAGATGGACATCCGATCCCACCAGACCACATCTCAACGAAGAAAAGGAAATAGGGCGGACAAGCCTTCCAAAGTCCTTCAATCATTATTTATATACATCTATACAAGCATAAACATACATCTAACTACGCTTGAGTGTGTATCATACGGTGAAGTATAAGTGTACAGTGGAACATCTGAGTTGTGAAGTATAAGTGTACAGTGGAACATCTGAGTCGTGAAGTATAAGAGTACAGTGGAGCATCTGAGTCGTGAAGTATAAGTGTACAGTGGAACATCTGAGTCGTGAAGTATAAGAGTACAGTGGAACATCTGAGTCATGAAGTATACGTGTACCGTGTGGGATAATCGAACCATGAAGTATAAGCGTACCAAGTATAAGTGTGTCACGAAGCCGAGACGACAATAAGTGATGTAAGAATGTCTATCAAGTATAAGTGGAGTAAAGTCTTTATCCAGTATAAGTGAAGGAGAAATCGTATCACTAAGTAAGAGCGTGAATAAGTATAAGCATCATCAAGTATAAGCGACTATAGGTATAAGTGAAAGTGTTACCGAGTCAGAGTATAAAAATAAGTATAAGCGATACAGTAGTGTTTAAAAAGTAAAAGTATACGTCAAAAAGGGAAATCTTTAATGAAAAGCCTTTATGTACAGAGAAAATCACAAATTGTATTCCTTTGTAAAATACGTTTAAAACCTTAGAGGATCTTTCATAAACCAATTTAGGATGAATTTGAATAAATCAGTATAAGTAAAAGTTATGAAACAGGTAAAAGTCATTTTAGTGTCCCACTCGGTAAAACAGTGTAAAGTGGTAAAATCTAGTGCATGCGGGTTATCAATCATATGCGATTGACATGATAACTGGCATGTTTAACTTGTATTCCCCCCCCTGTAAAACATTTAAAAGCATTTAAAAGGTTTATTCAGGGGTATGAACTCACCTGGTGTAAGTAGGTCCGACGAAAGTGCCGATTGGGCGTTTGGGGTCACGCAAGGACTTGAACACACACAAGGACCTATTTTAACATATGATAACATATGTTCACATACAATTAGCATATAATATACTAATTAAACAATTACACACACTCAAAGGAGTGGAAAACACTTTTGGTTGAGTGTTTGGGGTCCCGGGTAGCATTTACGGGTGCTAAGGGTCTCTTATCAGTTGTGGGACTTTGCTATATTCACATATCAAGTGTGTAAATGGATTTAAAATACCAACATGGACCAAACAAGGAGTTTACGGCCCAACCTAAGGGAGTTTACGGCCGTAAACTCCCAAGGTCCTATTCTTGGGTGTTTGATGCTTCTGGCTTGTTCATTGAATTATTCTAAGCATTTTTCCTAAAGGGCATGAGTGGATTTGAGGTTCCTAAGGGCCTTATAATGGAGTTTACGGCCTAAGGACAACTCCTAAAGGAGTTTACGGCCGTAAACTCTAAATCATTGAGTTTGGTTATATTTCAAGCCCCTAATGCCTTTCTAGTGATTTCTAATGAAGTTTGATGCTATTTTGGGTGATTAAAACCAACATTTGAGGGGGTTTTGGGGAGTTTACGGCCTAGATAAATGCTTGGGCCGTAAACTCCAAGAAATCCCTCATTTTCCTTGTGTTTAAGCCCTTAGATCCTTCCTAACATTTTATAGAGATAGCCTATGGTCATTTGGGGGACAAAAACTAACTTTTGGGCATGATTTAGGGTGTTTACGGCCTTGAACTTTGTCTGGGCCGTAAAATCCTTTCTTTAAATCATTTTGGAGTGTTTCAAGTGTCTAAACTCAAGAGGATAAGTCCCTAAATTATGTAATAAGCCCTAGGATGAGTTTGGTGCACATTTGGGACATTTTGACATGATTTTGAGGAGTTTACGGCCTAAGCTTGTGCTTGGGCCGTAAACTCTTGTTTGAGTCCTAAAATCATGCCTTTTAATGTTTAAACACTCCTAGGCTATATCCCCTAATTATTCCCAAGCTTATGGACAAGTTTAGAGGCATGTTTGGCACCATTTTAGGGGTTTACGGCCCTAGAGTGTTCCTGGGCCGTAAACTCCTTATTCCATGCCTTCTTGGATGATTTTTGGGCTATAAACATAAATCACTATGTTTAGAATAAGCTAGGGTAAGCGGACTTACAATTTGGAAGCGTTTGGTTGTGGTTTTGGGGCGAAAACGGGTCTAGAGAGAGTATAGAGAGAGAGTGTAAAAAGTCTTCAATAGACTCCACTCACCCTTATATAGGGTTTTGAGTCGGGGCACAGTGGAATTCTACCCGATACTGCTGTTAAACGGGGCAACTTGGGTTGTCACAATAGTGGTGTTTTCCCTCAATATTTGGCGCCATTATTTGTATGGGGTTCGGTGTACGATTTACACGGACCATAAGAGTCTGAAGTATTTGATGGATCAGCCCAACCTGAATATGCGATAGAGGAGGTGGTTGGATGTGGTTAAGGATTATGATTGTGAGATTTTGTATCATCCGGGCAAGGCTAATGTGGTAGCCGACGCCCTGAGTTGTCGGGCAAAGAGTGCCCCGTTGCGAGGTGTATGTTTACGGTTGACCGTGATGACTCCGGTGTTGGACACCATTCGAGGAGCACAGGCTGAAGCAATGAGGTTGGAAAACCAGAAGAGAGAACGAGTTGTTGGTTTGATATCAGAATTTTTTACCGATGTTCGGGGGCTTATGACTTTCCAGGGGCGTATTTGGGTACCATTTGTGGGAGGTGCACGTGCCATTTTGATGGAAGAGGCTCATCGGTCGAAGTTCTCGATCCATCCCGAGGCCACTAAGATGTATCTGGATTTGAGGAAAGAGTATTGGTGACCCTGTATGAAGAGAGATGTTGCGTGGTTCGTTGAGAGGTGCTTAACCTGCCGTAAGGTTAAGGCCGAACATCGGAGACCGCATGGTAAGTTGCAGCCGTTGGAGATTCCCGAATGGAAGTGGGAACAGATCACCATGGATTTCATCACCAAATTGCCAAGGACTATTCGAGGAGTTGATGCAATTTGGGTGATTGTAGATAGATTGACGAAGAGTGCTCACTTTCTTGCCATCAGTGAGAGTTCGTCTGCGGAGAAGTTAGCAGAGATATATGTGAGGGAAGTGGTGTCTCGACATGGGGTGCCGATCTCGATTGTCTCCGACCGTGACGTGCGTTTCACTTCCAGGTTCTGGAAGAAGTTCCATGAGGAGTTGGGAACTAGGTTGCATTTTAGTACCGCATATCACCCCCAAACCGACGGACAGAGTGAGCGGATGATTCAGACCCTCGAGGACATGCTCCGAGCATGTGTATTGGATTTCGGGGGAAGTTGGGATAGGTATTTGCCTTTGGCTGAGTTTTCTTACTACAACAGCCATCATTCGAGCATTGGTATGCCACCCTTTGAGCTGTTGTACGGGAGGAAGTGTCGAACCCCCATTTGCTGGGGAGAAGTTGGGCAGCGTGTTATGGGCAACACGGAGATAGTACTTCAGATGACAGAACAGATCCAGCAGGTCAGACAGAGGTTACTGACTGCACAAAGTTGGCAAAAGAGTTACGCGGACAAACGTGGGTCCGAGCTTGAGTTCCAGGTCGGTGATTTTGTGCTCCTGAAGGTCTCTCCTTGGAAAGGAGTGATCCGATTCAGGAAAAGTGGAAAATTGGGGCCCCGATATATCGAACCATTTCGGGTAATCGCGAGGGTAGGCAGGGTAGCCTATCGCTTGGATTTGCCGACAGAATTGGGACAGATTCACGACACTTTCCATGTGTCGCAATTACAGAAGTGTATAGCCGATGAGTCGGCAGTGGTTCCATTAGACGATATTCAGGTGGATGCAAGCCTGAATTATGCTGAGAGACCAGTGGCCACCAGGGATCGAAAAATCAAGGTTCTGAGGAACAAGGAGGTACCTTTGGTCTTGGTTCAGTGGCTGCATCGGAAGGGGTCCGAGATGACATGGGAACCGGAGCGTGAGATGGGAGAGCAGCATCCAGAGTTATTTGCAGAGTGAGACGCCGAGGATGAAGTCTATTTCTAGTGGGGGAGAATTGTAACACCCCAGAATTTTCAGGTATTTATTTTGGACTTAATTATGGAAATTGTGAGTGGACTCGGCGAGTCAGAGCCCAGACTCGCCGAGTAGGATCATGGATTTGGGTGCGTGTTCGCGTCTGGACTTGACGAGTCCAAGAGTGGACTCGGCGAGTCCACGCTGTGTGATGAAACCCTAATTTCCGGGGTTTGCGGCCTATTTAAAGGGCCTTATGGCCGTCATTTGTGCTCACCCAACCCTTAGAGAGAAACCCTTGAGAGCTGGAACATTTTGAGAGAGAGAGGGAGCTTTATTGACCTTGTGTGTGTGATCTAGCAAAGGAGGAGGATCTAAGCAAGAGGAAGCAAAGGAGGCTGCTATTCAGTGGATTTGAAGCTTAGAGCATCGATCTAGAGGTATGAATTCGATCCATTTTTTGATTTGTGGAGCATAGGGAGATCTAGGGTTTCTTAGGGACATTTATGGAATGATTTGATGCCAAATAGTCCCCTTTTTGTGTTGAGACTCTGGATCTGGATCCATAGAGGTCCAGAGAGCCTCCCTCTTCCAGCTTTATGTATAGCAATTGAGTTCATGGCCTTGAGATATTGAAATTGAGACTAAAACATCATTTAGGGTCATATAGAGATTGTATGTGCATCAAGATAGTGACTTTACATGCTAAATAAGCTTGGAGGGACTGGATATGTGGGTTAATGGACGGGATCTGACCTCATGATCAAGTTTTAGTCATTGCATGGCACGGACTCGCCGAGTCCGAAGAACAGACTCGGCGAGTAGTATGAATGTTGCCCGATCTTACAGCGTGTGGTCTTGCCGAGTCGGGAAGGGTTGACTCAGTGAGTCAGGGGGGGAAATCAGAGTGGACAGGTGGACTGAGTCAAGTTGGACTCACCGAGTTGTTCTTGAGACTCGGCTAGTTGAGTCGTGGTGGCCCCACAACTCATGCCAGGAGGGACTCGTCGTGTTAAGGGAATACTCGACGTGTCAAGGGAGGATTTCAGGAAATTAGTGTATACATTCAGACTCCCCGAGTCGCTATATGCACTCGCCGAGTCCGGTCAAAGTTGACC
This sequence comes from Lactuca saligna, assembly GCF_052625555.1. Taxonomy (NCBI): domain Eukaryota; kingdom Viridiplantae; phylum Streptophyta; class Magnoliopsida; order Asterales; family Asteraceae; genus Lactuca; species Lactuca saligna. The sequence goes on along the minus strand of NC_136420.1, from coordinate 301,907,512 downwards.
GTTAACCGTTCACCAGGGTTGAATTTTGGTGACTTATCAAGGAGTAACCAACCTTAGTTGGGGAAAGTGTTAATTAGAGTGGTATTTGTGATTTAGGAGGACTATAGCTCGGGAGATCGAGCGCTAGTGATTTCAGGACTTACGTATTATCGAGATACGCGAGGTGAGTCTTCTCACTATACTTTACCTTGAGTAGGTAACCAGAGTTATGTGATAGAGTATTTGTATGCCATGTATGTTATGTGTTGTACTGCATTATTTCTATGTGATTTATGCTGTGCATGTTTACAGAGTTAGAACCTGAGGGTTCACAGAGTTTGGGTGCACGGACCCACAGAGTTATAGCCTCGAGTGGCTAATATGTGTTATCTGTGGTATTTTGGGGAACTCACTAAGCTTTGTGCTTACAGTGTTTGATGTTATTGTTTCAGGTACTAGTGATGACCGCGGGAAGGCGCCGACTTGATCCGTACACACACACGGAGTTTATACATTTGTGATTTTGGGATTTTGTATTGACTTGAATTGGATAATTAATATGGTTGTTTTATGAATGTTAAATGAATTATGTTTTATGAAAATTTGAAAATTTTGTTTGAAATTCACGGTGTTACAGTTTTTGATGTGGTAATGTTCATGCTAATCCAATTTCAAAGAAAATTGTCAATAGATTCATGTTTTGTATTAGTTTAAGGTTTAGACTAATTACATGAAAATTTTTTATTTGAATTACCTTGTTCTTATGAGTTGCTTAGATTAGTAGGAAGTTATGTGAAATTGTTGTTTTCAATCCAAATTAATCTAAGAGTTGATTCTAAAATGTGTTTTTGTAACTTGTCCTCAAGTTATATGAAAAATCACATTTAAGTTTCGTAAAACTCATAAAAAGTTGGCAATGGTTACAAAAAAAATGAAGAGTCTTGTCCTCAAGTTATAGAGGTTCAAGATTCACTTCATTAAGTAATAAAATGTGTAACCTTATTTAATTCCATAAGTTACAAAATAAAGAAAAAGTTACATTCTTTTATTAGTTTAAAAGTCTTCCATAACTTGTCCTCAAGTTATGGAACTTGAAGAGTTTTTGTATTAAAACTACTTTAAACACATAAGTTATGGAATTAATTAGTTTTGAATAGTTTCAAAACTTGACCTCAAGTTTTGGATTTTTGAAAAGTTTTCACTTTTGAATACTTTAATTCCAAGTTAGCCCTTAAAATTTTAAAAGTTAAAATTCAACCCTTATACTTTATAATATTATAAGTTAATAATATATATATATATATATATATATATATATATATATATATATATATATATATATATATGTATATATATATATATATATAATTATATATATATATATATATATATATATATATATATATATGTATGTATAAGAGCAAGTCAGTCTTACCGTTAGTAGGCCTCATTCACGAAGCCGGTCTATAAGGGGGGGGGGGGGGTATAAGGTTACTGCCTATAAAATGGCAATTTAATGGGTGTTCACTCTCACCCACCGCTTCCTTGACTGGTGGAGGGTCGTTAGCCAAACGGGTAGGACAAGGACTATACTTCTCCCTTCATTAAAAGTGTTAATGATAAATACTAAGTAACTAAACCTTTTATAAATACCCAATCTTAGTTACTTAGGAAAAAGTGAATAAGGTGCTAATCCATGAAATTACACTTTGCACTTTGTTTAAGTCGGTTGGTGGAGCGTGTGTGGTTAACCGGTACACTAATCTGGACTTAATAAGGTAGGCAAAGGGTAACTTAATATTTATCATAGTATCGGTGGAGCGTATGCGGTTAACCGACACATTGATTAAGGGGTAAATATCAAGGGTACCAAGTATATTTGCATGGTTACTTAATACCTTGTTTTGTGATCATCGAAATCCCAGTCACAAAACCTGAAGGGCACACTCGAGATTGAAACACGCCTTTGAAAAAGTTCAATGAATCTCAAAGATCTAGGAGTTTCGAAACCAATTAAAACCTAATAAAACATCTCGTTTATCTTGGTGGAAATTGGTGAAGCGTCATTCACCTACCTTCAAATATTTTATAACTTGGATTACGGCATCCCTCTTCTAAGTTATAAAATAGTTTGTTGGGTCCTAGCCTTAATATTTCATATTGGGTGTCATATTAAGGACTTTAAATCAACTATCTTGAATATCTCCTAAAAAGATGTTTGGTTTAGACATTTATGATTTTCCCAAATCTCTTCAAACAAGTTTTCCTAAACGAAGATGATATCCCATGGAAATCATACTTCTTTCACTTCCTCCAATTATTCTCCTAACCCACAAAATCTTGAAATGTTTAAGGTCACCCAAGCCCTATTGGCAAGCGAAGGTCTATGTGTGATCACATCTTGGAAACGTAGTCACATATTGACAAGCCGGGAGAGTTGGGTGTCTAAGTCTTGAGAAAGTTGGTGGCTCAACTACTTTCTAAGTCACATAGTGAGTTCCTTTAGGACTCCTATGAAACAGACAATGACAAGACCTGAATGATGTTATCTATTTGCTAAGGTCAACTTCCAAAACTTTATGGACACTGACAATGATGCCATTGGATATTTAGTAAAGCTCTCTCTTCCCAATGAAAAGGGCTCGGCCATAGTCAACTTGGTTGACTAAATGGTAAAGAAATAGGCTAAGTCTGAGATAGTCCTATTATCAAGGGTCCATTGCCAAAGAAATGGGCATTAGTTGCGAAGCTACCAAATTTACCTAAGGATGTTAAAGTCAATAAGTTTGACTCTACTTCAGGTAAAGTCCACTATCTAACTCTGCTAAATTTCTATTATGAGATTCTTGATACATGATGTGACTGGGTCACGTGTTGATGTTTTAAGAATCAAAGAAAAAGTGAAGAAACTTAAAGAAAGATTATGCTGAATCTGATCGTGTAGATGGATTTCTATCGCATAGTTTGAAGATCGGATTCATGAGCTACATCTTAGGAGTTATGATATATTGCTTAGGATTAGATAACAACAAAGTTTTCATGTGCTTTTTCATTGTAAGGATAGTTTTTCCGCAAAGTTTTTAAAATAAAAGGAAAATTTTTGGATTTTATTTATATCCTTACAATGGCAGTTGTGGAAGTTGCTTATAAGATTCCATTAAGAGCAAGAGTGGAAATATGAATTTGATTCTTTCATTTGTGGTAATGTCTAAATTTACCAAATAAGGAAAAATCCTCATCACCCAAGTTTGAATTGGATCGGAACTTGGAATCATGCAAGTTGTATAGCATGATGAATGACAATTTTTCATCTTTGGAAAATTAAGACTAGTTCCTTGTTCACATGTATATGTGAGTCAAGTGAAGGACTAAGGGATCGAGTACACATTCTTGTGCACTGGTTAAGTCCACCACAAAAGATCGATAAGACTATTCGTCATGATTTACTTAAGTTCAGTAAATATGGTTATACTTACAAGTTTAAGTATAATTCTGAAACAGTGGAAAAAATTTCAATGTAAGGTAGAGCGAATAAGAAGAGTCAAATTGGGTACAAAGATAAAAGTTTCTCAAATCTGAAAAGATGGGAGAGTACTTTAGTATCAGTTTTTGTGATCATCTTAATGATTAAGAACCATAGCACAATTAGTTCTTTAAGGAAATCTTAGTGCATTCTTATGACTAAGAAGAGGAATATTGAATTGTTGAAATGGTTAAGTCAAGAAGATGAGTCATACTTCATTCCAATACAAGTCTTAGAGTCATAATCCAAGAGTGTAACTTGAGTGACATGTCTTAGAGAAGGTTTAAAACACTTGTCAAATGTAAGAGTAAAAGTTTTCTACTCTTGCACATTTGAAATTGGTAAGTTGTGATGTTTTGGATAAAACAAAAACCAACTAAGGCCAATTGTGTGAAGTGTTTCTCTTGATTAGAATCCACACTTGAATATTTGACAAGAGAGACTTATATGTCAAAAGGACAGTGGGAGTCTTTAAGGTCTTGAAAGTCTCAAGAACTAATCAAGAATAAAACCTGAAGTTCTTCACTAGCACACGGATTGAGGTTCATAACCTATTGTGTTGACATATTCTGTGCCCATTCCAATTAAAGTTGGCTTTGCATATGAGTTCTTTGAGTTCTCAATTGGTTGCACAACAACTTGGAAGCAATGGCAGGCCCTTGAGCTGCCAGGTGGCAAGAAATTAAGATTGAGTTCAGTCCCTATGAGCTTAGATTTGTCATTATCCTTGTCTTGTGACTATGGTTTTGACAATTCACATGGCTAAGAACACATACACCATTAAATCTAAATGTCATAAGGTTTCTCTCCGATTCATAAAAATGATGGTGAGGAAACACTTTCACTAAGTAGATTTTAGATAGATAACAATTGTGATATTTGCACTCTCAAAGTCGTTAGTGGAGCGTGTGTTGTTTACCGGCACACAAACATGGACTTGTGAGAAGTGGCAAAGGTCTAAACAATCAAGACTATGATTACGACATCCCTTTTCGTAGTTCTTAAAATTGTTTAGACACACCTGTGAGATATTTAAGATAAGGTGTATGATTATGATAAAGTTTTATCAAAGCAATCTAGTATCAGAAATCTGAACTTTGGTAAGAAAGTCAATAAAGTATTGATTTCTAGAAGTCCAGCTGATTTCTGAGTACATGTCAAAGCTAGTGGGAGCATAAGTGATATGTTAATAATCGTCATGCTAGTGGGAGCATGATAATTATGATAAGTATTGCAAGTTAGCAATGCTAATTATAGAAAACAAAAAGTTTCAATTAGGAAAGAGTTGTTTTGCTATAATTAAGGGAGAGGAAATTATACTTCATTTCATATCTAAAAGCTTAAATTGAGGTTTTAATCGTATTTAGTCAAGGATATATATATATATATATATATATATATATATATATATATATATATATATATATATATATATATATATATATGGGTCAAAATATGGTTTATACTTTACTTTTCTGGACAATTGTATTTTTCTGTAATAATTATGAATTTATGTTCTAGTTTACGGCCGTAAACACCTTACGGCCATAATAATAATAATAATAATAATAATAATAATAATAATAATAATAATAATAATAATAATAATAATTTTTTAACTTTTATTTTTGATTTTTTTTATTTAAAATTTTGACTTTGATTTTGACTTTCAAGTTTGACCTTTGACTTTAAACTTTAACCTTTTCGTTTAACTTTTATATTTTCAAATTTAACTTTTCGGTTTGACTTTTAAGTTTGATTTTTCAAGTTTGACTTTTGAGTTTAACTTTTTAAATTTGACTTTTAAGGTTGACTTTTATAATCAAAGGGTTTGACTTTTAAGTTTGATTTTGGTTTCTAGTTGTGCTTTTTAATTGATTTTGAGGTCTATGAGGGACTTGAAAACATGAAAGAGAGTCGTCAGGATACGTTAAGAGAAAATTTCAACATTTTCGATTATATCCCTGAAGAAACCCTTGAAGCTCAGTTGCAGCGATTCACTACACTCACTACTGAGATAAGCAAAAAGCTGCTAAATTCACTTCCGAAATCATGGGATATGAACGTGGCTATCATCAAGAAGACAAAAGATCTCAATCATCTTAGTCTTGCTGATGTAATTCAAGAACTTGATATTTTGAAGTGTAGAGAAACAATGAGTTCTGAAAACATTCCGCTCACTGAAGATACATGTACTCCAGCTTGTGAAACCACGATTAAATTTCTTCGAGAACAAATTGATTTATTTAAAAGAGAAGTTGAGGACCTGAGATATGAAGGATATCAACTCAGGAAAGGACAGAAACCCCTGAAGGCCGAATTAGAAGCAAAAACCAAGGACTTTAGGAAACTTCAGGAAGAGTATAGCAACAATTGTGAAAATTATGATTATGTTAAGAGACAACTTGATGCTGTAACTAAAGAACTTGACGCTTTAAAAATTAAGTGTGGAAAAACTGATGTCAGTTTCAAAAATTATACTGCGTCACGTCAGACAGTCGAGTCCTTATATGAAACCCAATTAAAATTCAAAGAAAATCAAAACAAGGATCTAGGGTATGATAGTGTACCTCCTCCTTATAATCATAACTATACATCCATCCCTATGACACAGGATGAAACTGACAGGGAGCCACATTTTCGATATGGAAAATGAGCTGGATTTGTGTCAGGAGGAGTTATTAATATTGAAGATACTAATGTTGCTGCTTCATGTGTAGGTAAAGTAGTTGAAGATGAGAACAAGGAGAGCACCATTGAACAAACCAACATCTTCTTGAACTTTGAATCTGTTGCTTCGAACTCAACTGCTTCTGATCAACCTGCCGTTGAGAAATATAGGCCACCAATTCCAACGCAACAAAGTTCTTGTGGCAAGTGTGCATGTGGGAACAACAAGAGACAAGGCAAAGATACGCCACCAGGGGCAGGAAGAAATAACTTCACACTGAAGAAAAATACTTGTTTTCATTGTGGAACACCTGGACACATTGCCAGAAATTATCCAAATCGCGCACTCGTTCCTTACTATGCACAAGGCTGGCAGAACGCGCCAAGAGGGAGATACTCCAAAAGAAACCCCTCAAGGTCATGTTCAGACCATGATGAAGGGAACGCGTAGAAGGACAAGAATCAAACTCCAAAGGACAAGAATCCGAATCCCAAAGTCAAGAAGGGAATGTTGGCCCAGAAGTCTAGTTCAAGAGATGCTTCTGTGAAGCCAATATTGGTTAGGTCAAAGTCATCTAGGCAGCCGACTTCATGTTCTAAATCAAGTACTGAGCCACCCATCGGATCGAAAAAGAAATGGGTTAAACCCAACTACAAATGGGTTCCGAGGGCTCAATCTCCCAAATCAACTAACGACTCTAATATTTCTACATCTTCTGTTTGTGATAAGCAGGATATGTCATGTGAGAGAGTATCGTGTGTTGATGAAAAATGTCGACCAAGTTTCAAAATGGACTGGGTTCCAAAGACCAAATGAACCCTCTCTGTGTCGGAGCAGCTATGGAGGCATATCATCAGACTTCAGTTTGTTGGTAGTGGCTGTTCCTGGCACATGATAGGGGACGTCTCTCAAGTGTACAACATTCAGACATTTGTTTGAGAGTATGTGTCCTCTGCGGGAAGGGAAGAAAGGAAGTGATCACTCGCGGGGTTTGTGCTTAATGACATGAAGAATTTTCGGATCTGTTCCGAGTTTACGCGTGCTACTCTCAGACCTTTTGGATGCAAATTCAATCGATGACTTATGGTTTAAGTTTTTCTTCTCTATACTCCTGAGTTTATCTTAAGTTGATTCGCTTTAAAGACTAATTTTTGTTTTAGGATAGTTTAAATTTGCGCATTTACTTTTGTTTCTCTCCTATGCACAAATTTAGGGGAGAAATAAAAACAAAACAAAAATTAGAAAATTTTCAAAAATCCAAACACATTAGAAAATCAGAAAATTAAAAAATATGTTGGTTATGAAATGTGCTTGAGGGAGATGTTTTGGGAAGTGATATTATCAAGTGATAATAGGCAACCTGAGTCTGCATAACGTACCCAAAGTTGAAGGGTCTATGTTCTGACTTGATGCGTCGGTAGGCACAAAAAATTCTAAATGGACTTGACTAGGTAGAGTTGAACTTAGGAAATTTATAGACTTGACAAATTTTGACCTAGTTAGATCCGTTCAGCCTGACAATACGATGCTCAGATAGGTTGATCAAGGAGATATATATGAGAATCTACTCGTCACATTAATTGAACCCGTACTTGGAACCGTGGTTTAACTTTTCCTCGATGTGCGGATTCTATCCTTAATTCCGGTTGGATGGGGCGACTGGTAAATTCCGATAAATTAGGTCTGTAGAATATCATTTTCTTTCTTTCCGTCTGTTAGTCATATGTTGCACCCTTTGCGTGATTGGAACAGATCCGACCTGGATTGAAACATATGCAACTCTATTTCTCTGCATGTTACATCTATGAAACTCCTCCTATCTGTTAGCCATATGCTGTCTCCTTTGTGTGACCTCAAATCCGACCTGGTACACAACATATGCAAGTTTCTACTTCTCAACCCCTCTAAAGTGATAAGTTATTAAATTCTGAATCTATCTTCTCTCTGAATGGTTGTCTGCTCACTCGGTGTAAGGGGTACTATGGAAGTTCTTGATGGTTGGGGCATATCAGGAAGCGGGAAACACGTTCCAGTGCACTTAAAATTGAACTCATATAGATTGTCTGTAGATCTCGCTGCTCAATTTAGGTGGACAACAATATCCCTGGTTGTCGTCAGATGAATGGTCCTTAAGATATAGTATTTAAGGAATTAGGATCAGATATAATTTTTAGGAACTTAAGTTCACCTTGTCTTGTATCAAATAGTATGTCCTAAATCAGTCACAATTTTTCATGTTTAAGTGGACCACAATACCGACGATCGACCAGACAAAGACGTGAAGATAGAAGGTACCGAAAAGTGGAATAAGGATGTCTAAAAACTTTGATCCCAAATCACTCTTAAAGTTAGATATAATTTTATTTTTGTTAAATTTTTCATAGTTTCTTCGAATTTAAATATTAGGGGAGAATTAAAAATTAAAAATAATGAAAATAAAAAAAAATCAAAAATCAGAAAAATTCAAAAATCAAAGAAAAATCAGAAAAATTAAAAATTCAAAAAATAGTGTTATTTCTATTTTATTTCTTGTTCAGAAAAATCAAAAATCCAAAAATAATTTTTTCTGTTTTAATTTGTGTGCTAAGTTTTCTTTTAGTTTTGTTTTTGTCTTGAAAAGTGGTTTCAGGTATAGATAAGACTCATGGAGTTTGGGTTGAAGATTTCTGAGCCAAAGCCTCATCTGTGAGCATCGAAGAATTCACATTCGAAGGAGCAAGAAATGAAGATTATTCTTTCGACATTCAATCCTTCAACCCCAGAAGAAAGGTCAAGCTGACTTGAAGATTATGTGACGGATTGCATTGAAGCCTCCTCAATCAGTCTGCTGCTATCTTTGTATCTGCTGAAGTGATCCAGAAGATTAGTTCTCTCTGATGTTCTCTCTGAAGATTCTCAAGCTGAAAGCGTTATCTTTCAAGAATTAGTACAAAGAAGCCTCCTCACCCAATGTGCGTTCAATGCCAAATTCTGAAGAAAACCTCAAGTGCTCAAGATGAAGTCATTCACTGAAGATTAATATGTTCATCCTGATGCTGTGAAGAAATCGAAGGTTAAAGCTGAAGCCAAGCTCCCATTGAAGATTGACAAGAAAAGCTAGCTACCTTTTAGGGGGAGCTTGTTGGGTCATTTAAGAAAAGAAAGCTATAAACCAAGGGGGAGATTGTTGGGTCAAAATATGGTTTATACTTACTTTTCTGGGCAATTGTATTTTTCTGTAATAATTATGAATTTATGTTCTAGTTTACGGCTGAGTTTACGACCGTAAACACCTTACGGCTGTAAACTTATTTACGACCCATTTGTTTCCGGCCCATGTTCCCCTAGTATAAATATAGGTATTAGGGTGTGAGGAATAGATTTATGAACCCTAGAGAGTTGACGGCTAGAGAGAGAGAAAGGAACGTTTGTGTGTGTGAATCTTGTGTAAGGAACTTAATTCATATTATCAATACATTCAAGATTCATATTCTTCTTCTTCTCCTTCTCTTCTATTTGATCTGACATCATCCATTTGATTAAGATTCCGCACCATCAAATGGATCTGATTGATACACGGGAAAATTAGGGACTTACATATATATATATATATATATATATATATATATATATATATATATATATATATATATATATATGAATTTCATGTTGGAATGGCTTAACATAAGGAAATTCTATATATGAGTCCATTACTTGCGTTATAAATTTCGATTATGATTACGGCATCCCTTTTCATAATCTGAATTATGAGAACTTGGCAAATAGAAATGGAAATATTATAGCAAAAGAATAGTTTAGTCTTTATGTGAGACATCATGAATCGTGTCCCATATGCTTCGGATATAGGATCGATTACATGTGCTGTATTCATCCTTTCTAAAATTTTCCAAATGCCTGGGGCATTAAGAAGGGAAAAGGTCTAGAATTGGATATGACTAAAAGGATTAAGTAATTGTCGAGGATAATGTAAGGTTTATCAAAGATTGGTTGCTCAAGAATAGTTGGAAGTATAATGTTAATTCTGGAAGGACCGTATTGACATAATCTGTAAGGAGGCAACTCTTGTTCAGAAGTGATAGTCAAAATGGAATATGGAAATGTTTCAAAGATAGAAATTATTCAATCTGTGTAAGATTAGGAAACTTAATGCAAGAAGGATGTTTCCAAGGAGCTGATCTCCTTTGGAATGCTTTGTAATGATTGTTGTCAAGTCTTTTTGACTTTGTGCATAATCATTACAAGAGGATCAATGCATATAAGTCTAGAATCTAACATATTTCAGTAAATGGCATGATTTTGGAATTCTTGCATTTGCAGTAAGGATTTGGAACTGTGAAAGAGAATCGTTGAAGGTATGATCAATTGATCTAGTTCACAATATAAAGATCATAGACAAACATAGTATGCATACTTGGTGTATGGCATGACTAGTGTTTAGAAAACATAGTGTACATGCTTGGAGCATGGGACAACTATTGTTTTAAATTCAAGAATAAAGTTGATAGCTGAAACAGTATAAAATGAATAATGTGTAATCATATGGTGATAAATAAAAGGTGTTTTATTTATGTTCATAGGTTTTGATACCATATTGGATTCAAGTATTATTGTGTTTCACTTTGCATGTTTTAACTTCTAGAATAACTAGGTCGTTCTTCCTTATTGACTAAGTTATTCAAACCATCCATAGTCGATCATATATTGGAAGTAGATATGAATCAAGACTGTCATGGGTTGGCTTGTAGTGGTCTAAGATGTTAGACAAAGGGCTACAACACTCATGAGTGCTCATAAGTTCTGAGTATTGAATTCAACCTGCACTCATTGGAATCACTTCATGGATTTTATCACGAGTGATCATGAGAAGATAATATCTTATATTCTTCAAACCTAGAGATATGAGTTGGTTGTACATTGATTACACGAAAACACATTTAGTAACTCAATGTTATAAAACATGACTTTGTGTATGATTCAACAAGTAGTATAACAAGACATATGATTTGAAGTTTATCCATTCCTTTTACCTTTGGGATAAAAGCGATATCTGTGGGCCCCTTGATGATTTGGTGATGACAAATGTAAGTGCTCGGTCGGGCCTGGACTGATTCGATTTGTTTAATTAGTCAGTCGTCATAAATCGGAAATCAGGAAACAACAAATGGACAAAGAGAATGATTATAATCCATGTCTCAGTCCATATGATATCTAGAATGGAGGAATATATGATCCCTTATCTAATGGACAAGTCATTGACAAAGGTCAGAGTTCATCTACAAGGTCAGAGTTTGACATAAGCTTTTGAGAGCTACGATTGCCATTCGGTTCTTGAAGTCATACTTGCAATAATAGTTTTAGACTTATCCAAGTGGGAGACTATTGGATTAATGTCTAAGTCCATATCTATAATTGGTAAGACTTGACCTGACCCGGCATGGTCCATTTGGGTTGCATGGCATCATGCATTTGGATATACCATAATGAGAGAAATAACATTTAAGGATTGTTAATATATTATAAGTTCTAATATATTAATAGGATTATTTAATTAGTATTGATCAAGAATTAATTTAGAATTAATTAAAGTGATCAAAAGAAGACTAATTAAATATATGGGTTGATTGTGTAAATCATCCATACTTGTATAGTGGGCTAATGCTCCATGGATTATCAAGTTGGGCTAAAACCTATAGGATGATCCATGGATGCTCCATGGTGTATTTGAACCCATGGATCCAAGGAAATTGAAGACCATGACCATTAGGGTTTACCTTAATTTTGACACTATATAAAGATCATATCATTGGGAAAAATGGCCACTATAAGTGTGAGTGAAAGGGCTAGCCGATTTTTATGAAGTGTGGAATTCTCTCAAGTCTTTCCAAGTGCATATAATGTTGTGTGAACCATTTGAGGTGTCAAACTTGGGGCACTAGGCACTCAAGCTTCATGAAGACATTCTACATCAAAGAGGTATGCATTCTATCGTGTTATATTCATTGTTTGGTATGCTAGATTAGGATAATACCTTGGAAAGTTCATATTTGCATGTATAATAGAGAAAACATAGATCCAAGGTATTTAGGGTTTCATGTACACTTAGGAGTGTTAGAATGCTCAAAACCCATCAGATAATGCTGAGCATATATTGGTGCTCGATTTACCCCTTCGGTCTAAGTCGACCGGATACTACTGAGCATATCTGGGTGGTCAACCTACCCCTTCGGTCTACCCGATCGGATACTGCCGAGCATATCTGGGTGCTCGACCTACTCCTTCGATGTATCCTAATCAGATACCGCCCGAAACATTGGAACTGTCCGAAATAGCATGTTGCCTCTTGGCTGCCTTCCATAATACACTGAGACCTCCCTGGTCTCAATTTGTCTGCCAGTCCTCTGAAATATCGGGTTGTAGCCTAGTTACCGAACCAAAGGCTCCCACACCGTCACCCTTCATGGCTTCCAACAGAAAACTCCCCAGGTAATAACTACTCAAAGTATCTCGACACTATCCCGATGCTACACTGAACGCTATAGGTCCAACTGTAGTCTTCCTCATACTCGGTCTCCCACGACCTACCATTTCCTGATTTCAAACATGTGATGGTTTACCTACAATCTTGCGAATTGGTCCACTTTGGCCTAAATCATCAGAATGAATCCGTGAATGTCACAACTACCCTATAGTCTTAAAACATTTTCACCCTAACATAAACACAATCCAATGCCTTACCCCTAATCTATCAATTCGAAACGTACACAGAGTCACGCACGCACCTGACCGAACGCCCAAACTGAACTTGATTCATGACTAAAACCCCAACCTGTTTCCCCCAAATTCTTCTATTAAGCATCAAGAAGACGCGATTCACATGATGGGAAGCTTTACCAAACTCCCAACTCACACAACCCTCAAACCAAACAGCCACTTGGGCCGCCGTCCTCCTCGACAGGGATGCGAAACTCATCCTATCTTCATAACCGCTCCTGCACCTGAATACCTAAATGATTCTCCCCCACTTTGAATCGACTAAATTCCCAAAGCACAAGACAATTGAAGGATTCTCAATCCTTCTTACCTTACAATGATCGACTTGATGACAACTAGTGCTTACCAACTAGTGCTCCATCACTAGCCAATCTCAATAATTACCCAACTCATATAATCCGTAATAATATCCTCGAGACCTTAACCAATATCATAATCCTAATCATCTCCCATGATACCGTACCAATTCCTTGAGTTCTTATGTTGAAAACTAAGAACCATAAATCTTGCCATGTACTGATGAACCTCTACTCTAATTTTTGTCCTCAAGGAATCATTGAACTCTAACCGACTTTAGTCCACACGAAGGTACAATTCCCTGGATACATCCAATGATCAAACAACTCATGCAATTGGCACCACCATCTTCATGATACCATTCCTTTCTTAGAAATGATAGTTCCTTGAACTCCTAGGCTCTTCCTTAGGCAATTGTCCCTCGTACTCGAACAAATGATAGAACCACTGAGCTCTGGCTTCACTGAAGAACTTCCCTCCTAATTCCTGACCAAAGATCCTCCAAGAAATACTCCTGAATGAATTCCGACAAGGACCCAAAACAATAACGGTACACGCGGGACCCACTCCGTAAGATACATCCATCTGAAGATTCATCAAAGACTCCTCGGCATGCAGAATGGCATATGACAATCCTTGATAACTCAGAAAAGAACAGAAAACCAAACTAAGATTTAACTCATTTAGACTCAATCAAATTTCCAAATAACCGACGCTCCAACCCACAACCTCGGTAATAGACCACTTCCTTTGGTGTTACCAAAAGCAAACCCAAGTACAAGGATTGAACTTAATCGAACCCCGACGATGCTGGATAACACCACCCCACTGAACCCTGACCGCATGCCTTCCCATAATAACCCTGAACCCCTCCTCAATCACTATCCAAAATAACACTAAACGTACCAAGCCCACAAAAAGGAATGCAACCTTTCACTAGCCACTAATAATCCACGACATGCAAAGGGCATAAGGCATTACTTGAAGGCATGACCCAGACATAATCAAAGAAATAAACTAAAGATACACTTACCCAACCAATGCAAGATCACAACTACAAAATATAGATAGAACAAAAAAGAGCAAAAGATACATACCCTTAACCTCATCTAAAGAAACCTTAAATCCCCCTTCTTGTCGAAACATGCGATGAAACCGAAGCTTCCCCAACCGCTGAGCGGGGGCAATTCGCCCTAAAATAACCAGTTTGATGACAACGATGGCATAACTCCACTTCTAATGTGCATTCTTGGCGTTTGTAACCCTTCCATCCGCACCTGCCGCACTTAGAATTGCTGCACACATCCTCCTGTGTCCCCTTATCCCTCGTGGAACCATCTCGAACCCTCAGGTTTCTGACACTAGCTACTACAACATCTAACTTCCCAGGTTGTCGAGCCAGACCATAAGTTTGCTTCCTCTTCTTCAGCTGACTATCTAAACCAATCTCATGCTCCCGGATCACCCTGCCCACCTCATCAACTGTCTGAATAGTTGAGGCTCGCGTCTCGATCCCGACAACCACTCTAACAGTGATGCGCCCAATGATGTTGGGTAACTCCTCGTGAAGGGTCCGCGATACCTCTGCGACAATCCAATCTTGAAGTTGACTCTCCTAAAGATATGGCACAAAACTCACCTCCAATCCCAAACGACAAAAGCTATCAATAGGATCCTCCTTCCAGAAGGATCCCAGAGATCCACAAGCTTCAGGCTCCAAATGAGCTCCCAACAGCAGCTTTACAATCTCGGCCTGAAAGGCCCCGAGGCGACTATCAAATATCTCCAATATCCCCTCCTTGACTGAACCAAAGATCACATGAGTCTGCTCTAAAATACTGCGAGTAATCTCGAACGAGATGAACTCCCACATCTGCTCGCTGATCGGATCAGTACCTGCACCTGAGCCGGAATCCGAACCTAAACCATCTCCCTAAAATCTCATCTCCAAACTGAAATACTATCAAACCAAAAATTAGAACTCGACCAAGAATCCACCTCTCATAAGCTTCTTAGATTCTCTAAGACTCTCACCGATTCGAGTATGGATCCTGTGCTTTCAGTAGTACGGGTCCAATACTACCTTCCACACCTATCCATACTTTCCTCAGCAATCCTCCTGAATCCTCTAAGTCACTTTTTCAAACCATAATGCAAGTACACATTGAACCATACTACTAACGCACTGTAGCATATCCTAGGCTTTCCTAGGTTCCTAAACCCACCCTGTCCTCAGCTGCTGAAGGATTCCCATTAACATCAACTAGATACCTCATGAATATAGCCACATGCAATAGAGATTAGATACTCCTCCGAATAAAAGACTCATCTCTAGAATGGTTGGACTCAGACGAGAGTTGTGCAATAGGGTCAAGTCCATCACTCTAGGATTATCCGGCCTATGCCCCATATGACTTAGCATATTCACTTAGTAGCTAACTCACATCGCTAAGAGTCCCACAAAGCACAAAACAAGCAGCATTCGAACAATGGGAAAATCTAACCAACATACTTAATCATTGTTCATGTATGGGTGTCATGAAAAGGACTATGCACTCACTTGTTAAAGTGATGATTCCTAACTCGGGCGGCACTTCGCTTCTAACAATTCTATTTTCCTTCGACAAAACCTAGTATCATTACCGCTAGATTTTAGTCTAATATTTATTGCGACTATTTACGAGCGTTATTGTTTTATAAGTGTTGGATAATACTTTTCAACCACTATGTACATACAGGGGCCAAACATGAAACACCGGAGGGCAGGACCATTTTGGTATTATAACACTTCTGAAATCCAACTACCCTATGCAACCCTTCAAACCAGATTCCCCGTACCACGAGTAGTTAAAAAATATTATAATAACTCTTTGTATATTATATATATATGTATATATATATATATATAGTTTATAAGTTCATAATAATGATATTGAACTTAAACATAAGCTATACTTAAAGTAGGGTAAGCATAACTCACTTATTAGGAGGTTTGGCTAGGAACCGCGTTCTACGGGGGCAGAACTTCCAAGCCGAAATCTCTTCTTCTCGGAGCCTTCTGGCGCTCCGGGACTCGCTTCTAGCACTTAGAAGTTACTAGGGATTGGGAGGGGTTTAGATAGAAGTTAGAGAGAGAGAAGGGTGAAGGTGTGAAGAAATGAGGGTTCCCTTGCATGCTATTTCTAGGGGCTGATCCTCGGTTACGTTGGGAGTTCCTCAGAGGTACGTTGTAAGTACCCAGTACGCTACGTGTACGAGGGCTATGCTGCACGCACGAGGGGGCAGGTGTCGCCTCCGGATGCGAGACCGTGGAGAGCAAGCAAGGGTCCAGATTTTGCCACGTCACCCTCTTCGAACCAGCCGACTTCCGAATTCTAGATTCTGTAACTTTCGTATACGAGCTCTGTTTTCATCGTTCTTTATATCCACGCGTAGGTGGCGACGTACTCTAAAATTTCCATTTAGACTCCGTTGGCTAATTTTGATATTATTTTCAAAGTTATATTTTAATAGGTCTAGACAGATAAAGTCCATTAAAAATTCATTACTTTGTCATCCAACGTCCATTTTCGTCTATATTTATATCGTTGAGTTCCTATTAACGAGATCTTTGATTCTCGTTTAGGTTGTGTCGGCTAAAAATTGATCAATCTAAAATTCGAATTACGGGCTGTATACCGCTATACTAAATCTTAGAAAAATCATAACTTCCTCTTACGAAGTCAGATTTGGGCGTTCTTTTTATGTATGCTCTCGATTTAATGTATACTACAATTTTCGTTTAGATCGCTAAGGCTAAAAGTATTTTATCGCAAACTCTCTTTTTACGGTACCTAGTGTCGTACCGGTTTTGCCGTAAAACTTCGACGGGTAATAATTTCTTCCTTATAACTCAGATTTCAGCATTATTTATATGTACGGAACCATTGTGACATATAATATAACTTAGTTAAGATTATTTATTCTAAATAATCTTCTATTAAAAAGTCATATTTGATGCTTATTGTCTCTAAATTGACTAGCCCGAATCTGCGGGCGTTAGAATTATCACGCCCTTAGGATGATTATGTCCGGGAATCATCAACAAAACATGAATTGTATAATGACTCCATACTTTGTCTCTTCTTCATAGGCAATAACCATAACTTCTATGTTCCTTCGAATAAGTATCTAACTCTTTGACTTCTTGACTGTATGCGATGCTCGCTCTTGCATCTGCTCTTTATCTCACGTTGGACTTTCAATCGTGACCTTTAAGTCACAATCTTGATCGTTATTAAAGATTGTTGCTTCTACTTAAACATACTTAACTTAATATAAGGTCTTTACTTGGATTATCGTAACAGACCGATGGGTCATGTTCTAATGACCTCTCATCGTATGATGCAACGCTTTGACTCAGGTCTTTTAAAGTCAAATTTTAGAATGTAAGTTTCCTTCCTTCATGTTCTAATGTGATATAATCACATTTTATCATGTAGCACTTCTATCTACAAGCTCTTATTTTAACAAGGATCATGATACTTCTATTGTTCACTTTGATTATCTTTTACTTGAATCTTCTAGCTTAAGTTGGTTACTACATCGAACTTGGTTCTCTAAACCACGTCACAGACCCATTATATTCGGACTCAATTTGATATGGCCACTAGGGTCAAAATAATCATCTTCTTAGTCATTACTTAAATGATGGTAACGATAAACATGAACAAAACAGAATCAATTCCTAGCGCCTTGGTAACCTTGTGACTTTCCCTGATCTAAGTGCTAGACTTGTGCTTCAGGTAGTATATGTCTTTACTACCTTTCACACTTACTCATACTCGTCCCAAGTATTGTTTTGCAGTTCACCAAGTCACCATATAAGTATTTCACAAAGTCATTTAACACATCGGGTAACATAACTAAGGTTTATATGATTTCTTGAAACGATTACATAGATGTTAAAGTTAACCATACACTAGGCCTCTTATATTAGGCTATACCATATGATAATATCTATATGGATACTTTATATCACGATATTTGGATATATAGATCCTCACTCATGATCCCTTGCATTGTCACCTGCTTCATCAAGGATCATCTGAGATGCTCTTTCCTTTGGCTTTGGAGGCGCATTCGCTCTTGTACCTTTGTTTTTCTATGGGCAGTTCTTCAAAATATGTCCATCATTTCCACATTCGTAACACTTCTTTTTGTCAAATGTACAATCTCTGGAATAGTGGCTGGTCCTACCACACTTATAGCAAGTCACTTCTCCATTGCATCTCCCGAAGTGCTTCTTATTGCACTTCTTACACCACTTGGTTCCACCACTACCTCTATACTTTTGGTTGTCTAGGTTGGGCTTCGTGAATGTTCCTTTCTTATCAGATCTTGAGGATACCTCAATCTTCCTTTTCTTGCGAACTTCAACCTTGTTGGCAGTTCTGCCTTTGATAATTTCTTCAACAAACTTAGCAACCTAGATGGATGCCTTAAGAGTAGGTGCCTGGCATATTGGCACAGTATGTTAGTCTATATTTTGTTGAAGTAAACGCCTTGTCTCTTCCATCTGACGATCCAACATCATCTACATCATTGCTTGTACTCCTTTCATTGTGATTGGCTCGGGTGCAGCTACTACTTCTGGTGCATGCCTAACCACTTGTGGCTCAGGCTATGGGTTATTGCATTTCAATCCGCTTTGAGTTCTCACCATGTCGATCTTTACACCAAATCAGACGTTCGGTGTGCAGTGACGAAATTTATATAAGGAAAGCTTTATTTACGATAGACGTATAAATATCATTATCATTGCAAAAAGTTACATGGCCATTCTAATACCGTAATTAAACATTTAGAAATCTGAACACGTAAAGTTTCCAGATCCGATCGGCAACAGACTGTAGATCTGATCAAATAGTAGCATAGAAGGCATCTTTATATATATATATATATATATATATATATATATATATATATATATATATATATATATATATATATATATAACATAATTCATTTAGCATAAAAAAGCAATTTAGGCATCTTTGCTAAAATAAGCTAGTGCTTGTGTCTATTCAGGTGTACTACCTAAAATATATTAGACACACTTCTCACGATCATCGCTTAGCATTCTAAGTTTAAGTCTAGAAATTTCCAACAAAATCCTAGTTTGCTTAAACTAATGCTCCAATACCAACTGTGACATCCCCATATTCACGGTCATTTTAAAAATTTTATTTATGCTTTTTTGAAAATCAGATTTTTCTTTTTAAAGAATAATACTGCGGAATTTGTTCCCAGAAAACATGATAAATATATTATCAAAGCATTTCCAAAGAAATGTATTTCGTTTACATTAAAACTTTGGGATGTCATGGTCAATACAGAAACATAAGTATAAACAGACCTTACATTCATTTACACTAGTGATTTACATCTCCTTTAATCTCAGTGTAATGTAGCTTCGTATAGACACTTGTGATACAAATAAACTGAGTGAGCAGGTTGGGAAACCTGGTGAGTACATAGGGATTGCAATCCTACAATGTTATATATATATATATATATATATATATATATATATATATATATATATATATATATATATATATATGTATGTTTTAGATCTGACAATATATACATTCACCTCATATAAGCAATTTTACCCAACCATGTCGATCCTCACAACGACATGATCTATAATCTTGGATCTAAAATTAATCTCTTTACCTAATGCATACTCCCGGATTGGGTATGTCAAATCCATGCTCTCGGATCAATAACTATGCCCATTCCATACTGTCAGACCAGGGACAATTGACTATGTCTAATCCATGCTCCCGGATTGATGAAAAATAGCTATGTCCTCTCCATACTCTCGGACTAAGGACAAATGACTAAGTCTAATCCATGCTCCCGGGTCAATGACAAGTTTTAAAGTTCTACCCTCCCTGTATATCTCACTCGTACTCATAAGAAGATACTACCCAATATTCCTCTAAATTAATTTAGGTATACTTTGTATCCTAAATCATCATATATTATCAGATATGCTCTTAACAAGTATTTCAGGAAATATCAAATTTCACACACAAAATATATTTAACACTTTAATCAATACTTGTATTAAAATCAGGTTCATGAAAGAGGCTATGCACTCACTTGTTAAAGTGATTATTCCCAACTCGAGCAACGATCCACTTCTAACAATTATATTTCCCTTCGATGAAACCTAGTATCATTACCGCTAGATTTTAGTCTAATATTTATTGTGACTATCTACGAGCGTTATTGTTTTACAAGTGTTAAAAATACTTTTCAACCACGATGTACAGACAGGGGCCATACATGAAACACCGAAGGGAAGGAACCATTTGGCATTATAACACTACTGAAATCCAACAACCCTATGCGGCCCTTCAAACCAGATTCCCCGTACCATGAGTAGTTAAAAGATATTATAATAACACTTTGTATATTATATTTTATAATATATATTGTTTATAAGTTCATAATAACGATATTGAACATAAACATAAGCTATATTTAAAGTATGGTAAGCATAACTCACTTAATAGGAGGTTTGGCTAGGAACCGGGCTTTGCGGGGGCAAAACTTCTGAGCCGAAATCTCTTCTTCTCGAAGCCTTCTGGCGCTCCGGGACTCGCCTCTAACACTTAGAAGTTACTAGTGATTGGGAGGGGTTTAGAGAGAAGTTAGAAAGAGAGAGAGAGAGAGAGAGAGAGAGAGATAGAGAGAGAGAAGGGTGAAGGTGTGAAGAATTGAGGGTCTCCTCGCATGCTATTTTTAGGTTGTTCCTCGGAGGTATGCAACGTGTACCCAGTATGTTGCGCGTACGATTGGGCAGGTGTCGCCTCCGGATGCGAGACCTTGGAGAGCAAGCAAGGGTCCATATTTTGCCATGTCAACCTCTTCGCATTAGCCTACTTCTGACTTCTAAATTCCGTAACTTTTGCATATGAGCTCCGTTTTCGACATTCTTTATATCCATGCGTAGGTCGCGACGTACTCTGCAACTTTTGTTTAGACTTTGTTTTGAAAGTTATATTTTAATAGGTCTAGATGGGTAAACTCTTTTAAAAATTCATAACTTTTTCGTCCGACATCCTTTTTCATCTATCTTTATATCATTGAGCTCCTATTAACGAGATCTTCGATTCTCATTTAGGTTGTGTCGGCTAAAAATCGATCGATCTAAAATTCGAATTTCAGGTTGCATACTGCTACGCCAAATATTATAAAAATCATAACTTTCTCATACAAAGTCAGATTTGAGCATTCTTTTTATGCACGCTCTCAGTTTAACATATATTACGATTTTTGTTTAGATCGTTAAGGCTAAAAAGTATCTTATCGCAAACTCACTTTTTACGATTCCCGGTCTCATGCCAGTTTTGCCGTAAAACTTCGACATGTCATAACTTCTTCGTTATATCTCGGATTTCAGCATTCTTTATATGTACGGAACCCTTGTGACATATACTATAACTTAGTTAAGACTATTTATTCTAAATAATATTTTATTAAAAAAAAATCATTTTTGATGCTTATTGTCTGTAAATTGACTAGCCCAAATCTATGGTCGTTACTGGGGTGTACCATCGACGTCTACTTGTTCCTTGCGTGATTTCTGCCGACGACAAAACAAGCGAACCAGGATGGGTCCACCGAAGATGATTGTCAAATGCTCCTTTCTTTTTCTTTGTTTTTCTTCATTCTCCGACCAAGCTAAGTGATGACAATGCCTTTAGATCCACCCACTACCCATCGTTTTCTCTTCTTCCTGACCTCGTTTGTTTTCTACTCTGATGAGATAGGAATCGAAGACCCATTCCCTTTCGTTCGAACTATCAGACCAAAAACAGCCACCACTAGTTTTGATTTTCACGGTGAATCGAACACCATCGAGCTTTCCATGTTGTTTCCCCATTTTCATCATTCATTGTCCGACAGATGAAACACCTGAGGTGCACATGTATTTTGTTCGTGCTTCTTTCCTTTTGATCGATCAGAAGAGGGCACAAAAGCCCCAATTCTTTTTGTTTGATCCTATTGACTGATTCAGCCCCTACAAATGTTGAGTAATGCCAAAACTACCCTTATTTGTAAGGATTGATCAAAGCTGGTTATTTTTGGTTAGTAAATTTTCTAAGTAACCCTCCACTTGCTAAGATATTTCTAAAATAGCCTTACATATGTTAAGTTATACCCAAACCAATCACTCTCATTTGTTTTGATTAACTAAAACCATATATTATTGTTATTTAAATAACAAATAAACCTCGATCCCCTTTATTTTGATCCAAATAGCCCTAATGGTTTGTTTCAAACTCAACCGAGCATAAATTGTGGTTATTCATGAAAAGCTTCACCAAAACCAAGCTTAGATGGAGATCACGCTTCAAGAGTGAGTTTCTACGACCCCTCTTTAATGGTTTATATATTTGGGGAGAATATATGTGTGTCTATTAAAATTTGATGATTTTCAAATTTTATATACAAAATATCATCATAATTTATTATTGGTCAAAAATTTATGAAATAGCAGTCTAAAAATATGATAAATACCCGTAGATCTATTAAGTTAATGAAGATTGTTAAATGATGATATATTTATACTTTACGTGAAATATAAATATAATTATTAAGAAAATTCATAAGATTATAAGTAGATTGCTATAATAACGCATGTTGATCTTATAAATCACAAAAATGATGGTTTTATATATAAGTAGAACTATTTCATGGAAGCATGAAAATATATATAAATGACCAACAATATTATTCGCGTATAAAATGAAAGTACATTTTTATATTTGATGGAGAAGTCAAAATTATGAAATCGTATAATTAATAGTTAAGCTTACCGAAAATTAACTTTTAATATTTATAATGTATGTAAAAATGAATGTAAAATTTATTAATATATTTTTATATTAAATATAAAAATATATAACTCATTTTACTAAATTATTGATTTTTATTGCAATAAATTACATGATCGACTTTAGGACATAAGAGTCATTATTTATGAAATATTATATTTTATAAATCTCATGAATTATAAATATCATTAGAATTGTTGGTTGAAACCTTGGAAATGTTATAAAAGCAGTCGTTATGTTGCCCAAATTTCGTCAGAACAGATAATAAAAATTTGGAAATCCATTAACTCTTACGTATCTCAAATACTAAAAGACTTCAATCAAATAGTATTCCTAAACAACAAAATCATAAATATTCAAGAATATTATTATGGGAAGTTTAGGACTAGGATGCCTAGATACATGGTTAGGATCCAACACTCCTGGGTCTCCTTGTAAGTGACACGTTGTTTCTAAAGCCATATGAGTTAGGTACGTTTCCTAAGCCATGTGGATTGTATTGTGGGGTATACTAAGACTGTGTGTCTTAGTAGAAAAACATTTATTATCATAATCGTTAATCCGTGTTAACACGCTGTTGCATGTTATTAAGCATATAAATTATCACTGCTGGTTGCACTTAAAATGTAGCACATGGAAGCAGAGTCGAATCCTCAGGGACACAGCCTAATGGTCCATTCCTTTTTGCATCAGGCACAATCTAGTAAAGAAACATAAAATATAAAAAAAGGGGGTTTTAATTAAAAACTAAAAATGCAGTGATATTAAACTAAATGAAAATCAATAATAAAAACGATTTCAGTTCTACTGCAACTTTCCTAATCATGCAACTGATCCAGATCTGATTATTCGGAATGCGTTCTATCTAAGCAGATACTGAAAAAACTAACAAGCTCTAGTAATTTCTCTTTTATCTAAATTAGTTAATCAAAACTATCTCTTTGAATTAACCCGAACTTCTTACTGTTCAATTAAACAAGCTCTTAATTAAGATAAGAAAAGTTGCATTAAGTTCTTTGTAAAGTTCCCAACAATACTCAATATTTTTCACAAGCTCGGAAGCGTAAAGATATGATTTTTACAGTTTATAATAAAGTCAAATCCCAAACACGGAACCGATTTATTACTTGTTACTTATTGCCACTTGACAAGAACAATTATGTATTCTATAACTGATTAACTGGAATGATAAAACCCTAGCTAGGTGATCAGACTAATAAGAATTAAAATCAAACATTCATTAAGAACAAAAATGAAGAATCTAGATAGAAACACAAATCAATAACCAGATCTAATGATCAATAAAATGAAAAGTACTTTTCTTTGCAGAACTGAAAACTAAGGTTTAGCCAGACATGGTTAAAATATAATCAAAACAGATGAGAAGAGACATCAAACAACTAATCTTACTAATCTAATTGAAGGAGATGATCTACAGTCTTCAAATCTTAAGGAATTGTTGAAATCGGAGAAGAAACGCCTCCAAAATCGTATTTTCATCATCTGGTACCTCTGGAATCACCAACTTGGGTTACCAGAATGCTATCAGGGTCTGTTTATACGTCCAGTAACAAAAACAATGCGCATGCGATCACATATAGACAACCTGCGATCGCATATATTACCGAAAGCATGTTACAACCCTTTTAAATGAAGTACAATACCATTTCGAGAAATTTTGGCCAACCTGCGATCGCATGGGCACTACTAGCGATCGCATGTTTTGAATTTTCACTACCGAATGAATTTTTGGCATAAAAAAACCTCGAAGACAAGCTGTAACCAAAGTTGCGATCTCATAAAGGCCCCATGCCATCACATGGACCATAGATGCGATCACATGTTTTACCTATGACATCCGAAATTTCGTCTATTTTTCAGATCATTTTGAATCGCATCAATCTAAGTTACAGTTCATGAGATATGGTCAAAATACTGACAGGGGGTCAAAGCTGCCAGCAACATCTTTTAACTTTAGATTGCATATTCTATCTTCATGTGATCAATTCGATCGAATGTTTCTTGACCAAAGCATCTTGCAAACATTCCTCACAATCCTTCATAAGTCCCAAGCTCCATTTTAAGCTCCAAACATGCATTCGGCTGCTCCCAAAGCACTGCACCACTTGAACTATCTGAAATTGACATAAAAACATGAGCAGTATGAGAATTCTAACAAAAGACATGAGTTGAACATTATTTAAATAAATTACATGCAAAAGTTCAGAAGATGATTCTAAAATGATAATAAAAACTACCCTATACGATGCAAAAAATGGCATCTAATAAATCTCCTCAGGCTTAAACCTTACTTCCCCTCAAGTAAAAAGAAGATAAAACATTATAAAGAGATGGAAAGATGTAGATGACATAAAAATAAGTTAAACTAAAATATTTCGCTCTTTTTTTTGTCACATGATCAAATTTCATAACGAGGAAGCTCCAATGAAATCACTACCCAGACAACAGTCTCAATATCTTATATTAACGATTCATATTTCATATTTAGTAAGTTAAACTAAGCTTGAGCTAATAGTTTTTACGCCGAATTAAATTTGTGAAAACGGTATATTTTTAAAAATCATTTCAGGAAAATTCATTTATAAAAACTTAGCTTGACCAAGCCCTCGTTTTTTTTCCGAACTTGTCCAGTAAACGCGATAAGCTCCATTCTGAACAGAAAATCCAAGCTTACCCCTATGATTCCATTGTCGAGTGATCAATCTCATTATACCACACATATTCTTCGTCTTGATCAACGCTTTAAATTTAACTTGCTTGCTTCTTGATTTCGACTTGAACTTGACTTGGATTTGACTTTGACTTGCAGATTTCTTCATGTTTCTTAATGTACCATTTTTAACACACACACGCACACACACACATACACACACACAGATATATATATATATATATATATATATATATATATATATATATATTGATCGGGTCCGGATTTGAATTTGAGGCCCACCATATCTTCAATACTTTAAAAATGATAATAAATTGTGGGTATAACAAGAGCTCCCTATCAACCTCAAAAGGCACAGAAACTATAGAGTTCGATACATAAAGGAATAATAAGGGTTATTCAATCTAGGTTCTTTTTAAGGCATCTAAGGAAATTATTTTCAAAACATTGTTCGTTTTTCCACCCACACTTCCATTGTAAAAAATATCTCACTCATATGTTGGTTCATATTGAAAACATTTAAAGCACTTGAAAATATATTTCTTAAAATTGATTGTAACGAGACTGTTATTTTTGGTAACTATCACACTTCATCTTAACAGGGCTATTGAATGTAAATAATATCCTCATCTCATGTAATATATATTTTTTTAAAGATTTTTAATTTGATTTTTTTATATGCAGAAAATAAAAAATAACTAGAAATAAAAATATTTTTTGGTTAATTTTGTTCTCGTATTTATGAATGCAGAAAAAATAAAATATTTTTTGGACTTTTTTTTTTGAAATTTTTATATGCAAATGTAATGCATAAAATAAAATGCAAATTTTTTTTTTTGAAAAATTTAACTAAAAAAACTGAAAAATTAAAATTTTAAACAAAAATACAAAATTTTACACTAACCCCCTCCACAAGCTTAAAATGATGCATTGTCCTCAATGCTCAGAGAAGAATGAACATCTTAATCAAGAAAAGAAACAAAAATGTGCAGCCACGAAAGAATGTACCTAATAAGTTTGAAGAAATCTGATTTTGACGATGAATGTTGACGAAAAATCTAGATTTCAGCAACTCTAAAGATCCTCTGATTTCCCCAAGCTTACTTGTAACTGTGTCCATCTCTTTATTGAAAGCATAAAAACTAAAAAGTACTCATTGGTTGCCTCTCGGAAAGTCGCCCTTTTTAAAGGTCGTTGGCTCGACCATGCCTGAAAACTAGATTACATGTACTTAAAGATTTTGGCATAAAACAATTAGTAGTACAATGTTCCCAACAACGACGCCAATTTGTTAACATACTGTCGCACATGTATTAAGCAAATAAATTATCACTACTGGTTGCACTAAAAATATAGCACATGGAAGCAGGATCGAATCCTCAGGGAGACAACCTAATGGTCTATGCCTTTTTGCATCAGGCATAATCTAGTCAAGATACAGAAAATATAAAAGAAGGGGGTTTTAATTAAAAACTAAAAACTAAAAATGCAGTGATATTAAACTAAATGAAAATCAGTAATAAAAATGGTTTCAGTTCTGCTGCGACTTTCCTAATCATGCCATCTGATTATTTAGAATGCGTTCTATCTAAGCTGGTACTGAAAAAAACTAATAAGCTCTAGTAATTTCTCTTTTACCTAAATTAGTTAATAAAAACAAGCTCTTTGAATTAACCCTAACTTTTTACTGTTCAATTAAACAAGCTCTTAAATAAGATAAGAAAAGTTGCATTAAGTTCTTTGTAAAGTTCCTAGCAATACTCAATATTTTTCACAAGCTCGAAAGCGTAAAGATATGATTTTTACACTTTATAATAAAGTCAAATCCCAAACACGGAACCGATTTATTACTTGTTACTTATTGCTACGTGACAAGAACAATTATGTATTCTATAACTGATTAACTAGAATGATAAAACCCTAGCTAGGTGATCAAACTAATAAGAATTAAAATCAAACATTCATTAAGAACAAAACTGAAGAATCTAGATAGAAACACAAATCAATAACCAGATCTAATGATCAATAAAATGAAAAGTACTTTTCTTTGCAGAACTGAAAACTAAGGTTTAGCTAGATATGGTTAAAATATAATCAAAACAGATGAAAAGAGACATCAAACAACTAATCTTACTAATCTAATTGAAGGAGATCTTTAGAAATTAAAGAAGAAATGCCTCCAAAATCGTATTTAAATCGTCTGGTACCTCTGGAATCACCAACTTAGGTTACAAGAATGCTATCAGGGTCTATTTATACGTCCAACAGCAAAAACGATGTGCAAGCGATCATATATAGACAACCGACGATCGCATGTATTACCGAAAACGCATCACGGGCCTTTTAAATGAAGTACAATACCATTTCAAGAAACTTTGGCCAACCTGCGATCGCATGTGCACAACCTGCGATCGCGTTTTTTGAATTTTCACTATCGGATGAATTTTTGGCACAAAAAAACCTCGAAGACAAGCTGCAACCAACGTTGCGATCGCATAAAGGCCACATGCGATGGCATGGACCATAGATGCGATCACATTTTTTGCCTATGACTTCCGAAATTTTGTTTACTTTTTAGATCATTTTGAATCGCATCAATAGGAGTTACGGTTCATGAGATATGGGGAAAATACTGGCAGGGGGTCAAAGCTGCCAGCAACATCCTTTAACTTTAGATTGCATATTCTATCTTCGTTTGATCAATTCGCTCAAATGTTTCTTGACCAAATCATCTTGAAAACATTCCTCATAATCCTTCATAAGTACAAAGCTCCATTTTGAGCTCCAAACATGCATCCAACTTCTCCCAAAGCACTGCTCCACTTGAACTATTTGAAAATTCACATAAAAACATGAGCAGTACGAGAATACTACCAAAAAACATGAGCTAAAAATTATTTAAATAAATGACATGAAAATGTACAAAATATGATGCTAAAATGATAATAAAAACTACCCTATAGGATGCAAAAAATGGTATCTAACAATCGGCAAAGAACGACTAACTACATATAAGTGTCATATTATTGATCATATATGGTTAGACCGTCCGCATGGAGTTGCTAGCTACAACTACGTCCGATGCCACGAATTTTTGGCGTTGATGTTAGTACCATTGAACATTACCATGCGTTTTAATGGGGTGAATGACTTAAGCATGCCCTACTATAGAGCCGGTGCAAAAAGTGTAATGTCATGAGTCCGGTTATGAGTTCATTGTAAAATCCTAGTTTTGTTTCATTATCATATATAATCGATATTGGGTTTATAGGGGGTTTTTGTTCAGTGATACTAATTGAAAGAGATTGTATGTAGTGGGATATCTTGAAACTCAAAACAATAAGTGTCAATATCATAAATTATGTTGTATAACACTTAATGAATATCATGACATGACTGAACGAGGTTTATAACGGGGTGAATGACGTAAGCATGCCCTACTATAGAACCGGTGCAAAAACTATCGTGTCATGAGTTCGGTTATGAGTTCATTATAAAATCCAAGTTTATTGTTTCATTACCGTATAAAATTGATATTGGGTTTATACATACAGTGATACTAGTTGAAAGAGACTGTATGTTGTGGGATAGCTTGAGACTCAAAACGATAAGTGTCAATACCAAAAATTAAGTTGTATAACACTTAATTAATATCATGACACGACTCAACGAGGTTGATTAACTTACATAAAACAAGTTATTTATGTACGAAAACACAATATTTATGTGGGAGGAATGTCCCCTACTAGTTAAGTGTCGGTTTTCCAAATTAAGTAAGATAATACTTAATTAATACCACAACACGAATTTACAAAGTTTATAAATTCGAAACTTATGAGTTTTACATATGAATTATACGTATACTTGTACATGGTTTTCAAGGGTAAATCTGGATATTTTATGTTTTCACAAATAATGATATTACTTTCTTTTATATAAATTGGTATTTAAAATCCTTATATAAAAAGCATTTTGGTCACGAGAACCGTAAAAATTTGTTATAAGTTTGATTTACTTATATATTCAAGAAATGGTGTATTTTTGGATTTGAGAAAACGATATATTTAAATGAGTACAAATACACTTTTAAAATACATTTATTTTTATACTTTTGATAGAAAGATTTGAATTTATAAAAGCTTTCTAACCAAAGAAACTTGACAAAACACTTTGATTATAAGAATACTTCGTGTCAAAATTTTTAGAACAATTTTGTTGACGTATTTTAAATGCACGTGTTCTCAGGTTATTTAGCAGGTCGGAAGTGTTCGCTCAGAAGACTCTCCATTAATTATATTATACATTTGTAAACTTCGGATTGTTAAGCGTGTGTCACGATTTGGCAATAGCCATTATCAATGTAATTTCTATTTCGGTTATAATAGAAGAGTATATATGTACTATTCAATGTATGTTCAATAACTGTGATTACTAATTTACGTTGCGCACCTCAGCGTTACCGCAAGCGGTCGAGGGTGTGACAGCTGGTGACAATGAAAGCATATATGATCCTTGTTACAATCTCGCTGCACATGCCCTCTTTCCCCACACTTGAAACACCTGAACTTGTGATAAGAAAACCCTGTGAGTTCCCCCTCACTTGCCACACACCTCATGGTTCTCTGACTTTCAGTACCAAGGTTAGGTGTATCAGACTCTCCACCTCCTTCCAGTTGTCCCAAGTTATGTATCTAACTTCTTTTTCATAACCATGCTTCAATATCCACATTTCCTTCACTAGGAACCTCACCAACATCTCTTGCAGCACACAAGATTGCGGCCTGCTCCTAAAATTTGACAATCAATCTGTTAGTGATCCGACCAACGATACTGGACAACTCCTCCATTAAGATCTGTGAAACCTTAGTGGAAATCCAGTTATGAAGTCTTGCGTCGTTTTCACCCATCTTAGAGGACTCTGCTTCTCTTCCAAGCATCGACATCTTGTACATCAAGCCCAAATTTTCATCTCATAATCACAAGCTTCTTGGGTTCATCACATCATTCCTTGACTCGAGTACGGATCCTCTGCTTGTAGTAGTACGGGCCCATACTACCTTCCACATCTATCCGTACTTTCCTCAAGAATTACCTTGATTCTTCCAAGCCACTCTTTACCCGCATAATATTTCCAATACAAGGCTCCCAGCACCAAATCCCTTCCTCGGTTTTCCTAGGGCAAGCTCCACACCACTCCGCTATCAGTTGTACAAGGAACTCCTAGTAACTTCCTCTAACTACTCATGAATACAATTACATATCGCCAAAACCATATAATTCTTCGAATGAAAGGTCTCACCCTACAACGGTTGGACTCAGACAAGAGCTGTGGAATAGAGTTAAACCTGACCTTCTAAAATTATATAGTCTCAAAAATATGCAACTTAACATATTCACTTACTAGTTAGTTGAAACTAGTTAGAACTCCTAAAAAGCACAAAGCAAGCAACATTCGGGCATCAAGTAACCAAAACTAAGCATAACCTAATCAGGTCATCCTATCACCAACTGATCAGTACTAGCATGCAAATCAACAAGCTCATACAATAAGCATACAGATGCATCTCACATAGCATTTTATCATGAAAACATTGAGCAAATCCTTAGCCCTAACTAGCATGTGATTCAAAGATCCACAATTCAAATCATATCAGATATCATATATGAGTATTTTGGGAAAACTTACTTGAGATCAGTCTATTGCATGCACCACACCCTTCTTGTATTAGAAAACTCTTTTCATAAAAATACATTTATTTTTGAAAAACTTCAAAAATACTCAGTTTGAGTTCTGACACACTCGATACTATGTACGAATCCCTCAAATCCAGGCTCTAATACCAACTTGTAACATCCAAAAAATAAGACCCGAAAATCTTTCATTTTTACATTCATAAAATAGTGAACCATATCATCGTCATAAAACCAAGGTAATCAAAATTTATCAATAGATCATAATTATCGGAGTAAATCAAAAAATGCGGAATCGAGTGGTGTGTTCTCTACAATCGTCTTGGGCTCTTCCCTTTGAAGCTTGAAGTATCTGAAAAATAAACTGAAAACCATAAGCACAAAGGATAGTATGTTCCCTAAAATACCACATACCATACATACATATAGTCAAGAATATTTGGGTGCTTGCAATCCACTTTAGTCTATTTCAACTGAATATCAGGTCTATTTCAGCCCTACCACTGCCATACATGTCATACATATAATGGACCATGCCCGACATTGAGCCCCTCTCGGTATACATATCTGTCAGTCATCAGGCCCCGCCTGGCTTTGGGCCCCGCCCATTATGCATATAAACATGTAAGCATATAAACACATAAACACATGCAATAATCACAAAGATAAATAACATATAGAATGGTCATCGGGCCTTGTCCGACATCTAGCCTTGCCTGGTAAGCATACCAACACGTAATACATGCAAGATTCACGAAGTCATCTAGCATCCTAACATAATAAACCATGGCCGACATTGGTACCTTCAACCCACTAAACACAATGAGGAGACTCACCTCAAATTACTGAATCTCGCAGATAAATCTCTTGCTGATGACCAGCTAAAATCCCCATGCTATCAATCACAAAATAACATCTAGTTAATAATTGTATCTCAACTTGCACTAAGAGTCCAAACTAGGGTAAAAGACCTTTTTACCCTTTACCAACTTGGCCAAAGCCCAAAGCCCAATCCAATCGTTCAAAGGGCCCAAATTCCAAAATAATAACCTAAACCCAAATATGGCCCAATTTTCCAAATTGGGCCCAATCCCTTTCATGGGCCTTTAACCAAGAGAGTCCAATAAAATATCAACACCTCAACAATAAAATTCTGATGGCCCAACAAGGGCCAAGACAAATAAAGTCCAACATTGCCCAAAACCGAGAGCCCAAAAGTTCGAAGCCTAATATGCTGAGTATGTAGGGTGTACTCAGGTCGTACGCTTAGCGTACTTGCTTTAGGGCTTGTACGCACCACGTACCTGCTAGTCCACCCAACATACTCCACCAACATGGCCAACTTCTAATATTCAACTCTTAGTCGGTTAATAATTCAACCCAAACTCATATCTGACTTCCTTAAGGTGGTTTATCACATAAAGTTGCCAACTTTACGTGCATGCATGGCTTAATGGGGCTCTAGAGCTTAAAAGAGTTAATTAATGACTTAACATACGCATGAGACCAAAACCACCATGAAATTTGCACCTTTAACCTTGAGAACCCTTAATATTCCCAGATCTACAAGGATAAGCTCCATAAACGACCTTAGCTCACAATCACCAACCAAGTGGACCAACCATAAAAAAGCTAAAGAGTAGACCAATGCAAAGAGTAGCCAAGGTGTAGAATTTATACCTCAAAAGTCACCAAAAGATGGAACTAAATCTAGATCTCAAAGCACTCCTCCAAGGAATGAGTCTTCAACCTTGTCCTTCCCCTTCAAGATGCACAAAATACACCACAAAAGCTTCATAAGTGCTCAAAAGCACCATAGAGAGGCTAAGGAACGAATTAGGGTTTTCAGAGGTATGGAGGTTGGTTAAAAAAATGTAACACCTCAAATTTCAAGACAAAATTTTCATTTTTAATTCTCAAAATATCACTCATAAATTCCAGACATCGCAAAAATTATAAGTTAGTGTCAAACAATATCAGAGTATCCCAAAATCCTCAAATCTCCATAAGCCGACAAATGTTTACAATCATGCCTCTGGCTTCCTGGAATCTAAAAAAAGTACCTGAAACACATTTAACTTAACACGGTAAGCATGAAGCTTAGTGAGTTTCCCCAAAATACCACATACATAAATAATAAGCCTCTCATGGCTATATCTCCATATGGACCCTCCGGTGATATCTCTTAATGAGGACCCTCCGGTCTCACGGCTCGGTATGGACCCTCCGGTCATGTGTCTCAGTGAAAACTCTCCAATCTCACGACTCGGTATGGAACATCCGGTCATAGCCTAACATATACATAATAATATAACAACATAAGTCACAAAAACAAAATGCATAATAACACATAAAGCAGATAATAACCTCCGGTCAGTAATACAAATAAGACCCTCCTGTCAATAATATAAACAAGACCCTCCGGTCAATAACATAAATAAGACCCTCCAGTCAATGACACAAATAAGACCCTCCAATCACTCATGCATTACCACACAGATAAGAATAGTGAGAAGAATCACCTTAACCACTACACGTGAAATCCTATACTGTCATTGCTGTTGCGCACTGGTTCTTGATCTGGCCAAAACAACCCAACAACATAATCAAAAACTGTGCAAGGCTACACCTCGTCAATAAGCCTAAGGGTGACCTGACTAACCAGGCCCACTACTGACCCAACTCATTGGGCCCACCATGGCCTAACACCAGAAAGGTTCACATAGGCCCACTAACGGCCCAACTTTCCAAATTGGGCCCAACCCCCATATGGGCCTTGTCCTTAGCCTAATGCTTCTCTTAGTCCAACAATACTCCAAGATGGCCCAGAGGCCCAACAACAAGCCCAAAAAACGACCCAAGGATGCGAAGCGCAAAAGCAATGAGCCCACAACCGGACTATAGGGGCATACCTCCCCTGGTACGCTTAACGTACACACAAATCCCTATCGGGGCAACTAGACCAGTATGATGGGCGTAATACTCATACCCAAAAACTCCATTTCTGACTTAACCACTTCAGCCAAAGCATCCAAACCTCAGGGAAGCTTCATTACAACCCCTAACTGATAAAGATGGCGACTTTATCAATTTTCATGTCTTAATGGAACCCAACTTCCAAAAAAAACCAATAAGACTCTCTTTACTCATCTTAACACATGCATGGAGAGGTCTAAATGAACAAAATCTCATTTTTGTGAATCTAGACCACCAAATACTCATGAAATGACAAGTACTATGCTCTGGAGTTCATCAAACTCATAAAGCTTCAAGCTTGGGACATAAAACCCTAGAAATGCTCACAAAACCAAAACTATCACAACAATGAGCAAGTTTCTAACTTTATACCTCTAGAGGATGCATAAACTAGATTAGAACTCAGATCTACAAGCTAGAAGCACAAGCTTTCCTTCCTTCAAGACTCCTTGTTCACAAAAGCTCCATAAGAACACTCAAATGAGCCACAAACCCTCACACAAGCTAGAGAAATGGGATTAGGGTTTGAGAGGGCTTGGATACAGGAAATGGTGGCTGGAAATGAGGCTATCAAGTTCCTTAAATAGGGACACTCCAAGATATTAGGGTTTTCTTTTTGGACCTAGTACGCCCAGTGTACTTGGTGGCTCTGACAATCATGCAAAGCGTATAAGTACGCTGCACATACTCAAGTGTATGCCCAACGTACCCATTTGTCACCCATTTCTCAATAAGCACTAATCTTACCAAAACTTCAAACTATCATGTGTTCTCCGTTATAAGTATGTTTCCAATGAACCTTATATCTAAGGAAAGGTAGCGAGAAGCCCTATGCTTCGAGCAACTCATCACAACCTCAAAACTCCATGAACAAAACCCAAAATTCTTAAAAATCAAACCAATGTCTTCACCGATACTCTTGGATTGTAAAGCACAACCTGAATGCTTTTATCACATAAGCTACCTTATCCATATCCAAATTTAGCCTAGACTTTCTCCCTTAAAGCCTCAAAACCTTCGCATACTCGGATTACGGCCCACGAGCCTTAAATCACAAAACGATCCGGAATAGGATGTTATAATTCTCCCCCACTTAAATTAGATTTCTCCCTCAAAATCGATCCTTATCAACACGTAGAACGAATAAAACCACCCTATAAGTGCAACCGAGAACCTCAGAAAATACAACGATCTCCCCAAGATAACCGAAACCAATCAGGAACTTCCAACCCGAAGAAGGACGAACCCTTTGCCGATGCAGAACCACTTCTGCCTCTCCGAAACCTCGAATCTATATTGCTATGTCTCCCCAACAGAGCGCCCCTGCAGAATATCATCATGTCAATCGCTCATCGAATAACAGACCCGATAAAACACTTCCAGACCTAATTATGTTGTTGCGACTGATGGGAAGAAGTTGCTGACCATAACCAGCTGCTGATCAATCATGCCTGACATACTGGTCGATCCTGAACGAAACTCAAAAGGAATGGAGGGTTCACCTTTCACCGATGATCAATCACCAATACTGCTATCAGAACCCATCTGGAGAATGAACCCCATTACTCTGCCCTCAAACACTAAATGAAAACCTTCCTATCCACATGGAAACCGTAGCCCTACACTAGGTCTGACCTCCCATCAGACTAACCCGTCTGACCACCAATCCCAAGATGACTCAGCTCCGGCCCCGAACAGAATGACCATGCCCGACCAAAACTATCCACTGATATCCGAAAACACAACTCTAATTACCTTTCAATGCTGAACACCAAATCCGAATACAAGATTGACTCCTAACCCAACAATTGGACCGTCAAGGCTACCCTAACACATCCGGCAATACGACTCCATGTTTATCCAATCCAATAGGGCTATATCAACCAATCACACTGTACACACAATCACTAAGTTTTCTTTACCCCAAGCGAATATTATAATCGATCTGCAGTCACACATCCCCTCCGACCTTCTTCGTCTACCGCTTGCTAATTCCATGTGTGTCGTCATCCTCCTCAAACCAATCGAACCGATCCACCCAGTTCTAAAACATCAGATGGAAATCATAACAACTCAGAATGAAAAGCATTTGAAAATCTAAAATCCCCACCTGCTCATCCTTTACAAATATAAAGCCACACTCAAACACAAGAGCCTGGTCCAACAACAAAATTGGAATCACTCATATCCAATCTGATACTCAATTCATAACCCGTGATCGGAGAATCGACGCGCGCATTACTCTCCAATCTTTTCGATTTGTGACAACCCCTACCTAAATCGAGATATAATGGTCCCTGACCATTGATTAGACCCCTGTCTCGCCCTTGGCTCGGCCACCGGGTTCCTAAAGACTCATTTGGAAAGGCTCCCCAAGCCTTAGAACCCCTCTGCATCACACACACCGACTAGTGAATGTTACGGCTCCGCATATCCTTACAATACTCTCTCACTAACTAATGAATGCTACGGATCCCCACAATATTACAACACTCTCTCACTTACTAGTGAATGCTACAGCTCCCCACAGTCTTATGACACTCCCTCCCTCACCATGGGCTCACCCCATGGTTTTCCTTGATATTCCTAAGTGATTACTCCCACCTTGACCCAACCAATCTCTTATTACCTCACATCCACTAGTTTACCGAACAATCCCACAATCTCGTCATCAAACCATCACCATAATGAGTTCACTAAAATTGTACTCCACGATCCAACATAGATAGGTGCGCACACCCACCCAGATTAAGCATCACTACTCCTGACGACAATCCAAAACACCATCCTCTACTAATCAAAACCCATGTGAAATTACACATACCGAATCTAAAGTTGATCAACTGTTGCCCCTCCTGGAGTATAGATAGCAATCTATACGTTGAACTAGTAAAATATTTCAACAATTGAAACTTTACCTCATGATCCAACCTCCTAAAAACTTGAACATTTGCGAACCGAAAGAAACACTGATCACAACAAGAATCCTGCCCAACGACTACCCGCCGTGAAGACACGCATTCTCTCCTCGGCACATACAACATGCATCATCTCGCTCTGTACTCTTCCTTGACAACCACAAGACCCAAGTCTCACATATTCGGACCACAGATCCCCATAACCCAATCTTCTGAACTGCAACTCAAAAAGATTGTTGATCCTCCCAACAAAATACCAAGCTCTCCCTCACTTAGGGTTCAAATCATCACCAATCAACATACCAACCATACTACACTACAGACTGACTCACCAGATATACCATACTCAACTCTTGGAACGTACCCCGCAACACTCGATGATCTTCCAGATAAAGACCAAGCAGCTCCAAGTATTCTGAATCTAAAATGGAAACCTCAGAAACCACCTAATGTGACTGCCTCCAGTCACCCAAAATCTTATCCAATTGCACAGGCAAATATTTCGATAGTCCTAAAATAGCACTGACTCTTTTTCTGGAAATAATGGACTAACGCAAACTTCATTCTACGAGTCCTCAATCACCACCCCATCGCAAGAATCGACATATAAACAAGATACCTCACTCTCACACTCGATTCGCAAAATAGGTACGGAGGTCATCATCCCGAGATACTCCCCCTAGTTACCTGGAACTGTTTCTAGAATACGCCTAACGATACTCATTTGAGATGCATCCCTGTCCCATTCTATAACAGTCCCCACTGCTGACTCCCTCCCGACAAAAGGAATAACTCAGGGCACTCTGACCATAAAAAATCCCTTTGGTGCTAATACCGCAACTATCTGGTACCCCACGGGGTCTTCCTCTAATCCCTTAGAAGCTCACTTGCCCTTCCTTCCAACACGGAAAACGAGAATAATATAATTCTCATCATAGAAATTTCCCTCACACTCCATATGCCTATCTCTGAACTCAGACTGCAATCCTCCACAACGCATCTGTAATACCGTAAATTCTCAAACAAATTTTCATTTGAAAATCACATTAATCTCATTAACATAAATCACAAATTTTCTAAAATCTCAATTTATCAAAACACATGTCTATAATAACAAAATCCAGGATCTACAAAATATAACTTAGTCTCGTGTGTACAATCAAGCGGGCACCTTCCCGTGATCCTGAGAAGTACCTGAAACACATAACACATAACAAGGGAAGCACGAAGCTTAGTCAGTTCCCTAAAATACCACACACATCTCATTAGCCTCTCATGGCTATGCTAAAATAAGACCCTCCGGTCAATGTGTCTAAGTGGGACCCTCCAGTACCACATCTCGGGTGGACCCTCCGGCCCTAACTCAGTAAACTAAGTATAATACACAACATAAATCACAAAGACATAATGCAGGATATCACAATACTCAATATAAGCACATAAGACCCTCTAGTCATACATAGATTACCACTCAAGGTAAGTATATGAAGGGTTTTGAGCATTCTAACACTCCTAAGGTGTACATGCAACCCTAGAAACCTTAGATCTATGCTTCACTAAGATACATGCAAAATTGATTTTCTAAGGTTCTTAACCTATCTAGCATAGCATGGGGAACTTTAAAACATAAATGCTAGCAGAAGAAGATACCTTTTGTAGTTTGGATTCCTTGAGAACCTTGTGAGCCTAGCACCCTAAGTGTGACGCCTCAAATGTCTCACACAACACTACAACTCTTGGAATAGACTTGAGATTAGTTCACTAACACCTCAAAATCGGATTTCCCTCTTGTTCTTCACTTAGTGGCCGTTTTTTCTTGCCTTGGAGCTTCTTATATATTTATGGCACAATTAGGGTTACACCATGTAAACCCTAGTTTTCATGGCTTTTCATATTCAATGATCCATGGGTTAGTAACCTCCATGGATTATACATCGAGAACCTAATGGGTTTTAACCCAATCCATACAAACCATGGATCATTAATCCACTATACAAGAATAGATTATATACATAATCAACCCTATATATTTAATTAGTCTCTTTTTGATTGCTTAATTAATTCCAATAATTAATTCTTCAATCAATACTAATTAAATAATATTATTAATATATTAGAACTTATAATATATTAATAATCCTTTAGTGTCCTTTTTCTCATTTAGTCTATCCAAGTGTTGCAATTCCATGCGACCCAAATGGACCATGCTAATCGGCCCAAGTACATTCCATAAATAGTTATGAACTTAGACACCTAATCCAGCAGTCTGTCACTTGGATATGTCTAATAACTATAACTACTAGAATGACTTCAGGAACCGATCAGCAATCATATCTCTTTCAAGGTCTCGCGGAACTGAGATGATGATGATACGTCATTTAAGATAAGTGATCATATAATCCTCTGTTCTAGATATCAGTCGGACAAATACATGGAACAATGTCTTACTTATTGTCAAGTCGTTTGTTTGTCAATTTCTGATTTTTTTTGATAGAGAACTTAATTGAACACATCAACTTAGTTCTGAACGGGCCCGATACATGGGTCTACACAAAATCATCGAGGAGCCCATATATCGCTTCTAATACAAGAAGGAACATATATACTTTGACTAATATGCTTGTTCTACTACTTGTTGAATCATACACAAAGGCATGTTTGATAACATCGAGTTACCAATGCATTTTCGTACAACCAATGTATAACCAACTCATAGGCAACAAGTCATATCTCTAGGTTTGAAGACTTATGTGATATTACCATCTCACGATCACTCAAGATCAATTCCATGAAGTGATAATAGTGAGCATGGGTTGAATCTAATACACAGAAGTTATGAGCACTCATGAGTGTTGTAGCATCACTTTACTATGTCCAAAATCTTAGACATCTACAAGCCAACCCATGACAGTCTTAATTCATATCTACTTCCAACATATTATCGACTATGGAGAATTTGAATAATATGTAATAACATAACATAATTATTCTGGAAGTCAAAACATGCAAAATGAAATGATAATAAACGATTGACAAAAGATATCAACACTTTACTTATAAATAAACAACAACTTTTATTTATCATCAAATGTCAATTACACTTTACAAATTTCAAATCTATCTCATTTCTAAAACTAATATCATCATTTAGCCCTATGCGCCTCACAAGCTGAAGATGCTTAACCTTACCCAGTCCCTTCGTGAGGGGATCTATCGGGTTCTCATCTGATGATACCCTCTTTGTAGGCCTGCCAATCGTGTCGTGTTAGGGTTGGCGTGTCGCAGGTTGGCAGGTCAAAATATGTCAAACCAAACACGACCCATTTAAATATATAGGTCACGGGTAGGCGGGTCACGGGTTGGCGGGTTTGGAACATAAACCTAAATATGACCCACCAACCCATTTATTTATACGGGTTCACAAGTTGGCGGGTTCGTGGGTCCGAATTTTAGATATTTAAGTCTTAAACATCCAAATGAAAATTAAAAAGATTCACAAAAACATGTTACATACTTAGCCTTATAGGTTACGACTTATGACTTTAGACCATCCACCAGGAGTCATAATGTGAAAACAGTCAAATAGTCTATGAATAAATGGTATATCTTATATAATACTTATTAAATATTAATACTTGATACATAAATACATTTAAAAATAAAATAATTTTTTTATTAAGAATATAAACGGGTTGCCGGGTCAACCCGTTAAGTTTTTTAAGAAACCCATATATGACTCGTTTAATAAATGGGTTGATGGGTTGGCGGGTTGAAAAACTCAACCCAAACCCATTTATTTCGTGTCGTGTCATGGGTCATTTCGCGTGTCGTGTCGAGAATTGCCAGCCCTACCTCTTTGCCATGAGGAGTCATTTTCCTATTCGATGTCTGATGAAATGATATTTTCTGTCGATGTGTCTGGATCTCCTGTGATCCCTTAGTTCCTTTTCTAAGACAACTACACTTTCACTATCATAGAAAATCTTTATAGGCTCCTTTATAATTGGTACAACTCCAAGGTCTCCAATGAAGTTCTTTAGCCATATAGCCTCCTTTTCGTCCTCGCTTTCCGCTATATACTCTGATTCGCAAGTTGAATAAGCCATTGTCTCCTACTTGGAACTTTTCCAAGAAATTGCTCCTCCATTTAAGGTAAAGACCTAGCCTGAATGAGAGCGGAAATTATCCTTGTCAGTTAG
This sequence comes from Lactuca saligna, assembly GCF_052625555.1. Lineage (NCBI taxonomy): Eukaryota > Viridiplantae > Streptophyta > Magnoliopsida > Asterales > Asteraceae > Lactuca > Lactuca saligna. The sequence continues at coordinate 301,865,899 of NC_136420.1, read as the reverse complement.
AAAGCTAGCATCACTATACCCTAATACTCTCAAGTTATCACTCCCACCGAGGGTAAGGACCCAGTCCTTAGTCCTCCGCAGGTACTTGTGTAAGGTCCTTGATGGAAGGATCTTTACCAATGATCAATCAAGCATAAGAAAAGAAAGAAGAAATGGAGTAGAAGATGAATGAAACTGATCTTGCATACGATTAATCACTTGAAATCGTCTGATACAACTCAGGGCCGAAAACTAATGAAAGTACAACTGTGTTTATGTAGCACCTGGTTCCTAGTACATAAAAAATTATCTAAGTAATTATCATTTTAGCCTTGGACTCGGCGAGTTGTAGGTCCGACTCGCTGAGTAGGGACGCGGTCCAGGGGAATGCTTAAGTTGGCGACTCGGCGAGTCCATATCCTGGACTCGGCGAGTCATCGCTGTTTGATGAAACCCTAATTCCAAGGGTTTTCCCCCTATTTAAGCTAGCTTGTGCGACCCAAGCTCTCCCCCTTTCACCCTCAGAGCCCTATATCTAGTCCAAGCTTTGTTTCCTTGTGAGTTTGAAGCATTTGGTGTGTCCTCTTGAAGTTTTGGAGTGGGAAGAAGAGTAGATCGAGAAGAAGAAGAGGAGGTCAAGCATCTTTGAGCTATCTCAGTGTGTTCCCTAAGGTATAACTCGTTTTCCCCTTGTTTTCATGCTTATTGTCCCTTATAGCTCCATTAAAATCCTTCTTGAACCATTTCCAAGCTTGGGTAGGTTTGAGGGTTCGTAATAAGCTGATTAACCTTTAGATCTAGGCATGGTTGAGCTCCAGGAGCTCAGGTCTGCTGTCTTTTTGGAACCATATTACATGAAAGCCCTAGATCTACCCTTTTGGTGCATTTTGGACCCTAAAACCCTCATGGTTGCCTATTTACATGTAAAGTTGGAAACTTTACGTGTAAATCAACCCCCAGGATCATGGATCTATGTATGGAATGAGCTGGATTTGAGCAGAATCGAGCATATAGTAATTGCATGGTAACGACTCGGCGAGTCATTCATCGGACTCGGCGAGTCGAGATGCGAGTCCCCGAGTTTTCCCCCTTTTTCGTTATGGCGAGTAGTGTAGTGAGTCCGGGGTGGACTTGGTGATTTGGAAGCCGAACTCATCCATGAAGGAACTCGGCGAGTTCATGACAATCTTCTTAGATCAAGAACAGACTCGACAAGTTGTTCATACAACTCGGCGAGTCACAGCATAAAGTGTTCATCGGATGAAGATGAACTCGACGAGTTGTTCATACAACTCGGCGAGTAGGATGAAGGACTTGGACATCAGTTTAGAAGGAGAACTCGTCGAGTCAACGCCTAACTCGACGAGTAGAGACGGGATATAGGTCAGGCTATTGGATAGAGACTCAGCGAGTTGGAGAGCCAACTCGGCGAGTCGGGTCAACTGAAAGTTGACTTTGACCTTGGCTTATGACTTGTTCAAGGGTAAAATGGTCATTTTACCCCAAGAGACAGTTAGCAGTGATTGATTGAGTGTTTTGTGGGAATTATAGCCGGAGGATTTTGGGAGTAGTAGCAGTAGCAGCAAACAGTTAATTCCCACACAGATCAGCAACTACATCGAGGTGAGTTACCTTCCAGTAGCGATGGGTCTAGGACCACAATGCCGGCCCACCAGTAGGAGATGTATGATAGATGATTGTCTTTGTGATATCATCTAGGTTTGCTACTACCTGATATGTTATATGCTAGCATGATATGTTATATGTGATAATAGTAGAGTTCGGTTGTAGGACCGAAGGGTAGTCAGACACCCCAGATACATCTGATAGTATGTGATTATATGTTTGCATGCTAGCTTGTTATGTTATATGCGATAGAGGTAGTAGGAGGGGACCAATCCCCGAGTTCGGTTGCTAGGACCGAAGGGTAGTTCAGGCACCCCAGATATGTCTGATAATATGTTATGTTATGATATATGTGATAGTAGCAGTAGGGGTGAAATAGTCCCCGAGGTTCGGTCGTCAGGACCGAAGGGTAGTCAGCACCCCCGAATGGCCTGACATGGGTAGTCAGCACCCCAGAATGGCTTGACACGGGTAGGTCGGCACCCCAGAATGGCCGTACTGGGTAGGTCGGGCACCCCAGAAAAGCCTGACAATATGTATGATATGTGATTGTATGGTATGCGGTTTGATGGGGGAACTCACTAAGCTTCGTGCTTACAGTTTTCAGTTTTGGTTTTAGGTACCTCTTCTTCGAAGGTGAAGGAGCTCGCGCGGTAGCAGCACATCACACACACGCTTTGTATTCCGCACTATGAGATCTTCCTAGGGATTTGTACTCTGACTTTATTATGTTTTTATAACTGGTTCCCAGACACGTACAACTTTTTTGAAATGTTATGATTGGTGATTGCTTTATCCTGATGTTTTGCTAAGTATGTGCATTTAAAAATGAAATTTTTGGTTCGTATTTTTGGGGTGTTACAGTTTAACTCTGACAACCTGAAACCTATATATACTTACAAGGACCGAAAACAGTTTTCGGTTAGCAGACCGAAAAATGGTTTTCGGTCACACCTTGACCAAAAGCTTCCTTAGACCAAAAAAATTAAACATACTCAAAACAACTCCAAAATACATTGACAAATGCCCTAACTCATTCATACATTGATGCCTAGCCCAAACCATATATATATATATATATATATATATATATATTGGCCCTTCAATCTTCCCCTTGGTTTGAGGCTAGCATGATTCAGTCTTTATCAACCACCAGCACGTCTGACCTTCCCATAGCTCTATTCCACATCTCATTGTCAATAATATCAGCAACCATGGCAGTGTATTCCTTAGCACCAGACTCAAAAATGTCTTCAGCCACCACGATCTGATGAATAGAAAGCTAATGAATGTCCCACTTTCCAAATTGTAGCAGATCCCTCTTATCATATAGACGAACGCATCCAATTTTAGGTGTGATGACAACAGAAGCTGTAGTTTCATCAAACACCCAGTATTGCATGGATTGTAAAGATCCATCTAGATGTTCTTGAGGGATAGGAATCTGCTTTACTTGATTAGTAGTGGGCCACATCACCGTCCGGAGAGGCTGATTGGTTTTGGGATAAATGACATTTGGATATACCTTGATGATTGACTCTGCAGTCTTCATTGAGGGAAAACCCTTTGCCACTTGACCTTCCAAAAATAACCTGAACTGAGTCGCCTTGGGTTCATTTGTTGGATTTGAAAAAGGAGCTTTAGACAATTCCGTAAGATCAACCCTGGTCCAAGAATTGAAGTTGTGAGCATCTTTATATAATTCTGTATTTCCATTCTTCCTTCTCACAATCCACATCTTCAGAGGGTCATGGAATCCCCAAGAGATGATCCCAGACCTATCACCATAAACGTCTATGAAGCGATTTTCTCCAAGATCCGTAAATGTGATGTTTTGTTGATCCACGGGAACATTCTAATCTGAGCTCCTCTTGAACAAAAATTAACCCTTCTTAGCAGACTTGGCAAGTTTTGCACGTTTTATCGCCACGACATTTGGAGCCTGCGCTGGTTCTTTGTCAAAACGATTGACAACTGTGGTTGTTCTTGTGGGAGGTAGAGCTACGGCAGCGTCTTGATTTGGAAGATAGACTCTTGGCTCATTGACAGATGATTTGAATTTGTCACCAAATTCTACTTCCAACTTCTTCTTCAAATCATAGTAGCTGGCGGTCAACAACCCAAAATGCTTCTGAAGATCGGTGATCTGCTTTGTTTTCTGAGCTTTATCTTCAAGAAGATCAACACTTGAATATTGAGCTTGTCGTTCTCAGTTTGAAGGTCTGTAACCTTGATATCAAGCTCGATATTTTTCTGCTTAAGCACACTAATCTCCTTTCTCAGCTCAGGCACTGAGACGTCATCATCTCCAGATATACCCTCCTCAAATGATATTCCTTTTCCGCGTGAGGAGTGAGTTGGACTTGATGGCTGGCCCAAATGAATAGCTAGTCTCTCAGAGACAGTATCATGATAAGGCCTTGGAGGAGACAATCTCAGGCTATCAGACGAGCCACCAGCTTCAAAGATAGAGATGGGATTTTCTTGAATGGGCACGGGTGAAGTTGGAACAAATGTTCTAGATGGAGGAGTCTCTGTGGTTTCAATTGGGCCAGGAAAAACTAGTCTCACCCTTGGATCAATTCTGCGACATTTCATCGAGGATTGGGATGTCAGGTCAAACTGGGTATCACTTGTGATTGGCTCGGATGTAGGAACCACATTATCAAGGGGAGGAATCCATGATGATGTGCCCGTATGAGTTGAAGAATCAGCCACTTGAATGGTAACTGGAGGCTCATATTCTCGATTTTCAGCTTTCTCCCTTATCTCCAGTGTTGAATTGACACCTTCATCGATATCTTTGAGGAAGTCATCGAGGTCTTCATTTGGCAAAGGGTGCTCAAGTCCGGTAAATTGCATTGAAATATCATCTTTGTCATAACCGGAAAAATCAAGATTCTCATACTCATCTACTTCTCCTCCTTCAGTCTCGGTTCCCTCACTGAAGTCACTTTGAACCGCCATGTTTGTGGATGGAGCAACATTTTCAACCTCATGGTCTGAAACCGTGATAACATCGTCATTCACATCTGCATGATCAGATGATGCTTGATCAGCTGACATTTGTTCAGACGACCCATGGGATTCTGAAGAGTCTAACAGCTCTGTAAACTTTCCAAATTTCACAAGAGGATACCTCCCATGAAACATGATTTTCCCTTTACGGTTTCTAACTGATTAGGGTTTTCGGATTTTGGTTTATGAAGGATCAAGAGTTTTCGGTTTATGAAGATTCAAGAGATTTCGGTTGAAGAACAATTTTCTGTTTCTGAAGATTCAAGGGTTTTCGGTTGAAGAACAGTTTTTGGTTTCTAAAGATTCAAGGGTTTTTGGTTGAAGAATAGTTTTCGGTTTCTGAAGATTCAAGAATTTTTGGTTGAAGAACAGTTTTCGGTTTTTGAAGATTGAACCGAAAACTAATAGTTTTCAAGGAAAAACTCAAATTTTCGATTCGATTTTGATTTCCAGACACTTGGAATGTAACAACGCAAAATTTTCAAACAAAATTTTCATTTAAAATAAAGTGATTTTATTCAACTGAATATAATTATTCCAAGTTTCATATCAAAATACAATCATAACATCCCCAAGATCTCAAAATAATAACAGTGTGTACTCATCACGCCGGCGCCTTCCCACGGTCCTCACTAGTACCTGAAACACATACATAACAACTGTAAGCATAAATGCTTAGTGAGTTCCCCAGTATACTACTTACACATATACGCCTTTCCAGGCCCTGACCTTCCGGTCTACAACACCACGCCTTCCGGCCCGTAACATAATCTCCTTCCGGCCCATAACATATTGCCTTCCGGCAAATAAACATACATAGCACATAATACATTTATCCTAACACATATAGCACATATATCATATATCATATCCGACCTTTCGGTCACATAACCTATTGCCTTCCGGCCCATATAAACATACATAACCCGCATAGCAATTACCTTTCCATTTATAGCACTTATAACACATATCATATCCGACCTTCCGGTCACACAGTCAAACCCTTCCGGGTACAGTATAGTGAGAAGACTCACCTCGTGGGTAATGAAAGCTAGCGACTCCTGAAATCACTCGCACTCGATCCGCCGAGCTACAGACTCCCTATAATATCATATATCCCTTATTAATACTTTTATCTTTCAAGACACTGACCCTAAGAAATCACATGTAGGTCAACTCTGGTCAACGGTCAACGGTCAACGGTCAACTTGACCGGACTCGGCGAGTGCTAAGGCGACTCGGCGAGTCTAGACGTCCTCACCAAATCCTGATGTTCCCTTTCTACTCATCGAGTATCCCTATTGACTCGACGAGTTCCTCGTGGAAGAATCGCGGGGCCACCCCGACTCCACTCGCCGAGTCTGAAGAACAGCTCGACGAGTCCCAGTTAATCTTCAAGCTACTCGCCGAGTCTGTTCATCGGACTCGGCGAGTCCATGCCATGCAGTCGATCAAACTGCTTCATGAGATCTGTATTGTCCCGACCATTCATAGGTTTGGTCCTCCTAAGCTGGTATAACACGTAAGACCTTCATTTAGGTGCTCATGCTACACCCCCAAGACTTGTAATTTACCTTTTGTCTTAAGGCATAAGTATTCCAATCCAAAACCTCTCTTAATTCCCGAAATACACAGGCATGGGACATTCTAGACCTCTAAAGGTCCTAATACAGGGTTATAATCGTTTGGGGAACAAGGGTAATAATCAATCTAGTCACAAAAGGGTTCCATAAACCCTAAATCCATGCACACATCAACATAGCAGAATATGATCCGAAATATTACCTGAATAATGCACTCTCTGTGTACCCAATCCTCAGAACTTGATTCCCTTGCTGTTCCTTTAGCCAAACCCTTCTCTTCCTTGCACAATAACTTCTTCAAGATCACCAATGGCCTTCAATCTGTAAGGTCGAACCTTGAAATATGATTATGTTTAAAATAAACTCAGCGTCAGCTCTAACATATTTCAGCTGTGTCTATATTAGCTTAGTTTACTCAATGTATATGTATTTGATGTAACAGATTCAGTATTTATCTTGTTTCCATAGTTATCATGTATAAGTTAGCTGTAATATCCCTGATTTGTAGGGATTGTCTATAATTGTTCTATATAGTCTTTTGTACGGGTTTGTAAAGAGGGGTCTTTCACAAACCCTAATTGTCGCTTTGTGCACACGATAATCTCTTTGTGAGATTATCTTTCTTAGTGAAAGTTTTCTTCGTGAATTTCTCTTGTTCTTTCTCATTGTCTTTGTTTGATATATCGATTGATCTTAAGGTCTCTTCAATTGGTATCAGAGCAGGTTTCTTTTATCAAACAAATGGCTTCATCTTCTTCTTCATCAAACTCATCAAATCATCCCTCTGCTAAAATCCCTCCTTTCGATGAAACGAACTTTGCTATGTGGAAAATAAAGGCTCTATATGCATTAGAGTCTGTTGATGAAGATATGTTGGACATCGTTGAAAAGGGTCCTTATGTTCCGATGTATCAGCCTCTCAAAAACAATGTTCCTGATGGTACTATGAAGAAAACTCCCAAAGAGAACTGGACGACAGATGACAAGAGAAAACATGGTCTAGATGTTCGTGCTCGTGCTGCAATCAGCTATTCTCTACCATACAATATCTTTGGGTTGGTTCAAAACTGCATCTCAGCAAAGGAGATGATGGACACTCTGACTGTATCCTTTGAAGGAACTGAAGAAGTCAAGGCTACTCAAATAAATGATCTTAATAGAAGGTATGAACATTTTTTTGCTAAGAAAGGTGAAACCTTGACTCAAACTTTCAACAGATTCAATACTCTTGTTAATGATCTTCGGAGACTAGATCAGTTGAAGCATAGAATTGTCCTAGTGCAAAAGTTTTTGGATTCACTGGGTGCAGGTTGGGAAAATCATGTTGACGTATTGAAAAACAGTGAGAAGATAAATTCTATGGATCTCCAAAGTCTCTATGGAAATCTTCGATACTATGAAGAATCAAAACTTCAAAGAAAGGAACTGATGAAAGATTCTCAGCGTGAATCCTCTGTAGCTTTGTTCTCCAACAAAAAGTTGGTGTCAGATTCAGACACTGAAAGTGATTCAGATATTGACTCATATAAAACTGACACTGATGATCTTGAAAAGGTTGTGGCAAGTGCAGCCTTGATTGTGAAAACCTTTGAAAAATCAGGTCGAAACTTCTCTAAGTTTCAAAAGAAGATGGGTGGAAAGTTCACAAAAGGTTCAAGAGCTGATAAAAGGACTGGTGCTGATAAGAAAGAGAAGAATCAATGCTTTAACTGTGGAAGCACTGATCACTTTGCAAAGGATTGTAAATAAAAGAAACAAGGATCAGACGAATACTGGAAGCAGAAGTACAACAAGCTGATTGAGAAGCTGAAAGCTGAAAACTTGGAACACAAAGTGCTTGTAGCTGAAGAAGAAAAATGGAAAACTGATGAAGAATCATCAGATGATGAAGTCAAGTGTCTAATGGTCAAAATGGAGGAACCAACTATTTCTGATAAAGACGAAAGCACTTTTGACACTGATATGTCTGATGCTGAAAATTCCAGGAAGTACAACATTGATTCCTCTTCAATGTACCAGGTTAAAAACTTTGTTTCCTATTCAATGAATGAAAAAATTAAAATGTTTGAGTATTTGGGTGTCATTAATTCTAAGAAGAATCAAACCATAAGAAACTTGCAAAATCAAATTGATCTTCTTAAAACTGATATTTCCATGAAAAACAGTGTTATTGAGTCCACTCAGGAAAATCTCAGAATTACTAGTTTGTCAAACTCATCTTTGTTTGCTGAAATTGATGATGTTAAAACTCTTTTGATCAAAGAACAAACTGTGCTTCACACTTGGGCAAAATCCCATAAGAATGCTAATTATATCATTTCAGCTCAAATTCCTCATTCTTGTGAGAAAATTCTTGGGGGTAATTTTGCAGAAGCTGAAAAAGTTTTTAAAACACAAGAAAAGGGATCTGAGGTTTATTCCATGAATGAGATGAGAAATAATTTCAAAAATAAGTTTGTCAGTAACTCTTTTATTAATCAAAGCTTAATTGATAAATATTGCATTACCAATTCTGATGGTATAACTGAGTGCAATGTTGAAATTACCGGAATTGATCCTACCTCTTATCCTGGACATCTTGTTAGACCAATCCCTCTAACTGAGAATATTATTGCTTTTCCTATTTCAAATGGAGTGTTTCATGCTGTTCATGAACAACTCAAGCACTGCCCTGATTGCAATCCATCTGTGAATGAGTCAAAATTAGATATTGATAGTGTTACTCCTAACACTGATCAAACTTCTCCTGATACTATATTCAGTCGTGACTCAATAATAAACAAAAGAACTCAAAGCTCTCTTGATGAATCTTACATGTCAAAATGTGTTAAATCAAAAAATTTACTCATCAAGAAGAACTTTGGTACTAGAGTTTGTTACAGATGTGGTAATTCCTCTCACAAGATTAGTGAATGTTCTTTTGATAAATCATCCTCAAGAGCTGAGAATATTAAAATTAGGAATGAAAAATGGTCTCTTAAGTCTAACTCTTTAAACTGTCTTCCTAAGGAGTGCTATAACTTATTATCGAATAACTTTGTGAATGACCCATTTTTGAATGGGTCAGTGTGTTCTAACTAGTTTCTCAGTACTGCAGGGTCAAGAGCATCTTTGGTATTTAGATAGTGGTTGCTCAAGACATATGACGGGATCAAAGTCTCTCCTGGAAGATTATGTTAAGAAAACTGGTCCTGCAGTTACTTATGGAGACAATGGAAAGGGATTCACTAAAGGATATGGAAACATCAAATGCAATAACGTGAGTTTTCAAAACGTTTCATACGTAAAGGGTCTCAAACACAACCTCATTTCTATCAGTCAGTTATGTGATGCTGACTATGAAGTTCATTTTACAAAGAAGGAAGAGTTGTAAACACTGACAAGAACATCGTTCTCTCAGCTAGTAGAAAAGATGATATTTATGTTCTTGACATGTTCTCGAGTGACAAGACACTGATGCAATGTTTCTTTACAAAGTCTCAGATGAATCTTAGTTGGATTTGGCACAAAAGGTTCTCTCATCTGAATTTCAAGAATCTATCCAAGATATCCAATCAAGACCTAGTTAGAGGGCTTCCAAAATTCAGCATTATAAAGGACAAGATGTGCTCAGCTTGTGAACAAGGAAAACAAACCAAGTCCTCTTTCAAACCCAAGTCGTGCTCTAGTATATCAGTTCCTCTTTATCTACTTCACATGGACCTGTTCGGACCTATTCCTGTTCGTTCTCTAGGTGGAAATAAGTATACTCTGGTGGTTGTTGATGAGTTCACTCGATTTACTTGGGTAACCTTCTTGAAGAAGAAAAATCATGCTACATAAGAGATCATCTCACTAATTCGTAAAAATGAGACACTGACAGGTCTTAAAGTTAAGCAACTAAGAAGTGATCATGGCACTGAGTTCCGCAACTCAACTCTAGAAGAATTTTGTGACATCAAAGGTATTGGGCAAAACTTCTCAGCTCCTCGTACTCCTCAGCAAAATGGTGTTGCTGAACGAAGGAATAGAACACTGATTGAGGCAGGAAGAACCTTAATGATACATGTTGGTCTTCCTATGTCCTTTTGGGCTGAAGCTGTCAATACAGCGTGTTTCACTCAGAATCGATCTTTAATTCACAGGGTTCACAAGAAGACTCCATATGAAATGCTGAAAGGTCGAAAACCAAATGTATCCTTTTTTCATGTGTTCGGATGTATTTGTTACATTCTCAATCAGCGTGACCCAAGGTCCAAATTCGAACCTAAGGCTGATAAAGGTATTTTTGTTGGGTACTCTTCTATTTCGAAAGCTTTTCGTGTTTTTCATGTGAATAGGCAATGCATTGAAGAATCCATTCATGTTAAGTTTGATGAGGAATCATACACTGATGAAAAGGTCTCTCATTCTCCTTCTATCTTTCAAGAACTTCTCTCTTGTCCCTTCGATGAAGTATCTTCTACAGAAGATAAGACTGATTCCTCTGATCCTATCATTCCATTTCCATGCTCCTTGACTCAAGATATTGCAGGCACTGACAATTCATTAAGTGCTGATGAAACCTTTGAAGCTGAAGATTCTCCTGAAACTGATAATGTGTCAGCATCTATATCTCCTGAATCAGCATCAGTTATTGAACATCGAGATCATCCTGTTGATCAAATTATAGGGAATATTCATGATGGTGTCCGAACCAGATCTAGTGCACTTAATAAATTTTGCATGTATGTTAACTTTGTTTCAATGATCTTACCCGATAAAATACACGCAGCTCTTCAAGATACTGATTGGATCAAAGCCATGCAAGAAGAACTGAATGAGTTTGAAAGGCACAAAGTTTGGACTCTTGTTCCAAGACCATCCGGGAAAACTATAACTAGAACTCGTTGGGTCTATTGTAACAAGGTTGATAAAGATGGAATCATCACTCGCAACAAGGCAAGGCTTGTACCTCAAGGGTTTACTCAAATTGAATCCATCGACTACGGGGAAACTTTTGCTCCAGTTGCTCGCATTGAAGCTATCAGACTGTTTCTTGCATATGCATCTTACATGAACTTCATTGTCTATCAGATGGATGTGAAAACAACATTTCTACATGGTGTGTTAGAAGAAGAAGTATTCCTAAATCAGCCCCCAGGCTTTGTGGACAAAGATCATCCTGATTACGTGTATCGGTTAGACAAAGCGGTCTATGGGCTGAAACAAGCTCCCAGGGCCTGGTATGAGACGCTGACATCATATCTGCTTGAGAATGGATACAGACGAGGAGCAATCGACAATACTCTCTTCATCAAAAACAAAGGATCAGACATGGTTCTTGTTCAAATTTATGTCGACGACATCATTTTCGGCTCTCCAAATGAGACACTAAGCAAGGAATTTGCAGAGATCATGTCTCAAAGGTTCGAAATGAGCATGATGGGGAAGATAACCTTTTTCTTAGGTCTTGAAGTTCAGCAACAAAAGACAGGTATTTCCATTTGTCAAAGTAAATATATATCTGACCTGCTTGTTAAATATTCTCTCAGTGACTGCAAACCAGCCTCTACTCCAGTGTCCAAGACTGATAAGATACACACTGATCCAGCTGGAACTGATGTCAATCACTCTCTGTATCGAGGAATGATTGGATCTCTCCTATATCTCACAGCAAGTCGTCCTGATATTATGTTTGGCACCATTCTCTGTGCTCGATTCCAAGCTAATCCAAAGGAATCTCACCTCATGGCTGTTAAACGTATCTTTCGATACATAAAGGGAACTCAAAACCTTGCTTTATGGTATCCTCGTGACTCAGCACTTGTGACAACACCAGTGCCATTCAGATCACACAAAATCCTGTTCAGCACTCCAAGACAAAGCATATTGAAATCCGACATCATTTCATCAGAGATAATGTTGAAAAAGGAAAAGTTGTTCTTGAACATGTCAAGACTTCGGAGCAACTAGCTGATATCTTCACAAAGGCACTGGATTCTCAATCAACTGCTTATATTATCGGAGAACTGGGAATGATTTCCTTATAATTAAATTTAACATTTAATTGTGCTAATGTTTGCAATTGTCTTATAAGCTGATGTACATTGTGCTGATGATGACGTTCTGATGATATTTGATAGTGAGCACCTTGGTTTGATTTCTTATCTTGATCTCTTCTTCAAATCTTCTAAACAAAAGTTGAATGATTCACTGTATTAAACCATACACTGATAACGACTTGAAACTCTTTGCCGATGGTTAAATCAAAATACCAAGATTTATCACACGCAACTACCCTCTTCTCACCACTCTTACACTGATTCTGTGATTCAGCGTGCCAAAAACACACGCTGATGAGGGTCTAAAATCTTTGCCGATGGTTAGATCAAAATACCAAGATTTATCACACGCAACTACCTCTTCTCACCAATCTTACACTGATTCTATGATTCAGTGTGCCAAAACACACACTGATGAGAGTTTACAGATCTTTGCCGATGGTTAGACCAAAACACCACGGTCTATCACACGCAACAATCCATTCTCTACCCCCTTCTTATTTAGTGTCTAATGATTCAGTAAGATAAACCACTTACTGATGAACTCACAACAATCTGTGCCGATGGTTAGATAATGTAACTAGTATCTATCACACGCACCAATCTGCTTGCTAGCCCAGTTTATGCAAGTTGTACCTTGAATTGATGGAGAATTTCTCAGCACATAACCTTTGTGACTATGAACTCAGCGCTTCCGCAACCTCTGATTGACGCTACACCTTCAGTCAACGGCTCTTTTCTCCAACGGCTATTTTCTATTCTGACAGATTGTTACGCTGCGCCGTTATTTTTCGAAAAGATAATTATTACCTTTTTCGAATAAAACACATAAAAGGAAACCCCTCTTCATTCCATACTTAACTCACTTTACCCCTTGGTGTAATTTTTCCTCCCCAAACCTTTCTCCCAAAACCCTAGATTTCTCAAATACTCTCCAATGGCGGCATCTCTGTTCACCTACTCATCAACATCTCGAAGAGTCACTCCTGCCCCAAACTCTCCTCCACTTCCAATTCACATCAAGGCCACCAATGTAGTATTCAACCCTGACATTCCAGAGGTTCATCGAGGTCTTGGACTCGATGATTTCGTCAATTTCTTGACTTCTTGCCGCCTCCGATACGCAATCAGTGACGTACCATCCGAGTTCTTCCCTGAACAAGTATGTGAGTTTTACTATACTGCAACAGTTAGTGAAGAAAACAATGCCATCACCGGAACAATTGGCCGTGGCAGACACTCCGTCTTTATCACTGCAGAGCTTCTCAGCGCTGCTTTACGATTACCTCTGTTCGAACCTTTTTCTGAACCTCCAACTATTGAAAGATGTAAACGCATGTTTGATCAACTGGGCTATGATCATTCAAAGGCTGGTACTCGATCAGCCCTTATTTTGCGTCAGTGCATGACCGCAGGATGGAAGTTTTTCACTGGTGCCTTGTGCAAGTGTGTGGGTCACAAGTCTCGGAGTGGTGATCAATTGAGTAATTATGAGCAACAAGTCGTCTGCTCTCTTCTTCTCAACAAAAGACTGGATTATGGGGCACTATTCTTTGATCAGCTTGTTCAACTTCTACGTGCAAATGTGCGTGCTGATCATGTTCCCTTTCCTCGCTGGATTGCCTTGGTGTTCGACAAATTCTTCGCTGCTGATTATTTTTCTCACTCTGGGAATCCAATCCAATGCCCTCGCATGTCCGTTCGCATGTATCAGGATGATCCTTTGGATTCAGACATTGGGATCTCAGATAGGATGAGAGAATGGATTGCTCATCCATACACTATGCCTTCTCTTTCAGCTGATACTGATGACGGAGGTGCTGATGGTGATCATGTGGATCATGCTGATCAAGAAGTGGATCATTATGATGGCGGTCATTCCTCTCCTCCACCTTCTCCTCACCTTACCCCTGTCACTGGTCCTGCCTCCTCAGCTCCACAGGATCTCTTGTCTCAAGGGGAGCAACCATCTCAGGGGGATCATCAGTCTCAGGGGGAGCATTCTTCTCAAGGGGAGCAACCATCTCAGGGGGATCCTCAGTCTCAGGGGGAGCATTCTTCTCAAGGGATGCCTCTCTCTCCGGGGGAGCATTCATCCCCAGCAGCTCGCCATTTCTCTCCAAGGATGCAATCCAGCTTTCCAGTTGCTCCAGGAACATCCATGATTCAAATTCCTGCTTCCGCATTCTCTGAACTGATGTCACTGACTCCGGACATGAGTCAGCGTCTGCTTAATATTGAGGCTGATGTTCAGCAAATCAAGGAGGTTCTTTTACTTACTCCTGCTTCCCGTCCCATATCCAATGATGTTCAAAAATGGGGAGATACTGATGATCACGCTGATGATCATGCTGATAGCGATCAAAATGCTCATGCTGATGAAGATCAAAATGAAAAAGACACAGCAACTGGTGACAACAGTATTCTTCAGCATGACTCACTCAACCCCGTTGAAGAAGCTGATCCTACGGGACATGATAGTCCAACAGCTACTGAAAGGTTATCTGATGATAGTGAGCATAATGATGAACACGAATCTGATTCTGCGGGGCATAGTAGTCCAGCAGCCACTGAGAAATTATTTGAAGATAGTGATGATGACGAAGAGCGTGATGAACCTGATGATGAATGTCAAATTTTTGACATGAACTTTATTGATCCTCTCATTCCAGATCAGCAAGAAAGCTTAGATGATCTTGAAGAATCTATTCCGATACTTGCCGATCCTATTGTTGATTCAATCATTCCGGTCCAAGGAGAAGATTCGGACATTGCCAGTGAAGAATCTCATCCGTTGTCTCGAAAGCGGAAAGTAGAAGATACTGACTTGGATCATTCTCAAACTGATACTTCTTCAACTGTGAAGAGACCAAAGTCTATCGTCAGTATTTCAAATCTTGCCACTGAATGGAACATGTCCCCTGATCAAGTTAAGCAAATTCTTGATGAAGCAAATCAAGCTCAGCTTGTAAAGAACATTGCTCAAGCTGATGAATCTCTCATTCAGCACGAACTTCAGGCCAAGGGATCTTTTGAAGCTCAAATGCAAAAGTTTCTTGAATTTCAGTCCAAGGCTCAGTCTTCTCAACCTCCTCCTAGTTCTAGCAAGCCCAAGACTGACAGTGTTCTTGACCGGATTGATCGAAAGAGATTTGAAGATGTTCTCAACCGGCGGATGTGTGGAGATAAGATCATCAAAGTCAAAGCTTCTAAGCCTTGAAACGAGAAAGTTCTTACATTGTTGATCACTCGTCAAGGTCCTCAACACTCTTATATTGAAGTTGTTAAGAGAGATGAGCTGATCAGGTATGGGTATTCGGAATGGATGGAACTGCTTAATCTTGCATCCAAGCAAACCTCAGCTCATTCTTCTGAACTGACTTGTGCTCTTCACTTGCTGATTAAGAAAGTTCAGCGTTTGGATCTTGTTCCTAAGGAACGATCTCAGCATCAAGGTCAAAGGTTGTCAGCTCATAAATCTCGAAGAACCAAGTTTCATGTCGATGACGAAGATGTGTTGGTTCTAGACTTTGGTGCTGGTGCAATTAACAACTCACGTCTTCTGAATGTTGATCCGGTTCAGCATCAATTCATCTCAGCTCCTGAGCACGGAATGTTCTATCTAGATAAAAACAGGAGGATGTGCTTTCAAAGAACCACTGAGATCCCAAAGGCTCCAATCACTCACCTTGTTGGCTTAAGGCAAATGTGCATGAGTCATCAAGATCTATCTGGAGAATTTCACATCCTTATTGCTATGGAGCTGCTGAACAGAAGACAAGAGTTGCTGGACAGTCCTTACTGGCCAGTTAAAATTGAAGCCGAAGCTGAGTATGAAGAATTTCTCTCAAGAGGTGTATTTATTTAGTTTATTTTGAACATCATCATATTGGGGGAGATTGTAAGGTCGAACCTTGAAATATGATTATGTTTAAAATAAACTCAGCGTCAGCACGTGTTTCAGCGTCAGCTCTAACATATTTCAGCTGTGTCTATATTAGCTTAGTTTACTCAATGTATATGTATTTGATGTAACAGATTCAGTATTTATCCTGTTTCCATAGTTATCATGTATAAGTTAGCTGTAATTTCCCTGATTTGTAGGGATTGTCTATAATTGTTCTATATAGTCTTTTGTACGGGTTTGTAAAGAGGGGTCTTTCACAAACCCTAATTGTCGCTTTGTGCACACGATAATCTCTTTGTGAGATTATCTTTCTTAGTGAAAGTTTTCTTTGTGAATTTCTCTTGTTCTTTCTCATTGTCTTTGTTTGATATATCGATTGATCTTAAGGTCTCTTCACAATCCTTGCTCTAGATGCCCACAACCGATTTAGGGTTCTTCTCAGTTGCTAAAAACGGACAATGACGGCCTATAAGTCCGTTATATACGTTCCAAAACCGAACGGCTAGGGTTTCCGCTGAACAGCGCAGACTCGCCGAGTCCATAATGGACTCGTCGAGTCCAGTCGCGAACCCGCGACCAATTCTGTGGTCCTACTCGGTGAGTCTGGCTCCAACTCACCGAGTCCCCTCTTAAAACACCCCAAAAACATAATATAACAATACCTGAAATTTCCGAGCTGTTACAACTCTCCCCCACTAAGACTAGACTTCACCCTTGAAGTCTCACTCTGCAAATAACTCCGGATGTTGCTCCCGCATCTCACGCTCCGGCTCCCAAGTCATCTCCGATCCTTTCCGGTGTTGCCACTGAACCAACACCAGAGGTACCTCCTTGTTCCTCAGAACCTTGATCTTCCGATCCCTGATGGCTACTGGTCTCTCGGCGTAATTCAGGTTCGCATCCACCTGAATATCCTCTAATGGAACCACTGCCGATTCATCGGCTATACACTTCCTCAACTGCGATACGTGAAAAGTATTGTGGATCTGTCCCAACTCTGCTGGCAACTCCAACCGATAAGCTACCCGGCCTACCCTTGCAATCACACGAAATGGACCTATAAACCGGGGCCCCAACTTGCCCCTCTTCCTGAACCGGATCACTCCTTTCCAAGGAGAAACCTTCAGGAGAACGAAGTCGCCAACCTGAAATTCAAGCTCGGACCGGCGTCTGTCCGCATAACTCTTCTGTCGGCTCTGGGCGGTCAATAATCTCTGTCTAACCTGCTGAATCTGCTTTGTCGTCTGAAGTACGATCTCCGTACTGCCCATCACTCTTTGTCCCACCTCTCCCCAGCAAATGGGGGTCCGACACCTCCTACCATACAACAACTCAAAAGGTGGCATACCAATGCTCGAATGATGGCTGTTGTTGTAGGAAAACTCTGCCAAGGGTAAATGCGCATCCCAGCTACCCCCGAAGTCTAACACACACGCTCGAAGCATGTCCTCCAATGTCTGAATCGTCCACTCGCTCTGACCGTCTGTCTGGGGATGGTATGCGGTACTAAAATGCAGTTTAGTACCCAGCTCCTCATGGAATTTCTTCCAGAACCTGGAAGTGAAGCGTACATCACGGTCCGAAACAATCGAGATCGGCACTCCATGCCGAGATACTACTTCCCTCACGTATATCTCCGCCAACTTCTCCGCTGATGAACTCTCGCTGATGGCAAGGAAATGTGCACTCTTTGTCAACCTATCCACAATCACCCAAATTGCATCGACTCCCCTGGCAGTTCTCGGCAATTTGGTGATGAAATCCATCGTAATCTGTTCCCACTTCCACTCAGGAATCTCCAAAGGCTGCAACTTGCCATGCGGTCTCTGGTGCTCGGCCTTAACCCTACGGCAGGTCAAACACCTCTCAACGAACCAGGCGACGTCTCTCTTCATACAAGGCCACCAGTATTCCTTCCTCAAGTCCAAATACATCTTTGTAGCACCGGGATGAATCGATAATTTCGATCTGTGAGCCTCTGCCATCAAAGTAGCATGCGTACCGCCCACGAACGGTACCCAAATCCGACCCTGAAACGTCAGAAGTCCTCGTCCATCCTTAACGAACTCTGAGATTAACCCAATGACCCGCTCTTTCTTCTGCATCTCGGATCTCACAACCTCGGCCTGCGCCCCACGAATAGCATCCAATACCGGAGTTATCACCGTCAGTCTCAGACATACATCTCGCAATGGAGTGCTCTCCGCCCTGCGGCTCAATGCATCGGCTACCACATTAGCCTTGCCCGGGTGGTATAGAATTTCACAGTCATAATCCTTGACCACATCCAACCATCTCCTCTGACGCATATTTAGGTTGGGTTGATCCATCAAATACTTCAAGCTCTTATGGTCCGTGTATATCGTACATCGAACCCCATACAGGTAGTGACGCCAAATCTTGAGAGCGAACACTACTGCCCCCAACTCTAGATCATGCGTGGGATATCTCGCCTCGTGAGGCTTTAGCTGCCTCGATGCATAAGCTATCACATGACCTCTCTGCATCAACACTGCACCCAGTCCCGAAATCGATGCGTCGCAATATACGAAAAAATCTTCCATCCCTTCCGGGAGAGCTAATACCGGGGCTTCGCACAATCTCTGGCGAAGTGTCTTGAAAGAAATCTGTTGCTCGGGTCCCCATGAGAATGCAACACCCTTCCGGGTCAGTCTGGTGAGCGGTACTGCGATCTTGGAGAAGTCTCTAATAAACCTCCGATAGTACCCCGCCAACCCAAGGAAACTCCTGATCTCGGAAGGTGACTTCGGTACCTCCCAACTCATCACTGCCTCGACCTTGGCCGGATCGACCAATATCCCTGCCTGATTAACAACATGTCCAAGAAATTGGACCTCCCGCAACCAGAAGTCACATTTGGAGAATTTTGCATATAGCTTCTCCGACCTCAGTACCCCAAGGACCTCCCTCAAATGTCCCTCATGTTGCTCTCTAGATCGCGAATACACCAGGATGTCGTCGATAAATACAATCACAGACCGATCCAGCATCGGCCTGCATACCCTGTTCATGAGGTCCATGAACACGGCCGGGGCATTGGTGAGCCCGAAAGGCATCACCACGAACTCATAATGCCCATATCGCGTCCTAAATGCTGTCTTCTGGACGTCCTCATCCCGCACTCTTACCTGATGGTACCCGGATCTCAGATCGATCTTGGAAAACCAAGATGCCCCTTGCAACTGATCGAATAAATCATCGATCCTCGGTAACGGATAGCGGTTCTTGACCGTCACTTTGTTCAACTCCCGGTAATCAATGCACATCCGGTGTGAACCATCCTTCTTCTTGACGAACAAAATAGGTGCTCCCCATGGCGAGCTGCTCGGCCGAATAAACCCCTTTCCCAGCAACTCCTGGAGTTGCTAGGACAACTCCTGCATCTCTGGAGGTGCTAGACAATAAGGCACCTTCGCAACAGGCGTGGCCCCCGGAATCAGGTCGATACCAAACTCTACTTGCCTCGCAGGAGGTACTCCCGACAGTTCCTCGGGAAAAACATCTGGAAACTCACGCACCACTGGGACCTCTTCCACTGACCTTGGTCTCTCGGAAGCCTCCCGTGTATCCATCACATACGCCACAAAACCCTTACATCCCTGCTGTAGACATTGCCTCGCCCTAGCGGCCGAACAAAAAGCTGATCCCGAACGGGTACCCTCGCCGTACACCGTAAGAACTCCCCCACTAGGGTCTCGTATAGTCACCAGCTGACGCTCACAGTCGATGACAGCGCTGAATCGACTCAACCAGTCCATGCCCACGATGACACATACATCACCCATCGCAATAGGAATTAAGTCAATCGGAAACTCAACCCCGAAAATCTCTAGTACGCACCCCAAAAGAACCTCCGTGGCACAAATCACCTTCTCGGCCGCTATAGAAACGCTCAGAGGCCGACTTAACGGCTCACGACTACTGCTGATATGCTGACTAAAAGCTAAAGATACAAAGGACCTACTCGCACCGGAGTCAAATAACACTAGAGCAGGCATAGAGTTCACAAGAAAAGTACCTACACATATATTAACATAATCATAACATTTCGACTTTAAATAAATACATGAATTACAGCATACCTGCCACAACATCGGGCGCAGCGCGGACCTCCTCCGCAGTCAGCTGAAAGGCTCTCCCGCGAGCCCTCGGGGCCTCGACCTTCACCGGTCGAGTCTCAGTAGTCCTGGTAGTAGGTGTAGATCCCTGACGAAGCTGCGGGCACTCGGCCTTCCGATGGCCTGTCTGGTTGCAATGAAAACAGACCATAAACCCCTTAGGACAATCCCTGGCAATGTGTCCTTCCGTGCCACACTTGTAGCAACCACCAGCTCGGCACGTCCCCTCATGACCCTTGCCGCACTTTCCGCAAGTGCGGCCCTTCGGACCTCCCGTCTTCAAATCAGCGGACTTGGTCCGCTTGGCTGCCGGCTTCGACTGAGCCGGCCACCGGTCCACCTGCCGAGACTCGGCCTCCTCCCTGGCCTGGGTCTCCAACTCGATCTCGCGCTTCCTGGTATTCGCCTGAAGCTCAGTGAAAGTACGATAGGTGGAGTTTGACACAAACTCCCGGATATCCCTCCTCAAAACGCCTAAGTACCGGCTCATCCGTGACTGCTCTGTAGACACCAGCTCGGGGCAGAACATCGCCCTCTCGTGAAACTTCCGTGTGACCACCGCAACCGAATCAGTACCCTGCTTAAGGGTCAAGAACTCCTGAATCAATCGTTCCCTCTCCACTGGGGGAACGTACTCGTCCCTAAACATGTCAGTAAACCTCTCCCATGTCACTGCTGTAATCTCCGCCAGATTGAAGTTCGCCGTCACGAACTTCCACCAATCCTTCGCTCCCAGACGGAGCTGGTTCAAAGCGAACCGTACCCTCAGGTGCTCCGGGCATGAGCAAGTGTAGAAGCACCCTTCAATGTCGGCGATCCACCGCATTGCAGCAATCGGATCCTGCGTCCCATCGAACTCAGGGGGTTTTGTGTTGCTGAATTCCCGGAATAGCAACGAATCGCCCCCTTGCGGCTTGGCAGCGGCCACGGCTGCGGTAGCGGCAGCGGCTGCAGTCTCAGTCAGTGCGGCGTACCACTCTTCGAACATCTCCATCAGAGTGGTCTTAATAGACCCAAACATCTCCGGGATCTCAGCCCGGATCGCTGCAGCTACCTCCTCCTGAATCATCTGACGAATATCCTCGTTGTTCACACCGCTCGAACTCGCCCCGTGACGTGTGGTAACCATGATGTCTCTGAAATACAACATAAAATTATCAGAGACTCCATCAAGTACAATTACACTTGATACGCAACCCTACTCAGTCTCCGATATCCAGGGATTCTTACTTGGGTCTCCCACCGACCCGGTGTCTTCGGTAGTACGGGCCCAATACTACCGACCATACCGTATCAGCATTCGTCCCAAATCTTCCTCCCCAAACCCCGAAAAGTGAGTACTCTACTTTGGATATGCACTATCTACCTGCACGCTATCAAATATCTCATATCGGCAAACTCCCTAGACTAAGGCATCACAAATCAGGCCACTCTAGTCCTATTATGAATACCTAGCCTTCTAGCATGCATAACAATTCATAATTCATTGCATAACATAACATTGTAAGGTATTCTGGGGATCTTTACCATTCGGGCGCTGGCTGATCGTACACACTGCTTCTTTCTTGTTTACCACTTTACCATTTATAAAAGTTTATGCCTTTATTATTTTTAACAGATTTTCCTCAAATCCTCGGTTTGAGTTCAGTTACACCCGAAGGTACACCCGAATCCCTCAAACCTGGCTCTGATACCAATTGTAACAACGCAAAATTTTC
Source organism: Lactuca saligna (assembly GCF_052625555.1). Lineage (NCBI taxonomy): Eukaryota > Viridiplantae > Streptophyta > Magnoliopsida > Asterales > Asteraceae > Lactuca > Lactuca saligna. The sequence goes on along the minus strand of NC_136420.1, from coordinate 301,843,906 downwards.
AAACAAAATTTTCATTTAAAATAAAGTGATTTTATTCAACTGAATATAATTATTCCAAGTTTCATATCAAAATACAATCATAACATCCCCAAGATCTCAAAATAATAACAGTGTGTACTCATCACGCCGGCGCCTTCCCACGGTCCTCGCTAGTACCTGAAACACATACATAACAACTGTAAGCATAAATGCTTAGTGAGTTCCCCAGTATACTACTTACACATATACGCCTTTCCAGGCCCTGACCTTCCGGTCTACAACACCACGCCTTCCGGCCCGTAACATAATCGCTTTCCGGCCCATAACATATTGCCTTCCGGTCCATAAACATACATAGCACATAATACATTTATCCTAACACATATAGCACATATATCATATATCATATCCGACCTTTCGGTCACATAACCTATTGCCTTCCGGCCCATATAAACATACATAACCCGCATAGCAATTACCTTTCCATTTATAGCACTTATAACACATATCATATCCGACCTTCCGGTCACACAGTCAAACCCTTCCAGGTACAGTATAGTGAGAAGACTCACCTCGTGGGTAATGAAAGCTAGCGACTCCTGAAATCACTCGCACTCGATCCGCCGAGCTACAGACTCCCTATAATATCATATATCCCTTATTAATACTTTTTATCTTTCAAGACACTGACCCTAAGAAATCACATGTAGGTCAACTCTGGTCAACGGTCAACTTGACCGGACTCGGCGAGTGCTAAGGCGACTCGGCGAGTCTAGACGTCCTCACCAAATCCTGATGTTCCCTTTCTACTCGTCGAGTATCCCTATTGACTCGACGAGTTCCTCGTGGAAGAATCGCGAGGCCACCCCGACTCCACTCGCCGAGTCTAAAGAACAGCTCGACGAGTCCCAGTTAATCTTCAAGCTACTCGCCGAGTCTGTTCATCGGACTCAGCGAGTCCATGCCATGCAGTCGATCAAACTGCTTCCTGAGATCTGTATTGTCCCGACCATTCATAGGTTTGGTCCTCCTAAGCTGGTACAACACGTAAGACCTTCATTTAGGTGCTCATGCTACACCCCCAAGACTTGTAATTTACCTTTTGTCTTAAGGCATAAGGATTCCAATCCAAAACCTCTCTTAATTCCCGAAATACACAGGCATGGGACATTCTGGACCTCTAAAGGTCCGAATACAGGGTTATAATCGTTTGGGGAACAAGGGTAATAATCAATCTAGTCACAAAAGGGTTCCATAAACCCTAAATCCATGCACACATCAACATAGCAGAATATGATCCGAAATATTACCTGAATAATGCACTCTCTGTGTCCCCAATCCTCAGAACTTGATTCCCTTGCTGTTCCTTTAGCCAAACCCTTCTCTTCCTTGCACAATAACTTCTTCAAGATCACCAATGGCCTTCAATCCTTGCTCTAGATGCCCACAACCGATTTAGGGTTCTTCTCAGTCGCTAAAAACGGACAATGAAGGCCTATAAGTCCGTTATATACGTTCCAAAACCGAACGGCTAGGGTTTCCGCTGAACAGCGCAGACTCGCCGAGTCCATAATGGACTCGTCGAGTCCAGTCGCGAACCCGCGACCAATTCTGTGGTCCTACTCGGCGAGTCTGGCTCCAACTCGCCGAGTCCCCTCTTAAAACACCCCAAAAACATAATATAACAATACCTGAAATTTCCGGGCTGTTACATGGAACCTTAAGCACAACTTCCAAACAGCTTAGATCTGAGCAGAAATCAATTGAAAATACGTTTTCAGTTGATGAAAACGTATATATTGGCCCTGTAACTTGAGAATATTCGTTAACGTAGTCCAGTGAGCCTTGCCAGGGTTCCCCTGATATCTGCTGACCATGCTCAATGCAAAGGCCACATCAGGATGAGTACAAGTCATAGTATACATGATCGAGCCTACAGAGGAATCATACGATACTTGAGTCATTTCTTCTATCTCAGCCTCCCTACTCGGACTCTGAGTCTTACTCATTCTGGCGTTACTCTGGATCGGTAACTCTCCTTTCTTGGAATTCTACATGCTGAATCTATTCAACACCTTCTCCAAGTAGGTACTCTGACTAATTCCAATTAGTCTTTTACTTTTGTCTCTTAAAATCCTTATCCTTAGGATATAGGCAGTTTCTCCACGGTCCTTCATAGCGAGACACTTCCCAAGCCATGACTTCACTTCTTGTAGAGTTGGGATGTCGTTTCCTATGAGTAGTATGTCATCCACATACAATACCAAAAAGCTAACTATACTCCTCCTATCCGTGACATATACATAAGATTCATATTCACTCCTCGAAATGCCAAACTCTTTGACTTTCTCATCGAAGCAAAGATTCCATTTGTGAGGTGCTTGCTTTAATCCATAGATAGATTTCTCAAGCTTACACACTCTATTAGGGTACTCTGTACTGAAAAAACTCTCTGGTTGACTCATGTAAACATCCTCAGTCAACTTTCCATTAAGGAAAGCGGTTTTGACATCCATTTGCCATATTTCATAATCATGAAATGCAGCAATGGCTAACATAACACTAATAGACTTAATCTTCGCTACTGGTGAAAAGGTATCATCATAATCAACTCCCGGAGTTTGAGAAAAGCCCTTTGCAACCAGTCGCACCTTATAAGTGTGTACATTACCATCCATGGCGGTCTTCTTCTTGAAGATTCATTTGCACCCGACTGTCTTGCGACCTGGTACATTGTCAATCAAATTCCAAACTTGATTGTCATACATGGATTGTATCTCGTTGTCCATAGCCTCTTTCCATTTAGCAGCCTTAGGGCCTGCTATAGCTTCCGAGTAGCTATTAGGTTCATCCACACACAATAGTGTGTTATCACTGATAAGCGTATCACCTTCCACAGTAATATGGAAACCATAGTAATGCTCAGGTGCATTCGTAACTCTTGTGGAACGCCTCAGAGGTACAGACTCTTCTGTTGGACCAATAAGAGTTTCCTCCTCAGGTTGATTGCTAAGGTTTGAGGTTCCTTCACCATTTGACTCTTGAATTTCTTCAAGGTCAATTTGCCTCCCACTGTTTCCTTGGCTCATGAATTCTCTCTCGCGAAAGACTCCTCTCGTTGTTATAAAGACCACATTATCACTAGGTCTATAGAAGAGGTAACGAAAGGATGTATGTGGGTAGCCAATGAAAATACACCTCTCACTTCGAGGTTCGAGCTTATCGTGAGACATGTGCCTCACAAAAGGCTCACAACCCTAAATCTTTATGTGGTCCAGATTGGGAACTTTTCCGGTCCACATCTCATGAGGTGTTTTGGCAACCTTTTTTGTAGGGACTAGATTATGAATATGGGTGACAATCTCTAAGGCATACCCCTAAAATGAGATTGGTAGCGAAGCTCGACTCATCATGGAATCAACCATATCCAACAAGGTTCGATTGCGCCTCTCAGCCACACCATTAAGCTGTGGTGTCCTCGGAGGTGCAAATTGTGAGATAATCCCACATTCCTTAAGATAGTCAAGGAACTATGTACTAAGATACTCACCACCTCGATCGGATCGTAGCATCTTAATGTTCCTGCCCAACTAATTCTCCACTTCTTGCTTGAACTCTTTGAATCTTTCAAAGGTCTCTGACTTATGCTTGATTAAGTAGACATATCCATATATACTAAAATCATCAGTAAAAGTCACATAGAAGCAGTTAGCATCTCTTGTGGTGGTTCTGAAGGGTCCACATGCATCAGTATGTATGAGGTCCAACAAACCCTCACCCCTAGCACAAGTACTAATGAAGTGTGACTTTGTCATTTTCCCAAGCAAACAAGATTCACAACTATCATCTGACTTTAGGTCAAACGATTCCAAGACTCCATCCTTTTGGAGTTGGCCTATGCGTTTCTTGCTTACATGTCTAGGACGACAATGCCATAAAGTTGCTTTATCCAACGACTTAGTCAAAGTGCAAATTCTAATTTCATGGGTTAGCACCTTATTCACATTTTCCTAAAGTAACTAAGGTTGGGAATTTATAAAAACATTTAGCTACTTTATATTCATCATACTTTTAATGAAAATTTAAAGTCCTTGTCTTATTCGTTCGGCTAACGACCATCCACCGATCAAGGAAGCGGTGGGTGAGAGTAGACACCCATTAAGCTACCATTTTATAGGCAGTAACCTTATACCCCCTTATAGACCGGCTTCGTGAATGAGGTCTACTAACGGTAAAACGACTTTTTCTTATACATATATAATTATTATTAAACTTATAATATTATTAAGTATAAGGGTTGAATTTTTACTTTTAAATTCTAGGGGTTGGAACTAAAATTTTTAAAGTGACTTTACATGTTCCAAAACTTGAGGGCAAGGTTTGTAGCTTTAAAAAACTTTTCATTTGATAACTTATGAGTTAATGGTTTAATAAAATGAGTGACTTTTCATTTTATGTAACCTATGTGTTTCTTTAATGGACTTTAAAACAGTGACATTTGGTAATCCATAACTTGAGAGGACAAATCATGGATTTCATTAAAGCACATAATTGATCAAGAATTAATCATCAAACAATTTAGCAAGTAATTCCTATGATCTAACAATAACTCATAAGAACATGAATATCATATCAAAATTTCAAGAATCATATGAACACATATAAAACATGGAATTTTGATATTAGCCATTGTAAATGGATTAGCATAACCATTACACAATCTAAAACAAGTTTTAAAACAAGTTTTAAAACACCAAAACAGTTTAGGGTAATGTTTCTAGTTCATTTCCAGTAGCAAAAGACGAAAAAATGCACTCTAACAAGCCAACTCGCCGAGTGCATGAACTGACTCGTCGAGTTGGTTGAATATAGGCTTGGACTCGGCGAGCCCACTGTCCAGACAACTAATTTTTCGAGTTTTCAGCAAGTTTGCATCAAATATCAAGAAAACAAGCCTAGACGTTAATACCACTGAAGGGTTTTGAGCATTCTAACACTCCTAAGGTGTACATGCAACCTTAGAAACCTTAGATCTATGTTTTACTAAGATACATGCGAAATTGATTTTCTAAGGTTCTTAACCTATCTAGCATAGCATGGGGAACTTTTAAACATAAATGCTAGAAAAAGAACACACCTTTTGTAGTTTGGATTCCTTGAGAACCTTGTGAGCCTAGCACCTCAAGTGTGACGCCTCAAATGTCTCACACAACACTTCAACTCTTGGAATAGACTTGAGAGAAGTTCACTAACACCTCAAAATCAGATTACCCTCTTGTTCTTCACTTAGTGGCTGATTTTGCTTGCTTTGGAGCTTCTTATATATTTGTGGCACAAGTAGGGTTACACCATGTAAACCCTAATTGTCATGGCTTTTCATATTCCATGATCCATGGGCTTGTAACCTCCATGGATTATCCATGGAGCATCTTATGGGTTTTAACCCAATCCATACAAACCATGGATCATTAGCCAACTATACAAGAATAGATTATTTACACAATCAACCCCATATATTTAATTTGTCTCTTTTTTATCACTTAATTAATTCCAATTTAATTCTTTGATCAATACTAATTAAATAATATTATTAATATATTAGAAATTATAATTTATTAATAATCCTTTAGTTTCCTCTCTCATTTAGTCTATATAAGTGTTGCAATGCCATGCAACCCAAATGGACCATGCTAATCAGGTCAAGTACATTCCATAAATAGTTATGAACTTAGACACCTAATCCAACAATATAGTCAGAAGACACACCTCAGATGATGAAAAACCCCTATAGATGTTGCTGCTGCACACCAGCCTTTAACACCAAACCAAAACCCACAATTACCCAATTAAGATCTAAGACCAAACCTCACTCATTAGGTCTAAAGATAGCTCACTACCCGACCCAGAATTTACTCAAGCTCATTGGGCCCAAAAGGGCCTAATACTAAATGGGCTCTCCTAAGGCCCAACTCCTAAACTTAAGTCCCAATGGCAAGACCAACACAAGGCCCAAAACATACACAATATTTCTCTAATCAAAATCTCTAGTACAACAATCCCAAAATCTAGGCCCAACACTTAAGGCCCAATATGAGATTTAGCCCAAAAAGCCCACAACTAGATTACGCGGGGCATACCTCTTTTGGTACGCTCAGCGTACACAAGCGTCCACATAAATCCTGATCGGGGATATTCGATCAGTACGTGGGGTGTACGTCCCAGACTTGCTCTTCCCACTCTCTTGTTCTTAATCCGTTAAGATCATAGCTTTACTCTCAGATCTGGACCTCCTAAAGGCTCATACTCCATAAAGATAGTGACTTTAAGCCTTTGCATGGCTGAGGAAGTCCCAAACACAAAAACACTCACTCTTTACTCCCCAAAATACTCATATCTCATGCATGGGGTGTTTTTAACAACCAAGACCTCATTTTTATGAATCCACTCCATTAATAACACTCAATGGGATAGATATTAAGCTATAGAGTTCAACAACTCATAAAGCTTCAATCTTTGGGACCAAAACCCTAAAATGGACCATAATATGGTCAAATAAAAAAAGATGAGAAAGCTTTGAGCTTTATACCTTAAAATGATGCACCAACCATAGAAAAGCTTAGATCTAAGGCATGGAATCTGACTCCATCCTCCTTAATGCTTTTTCTTCACTTTCAGGATACCACAGGAACACTTAGAAGCTCATAAATGGACACTCAAGCTAGATAAACGGATATTAGGGTTTTGAGAGGGTTGAAGGCTAGAAATGGTGGCTAGAAATGAGGCCATCATGTTCTATAAATAGGGTCACACCCCTCATTTAGGGTTTTCTCTCTAAGCCTAGTACGCCCAGCGTACCCACTGGTACGCCCAATGTACTAGGTGGATCCGCGTCCAAATTAAGCACATGAGTACGCTGAGCGTACACACACGTACGTCCCACGTACTCAACTGTCACCTTTTCTTAAATAAGGGACCAAACCTGCCAACACTTCGAACTATCATAGCTTCCTTACTATAAGACTGTTTCGAACAATCACCACATCCGTGGGAAAATGGTATGAAGCCCAATGCTTCTAGTAACTCGTTGCAGTCTCAAGGATTTCTCATGCCCGGTTGCAGCCCATGAACCCTAAATCTGAGACGATATGAAACAGGATGTTACAATTGTCCCCCACTTAATTTGATTTCGCCCTTGAAAGTGCTCCTCAAAAACACATAGATCGAACCCAATAACCCATGAAGCACCACTGAGAGTATCAAATATCATACAACAATCCCCCTCCAAAGACACCTGAATCCAAACAGGAACTCCCAATCCCGAAAAAGACGGACCCCTCTACCGCTACAGTCCCCGTTCTGACTCTCCAGAACTTGAAAACTCTAGTGGTCTGTCTCCCTGCCAGACCTCCCTTGCAAGATATCATCATGTTAATCTCTCTTCAAATCACAAACCCTGAGAACACACTGCCAACTCTAATTCTCTTGTTGTGACTGATGGAAACAAGTCGTTGCCAACAGTTGGCTACCGATCACTCATACCAGATATACCAATCGATCCAGATCGTAGCTCAAAAGGAACGGAAGGGTCACATCCCACCAAGGACCCACCGCCTGAAGAACTATCAGAACTAATCTGAAAGAATAAACCTCAAAACTCTATCCTCAAACACAAGAAAGCGATCATGCCTGATCGCAACGATCCTTTGACATTTATAATCATAAGCCCCAGTTTCCTCTCAAATGTTCCTTCCGACACCGAGCACCAGGTCAATTCCCGACCCAACAGTTGAACTTCCAAAGGCTACTCATTGCACACCCAACAAGTCAACCTTATAAATTCCTTCTCGCAATAGCTATCTCAGCCCATCATGTGATACACACGTCACGAAGTTCCCCTTACCTCAAGCGAACACTACAACCCCTTCCGAAGTCGTCTCATGTCTGACCTCTTTCGTCTACCACTCACGATTTCTATGCGTCTCGTGGTCCTTCCCTAAACCGACGAACTGAACCACTCAGGTCTAAGACATTAGATGAAAATCATTACCCCTCGAAATGAAATCCATCTGAACCTCCAAAATCTCATCCTGTCTACCCAATACACTACTAGAGCCGAACTCAAACTCGAGAGTCTGGTTCGACATCAGAAATGGGACCACTTATCTCCAATCTGATACTTAACTCACGACTAGTGATTTGCGAATTCACGCGTACATCACTTCTCTCATTCCTTCCTATTGTGATAACCCTACTCCAACTCGAAATATAATGGTTCCCGACCATCACGGAGACCCCAATCTCTCCCCTAGTTCGGCCACTTGGTTCCCAAAGACTCGATGGGTAAGGCTACCCAAGCCTAAGAATTCCTATGCGTCATGCTCTGACTAGTGATCGGTATGGTTCCCCACAGATTCACAATACTCTCTTGTTGTCTAGTGAAAGTTAGGGCTCCCCGCAGATTCTTTATGCTCTCACTCACTCGTTGGCTAGTGGAAGCTACGACACCCCGTAGTTCCCCAATACTCTCTCGTTGGCCAATGAAAGCTATGACTCCCCGCAATTTCACGATACTCTCTCGCTCGCCAGTGAAAGCTATGGCTCCCTGCAGTTTCACAATACTCTCTTGCTCGCTAGTGAAAGCTACAGCTCCATGCAGTTTCACAATACTCTCTCTCTCTCTCTCACACACACACACACACACACACTAGGGGCTCACCCCATGGTTTTCCCTGATAGTCTCAAGTGATTATTCTCACTCGGATCCACTCACTCTCTTATCACCCCATAATATCATCCTCGAGTCATCACCCCCCTGAGTTCACTATCAAATACTCCACGACCCAACATAGATAGGTACACACACCCACCCAGGTTAATCATAACTACTCCTGACGACAACCGTCGTGAGAAAAAACTTTCTCTCACTGCAACTCCTATTCTTGGATAATCCCGTTTAATGAAAAATAGTTGAAGGGCTCCCACTGGAACCATAGTCAATTGGTACCTAGCTTTCCATCTCACAACTCAAGTCTCAAAATAATCTGAAAATTTAGGGCATCATGCTCGGATACCTCGGTACACCATCACAGAACCTAACGATGTCTTGCCTCAACCACTGATCTTCCACTCATCGCCTTATAGTCGGATACCACAATGCACCCTCTCAGAATCTCATAATGTCTTGTCTCGACCACTAATCTTCCTCTATCACAACTCGTAACTTCGAAATACTCCAACTCTCAATTTGAAACACGGAGGAATCTTCAATGAATCAAAACACGTTGACGATAATCTGAAACCCCGTCCTCTATTGCTCAAAAACCCATGCAAGAATATTCATGTCGACTCTGAAGTTGGTTGCCAATCAACTTCTACCCTTCCTAAAGTGCATATAACAACCCATACATCGAACTAGAAATTCTAAACCACCAAAACTATCCTTAACGAGCCAACCGCCTCGAATACAACCATTATAAATGTAACATCCCAAAATTCAAGCCCAAAAATTTCATTTTTGATTAATTAATTCATAAAACATTCATTAGAAAGTATTGTATAAACACGACATCTCAAAACCAAGTATCATATTTGAAACCCACAACCATGAACAAATGTCATATCAGAGTACAATCCCAGAAAACACCATTCGGAAAAATCATGTGTGTGTATGATGCCATGCTACGTCGCCGACTCCTTCCCCTTAGACGGAGAGGTACCTGAAACTGAAAACTGAAACCGTAAGCACAAAGCTTATTAGTTCCCCCATTATACCACATAGCATACAATACCATCGGTATCTTTCAACCGGTAATCATCATCAGTATCTTTCAACCGGTAACTGGGGACTATTCCACCCCCTACCACTAGCATACAATAGCAAGATATAAACACACGTTCAGACATATATAGGTATTGACCTACCCCTTGGTCCTAAGGACCACAATCAGGGAAACTATCCCTATCATGTAACATATCATACATATATAACTCATAACCAAATGCATACCAGACCAAGATAAATTATCACAAAGACAATTATATTCTAAATACTCCTCAATGATGGGCCGACATTGTGGCCATAGACTCACCCCTACTGGAAGGTAACTGACCTCATATCTGTTGAAGTGTGCGGGAATCCTCTGACTGCTGCCATTGCTACTCTAAAAATCCTCCGACTAAAATTTCCACAAAACACTTAGTCAAAAAATGGCATCTACCCTTAGGGTAAAATGACCATTTTACCCCTTAACCAAGTCAAAGTCAAAGTCAACTTCTAGTTGACCTGACTCGCCAAGTTGACTCGTCAACTCGCCGAGTCCTTATCCTTCCATCAAACCTCATACCCGTCTCTACTCATCGAGTTAGGCAATGACTCGATGAGTTTTCCTTCTAATTGAACACCAACTGAATCCACATCCGACTCACCGAGTTGTATGAACAACTCGTCGAGTTCACCATCAACCGATACTCATGTCCTGACTTGACTTGTCGAGTTACTCTTCATCCTATGAACACGTTCTGTCCTCGACTCGCCGAGTTGATGAACAACTCACCGAGTTCCATGAAGATTGTGTTTGACTTGTCGAGTCCGTTCATGTACTCGCCGAGTACCATGAATTCCCAGAACCCTTTACTTAGTCCAGAACGTTGGGTCACTCTCCGGGACTCCTAAAACCCTTCCACACTCAACTGGTCCTTATGACCCTCACCGATATAGGACTAAAACCCTTGGACTCGCCGAGTCAAGGAAATGGACTCGCCGAGTCTATCACTTTCCTTACTAAGAACTTCGAAATCTGTTGTACAACACTTAACCAAATGATAGATCCAGGCCCCTAAACTCGATCTAGCACGTAAAGTTAGAAACTTTACGTGCATGCATGGGACATTAGAGCTTAAAAGGCTCTAAAATGGTTCTTTTGTTGCATGGGGCCTTCCTTGGTGCAAAAAGCAACCTAGATCTGACTTGTGGCTCATAAAATGACATGATATAGAAGCCCAAACCCCAAACCATGTTTGCAAACATGGCTGGCCACCAAAAATGGCTTATAAAAGCCTAAATCACCTCAAAGCGGGATTTAACAAATGAATGAGCAAGGTTCAGACTTTATACCTTCCAAAGACTGAAAATGATGAACCAAACTCGAATCCTTCAGTTCCCTCCTGATCCTTCTATGCTCTTCCTTCCTCCTTGAGATCAAAACTCCCAAGAATCACTCAAAAAGCCTTAGATCTTCTCAAAAACGGCTAGGGTTTGCTATGAGGAGTGTTTGGGAGCATAAAGGGGGAAAGGAGGCTGCATAAGGTCGTTTAAATAGGGTGCAAACCCCTGGATTAGGGTTTTTGTCCAGATAGCGGATACTCGCAGAGTCCGGGACTTGACTCGCTGAGTCCGCAACTTAAACCCCGCGCCTCATCCCGCTTCTACTCGGCAGTCAACCCTTCGACTCGCCGAGTCCAAGGCCAAAAGTGCAAAAATAAAAGAAGATTTAATAACAAAATACATACCAAGGACCAGGTGCTACAACAAATTAGAAGTGTTCCTAACCACTATAAGGTCCCTGACCAATGGCTACTCGCCGTGGACACACCCATCCTTTCCTGAACATGCACAACATTCATTATCTCGCTCAATACCTTGCCTCATCCACCAATAACCCAAGTCTCCTGAATCCATACCGCAGATCTCCATAACCATTTCTCTAACTGCACTTGAACAAATTTATGATCCTCTCAATAAAATACCCAGTTCTCCCCTACTCAGGGTTCGAACCATCACCAATTGGCATACCAACAGTCTAGTCCACAGACTGTTTCACCAGCTACATCGCACTTGACTCTTGGAATGTACTACGAACACTCGATGATCTTCTCGACAGAGACCAAGTGACTTCAAATATCCCGAATCTCAGTTGAAATCCTCAGAAACTTTCCGACGTGACTGCCTCTAGTCATCCAAAATCTCATACCGACACACTACCGGACATTTCAATTGTCCCGTAGTAGCCATGACTCTCAGTCTGAAAATAATGAAATATCACACTCCTCATCTTCGACTCCTCAACCAACGTTCCATCATGAGAATTATCATGGAAGCAAGAGACCTCACTCCCATACTCGATTTTCGATATAACCCACGAGGGCCACCGCCCCGATATGTTCCCCTTGAACCTGGAACTGCTACTGATTATACCTTACTAAACTCAACGAAGGTATAGCCTTGTCCTCATCCATTTCAGTCCCTACTGATGAGTCTCTCATGGTATAAGAAATACCTTGCAACAGACATACTACCTAAATACTCTAGTGAAAAGGTCGCAACCATATGCTACCTCATGGGGTTTACCTCCAAACTTGGAAACCGGAAGCTTAATATCTCTTCTTCTTCTCACATGAAACGAAAATAGCGCAACTCTGGTTATAGAAAGTGACATCTCAACTATCAACCGATTGCTTTACTCAAACCACAATCATCCATAAAGCACCATCTCTACTCATCCCTGTGTCTTGCGACTCCAACCGACATCTTACCAGACCAGTAATATCTCTCGAAAACTAACTTAATTTCCCTCTTGAGGTATGCTCTAATTGAAGCTTGATCAACATGGACCTCTGGCCCTACACTCTATCATATCGGTTCTCAGTCTAAACAATCAAAACGAGAAAAGTGGTAAAGTCTGAAGCACTATTTGCTACGAATCATGGTACTCGAACCTTGTTATCTCCACTCAATCTGCTACTTAGAACCCCTAGAATTCTCCTGGTTTCGAGTACGGGTCCTCTTCTTTCAGTAGTACGGGCCTAAACTACCTACCACATCTACCCATACTTTCCACACGGATCATCCCAGATTTCCTAAGTAGCTACTGAACCTTCTCAATCACTAATACTGTTATACTGGTCGCTCTCCAGTGAATACCCTCCTCTATCAGCGTACTCATCTGACTAAGGTCACTCCCTAGGCTCTTCCTAAGTTCTCATACTTCTCTGCCATTAGCTGCTGAAGAACTCCTTATGATGCCAGCCATCTACCTCCTGAATATCGTCATATTCACTTAGTAGCGAACTCACATCATCAAGAGTTCCACAAAGCACGAAGCAAGCAGCATTTGGGCATCGAATAACCTCCACCGACACAAATCACTACTCGAGCACACAACTCCACTTGCTCTTTTCACAACTGAAAAGGCATCACCGAACTTAGGCTATCTTACCTCTCATGGTATCTAACCACTATTCTCAGTAAACTCCTCAAATGCTCATCTAGGTATCTCTCCTAGATTTTCCCGATACTCAAAGCTCTCTTTTTAAAATATTCCTGCTAGGTACTCCTACTCAACACATTCATAGAGAAAATAATAGATAGCAACATCTCCTAGGCTAAGGCATCACAAATCAGGCAACTCTAGCCCTAGAATCTAAAATATGTAGCCTATCCTCTAGCATGCAATTCTAATATCTCATAAATATCTCATAAAGTAAACAATTAAGGTATTTTGGGAAATCACCGTTTGCGCTCTGGCTGATTGTACACACTACTCCTTCTCGTTTTTCTCTTAGAACTCTTACTCGTTTTAGAAAAAATCATTTCTTTTAAAATTTTTTCTCAAATCCTCAGTTTGAGTCCAGACATACCCGAAGGTGAATCCGAATCCCTCAAACCAAGGCATTTGATACCAACTTGTAACATCGTAAATTTTCAAACAAAATTTTCATTTAAAAATCACATTAATCTCATTAACATAAATCACAAATTCTCCAAAATCTCAATTTATCAAAACAAATGTCTATCATAACAAAATCCAGGATCCACAAAATATAACTCAATCTCGTGTTTACAATCAAGCCGATGTCTTCAGGTGATCTTGAGAAGTACCTGAAACACATAACATATAACACGGTAAGCACGAAGCTTACTGAGTTCCCCAAAATACCACACATATCTCATTAGCCTCTCATGGCTATGCTCAAATAAGACCTCCGGTCAATGTGTCTCAGTGGGACCCTCCGGTCCCACAGCTCGGGTGGACCCTTCGGTCCTAACTCAGTAAACTCAGTATGATACACATGATAAATCACAAAGACATAGTTCAGGATATCACAATACTCAATATAAACACATAAGACCCTCTGGTCACACATAGATTACCACTCAAGGTAAGTATAGTAAGAGGACTCACCTTGGATGATGAACAACTCCTATAGATGCTGCTGCTGCACACCGGCCTTTAACACTGAACCAAAACCCACAATTACCTAATTAAGATCTAAGACCAAACCTCATTCATTAGATCTAAAGATAGCTCACTACCCGACCCACAATTTACTCAAGCTCATTGGGCCCACCAAGGCCCAATACTAAATGGGCTCTCCTAAGGCCCAACTCCTAAACATAAGTCCCAATGGAAAGACGAACACAAGGCCCAAAACATACACAATATTTCTTTGATCAAAATATCTAGTACAACAAGCCCAAAATCCAAGCCCAATATGATATTTAGCCCAAAAAGCGTGGGGCGTACCTCCCTTGGTACGCTCAGCGTACACAAGCGTCCACATAAATCCTGATCGTGGATATCGGATCAGTATGCGGGGCGTACATACCATACTTGCTCTTCCCACTCTCTTGGTCTTAATCCGTTAAGACCATAGCTCTACTCTCAGATCTGGATCTCCTAAAGGTTCATACTCCATAAAGTTCATGACTTTAAGCCTTTGCATGGCTGAGGAAGTTCCAAACACAAAAACTATCATTCTTTACTCCTAAAAATGTTCATATCTCATGCATGGGGTGTTTTTAATAACCAAGACCTCATTTTTATGAATACACTCCATTAATAACACTCAATGGGACAAATATTAAGCTCTGGAGTTCAACAACTCATAAAGCTTCAAGCTTTGGGTCCAAAACTCTAAAATGCACTATAATATGGTCAAATAAAAAAGGATGAGAAAGCTTTAAGCTTTATACCTTCAAATGATTTTCCAACCACAGAAAAGCTCTGATCCAAGGATTGGACTCCAACTCCATCCTCCTCAATGCTTCTTCTTCACTTCAAGGATACCATAACAACACTTATAAGCTAACAAATGGACATTCAAGCTAGAGAAATGGATATTAGGGTTTTGAGAGGGTTGAAGGCTGGAAATGGTGGCCAGAAATAAGGCATCATGTTCTTTAAATAGGGTCACACCCCTCATTTAGGGTTTTCTCTCTCAGCCTAGTACGCCTAGCGTACTAGGTGGCTTCGCATCCAAATTAAGCACATGAGTACGCTGAGCATACACACATACGTATGCCCCGCGTACTCAGGTGCCACCTTTTCTCAAATAAGGGACCAGACCTGCCAATGCTTCGAACTATCATAGCTTCCTCACTATAAGCCTGTTTCCAACAATCCCCACATCCACGAGAAAATGGCGAGAAGCTCAACACTTCTAGTAACTCATCGCAGTCTCAAGGCTTTCTCATGCCCGGGCTATAGCCCATGAACCCTAAATCACAGACTATCTGAAACAGGATGTTACATCATCATCTCCACTCCCTTTTTGAGTGATGTGACTCCACTTGGCACCTCACTAATCATATCCCTTGAGGCCTAAACTTGATTTTTCCTTGCAAGGTATACTTCATTTAATCTCGACCGACAGGGCCCTCTGTACCGACAAATTATTGTTGGATTAGTTTCTAACTCCAAAACTATATTTGGTATGTACTTGACCCGATTGTGCATTGTCCTTTTGGGTTTCCTTCACCAAAACAACTTGACAAGGTAATTTGAGGAGAGAGAGAGAGAGAGAGAGGATATTATGGTTTATTAATATATTATAATAATAATATATTAAAGGAGAAATCATATTTATTTAATTAGTATTAGTCATTAATTAATTAGGAATTGATTTGGTGACTAAAAGAGATTAATTAAATAAAGGGGCATAAGTTGTCAAATGTGTGATAGTTAAGTTTTAGGCTAGGAAACCTAATGGACTAAGGGGGATTAAAATTAGGATGAGGGATCATCATATATTCGTCCAAGGGCCTTATTCCAGAAGGTTCCTTGGGCTTCTTGGTGGCTAATTTGTCCATTAGGGTTTAGACTGGCACCCTAGCAGCCTGCACTATAAATTAGACCCCAAGGCTTCCATTTTCGGCCATTAGCTTTCAAGAGAAACCCTAGGGCCGAAAATTAGCATCATTCCTCCTCTCAAAAAGTTTCCTTTCTAGCTTGTGGTGTTTGTGACTCATTAGAGGAGTTACAATTGTGACTCTAAGCTCAAGAGAAGAAGATTCAAGCCACTATTTGAAGAGGTAAACATCTAGATATGATGTAATTAGCTAATTTCGAAATTATGTATGCTAGATTAGGGTTTGCAAGTCTTGAAATAATTTCATGTATAATATAGAAACCTAGATCCAAGCATTAGGGTTTGTATGAGCACATAGGATTGTTCTTATGCATAAAACCCATCAATGGTATCAGAGCCTTGATTGGTTTCTGTTGTATGTCATGCTATGGTTGTTTATCTGCTTAAAAACGTTTTCTGGCGCTCTGTTCGAACTGACTTGGTGAGTCACTTCATGAACTCAACGAGTCAACCTAACTCGACGAGTCCAACGAGTGACTCGGCGAGTCGGAGCGTCAGACAAAGAGATTTTCGGATTTTCTTGTTGTTTTGCTTAAGGATAATTGCCTTATATGTTTTTAACTGATAAGATTCGATTTTAATTGTTACTGAAAGATTATCCTTGCCAAAACACAAGATAATTACCAATTGATTAGATAATAAATTCCTTATATGATTAAAATTGATTATTTGAATTAATTGGGTAACTTATCTTACAAGAAATTGAATTAGGTCAAATATAGATAATCACTAAATTAATTGTTTGATTTATATTATTTGTTATTTGATCCCTTGTGTTTTGAAAAGTTCAAAACCTTGCCCTCAAGTTTTGAAATTTAAATTCCATGATTAAAAGTTTAATTATTGAAAATCTTTTAAATTTCAACCCTTAGATTTTTACAAGTTTTAAAATCAACTTTATACTTTATTTATTACAAGATTAATATATATATATATATATATATGTATGTATATGTATATATATATATGTATGTATGTATGTATATATATATATATGTATGTATGTATCTATAAGAATAAGCTAGTCTTATCGCTAGTAGGCCTCATTCACAAAGCCAGTCTATAAGGTGGGTATAAGGTTGTTGCCTATAAAATATCGCTTAATGGGTGTACACTCACACCCACCGCTTGCTTGATTGGTGGAGTGTCATTAGCCGAACGGATAGGATAGGGCACTTAATACATCATTATAGGTATAATGAATATTGCAAAGTAACTAACATGTTTTTCCAAATTCCCAATCTTAGTTACTTTAGGGTAAAATGTGAAAAATGATGCTATTCCATGGAATTACACTTTGTACCCTTGTCAAACGTTAGTGGAGCGTGCGTGGTTAACCAACATACTAGTTTAGGATTAACATTGGTGGAAAAGGGTGCCTCGATGTTTGTTATAGATCAATGGAGCGTGCGTGACTAATCGGGACATTGATGATGTGATAGAGACATCGAGTATACCATGTTGATTCTCATGGTTATTCACAACTTGTTTGCGATCCTCGGCATCCCAGTCGCAAATTTGAAGTGCATGTCGAGATTTAAACATGCCATTGAAAAGTTCAATGAATCTCAAAGATCTAGGAGTTTTCAAATACATTTAAAACTTAATCTACTTTTCATTTTTCATGGTGAAAATTAGTGAATCGTCATTCACTTACCTTCAAATTATTTACTTTTAGAGTACGACATCCCTTTCTAAGTTGTAAATAATGTTGCTGGATCCTAGCCCTAATTTCTCATTTGGGTGTTTAATTAGGGATTCAATTCTAATCAAACTTTATTCCTTTCTATTTTCAGATGTCTAACGCAAACACAAACAACACTGCTCCTGGTTCATTCTCGCTAATGAGCCTATGTCAAAAAGTGACATTTGATGGATCGAATTTCAACGAGTGGATGAGATACATTCGCATGATTGATCGTTACGAGGACAAAGAGTATGTCCTCGACGAGAAGCTTGAAAAGATCAATCTAGAAGTCACTACTCCTGAAGAGTTGGCCGTCTTTGAGGCCCACGAGCATGATGCAACGAAAGTTCATTGCATTATGCTGGCCACCATGAATCTTGAACTCCAAAAGTCCTATGAGGACATGTATCCATATGAAATGCATCAAGATTTGTTGGAGAGGTACCACCAAAGCGCAAGGCAAGAGCTTTATGAGATCATCACCAACATGATCACCGCTAAGATGCAGAGTGGAGAGTCCCTAACCTCACATTTGCAGAAGATGCAAAGGTATGTTGATCATCTTTGCAAGTTAAAAGTTAAATTTGGGGAAGATTTGGCTATCGACATCATTCTCCACTCCTTTCCATCGTGCTACAACCAATTCAGGATGGCCTACCATATGAATAAAGAAGAGGTCACCTTGAGGAAACTCCAAGGGCTCCTAAGGACTGCTTAAAGCAACCTCATGGACAAATCTGTTGCATCATCCTCTACTGTGGCTGCTCCCGTGTTGGCAATAAGTCAAGGAAAAGGTAAGAAGATGAAGGCTCCATATAAGAGGGGTAAGCCCCATGATGAATCCTCTTCTAGTGGAACCAAAGTTGGTTCTGTCAAACCCTCTTCTGACCCCAAAGAAGCAGAGTGCTACTACTGCCACGAGAAACGCCACTGGAAACGAAACTGCCCTAAGTATCTGCAAGACATAAAGGATGGGAAGATAAACCCCACCTTTGCAGGTATGTATTCTATTAAATTTAACAACTCATCACTTGCTACTTCATGGGTTCTTGACACAGGATGTGGTTACCACATTTGTTCTAATTTGGAGGGCCTAAGAAGAAGTAGGGAGGTGGAACATGGGAAGATAAACTTGATTATGGAAAACAGAACGTCGTCGCCTGTAACCAGAGTTGGAGTTTATTCTTTAGTGTTGAGTAATGGGTTAGGGTTGGATTTAAATAATTGTTTCTATTCGCCAGATATGGCAAGAAACATCATTTCATTTCATGGATTGTTTAGACAAGGTTTCAGATACTCGTTTGATAATACTAATAGCTCTATTAATGTTTATTTGAATGGTGTCTTTTATTTCAATGCATTAGCTTGTAATGGGATTTTGGAATCTATGTTGGTTGTTGATAATTTAGGAAATGATGTGTTGAATATTTATTTGTCTAATAGTCTAGACAAAGCATGCTTGTGGCACTGTCCCCTTGGCCATGTCAACAAGAAACGCATAGCCCAACTCAAAATGGATGGAGTGTTGGAGTCATTCGACCTTAGGGACGATGATGTGTGTGAATCTTGTTTACTTGGAAAGATGACCAAGTCACCCTTTACTGACACTTGTGAAAGGGGTGAGGGTGTATTGGATCTCATACACACCGATGTGTGTGGGCCCTTTAGATCCACCACAAGGGATGGTTGCCGCTTCTATGTGACTTCTACGGATGATTATAGCAGATATGGATATATCTACTTAATCAAGCATAAGTCAGAAACCTTTGAAAAGATCCAAGAGTTTAAGAATGAAGTGGAGAATCAGTTGGGCAGGAATATCAAGATGCCTCAGTCAGACCGAGGAGGAGAGTACCTAAGTCTTGAGTTTCATGACTATCTAAAGGAATGTAGAATTGTTTCGCAATTGATGCCTCCGAGAACGCCACAGTTGAATGGTGTGGATGAGAGACATAATCAGACCTTGTTAGACATGGTTCATTCTATGATGAGTCGGGCTTCATTTCCAATAGCTTTTTGGGGGTATGCTTTAGAGACTGTCGCCCATATCCATAACTTAGTTCCCACCAATAAGGTTACCAAGACACCTCACGAGATGTGGACAGGGAAATCTTCCTCATTGGCACATATCAAGGTTTGGGGTTGCGAGGCTTTTGTAAGACGAGAGACTCACGACAAGCTTGAACCTCGTAGTGAGAAGTGTTATTTCATCGGCTATCCACAAAAGTGTTTTGGCTATCTATTCTATAGACCGAGTGACAATGTTCTCTTCGTTGCTAGAAGAGGAGTTTTCCGCGAAAGGGAACTGATAAGTCAAGAGGAAAGTAAGACGCAAATTGATCTTGAAGAGATTCAAGAGCAAAGCGATGAAGGAACCTATAACACTGGCACTCAACCCGAGGAGGAAACTCCTGTTGAGCCCAATGACGAGTCCTTACCTATTAGACGTTCCAGTAGGGTTAGTGTTCAACCCCAATTTTATGGTTTTCATATTACTGCTGAAGGGTAGACGTTTATTAGTGATGAAACACTGATAAATTTGGACAAACCTAGCAGCTACAAGGAAGCCATGGCAGACCCGGAGTCTGTTAAGTGGAAAGAGGCGATGGACAATGAGATTCAGTACATGTAAGACAACCAAGTTTGGAATTTGGTTGAAAATGTACCGGGTCGTAAGACAGTCGGATGCAAGTGGATCTTCAAGAAGAAGACGGACATGGATAGGAAAGTGCACACTTATAAAGCATGATTGGTTGCGAAGGGCTTTACTCAAACTCTTGGAGTTGACTACGATGAGACCTTCTCACCAGTTGCTAAAATAAAGTCTATTAGGGTAATGCTTGCAATAGTTGCGTTTCATGATTATGAAATCTGGAAGATGGATGTGAAAACCGCTTTCCTTAATGGGAAGTTGGTTGAGGATGTGTATATGAATCAGTCATAGGGTTTTTTAGATGCGAAGCATCCCAATAGAGTGTGCAATCTTCAGAAATCCATTTATGAATTGAAACAAGCGTCACGTAAGTGGAATCTTTGTTTTGATGAGAAGGTCAAAGACTTTGGTTTTTTGCGAAGCGAAGATGAGTCATGTGTATATGTCAAATCCAGTGGGAGTATAGTAAGCTTCCTTGTATTGTATGTCGATGACATACTACTCCTAGGAAACGACGTCCCAACCTTGCAGGAGGTCAAGTCCCGGGTTGGGAAATGTTTCGCTATGAAGGATCTCGGAGATGCTGCTTATATTCTGGGAATAAGGATAGTAAGAAACAAGGAAAAGAGACTGATAGGACTCAGTCAGGATACATAATTGGATAAGGTACTAAAGCATTTTAGTATGGAAAATTCAAAGAAAGGGGAGTTTCCAATCCAAAGAAATATTAAGCTGAGTAAGAATCAGAGCCTGAGTACAGAGGCAGAGATAGCTGAAATGAGCTGAGTACCTTACGCTTCCGCACTCGGCTCTATCATGTACGCTATGACTTGTACTCTCCCTGATGTGTCCTTCGCTTTGAGCATGGTCAACAGATATCAAGGGAACCCTGGTAGAGCTCATTGGATTGTAGCTAAGAATATTCATAAGTACCTACGAAGGACCAAGGAATGGATTCTAGTCCTCGGTGGGAGTGATGACTTAAGGGTACGAGGGTACAATGACACTAGTTTTGAGACGGATCGGGACAATTACTGATCGCAGTTGGGCTGGGTCTTTACCCTAAATAGAGGAGCAGTAACTTGGAAAAGTTCCAAGCAGGAGACCGTAGTAGATTTAACGTGCGAGTCAGAGTACACTGCGGAAAGTGAAGCATCAAAGGAGGCTATATTGTTGAAGAATTTCATTGGAGATCTTGTATTTATTCTATCCATAAAAGAGCCAATGGAAATTTTGTGTGTAATGAAGGAGCGGTTGCCTTAACCAAGGAACCAAGAGATCATGACAGATCTCGACATATCGACATAAAATACCACTTTATTAGACATCGGGTAGAAGAGGGACTCCTCTTTGTGAAGAGGGTATCGTCAGAAGAAAACCCAGCAGATCCCCTTACGAAGGGACTGAGTAGGGTCAAACACTTGCAGCACGTTAGGAGCATTGGGTTGAAGAACAATATAATTTTAGATTAGATAAGAAACGTGTAATAGATAATTTGTACTTGACATTTGATGAATAAATAAAGTTGTGTTATTTATGAGTAAAGCTACTATCTTGTGTTGGTTATTTATCTATTATTTCAATTTGCATGTTTTGACTTCCTAAATAATAAGATTATTTGAACAGTCCATAGTCGTTCATATTTTGGAAGTAGATATGAATGAAGACTGTCATAAATTTGTTTGTAGATTGTCTAAAAGGTTTTGGGCATAACAAAGGTTTGCTACGAAGTTCATGAGTGCTTATGAATATGATTTGAGTATTGGAATAAACCCACGCTTGTTGGTATCACTACTTTTAACGAGTGATCGCAAGATGATAATATCGTATGATCTTTGAACCTAGAGATATGGTTAATGTTTGCTAGTTGATCATACATTGATAATGTGAAAACGCATCATTAACTTGATGTTATAAAACACATTGTTGTGTGTAACTTAGCTAGTGAGTAATAAAAACATATGAGTCAAAGTTTTTATGTTCCTTTTATCCTAAGAGGGTAAGAGCGATATCTGGCCACTCAATGATTTGGTTTGACTTATGTGACGAGCCTGGTCAGGATGAAGTTGATGTGTTCAACTAAATTCTATGTCAAAGAAATCAGAGATCGAGAAACAAATGCTGGAAAATAAGTATTGTCAGCATGATATCTAGAGTAGAGGATTGTACGATCCCTTATCTGAAGGACTAGTTTTGATCAGAGTTGACAGAAGCGTATAAGAGCTACGATTGCTGATCGGATCCTAAAGTCATATATGAGATATAGTTACTAAACTTATCCAAGCGGAAGACTGTTGGATTAGTGTCTAAGTCCGTAACTATATTTGGTATGTACTTGACCCGGTTATACATGGTCCTTTTGGGTTGCCTTCACCAAAGCAACTTGACAAGGTAATTTGAGGAGAGAGAGAGAGAGAGAGAGAGAGAGAGAGGATATTATGGTTTGTTAATATATTATAAGAATAATATATTAAAGTAGAAATCATATTTATTTAATTAGTATTAGTCATAAATTAATTAGGAATTGATTTGGTGACTAAAAGAGATTAATTAAATAATGGGGCATAAACTGTCAAATGTGTGATAGTTGAGTTTTGGGCTAGGAAACATAATGGACTAAGGGGGAACGAAATTATGATGAGGGATCATTATATTTTCATCCAAGGGCCTTATTCCAGAAGGTTCCTTGGGTTGCTTGGTGGCTAAGTTGTCCATTAGGGTTTAGACTGAAACTCTAGCAGCATGCACTATAAATTAGACCCCAAGGCTTCCATTTTAGGCCACTTGCTTCCAAAAGAAACCCTAGGGTCGAAAATTAGCATCCTTCCTCCTCTCCAAAAGTTTCCTTCTTGCTTGTGGCGTTTGTGACTCATTAGAGGAGTTACAATTGTGACTCTAAGCTCAAGAGAAGAAGATTCAAGCCACTATTTGAAGAGGTAAACATCTAGATATGATGTAATTAGCTAATTTCGAAATTATGTATGCTAGATTAGGGTTTTTAAGTCTTGGATTCATTACATGTACAATAGAGAAACCTAGATCCAAGCATTAGGGTTTGTATGAGCACATAGGATTGTTCTTATGCATAAAACCCATCAATTACCATATCCACTCTCAGTCTGAACAACCGCAACTGGATAACCAGTAAAGATAGAAACACACTCTGCCATGAATCATGGTACCCAAACCATGTTATCTCCCCTCAAAATGCTACTTAGAACCTCTGGAATTCTCCTTGTTTTGAGTATGTGTCCTCTTCTTTTAGTAGTATGGGCCCAATACTACACCTTCTATATTTACCCATACTTTCCTCAAGGATCATCCCTGATTTCCTAAGTAGTTGATCAACTTTCCCTATCAACCAATCTAATTCCAGATGCTCGCTCCCCCAGCGAATACTCACCGCTAAACAGCGCACTCATCAGACTGAAATAATTCCCTAGGCTCTCCTAGGTTCCCACACTCCTTTGCCATCAGCTGCTGAAGAACCCTTATCGCTCATGAGTTCCACAAAGCACAAAGCAAGCAACATTCAGGCATCAAGCAACCTCCACCAGCACATAAAAACACTATGGCATACAACTCCAATTTCTCTATCCACATCACAAAAGGCATCACCGAACGCAAGAAATCCTACCTCTTAACTCCTCAAAGATCTCTAATCACACATATGCAACACTAACATCTCACATAACAGGCATAAATGCATCTCTCCTAAGCAGGCACACTAGCATGTAATTCTGAGCAGATCCCTATCCCTAAACTAGCATGTAGTTCTATCATCTCGTAATAACAACACATAATCAAGTAAGGGTATTTTGGGAAATCACCGCTTAGGATCTGGCTGATTGTACACACCGCTTCAGATCTAGTTTCAAAACTCTTTAATCTCTTTGTAAAGTCGTGTGATGAAAAATCACTCTTTTGAAAAGGTATCAATTCCTTAGTTTGAGTCCATACATACTCGAGCGTGTGCCCGAATCACTCAAACCAAGGCTCTGATACCAACTTGTAACACATAAAATTTAAAGACAAAATTTTTCATTTTTAATTCTCAAAATATTACTCATAAATTCCAGTCATCACAAAGATTATAAGTTATTATCAAACAATATCATACTATCCCAAACTCCTCAAATCTCCATAAGTAGACGGATGTGTACAATCATGCCTCCGCATTCACGGAATCTACAGAAGTACCTGAAACACATTTACCTCAACACGGTAAGCACGAAGCTTAGTAAGGTTCCCAAAAATACACATACACAAATAATAAGCCTCTCATGGCTATATCTCAGTATGGACCCTCCGGTCATGTGTCTCAGTGAGGACCCTCCAGTCATGTGTCTTAGTGAAGACCCTCCAGTCTCACGTCTTAGTATGGACCCTGGTACGCTCAGCATACATGCAAATCCTGATCAAGACAACTAGACCAGTACGCGGGGCATACTGGGACTTACGTGGGGCGTAATACTCAGACCCAAAAACTCCAGTTGCGACTTAACCACTTTTGCCAAAAGCATCCAAACCTTAGGGAAGCTTCATTACAAGCTCCTAACTCATAAAGTTGGTGAGTTTATCAGTTTGCATGTCTTAATGGGATGTAACTTCCACAAATAACCATTAAGACTCTCTTTACTCATCTTAACACATGCATGGGGAGGTCTAAATGACCAAAATCTCATATTTGTGAATCTAGACAACCAAATACTCATGAAAGGACATGTATTATGCTCTTGAGTTCATCAAACTCATAAAGCTTCAAGCTTGGGACATAAAACCCAAGAAATGGACCCAAAACGAAAACTATCACAACAATGAGCAAGTTTCCAACTTGATACCTCTGAAGGATGCACCAACTAGATTAGAACTCAGATCCACAAGTTAGAAGCACAAGATTTCCTTCCTTCAAGACTCCTTCTTCACCAAAAGCTCCATAAGAACACTCAAATGAGCCACAAAACCTCACACAAGATAGAGAAACGTGATTAGGGTTTGATAGGGCTTCGATACTAGAAATGGTGGTTGGAAATGAGGCCATCATGTTCCTGAAATAGAGACACTCCAAGATAGGGTTTTCTTTCTGGACCTAGTACACCCAACGTACCCTCTGGTACTCCCAACGTATTCGGTGGCTCTCACGATCATGCAAAGCGCATAAGTATGTTGCACGTACTCAACTGTATGCTCAATGTACCTAATTGCCACCCATTTCTCAATACAGACTAATCTTGCCAAAACTTCAAACTATCATATCTTTTCCCTTATAAGTCTGTTTCCAACGAACCTTAGATCCACCGAAAGGTGGCGAGAAGCCCTACGCTTCGAGCAACTCATCACAGCCTCAAAACTCCATGAACAAAACCCAAAATTCATAAAAATCGAACCAACATCTTCACCGATACTATTGGACTCTAAAGCATAACCCAGACTCCTTTATCACATAAGCTACCTTATCCATATCCCAAATTAGCGTAGACTTTCTCCCTTAAAGCCTCAAAACCTTCTCATACTCGAATTACGGTCCACGGGCCTTAAATCATAAAACGATCCCGAACAGGATGTTACAACAAGACTAAATGAGGTTATCTTATGGCTTATATAGGGTAAAAGCCCTAAAATTAGGGTTTTAAACTTGCTCACATACGCTAAACGTACTCCACATATGCTTAGCATACGTGGATGAGCTCCGCGACCACCATCAGCTACTATGCCCAACGTACAAGGAGTATGTGTCACACCCCCAAACCAGAACGACGGAAACGTTCGGGGGCGGAGGACGTCATATTCAGTATCATAACAGTTCATAGAAAGGAAAGTACACACCACCATATATATATATATATTAAAGTTTCCAAGATGTTTACATAATTGTATTCATTACATGTTCAAAAGATAAATACATAAACATCATTCAAAAGAAGTAATTAACGCCAGCGCGTTAATCCCAAAAGTTGATTCCCAAACATGCTTAGCGGTTCCCTAAGAATACAAGTTAATTCAAAGAAAAAGTGTCAACAATTAAGTTGGTGAGTTCATAAGTAGTTTAGAAAAATTGGATGCCATTCCAAAATGGGTGTATGTTTTCCAGAAAACGCAGCATTTCAAATGTAAAGAGTTGTGATTTGTTGTGTTGAAAGTGAATGTATTAGATCCAAAAAAATCCCATATTTTCCCTAATGGTTGAGATACGAGTTGTTGTGTTTTCCAAGAAAAACCCTTATTTTCTTATAAAAGTATGAAATGCATATGAATGTTCGTGTTATAAGTTGTAAATAATTGCACCAGGAAAATCCCTTATTTTCCTATTAGTTGTTAGGTTTGTATGCAGGAAAAACCCTTATTTTCCTATTAGTTGCTTGGTTTGTATGCAGGAAAAACTCTTATTTTCCTAACATAAATGGCAGTCTCTAAGACCAAAAATCGCAAGAAACCGACGTTCTCAAAAGTTGTGTCATAGTTTTATATAATAAAGCTATACGAAGATCGCATTTGTTAGATGAAGAATAGTTTTAATAGCTACTTGTTCATAAAAGCATAATACCATAATAATTGTAAATTTGATGAGTTTTATAGCCATACTAAACATAATATGCCTGTAACGACGTTCTTCAGGCGTCGCAGCGTTATGACAACTGTCACCCCAAAAGACAGACTGTAGCTAACAGTTAGGGCGCGGGATCATGACTTCCCGTATAGATCTATACACATTTGACACGTTCTCTGAACGGGAGACTCTGGTTATAGACAGGACTTGCAGCATTACTTTCTAATAAAGAAAAGTAACGTTTGAAGATATACACGTCTCATGGATTCTCAACTAAGCCTGTATTAAAGTGATAGTTTTCTATGCAAAGTTTATCCTTTTTCACAATGTTTGACAAAGCAAAATCATAAGTTTTTAGAATGTATAAAACGACTTAACAATGAAAGGTACTTTGAAATCATTATATACTTTGTATAAGTCTAATGCACACAAAGTATGACAAGAGTTTTCCATAGTAGTAATGAATTCTAAGTGATTTATTCGATAAAACAAGTGAAGTGAAACTTTATAAAATACACGATAATAACCGTATGTTTACTTGTATTCCCCCCCCCCTAAAAGAGTATAAAAGCATTTAAAATGTATTTAAAGTGTGTTTGAAACGGGTATGAACTCACTTGATTGATTGAAGAAAGCGTGACGAAAACCGAGCAGAACTTCTACTCGAGAAAGCAGATCTCTCGAGATTCTCGGGAAATCTCGGGAGTCTCGGGAGTGTAAAACTTTCTTCCCACCTTGGATATGAAAACCGGGCCTTTGGGATGATTCCGAGGGTTGAAACGCAGAGCTTCGGCGCGAGAAAGGAAGGAAATTAGCAATTTTGGCCGGCACCCTCGCATCCTTTTTATAGGGGTCTGGGAGGTTGCGTTACGCGGGGCGTACTAGAGTACGCGCTGCGTACTCATGCGTCATGCATGAGCGCATCCTCGGTAGAAACATTGGAGCTACGTGGGCGAACCGGAGCCTAGCATCCGAGTACGCTGGGTGTACGACGGTACGCTGGGCGTACGAGGGATCGGACCGGTGACTCCTTCTTCGGATAATATCGGGCTTTAATTTAATTTATATTTAAATTAATTAACAAATTTTAAAAATTCATATCTTTCTCATACGAACTCCGTTTTCAACGTTCTTTATATCCACGCGAAGGTGAGACTACGATCTACAACTTTCGTTTAGACTCCATCGGCTAGTCTTGACTTTATTTTTAATATTATATTTTTAATAGGTCGGGACAGGAAAAGTCCGTTAAAGTTCCATAACTTCTTCATCCGACGTCCGTTTTCGTCAGACTTTTTACCGTTGCGCTAGAATTATTGATCCCTTTGATTCTCATTTAGGTTGTTTTGGCCAAATGTCTCTCGATCTCTATTTCGAGTTTTTAGCTGTCCACTGTTATATCTGTAACTTAGAAAAATCACAACTTCCTCATACGAAGTCAGATTTGGACGTTCTTTTTATGTACGGTTACGGTTTGACGATATCTATGACTTTCATTTAGACACCTAAGGTCAAAAAGTGTTTCGTTGAAACTTTGCGTTTTTACGTAACTTCGTATTGCTGGTTTTTGTCTGGAAACTTAGAATGGTCATAATTTCTTTGTTATAACTCGGATTTTAGTGTTCTTTATATGTATGAAAACCTTGTTACAATATCTACCACTTAGTATACTTAATTACAGTTTTATAAAATTTTAAATTTTGACCTGAATTTTGCTATTGTTACATTATCCCCCCGTTAGAGAGAATTTCGTCCCGAAATTCGCATTTTGACTGGGACTCCAATACTTGCGAGCATGCGTGAGTGCTTATGGTCCATTTTTTCCTATTGTTCCTTTATGAATCTAGATCCTAATGTGCGTGTTTCAGCGGACCTTCATTTCTCCGCCTATCACTGCGACCGATCGGGATCGTGCGGTTTTTGGGTTTATTTATTTATGTTCTTCTAAATGTTAGCATATTCACTCGATGAATTAGGACAGCCATGTTTTGAAGTTCATGGTTGGATTCAATGCTAGTTTCTAAGCTTGGATTTGACTTGTTGTAAGCGTGGTTTTTCTAAATGATTTGTTGGGGGATACTACAGGAAAGTTGTAAAGATTCCTCACATGAGTACTTCGGGGTTTTGAAAGTAGAAACCAATTGGTGTTTATGTCGGGTTTGTCATTATAAATCGATCGAGTTTCGTTAGTCGATGATTAAGGTGAAAGGGTCTTTTATAACACATGGAACTGGTATGGGTAGGGCTACACCAATCCACGTCGAATGCTGATGTCGGTACTTCTCATTGTAAGACGTTTGTTAGTAAAATAGTGCATTCTATGTGTGTGTTTTCAGTGCTTTTAGTCTATCTCCATTATTACTACTATGAAAGTTTTGTTTAATGGTTGGGGTGTTTGTTCGAGTAGATTTTTTTTAAAACTCGTGACTCACGGAACTCCTCTGCATCCCTACTATCAAATGGAACGTACGTAACTAAGTTATCAAGGAGAAATGTACCCAGAATAACCGTTGGGTCTGCAATAGCCTCCTCTTGGCCCATTGCGACTACTCGACCTCCTCTACCAGCATTCATGATGTTTGACTCCAGGTAGTCCCTTCGGAAGTGTCCCGCTACTCCGCACTCATAACATGCACAATCTACTCCTATATTTGTGGCTGGAGTAGTTGGTTGGGCTAGTTCTCTGCAGTAGCGGATGGTGTGCCCTTTTCTATTACACCTAACACAATGCATTTCACGACAGGGTCTGTGATGATGAAAGTTGCATCGGTTGCACTTAGGCTGGTTTCCGTTGTACAACCTTTTGGGTGTAGGAGTATGGTTACTCATGAATTAAGGGAAAAGGATAGGTACTTTTGTTCTATCTATCTTCCTTGTCCCAATCGACAGAAAGGGCATGCGTTGGGCTTTTAAGTTTATTTGCATGGCAGCACGATCACTCGTAGTCTTGGGAAGTCTCCGTCTTGGAGTTCATAGTAGAAACCATACCAGGTTCATCAATCATAGTCTCAGGTATATGAGCCATATATAAATAGGCTTGAAACTGTGGGTCTTTGGATTGAACTTGACGTACTACACGTGTGGTACTTCGGGGTGGTTTGTTGAATTTTTCTTCGGAAAGGATGAGAAACAATAAGTGCTCTATGCACGAGTACTTTGGTATTCTGGAATGACGGCTTTGCTAGAAAGAGAATTTCGGAGGAAGGGATGTACGTATGAAGCTGTTTTTGTGAGGATCAAATTGAATCAAGTCATATGATAATGTCAGAATCATAAGGAAACTTAAAGACATTTGATTTGAACTTAAGATGTTTACAGACAAAACATAACCGTGCAACCATCAACAGAGTTACAGCACTTTAGACTACTATAAGACTATTGCTGCGAATAAGGAATACTACAAAAGGTAAGTATACGCAGTACGAGCATCCCTATACCAACGGGATCCCGCAAGAGATAAGTCTCTAGTTGCACTAGTTTTAAACATGTTTTAAAAACACATACATAATACTGACGATTGGAAGTGAACGTATACTATAGTAGGTTCTTTCGTTGCTTCTTTCCATTCTGAGGTCAAACTCCTCCGGATTCGCCGTCGTCCTTCTATGTTGGACAGTCCCTCTTGAAGTGTCCCATTACGCCGCATAGATGGCATATTCGAGAGATTTCGACATTGGTGTTTGAGGTAATGTGTTGGGTCCGAGTCCAACAGCAATTGGTAGTATGTCCGTTCTTGTTGCATTTAAAGTAGTGTAACGGACGACAACTACCTAGATGATGGAAGCCGCACTTATTGCATTCCGGTAGGTTTCCAGCATACTGCCTAGCTGGTGTAGGGACAATTGGGATACCAGAAGGGATGGTAGTAGGATGTATAGATGTCGTGGCTGCGAAGGTTGCCACATGTTATCGTCTTTTGCTCGTCCCTTGGGGTGATTTTCCTTTAGCTTTAGCCCAGAGCTTTCGTTTGTTATTCTTGGGCTTGGGATTCGGGGTTTCGTGGTAATTTGTTGCCCGTTGAGGTATTTGATTGTTACTTGGATTGGAGTTATTGTTAACAATCCCGCTAACATTCGCGCTGTTAGCGTTAAGGTGGGTCAGAACAGCTGATACGGCAGCCGAGACTGCAGCTTGAAAGGTAGCTGCATCAATCTGAAGAGTTGGTGTTTGGTTGATGGGTTGATCGTTTTTCTTTGGCGACATGATTCTGATAAGGAAATAACAAGAAGAACTATAAGTTTTAATGATTCGAAAGTCGCGCATTAGTGTTTTGTTATATCAGAAGTTTGGTTTACCCCTGAATAGGGTTTTGAGTTCGACTTATAAGGAGAGTAGATAAACTCATGAATTGGAGAGGTATGCAAAGGGTTTAATAAAGGAAATACATCATATTATAAAACATGGTGCATTACATTGTGTAGTTAGGAAAATTTTGACCTATCTAAAGGTCTCCGATTACGAGGTTAAGAAAAGTAAGGACTTTATCCGAGGTCTTATACATGGGTCTTAGATTCTGCCAACTAACGCTCCATCTCGAGCATACGTTGTTCATGTCTTACCTGGCGTGCTCGAAGTTCTATCACTTCGGTTTGAGTTGCCGCTAGCTCTCTCTGCAACGCTTCATTTCGATTTACGATTCTCTCGTGAGCTAATCCTAACTGCCGGATGCGAACTGTGTTGACTCTAGTGTTCGCATCATTTTCCTCAGTTCGATGGATGGCCGTCCGTCCTTGTTCATCAATGTGAGAAATCCGACGAACCAATATAGGAAGGGCTCTGTCTGCTGAGCCCCCCTCGCTTAGGTTGTAGAATCTTCGGTCTCCGTTGAATGGAAGGGGTTGATCCTGTTCGCGTCTCCACCTATTCAGGTTAGTTGTCCAAAGGGGCGTCGAGCCATGAAATTCCGGTCGAGGATTAGGATTTTGAATTGGAGCCGTTAAGGGTAGGTTATTGTTCTCTGGATCTGAGTCTGATTCTTCTTGCATTCCTTCCTCGGGATCATTCTCTATCCCTTCTCCATTACCTTGGTTGGGGTAGTAGGGGTCATTGGGGTGATGGAATCCTGCCATTGAGTCTGTACGAGAATAGGGTTAAGAATCGACTATAAGCTAAAGCACATGGAATTTACTCTTAAGTTTAAGGGTTAAAGGCACTCGAATACTCCCTTAGTATTCTTTAACGATATGTTTTTGGTAAGTTTTAAATTTGTTGTCCATTTCAGGCACTCCTTGGCATACGTTAGTCGGCCCTTGGACAAATGTAGTTGATCAGGCTACATTCTTCCCAGTTCCGATTACATGTCCCAAGGCATACCTGCACTGCACAACTTATTTATAATACTTCTATATTGTTTTAATTATGATACTGACCATGTTATTAATATGAAATGAATGCATGCCTACTTTACAAAAACTAAATAAATTTAATTTTAAAAGTATGACTCTTACTCAGAGTGTTTTTGCCCAGTTGCGTTTATAGTTGTATACCAAAAATGGTTTTGATATACTTAATTCACTATAAACAATGCTCTGATACCAATCTGTCACACCCCAAACCAGAACGGCGGAAACGTTCGGGGGCGGAGGACGTCATATTTAGTATCATAACAGTTCATAGAAAGGAAAGTACACACCACCATATATATATTAAAGTTTCCAAGATGTTTACATAATTGTATTCATTACATGTTCAAAAGATAAATACATAAACATCATTCAAAAGAAGTAATTAACGCCAGCGCGTTAATCCCAAAAGTTGATTCCCAAACCTACTTAGCGGTTCCCTGAGAATACAAGTTAATTCAAAGAAAAAGTGTCAACAATTAAGTTGGTGAGTTCATAAGTAGTTTAGAAAAATTGGATGCCATTCCAAAATGGGTGTATGTTTTCCAGAAAACGCAGCATTTCAAATGTAAAGAGTTGTGATTTGTTGTGTTGAAAGTGAATGTATTAGATCCAGAAAATCCCATGTTTTCCCTAATGGTTGAGATACGAGTTGTTGTGTTTTCCAAGAAAAACCCTTATTTTTTTATAAAAGTATGAAATGCATATGAATGTTCGTGTTATAAGTTGTAAATAATTGCACCAGGAAAATCCCTTATTTTCCTATTAGTTGTTTGGTTTGTATGCAGGAAAAACCCTTATTTTCCTATTAGTTGCTTGGTTTGTATGCAGGAAAAACCCTTATTTTCCTAACATAAATGGCAGTCTCTAAGACCAAAAATCGCAAGAAACCGACGTTCTCAAAAGTTGTGTCATAGTTTTATATAATAAAGCTATACGAAGATCGCATTTGTTAGATGAAGAATAGTTTTAATAGCTACTTGTTCATAAAAGCATAATACCATAATAATTGTAAATCTGATGAGTTTTATAGCCATACTAAACATAATATGCCTGTAACGACGTTCTTCAGGCGTCGCAGCGTTATGACAACTGTCACCCCAAAAGACGAACTGTAGCTAACAGTTAGGGCGCGGGATCATGACTTCCCGTATAGATCTATACACATTTGACACGTTCTCCAAACGGGAGACTCTGGTTATAGACAGGACTTGCAGCATTACTTTCTAATAAAGAAAAGTAACGTTTGAAGATATACACGTCTCATGGATTCTCAACTAAGCCTGTATTAAAGTGATAGTTTTGTATGCAAAGTTTATCCTTTTTCACAATGTTTGACAAAGCAAAATCATAAGTTTGTAGAATGTATAAAATGACTTAACAATGAAAGGTACTTTGAAATCATTATATGCTTTGTATAAGTCTAATGCACACAAAGTATGACAAGAGTTTTCCATAGTAGTAATGAATTCTAAGTGATTTATTCGATAAAACAAGTGAAGTGAAACTTTATAAAATACACGATAATAACCGTATGTTTACTTGTATTCCCCCACCCCCCCCCCCCCCCTAAAAGAGTATAAAAGCATTTAAAATGTATTTAAAGTGTGTTTGAAAGGGGTATGAACTCACTTGATTGATTGAAGAAAGCGTGACGAAAACCGAGCAGAACTTCTACTCAAGAAAGCGGATCTCTCGAGATTCTCGGGAAATCTCGGGAGTCTCGGGAGTGTAAAACTTTCTTCCCACCTTGGATATGAAAATCGGGCCTTTGGGATGATTTCGAGGGTTGAAACGCAGAGCTTCAGCGCGAGAAAGGAAGGAAGTTAGCAATTTTGGCCGGCACCCTCGCATCCTTTTTATAGGGGTTTGGGAGGTTGCGTTACGCGGGGCGTACTAGAGTACGCGCTGCGTACTCATGCGTCATGCATGAGCACATCCTCGGTCGAAACATTGGAGCGACATGGGCAAACCGGAGCCTAGCATCCGAGTACGCTGGGCGTACGAGGGATCGGACCGGTGACTCCTTCTTCGGATAATACCGAGCTTTAATTTAATTTATATTTAAATTAATTAACAAACTTTAAAAATTCATATCTTTCTCATACGAACTTCGTTTTCGACGTTCTTTATATCCACGTGAAGGTGAGACTACGATCCACAACTTTCGTTTAGACTCCGTTGGCTAGTTTTGACTTTATTTTTAATGTTATATTTTTAATAGGTCGGGACAGAAAAAGTCTGTTAAAGTTCCATAACTTCTTCATCCGACGTCCGTTTTCGTCAAACTTTTTACCGTTGCGCTAGAATTATTGATCCCTTTGATTCTCATTTAGGTTGTTTTGGCCAAAAGTCTCTCGATCTCTATTTCGAGTTTTTAGTTGTCTACTGTTATATCTGTAACTTAGAAAAATCACAACTTCCTCATACGAAGTCAGATTTGGACGTTCTTTTTATGTACGGTTACGGTTTGACGATATCTATGACTTTCATTTAGACACCTAAGGTCAAAAAGTGTTTCGTTGAAACTTTGCGTTTTTACGTAAATTCGTATTGCCGGTTTTTGTCGGAAAACTTAGAATGGTCATAACTTCTTCGTTATAACTCGGATTTTAGTATTCTTTATATGTATGAAAACCTTGTTACAATATCTACCACTTAGTATACTTAATTACGGTTTTATAATATTTTAAATTTTGACCTGAATTTTGCTATTGTTACAGTATGTCTAGCGTACTCCAACTTTCTTGGAGTTGACAATTCTGCCCCTTAGGGACCAATTCTGCAAAACAATACACCCCAAGGGTCTAAACTGAATAGTACTTGAATAGAATGTTACAACTAAAACATTAGATCCCACATCAGCTTGGAAGGAGAACGAAACATTTCCTTATAAAGAGTGTGGATACCTTCCTTGTCACAACACGTTTTAAAGACGTGAGGGCAGCAGATCCCATAAGAATTCTGCAGTTAAGCGTGTCCGGGTGAGAGCAAAATATAATTGGCTGATCCCCTGGGAGGTTTTCGTGCCGGGAGCCCAAAGCGGACAATATTGTGATATCTGCCAGATGCGGATGTTACAAATGGTATCAGAGCTAGGGCACAGGTCGATGTGTTCGAAAGGATATCGAACCCTATAATGGGGGGTGAATGTGTGTTGCACCTGATTCCATATTGGCTTGGAAGGAGAACGAAACATTTCTTTATAAAGGGGTGTGGATACCATCATTGTCACAATGCATTTTAAAGCCGTGAAGGCAGTAGATCCCATAAGAACTTTATAGTTAAGCGTGCCTGAGCCAGAGTAATCTAGGAATGGGTGACCCATAGGAAGTTTTCGTGTTGGAAGCCCAAAACAGACAATATTGTGATATGTGCCAGATGAGAACGTTACAGTTGTTTTTTTTTTTTTTTTTTTTTGGTTATTTATTGGTAGGCTTTAGAGTTTTATTAGGAGTCTTATATAATGTCCGATATATAAGGATATTTATTCCTAGGCTTTCGAGTTTTATTTTGAGTCTTAATGTGCTATATATATGAGGAAGTTAGATGATATTTTTATTTATCTCTTTTCCTATTTTTTATACGCAATCGTTTTGCTATCCTAACAAATTAATTACAAGAGATTAATATAATATTTCTTTATAGTGGTTTTTAACTGTTCATTGGAGTTTTCCACTCTAAATCTTGTGTTCTTGAGATTATGGTTTACGTTTTGATAATGACAAGAAAGTGAATGTGCGAATCTTTGAAGTGGTAACAAATTAACCACTCAACTATATTAGAATTAAGGATTAATCATTGATCTTAGTTTATAAATGAACCTAAATAGTCGTTAGACAGATGTCATATTCACTATTCAAATATTGAAGTGCCATCTATATTTTTTAAGTTAGCTTGAAAATTTTCTATGCTATAAGAAGGAAAAGCTTTGTATTGATTCCCTCAAGCAGCAGAGTCAAAAGTGTAAGATATATTTAAAAAACGTAAAGTTTTTTAATAAACTAATTAGTATCCTTTTTGTTCCTCATTTAATTTCTATTAACCATCCATTGTCATTGTACAAGTCAACACCGAGCTATTCGTATCTAAGGAACTTTGAAAAGGAAATGTACAAGTTCTTAAGGAAAATTGGCATTTTGTGCGAAACATAGGTTTTTAATTTTGTGATTTGTTAATTATATAAAGGGATAAGAAATATACATTACATCCCCACCTAAGCTTATGTACTAAACCTCTAAAATATTTCATTTTAACTTAGTAATTAAACTCGATTTGGTTTTCGTTTGGTATATATATATCGTCCCCAATAACATTTATTCCCTCCATTATCGTTTTATCATCATTGTTTTCATTCTTCTATTATCGTTTATTATTTCACCATAGTAATATTATTGTTTTCCACCGTCACGAAGGTCGAAGATAATCAATGTTCTTGATTCTTATCAAAACTATTGTATACATCATTAATTTACATCTTCAAGTGTTAACCGTGAATCCCCTAATCGCAATATTTATATAGTAAAACAACTTATTTTAATGAGATTTAGTATCTAAGTTTAGGTAGGGTTGTAATGTATATTATTACAAAACCGATCTTCAAACAAGAAATATTGTTCATTGTTATTTCCAAAGGAAATAAATGAGAATCCCAAATGCATTGGAGAATCAGAAAAGCGTAAAATGTTCAATCTATAAAACTCCACCAACGGATTTGAGATTCTTTTCAAACATTCCAAGTCAAAGACCAACATGGCCCCAATAATGAAAAAGCCCACACAAAGGACCCCACAATACCTAAAAGCCCTTCACCGCCCTTTAACTATCCCTTCATTGATTTATAAAGCCAGTAGTATCTACACACCTACGGTGGAGATTCTTGCCGGCAGCCGCTGCACCATTCTTTTCCACCATCGCTTCTCCACCACCCCTTAAGTTTCCATATTCTTTTACCAAATATAGCACCCTACCCCCACCCACCCACCCACGTCCACAAACACCATATAAACACATTCACCCTCTTATAGCCAACTTATCACCAATGAGTAGCATCACAAACAGCTTTTGCTTGTTGCCATTGGTGTTCATCATGATGATGATGGCTTTCGCCGAGTCAAGAATCATGGTCCCACCCAAGTTGAATCCATCATCCAAGAACAATGATCATAAACCAGTTCCAACGATGGAGTTCACCAAACTATCGCCATTATCTAAGCCATCAACAAATGATCATAAATCTCAAGACGAGTTTTACCATTTTGCTAAAAATGTCGAAGCTTATAAGCTTGCTTCATCTGGTCCAAGCGAAAAGGGTAGAGGCCACAAGTGAAGGTGTACATGGGTAGTTTCAGTCTTTTTAGATAACATATATACTGTACCCTTGTGCTAGTTTTGAACTAGATATATTTAAGGGTATAGTGACCATGGTGTTATGTTGAAAACTAGGCCAAGTTATGTGTTTTAGATTCGAGTATCTACGTGTTCTAGCAGTATATGGTATGTATAGGCGTGTATGCATGTTGGCGTTTGTTTCAAAGGATAAAAATTCTGATAAAATGGAGTATAATTTAATTGACTCTTGTCTTTTTCAAGAGTTTACAAAAAACAAACACCGCAAATTTAAATATTATGCGTTTGTCATTTAGACGGTATATCGAGCGTGCTAGTGTTGGATGCCAGCCACTTATTATCATTTTGTTCGGTGTCGTGAAGTGTTTTTTCCATTTTGAAAACAAAATCCTTTCTATAACATACTTAGTTTTAACTTTTAACTTTCTAATGATTCTGTTAGTGTACGTTGTATGCATGGTCCATGTATTATATGTTTATAGTCCATTTACCTCAAGCCGAAAGGACAATGTAATTTTAATTGTATATATGTACGCTTTTGTTGAATGAAGAAGGCAAGGAAATCATTCACATCAGAACTAATCTCCTTTTCTCATCCCTCCTTCTCTCTTGCCGATAACCCTAATTCTTCTTCACTCCTAAAATCGTCTTCCTCTTCCAAACACTTTCTTGATGGTTGACAATCAAAATATTAGCCAATAATTATTATAATTTTCTTTTTGTTATGTTTTCCTACGTATCAAGATAGTTGTATTTGTAATATATATATATATATATATATATATATATATATATATATATATATATATATATATATATATATATATATATATATATATATATATATATATATATATATATATATATATAGGTTCAGGTTCATTTGGAGACCATTCTAATTTTGTGAGACCGTGAGACTAAATCTAAAAATAATTTTAAAATGCAAAATAAATGGAAAAATCCAAAAATTCTTTTTTTAAATATTATTTTCGGAACTTGAATTAACTAAAAAATATATAAAAAAATATTAAAAAAATAAAAAAAATTCCGTTTTTTTTTTTTGAAAAATACGTAAAATATTCTAAATAGAATATTACACTGTCATATTCTAAAAAATAATTTTAAAATGCAAAATAAATGGAAAAATCTAAAAAATTCTTTTTTTAAATATTATTTTCGGAACTTGAATTAACTAAAAAAAATAAAAATAATAATAAAAAAAATTCTATTTTTTTTGAAAAATACGTAAAATATTCTAAATAGAATATTACACTGTACATATTCTAAAAATAATTTTAAAATGCAAAATAAATGAAAAATCAAAAAATTCTTTTTTTAAATATTATTTTCGGAACATGAATTAACTAAAAAAAATAAAAAAAAATAAAAAAAATAAAAAAATGCGTCTCACGGCCTCACAAAATATAGGTAGTCTCAAATGAACCTAACCCTATATATATATATATATATATATATATATATATATATATATATATATATATATATATATATATATATATATATATATATATATATATATATTTGTTGACCGGGCTCGTTCCATCAAAGTATGGCTACTATATTTTCTTTGGAGGTAATTTAGCATCTTCGAATGCTAAAAAGCAACCCACAGTTTCCAATCCAGTTGTGAATCAGAATATCGTGCGATGGCCAATACTACTTCCGAGATCATCTGGATCAATCACCTGCTATGAGAAATTCATGCGCTCCCTCCTACGGTACCCACTCTTTTGTGTGACAACAAAAATGCTCTATTCCTTAGCCAAAATTCAATCTCTTACAAAAGAGCAAAACACATTGACATAGATTATCATTTTGTTCGTGAACCGGTGACGTCTGACAAGTTTCAAACAAAACACTTACTCATTTACAACTAGCTATATCTTCACTAAAAGTCTACCTAGACCCTTCTTTGAGAAATTTCGTGTCAAGTTTCGTGTTGAAAGATTCAATTCAAGAGAAATATTTCTTATACAAAACAAACCCACACACAAAGCCTTCGACATCACGAACGTCAAGTCTCACATTCCTACTATCCTCGATCCTCGATCTTGAGAGGTTGAACTATAATTCATGGAGGGGGCTTTTCTCAACTCAATGTGAAGGGTACTACACTACCGGTCACATTGATGCAATGTACGATCCCTCGACCCCTCCTCCCGCCAATGTCGAATGGAAGAAGGTAGATGCCATTGTCAAGGTGTGGATGTTTACTATAATCTCTCAAAATCTCCTTCAAACGATATTGAAGAAAGATCTATGGGCTCGCATGGTTTGCTTAAATCTCGAAAGACTCTTTTGTGACAACAATGACGCGAAGACAATGCAACTCGACATTAAACTTCACAACATGAAGATGGGAGATCTCACCGTCACAACATATTGCTCAAAAATAAAAAATCTTGCCGACCTTCTTGAGAGTGATACCAAATCAAAGGTACCTAGGTACTTGATAAAATATCGTTATTTATTCTATTAATGATCTTTCTTCTCATTTTGATTACGATGGCAAGCATCATCCAACAACAGTCTCCCTTACTTATATTCACAAAAACTCGTTCTACTTCGAAGCTCATTTTAAAATAACAAAGTTTACCATTCTTGTCCTTTTCAGGTATCATATCACATGAACAATTCCTCATATCCTGCTATTCTTCATGTCCAAAACCAGGCTAACAAAAATTACGGACGTCAGAATCATCGCCGACAGTCCAACCGGAACTGCCGCCAGCAGCAAACAAACGGATAAACCAACCAGAAGCCACCAGAGCAAATCGATTGGATTCATTACCCATAAATAACGATAACAAATAATTGCGTTTCAACAGCTCACAACTATTTTCCAATAGTCCACATGCCCTTGTTACTATATTCGAACCACATGAGAACTTTTGGGTCATTTCAATGCAAACAAAATTCAAGCAAGCTAGACAGCCCATTACTTCTTAAGTTTAACGGGCTTGGTTTGGACCGGATCAGCCCAATACAGTGCCATAAATGTTTAGCCTCATGTCGCTAAATGATTGGGCACAGGTGAAGGATTATGGATATTGAAACGATTATTGACCATGTTCACAAAAATGCATGCATATTACACTCCACCCTTGATAAAAATAATTAACAGCATTTCCTTGTTGAAGACATGTCTAAAACTCATGTTGTGAGCGTTGGACACTCATTTTTCATTATTAAATCTCCATCAATGTCTATATTTAAATAATATACTCATGACTCTGTCCATGATAAAAGTCTTATCTTTGTTAGATAATTCACCCTTCAAAATAAATGTGTCACTGATGTCCTACATAAAGTTTTGAAAACAAGAATGCAAAACAAAATAACCAAAATAACTCTTTGATTAATTGGAAAATCACTCAAAACCAATGTTTTTACAATATGTTCTCATAATCATAAACTCGATTATAGATAGGTATATATAGCCTAACAAACCAACTTGTATTAGACTAGGAAACTTATGACCAACTTGCCATAAACTAAACTTTCCATAAATTAGATTGTTTGGACTCTAAGTCCTCATCGACTTAGGATTCTAACAATCACCTCCGAATCTCTAAGTCCTTCTAGAGAATTCTTCAACCCGATCCGTATTTAAAAAACGGATTCGTCACTGTCGTCACGTTCCGAAAAATCACCGTCTTGTAATTTTTGGAGTCGTTCCGGACATTCAGAAGCAAAGTGACCCGGTTTGTCACACCGAAAACAAATCACCTTAGATCGATCCTTTTCCCTATTTTTCCGATTCTTCCCACAACAACAGTTACAATTTTTGCAATCAGAATTAGAATTGGATAGTTTATTGGGCCGACTGCTTTGAGAAACCCTATTATTCCCTTTGGGCCCGCCTGATCCGCCCGACCTGGATAACCCACTATATCCGGATCCACTTGACCCATTAGTCGCATTAAACTCATTTGCTTTATTAGACCCAATCGATCCTTTCCAATTTCCCTTCGTTCCCGATGAGTTACCCCCACCAGTTGACGACCCACCTCCATCTCCGGTCGATTTTTCGGCAAATAGAACCCTCGATTGTCCTTCTCCAGCATCGACTTCCCTTATTCTTTCTTCATATGCCTTCAATCGACCCACTACGTCTTCAAACCCTACCGATTTTAAATCTAGTACCTGTTCAAGAGATGCAACGAGGTGAATGAAGTTTCTGGGTAATGATTTGAGGAATTTCTTCACTAATTTTGATTCCTCAATCGTTTCTCCTAATGCCGACGATGTAGATGCGATTCCGGACAGCTTTCCGGCAAAGCTATCGATTGTTTCTGACTCGAGCATCTTCAGGCGATCGAATTCCGACATCAAGGTTTGTAATCTCACTTCTTTGACTCTATCTGCGCCCACATTACGTGCTCTAATCGCATCCCACAATTTCTTGGCTGAATCTTGATCTCCAATCTGCATTATGAGGTTTTCTGGTAGGGCTTGATATAGCAAACCCATGGCAAGGCAGTCCTTTTCTTCATTGACATCGGTTCCTGGATCAATCACAGTCCAGGCTTTGTGGATGCGTAAGACAACCTTCATACGCATCGCCCACACGGTGTAGTTAGTGGATGTGAGCATCGGACACAAAACTGAGGTTGTCCCAACCTCCTTCACTCTCACCGGAGCTTCTCCTTCTCCCCCTGTATCTGTCATGTTGACCTGACTCGTCAACAGGTACAAATCGATCTCACAGCTTCTCAACCTAAGCTCTGATACCAATTAAAGTTTTGAAAACAAGAATGCAAAACAAAATAACCAAAATAACTCTTTGATTAATTGGAAAATCACTCAAAACCAATGTTTTTACAATTTGTTCTCATAATCATAAACTCGATTATAGATAGGTATATATAGCCTAACAAACCAACTTGTATTAGACTAGGAAACTTATGACCAACTTGCCATAAACTAAACTTTCCATAAATTAGATTGCTTGGACTCCAAGTCCTCATCGACTTAGGATTCCAACACGACAACCTCCGATTCGATGTGATAGTAAAAATCCATTGTGCTTGCTAGTCAATCATTGTGGCACAACCATTTTTTTTGTCTCCTCAAGTCAATCATTGTGGCACCAACGAAAAGGTCATCCCGACAATCAAGTCTTGAAGTCTTTAGTTTTCAATAATTGTATTGCTTGTAATAAAGACAAAAACTTTGGCATTTTTCTAGCTTGTCATTTAGGATAACACATTAAATTTCCTTTTACTACTTCACATTCTCTTGTTACAAACCCCTTTAATATTGTTCATTCAGATATCTAGACATCTCTTATTTCTAGTGTTAGTGGATTACACTACTATATTATATTCTTAGATCATTACTCACATTATGTTTGTGTTTATCCACTAAAACAAAAAACTAATGTGTTTTCTAAATTTCTCCATTATACATCTTAAATCAAAAATCAATTCGAATAAACAATAAAAGATCTTCAATGTGATAATGGGTGAAATACAACAACTATTTCATGATTGTTTTTTGCTACCAATCGCATTCATTCTCGTTTCTCATGCCCACACACCTTCTAAGAAAATGGGAAATCTAAATGCATGTTTCACACAAATAATAATGCTTTCATTTTTCAAGCCCACCTACCACCCACATATTAGGTTGAAGCTCTTCATATGTTTTCTCATCTTCTAAAACATACTTCCCTTTAATGACACTCCATATTATTAGCTCTTTAATCGTTACCCACATGTATCTTCCTTAGGTACCGATCCAACCATCGTGAGTATAGATGCCTTGGCCTCTCTTCCTGAAAAATTATTCTTTCTCGTCATGTCACCTTTGATGCGACTACTTTCTCCTTCGGTTTGGCCACATCAAATGAACCTCCTTCCTCAATGACAACATCGAAACATCCCACATGTTTTGTCAAATACTATAATCTAATTCTCCTCCCCCTCCCCCTCCCCCCCCCC
Source organism: Lactuca saligna (assembly GCF_052625555.1). NCBI lineage: Eukaryota > Viridiplantae > Streptophyta > Magnoliopsida > Asterales > Asteraceae > Lactuca > Lactuca saligna. The sequence goes on along the minus strand of NC_136420.1, from coordinate 301,800,237 downwards.
CTCCCCCTTCAGCCTCAGACTTTTTCCTGTAACACCATCTTCCACAATACTCATAGCAGCTGACCAGAACAACTTCTTGAAGTCTAAACCATAGCGACACTTCTTGAAATTGGCATAAATATGCCTTGAATATTGTTTGTGCTCAACACTTGGAATGATTTCTTTCACTGCTTCCACTAGCCCCAAACAAAAGAATATAAATGTGTTTAATATTTGAAAATATAATTTACTTAGATACAATATATATGTAGTATTACATTGTGTCTACCTGATATCATAATTAATCCCTTCCACCATTTAGGTCAAGATCATTATTTACAAGCTCTAAGAATCAGATCCAACTTGGATAGTTTCAACATCAAATATTCCCTAAGATATTGTGCGTAACACCCATTCTCACTTGTAAAATATATAAAATATAAACATTTGTTTATAAAAATGAAACTGGAAATGTATTGTGTTTTAGCTGAAATTATCTACATGATAGTTATAGTAGACGTCAATACGAACACGTGGATATAAAGAACTTCAAAAATAAAGCTCGTATGTGAAAGTTATGATTTTTATAAATTTGGAGGACTTTTATAAAATTCACGTCATGCACATCAAAAGAAGCGACGCGCCACATTTAATGCATGCAAGGCAAGAGAACCTTAACCAAACCCAGGATGTGACACACCTATTTATATGGCACAATGCGCTTTTCAAAACTTGCTCTTATACATAAAGGGTCACCATGTCTTCCATTTTGCACCATTTCACTCTCAAATCTCTCTCTCTCTCTCTCTCTCTCTCTCTCTATATATATATATATATATATATATATATATATATATATATATATATATATATATATATATATATATATATATACACACACACACATCTTGGTCCCTCATGATTCAATTTATCTATCTTAAATATTGTTAGTGAAGAGCTGCAAGTTTTGGAAGGATACATATAAAGGAATTAAGCGTCGAAGTTACGCTTGTAGTCTTCCGGATTACGTCAATTGAGTAAGTTATACTTACCATTACCTATAATTGATTATAATTGTAGTCATTATTATGAACCTATAAGTAAAAGATTAGTCATTTATTCTAGTTAAAGTACTGATTGGTCTACTTATAGGAGTAGTGTCTAGGATAGACATGTTTGCCTGGTTGTTGGATTTCAAAGAGGTTATATACCGAAATTGTAACACCGTAAAAATTTGAACAATTTTTTTTTTCACTTCTGTAACCCATAAAATATCATTTGAAATCATAAAAAATTCATTATATCAACATTGTATCAATACAAAACCCAAGATCAAAATATATATATAAACTCCGGTATGCGTGTGTACGGATCATGCTGGCTCCTTCCCGCGATCATCGCTGGTACCTGAAACACATAACACATAACACTATAAGCATAAATACTTAGTGAGTTCCCCAAAATACCACTCTAACACATAATAGCCACTCGAGGCTCTAACTCTGTTGACCCTCAGGTCTATGTCTCTCAGTGGGGTCCTCCAGCCCCAACTCTGTATGGGCCCTCTGGCCCTAACTCTGTGGACCCGAAAGTCCTAACTCTGTGGACCCGAAGGTCCTAACTCTGTAACTCTGAATCATACATAGCACATATCACAATAAATCATAGTACATAAAGAACATGCAATTACACTGGCATATAACTCTAAAATACTCTATCACAAAACTCTGTTACCACACTAGGTAAAGTATAGTGAGAAGACTCACCTCAGGCGTCTCTGTAAATCTCTGACTCGGTAGGAATATTGCCTAGTCTTCGCCTATTCACATAAAGTAAATACTCTTATAAATATAATTCTCAAGACTAGACTCAACCTGCCTTTGGCACCTTCAGGAGGGAAAAAGGCTATTTTACCCCCCTCTCAACACAAATACTCCATTGACCAAACCCTAAAAGTCAACGGTCACACTTTGACCCTACTCGCCGAGTCACCAGAGTGCACTCAAGATAATGGCTTATTTTTGAAGTTTTTAAGAGACATCTTGCAATGATCTGGTTGAGATTATTGCAATGATTTACAATTGTTTGAATACCAGCTTTTCCTGAAGTAGAGAAAACGTATTCTTTCTTTTCAGTATTATCGTCAAAAGTTTTAATTTTGATTGTTTTACCTTTTTTATAGAAATGAGGAAAATCAATTTTATTATTCATTTATAATGTCAGTGATTTGTTTGATATTTTGGCGTAGACTATCAATTTTTAAAGACATGTTTCTTATTAAATTATTATCTTTTCTTTCCGTGCTTTCTCCTATGTGGAGTGAATCCATAGATATTCTTGGTCTAAGAGTTTCTCCTAGAGCTTTTTTATTTCTAGCTATATTTAAAACCCAAGAGTTTTCTTGAGGATTTATGTCGCAGAATTGTTTATCTTTGACATGGCCTATTTCTGAAAAGACATCATCAAGTTCGATGTACTCGTCTTTCTTATAGTCTATGCTATGGTGACTGTTGGCGAGTTCACACATGTTCTTTAACACTTTGTCCCGCTTGGCACGCCGAGTCCCTCCTTATGCTTGACAAGTCATACTAGGTATGAATCGCGGGGCTACCACGACTCAACTCACCGAGTCTCAAGAACAACTCGGCGAGTGCCACCTTGAACTCCAGTCCTCTAACTCCCTTCTGACTCACTGAGTCATCCCCCAACTCAGTAAGTCTACTCACTGAGCAATTTAAGTGAAACCCTAACCCTACTCGCCGAGTCTCAAGAACAAATTGGCGAGTTTATGCCATGCACAAACTCTACTGGCCTCCTGAGGTCAGATCTGTTTCCTTAAATCAAGGATCTGGCCTTCCCAAGCATGAATGTCACGTAAAGCTCGAAACTTGATGCTTGTATAACAACAACAAGGCATCAAAAGGAGATTTAGTCCCAAAAATGGCAACCTAAGTCCAATAACCCCAAACTAATCCATAAAGCTCCAAGGGTTAAGGTCTCTGGACCTCTTTGAGTCCAGATCCAAGGCACAAACTCGAAGAGGGACCATTTGCTCCACATAATCACTCTCCAAAGGGGTTAGAAAACCCTAACTCTATAGATCAACACCAAAACTGAAGGAGGTTCGAACTATTACTTTAAAATGAAGTCTCTGAATCCCTCGAATTTCTAGAATCGCACCTCCCCTTTGCTCTTGCACCTCCTTCTTGTTAAACCAAAGATACAAGGATCAAAAGTGTCTTCTTCTTCCTTTCAACGATTTGGCGCACTTAGGGTTCTCTCAAGGGATTGGTAGCCGCAATGAGAGGCTATAAGTGCCCTTAAATAGTCTCCAAACCCGGGGATTTAGGGTTTCATTAAACAGCGTGGACTCGCCGAGTCCAAAGCGAATCCGGATGAACAATCACGACCCTACTCGGCGAGTCTACGCATCAACTCGCCAAGTTCCTTCTCATAATTCAAAATAATTAAATAAAATAATATACCTGGAAACCCGGCTATTAAAATTCTCCCCCACTAGAATCGGACTTCGCCCTCGAAGTCTCACTCTGGAAATAACTCCGGATGCTGCTCACGCATCTCACGCTCCGGCTCCCAAGTCAGCTCGGACCCCTTCCGGTGCTGCTACTGAACCAAAACCAGAGGCACTTCCTTGTTCCTCAAAACCTTGATCTTCCGATCCCTGATCGCCACTGGTCTCTCGGCATAATTCAGGCTCGCATCCACCTGAATGTCCTCCAATGGCACCACTGTCGACTCATCTGCTATACACTTTCTCAACTGCGATATGTGGAAAGTGTCATGAATCTGACCCAACTCTGCAGGTAGCTCCAAGCAATACACTACCCTACCCACCCTCGCGATCACTTTAAACGGCCCAATATACCGGGGTCCCAGCTTGCCCCTCTTTCTGAATCGGATCACTCCTTTCCAAGGAGATACTTTTAGAAGCACCAAATCACCGACCTGAAATTCGAGCTCGGATCGTCGTCTATCAGCATAACTCTTCTGGCGACTCTGAGCGGTCAACAACCTCTGCCTGACCTGCTGGATCTGCTCAGACGTCTGAAGCACTATCTCCGTACTACCCATCACATGCTGCCCCACTTCTCCCCAACATATGGGGGTCTGACACCTCCTCCCATACAACATCTCAAAGGGTGGCATACCAATGCTCGAATGATGGCTGTTGTTGTAGGAAAATTCCGCCAAGGGTAAGTACGTGTCCTAACTCCCACCGAAATCCAACACACATGCCCGGAGCATATCCTCGAGCGTCTGAATCGTCCGCTCACTCTGTCCGTCCATCTGAGGGTGGTACGCGGTACTGAAATGCAGTCTAGTACCCAATTCCTCATGGAATTTCTTCCATAATCTAGAGGTGAAATGCACATCTCGGTCTGAGACAATCGAGATCGGCACTCCATGCCGTGCTACCACTTCCCTCACATACATCTCTGCCAACCTCTCTGCGGAAGAGCTCTCGCTAATAGCGAGGAAGTAAGCGCTCTTCGTCAATCGATCTACAATCACCCAAATTGCATCGACGCCCCTCGCAGTCCTTCGCAATTTGGTGATGAAATCCATGGCGATCTATTCCCACTTCCACTCAGGAATCTCCAACGGCTGCGACTTGTCGTGAGATCTCAGATGCTCGGCCTTAACCCTGCGATATGTTAGACACCTCTCCACGAACCATGCAACGTCCCTCTTCATACAGGGCCACCAATACTCCCTTTTTAGGTCCAAATACATCTTAGTGGCCCCTGGATGGATCGAGAACTTCGATTGATGAGCCTCTTCCATCATAATGGTACGCGTTCCGCCCACATATGGTACCCAGATCCGACCCTGAAACGTCATAAGCCCCCGACCATCGGTGACGAAGTCTGATACTTACCCGAAAACCCGCTCTCTCTTCTGGTTTTCCGGCCTAACGGCCTTGACCTGAGCTCCTCGAATGGTGTCCAACACTGGAGTCATCACCGTCAACCTCATACAAATGTCACGCATCGGAACACTCTCCGCCCTACGACTCAAGGCATCAGCCACCACGTTGGCTTTTCCCGGGTGGTACAAGATCTCGCGATGATAATCCTTTACCACATCCAGCCATCTCCTCTGCCGCATATTCAGGTTGGGCTGATCCATCAAGTACTTCAGGCTCTTGTGATCCGTGTATATGGTACACCGGACCCCATATAAATAGTGACGCCAGATCTTAAGGGCGAACACTATTGCCCCCAACTCTAAATCATGGGTAGGATACCTCGCCTCATGAGGCTTCAGCTGCCTCGATGCATATGCTATCACATGACCCCTCTACATAAGTACTGCTCCCAACCCTGATATCGATGCGTCACAATATACCACAAAATCCTCCATTCCCTCCGAAAGGGCTAACACCGGGGCTTCGCATAATCTCTGGCGAAGTGTCTCGAAAGAGGCCTGCTGCTCTGGATCCCAAGCAAAAACTACACCCTTTCGGGTCAACTTGGTGAGTGACACGACGATCTTGGAGAAATCCCTGATGAATCTCCAATAATAGCCTGCCAGCCCTAGAAAACTCCTGATCTCCGTGGGCGGCCTCGACACCTCCCAACCCATCACCACCTCAATTTTGGCGGGGTCGACCAATATCCGACTTGAAACTCCAAGGGATTTTGCTGTTTATCAGCGTAGCTCTTCTATTGGTCGTGTGATGCTTGTAGTCGAGCTCTGATTTGAACTATCTTTTCCGTTGTTTAACGTATGATCTCTGGTCCCATTAACATCTTGTCCGATGTCAGTTCTTTCGCTAGCTTGGTGTCACCGACCTCAGCCCAACACAACGGTGATCTACATTTACATCCATACAACGCCTCTAAAGGAGCAACTTTGATGATCATGTGGTAACTGTTGTTGTATGATAATTCAACTAAGGGTAAGTGGGTATTCCATGACTTCCTAAAGACTAACACACATGCGTGAAGCATTCTTCAAGTGTCTGAATGGTTCGTTCGCTTTGACCATCTGTTTGTTGATGATAAGAAGTGCTTATGTCGAGATGTGTTCTTAGAGGTTTTTGAAGTGATTGCCAAAAATGCGAAGTGAATCTACTATCTCTATCTGAGATGATAGACACTAGCACTCCGTGGAGTCTCACAATTTCCTTGATGTATATCCTCATCAAACTCTCCATCTTGTAGGATTCTTTCATTGGTAGGAATTGAGCGGATTTCGTCAATCTGTCGACTATTACCCATATGGTGTCCAATCCATCTGATGACTTGGGTAGCTTGGTCACAAAGTCCATAGTAATCCTCTCCCATTTCCACTCAGGAATTACTGGTTGCTATAATAGTCCTGAGGGCTTCTGATATTCCACCTTTACTTTAGCGCAAGTAAGGCATTTGCTAACATAGGTGGCAATCTCTGCCTTCATGTTAGGCCACCAATGGTGCTGCTTAATATCCATGTACATTTTGTCTGAACCCGGATGGATGGAGTATCGCGTCTTGTGGGCTTCATTCATGACTACCTCTCTGAATCCCCCAAGTTAAGGGACCCAAATGCGGTTCATAAAATAATATGCTCCGCCCTCTTTCACTTCGAGATTCTTTTCCATTCAACGTAATGCTTCACTTGTTTTTTTCTTTGCCTTCATGGCATCGAACTGGGCTGCCCTGATTTGAGAGGTTAATTGGGATTGGATGGTTATCGAGAGAGTTTTCAAGCGACGATTTGAGTATTCTTTCCAACTCAAGGAATCAGCTACAACGTTAGCCTTGCCTAGGTGGTACATGTCACACTCATAATCGTTTAGTAACTCAACCCATCTTCGTTGCCTCATGTTCAACTCTTTTTGATTTAGGATATGTTGGAGGCTCTTGTGGTCCGTAAAAATGGTGCACTTTGTACCGTAAAGGTAGTGCCTCCAGATTTTTAAGGCGAAGACCACGACTCCCAACACCAGATCGTCAATTGTATAATTCACTTCGTGTGTCTTTAGCTGTCGTGATGCATAAGCTATCACCTTCCCACGCTGCATAAGTACACAACCTAAGCCCTGATTCGACGCGTCACAGTATAGTACGAAATCTTCTGTTCCTTTTGGTAATGATAGCAGCAACGCATTGCAGAGTGCTTCTTTCAAAGTTTGGAATGTGGCTTCTTGCTTGTTCATTCATTCAACGGGTATTCCCTTTTGTGTAAGCAAGGTAAGCAGTTTGGCAGTCTTAGAGAAGTTATGGATGAATCTCCTGTAATAGCCTGCGAGACCCAGAAATTGGCGAATTTCTATGGGTGTTGTTGGGACTGCCCATCCTTCGATGGCTTTGACCTTAGAAGGATCCACGTGTATTCCTTCTTGGCTAACAACATGACCTAAAAAGTTCACACTATGAATCCAGAACTCACACTTAGAGAGTTTTGCGTATAGCTTTTCAGTTCGCAAGGTTTTTAGGATTTGTCGAAGATGTTGTCCATGCTCTTCTTCGCTTTGAGAGTAAACTAGAATGCCGTCAATGAAAACAATAACAAACTTGTCGTGGAATGGTCGGCAGATTCGGTTCATTAGGTCCATGAATGCGGCAGGGGCATTCGTTAGACCGAATGGCATTATAAAAAATTCATAATGCCCATATCGAGTTCGGAAAGCGGTCCTCCATCATCGAGAAGAACAACTTTATCATTCCCCAATTGGGTCGTCATCCCTCACTCTATCAATTAACCGTCGCCCACCATCACCGAGAAGAACAACTCTTAACCTACCAGGATACGAAAAGGGAAGGTTCACACCCCTAACACAAACGACTTCTCACAGATAAGCCTTTGTTTCCTCTGATTTCTTGGAATTGTTTTGTATAGGGATTTGGAGTTGTTTATTTTATAGAATTTGACCTAATTATTTTCTACAAAAGAGTTCAATTGAGTAATCTTAATGTAAATTGGATAAAGAAAAACAAAATACAAGTCAAACATGAATTTTTTTTGGAAGAGTATACATAAAAATCTATTTAGATCTTACTAACCATCGCCAAAAGAGATGTCCCTGATAGTTCCAGGGCCTACATCACCTTCGATGTCCACTAGGGTTTTTATGTTTTTGGATCAATATGCATTGAATGATTTGGAAGAAGCAATCTCGAACTCAGAAGTAATAACTGACATGATATTAAATCACTCTTTAATAGTGTATTATTTTAGTTTATCGAATGACAAATTTGGGTAGTTTTGTAAGTTAGCATTTGTTTGGACATTCCAAGGTTCCATAGTGGGGTATTATTTTAAGTTATCTAATGAAAAATAAGAGTTAGGAGTTGACATCTATTTGGAAACTCAACATGGAACTTGTATCACTAGTGTCAACACAGAAGCACAGTCATGCACTACTCATTTCAATTTTCATTAATTCTTTCAATATATAGTTCTACATTTTTCATGCATGGAAAGTATAACAATTATCTAATTTGATAATATAGTCATTAATGCCAAGCTCTCCAAACATGTTAACAATCAATTGAAAAAGGGAGTTGATATATCCACTTGTTTATTTCATTCTTCCACTTAATACAAAAGTGGTCTTCCTTTTATTCCCTTCTTTTAATCGACAAAGATACAAGAAAAAAATGTTTTTCAATTACCAACAATATATAAAGAGAGATAAACGAATTGTTTGTTTTTCTTCTTAATTTATCAATTCCTTTTTTTTCTTATGTAAAAATATCAATTTCTTTTTATCTAATTTTTTTTTTATATATAAAGTTGAACACCAATTTTCATCATCACCTTGAATATTTACGATTTTTAACAGTGAAACTTTTGAATCCATTCCAATCAGATACAAATGGAATCAACAATCTTATGACAATATCCTTTCCAATCAGTTTTAACCTTTAACAATCAATTGAAAAAGGGAGTTGATATATCCACTTGTTTATTTCATTCTTCCATTTAATACAAAAGTGATTTTCCTTTTATTCCCTTCTTTTAATCGACAAAGATACAAGAAAAAAAAATGTTTTTCAATTACCAACAATATATAAAGAGAGATAAAACGAATTGTTTGTTTTTCTTCATAATTTATCAATTCATTTTTTTTTCTTATGTAAAAATATCAATTTCTTTTTGTCTAATTTTTTTTATATATAAAATTGAACACCAATTTTCATCATCACCTCGAATATTTACGATTTTTAACAATGAAACTTTTGAATCCATTCCAATGAGATACAAATGGAATCAACAATCTTATGATAATGTCCTTTCCAATCAGTTTTAACCTTTAATATTTTGAATCCATTCCAACAGTAACATTTAATACTTTTGAATCCATTCCAATCAGGATATTAGCTAAAGCCGTTTCAGATTCTTTTCTCTGTCTTCATATTTTTTGTATCTAATTTAACAAAAGGGGTATAATTGGACCTAAAGCCGGAATAGTTGTGGTATTTGCTGAATCCTTAATAAATAAATTAATTATTCTTTGATGATATATATTTACTTTTAATATATACTAATTGGTTTGTGATATTATAGAATGCATATAAGGATGTTATGATGGCTAGATATGATGATAGTGATAGCCATAAGATCATGAACTATGGTTGAAGCTAGTGAAGGGATCAAGAAAGGAAGAGTTCTTGGATTTGGTTCTGTGTCTGATCCCGAAAGGTTTTTGATGCCTTTTTTTAGTAGCTCCAAGTACATCTTCAGACAACTTAGAGGTTTGTTTATTCTCTTTCACTAACCTGTTATTTTATTTTACTATTTTTTCGGTTTTCATACTTGAAAGTACAATGTTTACTTGTTTTCATATTTTCCTCCTTGAAAGTACAATGTTGTTATTGGTTGGTTCATCTTGAAAGTACAATGCTATCATGTTTTCATCATCACTTGTTGTCTTGTTTTAATGTTTTCCTCGTTGAAAGTATTATGTTATTCTTGGTTCATCTTGATGTTGGTTTGTTTTTCTATTTTACTTCTTGAAAGTACAATGCTATTCTTGGTTGGTTCATCTTGAAAGTATAATATTGACTTGTTTTCCTTCTTGAAAGTACAATGTTATTGTTGGATAGATCATCTTCAAAGCGTTGTTTGTATTTAGTTGTTATTTTTTTTTACTTATTAGTGTTGTTCATGTCACTTAACTTAATATTTGTTAATTTACTTTGTAGGTCATTATGGATCGAATCCGTGAAGAGATGAAGGAAGAACTTATGTCGGAACGTGAAGAAATAAAGCAAGTGCTTTTAGCCGAACGTGCAGAAATGGAGGCACAAAAACAAGAAATTGCGAAGATGTATGACGAAATACTAAAGCTCGCCCAAGGAAATAACACTGATTAGACGTTGGCACTTTTAACTTTTGTGACTTGGTTTTGATACTTTGAAATTGAGTATGAATATTTATTTTGGTAGTCGAATTTTAATGTTTTGAAATCAAATATTAATATTCATTTTGGTAGTCGAATTTATTATTTTGAAATCGAATATGAATGTCTTATTTAGCTTTGTAACATAGAATTTGATTTTAATTATGGAATAGTGGCAAATAATCAGTTATTATATCATATAAACAATTCAGTGACGGATCTGCGACGGATCTGAACAGTGCTAGGAATTTTTGGCAACATCATAATTGGTTATTAAACGTCGTTATTATATAATCAACGACGGATTTACAACGGACATTAATTTTTTCAAGAACATTCTATGACAACATAATCTGTCGCTAACAAAAAAATTTTCGTCGCTGATTCTGTCGCTAACCTTTAGCGGCAAAACTTTTATTGGTGGACTCATTCTGTCGCTGATCGGTCGCTGAAGGTCTTTAGCGACGGATTTCCGACTGGCATTTCCGTCGTTGAAGCCTGTATTTCTAGTAGTGCTTTAGCGGCGACTATACGTCTTTAGCAGCGACTCTCCAGAGGGAATTATTACCGCGTCATTTTTCGATCTTTAGCAGTGACACCTGCAGGTTCTTTACCGGTGACGCAAGTCGCCGGTATTGAGTTTATGCGTTCCAAGACCACTCTAGTCGTTGGATTAGAACTACGATCGGACGATTCCTGTTTACCAGAACGTCAAAACGCGGATCAGTGTCATTCAGCCTTTAGTGGCGACAACTGCAGGTCTTTACCGGCGACACAAGCCGCCAATATTGAGTTTATGCATTCCAAGACCACTCTAACCGTTGGATTAGAACCACGATCGGACAATTCGTGTTTACCAGAACATCAAAACATGGATCGATGTCTTTCAGCCTTTAGCGGCGACACCAATAGCGGCGAAAGTCGCCGCTATTGGTGTCGCCGCTAAAGGCTAAATTTCTTATAGTGAGGGATTATTAAATAAAAAACTATTTAATAAAACAATTTGGGCAAATCTAGTATTTTAAAAATTAAACAGAAAAAATATGATATTTAAAGTTTACGTCGGAAAAATATAATATATAGACATTTAATAAAAATATGTTTAAAATTCTCCTTAAAATAAAAATCTTTTGAAACATATATGAAATTAATGCCGCCTCTTATCATAGTATTTAAGCTTTGATTTAGCGTTTCCTTTTCTCCACTTATTTATCACCTAACAAAATTAAGTCTTTTTTTTTTTATTTTTTTTTGTTTTTTATTTTTTTATTTTTTTTTAAATCAAACCACTATGTTAAGACTATCATCCTAGATTATTTTTCTTATTTGTCACTTTGAATATAGAATTTAACAAAAATAAATATTTTTTTATCCATCAAACCCATTAACTATATATATATATATATATATATATATATATATATATATATATATATATATATATATATATATATATATATATATATATATGGGAAAAATGAATATACCCTTAAGGGTATATAAGGTTAGGTACCCAAACTCATTATACTACATCGTTTTGTATCATATATATATATATATATATATATATATATATATATATATATATATATATACATTGTAATTATCCAATGTTCTTATAATTCAACTTCTAAGTTGATTTACTTTTAAGATTTTTATTAATTTCACATTTATATTCTTTTTACATAATTTTCATTTTCAACTATAATATATATAGCCTAGTAAGTGTTCGGCAAAAAGATGTGATGTAAGAGTAAGATAATAATGAAATTTCGAAAATTTTGAAAGTAAATCAAGTCAAGGGTTGAAGTTTAAGAACATTATAATAAATATGTTAAACAAAATTACGTATTATAATGGGTTTGGATACCTAAACTTATATACCCTTAAGGGTATATATATATATATATATATATATATATATATATATATATATATATATATATATATATATATATATATATATATATATATATATATATATATATACATATATATATATATATATATATATATATATATATATATATATCATATTATTGTACAAAGAAAATAAATTTCAAATAAATATATATCAAATCATTTCCAAACAAATATATTCAAATCGCACAGACATTAAAAAAAAGAAGAAAATTTAACGATATAACATTCATCATATTCAAATTTCATATCACCACTTGAGAATTTGGAAATATCTATAATTGTATCTTCTTTATATTTTGGAGTTTATAAACTAGTATTACCGGCGACGGGCGTCGCCGCTAAAGGTCGAAAATATTGCCGCTAAAGGGTTGCTGCTATTGGTTCATCGCTAATGCTCCACTGGTCGTTGCTATTGCCTTCTGTCACCGCTAAAGGCGAGTCGCTACTAATACTATCTGTTACCACTAAAGGTGGTGCCGTTATTTGTATGTATTTTTTATACATACAAATACACATACATACATAGTACACGTACAAAATACACATATACATACGACAACACATACACGTACATAATTTACATACATATACATATAAATGAGCATGCAAACACACACACACACACACATATATATATATATATATATATATATATATATATATATATATATATATATATATATATAATACACTCAAGATACACATATACATACAAATGCAAATACAAATACATATCCACATCTACAAACACAGAATACAAATACAAATACACATCTAATATATCAAAATTATCAATATTTTGCCATGAACAGTGGTGGCGGTATACTTCGGCGAGAATGGTGAGGGGTTTCAAAATTCCGACAACCATCACAAATTTTTTAGGGAGAAGAGAAAAGGAAAAGAAAAGGGGGGGAAATGGAGAGGAAGAACGGTGCAATATCGAAGATTTCAGTGAAATTCCTATGGAGTTGAAAGTGGTGAGCAGAGAGAAGAGAGAAGAAGGTGTCGTTGTTATTGCCTATTATTCTTGTAGTGTATAATGCAAATACACACCAAATATATCATATTTAATGGTTCTTCACCCGAAGTAGAAAATAGAACTTTTTTTTGAACCAACAAATTTTATTAAAAGAATGGAAAGAAGAACTCAAACCCCCAACATGTAGCCAAGTAGTAAGAGGGAGAAATGTACACATAAATCCGTCTTAGACTCCAATGTTTCTAAACTCAACCGTGAGCTATGATCTCCTAATAAAACGTTAGATCATAGGCTCTAACATGTTAATACAAAGACATTATACTACACCAATGGGTATAATAAACATTAATTATAAGAAATATTATAATAATTAAATTTAAAATACATTAATTATAAATAATATTTTTTTATCATTAATACATTTTATATTTTTCAATAAAAAATTTCTCTATAGTTAATAAATTTCATATTTAATTATGATGAAATTTCACATAATTAATATCTTTTATGTGTGAACTTATTAGAAAATCCCGATTAATGATTTGAAATATCATCTCCCATAAAAAAAATACTATTATGTCCATTTAATAAACGAATGTTTTGTAAAATCCTATGGATAAAGACAAGTTTTGTTAATAATTAACCAAAGGGTATTTAAACATTGTGGATAAGTAAATCAAATAGAATTTGAATTATAGTCAAAATAGTTTAAGTTTCCTTTATGTTAGGCACAATTTGTTCTATTATTTAAAGATTTATCCTCTTCTACATACTCCTACAATTGGTGAATCGTAATGACGACAGTAACAAAATTTTTAACTGCTCCCATGTTTTACTTGCTTTTCACCATCACGAGAGGGTGGAAATCTCGGATGATCAAAGCCGATCCCTTATGCGAGCGTGACATGTCGTACGTCTATTTGGCATTTATCATGTTTTATTTAATCTATCTAGCGGTTTGGTATCTAGTTTGCTCGAACGCAACACCAGCTCTTCGTAGGATTCACTGGCTTATGGCTGCATTGGTCCTTATGAAGGCGCTCACAAACTTGATGCCAATTATTCATGGGAATGTCTTCGTCTTCCTTTCTGTCTTCCTTTCTCTGGTGATGAGTATTAGCCGTTTGTCTTTAATCATTGTGTTGATTAGAAAGTGTAGGCCTTTCGTGAATCCTTTTTTGCATGATGTGGATAGATACGTTTTTACAGTGACAATCCTGCTTCTAATTTTGGGTGAGATAATTAAGATAATCATAGGTGTAACTGGCCCCATTATTATTAAAGACCAGGATGCTTCGGAAGATATGCTTTTTTGGATATATTCTTGGATTCGCTATGAATTGGTATTTTATATATATGATAATCTTATTATGCCTAGGGTGAATATTGATGAAAGGACGACTGAAGTTAGGTACTTCTATTTAGCGGTTATGGTATATTTTTTGGTTTTGCGTATGATAAAAAATTTAAAAAACTTTGGCGATATTGATGAAGAAAATGCTATTTGTTTTCACGTGGTGCATTATACTTTGTTGGAGGAAACATCGAGTGAATTGTTCTACCCGTTGATGCTTAAAATGTTCACGGATCACTTTACTCTTGTCGATGAGATGCTGCGCAAAAATTTAAGGGATTACAATTGTGATGTCCATGATCATGATGAATAGCAGCAGAGGTGGATACTTGGGATGAGGAGTTTGATTATATTGAAATTTGATATTAATTTTTTGTTTTTTTTATTTGTTGTCAACTATGGAATTTGATGTTAAAATTGATCATAGCCGGTTCTTTTCCATTTATTTTAAGTTAATTCATGCCTAAGATTTTACATAAAATTGCAAATATTATAGGCACTACTACAAGAAAGGGCATTATCAATGGCCAAAACGTCGGTAATCCGTCGCTATCGACTATACCTACTGAAATGCAACATATCCAAATAGGTTTGTATATTTTTGTCGGTAAATGTTTGTGATGGATTTCCGACATCTACTACTAATTAGCGAAATTTTTTGCCATCGGCAATAGTAACGGTTTATTGACGAAATGTGTTTTAACTGATTACCGGTGGAACTGGTTTCCAATGGATTATTGAAGGAATACCCTAACGGATTGCCGACGAAATATGTGTGACGGATTACCAATTGATTTTAGCATTATAAAAAAATTAAATCTTGAGAATCCAAAAACATTTATGTATTCAAATCAGAAAAATCTTAAAACATATATCAAATAAATATTTCAAAACCAACATAAAAGTAAACAAGTTCGTATAGACAAACTCTAAGTCTATAAATTTTAAATACATATTCATTAGACATTAAACCAGAATAGTAAAGATATAGAAACATAGTTACCATTCATTAAACTAATATACATAACATGAAGTTTTTAATGAATCCCAAGCATTTGTGAAACAAAATATATGGAGTTTTTTTTGTTACATATAATGAGAGGTTTAGAAAACTGGTCTTAAAAAAGAAATGCAACAAAAGATAAGAAAAAAATCTAAAAGCAAAAAATAACAATGTACATTCTATTTTTTCCCCATATAATAGCATTAAACTTTTGGAATTCTTTAGACCATAAGGTGTAGACAACTAGATGTAACACCATTTTGGTGTCACATCACATATCACATCATCAATGGTGTTATAACACCAAGTGAGAAAATTGGTAACATGTTGTATCTTGTTATGATACCAACTTTTTTTCCATTTTATAATTTATTTTTTATTTATTTCGTTTTTTTTTTAAACCGAGACAAATATTTTTTAAATATAAATAATAAATAAAACATAATGTTTAAAAATTATAAAAAATAATTAAAAAATTTTAACGATTAAAATTAACATAAAGACTAAATTACACATAATATCCAAAAACAAAAAAAGAAATAACATCCAAATTAAAAAAAAAAAAAAAAAAAAATACAACGCTATTCGTTATCGTTATTGTTACCATAGAAAATATAATCCGTCAAGTTCTCTCGAAGTTGTCTGTGTTCATTTGCGTCCTGAATGTCAACAACGCGATGCAAATAATTTGTTGTTCCTGGTTGAAACTGAATGTGTCTGGGCTCCGTTGGGATATAGTGTGCAATATTTTACCCTTTATCTTCTACTATCATGTTATGCATTATGATACTTGCATACATGATATATCGTAGAGTTTCTAAATCCAATGGTCATGCTGCATGTTCGACTATATGCTACATCGCCTTTAGCACTCCAAAAGCATGTTCCACATCCTTACGTGCTCCTTTTTGCCTACTCTTAAAAAATTTGTTTCGTTCTTCAACCGGGTGGCGGAATGCCTTCACGAATGTCGAATACTGAGGATATATTCAATCTATAAGATGATACCCATATTTGTATTCGTTTCCATTCACCGTGAAAGGAGCATCCAGGGCTTTTCCATTCAAAAGATTGTCGAATATTGGTGACTGATCAAGAACGTTGACGTCGTTGTTGGAACCCGCAACCCCAAAAAATGCATGCCAAATCCATAAATCTTGAGATGCGACAGCCTCTAACACCAACGAAGGTGATCCGTGATGACCACTTGCGTATTGCCCTTTCCATGCTACTGGACAATTTTTTCATTTCCAGTGTGTGCAATCAATGCTTCCTATCATTCCGGCAAACTCATGGCGTTCTTCATGCGCTGCATACAATTCTTGCAGATCATGCAACGAAGGTTTCCACAAATACACGTCTCCAAAAGTTTCACCAACACCCCTTGACAATGTATACAAACTCTCTCTTGCGGTTCTTTTGGACATTCTCATATAAAACTTTCTGTCACCTAATCTAATAGGATTATTCATATTAAACAAAACTTTTTAAAATTCACTTTTTATTTATTTTTATTTTTAGAATACAACATATTTTAGGAATAGAGAAACAAAACTTTTTAAAGTCAACATATTTTAGGAATTACTCAACTAGACCCAAACTATACAAATCTATTATTGGCCCAATTTATTAAATTGGGCCCATCACTCTATTGGGGCTACACGAAACCTACAAGTCTAACATGGACCAACAACATTGCATCCACAGTCCATTAAGGGATTAACCCAATTGACCCATAACCGGCCCAAAGCATAAAACCCACAAGCCAAAAGTCCAACAGGGAGCGTACGCGGGGCGTACCTCCCAATTACACTGGGCGTAGCCTAATTCATCGTTGACCATCATCGGGACGGCTGGCCACGTACGCTGGGCGTACAGATATTACACGAGGTGTACATGTAGGTTTACCAAAGTCTTATTAAGTGCTTAATGGGTTGAGCTCTTGAACCCATATTCCAGATCCATCGACCAAATATGCCATAGAATCATAAAGTTTTGGACTTTATCACATTGGACATCCAAAAAGTCCTTAACTCATAGTCTTAATCCATTAAGACCTTCTTATCACATGCATGGATCAAGTTTAGCTAAAAAGGACTAATTTTTATGACTAAAGGCCTCTCAATACATCTGAAAGGACAACTTATTTCGTCTATAACTTCACATGCATCAACTTGGAAAATCTAGGGACCAAAAGACCTTCATAAAGCTAGAAAGTCTAGATCTAAGGTAAATAAGCATAAAGGTTCAATCTTTTTACCTTCTGGAGCTCTAATAGTGTAACCCAACCTTAGATCCAAGGCCTTGTTTTCCTCCTCTAGCTTCTTGGTGCTATAACTCCACTCTCCAAAGCTCAAGATGCACACTAACTCACTCTTCCCACACAAAATAGGGTTTTGGGGTGTTCTATGAGGTGTGGGGGCTGAGGTGAGGGTAAATAATGAGTCATAAGGGTGTTTATATAGTCCCAACTCCGAGTATTACTGTTTTTAGCTGACACGAGTACGCCCAGCATACATAGGCTTACGCCCAGCGTACTAGGGTGCGCCTAAGACGCCCAACGTACTCTTATGTACGCTTAGCGTACCCTTCCCCCTTTGGCCCAAAGTTTCAACTTTAGGTCCCTACACTTCTCGGGACTCAACATAACTTCTCTGAGGGCTATAAAAGAAAATAATCAAAAGAAGGCGGGATTCAAAATATACTTGCTTGGTTCGGCGCGTTACAATATTAGTAGTAAATACGATACTTTTCAAAGTATTCTATGTATTCTATCAGATTAAATTATATGTATTATATCATAATGTATTCTACCAGAATATATAAAGTGATAGTTAATTGCAAGTAACATGTTCTTAACCATTATTAGTTTTTTTTTTTTTTTTTTTTTTTTTTTTTTTTTTTTTTTTTTTTTTTTTTTGTATTTGTGATAAGAATGACTAGAAAAATTCGTTGAAGACCAAATATGAATAACTTGAAGAATGAATAAAGTTTAATCATACTCACTATTTAAAAATGTTGTTATTATTTTAGAATTTATTTATTTTTGTTGATATTCTTTTAGAATATATATAATCATATTAAAATGTATAAGACTTTTCGTCTATAAGAATATGTATGAATTTGTATTTAAGTTCGGATGTATAAGAATATATTAGAATATTGTTATTTTTCAACCTTGGATTCAAGAATTTTGTTATTCTTCAATAATATTCTAATAGAATAAAATTCTAAAAGAACATCATTCTAACAAAAAGATATTCTGATAAAATAAATCGATTATTTTTACAAATTATGTTATATTTAAAATTAATTAATTAAAAAATTCAGATTTTTAAAATTAGGAGAATTAATTATCCCTAAAAATCCGAAAATTACCTTTTATAAATGTAGTTAATTGTCCAAAATACCCTTCGCTAAAATTTGTGTGAGTATATGGTACATGTTATCCCATTGTAATATCATACACTCTCAAATCATGTCCATTGATTAATTCCATCCGTTGGGCCAGATCTGTGCATTCTGGGTTGTGCACCGCTGTGCCAAAATGGGATGAAACGCCCAAATCTAACTTCGTATGAGGAAGTTATGATTTTTCTAAGATTTGGCACAGCAGTGCACAACCCGGAATTCGAATTTTAGATCGAATGGTTTTTGGCCAACGCAACCTAAATGAGAATTTGAGATCTCATTATTAGTAGCGCAACGGTAAAAAGATAGATGAAAACGGACGTCAGATGAAGAAGTTATGAATTTTTAAAGGACTTTTCCTGTCCCGACCTGTTAAAAATATACATCTGTAAAAATTAATTCAAAATTAGCCGACAGAGTCTAAACAAAAGTTGTAGAGTATGATCCCACCTACGCGTGGATATAAAGAATGTCAAAAACGGAGCTTGTATGCGAAAGTTATGAATTTTCTAAGTCGGGAATGAACTGTGTGAAATCGAGTAACGTGGCGAAATCCTGGTCGTTGCTTCCTCCCCAAGGCTAGCCACCAGATGATGATATCTGGAATGGAATCGACGAGTTAGAGTCACAACTCGACAAGTTGGGTTGTTTCACAGCCTATAAATAGAAGTGTCGGGTGAACTCATTC
Source organism: Lactuca saligna (assembly GCF_052625555.1). NCBI lineage: Eukaryota > Viridiplantae > Streptophyta > Magnoliopsida > Asterales > Asteraceae > Lactuca > Lactuca saligna. The sequence continues at coordinate 301,780,546 of NC_136420.1, read as the reverse complement.
CTCACACCATTTCCTTCATTCTTTCCTTCTCTAACATCTCTCTAATACCCCCCCCCCCCCAAAAAAAAAAAAAGCCTAGGGTAACTCCCTAACATGCGAAGGAAGCCCCGGAGCTCCCAAAGGCTCCAAAAAGAAGAGATTTCGACTCAGATATGCTGCTTCAGCAAAGCCCGATTTTGTGAAAAATCCATTGTAAATGAGATATACTTATCTTACCTTAAGTATAGCTTATGTTTAAATATAGCAATGTTATTAGGACCTCATAATAAATATTTGGGCTATTATTATGAGTTATATAAGTGTTGTTATAATATCTTTTTAACCACTCGTGATACGGATAATCCGGTTTGAAGGGTCACTTGGGTTGTTGGATTTCAGAAGTGCTATATGCCAAAATGGTCCTACCCTCCATTGTTTCATGTCTGGCCCCTATCTGTACATAGAGTATTGATTTAACGCTTATATAATAGTAATAGTACCAAGACTAATAGTTAGTCTCGTTGAACATTAGACTAAACTCTAGTGGTAATGATACAAGTTTTTGTCAAGGGAAATTGTTGTAAGTAAACGAAGCGCTGTCTGAGTACCGAGTCACAACCTTATCAAGTGAGTGCATAGTCCCTTTCATGAACATGATTTTAATATAATTATTGATTGAAGTATTAAATATATGTTTATATGTGAGTATTTGATATTTCCTTAAATACGTGTTAAAGAGCATACCTGATTATATATGATGATTTAGGGTAAAGAGTAAACCTAAATTAATTATGTGGACTATTGGGTGCTATCTTCTTACGAGTACGAGTGAGTTATACTCAGAGAATAGAATTTTAATATATGCCATTGGTATGTGAGCAAGGATTATACATAGTAATTGTCCCTAGTCCGAGAGTATGGATTAGACATAGTTAAATGTCATTAATCTGAATGTCAACAATGCGATGCAAATAATCTGTTGTTCTGGTTGAAACTGAACGTGTCTGGGCTCCGTTGGGATATAGTGTGCAATATTTTACCCTTTATCTTCTACTATCATGTTATGCATTATGATACTTGCATACATGATATATCGTAGAGTTTCTAAATCCAATGGTCATGCTGCATGTTCGACTATATGCCACATCACCTTCAGCACTCCAAAAGCATGTTCCACATCCTTACGTGCTCCTTTTTGCCTTCTCTTAAAAAAATTGTCTCGTTCTTCAACCGGGTAGTGGAATGCCTTCACGAATGTCGAATACTGAGGATATATTCAATCTATAAGGTGATACCCATATTTGTATTCGTTTCCATTCACCGTGAAAGGAGCATCCGGGGCTTTTCCATTCAAAAGATTGTCGAATATTGGTGACTGATCAAGAACGTTGACGTCGTTGTTGGAACCCGCAACCCCAAAAAATGCATGCCAAATCCATAAATCTTGAGATGCGACAGCCTCTAACACCAACGAAGGTGATCCGTGATGACCACTTGCGTATTGCCCTTTCCATGCTACTGGACAATTTTTTTCATTTCCAGTGTGTGCAATTAATGCTTCCTATCATTCCGGGAAACTCATGGCGTTCTTCATGCGCCGTATACAATTCTTGCAGATCATGCAACGAAGGTTTCCGCAAATACATGTCTCCAAAAGTTTCACCAACACCCCTTGACAATGTATACAAACTCTCTCTTGTGGTTCTTTTGGACATTCTCATATAGTCGTCCATGGTTTCGGGTGACTCCCCCATAGCCATCAAACAAATGGCCGCAACACATTTCTGAAATGTTGTAAACCATCGTCTACCTCTAGTATAATATCTTAATTGAAAAAATTCGTACCTAAACATAAATTAATAACCAAATTTAAATCCATTGGTTCAGAGTGATATCCTCTTAAATCAAACCATCTGTAACCCTATGCCTCCAAGAAGTCATCATCTTCTTCACCCAACAACTATCGTCAAAACACAATGTGATCATCATCTTCTCTACTACAACCCACCAGATAACCCTATTAATCCCCTCTGATTACATCAAGACTGACGCATCTACTTTATACCAAGAAGAAAGAGCATAATACTTTAAACAATTGGAGATTGGAGAAGAACAAGAAGTCGATTTGGCTTTATTAATTCAATATAACAGCTACAAATGTTCGATTATCATTAAGTTTTTGCTCATAAGGTCTGGTTTCGTTATCTATTTCCTTTTTTGCGTGACTCTAATTGACTTCTGTTTCCTTTGTCCCAAAAATGATCTCTTGCAAATCATTATTAGTCATTTTCATCGATGTCCAATTAGGTCCGATTTGTACTTAGTTTGTATTTGGGATCGCTAATTTTTAGATCAGCATTGACAGATGCTTCAATATAAACTCCGAGTTAAACATGTCTGCCAGGTGTTTGTTGAAATGCCATATGCATTAAAATGGTTGATGATTTAAGATATGCTCTTGCAGTAACATCATTGGAAAAATGGGTTGTTCTTGAACACCACCCTCACTTTATTAGAATGTATTGGGGGTGTTGTAAGCACTGCTTTTTGTGCAGAAATTATTGAATCGAATGATGCTTATGTGTTTGCTAAAACTATATTCAAGGATTACAACTCCTTAGGTTACTTTAAAAGTTTAATTTTGTGTTTTGCTTAGCCTCTTTACCAATTTACTATTTATATATCTTTGTTGATTTTTTTGTTGACTGATTATGAAACTAGTTTTTATTATAACAAGTTTCTCGGAGAATGTTATCATCATCATAGTTCGATTTGATTGCAATTATTCTTATAGAATGGACCATTTAGGAACACAATAGTTACTAGAAACACATGAACCTAGCCCATTCTAATGGCAAATATTCTTAACATTTTTTTTTGATGATTGCTTTTTCTATTTATAAGGATCATGGTCTTTGTTTATACACACCTAACACCACAATATTATTCTAACTTCATTAATTGTTTTAGATGAATTTTGGTTTGTTTGATGATAATGCCTAACAAGTGTTTGTTGAGATGTTTGAAAGAGAATCTAAAGAATTTAACCTTGTGGTATGCATTCTTTCAGAATTATTAGCAACACATGTTTTATGTATTTATTTAAAAAAGGTAATTAATTTGTTAGTGTATTATTTTGGCTCAATTTGTAATTTTGAATTCCAATTTCTATTGTCCCTTGTTATTGTTTATTTGGAATCTAAAATTATATTTGTAACAACCCAAAATTTTTTTTTAAAGAAATTCAAACTTTCCAAAAACCATCCTTACACAATTAAAAGTTATTCAACATCAACAAGTTCTAATTGTTTTTCAAAAAAATTTCATATCAGAGTTCCCAGAATCCAGAATCATAAAAACGGGGATGTGTACGTCACGCCTTCGCCTTGCCATGGTCAACTGATGTACCTGAAACAATAAACGATAAAATGTAAGCTCGAAGGCTTAGTGAGTTACCCCCAAAATACCAACCTCTAGCATCCAACACAAAAGAATAATAATTAACAACATGCATAATGAGTCTTCAGTCTGAATGGACCGCCTCCTACGAGCCTACAGCCTATCTAGACCGCTCTCGCGCCTTCGGCATGATTGGACCACCTCCTACGGGCCTACAGCCTATCCGAACCGCTCCGAGTATGTTGGCCTCAACCGCACAAAGCAGGACACCGCCTCAACCCAACCCATCCTTATATGTCGACATATAAATAGCACATAATCATACAATAAACACAGAGCATACTAACGGCTAACATAGTAGCATTCTATCCATCAAGTTACCAACCCAAGTGATCATGAATATGGAACACATACTAATACCAGGAATAAATCCTAAGGGACTCACCTAGTGTCATTGACCCTGATGGTATAGTGAGGATAACTCACCTCGCAATAGTGAAGAACTGAACTGAGAGTCTTCAACTGCTATGCTCGACACCCTCGACCGAGAGATAAAAGAATACAAATTACTCAACTAGACCCAAATTGTCTAAATCTATTATTGGCCCAATTTATTAAATTAGGCCCATCACTCTATTGGGCCTACATGAAACCTACAAGTCTAACCTGGCCCAACAACATTGCATCCACAGTCCATTAAGGGATTAACCCAATTGACCCATAACCGGCCCAAGCATAAAACCTACAAGCCAAATGTCTAACAGGGAGCGTACGCGGGGCGTACCTCCCAGTTACGCTGGGCGTAGCGTAATTCATCGTTGACCATAATCGGGACGGATGACCACGTACGTTGGGCGTACAAATATTACTCGGGGCGTCCACGCAGGTTTACCAAAGTCTTATTAAGTACTTAATGGGTTGAGCTCTTGAACCCATATTATAGATCCATCGACCAAATATGCCATAGAATCATAAAGTTTTGGACTTTATCACATTGGACGTCCAAAAAGTCCTTAACTCATAGTCTTAATCCATTAAAACCTTCTTATCACATGCATGGATCAAGTTTAGCTAAAAAGGATTGATTTTTATCACTCAAGGTCTCTCAACACATCTGAAAGGACAACTTATTTCGTCTATAACTTCACATGCATCAACTTGGAAAATCTAGGGACCAAAAGACCTTCATAAAGCTAAATAGTCTAGATCTAAGGTAAATAGGCATAAAGGTTCAATCTTTTTACCTTATGGAGATCTAATGGTGTAACCCAACCTCAGATCCAAGGCCTTGTTTTCCTCCTCTATCTTCTTGGTGCAATCACTCCACTATCCAAAGCTCAAGATGCACACTAACTCACTCTCCCCACACAAAATAGGGTTGTGGGGCGTTCTATGAGGTATGGGGGCTGAGGTGAGGGTAAAGAATGAGCCATAAGGGTGTTTATATAGTCCCAACTCCGAATATTAGTGTTTTTAGCTGACACGAGTACGCCCAGCATACATAGGCTTACGCCCAGTGTACATAGGCTTACACTCAACTTACTAGGGTGCGCCTAAGACGCCGAACGTACACTTATGTACGCTTAGCATACCCTTCCCCCTTTAGCCCAAACTTTCAACTTTAGGTCCCTACACTTCTCGGGACTCAACATAACTTCTCCGAGGGCTATAAAAGAAAATAATCAAAAGAAGGCGGGATTCAAAATATACTTGCTTGGTTCGGCACGTTACAATATTAGCAGTAAATACGATACTTTTCAAAGTATTCTATGTATTCTATCAGATTAAATTATATGTATTATATCATAATGTATTCTATGTATTCTACCAGAATATATAAAGTGATAGTTAATTGCAAGTAACATGTTTTTAACAATTATTAGTTTTTTTTTTTTTTTTTTTTTTTTTTTTTTTTTTTTTTGTATTTGTGATAAGAATGACTAGAAAAATTCGTTGAAGACCAAATATGAATAACTTGAAGAATGAATAAAGTTTAATCATACTCACTATTTAAAAATGTTGTTATTATTTTAGAATTTATTTATTTTTGTTGATATTCTTTTAGAATATATATAATCATATTAAAATGTATAAGACTTTTCGTCTATAAGAATATGTATGAATTTGTATTTAAGTTCGGATGTATAAGAATATATTAGAATATTGTTATTTTTCAACCTTGGATTCAAGAATTTTGTTATTCTTCAATAATATTCTAATAGAATAAAATTCTAAAAGAACATCATTCTAACAAAAAGATATTCTGATAAAATAAATCGATTATTTTTACAAATTATGTTATATTTAAAATTAATTAATTAAAAAATTCAGATTTTTAAAATTAGGAGAATTAATTATCCCTAAAAATCCGAAAATTACCTTTTATAAATGTAGTTAATTGTCCAAAATACCCTTCGCTAAAATTTGTGTGAGTATATGGTACATGTTATCCCATTGTAATATCATACACTCTCAAATCATGTCCATTGATTAATTCCATCCGTTGGGCCAGATCTGTGCATTCTGGGTTGTGCACCGCTGTGCCAAAATGGGATGGAACGCCCAAATCTGACTTCGTATGAGGAAGTTATGATTTTTCTAAGATTTGGCACAACAGTGCACAACCCTGAATTCGAATTTTAGATCGAATGGTTTTTGGCCAACGCAACCTAAATGAGAATTTGAGATCTCATTATTAGTAGCGCAATGGTAAAAAGACAGATGAAAACGGACGTCGGATGAAGAAGTTATGAATTTTTAACGGACTTTTCCTGTCCCGACCTGTTAAAAATATACATCTGTAAAAATTAATTCAAAATTAGCCGACAGAGTCTAAACAAAAGTTGTAGAGTATGATCCCACCTACGCGTGGATATAAAGAATGTCGAAAACGGAGCTTGTATGCGAAAGTTATGAATTTTCTAAGTCGGGAATGAACTGTGCGAAATCGGGTGATGTGGCGAAATCCTGGTCGTTGCTTCGTCCACAAGGCTAGCCACCAGATGATGATATCTGGAATGGAATCGACGAGTTAGAGTAACAACTCGACAAGTTGCGTTGTTTCACAGCCTATAAATAGAAGTGTCGGGTGAAGCTCATTCCTCACACCATTTCCTTCATTCTTTCCTTCTCTAACATCTCTCTAATCCCCCCCCCCCCCCCCCAAAAAAAAAAAAAAAACCTTGGGTAACTCCCTAGCATAAGAAGGAAGCCCCAGAGCTCCCAAAGGCTCCAAAAAGAAGAGCTTTCGGCTCAGAAACGCTGCTTCAGCGAAGCCCGATTTTGAGAAAAATCCATTGTAAATGAGATATATTTATCTTACCTTAAGTATAGCTTATGTTTAAATATAACAATGTTATTAGGACCTTATAATAAATATTTGGGCTATTATTATGAGTTATATAAGTGTTGTTATAATATCTTTTTAACCACTCATGGTACGGATAATCCGGTTTGAAGGGTCGCTTGGGTTGTTGGATTTCAGAAGTGCTATATATGCCAAAATGGTCCTACCCTCCATTGTTTCATGTCTGGCCCCTATCTGTACATAGTGGGTGAAGAGTATTGATTTAACGCTTATATAATAGTAATACTACCAAGACTAATAGTTAGTCTCGTTGAACATTAGACTAAACTCTAGTGGTAATGATACTAGTTTTTATCAAGGGAAATTGTTGTAAGTAAACGAAGCGTTGTCTGAGTACCGAGTCACAACCTTATTAAGTGAGTGCATAGTCCCTTTCATAAACATGATTTTAATATAATTATTGATTGAAGTATTAAATATATGTTTATATGCGAGTTATTTGATATTTCCTGAAATACGTGTTAAAGAGTATACCTGATTATATATGATGATTTAGGATAAAGAGTAAACCTAAATTAATTATGTGGAATATTGGGTGCTATCTTCTTACGAGTACGAGTGAGTTATACTCAGAGAATAGAATTTTAATATATGTCATTGGTCTGGGAGCAATGATTAGACATAGTAATTGTCTCTAGTCCGAGAGTATGGATTGGACATAGTCAAATGTCATTAATCCGAGAGTATGGATTAAGACATAGTCAGTTGTCTTTAGTCTGGGAGTATGGATAGGACATATTTATTTGTCATTAATCTGTTAGTATGGATTTAGACATAGACACTTTTACCTAATCTAAGAGTATGGAATGGGCACAATTATTGATACGAGAACATGGATTAGATCCGGGAGTAAAATGTAAAATTTAAGGTCCAAGAGTATAAACAGTCTTGTTGTGAGGATTGTCGGGGTGGGGGTAAGAGTTGATTATATATATGGGGAAATTGTATATATTGTGAGTTCTAAATTATATATATGTTATAACATTGTGGGATTGAAATCCCTATGTACTCACCAGGTTTTCCAACCTAACCCACTCAAGCTTGTTTGTATCTCAGGTGTCGATATGAAGCTACTTTACACTAAGAGATTAAGGAGATATAAATCATTAGTGACAATGAATGTAAGTTTTGTTTATGCTTATGTTTCTATATTGATGATGACATCCCAAATGTTTTAAAATGAATAAAGATACATTTCCTCAAAAATGGTTTGATAACGTATTTATCATGTTTTTATGGGAACAAATTCCGCAACATTTTTATTAAAAGAGATACTCTGATTTTTATAAAGCATAAACAAAATCGATCTTTTATAGCCGTGAAAATAGGGATGTCACAGTTGGTATCAGAGCATTAGTTTAAGCGAACTAGGAATAAGGATTTATTTCTAGACTTAAACTTAGAATGTTAAGCGATGATCGTAACGAGTGTGTCTATAAAATTTAGGTAATACACCTGAATAGACACAAGCACTAGCTTATTTAGCGGAAATGCCTAACATGCTTTTATGTGCTAAATGATTCATGATATGTATTATATGATCGGATCTATGGTCTGTTGCCGACCGGATCTGGAAATTTTATGTGTTCGGATTTCTAAACGTTTAATTATGGTATTAGAACTGGAATATAACATTTCGGAGTGATAAGGAGATTTATGTGTCAATCGTAAATAAAATCTCTCCTGTCGTAATTCTCAGCACTACACACTGAACGTTAAAATTGGTTTATAGATCGACATCTTAAGAACTCGAAGTGGACTCGGAAATGTTAACGGAGATGTTAATCCGTGGCATGTGATTGAATGTGCACCAGAGGTAGCAACTGCACCTGAGCCAATCACGATGGTCGGGGTATAAGCGATAATCCAGATGATGTTTGGATCATCAGATGGAGGAAACAATGAGATTACTGTGACAAGATAGGGATGAACCTACGATGTCTGTTGAACAGCCCGAATTGAATGATGGGTAGTCTGAGGAGGGAAACTACAGCAAGACCGTTGGTCAAGCTGATCTGTCGGTGATTAGGAGGAACAACCAAGATAATGGAGTTGAGAGGAATGGATGCAAGTACAAAGATTTTCTAACTTTCAAGCCATCAAATTTCACTGGGAAGGAAGATCCGATCAGAGTTATGTATTAGATCTCAAAGATGGAATTAGCCTACATGACATGTGGTTGCAAAGGGAAGCTACAAACCACGTTTGCAGTACGTTAATTCAGATGAGGCGTTGTTCACTGGTGGAACACCCTGGGGAAGAGTCTAAGCCCCAATGAGCCCCTGCAACTGACTTAGGCAGAGTTTTTGGTGCATTTCAAGCGCAAGTATTGCTCAACCTAAAATCTGCTTGAGCTAGAAAACGAATTCCTGACTTTGAAGAAAGGAAGCATGTCCATCGATGAATACACCAATAACTCACGGATAAAATGGAGTTTGCTTTGCTCTTTGTCCCAGATGACTTAACAAAAATAGACAAGTACACAAAGGGACTTCATTGGGAGTACGCGGTGCCGGTACGTCAGGCACCGCCTACTCTAGAGGTAGTTATTTGGGCTGCCAAGTCTATTGAAGATATGATCAAGGGAAGAGCCGCCAGCAAGGTTGAAGTTGGCGATAAGAGAAAGTTTGAACATCCACAAGGTCCGACGAGAAGAGAAAATTCTCGAAGTCTGGAGAAGGAGCACAATGGTGTGACAAGTACAGAAGGAAGCACATTGGGAGATGCTCTAAAGAGATGACATGCTTCAAATGCGGGAAGACTGGTCATTATGCCAGCGAATGCACAACTAATAGAGAACTATGCTTTCATTTTGGTGAAGAATGACACTTCAAGCAAGACTGCCCAAGAGGAGAAGAAGCTGCAGATCCAAATGTGCCGCCAAAACCAAAGGCAAGAGCATTTCAAATGATCCTTGACGAGGCATATAACAATGCAAGGAATCATGAATGAGGATTTTATATCCAAAGATCAAGATATAAAGTTGCCGTACGAATAGTATCATATGATGTAGCCTATTAGATGCATAGTATAGGGTGAACTTGAACACCTATGTAATCGTTTCATGGAATAATATAAAACCTTCGTTTTACTATCTGATGTGTTAAGCTGTTGTGTGATTTTCTTTTAATGGTGACTTGGAAAGCTGTGAGACAATACTTGGGACGAGTATGAGTAGGTGTGAATGGTAGTAGAGGCCTATACTATCAGAAGCCTAGGACTCACACTTCGATCAGGGAAAGTCACAAGGTTACCAAGAAGCTAATAATTGATTCCGTTTTGTTTATGTATGTCATTACCATTGTTTCGCTAATTATTAAGAATATGATTGTCATTTCGATCCTAGTGGTCATATCAAATAAAGTCTGACTAAGACGAATATATTACGTGGTTCAAAGAACTAAGTTCTATGTCATATCTGACTTAAGACAAAAAGATCGAAGCGATCAGTAGAAGTATCACGATAGTTATTAAAGAAGCTGGTAGCTAGAAATGCTACTTTTTAAGATGCGACTATATCACATTAGAACATGAAGGAAAGTACATTCCATTCCAAAATTTGACTCTAAGAGACCTGAGTCTAAGCGTTGCAACATACGATGAGAGGTCATTAGAACGTGACCCATCGGTCTATTGCGGAAATAAAATAACTTTTCTTGTAAGTCCCCAAAATTGCTTGTGTATCAATCAGATCCAATTGATGGTGCGGAATCTCAATCAATTGGATGATGTCAGATCAAATAGAAGAGAAGAAGAAGAAGAATTAAGAGGAATCTAATGATCTATTGATGATATGAATGATGCTCCTTACAATAGATTCTCTCTCAGACACACTTCTTCTCTCTAACTTTCTCTCTCTACAAGATGCTCTCTTCTCACCTTCTAACCTTACACTCCCACATGCACTTCTCTATTTATATGGACCTCCAGCCATACACATGTGTACAGCCGCACACCCTGTGTACGACCGTACACAGGGTGTGCGGCCGTACACATGTGTACGGCCGCACACAAACCGCAAACACATACAACATTACATAAAAATGTATTTTCCTAGAAAATCAAAGTATAAACCATATTTTTGACCCAAAAATCTCCCCCTTGGTTTATAGCTTTCTTTTCTAACTAACCCAAGAAGCTCCCCCTAAAAAATAGCTGGCTTTTCTTGTTAATCTTCATTGGGAACTTGGCTTCAGCATTAATCTTCCAATTCTTCACAGCTTCAAGATGAACTTGATGAATCTTCAATGAATGACTTCATATTGAGCGGTTGGGCTTTTCTTCAGAATTTGGCTTTGAACGCACGTCAGGTGAGGACGCTTGATGTACTGATTCTTAAAAGATAGCGCTTTCAGCTTGAGAATCTTCAGAGAGAATAGAGAGAACGAATCTTCTGGATCACTTGCGTAGGTTCATAGATAGCAACAAATTGATTGTGGAGGCTTCAATGCAATCTGTCACATAATCTTCAAGTACAGCTTCACCATGCTTCTGGGGTTGACAGATTAAATGTTGAAAGAATAATCTTCATTTCTTGCTCCTTCGAATGAAAATTCTTCGATGCTCACGGATGAAGCTTAGGCTCAAAAATCCCGATACAGTCTCCACGAGTCTCATCTACGCCTAAAATCATTTTTCAAGACAAAACAAGACTAAACGAAAAATTAGCACACAAAAAAATATTTTTGGATTTTTGATATTTTCCAAAAAAAAAATAAAAAATAAAACAGAAATAACACTATATATATATATATATATATATATATATATATATATATATATATATATATATATATATATATATATTAAAATTTCATTTTTTTTTATTTTTTGATTTTATATTTATATATATATTTTATATTCTCCCCCTAAAATTTGTGCATAGAGGAAAAGTATGAACAAATTTAACAAAAATAAATGATATCTAACTTTAAGAATGATTTGGGATCAAAGTTTTTAGACAACCTTTATCCGCTGTCGGTACCTTCCATCTTCACGTCCTTGTCTGGTCGATCGTTGGTATTGTTGTCCACATAAACACGAAAAATTGTGACAAAATTAGGACATACTATAAGTGACACGACAATGTGATCCTAAGTTCCTAGATAATATATTTGATCCTAAGTTTCTAGATACTATATCTTAAGGACCATTCAGCTGACGACGACCAGGGATATTGTTGTCCACCTAAATTGAGCAGCGAGATCTATAGACAATCTTTGAGTGTTCAATTTTAATTGTACTGGAACATGTTTCCCGCTTCCAGATTTTCCCCAGTAATCAAGGACTTCCAGAGTACTCCTTACATCGGATGAGCAGACCATCATTAAGGGAGAAGATAGATTCAGAATATTATCGCTTATAGTGCATATGTTGTGTACCAGGTCGGATTGTTAGTCACGCAAAGGAGACAGTATATGGCTAACAGATAAGAGGAATTTCATATGTATATATATATATATATATATATATATATATATATATATATATATAATATGCAGAGAAATAGAGTTGCATATGTTATAGTCCAGGTCGGATCTCTTCCAATCACGCAGAGGAGGCAACATATGACTAACAATAAAAATGAAAGAAAATAATTTTCTACAGACCTAATTCATCAGAGTTTACCAGTCGCCCCATCAATACCGAAATTAAGGACATAATCCGCACATCGAGGAAAAATTAAACCACGGTTCCAGATACAGGTTTATTTAATGTGACGAGTAGATTCCCATATATATCTCCCTGCTCAACCTATCCAAGCGTCGTATTGTCAGGCTAAACGAAACTATCTAGGTCAAGATTTATCAAGTCTCTAGATTCCTTAAGTTCATCTGCACCTAGTCAAGTCCGTTAAATTATTCGTGCCTACCAATGCATCAAACTAGAGCATAGACCCTTCAACTTTGGGTACGCTATGCAGACTTAGATTGCCTGTTATCACTTAATAATATCACTTCCCAAAACATCTCCCTCAAGCACATTCCATAAGCAACATATTATTTTTTTTAATTTTGATTTTTTGATTTTTTTTAAAATTTTCTAATTTTTGCTTTGTTTTTATTTCTCCCCTAAATTTGTTCATAGGAGAGAAACGAAAGTAAATACGCAAATTCAAACTATCCTAAAACAAAAATTTGTCCTAAAAGCGAATCAGCTTAAGAAAAACTCAGGAGTATAGAGAAGAAAACTCAAACTGTAAGTCACCGATTAAATTTGCATCCAGAAGGTCTGAGAACAGCACGCATAAACTCAGAACAAATCTAAAAATTCTTCATGTCATTAAGCACAAACCCCGTGAGTGATCACTTCCTTTCTTCCTTTCCTGCAAAGGACACATACTCTTAAACAAATGTCTGAATGTTGTACAGTTGAGAGATGCCCCATATCAAGTGCCAGGAACAGCCACTACCAACAAACCGAAGTATGATGATATGCCTCCATAGCTGCTCCGACACATAGCGGGATCAGTTGGTCTTTGGAACCTAGTCCATTTTGAAATGGGATCGACATTTGTCATCTTTGCACGATTCTCTCTCCAATGACATGTCCTGCTTATCACAAACAGAAGATGTAAAAATATTAGAAGCATTAGAAGATTTGGGAGAGTGAGCCTTTGGAACCCATTTGTAGTTGGGTTTAACCCATTTCTTTTTCGATCTGATGGGTGGCTCAGTACTTGCTTTGGGACTTGATGTCGGCCGTTGAGATGACTTTGATTTTGGCTTCATGGGAGCATCTCTTGGATTTGACTTCTTGGCCGACATTCCCTTCTTGCCCTTGGGATTTTGATTCTTGGCCTTGGGAGTTGAACTCCTACCCTTCGTGGCATTCCAGTCGCCATTGTCTGAACGTGACCTTGAGGGGTTTCTTTTGGAGTATCTCCCTCTTGGTGTTTTCTGCAAGCCATGTGCGTAGTAGGGAACGTATGCGCGATTTGGACAATTTCTGGTAATGTGTCCAAGTGTTCCACAGTGAAAACATGTCTTTTTCTTCACTGTGGAGTTGTTTCTTCATGCCCCTGGTGGCGTGTCCTTGCCTTTTTTCTGGTTGTTCCTACATGCACAATTGCAACAGGCTGTCGGCTTCGCTTGTTTTGGAGGCCTGTATTTCTCAATAGCAGGTTGATCAGAAACAACCGAGTTCGAAGCAATAGATTCAGAGTTCAAGGAGTCATTGGATTGTTCAATAGTTTTCTCCTTATTCTCATCTTCTGCTACTTTACCTGCACATGAAATAGAAGCATTAGTATCGTTCATCTCAACACTCTCAGTTGGCCATGATTGTTCAAGCTTAACTGAAGTTGAAGCAGGGGTTTGGCCATACTAAGCAAGCATTTCTTCCTCATTGGTCTCAAAGGGTGGGTTATAGTTGTGATTGAAAGGTGGAGGAACACAATCGTACCCTAAACCCTTGTTTTGATTATCTTTGAATTTTAATTGGTTTTCAAATAATGACTCGACTGTCTTACTTGACGCAGTGTAATTTTTGAAACTAATATCTATTTTTCCACACTTAATGTTCAAAGCATCAAGTTCTTCAGTTACAACAACAAATTTGCGTTTAATGTGATCGTAATTTTCATACTTCTTGCTGTACTCTTCCTAAAGCTTCCTAAGGTCTTTGGTTTTTGCTTCTAGTTGTGCTTTTAACAGTTTCTGACCTTTCCTTATCGGTGAAATGAGTAGAGTAGCCCTTGTCGCATATCTGAGATACACTCAGCAAGCTGTGCTTCAGTTCAGGAGCAAAGTTAACATTCTCAAAATTCAGCACTCCATTTGAAACAGTTCCTTTTTGAGTAATTTTTCCGCCCTCTCCACCCACAAAAGAAACATATCCTCCACTAGAAGTCTGAATGTCATGCAGTTGGGATATGTCTCCAGTCATGTGTCGGGAGCAGCCGCTGTCGACATACCAAGGTCTGGCGACATTCCTCCGCAACTGTCCCTGCACGATGAGCATAATCATTTAGTTTTGGGAACCCAGGTCATCATAATCCTGGGTTGACCCTTTCCTTTCACAGATTTTTCATTTAATTCTTTCTTTTCGTTTGATTTAGAGGTGAATGGTGACTGATCTGAAATTGTTTTTAAAGGAGATTTTGGTATCCACTGAAAATTTGGTTTTGAAAATATTTTGGTTTGTTTCGAGCCGGTGGATTTTCTACTTGAAGAGTTTGAAGATCCAGTCCTCCTCTTTGGAAAATTCAGCTTAGGCTTAACCTGATTTGATTTTGGCAAACTCCTGTTGTTTTTACGAAAAACCTGTTTATTCTTTTGAAACTTTTTCATTTTCAAGTCACCATTTCGAGAACGAGTTCTGGAGGTTTTTCTAGTTAAAGATCGTCCCCGAAATTCATTCTCTCATCTTTTTGTTGTATGAGAAACAAGCATCTTGTTCATACAATTTCTTGCAATGTGTCCTGCAGTGCCACAGTTAAAATAGATTTGTTTATTATCAATGGTTTTGGCACTGCTATTGACAGATTTATTCTTCTTATTTTCATTATTAACATTTCCACATTTGCAAATTCCATTGCAGGATTTTGATGCAGATGTGGAAGGTGTAGAAACATTCGAATCAGATTCATCAGTTTGATTAGAGACAACATCATCATTCACAGAGATATCAGACTGAAATAAAACACCTCCAGACACAAAAACATTAGCATTTGTTTTTGACACAGACTCATCACAAGAATTAACACCAGACTTAGACACATGACTATTTGAATCAAAAGTTTCAGCTTCATGCTCCCCCTAAACTATTGATATATCTGCACTTAAAGTAGAAACGTTAGTATGTAAACTCTCATTATTAGACTGTATTGCTTGCTCAGAAGCTGACTTTCTGTATACCATACTAGGTTCTCTGTCAATTTGTTCTTGAGACAAAGGAATAGCAGTGTAATTGTGATTAAAGGGAGGAGGGACACTCTCAAATCCTAGTCCAACTTTTATTTTATTTCGATGCGTGATATCTCTCCAATGTGATTGTCCTTCAATTAATTTTGCAATCTTTTCACTTGACCCATCGTATTTCTTGAAATTAAATTCAGCTTGTTCAAAACAGTTTTTTAATGTGTCATGTTCCGCAGTTACAACAACAAATTTTCTTTTGAGATGATCATAGTTCTCACATTTGTTGCTGTAATCGTCTTGCAATTTTTTAAAATCTTTTGTTTTATTTTCTAATTGAGTTTTTAAGGGCTTTTGATTTTTTCTAAGAGTATATCCCTCATATTTCAAGTCCTCGTTCTCTCTTTTGATTATCTCAATTTGATCTCTTAAAAACTTAACAGTTTTAATACAAGATGGAGAACAACCGAATTCACTAACCTCAGATTGACCGGTTCAGGAGTGGTCTGAACCATGAATGCAAATTGCAGAATCATCATTCCCTCTTCTGGATCTGTTTCCATTTCTTCATCTTCTTCCTTGACTTGAGCAAGATTTACCTTTTTAGGTCCCGAAATGTTTAGGGCCTGAACTTGATCTTCCCAGCTAAACGATTGGGCCACCATTGCCATGTTTGTAGACTGATTTGTTGAAGATGATCCTTTGTTGTTGTTGTGAACATATGTCACTAGCACCATGGTTCTTTTAGAGTTCTCTCGTCGATTGGGTTTTGGGCATTCCCTTGCAAAGTGACCTGGTTCATGACAATTGTAACACCGTAACTTTCCTTTACTAAATCCCATCTTCTTGTCAGAATTTACGCTACAATTGTTCTTTCCAGTCTTCTTTGAGAATTGTTTTGCCCTGAACACAGCTATTTCCATCTGCCAAGTAATATCAATCGCTTCCACATCTTCAAGGTGAATTTGGTCGAAATCGGCGAATGAAAATTGTGGAGAGAGCTCTCCAACAACAAAGGCATTGTAACAATTTACTAATCCAGTAGCTAGAGCCAAATTTTCCTCTTTTTCATTTGCTAATGAACTTTGGGAACCAATTCCTTGAGATTGAACTGAAATGCCTGTGGAAGAACCAACTTGAGATATGTTTTGAGATTGAGAAACTTGAGTTTGTTATATTTGAGGTATGTTGTATGGTGTGGTTTGATGGGCTGTATAAGGTTGAATTTGGGGAACATGAATTTGAGAATTTGGATGAGTGGTAAAGCTTGATAAAGCGGTGTTTTTGTTTTGAATTCCAAGATTAGCTGTAGAGTACGAGTTGACATGGTTGATTTCTCTTTGTTTATCATCAAGATCGCAAGCTTTGAAGATAGCCCTTGTTTCAGATAAGCTCAATCGGTTCAGGTCTTTGGTCTTTTTAATCACTGAGACATTCATGTCCCATGATTTTGGAAGAGAATTTAGCAGCTTCTTGTTAATTTCAGACCTAATAACCATCACGCCTGCGGAGTTCATTTCAGTAGTTAGTGTGATAAATTTTTGCAGTTGATTTTCCAGTGATTCTCCCAATACGTAATTGAACATGTTGAATTTTTGTCGGAGCATGTCTTGTCGGCTTTGCTTCATGTCTTCATTTCCTTCGTAGACTTCTATGAGTGCTTCCCACAATGCTTTTGCTGATGTGTATTCATGAAACCCTTGTGCTATCTCAGGAGACAATGCCATGGTGAGTGTAGTGAGTGCCTTTTCTTGTTCTTCAACTCTTTCAAAGTCATCATCAGTGTAGTTTTCAATCTGTTTGTCAATTACTGTGTCATCGTCTAGAGTGGATGTAATCCGAATTGGTCCTCTTAAAATACTTCTCCAAATTTTGAAATATTTTATTTTGATGTATTTTTCAATTCGATATTTCCATTCAGGAAATCCTTCAGCTGATAGTAATCTGGGAAGCAGTTGGCACCAAACCTTCAACACTTGGCAGCAAACCTTCAACAGTTGGCAGCAAACCCGATTATCTCATATTTTTATGAAACTTGATTTCAAGCTTTTGCAAACTATTTAAAAAAAGAATCAAACAACAGTTCTTCGATCAAAAATACTTCAAAAACAGTGAAATTTTTGTACACTCACACTCAAAAACAACTTCAATTGATACCAAATTGGCTCTGATACCAATTGTAAGTCCCCAAAATTGCTTGTGTATCAATCAGATCCAATTGATGGTGTGGAATCCCAATCAATTGGATGATGTCAGATCAAATAGAAGAGAAAAAGAAGAAAAAATTAAGATGAATCTAATGATGTATTGATGATAAGAATGATGCTCCTTACAATATGTTCTCTCTCACACACACACTTATTCTCTCTAACTTTCTCTCTCTATAAGATGCTCTCTTCTCACCTTCTAACCTTACACTCCCACATGCACTCCTCTATTTATATGGACCTCCAGCCATACACATGTGTACAGCCGTACACAGGGTGTGAGGCCGTACACATGTGTACAGCCGTACACACAAACCGCAAACATATACAACATTACATAAAAATATATTTTCCTAGAAAAGCAAAGTATAAACCATATTTTTGACCCAACATATCTTAAGTTTGTTAAGAAAAAAGAAGGAGTCTCCAATAAGTATCGGGATTGTGAATCGAAGGTCATAGGCCTATCATGAGATAGAGAGCGGGAGCAAGATCGAGCACCGCTTGCGGTCAAGAAGTCCAAGAGTTAGATACTCATTCAAAAGAGCATAGAAGTTATGATTATTACATAGGATGAAGAGATAACGTATGGAGTCATTATACAACCCTGTTTCGTTGACGATTTCTGGGCGTAATCATCCTAAAAGGGAGATAATTGTAACGCCTGTAGATTCGGGCTAGTCAATTTAGAGAAAATGAGCATCAAAAATAAGGTTTTGATGGAAGATTATTTAGAAGGAGTAATATTAAACAAGTTATATTATATGTTACAAGGGTTCCATACATATAAGGAACACCGAAATCCGAGTTATAACGAAGAAGCTATGGCCGGTTGAAGTTCCATGACAAAACCGGCACGATGCTATGTGACGTAAATAGTGAATTTAAGATAGAGGAATTTTTACCCTTATCAATCTAAACAAAAG
The DNA here is from genome assembly GCF_052625555.1 of Lactuca saligna. Lineage (NCBI taxonomy): Eukaryota > Viridiplantae > Streptophyta > Magnoliopsida > Asterales > Asteraceae > Lactuca > Lactuca saligna. The sequence continues at coordinate 301,761,810 of NC_136420.1, read as the reverse complement.
TTGTAGTATACATTAAACCGAGAGCATGCATAAAAAGAACGTCCAAATCTGACTTCGTATGAGAAAGTTACGATTTTTCTAAGATTTGGCACAACACTGCACAACCCAAAATTCGGATTTTAGATCGAGCGGTTTTTGACCAACTCAACCTAAATGAGAATTTGAGATCTCATTATTAGTAGTGCAACGGTAAAAGACAGACGAAAACGCACATCGGATGAAGAAGTTATAAGTTTTTAACGGACTTTTCCTGTCCCACCCTGTTAAAAATATATCTGTAAAAATTAATTCAAAATTAGCAGATAGAGTCTAAATAAAAGATGTAGAGTATGATCCCACCTACGCGTGGATATAAAGAACGTCAAAACGGAGCTCGTATGCGAAAGTTATGAATTTTTTAAATCGGGAATGAGTTGTGCGAAATCGGGTGACGTGGCGAAATCTTGTCCGTTGCTTCCTCCCCAAGGCTAGCCACCAGATGATGACATATGGCATGGACTCGATGAGTTAGGATGTTTCATAGCCTATAAATAGAAGTGTCGGGTGACACACCATTTCCCTCATTCTTTCCCTCTCCAAGATCTCTCTAGCACCCCCAACCCCCCCCCCCCCAAAAGCCTAGGGTAACTCCCTAGCACGAGAAGAAAGCTCCAGAGCTCCCGACGACTTCGAAAAAAAAGAGCTTTCAGCTCAGAAACGCTGCTTCAGCAAAGTTGGTTTTGAGAAAAACCCGCTGTAAGTGAGATATACTCACCCTACCTTAAGTATAGCTTATGTTTAAATATAGTAATGTTATTAGAACCTTATAATAAACATTTGGGATATTATTATGAGTTATATAAGTGTCGTTATAATATCTTTTTAGCCACTCATGGTACGGGGAATCCGGTTTGAAGGGTCACTTAGGTTGTTGGATTTCAGAAGTGCTATATGTCAAAATGGTCCTACCCTCGTGTGTTTAATGTTTAGCCCCTGTTTGTACATAGTGGGTGAAGAGTATTGATTTAACGCTTATATAATACTAATAATACTAAGACTAATAATTATTTTCATTGAATATTAGACTAAACTCTAGTGGTAATGATACTAGGTTTTGTCAAGGGAAATTGTTTTAAGTAAACGAAGCGTTGTCCGATTACCGAGTCACCACCTTATCAAGTAAGTGCATAGTCCATTTCATGAACATGATTTTAATACAAGTATTGATTGAAGTATTAAATATATGTTTATGTGTGAGTTATTTGACGTTGCTTGAAATACGTGTTAAGAACATACGTGATTATATATGATGATTTAGGATAAAGAGTAAACCTAAATTAATTATGAGCAATATTGGTGGTATCTTCTTACGAGTATGTAACATACACGTTATGTTATTGTGTTTTTGTTAGTGTAAAAATGAATATTATTATTAAATAATATATGGTTTTGAGCAATGAATTCTAAGAAGATAGTTTTATGAGAATTGAAGTAAAACTATGTTTAGAATCATTCAGGAAGTATTAGAAGTCTTATGAGATTCCAATCAAAAGTCAAATATTGAAATTAACGAAAATATTAAATAAGTAAAAATAATGTTATTGAAAGTTGTATATTAGCTGGTAAGAAACATTCAGGTGAAAACCTCATCGAAATCCGAGTTATAAAGAAGAAGTTATGACTTATTAAAGTTTCGCGACAGAATCGACACGACGCCGTATGACATAAAAACCGAGTTTATGATAAAATACTTTTTAGCTTTAGTAATCTGAATGAAAGTCGTAGTATTCAATAAAACCGAGAATTTTCATAAAAAGAACGTCAAAATCTGACTTCATACGAGGAAGTTATTATTTTTCTAAGTTTCAGTATAGCAGTATACAACTAAAAACTCGAAATAAAGATCGAGTGATGTTTAAATGACACAACCTAAACGAGAATTGAAGGTCTCGTCAATAATACTACAACGGTAGAAAGACAGACGAAAACGGACGCCAGATGAAGAAGTTATGAATTTCTAATGGACTTTTTTTTTGTCCCGGTATGTTAAAATTTTAATATTAAAATGAATTCAAAATTAGCCAACAGAGTCTAAATGAAAGTTGTAGAGAATAATTTCACCTACACATGGATATAAAGAATGTCATAAACGGAGCTCGTATGTGAAAGATATGAAATTTTGAAGTTTATGGCACAAATTACGAGGCTGGACCGGAGAAGTACGCCCAGTGTACTTCCTACGTACACCCAACGTACTACGAAGACACATATCAGCCAACAAGTGCCTTCACATGAAGGAGAGTGTCCTAAATCAGCCACGTTCGAGGCCCGAGTTCCAAACCATTGCCACGTCTTGTACGCCTAGTGTACCGAAGTACGCTGCGCATAGAACACCGCCACGTAGTACACCCTACGTACCAGAGATTTATGCCCAGCGTAATGCGAACTCTCGGTCCCTTATGAATAGAAAACGAAGGGAGCCGAATTTTGTTTACATGTTCTCACATCTTTCACTCTCTACTCTCCTTTTAGCATACTTTTAACCCCTCGAACTCCTAGTATCATCCCTAACATCCGTAGCAAGTCCCGACGCCTCAAAATTTCCGAAAAAAAAATAAAATTTTTAAGTTAAAACTCTGTCCGCGTAAGGCCGGTTCTCAACTAAAATCTCCAGTTTTCATCGAAGAAAGTTAATTATAGAAACGAAGTGCTTCCCAAATTAATACTCTAACCCCCGGTTATTTCACGGTGAGTTCAATATATAGGAACAATTGTATGTTATGTGCTTTTTCCATGTTATTTTCCCGTGTTATTATTTCTTGCTATTTTGATAGCAAAGATGTACCTTTAAACCATGTAATCAGTGAAAGGACTTAGATTTGTAGTGGTACTGTATGTAGCCTCTAGCCGTGTAAAGCATGTCTTGTAAGAGAATGACTTCTACCCCTATGGCATTAGCAGAAGGTTAGATAGGCTAAATGACTGAAATCCATCAAAATGTTTAATCAGAAATTGTATGTCTTTTGTGCCATTTGGGCCGAAGCTTTATTGATGAATATCAAGTATTAAAATTTTTATGTCTCATTGATTGTACATCTTTGAATCAAATCATTGATTGACATATGGAAACCTTGTCACAGGATTCATATACGCCTTTGTTTTTCCTTGTTCCTCTTTGCTTCTTCCATATTGATGTATATATATGGCATAATGTAATATTGTATCTATTATTGAACTCACTAAGCATCACCGCTTACCCCCCTCAGTGTTTAACAATTGTAGGTGATAAGCATCTAGTATAGTCATATACTGTTAGAAGATTTTGAATAGACAATACCATTACTTTTGTAATTAGTGTTCATGTATGTATAAAACTGTAATATTCTTGGTAGTTATGTAATAAATATAACACTTTGTAATAGTCTTAATAATCGGTTTATATCCAGTCTTTTGTAATATGACCATATATCTATAAAATATGTTTATGAATACGCATGTAGCATGTTTGGAATAATATTGTAAAGTTTAGAAAGGGGTTCTTTCAGTCATGGTATCAGACTACTAGTTTAAGTGAACTAAATATCACGGATTGATATTTAGACTTAATCCGTCGGAAGTTCAATATATGAACGGATTCATTAGGAGTATATGGATACAAACCATAGGAAAGAAATAACTAGAGTATTGAATATTGATAAATCTTAGTATTTTAAAGTATTAAGCTACTTCAAATAAGCTTAAACTTGAATTGCTAAGTAATAATGGTACGATGTGTGCCTAGTATACTTTAGATTGAATACCTCACTTGCTATAGTGTGCACTAGCATATTTTAAGGGAGATGTCTTATATGCTAATATGTGCTAAAAGATAAATAATATAACTGAAAGCGTGAGCACGATTTAGAGATATGTGGTGCCACTCTTTCTGTTTTGAAGCATCCACGTGTCAATCGAACTATTTCTGTTTCCTCTATTCCATCGGCTCAATTTGATCGATCTGATTCTAGTAGACAAGTATAATCTCATAATACCTTTTGTGACCGCGGTAGGTCATAATCTTTTTCTCTTTAGTCACCATCGTGTCGAAAATGTGGAAAAAATCACCCGGGTCAAAGAAGAACAGAAAAGGACCGGTGATTTGCTATGGATGCGGAGAAAAGGGTCACACGAAGCCCGTTTGCCCGAGGAAGAATGTTACATGCTATGCTTGTGGTGTTACTGGCCATAGGAAATGTTTCTACCTTACTCTTATTAGCCAAATGGCGGGAAGTCAAGCTTTCGTTCAACAACTGATGACTACTTCAACTAAAAAGGAGGAAGTGCCAAAAACTAAAGGTCGTGCATTTCAGATTACCACAGAAGAGTCACGCGAAGACCCTAATGTTGTGACCGGTACATTTCTCGTCAACTCTAGGCCTGCTTATATCTTATTTGATTCTGGTGCCTCAGATTCTTTTCTTTCTCATGAATATGTGTGTTCTATTCAAATTTCTTACTTTGCACTCGCCCATCCATTTCATATAAATACCATAGAAAGTGTGTCATTACTTGTTGGTAAAGTCTATAGATATTGTCTTAGAAATAAAAGGATATAATTTTCTTGTTTGTCAACCTGATTCCTATATCCTTGTCCAACTTTGATATCATTCTCGATATGAAACTTTTCAAGATGATAAGGAGACTTACGATAGTTGACATCGATAACTTCATACATAAATGGTCAAAGGATATCGTAAAATAATATTTATGAAGTGTTATCGTAAATAGTGTATTAATAACTATAGATTGGTATTGTACATTTAAAGTGTGTTTGATGAAATAATGACATCTTTGGAAGAAAGATATGCATTTGAAACACATTTGGGCAAGATAAATGTGTTGGTGCAATCTATGAAGTTGTTGGACCGCTGTCCAGATTGAAGCAATGATTGTTTATAGAGTTAGAAGAACCAAAGATGGTGATCAATACTTTAGCAGTATCACAATTGGTGTTGTGCAAAATTTAGAAGAATTAAATGAAGATCAAAGGAAAGGCTAATGAAGTTTTCAAACTCAATAGGCCAAGACCTTGCCTAACTTTGTGATGTAGTATGCAATTCGAGTAGTATAGTAAGAGTTGATATGTAACGCTCAAACTTAGTATTTAATAATACCGAGTGACAATTGACTTCTATCACATCCTTATGAAAGTTCCATAGTGTGTTAAGCCGACTTTAACATACTTGATTAGGATGGTAAAATGAGTCATTTAGTTAGGCTGAATGACTTACTAGTTAGAGTAAGGTAGAGTACATAGTTGAAGAACATATACACTCATAGTATTGTATGAGAAGAGGTGTTTCTATTAGGAATGACAAAGAACCAAGTTGAAGCTACTAGAACATGCTGAGATGCAGCTATAATGCAGACTTCTTTGATAGACTCCTATAAAGAAGACTTAAAAGATACAACCATGAGAAGAAAAAATTTCTCATATAAAGGAATGACGATGTCATGAAAGGATAATGAAATGAATAAATGTGCATGGTGAATTGCATGAGTTAGAAGAGGATACAGATAGTTGGAAATCGTTTGTCTCCACACTACTAGAGTAAATTCTGGTTGAAGTATGTCTTGTAAAGTAGACACTACCCGAGAAAAATTTATATGAAGAAATTGGAATTGAAATTCCTATCGACCTAAGAAAAAGATTAGGATACGCTAGATCAAGCTTATGCTTAAAAAGAATTCTAGAAGGTGAATTTAAGAAATCCAAGATATGTTTGATAGAAACGTGAAATCCCTAGTTGAGTCTAGGAGAAATTGTTGTATGTACTTGTTTGAAAACACTCAGGTGTGAAAAGTTGTTTTGTGAAAGCTTTTGAATGGTGACATGGAAAACTACGAGGCAATACTTGGGACGAGTATGAGTATGTGTGAATAGTAGTGCAGGCCTATACTACTTGGAGCAGGAGACTCACACTTGGATCAGGGAAAGCCACAAGGTTACCAAGAAGCTAGAAATTGATTCCATTTTTGTTCGAGTATGTCATTACCTTCGTTTTGGTGATGACTAAGAAGATGATTTTCATTCAGACCTTAGTGGTCATAAAGAATCGAGTCTGATTAATATAAATTCGTGAAGTGAGTTGAATGGTTCAGAGAACCATGTATTTTGTAGCGACGAAACTTCAGACGGAAGGTTGAAGAAGGAGATGGTCGTGGTAGTCGATAAAAGTATAACAACCTCATTAAGGGATTATACAACTATTAGCTAGAAATGCTACTAGTTATGAATATATTATATAACATTAGAACATGAAGGAAGGTTTCTTCTATAATAGTGTTTGACTAATAGAAATAAGAGTATAGTTCGTTGTCTGTCTGTTGCATTACGAATCAAAAGTCATTAGAATATGACCATTCGAGTTGTTGTTGTAACATAAGTGAAGACCTTATCTCGGGTTGCTCTCATCACAACTTATCATCCCCAAACAAATGGTCAAAAGGAGAGAACAATCCAAATAGTATAAAATATATTGAAGGTATATGGAGCACTATATGGGTGTAAATGTCGTACTCCATTATGTTGGCGTGTTGTAAGACATAATGTTCTTGGTGGTCCTGAAATGATTCAAGACACCACTGATCAAATTCAAATTGTACGAGAAAGAATGAAAGGGACCCAGGATCGACAGAAGTCCTATGCACTAAAGAGAAGATGACCTATAGAACTTCAGGTGGATGAATTCGTAATGCTAAAGGTATCCACGTGGAAAGACATTATACGATTTGGGAAGAAAGGAAAATTGAGTCCTAGAATTGTTGAACTTTTAAAATCATCCAAAAAATTGGTAAGAAAGCATACCGCTTGGAATTGCCGGAAGATTTGACAGGTATTCATGATGTGTTTCATGTAAGTTATCTGTGTAAATGTTTCAACATATATGATGACACGGTCCCGTTATCCGAGGTGAAACTGGACAATAAATTAAGATATATAGAAGAGCCTGAAGAGATCGTAAACGAAAGAACGACTGAATTATGTAAGTAGAGTTGGTGCTTGTCAACTAGAAACACCATCGAGTCCCAAATTATACTTGGGAAAATAAGAATGAGTTAAGAGCAAAATATCCCCAGTTATTTAAATCGATGTGATTTTGGGGACGAATTCCTCAAAATGAGGAGGTATTTGTAACATAGACGTTCAGTTATCGTGTGTTTGCTAGTTTAAAAATGAATATTATTATTAAATAATATATGGTTTTGAGCAATGTGTTCTAACAAGATAGTCTTATGAGAATTGAAGTAAAACTATGTTTAGAATCATTCGGGAAGTATTGGAAGTCTTGTGAGATTCCAATCAAAAGTCAAATATTGAAATTAACTAAAATATAAAATAAGTAAAAAGAATGTTATTGAAAGTTGTAGATTATCTTGTTAGAAAAATATAGGTGAAAACCTCATTGAAATCAGAGTTATAATGAAGAAGTTATGACTTATTGAAGTTTCTCGACAGAACCAGCACGACGTCGTATAACGTAAAAAGTGAGTTTATGATAAACTACTTTTTAGCTTTAATAATCTAAATGAAATTCGTAGTATTCGTTAAACCGATAATTTTCATCAAAAGAACATCAAAATCTGATTTCATATGAAGAAGTTATAATTTTTCTAAGTGTTAGTATATAGCAATACACAACTAAAAACTCGAAATAAAGATCGAGTGATTTTAACCGATACAACCTAAACGAGAATTGAAGGTCTCGTCAATAGTAGTACAACGGTAAAAAGACAGACGAAAACGGACGTCAGATGAAGAAGTTATGAATTTTTAACAGACTTTTCCTGTCCTGGTCTGATAAGAATTTAATATTAAAATTGAAATCAAAATTAGCCGACAGAGTCTAAAAGAAAGTTGCAGAGCATAATTTCACCTACGTGTGGATATAAAGAACGTCAAAAACGGAGCTCGTATGTGAAAGATATGAAAATTTGAAGTTTATGGCACAAAATACGAGGCTGGACCGGAGAAGTGCACCCAGCGTACTACGAAGACACGTATCAGCCACCAAGCACCTTCGCATGGCGACGCATATCCTAACTCAGCCACGTCTGAGGCCCGGGTTCCAAACCATTGCCACGTTTTGTACGCCTTTGCATACCGAAGTACGCTCAACGTAGAAAACCGTCATGTAGTATGCCCAGCGTCCCAGAGATTTATGACCAGTGTAATGCGAACTCTTGGTCCCCTATAAGTAGCAAACAAAGGCATTCGAATTTTGGTTACAAATTCTCACATCTTTCACTCTATACTCTCCTTTTAGCCTACTTTTAACCCCTCGAAGTCCTAGTATCATCCCTGACACCCAAAGCAAGTCCCAACGCCCCAAAATTTCCAAAAAAAATAATATTTTCAAGTCGAAACTCTGCCTGCGCAAGGATGGTTTTCAACTAAAATCCCCGCTTTTCATCGAAGAAAGTTAATTATGGAAACAAAGTGCTGCCCAAATTATTACTCTAACCCGCGGTTATTTCACGGTGAGTTCAATATATAGGAATAATTGTATGTTATGTTTTATATATGTTATGTGCTTTTTCCATGTTATTTTCCTGTGTTATTATTTCGTGCTATTTTGATAGCAAAGATGTACCTTTAAACCATGTGATCAGTGAAAGGACTTAGATTCATAGTGGTATTGTATATAGCCTCTGGCCGTGTAGAACATGTCTCGTAAGAGAATGACTTCTTCCTCTATGGCATTGGCAGAAGGTTAGATAGGCTAAATGCCTGAAATCCACCAAAATGTTTAATCAGAAATTGTATGTCTTGTGTGCCATTTGGGCCGAAGCTTTATTGATGTATATCAAGTATTGAAATTGTTATGTCTCATTGATTGTACATGTTTGAATCAAATGATTGATGGACATATGGAAAGCTTGTCAAATGATTCGCATATGCCTTTGTTGTTCCTTGTTCCTCTTTTCTTCTGCCATATTGATGTATATATATGGAATAACATTATATTATATCTATTATTGAACTCACTAAGCGTCACCGCTTACCCCTCTCAGTGTTTAACAATTAGAGGTGATAAGCATCCAGTATAGTCATATACTGTTAGAAGATTTTGAATAGATAATAACATTACTTTTGTAATTAGTGTTCATGTATGTATAAAACTATATTATATCCTGGGTAATTATGTAATAAATATAATACTTTGTAATAGTCTTAATAGTCGGTTTGTATCCAGTCTTTTGTAATAAGACCATATATTTATAAAATATGTTTATGAATATGCATGTAGCATGTTTGGAATAATACTGTAAAGTTTAGAAAGAGGTTCTTTCAGAGTACGATTGAGTTATACCCAGAGAATAGAACTTTAATATATGTCATTGATCTGGGAGCAAGGATTAAACATAGTCATTGTCCCTAGTCCGAGAGTATGGATTGGACATGGTCAAATTTCATTAATCTGGGAGTATGTATTAAGAAATAGTCAGCTGTCCTTAGTCCGAGAGTATGGATATGACATAGTTATTCATCATTAATCTGGGAGTATGGATTTAGACATAGACACTTGTCCCTAATCCGAGAGTATGGAACGGGCACAATTATTGATCTGAGAACATGGATTAGATCCAGGAGTAAGAGGTAAAATTTAAGGTCCAAGAGTATGGATAGTCTCGTTGTGAGGAATGACGTCGGGGTAGGTAAGAGTTGATTATATATATGGGGAAATTGTATATAATGTGAGTTCTAAATTATATATATGTTATAACATTATGGGATTGAAATCCCTATGTACTCACCAGGTTTCTTAACCTGACCCACTCAAACTTATTTGTATCTCTGGTGTCGATATGAAGCTATTTTATACTGAGAGATTAAGGAGATATAAATCATTAGTGATAATGAATGTAAGTTCTATTATGCTTATGTTTTTGTATTACCGATGACATCCAAACTGTTTTAAAATTAATAAAAATACATTTCTTCGAAAATGCTTTGATAACGTATTTATCATGTTTTTCTGTGAACAAATTCCGCATCATTTTTATTAAAAGAGGTACCCTGATTTTTATAAAGCATAAAAAAAAAATTGGTCTTTTCTGGATGTGAAAATGAGGATGTCACAAATATAAGTATATGTGTATTCATATATGAATATACCACCTCCGTTCGCTACCAACCACCTTCTCCGAATATTAGCTCTACCTGCCACGTAAACAGTAACCAATCATTAGATACAACTCAAAATACCTCAACACCTCCCTTCAGGTCAAACCTGGTCAAATACAAAAGTCAATGTCAAGGTCAACAGTCCATGTTGACCTAACACACTGTGTTCACTTGTAAATACATTGTGTTTCGCCATCATCCAAATAGTCGGGAAACCCCTCGCCAACACATCGTGTTGGCTTTCAAACAGGCCGTGTTTGCTTGAGTTCCAACAACTTAATACATTAAGCTACTTTCTTTGACTCCAGGAGCTCTAAAGCTTAGATCTAGACCAAAATGAGATTTAGAAGGGTAAAATTTCTAACTTTATCCATTGGGACTACGAAAAGGGTCCAAAACCCAAACCATAAAGCTTGATAATGCAAGAGCTTAACCAACAAGCACTATATCCTTAAAGTCCTTGGTCCATCCTTTCCAAAATTGGTTCAAGAACCAAAACCATCCCAAAGGTTGGTGCTTTATAGACATAACATGTCCAATGCATGTCTTGAACCCGAATTAGGTCAAAATGGGGATTCATGACCTAATCTATATGCATTACATCAAAACTTGATTATAATTCGGATCATAAACACTACTAACTCCTCTTGAACTGGAGATTCATAAAGTTGCCAACTTTATGAGGTCTAACCATTACATCATTGAAGAATAAGAAGCTAAAGGAACAAAACTCAAGAGCTTACAAATTGGAAGGATAAAAATTAAGTCGTGGACACTTACAAAAGTCCAGAAGAGTGCCAAACTAAAAAAATGAGGGCTTGCTTGCTGGATCCTTGCCTTCTTTAGCTTCAAAAACACCAAACTAGCTCAAAATGGGAAGGAAAGATGATTAGGGTTTGTTTGAAGCCTTGAGGGGCTGAGGATGAACAAACCCTAGCCATGTTATTCCTTTAAATAGGGGGTAAAACCTAGAAGATTAGGATTTTCATTCCAGCAATTAACACGTTGTATTCGGTGAGGCAATACGCCATGTTGACCTTAATGAAAGTCACTCTTCTTCATATCTAAACATGTCGTGTTGGCTCTTCCAACACGTCGTGTTGGCTCTTCCAACATGTCGTTTCCAATCCTAAAAAGGGGATTTATTTCTAACAATTATTGCTTAAGATTTTGGGTGTTACAGGTTAAGAAAAGGTACAAACGTAAGTAAGGAAAGAATAGTAGATATACTAAGTTAAATTAGGGTTTTTATGCTAAGAGTGTTAAATGGTGGCATATATCACGATGGAATCTTGATGGTTGAACGTAAAGATGATTTATTGCTAAAATGAGCATGATGGAGAAGGATATGGAAACTTGGAGGATAAGTAAGATGATATGGCATTATATCAATGGAAGGGAAAAGGGGTTGAAAAAATGGAATGATGTGGCTACTTCTAATTGGTAGTAAGGGAATAATATTTGTGGAAAAGTTAAAAGGGTGATGTGATAAAGGTGGGAAAAACAAGGAAGGGACGTGTGGAATTCCAGACCATATGATGGGCTCAATTGAGCATTTGGTTTGCTTAAGGAGGATGGTCCAAAGATGAGCAACTTGTGTATAATGGGTTGCTCGTTAGGAGTGTCTATTAAAAGAAGTAGTGATTGTTGGAAGCAGAGTCTAACAGGCATCTTATCTAGAGTGAGCTGGTCATTTCATCCGGGATAATTGAGCGTTTGGTACAAAGTCAACAACATCTAGTCGAAAACCTGGAACATTTGGTCTGAAAGCAACTAGTTGTGTTAGTAACGTGGAGCGTACGATCCATAGTGATTTGGTTTCTTGGAAAATTTGAATGTCTAGTGCGTAAATACTAGCTTACTGTTGGAAATAAGTGTCTAATATCATAACCAATTGGTATAACTTTGGGAACAGTAACAAAGTCCTTTATTGGTTGCACTTAAGAGCTAAAATAGCTAAAAAGGATTAAAAAGAGTGAGATAACTAGTTTGTTAATTTATTACAAGTTAGTAACTTAGTTAGAAACTAGTTTGAATTAATTTGGAATTAATTAGTATTAATCATGATTTATATAAAGGTACATGGAGTGGATGTTAATTGTTCTATAGTTGAGCAAAAGGAATGTAAAACCATAAATTTTCAAACAAATTTTTCGTTTTAATTTCACATAAATCTCAAAACACATTTCACAAAAATCTCATTTATTTAATTTACAAAACATAACTCCAAAATTAATAATCTAGGATCCTTAAAATATAACTCTTTCTCTGGTGTGTATAATCAAGGCGGCGCCTTCCCACGATCCTGAAAAGAACCAGAAACACATATCACATAACACTGTAAGCACGAACTTTAGTGAGTTCCCCAAAATACTGATGGGTTTTGGACATAAGACATCCTATGTGCTCATACAAACCCTAAAGCTTGGATCTAGGTTTCTCTACTGTACATGCAAGTTATCCAAGACTATAAACCCTAATTCTAGCATACATATAATCATATTAACATGAGAATAAGTTTATAGTGTTACCTTGATTGTTATGCAGCAATAACAATCCCAAATCTCCTTGTATTGACTTTGGAAGGCTTAGAGTCACAAGTGTCACTCCTCTAATGGTTCACAAACACCATAAGCAAGAGGATGAATAGGAGAGAGGATGGAGGCTACCAAAAAACGTGTAGAAACCCTAATAAGAAGCTTAGCCACGTTTTTGAGCCTTGAGGGGTCTTTATATAGTTAGGCTATTAGGGATATCTAACAAGGAAACCCTAATTTGGATGCTTAAGCCCTAAGCAACACATATACTCCTTTTAATCAAGCCCTTGGACGATTTCCTTATGGGCTTCCCCATAGAATTCGTCCACCCCTTGATTCAAGGCAATCCATGGCCCAAGTTGCAATTATCTTATAATTACAATTCCAGTCCCTTAAGTTTAATTAATCTCTTTTAGTCACAAAACTAATTACCAACTAATATTAATTAAACAATATGATTTCTCCTTTAATATATTATTCTCATAATATATTAATAAATCATATTTAATCCTTTCTCTCCATAATTCATCCAATCAAGTTGCTTTGGTGAAGGCAACCCAAAAGGACCATGCACCATCAGGTCAAGTACATACCAAAATAGTTATGGACTTAGACACTAATCCAACAGTCTCCCACTTGGATAAGTCTAATAACTATTTTGCGTATGACTTCAGATCCTGATCTGCAATCGTAGCTTTCCAAAGCCGCTGTCAACTCTGATCACATCATATACGCGTGTCCTTAGATAAGGGATCATATATTCCTCCATTCTAGATATCGTATGAGATATGATTTCAAATCATTCTCTTTGTACTACTTCTCGATTTCTGATTTATGAAGACTGACTAATTGAACAAATCAAATTAGCCCTAGCCCGGCCGAGCATTTACGTTTGTCATCACTAAACCATCGAGGGGCCCAAAGATATCGCTTTTATCCTACCTTGGATAAAAGGAACGGATAAACTTTGATACAATGCTTGCTAGCACTCACTAACCAAATCACACACAAAAATATGTTTTATAACACCAAGTTACTAGTGTGTTTACATATTATCAATGTGCAACCGATTAGCAAGATACAACTCACACATCTCGGTTTCAAGAATATAAGATGTTATCGTCTCACCAATCACTCATGATACAATTCATGGAGTGATCCAAGCGAGCGTGGGTTTAATCCAATGCTCAAATTCATATTCATTAGCACTCATGAATGTTGCAGCAAACATTTGCTTATGTCTAATACTCTTTTAGACAATCCACACACCAATTCACGACAGTCTTCATTCATATCTACTTCCAATATATGAACGACTGTGGCCCGTTTGAATAATTCGATTATTCTTAATAAACTCAATTATTATGGAAGTCAAAACATGCACAGTGAAACACAAGAACAATACTAATGCCATATGGCCTCAACCCTTTGAGCATAAATAAAACACCTTTTATTTATCACCATATTGATTACTCATTATTTGTCATTTCGGGTACCCAACTTCTTACTTGAGTTATTACACTTGTCCCATGCTCCTAGCATGCACACAATGTTTACCTATGGTTCTTACTTTGTGAAATAGATCACATTGAACACATTTCCAATCATTCACATTTCACAACTCCAAATCCATTTTTCATAAGTTTAAGAATATCAAATTCTTGCCACTTATAGAATATGCTAGATTCTAACATCCTATGCAATGATTCTTTCGTAATGTCACTGCACCAAAGTCACAAACACTATTGCCAATGATATTACAAAGTCCTCTAACGGAGATTGTTACAAGACAATTCCTTAGATATGATGTCTCTCACTCAAAGTGCATTCCTTTGAACATCCTTTTGCATAAAAGTTTCTAATCTAGTCATAGATTTTCAATATTCAATTCCTAATATGGACACACTTCCATATTTTCCATATGACAACTCATTCTTAATAGAATCTTATCTATTCATAATAATGTCAATATGGTCCATCCAATACCATGCTTCTAACTACTCACAAGCAACCAATCCTCGTCAAACTTTGGATTGTCCTTTGATAGTTGTTTAATTATTTTAGTCAAAACCTATTCTAGTCCTTTTTCCCTCTAAATGCGCTAGACATTTGGAAAAAATTTAGAATGGTCAAATATTAAAACACTTGCAATCGATCCTTTACCCAAAGCGTATGGGACACGATGCATAATGTTTTATTTGACTAAATTTATTAACATTTCTTAACCTAAGCCTTTAGATTTTAAATGAAGCATAATATTCTCTCCCTTAATTATAGCAAAACAACTTTACAACCGTTACGACTTTGCAAGGCATAACTCTTGTTTTTCTATAATTAATATTGCCAACTTGCAATACTTTCCATAATAATCATACAATCATAACTTTTATGCTCCCACTATCATGATGATTACTATAAAACATAACAATTATGCTCCCACTAACTTCGACATGTATTCATAAACATCTTAACTTTCAGAAAACAATACCTATTGAATTTCTTAAGTACATGTTTCTAATACTTAATGCTTTGATAATCTTTTATCAAGGACTCTTAAGCTTATACACCTTTGTTTTAGATAGTTCATATGCGTGTCTAAACTATTAAGACTAATTGCCAAACCTCACAATTCAAATTATGGAAAGGGATACCGTAACCATGATCGAATTTGAGAATGCAATTTTACAATCACTATCTTCTTAAAATCTTTCTTAGTGAAAGCATTTCCTCACAATCATTTTCATGAAGGAGGAAATCTTATGACATTCAGATTTAAACGGTGTATTTGTTCCTATCCATGTGAATTTGTCAAAACCAAAGTTTACGACAAATTCAAATTCATATGGATCGAACTTTCTTAATCATGATTTCTTGCCTTATGGTAGCACAGCTGCCCACCACGTCTTCAAAGAAGTTAAGCAGCTCACCCTTTCCTATCAATATACCTTTCATTGATTAAGGTGCTTTGCCTTTTACGCGTTCAAAATGAGAACTCATAGGACTCACATGCATAATTAACTCAACTGGAACAGCACAGAATCAAAATATTGTCAACGCGATAGGTTGTAAACCTCAACTCGTGTGCTAGTGATGATCGATAAGGTTTATTTGATTTGTTCTTGAAACCTTTCCAGACCATTAAGACTCCCACTGACTCCTTAACATATAAGATTCTCTTGTCAATAACCATTTCTTGACAAACAAATATTCAAGAGTTAGTGTAGTTTTTATCTAAACACTTCATAAATTGGTCCTAGTCGATCTTTGTCTTATTCAAGACATTACAACTTTCCACATTTGATGAATGTTATAAACCTTTAATACTTTTCACTCGTTGTCACAATCTTAACTTTAAGACTTGTTGTCACAACCTTTAATACCTTAAATACCTTTAATACTTCTTGATTTAACCATTTCTTCAATCCTTGATTCCTCTTCTTAAACATACAATTATACTAAGACTCACATAGAGGATCAATTGAGATATGGTTCTTAATCATTAAGATCTATCATAAAGCATAAAACCTACTCTCCCTTCTTCTTAGAATGGAGAAACTTTTATTTTTCTGCCTACTTGATTCTTCTTATTCGTTCTACTATTGATCTAAACCCTTTAATCAATTCAGAATTACACTTAATCCTGTAAGTATAATCATATTTACTAAACCTTTAGTAAATCATGACGAATATCTTTGTTACTCTTATGGTCAACTTGATCAACACACAACTTTGTGTACTTGATCTCCTAGTCCTTCACTTGACACTTTGTCAACGAATTTGTCTAATTTCCAAATATGAAATTTCTCATTCATCATGCAACCAAGTTGCGTGATTCCAAATTTCAGTCCAATTGAAATTTGGGCGATGAGAAACTCTCCCTATTTGGTAAATTCTCGACATTTTCATAAATAACATAACCAATAATCATATCCATTCGTTGTAGAAATATGCAAACATCAATTTTCATAACGATTTCATTGCAAGGAAGTAAACAAATAAATAAATAAGTCAAACAAAATTTATTTTATTTATAAAAGCAGCGGAAAAACATTTGTCCTTACAATGCAAAATCTATTGAAAACTATGTAAAAGGAAAATTTCTAACAACTCTATCATAACTATCTAAGCTCAAAATCCAATCTTGAAGTCCATGCGATCGAGATCCATCTCTTGTGATTAGAATCTTGCTCTCTTATCAAGCTTCCTTTCTTTTCACCGATCCTGCAAAACATTCAAATGCAATCTTATCATATCATGTATTAAGAATCAATGAATAGGAACTTAACGGAGTTAGATAGTGGATTTTACCTGAAGCGTAGTCATACTTTTGACTCTCCCATCTCTTAGATCTCTTAGGTAAATAGGGCAACTTCGTCTCCAATGCCCCTTCTCTTGGCAATAAAAGCAAATTGACTCTTTTGGAACAACACATGGAACTACTTCATACATCGCCTTTCTCTTATGATCAAACTTTTCGATCATTGCATGTCTTTCAATGCCATTGTTTATATCCATAGAGTTCTTGAAGGCAGATTCACCAATCAACTTTGCTTTTCTTTTGCACCAAACCATTGCTGATTCAGTAGCAATAAGCATATAGGTGAGATCAATAAGGGTCACGTCGTGGTTCATCATATAGTACTCTCTTACGAGCTCACTATACGAGTTAGGAAGTGACTGAAGAACCCAATCAACAGCCATCTCTTCACCAACAACGGATCCCATCATTCTTAACCTATCAATGTGTGACTTCATACCTAAGACGTGTGCACACACCGACTTTCCTTCTTTATGTTTACTTGCCAAAAGGGCTTGAGTGATATTGAACCTTTCAATTCTTCGATCTTGTGGGTTAGGGAGAACAATTGGAGGAGGTGGAGGAAATGAAGCATGATTTCTTGTTCCTCGATCAATTCGTGGAAAATCATCTTCATGTGGAATGCTTGTTCCACGGGATTCGGGAAGACCATAGTTGTCGAACTTTGACATCTACAAAACGGGAGAAAAACGAATTCAAGTTAGTTGATTAATTGAGTCCTTGGTAAATCAACCAAATGAAATTCCAAGGCTAGGACCCAACACAATACGCTACAACCTAGAAAAGGGATGCCGTAATCTAGTTGCAGAATATTTGAAGGTAAGTGAATGACGATTCACTAATTTCCACCATGAAAAACGAAAAAATAAATTTAAGTTTTAAATCTTCGAAAACTCCTAGATACTTTGAGATTCATTGTGTTGGGTTTTGAGCAATCTAACACTTTCTAAGTGTGCATGCAACCCTAATAAACCTTGGATCTATGTTTGTCTAAATACATGCAAAATAATAATTTTCCAAGGTTTATAACCTATCTAACATGGCATGGGGAACATTTCAACATAAAAGAGTTAGAAGAGATTACATACCTTTTGGTGAGTTTGGTTCTAAGGAGTTTGAGGGCCAAGCACCAATAGTGTGAATGCCTCAAATGGAATCACAAACACCACAAACTCTTGGAAAACTTTGAGAGAGTATACACCTTGTATAAAATCGGCCACACACATGCACACACACACTAGTTCACTAGTTTTCTCTTAGGCTCCATTTCATGCTCCATAAGCATGCTTATATAGTGTGCATGGTTAGGGTGAAACCCTAATAACCCATGTCTTTTCCTTTTCCAAGGATCCATGGGTTAAAAGCTCCATGGATCATCCATGGACTTCCACATAAGCCTAGCCCATTAACAAATGAGTATTAGCCCACACTATATAAAACAAATAGCCCATAATTTAATTAGTATTCCTTTTAATCTCTAAATTAATTCATAATTAATTTAAGACTAAAACTAATTAAATAACGTAACTTCATATTAATATATTATAACTCATAATATATTAATAAACATATGTGTATAACTCTCATAAAATTATCCATAATAGTTTGGATGAGATGCAACCCAAATGGACCATGCCGGTCGGGTCAAGTATATACCAAATAAGTTATGGACTTAGACACCTTATCCAACAGACTCCCACTTGGATAAGTCTAATAACTATATTTTCCTATAACTTCAGGAACCAACCAACAATCGTAGCTCTCGAAAACTCTCTCGAACAATGAAGACTCTGTTGAACTATGAAGCGCCATTTTAGATAAGTGATCACATAATCCTCTGTTCTCATGATATCAGCCGGACAAACACATGGAACTATGTCTTGCTTATTTTCTAGCAGTTGTTTCTCGATTTTCCGATTTGTTTGACGAAGAACTTCATGAACACATCGGTTTAGTTCTGACCAGGCCTGGTACATGGGTCAACACAAAATCATCGAGGGGCCTAGATATCGCTTCTATTTCTAGAAGGAACAGATAAACTTCGACTGATATGCTTGTTCTACTACTTATTGAATTGTACACAAAGGCATGTTTTATAACATCAAGTTACTGATGCGTTTACGTGCAATCAATGCACAACCAACTCATAGGTAACAACTCATATCTCTAGGTTTAAAGATTTATATGATGTTATCGTCTCACGATCACTCGAGATAAATTCCATGAAGTGATACAAGTGAGCGTGGGTTTATACCAATACTCATAACTTATGAGTACTCATGAATGTTGCAGCAACCATTGCCATGTCTAAACACCTTTAAGGCATCTACAAACCCAATTCATGACAATCTTGATTCATACCTACTTCCGACATATGATCGATTGTGGAGGTTTGAATAAATTAATTATTCTGGAAGTCAAAACATGCAAAACTGAAACAATAGTAAATAATTGACAATGATAGTAACACTTTACTCATAAATAAATCACAAATTTTATTCATCATCAAACGTCGATTACATTTTACAAGTTTCAGGAAAACTATCTAATCTGTAAAACTAATATCGTCCCTCAGCCCGATGCGTCTCGCATGCTGAAAATGCTTAACCCTCGTCAGTCCCTTCGTAAGGGGATCTGCAGGATTCTCATCCGACGATATCCTCCTTGTCACAAGGAGTCCTTCTTCAATCTTGTGTCTTATGAAGTGATATTTTCTGTCAATGTGTCGGGATCTGCCATGATCTCTTGGTTCCTTGGCTAAGGTAACCGCACTATTGTTGTCACAGAAAATCTCTATAGGTTCCTTAATAGCTGGTACAACTCCAAGGTCTCCGATGAAGTTCTTTAGCCATATCGCCTCCTTCGCTGATTCACTCGCTGCTATATACTCTGATTCACAAGTCGAATTAGCCACCGTCTCCTGCTTGGAACTCTTCCAAGAAATTGCCCCTGCATTTAAGGTAAAGATCCAGCCTGACTGAGAGCGGAAATTATCCCTATCAGTCTGAAAACCAGCATCACTATACCCTAATATTCTCAAGTCATCACTGCCACCAAGGGTAAGGATCCAATCCTTAGTCCTCCGCAGGTACTTGAGAATGTTCTTTACCGCGGTCCAATGAGCCTTGCCAGGGTTCCCCTGATACCTGCTGACCATGCTCAAAGCAAATGCCACATCAGGACGGGTACAAGTCATAGCATACATGATCGAGCCAACTGCGGAAGCATATGGTAATTGGCTCATCTCAGCTATCTCTGCCTCTGTACTCGGACTCTGAGTCTTACTCAGTTTGGTATTGCTTTGGATCGGTAAATCTCCTTTCTTGGAATTCTCCATGTTGAACCTTTTCAACACCTTATCCAAGTAGATACTTTGACTAAGTCCAATTAGTCTTCTACTCCTTTCTCTTAATATCCTTATCCCTAGGATATAGGTATCCTCCCCTAGGTCCTTCATAGCAAAGCACTTCCCAAGCCAGGACTTAACCTCCTGCAAGGTTGGGATGTCATTTCCTATGAGTAGTATGTCATCCACATACAGTACCAAGAAGCTAACTATACTCCCACTAGCTCTGACATACACGCAAGACTCATCTTCACTTCTCAAGAAGCCAAACTCTTTTACCTTCTCATCAAAACAAAGATTCCAGCTACGAGATGCTTGTTTTAATCCATAAATGGATTTCTCAAGCTTGCATACTCTATTAGGGTACTCTGCATTGACAAAACCCTCTGGCTGATTCATGTACACATCCTCAGCCAACTTTCCATTAAGGAAAGCGGTTTTGACATCCATTTGCCATATTTCATAATCATGAAATGCTGCAATGGCTAACATAACCCTAATAGACTTAATCTTTGCTACCGGCGAAAAGGTTTCATCATAATCAACACCTTGAGTTTGAGTAAAACCCTTCGCAACCAGTCGAGCCTTATAAGTATGCACTTTTCCTTCCATGTTTGTCTTCTTTTTGAAGATCCATTTGCACCCGACTGTTTTACGGCCTGGTACATTGTCAACCAAGTTCCAAACTTGATTGTCATACATGGACTGTATCTCGCTGTCCATAGCCTCCTTCCATTTAGCAGACTCCGGGCCTGCCATGGCTTCCTTAACACTGCTAGGTTCATCCAAATTTACTAGTGTACTATCACTAATAAACGTATCACCTTCCGTAGTAATATGAAAACCATAATAAAACGAAGGTGTGTTCCTAACCCGTGTGGAACGCCTCGGAGGTACAAACTCGTCAGCTGGATCAACAGGAGTTTCCTCCTCAGGTTGATTGCTAGTGTCTGAGGTTCCTTCACCAATTGATTCTTGAATTTCTTCAAGATCAATCTGCTTCCCACTGTCTCCCTGGCTTATAAATTCTTTCTCGCGAAAGATCCCTCTTCGTGCTACAAAGACCACATTCTCACTGGGTCTGTAGAAGAGGTAACCGAAGGATTTCTGTGGGTAGCCGATGAAAATACACCTTTCACTTCGGGGTTCAAGCTTATCATGAGTTTCGCGCCTCACGAAGACTTTGCAACCCCAAATTTTGATGTGGTCCAAATTGGGAACCTTCCCAGTCCACATCTCATGAGGTGTTTTGGTAACCTTCTTTGTAGGGACTAGATTAAGGATATGGGTGGCAGTCTCTAAGGCATACCCCCAAAAAGAGATTGGTAACGAAACTCGACTCATCATAGAGCGAACCATATCCAACAAGGTTCGATTACGCCTCTCAGCTACACCATTCAACTGTGGTGTCCTGGGAGGAGTCAATTGTGAGACAATCCCACACTCCTTAAGGTAGTCAAGGAACTCGGTACTAAGATACTTACCACCTCGATCGGATCGAAGCATCTTAATGTTCCTGCCCAATTGATTTTCTACTTCCTGCTTGAATTCCTTAAACCTTTCAAAGGTTTCAGACTTATTTTTGATTAAGTAGACATACCCATATCTACTAAAATCATCAATAAAAGTCACATAATACCGATTAGCATCCCTTGTGGCGGTTTTGAATGGCCCACATACATCAGTATGTATTAGGTCCAACAAACCTTCACCCCTCTCACAAGTTCCAGTGAAGGGTGATTTTGTTATTTTTCCAAGTAGACAAGATTCACAACTATCATCTGATTTGAGGTCAAATGATTCCAAGACTCCACTCTTTTGGAGTTGGCCTATGCGTTTCTTGTTTACATGTCCAAGACGACAATGCCACAATGATTCTTTATCTAGGCTAGTAGAAGAATCAATATACAACACATTATTTCCTAAGTTGTCTACAATTGACACAGTTTCATACACACCATCACAAGGTAATGCTTTAAAATAAAACACATTATTAAAGAAAGCATTAATACCACCACATTCATTATCAAAAGAAAAGGTAAAACCTTGTTTGTACAAAGCATGAAAAGAAATAATATTCCTCGCCATTTCAGACGAGTACACACATTTATTCAAATCTAATTTTAACCCATTATTAAGCAACAAAGTATAAACTCCAATCTTGGAAACAGGTGAAGCCTTCCTATTCCCCATGATTAAGTTTATCTTCCCGTGCTCCACATCCTCACTTCTTCTTAGGCCCTGCAAATCAGAACATATGTGAATACCACATCCTGTATCAAGCACCCAAGAGTTAGAATATGTTGAGTAATTAGACAATATAGTGTAAATACCTGCATAGGTGGGTTTCACTTTCCCATCCTTTAGATCCTGCAAGTACTTAGGGCAGTTTCGCTTCCAGTGTGCCTTTTTATGGCAATAAAAGCATTCAGCATCCTTGGGAATGGCAGAAGGAGTGACAGAACTGTTCTTAGTCTTTGATGAGGAGCCTTCAAGAGACTTTCCCTTGGTACCCTTCGAAGGGTGCTTCCTCTTTTTCCCTTTGCCTTGCCCAATAGCTAAAACAGGGGTAGAAGTTGGAGTAGGAGTAGTAGAGGTAACAACCGCTTTACCCTTAAGACCGGTTTCAGCGGTCTTCAAGAGTCCTTGAAGCTTGCTGAGGGTAACTTCCTCCTTGTTCATATGATATGTCATTCGAAAATGATCATAACAAGAAGGCAAGGAGTGCAAAATGATGTCAATTGCCAACTCCTCGGGGATGTTAACATTCAGCTTCACCAAACGGTCCACATACCTTTGCATCTTTTGCATGTGGCCCGTGACGGATTCACCATCCTTCATGCGGGTAGTTATTATGGAGGAGATTATTTCATACCGCTCCTGACGAGCACTCTGATGGTACCTTTCCATCAGGTCTTGGTGCATCTCAAAAGGGTAGAAATCTTCATACGACTTTTGGAGCTCGGCTGTCATCGTGGCCATCATGATACATGCCACCTTAGTAGCATCTCTCTCATGAGTCCTGAATTCAGCGATCTCCTCAGGAGTAGCAGTAGACTCATCAAGTTCTTTTAACTCCTTATCGAGGACATATTCCTTGTCCTCGTAACGAGTAACCATCCTGATGTTCCTAATCCAATCCATGAAGTTGGAACCATCAAAGATGACCCTCCCACAAAGATTCATGAGAGAGAAAGAACCAGTTGGGTTAGAGCCTGAAGCATTAGTGTTGGAAGACATCTGAAAGAAGAAAGTAAGTTTAGATTAGATATTTAGGATCCTTAATAAGAAACCCAAATGTAATATTAAGTCTAGGATCCAATCACAATATATTACACTTAGAAGAGGGATGCCGTAATCTAAGTAATAATATATATGAAAGGTAGGTGAATGACGATTCACCAATTTCCACCATGAAAACGAAATGATTTATTAGGTTTAATTGGATTTGAAATTCCTAGATTCTTTTGAGATTCATTGAACTTTTTAATGGCATGTTTCAATCTCGATTGTGCCCTTCAAGTTTTGTGACTGGGATGCCGAGGATCACAAAACAAGGTGTGAATAACCATGCTAATTCACTTGGTACTCTTAATATTATCACCTAATCAATGTGCCGGTTAACCACACACGCTCCATTGATCTATGACAAACATTAAGTCACCCTTCGTGATCCTTACTAGTCCTAGTTAGTGTGCCGGTTAACCACATACGCTCCACCAACGACTTGGTAAGGTACAAAGTGTGAATTCCATGGACTAGCACCATGTTCACATTTTTCCTAAAATAACTAAGATTGGGAACTAAAAGAGTTTAGTTACTTTATAATATTCATTATATTTTTAATGAGGATTTAAAGTCATTGTTCTACCCGTTCGGCTAACGACCCTCCACCGATCAAGCAAGCGGTGGGTGAGAGTATACACCCATTAAGTCGCCATTTTATAGGCAACAACCTTATACCCACCTTATAGACCGGCTTCGTGAATGAGGCCTACTAATGGTAAAACGACTTATTCTTATACATATATATAATAATTAACCATTAATGTTATAAATAGTATAAGGGTTGAATTTTAACTATTAAAACTCTAAGGTTTGGAATTAAAGTTTATTAAAGTGTGTGAAACTTTACAAATTCCAAAACTTGAGGGCAAGTTTTGTAACTTTGCAAAACTCTTCATTTCATAACTTATGAATTAAAGGTTCATAAAAATGAAGACTCTTCATTTTCATGTAACTTATGTGTTTTAAGTGTGTGTTAAATGAAAGTGACCTTTGGTAATCCATAACTTGAGGACAAATTATGGACTCCATTAAAACACATAAATGATAAAGAATTAATCCTAAACAATTCAGCAAATAATTCCTATCATTTTCTAAATTCATAAGAACATGAACATGATCATCAAAAATTCAAGAATTATACGAACACATAAAATCATGGAATTTTGATATATGCTATTGCAAATGGATTAGAACAACCATTACACCAACTAAAATAAGTTTTATAACACCAAAACAGTTTAGGGTAATGTTTCTAGTCCATTTCCAGCAGCAAAAGTCGAGAATCTGCACTCTTTCGATCCTACTCGTCGAGTGCATGAACTTACTCGCCGAGTAGGTTGAAGTTTGCCTTGGACTCGTCGAGTCCCCCCAATGGACTCGGCGAGTCCACCATGCTGACAGCAACGATTTCGACTTTTTTTCACTATTTTGCATCAAGTATCAAACAAGCAAGCCTAGGCTCTGATACCACTGTTGGGTTTTGAGCAATCTAACACTTCCTAAGTGTGCATGCAACCCTAATAAACCTTGGATCTATGTTTGTCTAAATACATGCAAAATAATAATTTTCCAAGGTTTATAACCTATCTAACATGGCATGGGGAACATTTCAACATAAAAGAGTTAGAAGAGATACATACCTTTTGGTGAGTTTGATTCTAAGGAGTTTGAGGGCCAAGCACCAATAGTGTGAATGCCTCAAATGGAATCACAAACACCACAAACTCTTGGAAAACTTTGAGAGAGTATACACCTTGTATAAAATCGGCCACACACATGCACACACACACACTAGTTCACTAGTTTTCTCTTAGGCTCCATTTCATGCCCCATAAGCATGCTTATATAGTGTGCATGGTTAGGGTGAAACCCTAATAACCCATGTCTTTTCCTTTTCCAAGGATCCATGGGTTAAAAGCTCCATGGATCATCCATGGACTTCCACATAAGCCTAGCCCATTAACAAATGAGTATTAGCCCACACTATATAAAACAAATAGCCCATAATTTAATTAGTATTCCTTTTAATCTCTAAATTAATTCATAATTAATTTAAGACTAAAACTAATTAAATAACGTAACTTCATATTAATATATTATAACTCATAATATATTAATAAACATATGTGTATAACTCTCATAAAATTATCCATAATATTTTGGATGAGATGCAACCCAAATGGACCATGCCGGTCGGGTCAAGTATATACCAAATAAGTTATGGACTTAGACACCTTATCCAACACATTGAACATTTCAATGGCATGTTTAAATCTCGATATGCCCCTCTTGTTTGTGACTGGGATGCCGAGGATCACAAAGCGGGTGTGAATAACCATGCAAACTTACATGGTTCCCTCACATGTTACAATCACCTATTCGATGTGCCGGTAAACCACACACGCTCCACCGAACTATGACAAACATTGAGTCACCCTTTGCTACCTTTGCTTAGAACCATTTAGTGTGCCGGTAAACCACACACGCTCCACTAACATCTTCGCAAGGGCACAAAGTGTAATTTCATGGAATTGCATCAATTCACTTTGCCTAAGTAACTAAGATTGGGAATTTGAAAAACATTTAGTTACTTTTGTACTTCATTATACTTATAATGGAAGGTTTCGTCCTATTGTACCCGTTCGGCTAACGACCCTCCACTAGTGCGGTGGGTAAGAGTGGATACCCATTCAATCGCCATATTATAGGCAATTTCCTTAAACACCCCTTATAGACCAGCTTCGTGAATAAGGCCTACTAACGGTAAGACTGACTTTTACTTATACATATATATAATGTTAGACTTTTAATGTTATATATAGTATAGGGTGCATTTTACACTTTTAAAATACTATGTGGTTAACTTTAACAATTACACTTTTAATTCAATTAAATGGTTAACCTAAACTTTTATGGATTTACTAAATCTCTTTTAATTATACTCCTTAATTAATTAATAAAACCATAAGGGTGCATTTGAACTTTTCAAAATATTACTAGGGTTTTAGAATTTAACATTCCTAATTAACTTTTAAATTCCAAAACTTGAAGGCAAGTTTTGAAACATTTCAAAACATTAGGGTTTAAAATTTAAATATACATCAAAATTAAACTATTTAATCAAAATTTAAATTCCAAAACTTGAGGGCAATTTTTGAAACCTTTTTCAAACATTAGGGTTTCAACTATTTAAATTTCAAAACAACAAAACTTTTTGGTTCAAATTTAAACTATAAAACCTAAAGGGCAAAATATGAAACTTTTCATAACAACAAGGATCAAATAACAAATAATCTAAATTAACATTTAATTACAAAATTATCTATATTTGATTTATTTAATGATTTCTTGCAAAACAATTTATCAATTTAATCAAAATAATCAATCAATTATCACATAAGGAAACAAATGTTTTATTAATTGATAATTATATTTAATTAGATCAAGAATATAGTCATATATATCATAAAATCGGATTTATATTGATCTAATATGATAAGGTAACTATCCATAAGCAAAAACAGCAAGAAATCCTGGATATACCTCTGTCTAACGCTCGAACTCGCCGAGTTGAGGTCTACTCGCCGAGTACACTGTGGTACTCGCCGAGTTCCTCGGCCAGAAAGCCCAAAAATCGATTTTGCAAACATATCAAGCAACAATACAATAGAAACCAATCATGGCTCTGATACCACTAATGGGTTTTGGACATAAGACATCCTATGTGCTCATACAAACCCTAAAGCTTGGATCTAGGTTTCTCTATTGTACATGCAAGTTATCCAAGACTATAAACCCTAATTCTAGCATACATATAATCATATTAACATGAGAATAAGTTTATAGTGTTACCTTGATTGTTATGCAGCAATAACAATCCCAAATCTCCTTGTATTGACTTTGGAAGGCTTAGAGTCACAAGTGTCACACCTCTAATGGTTCACAAACACCATAAGCAAGAGGATGAAGAGGAGAGAGGATGGAGGCTACCAAAAAACGTGTAGAAACCCTAATAAGAAACTTAGCCACGTTTTTGAGCCTTAAGGGGTCTTTATATAGTTGGGCTATTAGGGTTATCTAACAAGGAAACCCTAATTTGGATGCTTAAGCCCTAAGCAACACATAGACTCCTTTTAATCAAGCCCTTGGACGATTTCCTTATGGGCTTCCCCATAGAATTCATCCACCCCTTGATTCAAGGCAATCCATGGCCCAAATTGCAATTATCTTATAATTACAATTCCAGTCCCTTAAGTTTAATTAATCTCTTTTAGTCACAAAACTAATTACCAACTAATATTAATTAAACAATATGATTTCTCCTTTAATATATTATTCTCATAATATATTAATAAATCATATTTAATCCTTTCTATCCATAATTCATCCTATCAAGTTGCTTTGGTGAAGGCAACCCAAAAGGACCATGCACCATCGGGTCAAGTACATACCAAAATAGTTATGGACTTAGACACTAATCCAACAAATACCACATACAACACATTAGCCACTCGAGGCTATAACTTTGTAAGACCCTCCGGTCAATGTGTCTCAGTGGAACCCTCCAGTCCCACAGCTCGTTGGACCCTCTGGTCCGGTCTGGTTGAGAACCCTCCTGTCTCATAGTACGTTGGACCCTCCAGTCCAGTCTGTGTATGACATAGTATAACATACAACACATATATCACACAGAAAATGCATAACTCAAGCAAGTGTATAAGACTCTCTGGTCACACATAAATTACCACTCTTTGTAAATATAGTGAGAAGACTCACCTCGGATAACGAACAACCCCTATAAACGCTATTGCTACACACCGACCACTAACTCTGTGCGAAACCCACAATTATCTAAATTAGGAACTAAGTCCAAACTCTCACTCATTATGTCTAAAGGTAGTCCACATACCAGCCCATCAATGACCTAAAACTCATTGGGCCCTCCAAGGCCCAATAATAAATGGGCTCTCCTGAGGCCCAACTCTCAAATCTAAATCACAAGCCCAACTCAAGGGCCCAAATCACATATATAATCCTCTGGTACAAGATTCTATTGCAACAAGCCCAAACTCCAGGCCCAACACTCAAAGCCCAAATGAGACTTAGCCCAAAAGTCCACAGTGAGGTTACGCGGGGCGTACCTCCCTTGGTACGCTCAACGTACTCACAATCCAGATTTGGCCATCGGGGATACTGGGGCAGTACGTGGGGCATACATGAATTACGCTCAGCGTACTCCCCAGATTCACACTTTCTACTCCTTTGGTCTTAATCGGTTAAGACATTAACTCAAATCCCATATCTGGACTCCCTAATGGCTCTTATTCCATAAAGTTAGTGACTTTAAGCCTTTGCATGGCTGGAAACAAACACCCAAAACACTCACTCCCTTATCTCAAAGAGCTCATAACACATGCATGTCTTAATTCCAACGACCAAGAGTATATTTTTATGACATCACACCACTAATATACTCAAAAGGGGTTGGTCCTAGTCTCTGGAAATGAAGATCTCATAAAGTCTCCACCTTTTTCGGATAAAACCCTAAAAGTCTCATCTATGATGCACATAACAAAAGAGTGGTAAAGTTTGAAGCTTTATACCTCTATATGAAGCTCCCAAATCAGATTTGCTCAGATCCAAGAGCTTGGACTCCTACTCCTTCTTCTCCTAAACTTTCTCTTCTCTTTAAGAACACATAAACACTCTCCAAGGCTCACAAATGCACTCACATGCTCTAAAATGAGGGTTAGGGAACATTTACGGTTTGATGTCTGAGAATGGTGGCCAAAAATAAGGCCATCATATCATTATATAAGGGACTCACCCTAAATTAGGGTTTTCACTCTTAGCCTAGTACGCCCAATATACCCTCTGGTACGCCCATCGTACTAGGTGGATCTGCTTGAAACTCACACACATGAGTACACTAAGCGTACACATATATACGCCTAGCGTACTCTACTCCCACCTTTTTCAATTAAAGGACTTATCATACCATAACTTTAAACTTCCATTACTTCCTTAATATAACTCCGTTTCCAATGAATCTCAAACCCACGGGAAGGTGACGAGATGCCCTAAGCTTCTATCAACTCGTTGCAACCCCGAGACCTCCTCATGCCCGGTTGCAACCCACGAACCCTAATCACGGATAATATGAAACATGATGTTACAAGGAACATTCTGGAATCCCTAAAGGGAGTGGATGGTTTTGAGAAGCTCTAGAAGCCTTCTCGAATCATTCATGGTATATGTTAAGGAAATGATTTGAATTAAGATTATATTTTATTATTTAATTGATTCAAATCAACTTTGTCTTCAAGTAACCACAACTATATATAGACCTCCCTGGCGTTAAGAAATCTAATCCTAACCTTTTGTAAGGTTGAGCATTCAGTGCTCTCTATCTCTCTCTCTCTCTCTCTCTCTCTTTCTTTCTCTATCTATCTCTCTCTCTCTCTCTATCTCTCTCCCTCTCCCTTTCTATCAAACATACACACTATTTATCTTTCTTTCTTTCTCTCTCTCTCTCTCTCTCTCTCTCTTTCTATTTCTCTCTCTCTCTCTCTCTCTCTCTCTCTCTCTATCACTCCTAAAATTCATAGTGCTTAGACTTTTGGGTGTAAACCTTTAGAGACATTCCTAATTTAGGTGTTAGATCCTTTTAGAAGTAACCAAGACTTTAGATCTTCAAGGGAATCAAAAGAAAATTTGATTTTACTTTAGGTTAGTAATCCTACCTTCTTTTGTGGTATTAATCTAGTTATTCTAATAGTATGTTTCTATAATAGCGAAACCTAGATGTAGGGTGCACTATACTAAGGGTTATTTATAAATCCTTCTGTTGCTTAAACGTTGTGTATAGATGCATAAAGAACTCATCACTTACTTGGTGAGCTGAAGCATCTAGTCGAAAAAAGGGGATATATGGAAAAGAAATAATTACCTAGTGCTTATTATGTGACAACCGTCAAATTCTGGTCAATTCAAAGTCAAATAAAGTCAACAAGTCAAACCGGTCAGCTCAACTAGCCCTTGTGCACTAGGACTTACGTTCAGTATTTACTAAACAACTCGCTATTCTGATAAGAAATCATAAATTGAAAAGTACGTACAACTAGATCTCTTTAACCTAAAAACTGTGGTACGTGGCGGCCCAAACCGATAAAACAATGTTGCATACTCATCGGGAGTGTGTAAGATCCTTAAACAAGGCTTAACAGGGTTCACGAACCATGCATTGCGATGCCGGACACTCACAACTATCCCACATGGAACCTCTCTCAATCGTTTTCACTCTATCTCTCTCTATGTCAAACCTCTCCTAAATCTCTCTAAGTATGCGAAATCTCTCTCAAATATCTCTCTGTATTAGAAATCTCTCCAAGAATGTCAAATCTCTCCCAAATCCCTCTAAGTATGTGAAATCTCTCTCAAATATCCCTTTGTATGAGAAATCTCTCCAAGAATGTCAAATCTCTTCCAAATCTCTCCAAGTATGTGAAATCTCTCTCAAATATCTCTCTGTATGAGAAATCTCTCCAAGAATGTCAAATCTCTCCCAAATCTCTCCAAGTATGTGAAAACTCTCGCAAATATCTCTTTGTATGAGAAATCTCTCCAAGAATGTCAAATCTCTCCCAAATCTCTCCAAGTGTGAGAAATCTCTCCCAAATCTCTCTCAAAAGTTTCCCGTAACTTTTTGGAATCATTCGGGTCATTCCGACCCTTAACCGGGTCAAAAACGGCTTAAAACGGGGCGAAAACGAGAAAAATAGGCTTTAGGAACCGAAACCAAGAAGAAAGGCCTCTCAGGCGAGGACCGAGCCTCTATTGGCTAAAGCAGGCGAGGACCGAGCCTCTGTTGGCTAAAGCACGCGAGGACCGAGCCTCTATTGGCTAAAGCAGGCGAGGACCGAGCCTCTGTTGGCTAAAGCACGAGAGGACCGAGCCTCTGTTGGCTAAAGCACGCGAGGACCGAGCCTCTGATGGCTAATGCACGCGAGGACCGAGCCTCGGTCTCTGTCGCTACTCCGCCTTTCTGTCTCTACCCGCCTCTCGGTCTCTACTCCACCTCTCTGTCTCTTCCCTACTCTCGGTCTCTGCTCCTTCTCTCCTCTCTGTCTCTTCGCGCCCCTCTGTTCTCCTCCCCCCTCTCGGTTCCTTCCCTCTCTCTTCTCCCCTCTCGGTTTCCACCCTCTCTCTCTCGGTTCAGCATCAGAAGACCGAACCTCGGCCAGAATTCGGAAATTTGTCACTTTTAGCCCACTTTTGATATTTTTAACATTTTAAGCCCGTTTTTCGTGATTTTAAAGCGGGATTTTCTCCAGAAATTATATTTTAACATAATAAACTCTAAATATTCATAATTTAAACATATTTTGATGAAATCATTATATAAATAAAAAAAATCAAATGGGTGAATTATTAAAGGTGGAGTGTTGACTTTGTCTTATCCAATGTCACAAGCAACCACCCCACACCCACTCTTTGACTAACCACACCTCCCCACCTTACCTAGGTCACTTCAATGTCCCTCACACTCAATTTACACTCATTCCCACATTTTTAGAGCTGGAACAAACATCCTCTCTCCTCATTTCTCTCATTTGCCCTCATTTCACTAAGTATCAAACACCACTTTTCTCTCAAACTTTTCCCACTCCAATTTCGAGATTCAAGGCTGATTTTCAAGTGTTCTTCCACTCTTAGTAAGTATAATTCATCCTCCTTATGATTATTTCACTTCATTCTACTCAAATCATGAATATCTTACACAAACTCCATCATATTAGCGTTAGAGCTTCGAATCTTCAAGTGATTCTTCAAGTGTTCTTGGGTTGAACACTTCTCTTCTTCAACACTTATCTACTGAAATCACTCAAGGTGAGTTCATACCCCTACATTTTCATGTTTTCTCAAGTTTTCAGGGGGGGAATACAAGTTAAAACACCAAGAACATAACTAAATTTTTCTAACAGCCTTCATCAGAAAAGTTCAACTCCATTCACAGACTGTTTTGGACAACTTAAACATTTTATTTTTCAAAACTGTACAAGGTGCAAATAGTTCAAGTTCTTAGCTTTAAAATGACTACTTGCACATCTCCATACGATTTTTCTACAATTTATAGTGAATTTTACAAAACTGCCTATCATTTCAAACACCAATCCAGACCAGTCTGTGATTATGGACTTTTTCACCCAAATTTGAGGTCATTAAAAATCTTGATAAAAATTATGAGTAAACTAGACACATTTTGCGAACTCTCCGAATTTACGGATCTAGTTTTCGACTTCGTATGATTTTTCTATGATTTTTCTAAAACAGTGCTGAAAGACTAAGAATTAATTAACAGCTTCTAACCATCAAAACACTTTGTAACATGTTGAGCAAAGTGTTAAATCATTGATAACTTCATATTTTACATGTATTTCTTGTCATGATATATTTATATAATAGGAAATTACTTGCTGAATTTATAAGAATCCTCCATCATAATCATTAGTACAAGACAAAACAAGTTAAACACAGCTATAATGTACTATACATTTGACTTCCCTAGAATGGGATTCTTAAACACCACAAAGAATTATACTAAACTATAATAGGTATAGTTAGGGTACATATACATTTCAAACATTTTAATAAACTATAATAGGTATAGTTTATGATCATTTACATAACATACTTGTACAAAAAGGGGGGGTACAAATACAAAGTACCGGGTTTTTATACAAAAGGGGGTACAAATACAAAGTGCCGGGTTTATATACGAAAAAGGGGTACAAATACAAAGTGCCGGTTTTTATATAAAAAGGGGGTATAAATACAAAGTGTCGGGTCTTTATACAAAAAGGGGGTACCGATACAAAGTATCAGGTTCACTTAAGATAGTTATTATGATATTAAAACTATATTGCATCTAGAACTGTTAGACTTCAACTATAATCGCTGAGCGTACATGTTTGAGTCTTATAAGAATTTTGTCTCGATTGGCCTAGAATTAGTGATGCCTGCCTCATCTCCTGTTCCTTGTTTGGTTGTGGACCTATGGCAGACCCACTATATTCAACGTTTTATCTAATTTAAACCTTATATAACTTATATACGTTGGACGATTATAGAGGAACTCTACGGGTCATTCTAGGATTCATTAATGCATCATAAAGGAATATTTCTATTCACACTTAACTAAGAAAATATTGGATTTTCTGCAAATCAAACTATATCGATTTTACAAGGAAAAACGGTTTCTACTTCAAACAAAACTCTTATGAACTCACCAACTTTATTGTTGACACTTTTCAAAACTACTTGTATTCTCAGGAAATCAGTGAAACAGGAAAACTTCATCGCTTTGAGGATGAGACGTTAAACCGTCAACAATTTATTTTTGTCATCATAATGTAATTGTTTTTGAAACATGTAAACATATACTTTGGTGTAACTTTTTCAATTATATTTATGGTGGTTGTATTTACTTCGAGCACTATTATATTCGTTGTTGTGATACTGTACATGAAGTCCTCCACCCCCGGACGTTTCTGCCATTCTTGGTTTGGGGGTGTGACATATTAACACTTGCAAGAAGGAAGCAGTGAGAGGAAAAAAAGGAAGATGTTGATAGGTCAATGAGAGGTAACGTAGAGTTGAACATACACCAGTGATCATGACTCGTGAGGAAGAGTGGAAGACAACTTTAGGAAGACGGCCGAAGCATAAAACCTCGTCTGAAAGATTCCTATGATTTAGGAAGAAAGAGTATTATGGTCCATTAAGTTTTTTCTTTTCAATTGTAATGATTTTAAAATGTAAAAAAATGGATTATTAAATAATAAAAACTACTTAAAAAATATATTTGGACAAATCTAATATTTGAAAATATTAAGAAGGACAAATATGATATTTAGAGTTTAGGACACACAAATACCATATTTAAACGTTTAATAAGAGTTTATATGATATTCTCCATAAAATAAAATTGTTTTGACTGTTGTACCCCTATGCAAGACATAAAAAATATATCAATAGACTTTAATGCCACCTCTTATCCTATCAAGGGGTATTATTGTTATTTTTCATCATTCAGCATAGTTAGTCAGATGTATAATCAAACAACATTGTTTCTAATCCGATCAAAAATCTTTCCCATACAGTAATTTCCGTGACAGAAACTGTCAAACGGGACCTAAGTGTTTGTTTTTTTCCCCTTATTTATCAATCAACAATTTTTTTATTTTTTTTTTTAATTTTAATCAAACCAATAAGTTAAAGCCTCTCATCGATCGATCCATATAGGGGGTGTTTTGATTAGCTTATTAGCTTATTGCTTATAACTTATTTGTAGTGGGAAGAAGCAATAAGCAATAAGCATGGGGAGAGATGTTTATTAAAATTAACTTATTTAGCTTAATAAACTGGATTTTATCCAAACACTCAAAGTTAGCTTATTGTCGGAATAAGCAATAAACATATTTTTTTCCTATCCAAACATCCCTTAGTTGTGAGCTTATTTTTGTTATTTGTCAGTTTGAATGTAAAATCTAATAAAAATAAATATTTTTTTATCCATCAAACCCATTAACTATCTATATCATAATAATGTACAAAGAAAATTACTTTGTTTCTAACAAATATATATCAAATCATTTCCGAACAAATATATTCAAATCACACCAACATTAAAAAGAAAAGATTTAACGATATAAAAACATTCATCCTATTCAAATTTCATATCACCACTTAAGAATTTGGAGCCATCGATAATTGTATCTTCTTTTCATTTTGGAGTTTATAAACTGTAATGCAAATACACACCAAAGATATCATATTTAATGGTCCTCCACCTTGAAGTAGAAAATAGAAATGAAAATCGAAAATTCGCAACAAAGATTTATCAGTTTAGTATGAACATTGAAGAATGAAAACAATGGTTTTTAGGCATTGTCAATTGCAATTGGTGGGTATAACATGTAATTGCTTAACGATAATAATATCAACAATAAACTCATAAATTAAAACTAACAATATAGAAGAAAAAATTATCTAGGAATTAATAAATTAAAAATATATTTTTGATAGATATGTTTTTTACGTATGGTTAGAATGAAAATAATAATTTAATTTTCGTAAACAGGGAAACAAAAGGTTTAAATATACGACTCATTATTTTTTTTCTAAGTTTAAAATAAGAAAAAACATCATAAATGGTCCTTTTAGTATCCCAAAATCTGAAGTTTAATCATCGTGGTTTAAAAACATCATAGATGGTCCCTGTGCTTTCAAAACTTTTGACGATTGGTCCTTATTGCTAACTCCGTTAAGTTATGTCCGTTAACTAAAGGGCATTTTTTTCATTTCACCACCAAATGAACCATTTATGATGATTTCTCTTATTTTATAAAAAAAATGAAATAATATACAATGGGGTCCTCTCTCTCTCTCTCTCTCTCTCTCTCTCTCTCTCTTTGGGAAAAAGAAACCCACTCCCCGATCTTCTTCTTCTTCTTCTTCCTCACCTATATGAATAAAGCAAAATCTAATGTCCTTCTTCTCCGTTTTAATCAATAACTTTGTACAAAGCATTTGGATCTGACAGATAAATACATGATCCCACCCA
Source organism: Lactuca saligna (assembly GCF_052625555.1). Classification (NCBI taxonomy): domain Eukaryota; kingdom Viridiplantae; phylum Streptophyta; class Magnoliopsida; order Asterales; family Asteraceae; genus Lactuca; species Lactuca saligna. Next base: position 301,725,549 of record NC_136420.1, on the reverse strand, counting down.
GTATTCCTCTTCCAATACAACCATCTGTCCAAACCATTCAATAAAACTATGTTGTGTCTCCTCTTCAGTGTACATCTCTGACTGAACTTTGTCGCACAACAATTAGCGTTCGCCACCAAGATCAATGATGAAAAGAATGGCATGTACAACAACTCAGCTTCGACTGGATCCAAAATAAACCCTGGTTACATAAGACCCAGATGAGATGGGAGAAGAAAATATGGAAGAAGATGAAGTGAAAGAAACAATAGAATGATCAGACCATGAAACAAAATTCCAAGAATTTCCAACTAGCAAATCAACAAAAGCTCCAATAATGAACTGATGATTGTTCTTCCCATTCATTCTCAAATGCCATCGCAACAACTTTTCCAAACAAGCCTAATCATTCAAATTATGAGTCTCCACCATCTCCTTCATCGATTTCTTAAAACCCCTGTGAGGATTCTCAGATTCCATCACCATCACCACACTCTCTTTGAGGAATAAAGACGTAATCCCACACTATCGAGCGATCCTTTTTCCGTTTTAGAAAACAGAGGCACCCAAAACTCAGATTCGATAGAAAAAATCCATCTTCGTGACGAAAATGGTTGTAGAATGTTAGAAGTAACAAAGGGAAACATGTTTGATCTTAATATGGTTTGGCAATTTAAAGAATAGAAAAAATTTTAGAATTTAAACTTATTGCCCACCAAGGGTTTGATCTTTTGTCTGAATGAGTTTTCCATGTTGTAACTTATAGTTCTTAGTTATGCTCATTGATTTCAGCAATTTGGATTCACATATTTGTGTTTAAGACATCAATTTGGCATTTAAATTTCTTCAAGTAATCGTTAAAATCCTTAAATCATGAGCTGTTAGGAGAGAGAGAGAGAGAGAGAGAGAGAGAGAGAGGACCCCATTGTATATTATTTCATTTTTTATAAAATAAGAGAAATCATCACAAATGGTCCCTGTGGTGGTGAAATGACGAAAATGTCATTTAGTTAATGGACAGAACTTAATGGAGTTAGAAATAAGGATCAATCGTCAAAAGTTTTGAAAGCACAAAGACCATCTATGACGTTTTTAAACCACGAGGACTAAACTTCAGATTTTGAGATACCACAAGGACCATTTATGATGCTTTTTCTTAAAATAAAGACAAACGGTCAAAAGAATTATATTTTGAGTGGAATGATCAAATTAAACAAGAGATTTCTAATATGAGTCCTAATGACACATATAATAAACATTAATTATAGAAAATATTACCATAATTAAATTTGAAATATATTAATTATAAATAATATTTCTTATAATTAATACATTTTATATTTTTCAATAAGAAATATTCTCTTTAATTAATAAATTTCATATTTAATTATAATGAAATTTTGTTATAATTAATATTTTTATGTGTTAAATTATTAGAAAATCCCCATTAAGGATTTGAAATATCATGTCACATAAAAAATACTATTATGTCCATTTAATAAACGCATGTTTTGTAAGATCCTTTGGATAAAGACAAGTTTTGTGAATATCTAACTGGAGCGTATTTTAAACGGAGGGAGAATTTTAAACGGAGGGAGAATTTCATATATGCTCTTCTTAAACATCAAAATATCATATTTACCCAACTTAATTTCTAAATATCATATTTGCCCTTTATAAAATTTCTAAATATCATATTTACCATTCATAAAATTTTAAAATATCATATATGTCCTTTTTAAACATCATAATATCATATATGCCCTTCTTAAATATCAAAATATCGTATATGCACTTTTTAAACATCAAAATATTAATGATAATATCTAAAATATTCTTCATCTACAACATAATCAACAAAAAAAAACTAAACAATCAAAATATACATTCTATAGAGAGAGTTGAAGATGAATATTTTTGTTTGTCAAGAGGACGACATTCCAACAATTTAGAAGTTCACGTTCCATTATCATAGACGTAAGGATAATATCGTTAAATTTTTTAATTATTATAGTAATTTTAAGTTATAAAAAATGATTATAAAATATTAAAAACATTATAAAAAAGGATTTGGGCAAATATGATATTTTGAAGGTTTATGAAGGATAAATATGATATTAAGAAAATAAGCTGAGCAAATATGATATTTTGAGGTTTAAAAAGGGCATATATGAAATTCTCCCTTAAACGTATAAGTAAATCATCAAATAGTGTTTGAATTATAGTCAAAATAGTTTAAGTTTCCTTTATTTTAGGCATAATTTGTTCTATTATTTAAAGATTTATCGTGTTTTTGAATTGAGTTGCTTGATCTTTCCCTCTTCTACATATTCCACTTATTTTTTCTCTCTTGTTTCGATGCCAAAACTATAGGAAACAAAAACCTTTAGACTTTCGTTTACCTCTTTAAGTTGCAGCCATCAAACGTATTGTTTATATTATATACGTTTGATAAAATTAAACCAACAAATTTTACCCTACTTTTTCCTACAATTGGTGAATCGTAATGACGACAGTAACAAAATTTTTAACTGCTCCCATGTTTTACTTGCTTTTCGCCATCATGAATGAGTGCAAATCTCCGATGATCCAAGCTAATCCCTTATGCGAGCGTGACATGTCGTATATCTGCTTGTCGTTTATCATGTTTTATTTAATCTATCTAGCGGTTTGGTATCTAGTTTGCTCGAACGCAACACCAGCTCTTCGCAGGATTCACTGGCTTATGGCTGCATTGGTCCTTATGAAGGCGTTCACAAACTTGATGCCAATTATTCATGGGAATGTCTTCGTCTTCCTTTCTGTCTTCCTTTCTCTGGTGATGAGTATTAGCCGTTTGTCTTTAATCATCGTGTTGATTAGAAAGTGTAGGCCTTTCGTGAATCCTTTTTTGCATGATGTGGATAGATACGTTTTTACAGTGACAATCCTGCTTCAACTTTTGGGTGAGATAATTAAGATAATCATAGGTGTAACTGGCCCCATTATTGTTAAAGACCAGGATGCTTCGGAAGATATGCTTTTTTGGATATATTCCTGGATTTGCTATGAATTGGCATTTTATGTATATGATAATCTTATTATGCCTAGGGTGAATATTGATGAAAGTACGACTAATGTTAGGTACTTCTATTTAGCAGCTATGGTATATTTGTTGGTTTCACATACGCTAAAAAAACTAAAAAACTTTGCCCATATTGATGAAGAAAATGCTATTTGTTCTCACATGCTGCATTATACTTTGTTGGAGGAAACATGGAGTGCATTGTTCTACCCGTTGATGCTTAAAATGTTCACGGATCACTTTATTCTAGTCGATGAGATGCTGCGCAAAAATTTATGGGATTACAATTGTGATGTCCATGAACATGATGAATAGCAGCAGAGGTGGATACTTGGGATGAGGAGTATGGTCATATTGAAATTTGATGTTAATTTTTTGTTTTTTTTATTAGTTGTCAACTATGGAATTTGATGTTAAAATTGATCATAGCTGGTTCTTTTCCATTTATTTTAAGTTAATTCATGTCTTTGAGTTCTCCTTAGATCTTACACAAAATTGCAAATATTATAGGCACTACTACAAAAAAGGGCATTATCAATTACCAAAACATCGGATTTCCCACAGCTACTACTAATTATTGACAGATTTTGCCATCGCCAATAGTAACAGTTTACTAACGAAATGTGTTTTAACTGATTACCGATAGAACTTGTTTTTAATGGATCATTGAAGGAATACCTTAACGGATTGCCGAAGAAATATGTGTGACGGATTACCAATGCATTTTTTCATTATAAAATATTAAATCATGAAAATCCAACATTTACGTATTTAGATAAAAAAAAAATCTTAAAACATATATCAAATAGATTAGTGTTGTAAAACTCGCCGAGTTGGTCGATTACTCGTTCGAGTACTCGCTACTCGGTCCCCTACGAGGCGAGTTATAGAATCCGAGTACTCCTCGATCAGCACCTTATTGAAGCGAGCATGGTTGTAAACTCGGTCAACTAGGTGATTATATATATATATATATATATATATATATATATATATATATATATATATATATATATATATATATATATATATATATATATATATATATATATATATATAATGATTTTATTTAATACTCATACATGTGATTATTATTACATATATATATCTTAAATTTTGGTAATTATTCACGAAGTGGGACTATTATGTGTTTTTCATTTTTTTTTGTTTTCAGATGTATTTAATTTTGTTATATATTTCAATCAACTTAAGGTTTTAACTTATGATTTTGGCATATATAATTTTCCAAAAATATTTATACATGAATTACCGAATCCGAATACTCCCCGAGTAATCCTGAGTACTCCCAAGTGCTTGCTACTCAGTATTCGAACGAACAGGTACCGAGTAGTGAGTTCTACAACCATGAAATAGATATTTCAAAACCAACATAAATGTAAACAAGTTCATGGATAAACTTTAAATCTATAAATTTTAAATTCATATTCATTACACATTAAATAAGAATAGTAAAAAAAAAATAGAAATATAGTTACCCTTCATTAATCTAATATACAATGAATCCCAAGCGCTTGTGATGCAACATATGTTTTTTTTTTTAATTTATTTTTTTTATTTTGATATAAGGAGAGGCTTAGAAAAGTGATCTTAAAAAAGAAATGCAACATAAGATCAGAAAAAAAAAATCAAAAAGCAAAAAATAACAATATACATTCTATTTTTTTTCCTGTATAATAGCATTGCACTTTTGGAATTCTTTCACTTTCAACTTGTTTCTTACTTAGGCAGTGTACTTTTAAAAGTTTCCTACTATAGCAATGTAGACATCAACATAGGTTGTCTACATGTAACTAACTGTTGACATAGCAAAAGAATCAATTTCTTTTTTTCCCTATTAAAATTGCTCACATAGGGTTTTGCTGGAAATACATTTTCTCTTTCATACTTTGTTTTGTTATAGCATCAAAATTTTATATATAACTACATAGACTTTCTGTCATCTAATCTAATAGGATTATCAGATTTATTACTAAAATGTGCAAAATTCTGTTAACTCATAAAAAAACATTTTACATCCGAAGCATAGTCACAGGTTTACATAAAAAATCTTCATACAAATTTGAACAACAACGAAATAAAACATATTCTAGGTTATTGTGCTTCCGTCTTCTCTTATGGTACAACGGATGCTACAACCAGAATGTAATATTACAAATTCCAGAATAAATTTTCATTTTTAAAATAGAATAAACAACCATTTTTATAATGTTACATTAAAGTCAAACCAATTGTTCATAAACTATAATTCAAAATCAGAGTTATAAGGAAGACAATGCAGAATATCGAATCATAAAGTTGTTGATGTGTGTGTACAACCCTGCCTTCACAATCCAAGGTACAAGAATAATATTTAATCATGAACTGTAAGCACAAAGCTTAGTGATTTCCCTAAAATATCACATACAACACGACATAATAATCAACTATAGGTTATCAGCAACCCTGGGGCTATCAATAATTCTAAGGACTATCAGCAGTCCTAAATATCACACACAACACATCAATATAAATAACTATGGGTTATCAGCAATCTTGGGTCTATCACTAGGTCTATGGGCTAACAACAATCCTATAGGTTATTAGCAACCTTGTGGGTCATAAACAACCCTGCAGACCATGAGCAGTATTGGAGTTATCAGTAACTCAGATATACGTATAACAACAATAATCAAATAAGACATAGCTGCTCTGGCATGCACACATTATGATATAGGTAATACAGTGAAAAGACCCACCTCATAAATAGCAGACTAACACATCGCTCTCTGACAGTAAAGAATGGTAATATAAATCATGTTATCATTAATATATAAGTACCATCTCAGTCTACACCCTACACCTTCAAGTTGAACAAAAGTCAACAGTTAAAATCAATGATCAAAGTCAACACCAGCTGAACTCCACGTCATGGACACCCACATGCCACGACATGGCTGTTACACAACAAAACGGTCATGGTGACACTAGACTCCATGTCGTGGAGAGCAACATGCCACACTGTGGGAACTGGTCCCAACATCTTAATGGGTAAAGGACTTAATCCTTAAACCCAACCTTCCAACTTTTTGTATATATGGTACCTAATAGTTTCATAATGGATAAATTTTCTAACTTTATCCATTAAAATTCTCCAAACAACCAAGAATCTAACCTTTAAGTCTCAAAGAGACCAAAATGCATCTTTCTCACTTAATCCATTAAGTCCAAGTCTCCAACCCTCAGATCTGAATCAGCATGATGTTTAGATGGATAAAGTTTCCCAACTTCCATAATGATGGTACAAAATTTCAAGATCTAAACTTTAATACACCGAAATGACCTAAAGGACCAAGATAACGTTCATAGATTAAAGGGAAGACAAAAGATCATAACTTTTTTTTGTCTATGATGTCTAATAAACATTCCAAACTGATCAAGAGATGTTAGAGTCCACTAAACTCCAAAATCACTCATAAAAAATTGACCAAAAGTTTCAAAAACCACAAATAGCAAGATCTACAGAACTAAACAGATATATATATATATATATATATATATATATATATATATATATATATATATATATATATATATATATATATATATATATATATATATAGATCCGGTAAGAAATTTTTTTTGGTAGGAAGGTAAGAAGTTTTTTTTCTACATATTTTTTTGACGAACAAAATAAATATATAGAAAAAAAACTTCTTACCTTCCTACCAAAAATTTCCTTCTTATTTGATCTTGACTATATATATATATATATATATATATATATATATATATATATATATATATATATATATATATATATATATATATATATATATATATATATATATATATATATATATATATATATTATGAAAACCGTGTTATCCTTCAAAAAAAAAAATACTAATTATACGGTAGTATTCAAATGTACCAAACATGTAGAAGTTTGTAACGATGATAAACAGTGACATAAATTATTTCCTTTGATATTCTTATTATTATTATCATTGATTTTATTAGTACTATTCATCTCTAACTCTCTAACTGTTATCATGTTAATTGTCAATTACTTCTTAGTTTTTTTAATATTATTGTTATGTTTAATTTATTTATTCAGTATTTTATGTATATATTTATATTTTATAATGTTAGACGTGTCATTAGACACATAGTTTATTTGTATTAGTTTCATAAGCACATTTATTTTTAGAGAAAATTACAAATTTAACCAAAAATACTAAGTACTTTGCAAATTTAGAAAAAAAAAACCGAAATTACAAAAATAACCACTGAAATCACAGATGGAAATTACCCATCTGCGATTTTGCCCTTCCATCTGCGAAGGTACAAACGCCTGAAGTACAATTGTGCTTTAGGCACTTGTACCTTCACAGATGGACTAGTCCATCTGCGATTTCAGTGGTTCATCTACGTTCTCACTTTTTTGGAGTATAAAACTTTTTTTTTCTTTATTTTTCACTCTTCAATTTAGAGAAACTTTCTCTAAGCCATTCCCTTACGATTTTGCTCTGATTTCTTAAAAAAAATTGACGATTTCTTCAACAATCCCAAAAATATGGTTAGATTCTAACTCTTTTTATGTTATAATTAACATTTATTTAGCATATGTTTTGATTAATTTATTATTTATTGTATTAGTTATTGTAAAAAATATGAAATTATATTGCATGTGATTGGGTAATTTATTTGTATTTGATAGATTTAATATTATTTATTAGTAACCTTGAAGTTTTAATGCTATTTTGTTTGTGGTTGTATGATTGTACAAGTATAGAATGTATATAATATGCATTGACTTGTTGTACATTTTGTAAAATAATTAAAATATGTTATTTTTTGTAAGTTGAAAGTTGAATAAATTGTTACAATAATGTTTAAAATATGTTTTGTTAGTGATTTAAGTTGAGAAATTGATATAGCATGGTTAGAATAATGTTTACAATATATTTACAATAATTGTTTGTATAGTTGTTGTATAAATTGAAAAATTGTACATATTTGTCGTACAATTTGTCGTATAATTGAAAAAATGGTTACAATAATTTGTCGTATAATTGAAAAATTGTTGTACATTATGTATACAATAATTTTTTTTATACTTGTCGTATAAGTTGAAAATTTATTAGTATTTGCCGTTTAAGTTGAAAAGTTGTTATAATTAGGTTAGAAAAAGTTATTAATTTATTTATTATAGTATGTTATTGCTTTTCAAGGTGATATAGAAATTTTTGATTGAATGTTGGTTTTTGCATTACTTATGTTTATAATTTGAAAGTAGGATTATTTATTGTATTTAATATTTGGATATTTTTAAATGCAATAGTTGTTAACTTTTAAAATATGTTTTTTGTTTTTTGCAGCATGATTCTAATAATGTCAATGTTAAAGTTATTGTCAATTTAAAAGAAACAACGTGTAATATTTGGGAGATATTTGAGGTTTTAGATGGTGCCAGACATGATATTTTTAGAGGAACGATATTTGGGTACTTGTTAGACGTCCCCTTACAAGGGGATGGATTGTTGTTTCACAAGATATTTCTTCATTAGATACGCCCAGACGCTGTGGTATCCCCAAATGGAATAAAATGGTTATATTTTAGAGTCGGAGATACGAAAATAATATATGGCCCGGAAGAGTTTTGTTTGAAAACCAGGTTTAATTTTGGGGAGTACCCTAAAATGATCGACAAAAAGTGTCAGAAAAAAAAGTTACTGATAACAAAAGATGTTTATTGCGTGAACGTCTATTTCCGAACCATACAAATAGTTCGGTGAAAGTCGGTGACCTAAAAAGTTTTATTTTAAATCATTCGTTCTTAGAAGTTGGCGACGCTGATGTAGTTAGGCTATTTTTGATATACATTTCGTGTGACGGATTTTAGGGAAAGGAAGTAAACGATCGGGTGCCTCAAGATTGGTTTATTTTGGCTGAGGATTTGGATGTGTGGACAAGTATTTTTTGTTTACTTTGAAAGTTTCATATTATTAACGTTAATGTTTATTATATATAATATTTTTATTTTAATAGGTTTGCTTGGGATAGCTTTTTATGCGATTTTAATTATGAGGACCTTGAGGATACCTAGAATAAGATTAATAAATATTTTTTCACTATCGAAGCATCGTCAAACATTTAAATACTCCGTCTCAGGATTTACGGCGTCATTTAGGGTATAAAAATGCTTATTATTTAAATACTTTTATTGTTATGTTAGTTATTTTAATTTTTATTACAATAATTGTAAAAATTGTAGATATGAATATATGAGATGCTTCTGGCTATTCGTGTTGGTGGATTTGCATTGAGAAAAAAATAGAGAGATGGCTCCGACGAAACGATGGAGTGACACAAAAAATTGAAATGGGTTGATATAAAAAAGATATTTTCAATGACAAAGGTATATTAAAATTATTTTAAATTTAAAAATTCCTTGTTATACTTATATATGCATTATTAATATGTTAGTTTTTTTAGGAGGGACAACCACCAAGAAAAAAGATGTCATCGAGTGATGAGGAGATGACATGTTATTATATGTCATGGCAAGAGTATATATATGGTGAACGAAAATCAGTTCCATCCCCAGTACGAGACCATTTTAGGAGACAAGACAGATCTTCATCTAGTATGTGGTCTAGTGGTCGCTCTCACGGTAGAGGTGGACGTAGTGGGAAGCCTAAGTTAGAGGAGGTCTTGAAACGATTACATGCATTGGAGCAACATGTGTTTATGAACCGAGAGCCTACTGAGATGTTTGTTGAAGAAGTTGATGGTGAAGATATTTGGAATCACATCAATTTTGAGGATCCTTCAGTATTCCAAACAAATATTGGTCAACCGGTTAGTTACACGTTACATTTTTTTATATAATTTGTTAACATATTTTAAAATTTTTGTTAATATTTTATAGCTGAAAATGTATGTTGCAGAAGATGAATGGATTAATAAAAATAAAACAAATGAAAATGTTTTTGGTGACAATGAAGACAACAAGGTTATAATTTTATATATATATATATATATATATATATATATATATATATATATATATATATATATATATATATATATATATATATTACAGTTACAATTTTAATAATTAAAAATAATTTTAAGGTGTATTTCGTTAATAACTATAATATCTTAATTTAATGTAGGAGTTGGAGGATAGGAATGAAAATGCATGTTGTAGTAGGAAAAAATTTGATGATGATGTATTTTATTCTGATGATGATGATGATAATAAAGACAAAAAGGTTGTTTTACTTACATTTATTTAATTTATTTTTAGTAGATTGAAATATTTTATAATTAGAGATTATTGCTTATTAATTTAGGTGTTGGAGGAAGAGGATGTAATAATTACGGGAAATGTAAATTGTTATGATGATTATGGTTTCGATGGCAAAGAAGATACACCTGTTAGACCGAGGGCTCGAAATCCATCAAAATATATGTGCACACCTTACACCGAGGTATTTGTTGAATTTAAGAGCTTATATCGTAGTAATAGAACTTTAATTTTATGTTAATTATCTAAACGATAGAGATTTTAACATTTGAACAAAAATATTGTTTTAGTTGCACACGACACCGAAGAAAAAAAAGACCAAAAAAGAAGGTTGACATCAAATCAATAAGCCATGTTCCTCCTCCAGCATTTGCAGTTCTTCACGACTTCTCTGTGTTACGCCTGCAACCTTATGTAGCAGGCGGTGAGATTGTGATCCAGAATTATTTATTTGATTCATATAACGTGCAACACCGTTTTTATAATTTGGTGTTAGATAGAGATTTTTGAAGTTCCTTGTTTGGGCATACACACGACGGATGGTTGGACGTAGTAGTAAAATATCTTTTGATTTTATTATTTTATAAGTTATTTGTTTTTTAGTTAATAACAAAAGTATCATAATTTTGTGTAGCATATGACCATTTGGTATAGACTACTTAATGAGAAACGTTTTGATAGCGATCGATATACAATAATGCCTCCAAATTTTTTTGTTTGCCATGTTCTGGAGGATGGGTACGATTGGACGGCATTTATGTTTGGTCTTGCTAGATACCCCGACCACATGTGTAACATCGTAAAAATTAAAACAATTTTTCGCATTTTAAAACACATTTCCAAACACATTCATTAATAAAATCTTATTGTATCATATCATTGTTCACAAAACATTTCCCAAGATCAAATCATAATAAACTTCGCGGATGTGTGTACAGATCATGTCGGCGCCTTCCCGCGATCATCACTGGTACCTGAAACACATAACACATAACACTGTAAGCATAAAGCTTAGTGAGTTCCCCAAAATACCACACATAACACATACTAGCCACTGGAGGCTATAACTCTGTGAGCCTTTGGGCCCTAACTCTGTGGACCCTCTGGTCCTAGCTCTATGAACCTTCCGGTTGTAACTCTGATATACTCATGGCATAAATCACATAGAAATAATGCAGGGCAACACATCACATAAATAGAATACAATAACTCTGTCACATAACTCTAATTACCACTCAAGGTAAAGTATAGTGAGAAATATGGCCTAGTCTCCGCCTAATCACATAAAGTAAAATACTCTCATAAATATAACCCTCGAGACTAGACTCACCCCTCTCTTGACACAAAGACCCCATTGTTAACCAAACCCTTAAAGTCAACAAAGTCAATGGTCGGACTTTGACCCGACTCGCCAAGTGCACTTGGGTGACTCGGCGAGTCTACGCATGTCCATTATGCCTCTAGTCCCGCATGACACGTCGAGTCTTTCCCCCGCTCGACGGGTTACACCTGGCATGAATCGCAGGGCCACCCTGACTCAACTCGCCGAGTCCCATTATGAACTTAGCGAGTTCCGCCTTGAACTCCAGTCCTCTAATTCCTTCTGACTCACTGAGTCTTTTCCCCCAACTCGGCAAGTACTCACTGAGTGAACTATGGGGAAACCCTAACCCTACTCGTCGGTTCTGCTCTTGGTACTCGGCGAGTTCATGCCATGCTCGAGCTCAAATGAGCTCCTGAGGTCAGATCCGTTCCTCTAACTCATAGATCTGGCCTTCTAAAGAAATAAAAACATGTAAAGTTTGGATCTTGATGCCCATGTAAAGACCCAATCGCTCTATTTGAAGAAATGGAGTCAATATGCCACCCTAAGCTGATATAACCCAATGATACCCAATAAAGATCAAGGGGCTTAGATCTCTAGACCTCTTTGGATCCAGATCCGCAGCCTCAACACAAGAAAGGACCAGTTGCACTAACAATCATACTCTAAATGGGCTAGAAACCCTAACTCTCAAGGATTAACACCCAAAACTGAAGAAGGATCGAATATATACCTCAAGATGAAGTCCTTAAGCTCTGAAATCCACAGATTAGCTCCTTCTTCAGTTTCCTCTTGCCTTGGTCACATTCTTCTTGCAAAATCACCCACACAAGGATCAAAAATGGCTTCCTATCTCTCTTAAAACGCTCACACACTCTGGGGTCTCTCTCTATCAACTGGTAGCCACAAATGAAGGACATAAGGTCCTTTAAATAGGTCTCAAACACCGGAAATTAAGGTTTCATTAAACAGCGTGGACTCGTCGAGTCCGATCATTAACGCGGATGGAAAATCGCGTCACTACTTGGCGAGTCTAAGCATCAACTCGCCGAGTCCCTCTCAAAATCTCCAAAAAGGAATGAATAAATAATGTACCTGAAAATCCGGATGTTATAGTTCTCCCCCACTAGAATCAGGCTTCGCCCTCGAAGTCTCTTTCCACAAATAACTCTGGATGTTGCTCGCGCATCTCCAACTCCGGCTCCCAGGTCATCTCGGAACCCTTCCGATGTTGCCACTAGACCTGAACCAATGCCACTTCCTTGTTTCTCAAAGTCTTGATCCTTCTATCCTGAATCGCGATCTGCCTCTCAACATAGCTCAGGCTTACATCCACCTGAATGTCCTCTAATGGAACCACGGCCGACTCCTCAGCGATGAACTTTCTCAACTAAGACACATAGAAGGTATCGTGAATCTGAGTCAACTCCGCATGTAGCTCGAAGCGGTACGCTACCCTGCCCACCCTGGCGGTCACCCTGAAAGGGCCAATATACTGAGGCCCCAACTTGCCTCTCTTCCTGAATCGGATCACTCCTTTCCAAGGAGATACCTTCAAGAGTACAAAGTCACAGACGTGGAACTCGAGCTCTGACCGTCGTCTATCCGCATAACTCTTCTGACGGCTCTGGGTCGTTGTCACACCCCCGAACCAGATGACGGAAATGTCTGGGGGCTTGTGCGTGACTTCATCTTGAAATATCATTATAGTGAATATAATTAAAACATAACATCATCATTATCACACATGTAATATAACAACATTCATTGTTTACATCGAGTATTGTATTTGAATATTACATGCCAAAATAGTAAGAGCATGATGAAACAAAATATAACACAATATCCATTAGTTTGTTTCGTTCATCCAGCTTCAACGGTTTCCTGATAATACAAGTTATTTTGAAAACGGTCAACATAAAAATGTTGATGACTTCATAAGCATGTTTGTGAAAATGATTTGTATAACTTTGAAAACCACCAGAAAATCCGATATTTTCTGAAAATTGTTTAGTGTGTTTGTGTTAGATCTTGTATTAATGCATGTATGTTATTGTTTTTTTGACTAAAAAGGTAAAGAGAAGGTAGAGAGAATGTAAGAGCATGTAAAGAGAATATTCCTAGACAACTTGACGTTGCCTATAAAAAAAAATGGTCTTCCATAAACTTCATAACGTTAATTCCTCTAAGCGAGCCATCATAACCATACTAAATAATGACAATTTCACCTGTCTTGGCGTCGTTGGACGTCGGTTTTGACTTGATTATAACATTTTCGTCAACCTAGACTGAGTTAGTCTAACTGTAGCGAACAACTGAGGTGTGGGGTGTCATCCCCGTATAGATTTATACACAAATCCCCGTTCTCCCTCCAAGAGACTTTGGTTATAACTACAGGCTACGATCGTACACTTAATAGGTGCCAATAGACAAAAACTCACTAGATCCTTAACCAAATTTACGCGAAGAAAAAAAAGGTATAAACTCCTTCCAGACCCAATGATCCATGTAAGTGAACCACTAAGGCATTGTTAAACATGTAAATCATTCAAGACCCAATTGGAATGAGATTATATAACATGGGCTCGAAATATATATGAAAGGACAACTAAGGCCCATTTCACATGTAAAGTATTTACAGGCCCAAATAGCACACAAATAGTATCCAAGGTCCGTCGCACATGTTAATGGGTCAATGAGGCCCAATAAACATATATACAGGACCTCTCACACATAAAAATGGGCCACTAAGGCCCAATAACCTAGAAAATGATCATATTAAATCCATTTGTTGGTTTATCATTGGTTTTAGTTCAAGTATTCACTAAAATAGCATAAAAAGAAGAACGCATATAAAACCCATTCCCAAACCTAATAAACATGTAAGTGGACCACTAAGGCCCACTATACGTGTCTATTATTTCCAGGCTCAATAGGAATGTGAACTAAGCCCAATATACATGTAAAATGACACCAAGGCCCACTAAACATGTATATTATTTCCAGGCCCAATAAGGATATGAATATCTATCTCGAGCCCAATATACATGTAAAAGGACGCTAAGGCCCACTAAACATGTATATTATTTCCAGGCCCATTAAGAATATGAATATCGTTTTTAACCCGTTTGTTATTATTTTGTTTATTTTATCTTGATTATTTACATAATTGATATCTAAAGCCCACTTTTTGTAAAAATGTCGTTCTTGGCCCAATAAGCCAAAAATTTGCGATTAAAGCCCAATTTTGTAAGAATAACACTTTAGTCTCCATTTTTGTTCAAAACTTGTGTTGATGACTCGTTTGTGGTAAAAATAATATTTATAAACTCATTTTTGTCAAAACTATCATTTTGGCTTGATTTTTGTGAAAATGCACATTTTTCTGGTTTTGGGCTTTTCCGACCTAGTTTTTGGAAAATTTGTAGAAAATTCATCGTAAGTCGAAATTTGGATCCGTAAACTCTGGAAGTTTGGAAATTTTGTCTACTTTGTTCACAATGTTTCTTAAAATTTTTGATGGCCTCAAACTAGTGTAAAATTGCTCACGTTCATAGGTTGGTCCGAAATTATTTCAAATTTGATAGGCAGTTTTGTAAAATTCACCAAAAATTGTAGAAAAATCGTATGAAAACGTGAGAGTAGTCATTTTAAAGGTATAAATCTGAAATGTATCCATGTAAAGCAGTTTTGAAAAATACGTCTATTAAGAGGGTCAAAACAATCCGATATTGGACAAAAACTTTTCTGTCAAGGGCTGTTTTGTGAGTTTAGTTTATAGATCTTTGAACCCAACACTCATTTTTGCTATGTCAAGTATACAAATCCCAAATGTACAGGTTTACATGTATTATATGAGATAAAACATACTTTTCGCATGTTTCATATGAAGATCCTAGTGATACACTTCAAGTTTCTTAACATATTTTTAGATTAGTGAAGAAATCAACACATAATCACCAAATGTTTCAAGAAAACACACATAATCATGCATATATACATATAGATCTACACATAAGACTTGTATTCTCCCCCCAAAAACAAGTAAAAACATAAAACAAGGGGGTATGAACTCACCTTGGGGTTTGGATTTCAGTTTTGATGAAGATAAGAAGAAGGTGGTGTAAGTTATGACTCTAGCTAGCTTCTTGAAGTGATCTTCGAATCTTGATGAGTTCTAGGGAGCATGGTCACGGATTTGATGTGGTAAGAGGAGATAATGAGTTTAAAGAGAAAGTATCTTACTTAGGTTTGTGAGATCTTACCACTTTGTGAAGATTTGAAATGGATTTCTTGGTGTTCTTCCTTATGCTCACGGTTTTCTTGAGGAAAATGGGTGGAGAAGTTTAGTTGAGTTTGGAAGAGATATGTTGGAGAAATGAGAGAGAGTGGCCGAGAGATAGAGTAAGGGAGTAAGAGGCATAGATTTTGACTTATTGTGGTGTGATAGGTGCATGGATATCCATCATATAAAAATTAGGTGTCATTTGTTGGATATTTCTTCATTCCCATTTTATTTTATTTATTTATTTTTTGTTTTGGAATGATCTTGGGCCAAGATTGGGCTAAGGTAAATGAGGAGGAGGTGATCTTGCCCATTTTTGGTCTTGATCAAATTTATGAAGCCCAAAAATCATTTTTCATCCTATTGGGCCCTTAAGAAGGTTCACGGCCCAAAATGGTAAAAGAAATGGGTTTATGGCATCATTAAGGTTAATTAAATCATTTATGACCCATCATGGCCCATTGGAGGTAGAATGAATCATTCTAGCCCAAAATGCTATAGTTTCATGAAGGTGGATTCAACTAGAGCCCATTTAGGGTTCCTAGGCCCAGATGGTGAAGTAGGAGATTTATTGGTCCATTAGACCCAATAAGAGAACCCTAGTCCATAATGAACTTGAGCCGAGATTTCTAGGGTTTCCAACCCATAGTTGAACATATGAGATATATTTGAATGAGAATGAAGTATAGTATTACTTAGAGTACAAGTTATTACACTAGGTGAATGATTGCATGAGAGTATAATTTCCTAGCAAAAATGCTAGTTGTGACAGTCGTTAGCAACCTCTGTCTGACCTGCCGAATCTGCTCAGCCGTCTGAAGTACTATCTCTGTACTACCCATCACACGTTGACCGACCTCACCCCAACAAATGAGAGTCCGACACCTCCTCCCGTACAACAGCTCAAAGGGTGGCATATCGATGCTCAAATGATGGTTGTTGTTATAGGAAAACTCATCCAAAGGCAAAAATGTGTCCCAACTCCCTCCGAAATCCAGTACACATGCCCGAAGCATGTCCTCGAGCGTCTGAATCGTCCTCTCGCTCCGTCCGTTAGTCTGTGGGTGGTATGCGGTGCTAAAATGCAGCCTCGTACCCAATTCCTCATGAAACTTCTTCCAGAACCTGGAAGTGAAACGCACATCTCGATCCAAGACAATCGAGATCAGCACCCCATGTCGTGATACCACCTCCTTCACGTACAACTCTGCCAACCTCTCAACAGAAGAGCTTTCACTGATAGCAAGGAAATGAGCGCTCTTCATCAACCTGTCCACAATCACCCAAATTTCATCGACACCCCTCGCAGTCCTCGGCAATTTGGTGATGAAATCCATGGTAATTTATTCCCATTTCCACTCGGCAATCTCTAACGGTTGCAGCTTACCATGTGGACGCTGGTGCTCAGCCTTAACCCTGCGATAGGTTAAGCACCTCTCAATGAACCATGCAACATCCCTCTTCATACAGGGCCACCAATACTCCTTCAGGTCCAAATACATCTTAGTGGCCCTTGGATGGATCGAAAACTTCGATCTATGCGCCTCCTCCATCAAGATGGTGCGCCTTCCGCCCACAAACAGCACCCAAATCTGTCCCTGAAAGGTCATAAGCCCTCGGTTATCGGTGACGAACTCTGATACCTGTCCGATAACCCGCTCCCTCTTACGGTTCTCTGGTCTCACGGCCTCAGCCTGGGCCCCTCGAATGGTGTCAAATACTGGGTTCATCACTGTCAGCCTCATACAAACATCCTGTATCGGGGCGCCCTCCGCCCTACGACTCAGGGCATCGGCTACAACGTTAGCCTTGCCCGGGTGATACAGGATCTCACAATCGTAATCCTTCACCACATCCAACCATCTCCTTTGCCGCATGTTTTAGATTGGGCTGATCCATTAAATACTTCAGGCTCTTGTGGTCCGTGTATATGGTACAACGAACCCCATACAGATAGTGATGCCAGATTTGGAGGGCGAACACCAATGCCCCCAACTCCAGATCGTGGGTGGGATACCTCATCTCATGAGGTTTCAGCTGCCTCGATGCGTATGCTATCACATGCCCCTTCTGCATCAACACCGCTCCCAGCCCAGATATCGACGCGTCACAATACACTATGAAGTCCTCCATCCCCTCCGGAAGGGCTAACACCGGGGCTTCGCATAGTCTCTGGCGAATTGTCTCGAACGAGGCCTGCTACTCTGGGCCCCACGAAAAAGCAACACCCTTCCGGGTCAACTTGGTGAGTGGCACGACGATCTTGGATAAATCCCTGATAAATCTTCGATAATAAACAGCCAACCCTAGGAAACTCCTGATCTCGGTAGGTGACCTCGGCACCTCCCAACTCATCACTGCCTCAATCTTGGCCGGATCGACCAATATCCCTTTCTGGTTAACGAGGTTCCCTAGGAACTTGACCTCTCGTAACCAGAAATCACACTTGGAGAATTTGGCATAAAGCCTCTCCGATCTCAAAACTCCGAGGATCTCTCTCAAATGTTCCTCATGCTGCTCTCTGGATCTTGAATACACCAATATATCGTTGATGAACACGATCACCGAGCGATCCAACATCGGCCTGCACACTTTGTTCATGAGATCCATGAACACCGCCGGTGTATTGGTGAGCCCGAAAGGCATCACCACGAACTCGTAATGCCCGTAACGAGTCCTAAACGATGTCTTCTGGATATCCTCATCTCACACCATCACCTGATGATATACAGACCTCAAATCGATCTTGGAGAACCAAGATGCTCCATGTAACTGATCGAACAAATCGTCGATCCTCGGCAACGAGTAACGGTTCTTGACCGTCAGCTTGTTTAACTCCCGGTAATCAATGCACATCCGGTGTGAACCATCCTTTTTCTTGACAAAAAGGATAGGCGCTCCCCATGACGAGCTGCTCGGCCAAATAAACCCCTTCCCCAGCAGCTCATGAAGCTGCGAGGATAACTCCTGCATCTCTGGAGGTGCAAGGCGATAAGGCGCCTTGGCGATAGGCGCAGCCCCCGGAACCAAATCGATACGGAACTCCACCTGCCTCTCGGGAGGCACGACCGGAAAATCTTCCGTAGATACATCCGGGAACTCACGCACTATCGGAAGCTCATCAACTGACCTAGGTCTCTCTGAATCAACCTCATCACATACGCTACAAAACCCCCACAAGCCTGCTGTAGACTCTGTCTCGCTCTGGCGGCTGAACAAAATGATGACCTAGAATGTGTACACTCACCGTACACCGTAAGAACTCCCCCACTAGGGTCTCGTATGGTCACCAGCTATCTCTCGCAGTCGATAACCGCTCCAAGTTTGCTCAACCAGTCCATGCCCACAATGACACAAACATCTTCCATCGCAATAGGAACCAAATCAATCCGAAACTCAACGCCAAAAATCTCGAGTACACACCCTCGGATCACCTCGGTGGCATACACCGTCCTCTCGTCAGCTATGGAAACTCTCAGAGTTCGACTCAATGCCTCTCGACTAATACTGATGTACTGACTGAAAGCCAAAGATACAAAAGACCGACTCACACCCGAGTCAAATAACACCAAAGCAGGTATAGAACTCACAAGAAAAGTACCTACGCATAACATAATATAAACACAATATCTCATCATCAAAATAAATACATGAAAGAATACATACCAGCCACAACATCGAGCGCTGCGCGGACCTCCTCCGCGGTCAACTAGAAGGCTCTCCATCGTGCCTTTGGTGCCTCGGCCTTCACTGGCCAACTCTCAGTGGCTCTGATAGCAGCAGGGGAAGATCCCTGAGATGCTCCATGGGCTGTCCTTCGCAACTGTGGACACTCTGCCTTGTGGTGTCCAGTCTGGTTGTAGTGAAAACATACTGCAAAACCCTTGGGGAAATCCTTCGCCATATGCCCCTCCTTGCCACATTTGTAGCAAGACCCCGCTCTGCACACCCCATCGTGTCTCTTGCCGCACTTGCAATAAGTGCGGCCCTTCTGACTCCCATATCTCGAATCATCGAGCTTGGCCCGCTTGGCTGCCGGCTGAGACTGTACCGGTCGCCGATCCCTCCCCTGAGACTCAACCTCCTCCTTAGCCTGGGTCTCCAACTCTATCTCCCTTTTCCGGGCATTTGCCTGAAGCTCAGCAAATGTACGGTACATCAAGTTCGCTACGAACTCTCGTATATCCCTCCTCAAAATGCTCAGATATCGACTCATACGTGCCTGCTCGGAGGACACGTGCTCTGGGCAAAACATTGCCCGCTCATGGAACATCCTCGTAATCACTGTGACAGACTCAGTACCCTGCTTGAGGGTCAGAAACTCCTGGCCAAATGCTCCCTCTCCACTTGGGGAACGTACTCATCTCGGAATATAGCAGTGAACCTCTTCCAAGTCACTGCAGCAAGCTCAGTAGGCGGACAATGCGGCATCACAAACTTCCACGAGTCCTTCGCTCCCAAGCGAAGCTGGTTCAACGCGAACTGGACTCTCAAATGCTCTGGAGATGAGCAGGTGAAGAAACACCCCTCGATGTCTGAAATCCACCTCATCACTGTAATCAGGTCCTGGGTCCCATCAAATTTCGGTGGTTTTGTGTTGCTGAACTCCCGGAACAACAACGCATCACCACCCTGCGGTCTAGTCGCAGCTACAGCTGCAATGGCCGCAGAAACAACAGCATCAGAAATAGCAGCGTATCTCTCGTCAAATGTCTCTATCAGGGTGGTCTTGATAGACCCGAACATCTCTGGAATCTCAGCGCGGATGGCAGCAGCCACCTCATCATGAATCATCTGGCGGAGCTCCTCGTCGCTCACACCCCCTCCACTAGTCCCTGGTTTGTGGCGCGTCCCCACCATGATGCCTCTCTGAAATACAACACAAGATATCAGAGATTCGCTCGGGTGTACACATACTCGATATCCCAATCCTACTTGATCTCTGGTACCCTAAGGATTCTTACATGGGCAACGCACTGACCCGGTGCCTTCGGTAGTACGGGCCCAATACTACCGACCACACCGCGTCAACATTCATCCCAAGTCCTCCTCCCATAGTCCCAAATTCCAAGCACTCTACTCTTTTAAATCATATGCTACTCACTAGTTGATCTCTCATAAGCTCCTTGCTGCTGTCTAAACACTCTCAAGCATCCCTAGCAGCAAAGCTCCTAGACTAAGGCATCATATATCAGGCCACTCTAGTACTAATAAGGATACCTAGTCTACTCTAGCACGCATAATATAGCTCATCATATAACATAACATATTATATATCATATCACTTATTATAAGGGTATTTTGGGAAATCACCATTCGGGCGCTGGCTGATCGTACACACGACTCTGCTCTATTTTTATCAAAACTCTTTTTAAAATTGTTTTGTTATCAAAAAAATTCCCAAATCCGCAGTTTGAGTTCAGATATGTCCGAAGATGCATCCGAATCCCTCAAACCAAGGCTCTCATACCAACTTGTAACACCGTAAAAATTAAAACAATTTTTCGCATTTTAAAACACATTTCCAAACACATTCATTAATAAAATCTCATTGTATCATATCATTGTTCACAAAACATTTCCCAAGATCAAATCATAATAAACTCTGCGGATGTGTGTACAGATCATGCCGGTGCCTTCCCGCGATCATCACTCGTAGCTGAAACACATAACACATAACACTGTAAGCATAAAGCTTAGGGAGTTCCCCAAAATACCACACATAACACATACTATCCACTCGAGGCTATAACTCTGTGGGCCCTTGGGCCCTAACTCTGTGGACCCTCTGGTCCTAGCTCTGTGAATCTTCCGGTTCTAACTTTGATATACTCTGATATGCTCATGGCATAAATCACATAGAAATAATGCAGTGCAATACATCACATAAATAGAATACAATAACTCTAATAACTCTGTCACATAACTCTAATTACCACTAAAGGTAGAGTATAATGAGAAGACTTACCTCAAATGTCTTGGTAAATATCCGACTCGGTGGAAATATGGCCTAGTCTCCGCCTAATCACATAAAGTAAAATACTCTCATAAATATAACCCTCGAGACTAGACTCAACTGTAACGCCCGCAGATCCGGGCTAGTCAATTTAGAGGCAATAGGGGTCAAAAATGACTTTTCGACAAAAGATTATTTAGGATGAATAGTCTTAACCAAGTTTTAGAATATGTCACAAGGTTTCTGTACATATAAAGAACGCCGAAATCCGAGTTATAACGAAGAAGTTATGGTCCGCCGAAGTTTTACAGCAAAACCGGCACGGCACCGGAAGACGTAAATAGTGAATTTACGATAGAAGACTTTTTAGCCTTAGCAATCTAAACAAAAGTCGTAGAATATGTTAAACTAAGAGCGTCGATAAAAAGAACGCCCAAATCTGACTTCGTATGAGGAAGTTATGATTTTTCTAAGATTCGGCTTAGCAGTGTACAGCCCGAAACTCGAATTTTAGTTCGAGCGGTTTTTGGCTTACGTGAAATAAATGAGATTTGAAGATCTCATTAATAGGAACTCAACGGTAAAAAGACAGACGAAAACGGAGTCCGTATAAAGGAGTTACGAATTCTTCGCGGTCATTTAACAGTCTAAACGCCTCGTACTGTTAAATTTAAGATCGGTCGAGAATTAGCCGACGGAGTCAAAATGAAAGTTGTAGATATTATTTTTACCTACGCGTGGATATAAAGAACGTCAAAAACGGAGGTCGTATGTGAAAGTTACGGATTTTAGAAGTCGGAAGTGTGTTGTGCGAAAATGGGTGATGTGGCACAATCTTGGCCATTGCTTTCTCCCCAAGTCTTGCCACTAGATGGTGACATGTGGCACCAAGTTCAGCCATTTTCACCCTATAAATACCACCTCTCCCACCCTCATTTTCTTCACACCTTTCCCATTCTTTCTTCTCTTTACTCTCTCTCTAGAACCTCTCTCTAGCCCCGAAATCCCCCGAAAAGCCTAGGGAACCTCCCTAGCACGAGGCGGAAGCCCCGGAGTGCTCGAAGGCTCCGAGAAGAAGAGCTTTTCGGCTCGGAAACGCTGCTCCAAGCAAAGCCTGGTTTTCTATAAAACCCGCTGTAAGTGAGCTACGCCTACGCTATTTTTAATATAGTTTTTATTTAATTATATTAACGTTATTAAGAACATATAATAAATACTTGGGCTATTATTATGGGTTATATAAGTATTTTTTTAACGCTTATGTAATAGTAATAATAGCTAGACTATTAATTAGTCTCGGCGAATAATAGACTAAAATCTATTGGTGATAATACTAGGTTTCGTCGAAGGAAATTATTTTAAAGTAAACGAAGCGCTGTCCGAGTACCGAGTCACCACCTTCTCAGGTGAGTGCATAGTCCCTTTCATGAACATGATTTTAATACAAGTATTGATTGAAGTATTAATTATATGTTTATGTGCGAGTTAATTGATGTTGCTTGAAATTCGTGTTAAAGAACATACCTGATTATATTTGATAATTTAGGATAAAGAGTAGATCTAAATTAAATATGAGGAATATTGGGTAGTATATTCTTACGAGTACAAGTGAGTTAAACTCAGAGAATAGAAGTTAGTATATGTCACTTATCCGGGAGTATGGATTAGACATAGTCATTGTCCCTAGTCCGAGAATATGGATTAGGCATAATCATTCGTCGTTAATCCGAGAGTATGGATTAGCTATTGTCCCTAGTCCGAGAGTATGGATTAGGCATAATCATTCATCTTTAATCCGAGAGTATGGATTAGTCATTCGTCCCTAGTCCGAGAGTATGGATTTGGTAAATTCGTTCATTTCTGATCCGAGAGTATGGAGTAGGTAAAACGACTAATCTTAGGTCCGAGAGTATGGATAGCCTCGTTGCGAGGATCGACGGGGTGGGATAAGAGTTGTTTATATATATGTATGGTGAAATTGTATATTTTGTGAATTTTAAACTATATATATGGTATAACATTGTGGGATTGAAATCCCTATGTGCTCACCAGGTTTCCCAACCTGACCCACTCAGTTTATTTATATCACAGGTGTTGATATGAAGTGACATTACACTGAGAGATTTAAAGAGATGTAGACCACTAGTGTGAATAATTGTAAGTTCTGTTTATGCTTATGTTTCTGTATTAACGATGACGTCCCAAACGTTTTAAAATGAAATAAATACGTTTCTTCGAAAATGTTCTAATAACGTATTTACCATGTTTTTCTGGGAACAAATTCCGCAACCTTTTTATAAAATGAAGTACTCTGATTTTTATAAAGCATAAACAAAATCGGTCTTTTCTGGCCGTGATTTTGGGGATGTCATAGTTGGTATCAGAGCATTAGTTTAAGCGAACTAGGAATATGGATTTATTTCTAGACTTAAACTTAGAATGCTAAGCGATGATTGTGAGGTGTGAGCACTAGCTTATTTTAGGAATTATGCCTAAAATGCTTTTATGTGCTAAATACTTGTGCCTGATATGCTGTTAGTTGTTCGGATCTATGGTCTGTTGCCGACCGGATCTGGAAACCTTATGTGTTTAGGATTCTAAACGTACGACTACGATATTAGAACTAACATATAAACGTTTCGGAGTGATAAGGATTATTTAACCGTCAATCCTAAGTAAAAATCTAGATTCACCTTATTCGGTGTATAGATCAAGATGGCAAGAACCCGTAGCGGAAACGTGAATGCAAATGGGAACAGAAACCAACCCTCAGTGATTGAGCAAATACCGGTGATGGAAGCCGCCGCTGAGCCAGTCACAATGGCCGGAGTGCAAGCGATGATCCAAGCGATGTTGGATTGTCAAATGGAGGAAACTAGACGTTTGCTCCAGCAAAATCGTGAGGAAGCCACTATTCAGATCGAACAGCCCGAGTTGAACGAAGGGCAGACTGAGGACAGAAACTACAGTGGGATTGTTGGTCAAGTCAACCCACCAATAGTTCGACAAAACAACCAAGATGACGAGGTCGAGAGGAATGGATGCAAGTACAAGGATTTTCTGACTTGCAAGCCATCGACTTTCACTGGAAAGGAGGATCCGATCGGGGTCATGGATTGGATCTCAGAGATGGAGTTAGCCTTCATGACATGCGGTTGTAGAGGGAAGCTACAGACCACATTTGCAGTGCGTCAGTTTCGAGGAGGCGCTGTACGTTGGTGGAATACCTTGGGGAAGACTCTGAGCCCTAATGAGCCTCTGCAACTGACATGGGCAGAATTTCTGGTGCAATTCAAACAAAAGTACTGCTCAGCTCAAAACCTGCTTGAGCTAGAGAACCAGTTTCTAACCCTGAAGAAGGGAAGCATGTCAATCGATGAATACACCAACAACTTGACAGAGAAGATGGAGTCCGCCTTGCGTCTTGTTCCGGATGAGCTGACGAAAATCGACAAGTACGCAAAAGGACTTCCATGGGAGTACGCGGTGCCAGTGCGTCAAGCACCTACTCTAGAGGCAGCTATCTGGGCTGCCAAGTCTGTCGAAGATATGATCAAGGGAAGAGCCTCCAGCATGATGGAGGTTGGCGAGAAGAGAAAGTTTGAAGGATCTTCAAGGTCCAGCGAGAAGAGAAAATTCTCGAAGTTTGAAGAAGGAATGCAATGGTGTGACAAGTGTAGAAAGAAGCACATCGGGGAATGCTCTAAAAATACGACATGCTTTAAATGCGGGAAGACTGGTCATTACACCAGCGAATGCACAACCAAGAGAGAAGTCTGCTTTAAGTGTGGAGAAGAAGGACACTTCAAACAAGACTGCCCAAAGAGAGAAGGGGCTACAAAGCCAAATGTGCCACCAAAGCCAAAGGCAAGAGCATTTCAAATGATCCTTGACGAAGCAGATGACAATGCAAGGATTCAAGAGTGAAGGCTTGACATCCGAGGATCGAGTTATGGAGTAATCGTGTAGATAGTACCTCACGATGTAGCCCGTTAGAGGCATAGTCTAGGGTGAACTTGAACACCTATGTAATAGTTTCAAGAAATAATATAAAACCTTTGTTTTGTTATCTGATGTGTTAAGTTGTTGTATGGTTTTCTTGTATGGTGACTTGGAAAAACTGCGGGACAATACTTAGGACGAGTATGAGTAGGTGTGAATGGTAGTAGAGGCCTATACTACCGGAAGCACATGACTCACACTTGGATCGGGGAAAGTCACAAGGTTACCAAGAAGCTAGTAATTGATTTCATTTTTTTCAAGTATGTCATTACCATCGTTTCGATAATGACTAAAAAAAAGATTGTTGATTTCCGATCCTAGTGGTCATACCAAATTGAGTCCGACTACGATGAGTATGTTGCGTGGTTCAGGGAACCAAGTTCAATGTAGCGTCCGACTTAAACCAAACAATTGAAATCAAAGCGATCAATAGAAGTAACGCGTTCGTTGTTAAAGAAGTTGGTAGCCAGAAACGCTACATGTTAAAGTGTGATTATATCACATTAGAACATGAAAGAAGGCATAGTCTATTTTAGAATTTAACTCTAAGAGACCTAAGTCTAAACGTGCATCACATGATGATAGGTCATAATTTGAAGTCTAGCCTGAGGTAGAGAGCAGGTGCACGATCAAGTACTGCTTACAGTCAATAAGTCTAAGAGATAGACTTGAAGGAATAAAGAAGTTATAATTATTACCTAGGATGAAGAGATGACGTATGGAGTCATTATACGATCCTTGTTTCATTGATGATTCCGGGACGTAATCATCCTAAGGGGGAGATAATTGTAACGCCCGCAGATCCGAGCTAGTCAATTTAGAGGCAATAGGGATCAAAAATGACTTTTTGACAAAAGATTATTTAGGATGAATAGTCTTAACCAAGTTTTAGAATATGTCACAAGGTTTCTGTACATATAAAGAACGCCGAAATCCGAGTTATAACGAAGAAGTTATGGTCCGCCGAAGTTTTACGGCAAAACCGGCACGGCACCGGAAGACGTAAATAGTGAATTTATGATAGAAGACTTTTTAGCCTTAGCAATCTAAACAAAAGTCGTAGAATATGTTAAACTAAGAGCGTCGATAAAAAGAACGCCCAAATCTGACTTCGTATGAGGAAGTTATGATTTTTCTAAGATTCGGCTTAGCAGTGTAGAGCCCGAAACTCGAATTTTAGTTCGAGCGGTTTTTGGCTTACGTGAAATAAATGAGATTTGAATATCTCATTAATAGGAACTCAACGGTAAAAAGACAGACGAAAACGGAGTCCGTATAAAGGAGTTACGAATTCTTCGCGGTCATTTAACAGTCTAAACGCCTCGTACTGTTAAATTTAAGATCGGTCGAGAATTAGCCAACGGAGTCAAAATGAAAGTTGTAGATATTATTTTTACCTACGCGTGGATATAAATAACGTCAAAAACGGAGGTCATATGTGAAAGTTACGGATTTTAGAAGTCGGAAGTGTGTTGTGCGAAAATGGGTGATGTGGCACAATCTTGGCCATTGCTTTCTCCCCAAGTCTTGCCACTAGATGGTGACATGTGGCACCAAGTTCAGCCATTTTCACCCTATAAATACCACCTCTCCCACCCTCATTTTCTTCACACCTTTCCCATTCTTTCTTCTCTTTACTCTCTCTCTAGAACCTCTCTCTAGCCCCGAAATCCCCCGAAATGCCTAGGGAACCTCCCTAGCACGAGGCGGAAGCCCCGGAGTGCTCGAAGGCTCCAAGAAGAAGAGCTTTTCGGCTCGGAAACGCTGCTCCAAGCAAAGCCTGGTTTTCTATAAAACCCGCTGTAAGTGAGCTACGCCTACGCTATTTTTAATATAGTTTTTATTTAATTATATTAACATTATTAAGAACATATAATAAATACTTGGGCTATTATTATGGGTTATATAAGTATTTTTTTAACGCTTATGTAATAGTAATAATAGCTAGACTATTAATTAGTCTCGGCGAATAATAGATTAAAATCTATTGGTGATAATACTAGGTTTCGTCGAAGGAAATTATTTTAAAGTAAACGAAGCGCTGTCTGAGTACCGAGTCACCACCTTCTCAGGTGAGTGCATAGTCCCTTTCATGAACATGATTTTAATACAAGTATTGATTGAAGTATTAATTATATGTTTATGTGCGAGTTAATTGATGTTGCTTGAAATTCGTGTTAAAGAACATACCTGATTATATTTGATAATTTAGGATAAAGAGTAGACCTAAATTAAATATGAGGAATATTGGGTAGTATATTCTTACGAGTACAAGTGAGTTAAACTCAGAGAATAGAAGTTAGTATATGTCACTTATTCGGGAGTATGGATTAGACATAGTCATTGTCCCTAGTCCGAGAATATGGATTAGGCATAATCATTCGTCGTTAATCCGAGAGTATGGATTAGCTATTGTCCCTAGTCCGAGAGTATGGATTAGGCATAATCATTCATCTTTAATCCGAGAGTATGGATTAGTCATTCGTCCCTAGTCCGAGAGTATGGATTTGGTAAATTCGTTCATTTCTGATCCGAGAGTATGGAGTAGGTAAAACGACTAATCTTAGGTCCGAGAGTATGGATAGCCTCGTTGCGAGGATCGACGGGGTGGGATAAGAGTTGTTTATATATATGTATGGTGAAATTGTATATTTTGTGAATTTTAAACTATATATATGGTATAACATTGTGGGATTGAAATCCCTATGTGCTCACCAGGTTTCCCAACCTGACCCACTCAGTTTATTTATATCACAGGTGTTGATATGAAGTGACATTACACTGAGAGATTTAAAGAGATGTAGACCACTAGTGTGAATAATTGTAAGTTCTGTTTATGCTTATGTTTCTGTATTAACGATGACATCCCAAACGTTTTAAAATGAAATAAATACGTTTCTTCGAAAATGTTCTAATAACGTATTTACCATGTTTTTCTGGGAACAAATTCCGCAACCTTTTTATAAAATGAAGTACTCTGATTTTTATAAAGCATAAACAAAATCGGTCTTTTCTGGCCGTGATTTTGGGGATGTCATACTCAACCCTCTCTTGACACAAAGACCCCATTGTTGACCAAACCCTCAAAGTCAACAAAGTCAACGGTCAGACTTTGAGCCGACTTGCCAAGTGCACTTGGGTGACTCGGCGAGTCTACGCGTGTCCACTATGCCTCTAGTCCCGCATGACACGTTGAGTCTTTCCCCTGCTTGACGGGTTACACCTGGCATGAATCACAGGGCCACCCTGACTCAACTCGCCGAGTCCCGTTATGAACTCAGCGAGTTCCGCCTTGAACTCCAGTCCTCTAATTCCTTCTGACTCACTGAGTCTTTTCCCCCAACTCGGCAAGTACTCACTGAGTGAACTATGGGGAAACCCTAACCCTACTCGTCGATTCTGCTCTTGGTACTTGGCGAGTTCATGCCATGCTCGAGCTCAAATGAGCTCCTGAGGTCAGATCCGTTCCTCTAACTCATATATCTGGCCTCCTAAAGAAATAAAAACACGTAAATTTTGGATCTTGATGCCCATGCAAAGACCCAATGGCTCTATTTGAAGAAATAGCGTCAAGATGCCACCCTAAGCTGATATAACCCAATGATACCCAATAAAGATCAAGGGGCTTAGATCTCTAGACCTCTTTGGATCCAGATTCGCAGCCTCAACACAAGAAGGGACCAATTGCACTAACAATCATACTCTAAATGGGCTAGAAACCCTAACTCTCAAGGATTAACACCCAAAACTGAAGAAGGATCGAATATATACCTAAAGATGAAGTCCTTAAGCTCTGAAATCCACAGATTAGCTCCTTCTTCAGTTTCCTCTTGCCTTGGTCACCTTCTTCTTGCAAAATCACCCACACAAGGATCAAAAATGGCTTCCTATCTCTCTCAAAACGCTCACACACTCTGGGGTCTCTCTCTATCAACTGGTAGCTGCAAATGAAGGCCATAAGGGCCTTTAAATAGGTCTCAAACCCCGGAAATTAGGGTTTCGTTAAACAGCGTGGACTCGCCGAGTCCGGTCATTAACCCGGATGGAAAATCGCGACATTACTCGGCGAGTCTAAGCATCAACTCACCGAGTCCCTCCCAAAATCTCCAAAAAGGAATGAATAAATAATGTACCTGAAAATCCGGATGTTACAACATGGTTGCTTGGTGGGATGTCGATACGGTAAACCGAATTTTATTTTTTAAAATTATTTTCATTATTGTCGTTATGTTTTCGTATTGTGATATGTACACATATATATTTTTTACCCCTTCTACAGGTCCTAATGCCGATTCATTCATTCCCTAGTCACCGATTATTTGGGGAACTACGATTGTCGTCAATGGAAGTCCATCTTTATGATAGTTTGGGTAGAGGGGCATATGAAAAATTCAACTCTGATGGAACCTTTAGCAAATTTGAAGCTCGGGTGGCAGAGTATTTAGACAAGATTGACTATTGGGCCTGGAGGAACATCCCCAGGATTCCATTGAATATGCAATTCATTTTGGAAACAAATGTTCCCCAACAAAGTAGTCTGTTAGGACATTGCGGTGTTTTTGTTTGTATGTTTATGGAATAATTAGTTTCAGGTCAACCAATACGTGAACTTATTGACCCAAGGAACACAACTTTAGAGTTTTGCCAACGGATGGCAAAAATTTATTGGAGGTCGATTCTTGGTCCTATGTAGTTGGATTATATATTTGTATATGTAATTGAATGTTGGATTTGATTATTAAGTGTTTAATGTTACAGCTACGAATGAGTACACCATTAGTCTATTATTAGTTTTAATGTTATAAATAGAAAAGTTTAAACATAACAACAATTACAACAACTTAACGAGCTACTAATAACTTCAATAGTTACAACATAACAACGCCACCACCACTTGTTTTAACATTACAAGTACACTGCTTTATACATAACAACAAATACAAGAATTTAAAAATCTTACAACATGTAAACAATAATTGCCATAAACAACACCCAACTACATACCAAGGCTATCTTTAACTTCTTATTTTCTGATTGAAAGTGCTTATTAGAGTTAGCTACTTTAGCTATTACCATATATGATTGATCCTTCTCTTCATTAACCCAACTGATAAAGCCACATTTTGGTCCCTGTAAATTTAAACATTGACAATAAGAATTGTTGCCCTATAAACGTGAGGGTGTAAATATAAACGAAGTTAAGAACATGATACCATATATGGGCAAGCGTAAAATAATCTTCCTGGGTTTTTAGTTGTACCCGATATCCTAATGATACGTTCACCTCCGCAATTACAGTATGTCTTTCGCCTTATTTATTCCATCAAATAAGACTTTACACCTATTTATAGATATTTCTTATTACAGACAAGTATGTTTGACTATAAATGAACTGGTTTGACTATGAATTCAAAAAGTTGAACTATGAACTGCAGACAAGTACATTGTCTAGTCTTGTCTTGTCTTATCGATCATTGATGTTTGACTATGAAATGAATTGGTTTGACTATGAATTAAAAAAAATGAACTACGAACTGCAGGCAAGTACATTTTCTTGTCTTGTCTTGTCAATCAACGATGTTTGACTATGAAATGAACCGGTTTGACTACGAATTCAAAAGGTCGAACTATGAACTGTAGAGAAGTACATTGTCTTGTCTTGTCTTGTCGATCAGTGACGTTTGACTATGAAATGAACTGGTTTGACTATGAATTTAAAAATTTGAACTATAAAGTATGAACTGTAGAGAAACACCAACTTGTATATAATTATAATTGGATTCGTGTGATGATTTTAAAACACTTTCATTGCTTGTGAAATGAGTACTTACACTGAAAGAATCTTTTCTCAGCTACCAATATTCTTTCATAATCTCAAAGAACAAATCCTAATACCTTCATAACCATCAAGAAAACGGATAGCAATTGCTTTCAATTTTGATTTGTGGCTTTAGGTTGCGTGGTATAACATATTTATTGTATTGAGTTAATTAATACTTCTTGGTAATGCATCTCCTTTACTCTTTCCTTATCACTAATCTATGTTTGTTTTTTATGTAGATTTGTACCTTCCTTGGGTGCATGATACCGTTAATATATGTGGGTTATTTACCCCTTCTTGGCAACTATCTGACAACAATGTATTTCGCAGTGGCTTTGGATGGAAACCATGAACCCCTACTGTTAGCAATTGGTTTGGGAACCTTAGTGTGCGAAGAATTATGGGGATGGTTCATGATGAAGTTAAAAGAGTGTTTAGGTGACGATACAAAGGTTGGTTTCATAAGCAACCTATGTGATAAAATAGATTTTGCTGTTCAGAGAGTCTACCCAGATTCATATCATGGATATTGTCCTAAAGATATAGCTCGAAAAATACAAGAGTCTTTCGGACATAATGATACAGAAGTCAAAACATTGTTTTGGAAGTCATGCAATGCATATAGTGTTCATTATTTTTACTTGTGTGTGGATAGGTTGCAAAGTGCATGTAGGAAACCACCTTTCTGTACCTTGCTTAGGAGTCTAATTTTCTGGCTTGAAAATATAGCAATTTCAAAATGGGAACAAGCATTTTTCCCAAGAGTACGTTACAATGTTAAATCAATTGATGTCCCTGAAATGGTGAATATAATATCTACATCAACATGTGAGTTTCCTATAACAACGATAATAGAGTTAATCAGTACGTCGATACAATCAAAGTATGATGAACGGGCTGAAATGGCAGATAACTTTATACTTATATTTACTCTTTCTTGTATTATTATTTTAAAATTAAAAACTATTGGAGGGAGGTTGTCTAGTGGGGTGACCCCTTATGTTCAGAATAAGGTTCAAAAGCGTGTTAACAAGTCTTATAATTGGGTGGCAAGATGTTTGTATGGGGATACATTCGAAGTGGATGGCAATTTTGCCACCAACAAAGTACAATTTGAACGTAGGGAATGTAGTTGTGAGAAATGGCAAAAAAGTGGTATACCATGTGTCCACGCTATAGCATCTCTAAGAACCCGTACGTTTGAAGCCATTCACGAAATGGTTGATTATAAGTTCACTATTGTCGTGTATCGAATTACATTTGGATCTGAGTCAGTGAATTCTACACCATCACATGTGCATTGGGAAATACCAAATCATAGGGTGATCATGTTACCTCCAAAAAAAAGGTAGTTATTCATGTACCCCGTTTCCATTTTATATCCTATTATGTATTAGTTATGTATGTTCGACATTACATTTTATGTCCTGTTATGTACTAGTTATGGGTTAATGTCTTAATGAATTGATTATTGACGTGTTATCTTAACTCATTTTTAATTGTCATTAAGGAAACAACATACATTCACTACTAGAAAACAGCCCTTTAATGACGCGCAAACAATGACACGTGCTGATAGAGGACGCACATTTGTGCGTGCCCTAAAAAATAATGTCAGTTTTGCAAAATTTGAAGGATAGAGGAAACACATTTGTGTGCGCCCTAAAATTAGTGTCCAACAAAAAAAAATTAATAACACGGAGGACACCTATCCTAAAAAGTGTGTCGTGTTACCCTGTCGCTTTATAATTTTAGTCTGTGGGCATGCGTTTTCATTTTTTAATAGCCAGGGGGAAATGAAATCCAAAAAATTAAAAACCCCGCTCCTCCTTCCACAGACCACCACTATCTTACACCACCACCATGGTCATCACACCTACATCTCACCACCTGCAACCTTAAGACAACCGACCATCACTACCATTCCTACCATCCATCGCCGCCCTACCATCTTCTCCATCACCACCTCTTTCTTGTTCCATGTGAAACCCTAAAATCAGTACCAACAATTAATAGGGTTTGGATAAAAAGTTGATCTAAGAAAAATCAAAGCAAACGACTTAGAAGATGCTACTATATACTCGTACAAAGCTACTTAGTAGGTTATTTACTAAATTTTGTCTTTAATTCTAAATATATTTCCTTTGATTCTAACCCTAGTTCATTCTCTCTCTCTCTCTCTCTCTCTCTCTCTCTCTCTCTCTCTCTCTCTCTCTCTCTCCACCCCCCCCCCCCCACACACACACACACACCTACCCTTCTTTTCCATCGCAAACACACATGGATTATGAGTTCCTTATTTGTTCCTATGGGGTTCACGAAGCGTGGAAAAACGACATCAAGTTATCTATCTCCCAAAAATTAGGAATAGTAATAATGAACGTAATCACAAGCTTTGGGATCTTAAATCACAAGGATTACTTTCACGAATTTCAGCTTTTAATTCATTTAGACGTGTTGGTAGACAGTTAGTGAAACCAAAAAGCTCACAGGAGTCAAGTAATAATTATGTGGTTTCTCCATTAAATTCGTCTCCATCTTTATTTGAAAACCCAACGTTTAGTTCTCAATCTCAAGCGGCGTCTCCTGATTCTGTGAGATCAAGTTTTAGTTAATCCAATTCGATTTCTCCTGCTATTGCTTCTCTTGCGTTTCCTAAAACAAAAGGAGATGATTCCAAGAGAAAGGAGGAGAATCTTATGAAAGAAATATCGATACTGAGAGAACAGGTGGAGTATCTAACACAAAAGGCTCAGATTGTAGAAGTTGATCTCAAAAAAACATCAATACAATTGAAAGAAGCAGCCAAACAAGTTAAAGATGAAGAAGAGAAAAACAAAGCTGCAATTGTAGAAATAACATCTCTCACCACACATGTTAGTCTTAGTGAATTATTGATTGAAATATGTTGTTGACTAAGTAGTGAAATCCTATGACAGGTGGAGAATTTGACCACAAGGATAGGTTAGGGATGTTGTTGGAGATGCAAAGTGTCAGGTTCATATGCTGGAAAACCTTGTATCCAAAGGCAATTGAGCCTTTAAGGTATTTTCATACCTTTATTTTGAGTTTTGATTCTGATTATCAATTAAGAGAAATATGTGTAGATTTCATTTCAATTGCATCAATTTAAATAAACAAGATTGTACATTAGTCCCGAGTTAGGAAAATAATACATACAAATACAAGTTCCATGTCCTTTTTGTGGTGAAAAATGGCCAGGTCATGTGATAACTTAATTTTACAGTGTGAATGAAATGAAATGAAATGATTTGGCAGTGGCAGATGGGATTTGTTGAGCTTCGGCAAGTGCAGAGTCTATTTACACTTTAACTTCCGAAAATTAGAACCTCATTTCAATCATAAACATTAGCAACAGTTCTTGCATCACCACCTTTGTAACAACCATCAAACACCATCATGATCTTTTTATTTGCTTAGAAAGAGATGTGGCTTAGTTTTTGGTTCTGTTTATTGGATCTTAAAATACGCGAGTTGTTAAACGCTTGAAATATGATATTTTTTAATATGTCGTTTTTTGTGTATTTTTGTTTGTGTTGATGTAGTTATTTAAGCTTAAACGAAGATGGGAGCTACAAAGCAAATAGAGTCATGCATGAAGGAACTCTTTTATTTCCTGTAATCATTTTTTTTTATATATTGTTGAAATGTTTGATGTTTTCAGAGAACGAACAAGAATTTTTTGATAGTTTTATGATTTGGGATTTTGATATTTTTATGTTTGTAATATTTTAATCTTGTAAATTCATGAAAATATTGTTGATATTCAGTTTGATGCGTTGATGCTGTGATATAATAAAATGAGAAAATATTGTTGATATTCAGTTTGATGTGTTGATAAAATAAAAAATTATCAAGAGTAGATGGAGTTAATTAACACAACTGTCTACAATTGTCATGATATATTCATCGAATGCCAATTAGATTCATATTTGATAATTAACTCAAACAAAGAAATTTGTTTTATTAAATATAACAATAAAAAAATCAATCATTTTATATAGTTTAGATAGTATAGTATATTAAGTATCTTCTTTCAACGAAGAAGAAAAATAAAATAGTAAATAGAAACAATGAGGCAACTGCATGTCATCAAACGGAGGAATAAATAATATGATAACTCATTAATTCACTTTGAATGTAAAATTAAAATTTAAATAAAATAGTAAATAAAAACAATAAGACATCTGCATGCCATCAAACGGAGGAATACATAATGATAATTCATTAAATAACTTTGAATGCAAGCGATGATAATATTTGGATGCTAAACTCTTTATTAAAAAAGTAACACGAGAACCTACAATTTTTTTAATAATAATATTGCAAGATCAATACTATCATGGTATCTTAGTTTTGTGTATTTTGTTTAGATATATAATGGTAAAAATATAAAAATGATTTATGAAGTTAAATTTATTTTATTTTATTGTGTAATGAATGGAGATCATATTAAAAAATGTTAAGAAAAGATATTTTTTGTCGTACAATAAATAAATAATTACAAGTCTTCTGACTAATTGTTTTCGGTTATTAGAGTAAAATTTTATGATAAAAGAAACTTTAATAATAATTTTTTATGTTAAAAAAAGTTTAACTATTTCATGATAACCATTTTTATATGTATATGTTTATGTAACTCGATCTTAAAACAAACGTAAAACCCTTTTTTGTTGGGCTGATTTAGATTTTACTATTTATTATTTATTATAAATATTTTTTTTTATCACAAATAATTTAGTATAAAATGATTTTTCTTATCAATTTACAACTATATTAAACTAATAATACCTTTATTCCATGATATAGTATTTGTGATCAAGACTTAAGAGTGAATTTGTTTATAAAGTTAAACAACAGTATTTCAATGATACTAACACACGATAGTTTTGATTTATTTATTTATTTATTAATTTTATTTTTGTGATACATTAGATAGCGAGTTAACAATAAAATTGTTCTCTAACTTTTTTTGTTGTTATACATAAACATGTACCAAATTTTATTCAAAACATATAACCACAATGAAAATAAACCGCATTTTAAATGTAGTGTGGTACGTTGTATTAAGGGTTGACCATGTGTCTCTCGCCTACAAAATTATGGTCACTAATTTGTGAATAATGTTAGGAAGGAAACAATCAAAGAAAAAATGGTAACTAAAAGTAATTTAAAATAAAAGTTGTCATATATGCAAAAACAATAATTTTGTAAGGATTTAAAGAAAAACATATTAGAGTAGCCGGTATGGGACCAACGAGATTCAACATATCCGACGTGGAACGTGCACAACGGCTGCATAACGGGGGGAACACCGCCCCCCTGCTCGTTGCAACTCGTTGAGGAGGCATCTCGTTGGCGTTGCGACGGGAAGAAACGGATATATTGTGACCGTTTGATGCAACGGTTTAAAAAAAAATTAATTATTAAAAAAACCAATTTATTATCCTATAAATACCTCTTATTTTTTTTTTTTAAATTTTCACACTTTCTCTTCTCTACATACTTTCAATTATCTTCAAA
Organism: Lactuca saligna; assembly: GCF_052625555.1. Taxonomy (NCBI): domain Eukaryota; kingdom Viridiplantae; phylum Streptophyta; class Magnoliopsida; order Asterales; family Asteraceae; genus Lactuca; species Lactuca saligna. The sequence goes on along the minus strand of NC_136420.1, from coordinate 301,688,259 downwards.
AAAAAATATGGATCCTTTCGACTCGTCCGATGATTCAGATGACGATGTTTTCTTTAGGATGATGTATCATTATTACACTACCGACTTGCTACAACCAGACCCAGCCCCGCTACTAACAAGACATGCGATGTTAAACAGAAATCACGAGGAAGGACACGAACATCTATATCGCGATTACTTTGCGGATAATTGTGTATATGGGGCGAAGGACTTCAAAAGAAGATTTCGTTTGAGTAGGAATGTGTTTTTACGAATCGCCAACGCCTTGGAAAGCCGGTATCATTTCTTTACTTTATTTTTATACAAAATAAATGAAAATGTACTACATGTTTCTTTAATTTTACAACATATGCAATATATTTTTAAACTGTAGTTAATTTATGTTTAGGTACGAATTTTTTCAATTAATATATGATGCTAGAGGTAGACGCGGGTTTACAACGTTGCAGAAATGTGCTGCGGCCATTCGTTTGATGGCTATGGGGGAGTCACCCGACACCATGGACGACTATATGAGAATGTCCGAAAGAACCGCAAGAGAGGGTTTGTATACATTGTCAATGGGTGTTGTTGAAACTTTTGGTGACGTGTATTTGCGGAAACCTTCGTTGCATGATTTGCAAGAATTGTATGCGGCGCATGAAGAACGTCATGGGTTTCCCGGAATGATCGGAAGCATTGATTGCACACACTGGAAATGGAAAAATTGTCCGGTAGCATGGAAAGGGCAATACGCAAGTGGTCATCACGGATCACCTTCTTTGGTGTTAGAGGCTGTCGCTTCTCAAGATTTATGGATTTGGCATGCGTTTTTTGGGGTTGCGGGTTCCAACAATGACGTCAACGTTCTTGATCAGTCGCCAATATTCGACGATCTTTTGAATGGAAAAGCCCCGGATGCTCCTTTCACGGTGAATGGAAACGAATACAAATATGGGTATTACCTTACAGATGGAATATATCCTCAGTATTCCACATTCGTGAAGGCATTCCGCCACCCGGTTGAAGAACGAGACAAATTTTTTAAGAGAAGACAAGAAGGAGCACGTAAGGATGTGGAACGTGCTTTTGGGGTGCTGAAGGCGAAGTGGCATATAGTCGAACATGCAGCACGACCATTGGATTTAGAAACTTTACGATATATCATGTATGCGTATATCATAATGCATAACATGGTAGTAGAAGATAAATGACGAAATATTGCACAATATATCCCAACGGAGCCCAAACACGTTCAGTTTCAACCAGGAACAACAGATTATTTGCATCGCGTTGTTGACATTCAGGACGCAAATAAACACAGACAACTTCGAGAGGATTTAGCGGATCATATCTTCTATGGTAACAATAACGATAACGAATAGCGTTGTATTTTTTTTTTTTTTTTTTGAATTTGGATGTTATTTCTTTTTTTTTTGTTTTTGTTTTTGATATTATGTGTAATTTAGTCTTTATGTTAATTTTAATTTTTAGAGAATTTTAATTGTTTTTTATACTTTTTAAACATTATGTTTTATTTATTTTTAATTTAAAAAATACTTCTCTAAATTTTAAAAAAAATCGAAATAAATAAAATAAATTATAAAATGAAAAAAAAGTTGGTGTCATAACAAGATATAACGTGTTGCCCATTTCCTCACTTGGTGTTATAACACCATTGATGATGTGGCATGTGATGTGGCACCAAAATGGTGTTGCATCTAGTTGCCCACACCTTATGGTCTTAGAAAATATAAAAAAGTATTTTGAGAGTTTCAAAAAAAGAATACAAAAGGTTATTAGGTTCCCCATTAAATAATGATACATAATAATGAGTTTAAATTAAAAAAAAAAAACAGTATTCTAAAAACTGTAATAAATTTATAAATAAATAATAAACAGTTTTTGGTTAAAAGATTATCTATTAATTACTTTACATTTATTTTTTTTAAGTATTAGTCACCTAATATTGTAAAAGGAAAAGCATTTTATATTTTTGAAAAGCACTAATAATTAGTAGCTGAATTTGATACGAATTGCAAAAGACTAAATTACACGAGTCGTCCTTATGATTTAGGGTAATATGTGCGTTTGGTCCAAAAACATTTTTTAACTATTATTTATATTAATAGAAATGATTGTTACCGATACGTCAAATTTTTAGTAAAAACAAATATTTGTTAGATGGTATTATAGAAATGGTGTAAGCATTTATATGAAAGTTGAATTCTCAGACTAAATTATAGAAATTAATCGAAGTAAAATTTTTCAACATAAAAATAAAAATTAGAATATCTTTTCAACTAAAAAAACGAAACTCGATCATACAAACCAAAGTCAAAAATATTTCAGCCTAAAAATACGTAACCAAAACATAAAAATCAAAACTAAATGATTTTTCAACAAAAAAACCAATCTTTTGCGGTTTGTTATGAATATTGTTGTCTGTTATAAGAAATGAAAAAAATTATAAATTTTGATATATTATATTTTCAATAAATATAAATACTAAATAATTAAAACAAAATACGATAATTGTCACAATAGTATATTTTGAAGTTTTATAAAAACAATAATTGGTTTTTAACAAAATTGAAAATTAAATGTTTAAACTAGAAAAATAATAAAATATAATGGATTAAATGTTTATTACAATATATTCTTCAAGAAGACCACAACCTAACATCACCGTAATGATTTTATTTGCGAACATTTTTCTGTTTACGTAAATCAATATTCTCGCATGGAAAAACCAATCCATGTAAGAAAATTTATCGGAAGCAACTATTTGTCACCGCCGCATCGCGCAGATATCCTGCTAGTATATATATATATATATATATATATATATATATATATATATATATATATATATATATATATATATATATATATATATATATGTATATATATTAGGGTGTGCAAAAAACCACACAAACTGCCCGCACCGCACCAAACCGCACCGTATAATGCGGTTTAGAATTTCGTGGTGCGGTTTGCGGTTCATCATTTTATCAAACTGCACTATGCGGTGTGGTTTGTGGTTTATATTTATAAAACCGTAGTTCAAACCGCACCGCACCACTTGTTTGTAATATATATATATATATATATATATATATATATATATATATATATATATATATATATATATATATATATATACACTTTGTTATAACTTTAAATCACTATTTATAAACGATATATACAAATATATTTCTTACAATAACCAAATATCTATATCGTAAGATTAAATCACTATTAGATCAAGATCCCACGGTTTACAAGAATATATAGCAACTATAACGGCAATATAAAACAATAACAATGATGCTTACAAAACCATAGTAGTATGATTCACAATTTATTAAAAACGATTTAATTTGAAATTTGTATTTGTTTTTTTTTAAATAAAAGCAATCAATTTTTTTAAACGGGTCGGGTTTTTGGTTTTTTAATAGATTTAATGTTGAGCAACTAATCAAACCGCACAAATCATAACCAAACCGTATAAACCGTCTGCATCAAACCACACCGCAAAACGCGGTTTTAAACATCTGTTGTGTGGTTTGTGGTTTCCAAAATATTCAAACTGTATATGCGGTGCGATTTGCGGTTTTGACTTAAAACTGCATCAAACAGCACCACGCACACCCGTAATATATATATATATATATATATATATATATATATATATATATATATATATATATATATATATATATATATATATATATATATATATATAAAAGGTTAGATATAGAACTAAAAACTAAAACTGCAGAAAACCTTAAAAAAAACCTAATTAATCATGATATAATCATTAATCTTCTTCCTAAAGTCATGAAAATATACTTTTTTCTTAGCTACTGTGTGGATACATAAAACAAAAACACCTGCATGTCATGTTCAAAGTTATAAAAGATAATACAAAACTTAGTGATTGTTATTTCAATGTCCGAAAAACTAATACGATTGCATTAAAATAAAATAAAAATCACTTAATTGATAAAATGGTTTTGCAACATTACTAGTTTTGAAAAAGAAAATGTTAATTTTAACTTTTTGTGGAAATCTTCTTCGGTGGATTTTATAAAATGCATAAGTCGATTGATATTTTATTTAATTTGTATGTTTTTAGGAAAATAAAGGAGAGAAATGTTAAAATTGATGGTTGTTTATTTAAAACTCTCGTCATTTCAATTGGTTCTATATCTAAACTTATATATCTAAGCCATATATATATATATATATATATATATATATATATATATATATATATATATATATATATATATATTTGCTTATGTAGTGCGGTATACACACAAACGAAGAATGGGTTGTGGAGTGTGGACATTTGGTAAATGGTTTGGGCTTGCTTATTTCTTTGGGTTATTGAAATATTAAGTTGGTTTAATCGTTTGGGCTTATATATTTTATAAGTTTTGTGCACCAATGCACCATATTTATTTACGTTGATCTAATAGTAGTTGCACAGTAGTTTTTGTATGGGTTATTGAAATAAACTAAAGTGGTTTCAACTTTTATAAAATTTGTGCTTATATTTTATAACTTTGTGCACCAATGCACCATATTTATTTTTATTGGTTCTCATAGTAGTTTTATAATAATTTTTGTAGTTGAAGAATAGTATAAAAGAAAATTTATTTTACTCTTTGGAGACGAAATCGAGTAGTAACTCACGACACCTCCAGTTCCATCACTACCACCGAATGAAAGTTAAGGAAGGTGGGGCTACAGACATCGCAGGGCATAAAAAAAACCAATGGAAAATATATCCATGGCCGATAGTAGGGGGTTGGGGTGGGGGAAGAGGGCAAGAGGGGTTTGTGCACTAGGCCTATTATTTTTAAACGGGTCATTTTTTTCAGGGATAATGACTTGGGAGGGTAATAAGGTTTCCAGCTTATCCGTATTAGGTCACTAATGTTTTTTTTGTGCGTATTAGACCAATATGGTTGTTATTACCGTTTAGAAATAGTCTTTTTACCGGTTTTAATGGGTAAAAATGACTATTTCTAAACGGTAATAACAACCATATTGGTCTAATACGCACAATAAAACCTTAGTGACATAATACGGACAAACTGGAAACCTTATTACCCTCCTAAGTCATTAACCCTATTTTTAAAGACATTGAGAATATATGACCATCAACAGTAAACTACTTCGTTTAGAACTCGCATCGTTCCATATAACCTGCTACTCCTCTATATGGTGAAGCTCTTCATCTACAGTCGTCCCTTTGGGGACATCCGATAAAATTGGAACGATACAGAGAAGCTTAGCATGGCCCCTGCGCAAGGATGACACACACAAATCAAGAAATGGTCCAAAATTTTTTTTAACCCTAATTCCCTTTTCAAATGCTAATAGAGTTCAATTGCAATTCTTACGTTTCAGTAGTTCATTTACTGAAGTCATAATCAGACAACATGTGGATTCTATGATCAGATTGATCTTCTTGTTGATGTCTTCAACCATTTGTGGTAAGTAAGAGTGATCTTTCTTTCTATAAAGTCTCCTTTAAGTTTTTTACTTTTCATATCATTAAGTTTCATGCTTTATAAACTTCCATTTATGTATTGTATATAATTTGTATGTGTTTGTTTATGTGCTGATTTTGATTAATTTTGCAACTTCAATTTCTTAGTTCATGTTGTGGTTTTGCTTTTTATAAAATAATTGATATTAGGCATCATCTGCAAGTCCATGTTGGTTTTACATTTCCATTCATTATCAAATGTAGACATTGATGGGAGGTATCAAAGTGATATTTTGTTTTTGTACATATGGATGTGTTCATGTAAACATTTAAATGACAAAAAAGAAGTTATTGATAAAATGTTGCATATTTATGTAATGAAGATCATCAATCATATGAGTTTCTGGACTTAGAAGTTCTGGAAGGGTTGTGAGATAAGTTTAAATGGAAGCAACTATTTTCAGTCAAAAAAATCAGTCACATTGATTAGTAAGCATGTTTTCTAAATAATTAGGGTTAATGACTTAGGAGGGTAATAAGGTTTCCAGTTTGTCCGTATTAGGTCACTAAGGTTTTTTATGCGCATTAAACCAATATGGTTTCTATTACCGTTTAGAAATAGTCATTTTTACCCATTAAAACCGGTAAAAGGACTATTTCTAAACGGTAATAACAACCATATTGGTCTAATACGCACAAAAAAAACTTAGTGACCTAATACGGACAAGCTGGAAACCTTATTACCCTCCCAAGTCATTCTCCCTTTTTTTTCAACTATATTCAACTTCATCCCCAAAAGATACTTCTACAATTACCCTTTCTATACATATGCTTTTTACATACCCTCTTCAACTTTTTGTTCCTCGACTCTGGTTAATATGTAAAGCTAAACCCTCTTTGTATTATCTATTTTTATTTGCTTAATCATGATATTCGTCAGTTCAATTTCTTGAACTCAAAACTCTCTTTGTATGATGTCTTTTGTTATTACAAATTGATTACTTTTGTGAATCCTCACTTTTTTTTTTATCGGAAAATACAAATATATACTAAACTACTTCTAAATTATTTCACCTATGTACATAGTGGGACTTGAACCTTTGACCTCAAGAAGAGAGGGAAACACCGTATATCACTGATTGAAAAACTTTATAAATGGGTAATATTGATCGTTTATATGCTTTTCTGCAAGGTGTTTGATATAAATGGATGCTTGCGGGTGGTTCAAGAGGTAGGTGTTTGATTTAAATAGGTGCTCGCGGGTGTTTCAAGAGGTTAATCAATATGAAAAGAAAGAAAAAAAAAATAAGACCCAAGAAAATCGAGGTACTTTCAATTGCCTCTTTGACTTTTGAGGTTAAACTAAAAACTCCCTATTTTCAAAATTAACACAATTTACATAAGCATTTTGAAATTGAACATCATATGTTTTACCTTAAAAAGTCAAAACAGGATACCAAAGTCACAAATGGCATAAAGGGCCGGGATTCTTTTGGGTTGTATGTGACATCCACGAATTCACGATCATTTTAAAAAATTTATTTATGCTTATTTGAAAATCAGAGTATTATTTTTAAAGAATAATATTGCGGAATTTGTTACCAGAAAAATATGATAAATATATTATCAAAGCATTTCCAAAGAAATGTATTTTCTTTTTATTAAAACTTTGGGATGTCATTGTTAATATAGAAATATAAGCATAAATCGACCTTACATTTATTTACAATAGTGATCTAAAACTCTTTTAAAATCTCAGTGTAATATAGCTTTGCAACAGTATCTATGATACAAATAACTTGAATGGGTCAGGTTGGTAAAACATGGTGAGGAAAGAGGGTTTTTCAACCCACAATAATATAATTATTATACTTAAACATCAAACAATCAACCTAATTATTCATCCCCATTATCTTCTTTATTCTTAAGGATCTACCCTAAGAATCATCTATCCTTCATTTATTAATTCCTAAGGATCTTCGTAAGGAATAGGCACGAAGTCTATCGCTGCCAGGGTTTTCAGATTACAACTGGTGAACACGTAGTTTGGCACATCTGCCAATATTATCCTTTAGGCGCAGCTGCCAGGATTTTTTGGAGTATGTATGGTGAGCATGTAGTTCAAAAACACCTACAGGTTGCGAGCCTGCTAGTGTTCCACTGGATTGTCTAGAATAGTTTGTGGTCGTCATCTATACTCTGCTAGATGACTGCATTATCGTAAACATTGAGGCCTCTCATAAATTTATAACACATCAACTATTTCATCTACCCATGTTTAACCCAACAATTTCGTAGATATAAAAAACATATACAGTTTAAATCATTTAAAACGTGTATAAATTGTTCATCCAACATAGATATCAAGAACATAGATAATATGCTCACATAGCACGTAATTTATATTAAATACTTCATATCTATGTGTAAGATGAAAGTAACTATGCACTCACCTTAGTAGCGTGATTTGATAGAATCTAACTAGAAATGGTCAGCGGGTCGTGATCGTCGGGTTCGGGAAGGGAAATGGCCTTCGGCAAACAAGAGAGGGAAAGAAGGTTTGGTGTAAGGAGAGAATAGGTCAAACTTGCTATTTATAGGCTGTTTTGGGTCCTCTTACATCGTGAGAATCAACGCTCATGCCATGAGGCCTGATTGCATCACCTCGTACACTTCCCATTTGCGTTTCTAGCTTTGAAAGATGTCTGGATGACTTCTCACGTCGTAAGAATGATATGCTGACGTCGTGAGTTTCCATGAGTCATCCCATAGCATTCCCAGGTGTTTTCTAGCCTCGATTAGTGTGCTGGAGCACTCTCACGTCATGAGAATACATACTCACATGGTGAGCACTAACAAATTAGGGCTTCTTCCATGTGTTATGCTCTTAGAGAGCTACATCTTTGGAAAGTTATAACTTTTGCATATGAGCTCCGTTTTTGACATTATTTATATCCACACGTAGGTGGAGACTTACTCTACAAATTTTGTTTAGATCACTAAGGATAAAAAGTAATTTATCAAAAATTCACTTTTTACGTTACGCGGTGTCGTGCCGGTTTAGCCGAAAAACTTCGACGGGCCATAACTTCTTCGTTATAACTTGGATTTTAGCGTTCTTTATATGTACGGAACCCTTGTGACATATACTATAACTTGTTTAATATTATTTATTGTAAATAATCTTCTATCAGAAAGTTGTTTTTGATGCTTATTTTCTCTAAATTAACTAGCCCGAATTTGCGAGCGTTACAATTATCGACTCCTTAGGATGATTAGTCCTGGAGTCATCAAGAAAACAGGGCTTGTATAATGACTCCATAATTTATCTTTTCATCCTAGGTAATGATCATAACTCTTGTGTCCTTTCGAATGAGTATCTAACTCTTGGACTTCTTAACTGTTTGCGGTGCTCAATTTTGCACATGTTCTTCGTACTATGTTGGACTTTCATTTATAACGTTTGAGTTACAAAATTGATCCTTATTGGAGACTCCTTATTCTTAACAGACAGAATTTAAGATAGGTTTTTTCCTTCTATTACCATAATTAACTAATGGGTCATATTCTAATGATCTCACGTCGTATGATGCAACGCTTAGACTCAAGTATTTTTGATTCAGATTCCAGAATGGAATATACCTTTCTTCAGGTTCTAATGTGATATAATCACATTCTAGCACGTAGCACTTCTACGTACAAGCTTCTTACTTTAACAACAATCGCAATACTTATGTTGATTGCTTTGATTATCTTTCACTTCAATCTTCTGGCTTAATCCAGATGCTACATCGAAATTGGTTCTCTAAACCACGTAAATACTCATCTTAGTCGGACTCGATTTTATATGACCATTAGGGTCAGAATAACAATCATCTTCTTAGTATCGCCTTGGTAACCTTGTGACTTTCCCTGATCCAAGTGTGAGTCCTGTGCTTCCGGTAGTATAGGCCTCTACTACCATTCACACATACTCACACTTGTCTCAATTATTGTCTCGCAGTTTTCCAAGTCACCATACAAGAAAATCATATAGCAACTTAACACATCAGATAACATAATCAATGTTTATATTATTTCTTGAAACGATTACATAGATATTCAAGTTTAACCTATATTATGCCTTTAATAGGCTACACCACCGGATATTATCTGTAAGGCTACTTCATATCTTGATCTTAGGATATAAAGTTCTCACTTCTGATTCCTTGCATTGTCACCTGCTTTTCGTCGAGGATCATCTGGAATGCTCTTGTCTTTGGCTTTGACGGTGCATTTGGTTTTGTAGTTTCTTCCCTCTTTGGGCAGTCTTGCTTGAAGTGCCCTTCTTCACTAGATACGTAACACAACCTTTTGTTAAATGTACACTTATTGGTGTAATGCCCATGCTTTCCATACCTGAAACATGTCACCTCTTCGCCACATTTTTCAAAGTGTTTTTTCTTGAACTAATCGCACCATCTTGCTTCACATCCTTATCCTTCGAACTTCTTCGAACCAGACTTAGAGAATTTTCTCTTCTTGTTGGACCTTGAAGATCCTTCAAACTTCCTCTTCTCGCCAACTTCAGCTCTCTCCAGATCCTTTTACCTTATCTGGGTCTCAACATTCCTGGCTACCCATACGACAAATTTCAAAGTGGTTGCTTGCCTGACCAAAGTCTACTGGTAATCCATGGGAAAATTAGTTGACCTTGGAGAGGTCAGTTCGAACTAGGTAAGGAACGAGCTTCATCTTCTCCGTAAAACTTGCGGCATACTCAGTGACACTCATTCTTCCCTTCCTCAGATTCTGAAATTCATTGTTGATTTCCAGAAGATCCTACCCAGAGTAGTACTGCATTTTCAGTTGCACCCGAAAGTCTTCCCAAGACATCTTGCCCATGGGCATGGTATCATCTAGTAGCTTCCACCAGCTTAGTACTCCTGACTTTAACAATGTAACTGCAAGGACAGTCTTTTGTTTGTTTCTACAATTGCAACTCTCAAACACAATCTCCATCTCGGAGATCCAATCCATGACTTCCACCGGTGTTGGGTTTCCAGAAAGACACGGTGGTTTGGATGCCATGAAATTCTTGTACTTACACCCATGCCCATCATTTTCCCCATTGGGTTGGTTTCTCCTAACCACTTGTGGTTCATCTTGACTGATAGTCTGACTATAGTTCCCTTAATTAGATTGCTCAATGTTCAACTCACGTTGGTCAACAAGTATAGTCAGCTCATCCTTATTCTGTTGTAGTAGACGTCTTTTTTCCTCCATTTGATGATCCCACATCATTTGGATCATCACTTGCACTCCTACCATCGTGATTGGCTCAGGTGCTGTCACACCCCCAAAACCGGTGAACGGCGGAAACATTCTGGGGTGGAGGACTTCATGTACAATATCACATGCATGAACTGACTCATTGATCTAGAAACATTCTAGTATAGTTGTATATGTTCTCACAGTAGTAAGTATTGACTCATGCATGAACTGACTCATTGATCTGGAAATTGTAGAAGTATAATCCTGTGTTACCCCGATGGTAACTTACTAATGATGTAACTAATACACATGAATATGGAAGTACTTTTATGTCTATATATGTACACTTGATATATAATTAATATTGAAATGACCTTCGGACGGCTACCCGAAATCCCACCAGACCACATCCAAATCGAGGAAAAGGAAATAGGGCGGACGGCCTTCCTAAGCCTTTTAAACATTTCTTATATATCTATACATATACGGGCATGAAATTTATAAGAAGTATAATAAAGTTTAAATAAAAGTATTTGATAAGTAAAAGAGTTTGTAAAACATTTTGAAGTAAAACAGTTTGATAAACAGTTTGAACAGTGATAAAATCATTGGTTTTATAGTTATTATTCACATGTGATTGATGTAATAAGTATAAGTATTCAACTTGTATTCCCCCCTAAAAGCATTTAAAACATTTAAAAGTATTTCAAAGGTTAATTAAAGGGGTATAAACTCACTTGTGGTGAGTGGATTGGATTGAAATGTCGGGTACGGTGCTAGGTGACAAATGAAGACTTGTACACACGCACGAGCCTAGTTATCATATAATGAACATATATATAACTAATTAGCCAATTTATAACTAATAAATTAAGTTAGGACACCCTAGAACATGAAAACACTTTGTTTCAAGTGTTAAAGATCACAAGGATTGCATCCGAGTGTGGGTAGGGAAAAACTAGTGTGTTTGGAGTCCAAGGGTAAACTCCTTGGGAGTTTACGGTCTAAATGACCTTTACCCTAGGAGTTTACGGCAGTAAACTCAAGGGTTTATGGTCTAAACTCCATTTCTTGCAACCATGAGTTGTTTGGAGGTTTAACAAGTCCTTTGAAGCAATCTTGCTAAGTGGTTTAGCCTTTGGAATGGACTAGGGCCACAAAACACCCTCCTTGAGGTGTTTACGGCCTAAGGGTATTTTCCCTTGGGTTTACTACCTTAAACCCTTATGGCCAAGGATATTGCCTTTATTTCAAGTCCTTATCACAACTAGGTAAATGTCTAAGTTAGATTTTAGGGCTAAGAAAGGAATATGACTCATTTAAACACCGTTTTGGGTGTTTACGGTTTTGGGATATCCTTAGACCGTAAACACCTATAAATGGTGATGTTTGGTGTTTTTCAAAGCTTAAACATATCAATGGAAGGTTTAAATATGTTAAGGTAAGTCTTAAACTTCAAACTAGGGCTAAACATGGGACTTAAGTCAATTTTGGGGGACTTTATGGTGTTTACGGCCCAAGCATCATCTTGGACCGTGAACACCTCAAACATGGTGTTGACCGATTTTCTTGGTGATTAATTGATATACTAGCTTACAAGCACTCAAGGATGGAAGTACTTACTATAATGATGCTTGATTTGAGCTAAAAGGCCAAGAACACTTAGTGTGTGTTCTTGGTGTTCTTGGTGTTTTGGAAAATCTAAACAAAATACATAAATGAATGGATGAATAGATGCTCAAACACTAGATTTAGTGTTTTACTAACTTGAAATGGTTAGAACACTTACAAATCGAAGATTTGGAATTAAATGTTAGATGATAGTTGAGAGAGTTTTTGGAGTTTACTCTTTTGACTATTGGGGAGTAAACACAAATGACTAGTTTTTGGGGAGTAAACTCATACATATGTATGAGTTCACGGATTTTGGGTGAATTCTAAACCCAAAACATAAAAGTTTGGTCGGGTGTTTCTAATACGTGAAGTGTTTGCGGTTTTCAAAAATCAAAACCTGAGACGACACTTTCTTTCACCCGTTCGTTTAAAAATAATATTAAATTAATTAAACGAACTTTATATTTCTTAAAAATAAGAAATAATGATATTAATTTATGATACGAAGAGGTTGACTTTTGTGGTTTGACCAAAAGGAAATTTCGGGTTGTCACATCATCCCCCTGTTAAGAGAATTTCGTCCCATAATTAAAGTCTAAACAAATAAAGAAGTTACAAATAACTAAGCAAAGAGATGAGGGTATTTCAGTTTCATCTGATCCTCACGCTCCCAAGTGAATTCCGGTCCTCGCTTGGCGTTCCAGCGAACCTTCACAATCGGGATACGGCTTTGCTTTGTCTGCTTGACTTCTCGGTCCATGACTTCTACTGGTTCTTCCACAAAGTTGAGGCTCCCATTGATCTCAATCTCGTCGAGTGGGATTACAAGAGTCTCGTCTAGACTTTTTCAAGTTAGATACGTGGAATGTATAATGTACGTTACGAAGTTCGTCGGTTAGATTGAGTTTGTATGCTACAGGCCCGATTCTTGCGAGAATCTTGAAGGGCCCTATGTATCTTAGATTAAGCTTTCCACGCTTACCGAAGCGTATCAAGCCCTTCCAAGGTGAGACTTTGAGAAGGACTCGGTCTCCCACCTGGAATTCCAAAGGTTTCCTTCGCTTATCAGCATAACTCTTCTGTCGGTCTCTAGAGGCTTTCAATCGTTCAAGGATCTGAACGATCTTCTCTGTCGTTTCCCGAATGATTTCTGGGCCGGTGAGAGTACTGTCAGAAGTTTTCCCCCTAGCTAATTGAGTATCCCCCACTTCAACCCAGCACAGAGGGGATCTGCACTTTTGGCCGTAGAGGGCTTCGTATGGAGCAGCCTTGATACTCGTGTGGTAACTGTTATTGTAGGAAAACTCGCCAAGGGGTAAATGAGTATCCCATGCCTTTCCAAATTCAATCACACAGGCTCTCAACATATCTTCCAGTGTTTGGATGGTTCTCTCACTTTTCCCGTCAGTTTGTGAATGGTAGGTCGTACTCATATCCAGCCTAGTTCTTAGGGAACTTTGTAACGACTACCAAAACCTTGAAGTGAATCTACTATCTCTGTCCGAGATAATAGATAAGGGAACACCGTGCAGTCTTACAATCTCCCTAATGTATGTTCTTGTAAATTTCTCCATCTTGTCAGTTTCTTTGATAGGCAGGAAGTGTGCAGACTTGGTCAACCTATCGACGATGACCCATATGGTATCAAGTCCACCCGTTGTCTTGGGAAACTTGGTTATGAAATCCATAGTGATTCGCTCCCACTTCCATTCTAGAATTTCTGGTTGTTGTAGTAAGCCGGAGGGCTTTTGGTATTCGACCTTAACCTTTGCGCAAGTAAGGCATTTACTCACGAAGGTAGCAATCTCTACTTTCATATTAGGCCACCAGTATAGCTTTTTGAGATCCAAATACATCTTATCTGAACCTGGGTGAACGGAATACCGAGTATTGTGCATCTCGATCATGACTAAATCTCGGAAACCACCGTGTTTCGGTGTCCAGATCCGGTCCATGAAATAGTAAGCCCCACCACCCTTAACTTCTAAGTTCTTATCCATTCCTCTCAGGGATTCACCTGCCACGTTTTCAGGCTTCAAAGCATCGAGTTGTGCAGCCTTAATTTGTGTGGACAAATGTGAATGGATAGTTATAGTCAAAGATTTGACTCTTCGACCAGAATTGTCACACCCCCGAACCAGACGGCGGAAACGTCCGAGGGCTATCGTGACTCAATTGAATACCATCACATTGCATATACATGAAACATAACATTATACATCACCAACATTTGGAATGATACAACTGGTAGCGTTTACATTCATTACATTGTTCCCAAAACATGACATTCTCAAAAATAATTGTTTGTTACTAAATTAAACCACAGCAAAACGTCATAGAGTACAATTCATCCTCCACTTTATCTGTTACCTGAGAATACAAGTATTTTGAAAAACGTCAACATATGAAATGTTGGTGAGTTCATAAGTAATGTTTGAAATCCAATGTTTGTAATGTTTTGAGAAACACCAGAAAATCCGATATTTTCTGAAAATAGTAAAGTCAAAAATGTGTGAAGATCCATAGGTATGCTTGTTTGTTTCTATACTTGTAAAATTTGTTCATTTAAAATTCGTGTGTATTCCGAATCCGTATGTATTGAAATACCCTAGGAAAACCTGATGTTTTCCTAATTTGTACATTGAAACCATTGCAACGTGTGAAGTTGTCGGTACCAGGCGACGTTGGATTATTGTTGAGCATGATTATTTGCTACAAACACACGTTACACAAACGAGTAGTCTATAGCGATACTAACGATCCCGAAGGCGTCGTCCGTACTAATCACGTTCTCCAACCGCCCTGACTACGTGTAGTCCCACACCCGAAGAGAACGAGGACACGAAGGCCTCAATAACTCCATTAGCCGGTTGGGGATAAAAGGTACGAGGGGTCCCAGACCCGCCTCGCATGAAAAGGTAGACTTTACTAGCAATACCAAAGGACCCTTGGGGACCAGTGGTATACAAGCCATTGAAAGTCCTTTTACGTTATGTCGGATCGGTGAAACCCAACACTTCGTAAGAGAGAGGTCTTCGGGCCTTAAGATCAGGTCATTGGGCTAGCTAGGCTCAACGAACAAGATTTTACACTTTTGAGGCCCAAAGGTGGTGCGTAGACGTCTGTGCACACTCGCATGTATAGTGACTTCCCAATCGTTATCGTAACGTCGTAATGTCATAGTGTTGTCGTGTTAGTAATTTCGGATTTTTATTGGTTCGAGACCGAACCAATTCATTTGACAACGACTTTTGGTGTTGTAATGTATTGTATTTCGTCGATAATTGTGGTATCATCATTGGATCAATTTGCATGTATTGAACTAGTCTTGAGAATTTTCTGTTTTCAGCCCCTCATTATTTGTAAAAATTTACTTTTTCAACCCTTTATTTAAAAACTTTCCGGTTTGGTCCTTAAATCAAATTTTCTTGACATTTTAATACCAAAAATTATTGAAATAAGTATTTTCCAGCATATTTTTCATAGAAAACAGCTTAAGTCCCTGAATTTTAGTTTTTCTCAGCCATAACCCTTCTTTTTCGAAAGTTTGACAATTTTGGCCCAAATTGAAATTTTTTTGCAACTTTAGTCCCTTTTAAATTTAAAAAGCATTTTAAACCTTTGAAAAGGACTTGGAACACTTATAGTCCACTGTTTTACAGGAAAATGCAGTTTTGACCCTCCAAAACAGAAAATCTCGCATAATGGGCCTCATTGGGCCTAAAATGTCATTTCTAGCCCATTAAGCTTGAAGTTTATGTTTTTAATCCTCTAAATAAGTATATTTCCAGAAATTTCTTTATTGAAACTGTTTGGACATAGTTCAACCATCAAAGTTCGTGATTTGTCAATTTAGGCCCTTAAAGTTTGTATTTTTCGCATTTTAGGTCCAAAAATGGTGTTTTTAGCTCAAAGAAATTGTTACTAAACCATATAACTACTTTTCTAGAAATACTTTGTATGTAGAAGCATAATTGATGCTAGAGTCTTTTAACTAGAGGTATATCTCGGTTTTGAGGGGTTTTATGACTATATCCAACATTATAACACACAAAAAAAATCACACATATAAGCATGGAATCATACCAAGCATACAAAATACATATAGATCTACACTTTCACTTGTATTCCCCCCCCCCCCAAAAAAAAAACTCATGAAAACCGAAAATAGGGGGTATGAAGCTCACCTTGTTTGAAGCTTTCGGTTTTTGAAGAGAATATGGAAGAAAGTTTGTTGATTTTCGGCCTTAGCACCCCTTGATGAAGGTCTCGGCCTTGAGGTGTTTCTAAGGTACAAGATCATGATTTCTCATGAGTTAAGAAGAGATATTTGATAGCTCAAGGAAACTAGATCATAGAATTAAGTATAACCTTACCTTGGATGGTGATTTTTGTGAAAAATCCCTTGGAATACACTTGAATCTCGAAAATTTTTGGAGAGGGAGGAAGGAGTGTTCTTGAGAGAGTTGAGAGATTTTTTTGGTGAATGTGTGTGTGTGTGTTGCTCGGCCGAGAGTGAGAGAGAGGAAGAAGAAATAGACCTTGAGGTGATGTATACATGGAAGTATGAGATGTTGCATGGAGAACCAAGAGGTAATAATGAGGTGGCATGATGAAGTCAAGTCTTCATCTTGGGCTTGGGCTTTTGGGCCAAGATTTTTGGAAGGAAAAGGAAGAAAATTGGGCCTTTGCCCCTAAGACCACTATTAGGGTTAATCTTAAGTATTTATTGGCCTTATAAAATAAAATTGTGATTTTTATGTTTTAATAAGCTAGATTAGGTTAATCATGGATCAAAGCTTTCAATTTATTTCATTCTAGGCCCAATATGGCCCATAATATTGAAATAAATGAATGTGGGTCCAATTAGAGCCCAATTAGGGTTCTAAGCCCATGATAGTCCAATTGGAAGCTTATTGGTCCATTTGGATCCAATAAGGGAGTTCTAGTCCAAAGTGGACCTAAATAAGAACTTCTAGGGTGTTACACATGTTCTTAAGCTTTTGATTCACTTTAGCTTGAGTGTATAGTTTACAAGACACAAAATTTCCAGTTGTGACAAGAATATTCTTTCCGACTTAGGGTGTCAGCTACTACATTGGCTTTACCCGGATGATAACGAATTTCGCATTCGTAGTCACTGAGTAGGTCGACCCACCGTCGTTGTCTCATGTTGAGCTCCTTCTGATCGAATATGTGTTGTAAACTCTTGTGGTCAGTAAAGATAGTGCTTTTCGTTCCGTACAAGTAATGTCTCCAGATCTTCAGAGCAAACAACACTGCTCCTAGTTCAAGATCGTGGGTCGTGTAGTTGACCTCATGTGTCTTCAGCTGTCTCGAGGCATAGGCAATGACCTTACCTCGCTGCATCAGAACACCCCCGAACCCTTGATTCAATGCATCACAATAGACTATGAAGTCTTCTATCCCTTCGGGGAGGGATAGTATTGGCGCGGTGCACAAGGCTCGTTTGAGCATTTGGAACGCTCTCTCCTGTTTCTCTTCCCAGTCAAAGGCCACGCCTTTCTGGGTCAGTTTTGTAATAGGTTTTGCAATTCGGGAGAAGTTCTGTATGAACCTGCTGTAGTAACCAGCGAGACTTAGAAATTGATGAATTTTTGTAAGAGTCTTCGGTGCTGACCAGTTCTCAATGGCCTTAATTTTGGATGGGTCCACGTGGATTCCTTCTTCGCTTACCACGTGTCCTAAGAATTTGACTCTTCGGATCCAAAATTCGCATTTAGAGAACTTTGCATAGAGCTTCTCCGTTCTTAAAGTTCCTAGAACCTGTCGCAGGTGATTGCCATGCTCTTCCTTACTTCGGGAGTAGATCCGGATGTCATTTATGAAAACAATGACGAATTGATCCAAGTAAGGTCGGCATACTCTATTCATCAGATCCATGAAAACTACGGGCGCATTAGTCAGTCCGAACGGCATCACCACGAACTCGTAGTGTCCGTAACGAGTTCGGAAGGCTGTCTTTGGAACATCCTCCTCTAGCACTCATAACTGGTGATATACGGATCTTAGATCAATTTTGGAAAAGTAGTTCGCCCCTTGCAATTGGTCAAATAGATCGTCTATGCGAGGCAGAGGGTAATGATTCTTGACCGTCAGTTTGTTGAGTTCTCTGTAGTCGATACACATACGGAATGATCCGTCTTTCTTCTTAATGAACAAGACCGGTGCTCCCCAAGGCAAGAAACTTGGTCTTATAAATCCATTACTGAGCAGTTCGTTAAGTTGACCAGATAGTTCCTGTATCTCTGCTGGTGCTAATCGGTAGGGCGACTTGGCTACTGGGGTAGCTCCTGAGACTAAGTCGATTCTGAACTCGACTTGTCGTTGTGGAGGTAATCCAGGTAGCTCTTCTGGGAAGATGTTGGTAAAGTCGCTCACTACTAGAATGTTCTTTAGTTCTTTAGTTTCGAGGCTCGTATCGATGACGTGATCAAGGAATGCATGGTAGTCTCTACGTAGATACTTCTGTGCTTGAATACTGGATATAATACGAAGACTCGCACTGGGTTTGTCGCCGTAGACGATAAGAGTTTCATTAGACGGGAGGTTTAGACGGACTCCTTTCTCGTAGCACATGATGTCGGCGCGATGAAGACTCAACCAATCTATGCCAATGATAACGTCGAAGCTTTTGATCGAGACCAGCATAAGGTCGATTGGAAATGAATGGTTATCTAAAGTTAGGGTACTTCCTAAGTATATGCTATTTGTACTTTCTGTTTTTCCATTAGCCATTTCTACTGTGAACAGTTCCTTAAGTGCGTGTGGTTGTTGTTTAAGCATGCGAGTAAATTTATGGTTCACGAAGCTTCGCTCCGCTCCACTATCGAACATAATGCATGCATAGGAGTTATTGAGGAGGAACGTACCAGTCACCACTATCGGGTCAACAACTGTTTCCCCATGGCCTATTGCTAGTACCCTCCCTGCTCCGCCAACATTCTTCGCTTTGGGGCAGTCCCTCTTATAGTGGGCTGCTTCACCACATCCATAGCAGGTCGGGCTCATGCCAGAGCCGGGGACTTGGGTGATCGGCCTCGCTGGGGATTTACAGAAACGGACGGTGTGTCCTTTCCTATTGCAGTTAGAGCACTGCATTTCACGGTAGGGGCCGTTGTGGTGGAAGTTGCATTTGTTGCACTTAGGCAAACTTCCAACATACTGTCTCACCGGAGTAGTAGCAGCAGCAGGGGTTATTGCGGCATGCACAGCCACAACTTGCTGCTTTTTGGCAGCTCGCTGTCTCTTCTTCTTCTCTTCCCAAAACTTCCGCTTAGTATCAGCGGGTTTGGAGGGTTCCAGGATGGCTAGGGTGGTTGTTGTTGCAGGGGTTTTGACTCCATGGTCAATGAGTCGTTGTGCCAATCGCTTGGCACTATCGAAGGTAGCGGGGTTTGATGATAGGACATTCCCCTGATACGGAGGCACTAGCCCCCACATGTACCTTTCCATCTTTTTCCCTTCAGTGGGAACCATATTGGGGTAGAGGGCCACCAGTTCGCTGAATTTGGCGGTATAAGCGACTACGTTGGTGCCCTTCATGGTTAGGCTCCAAAGTTCCTATTCCAATTTTTGGATTTCGCCCCTCGGGCATTATTCCTCAATCATGAGGTCCTTCATGGTTTCCCAGCCCATATCATTCGCGACTACGAGAGTTAGCGCTTTAACGTGGCCGTTCCACCACGTTAAGGCCTTTCCTTCAAAGGTGCATGTGGCATATTTGACTTTGCTCGCAGCCGGACATGAACAGATTTCGAAGACCGATTCAGTCTTCTCGAACCATTGCGAGAGGGCAATGACTCCGCCGGTCCCATGAAAGGACGTCGGCTTACAGTTAGTGAAATCCTTGTAGGAGCACTCTCTCGAGTGCACAGGGGTTTCAACCGGAATTGATTCAACAGGGGTTCCACCTCTGCTGGCATCAGTAGAGTGATACTGTGCCATGGCGGTTGCCACTGCTGCAGCTACGACACCATTCAGGGCTGCAGTATCGATGACCGGAGGAGGAGGTGGTGGTGGTGGTGCACGATTATTCCTGGGAGATTTGCGAGGAGGCATCTTTCAGCTATAAGTTTATAAAGATAAATGCAATGGTAAGAATCAATTGTAAAAGAGGTGAGAGTGACACATGAACTAACTAATCATAGCCCAACAGTTGAATGAGTGTTTGAGATTGCAACAAGGAAGATTACTAGGCAAACACAAGTGTATAGATTTTTCTCACAGAGTAGGTAGTTGTCAATAATACTGGTATTACTGATGTAATAAGTTCAATGAAAATCGACCTAACAGTAGGTCTTACATCATACCATACAAAAAGTTTGACAATTCCTAGATTCCTAGTTAGAGTACTAAAAGTTAGGAATATTTTACAGACAAGTGCTACTTAGAGCATAGATACTAAAGGCTAATCCTTTACCCAAAAGATAAAGATGTACTAGACATCTTCTAACGGCGATGGGAATTCCTCGGGCGGATCCTGAGGTCTCCCACTTGACGGACCACTTCTTGAAGGTGTCGTTCATGAGCCCTTTGACGAGCTCGAAGTTCCATGACTTCGGCTTAAGAGGTAGCCAGCTGTTGCTGCAGGGTCTCATTGGTTCTCCTGGTCCTTTCCATTTCTTCTTCGAGACGGCGGATATGGACTATGTTGACACCAGAATTGGCATCAACCTCCATGACTTGGTCGATGGCTGCTCGACCTTGTTCATCATTACGGGCTATTCTGCGGATGATGACGGGTAGAGCTCGATCCGCAAAGCCACCTTCGCTGAGGTTGTAAAAGCTTCGGTCCCCAAAGTATGGTAAGGGTTGACCCTGTTCATCGCTCCAGCGATTTAAGTTGGTTGCCTATAAAGGTGTAGGACTTGGAAAAGCTGGTCGAGGGTTGTTGTTCGGGGCTTGACCTAATGGAGGTAGGTTGTTGACTTCGGGCTCAGAGTCAGATCCATCCGAGAAGCCTTCAGCTTGATGATCATCCAACAGAATTTGGTGCTCATCATCGGACTCTGCTTCGAGCCATCCTGCGTTGCCTTCATTTGGAAAGTACGGGTCGCCATGATGAAATCCAGCCATTTAGATCTACGCGAGAAAAGAGGTATAAGAATCTAGTATACAAGTAACTTGTAGTAGCACAAAATACTCCTATAGTATTTTAAGTTTTAGGTTCTATTGATCTTCTTGTGGTATTGTTGGTAAGTTTTTAGACTTGTTAACATATCACAACCATTCTAGGGCATATGCTAATCACTCCTCGGATCAGCATAGTTGATCAGGCTATGCGATTCCCAGGACTGACCATACATCCCTGAGCTCACTTGTGATATTCAATAATCGTAATACTTTTGTTCTTGTCATTGTGACACTGATTTTAGTATGAATGCAGACTAGTATACTTAATTAAATATTTTAATATTTAAAGTATAGACTCTTGGTAAGAGTGTTTTAATCCCAAATGGGTTTATAGTTTAGTATATCCTTTATGGGTTGATATACTCAATTCACTATAAACAATGCTCTGATACCAATCTGTCACACCCCAAAACCAAGAACGGCGGAAACGTTCTGGGGCGGAGGACGTCATGTAAAGTATCACAACACAGTAAAAGTAACCAAGAAAACAACATCATCCATTGCATTAAATATATAATTTTAATACAAATGTGTTCTTTACAGTTATAGACACCAAAAATAATGTAAATCAAAATAATAAGATGAGTCTTGGATGCGCTCCATCTTCTCAAAAGCTGGCATCGGTACCTATCTACTGATGACCTGAGAATACAAGTTATTTTGAAAGAGTTTATCAGCATTAAGTTGGTGAGTTCGTAAGTATTTTAGTGTTGGTGTTTGTATCAAAACGTTTGAACATAGTTTTAAACAAAATTTTGTAAACATTGGTGACAAAAGTATGTGAATGTTTGTACGTGTTTGTAAAAGTTTAAATCTCTCAAAAAAACCTATATTTTATATTAAAAGTAGCCTTCTACCAAGGCGTAACTGTTTTGTACGTTAGTTTATCGTAAAAGTGTGTAATTTTCCCAAGTGTAACTATCATTATCAAAATATAGTTTGTACATCATTGTTTAAGTGAAATAATCACTAAATGTATATAAAGGATAAATTACTATAGTACTGTAGTTTTGTAATATAGGAACTACTTCTGTAGTAACTACCTTAAACCGGATTTATATTAAGGTATCATGTGATTAAATTGCACCATACTATTGACCGGTAACAATGACATACGAATGGTCGTAAGACGGAATGACGTTTGGCAGCCGTAGACCTGCAGGTCCGGCTGTAGCTAGCAGCAAGGTGTAGGATAGTCAATCCACTAGAGATCTATACGCAAACTTGCGCTCTCCCTCCAAGAGAATTCTGACTACAACTCGGGCCATGACATTTAAGGCATGCTCCGATACAGTGGATCACAATTGTTAACATATTCATGTATATGTAATGTAATGTTACTTGTTCTAGTATCGTTGTATATGTTCTCTTCCTAGTATAGTTGTATATGTTCTTCTTCTAGTATATTTGTATATGTTCTTTTCTAGTATAGTTGTATATGTTCTCATAGTAGTAAGTATTGACTCATGCATGAACTGACTCATTGATCTGGAAATTGTAGAAGTATGATCCTGTGTTACCCCGATGGTAACTTACTAATGATGTAACTAATACGCATGAATATGGAAGTACTTTTATGTCTATATATGTACACTTGATATATAATTAATATTGAAACGACCTTCGGACGGCTACCCGAAATCCCACCAGACCACATCTAAATCGAGGAAAAGGAAATAGGGTGGACGACATTCCTAAGCCTTTTAAACATTTCTTATATATCTATACATATACGGGCATGCAATTTATAAGAAGTATAATAAAGTTTAAATAAAAGTATTTGATAAGTAAAAGAGTTTGTAAAACATTTTGAAGTAAAACAATTTGATAAACAGTTTGAACAGTGATAAAATCATTGGTTTTATAGTTATTAATCACATGTGATTGATGTAATAACTATAAGTATTCAACTTGTATCCCCCCCCCAAAAGCATTTAAAACATTTAAAAGTATTTCAAAGGTTAATTAAAGGGGTATAAACTCACTTGTGGTGAGTGGATTGGATTGAAATGTCGGGTACGGTGCTAGGTGACAAATGAAGACTTGTACACACACACGAGCCTAGTTATCATATAATGAACATATATATAACTAATTAGCCAATTTATAACTAATAAATTAAGTTAGGACACCCTAGAACATGAAAACACTTTGTTTCAAGTGTTAAAGATCACAAGGATTGCATCCGAGTGTGGGTAGGGAAAAACTAGTGTATTTGGAGTCCAAGGGTAAACTCCTTGGGAGTTTACGGTCTAAATGACCTTTACCCTAGGAGTTTATGGCAGTAAACTCAAGGGTTTATGGTCTAAACTCCATTTCTTGCAACCATGAGTTGTTTGGAGGTTTAACAAGTCCTTTGAAGCAATCTTGCTAAGTGGTTTAGCCTTTGGAATGGACTAGGGCCATAAAACACCCTCCTTGAGGTGTTTACGGCCTAAGGGTATTTTCCCTTGGGTTTACTACCTTAAACCCTTATGGCAAAGGATATTGCCTTTATTTCAAGTCCTTATCACAACTAGGTAAATGTCTAAGTTAGATTTTAGGGCTAAGAAAGGAATATGACTCATTTAAACACCTTTTTGGGTGTTTACGGTTTTGGGATATACTTAGACCGTAAACACCTATAAATGGTGATGTTTGGTGTTTTTCAAAGCTTAAACATATCAATGGAAGATTTAAATATGTTAAGGTAAGTCTTAAACTTCAAACTAGGGCTAAACATGGGACTTAAGTCAATTTTGGGGGACTTTATGGTGTTTACGGCCCAAGCATCATCTTGGACCGTGAACACCTCAAACATGGTGTTCTTGACCGATTTTCTTGGTGATTAATTGATATACTAGCTTACAAGCACTCAAGGATGGAAGTACTTACTATAATGATGCTTGATTTGAGCTAAAAGGCCAAGAACACTTAGTGTGTGTTCTTGGTGTTCTTGGTGTTTTGGAAAATCTAAACAAAATACATAAATGAATGGATGAATAGATGCTCAAACACTAGATTTAGTGTTTCACTAACTTGAAATGGTTAGAACACTTACAAATCGAAGATTTGGAATTAAATGTTAGATGATAGTTGAGAGAGTTTTTGGAGTTTACTCTTTTGACTATTGGGGAGTAAACACAAATGACTAGTTTTTGGGGAGTAAACTCATACATATGTATGAGTTCACGGTTTTTGGGTGAATTCTAAACCCAAAACATAAAAGTTTGGTTGGGTGTTTCTAATACGTGAAGTGTTTGCGGTTTTCAAAAATCAAAACCTGAGACGACACTTTCTTTCACCCGTTCGTTTAAAAATAATATTAAAATAATTAAACGAACTTTATATTTCATAAAAATAAGAAATAATGATATTAATTTATGATACGAAGAGGTTGACTTTTGTGGTTTGACCAAAAGGAAATTTCGGGTTGTCACATCATCCCCCTGTTAAGAAAATTTCGTCCCATAATTAAAGTCTAAACAAATAAAGTAGTTACAAATAACTAAGCAAAGAGATGAGGGTATTTCAGTTTCATCTGATCCTCACGCTCCCAAGTGAATTCTAGTCCTCGCTTGGCGTTCCAGCGAACCTTCACAATCGGGATACGACTTTGCTTTGTCTGCTTGACTTCTCGGTCCATGACTTCTACTGGTTCTTCCACGAAGTTGAGGCTCCCGTTGATCTTGATCTCGTCGAGTGGGATTACAAGAGTCTCGTCTACACTTTTTCAAGTTAGATACGTGGAATGTATAATGTACGTTACGAAGTTCGTCGGTTAGATTGAGTTTGTATGCTACAGGGCTGATTCTTGCGAGAATCTTGAAGGGCCCTATGTATCTTGGATTAAGCTTTCCACGCTTACCGAAGCGTATCAAGCCCTTCCAAGGTGAGACTTTGAGAAGGACTTGGTCTCCCACCTGGAATTCCAAAGGTTTCCTTCGCTTATCAGCATAACTCTTCTGTCGGTCTCTAGAGGCTTTCAATCGTTCAAGGATCTGAACGATCTTCCCTGTCGTTTCCCGAATGATTTATGGGCCGGTGAGAGTACTGTCAGAAGTTTTCCCCCTAGCTAATTGAGTATCCCCCACTTCAACCTAGCACAGAGGGGATCTGCACTTTTGGCCGTAGAGGGCTTCGTATGGAGCAGCCTTGATGCTCGTGTGGTAACTGTTATTGTAGGAAAACTCACCAAGGGGTAAATGAGTATCCCATGCCTTTCCAAAGTCAATCACACAGGCTCTCAACATATCTTCCAGTGTTTGGATGGTTCTCTCACTTTGCCCGTCAGTTTGTGAATGGTAGGTCGTACTCATATCCAGCCTAGTTCCTAGGGAACTTTGTAACGACTACCAAAACCTTGAAGTGAATCTACTATCTTTGTCCGAGATAATAGATAAGGGAACACCGTGCAGTCTTACAATCTCCCTAATGTATGTTCTTGTAAGTTTCTCCATCTCGTCAGTTTCTTTGATAGGCAGGAAGTGTGCAGACTTGGTCAACCTATCGACGATGACCCATATGGTATCAAGTCCACCCGTTGTCTTGGGCAACTTGGTTATGAAATCCATAGTGATTCGCTCCCACTTCCATTCTAAAATTTCTGGTTGTTGTAGCAAGGTGTAGGATAGTCAATCCAGTATAGATCTATACACAAACTCATACGCTCCCCAATTAAGGAGATTATGATACAAAAACAGTCATGGCATGTAGTGCCATGCCCTGCTTAATGGCTCACATAACTGTGTTTATGTATATATAATGTATATGTAATGTATATGTGTGCTAGCTGTATTGTGTGTTCTTTCTCTATCTAGCCTGTATGTTTGTTTCTTGTCATAGTGTCTATTGTTTGTTTCTTCTCACTCTGTTTCATGTTTGATTCTCATCATAGTATGTATTGACTTATGTATGAACTGACTCATTGTATGTTTCATTGTTCTAGTAATAGTATCTTCCTAAACTACCCCTATGGTAGCTTACTAGTAAAGTATGAACATGTCTGTATGCCCTTGCTACCCAAGGGCATGGAACTGAATGAAAGAAATAACCTTTTATATCTATATACATATACATAATATATAACTAGGATTCAAACGACCTTCGGACAACTAAGCTTGATACCCTAAGATCACATCAAACAAGAACAGGAAGCAGGGTAGACTAGCAGTCCTAAGTCCTTTTAATCCTACTTATATAACTATATTTATACAGATACATAGAATATAAGTTTAAAAAAGTTTAAGTAAAAGTATTTGACCATTGAAGGAGTTTGTAAGACAATTTGAGGTAAAACAGTTTGATAAATAGTTTGGAAAGTAAGAAAACCATTTGCTTGGTAGTTATTAATCACATGTCATTGATATAATAACTATAATTGTTCAACTTGTATTCCCCCCCCCCCCCCATAAAAGCATTTAAAAACATTTCAAAGGTTATTTTAGGGGTATGAACTCACCTATAGTGAGTGGTTCTGATGACAATGTTAGATCTGTTGCTAAGTATCAAGTGATGACTTGAGTACACACGCGAATCCTATTTAGCATATGTTGGCACATATATGAATATAATTAGTGTTATGAATAACTAATTAACAAATTGGGACCACCTTAGGGACTAGTAAACACTTCTTTTGAAGTGTTACAACCATAAATGATTGTATGAAGGGTTAAAAGGCTATACAAGAGAGTGTATGGCCAAAATACACACTATATGTGTGTGTGCGGCGATGTGTGCAGCCAGGTGTGCTGCCAGCACATGTGTGCTGATAGGTGTGTGGCCAGGTGTGCTGCCAGAAGTGTGTGCTACCAGAAAACATGGTGTTCTTGGTGAAAGATGTTACCTTTCCGGATGATACTTGAGAGGATTTTCGAGTCCTAGCTTTGTAGAATTGTGAGAAATGATCACAATAACCAAGGATAGTATATATATGAGGGTGTGTGCGGCTGGAGGTGTGTGTGGTTGACCTGTGTGCAGCCGCACACACCAGTTTTGGTGTGTTTGGCTCGTTTTTCCAATGCTACAACTAAACTAACCCATCCTCCTACACGTATCTCAGTTATACTAAGCTTTAAGCACTCTTTTAGACCCAAAACTTCATTATAAAATAGCAAAACGAAGCTAACTTTGATATAAAAGAAGAATGTAAGCTAGAAATTTCGAGTTGTCACAGGTGCAGCTGCTACTTCTTGTGCATGTTCAATCACTCGTGGTTGTTGGTTTCTATTAACATTTCCTAATCCGCTTCGAGTTCTCTCCATGTCAATCTATACACCAAATCAGACTTTCGACGTGTAGATACAAGAATTAAGATAGGGAAAGCTTTATTTATGACAGACGTATAAATCTCCTTATCACTCTGAAAAGTAACATGTCAGTTCTAATACCGTAATTAACATTTAAAAATCTAAACACATAAAGTTTTTAGATCCAGTCGACAATAGACCATATATTCGATCAAATAATAGCATATAAGACATATTTATAGCTATAACATAAATCATTTAGCATATAAAAGCATTTTAGACATCTTTCCTAAAATAAGCTCGTACTCGTGTCTATTCAGGCATACATTCTAAATTATATTATACACACTCCTCAAGATCATCACTTAGCATTTTAAGTTTAAGTCTAGAAATTTCCTAAAATTCCTAGCTCGTATAAACTAATGTTCTGATACGAACTGTGACATCCCCAAATTCACGGTCATTTTAAAATTTTTATTTATGCTTATTTGAAAATCAAAGTATAATTTAAAAAAAATAATATTACGGAATTTGTTCCCAGAATAACATGATAAATATATTATCAAAGTATTTTCGAGGAACTGTATATTATTTTTATTAAAACTTTGGGATGTCATAGTTAATACATAAACACAACGATAAACAAACCTTACATTTATTTACACTAGTGATCTACATCTTTTTTAATCTCTCAGTGTAATATAGCTTCGTATCGACACCTGTGATACAAATAAACTGAGTGGGTCAGGTTGGGAACCTGGTGAGGACATAGGGTTTTTCATCCCAAAATAATATAATTATTATATTTAATCATCAAACAATCAATCCAATTACCCATCTCCATTATCTTCTTTATTCTTAAAGATCTACCTTAAGAATCATGTATCCTTCATTTACTCATTCCTGAGGATCTTCCTAAGGAATAAGCACGAACTCTAACACCGCCAGGGTTTTTAGATTACAACTGGTGAACACGTAGTTCAAAGGTTAGGCACAACTGCTAATATTATCCTTTAGGTGCAGCTGTCAAGATTTTTAGAGTAGGTCTGATGAACACGTAGTTCAGAAACACCTACAGGTTGCGAGTCTGCTAGCCTTCCACTGGTTGTCTAGAATAGTTTGTGGTCTTCATCTATACTCAGCTAGAAGACTGAATCATCGTAAACATTGAGGCCTCTCATAATGTTATCACACATCAACTATTTCATCTACCCATGTTTTACCCAACAATTTCGTAGATATAAAATACATATACAGTTTAAATCATTTAAAATATGTATAAATCATTCATCTAACATAGATAATATGCACACATAGCACGTAATTTATATTAAATACTTCATATCTATGTGTAAGATAAAAGTAACTATGCACTCACCTTAGTAGCGTGATTTGATAGAAACTAACTAGAAACGGTCAACGAGTCGTGGTCGTCGGGCTCAAGATGGGAAACGACCTTCGACAAACGAGAGAGCGAAAGAAGGTTTGTAGTAAGGAGAGAATGGGTCGAACTTGCTATTTATAGGATGTTTTGGGCACTCTCATGTCGTGAGAATCAATGCTCACGTCGTGAGGCCTGGCTGCATCACCTCGTACACTTGCCATTTGCGTTTCTAGCTTCAAAAGGTATCCAGATGACTTCTCACGTCGTGAGAATGATATGCTCATGTCGTGAGATTCCATGAGTCATCTCGTAGCATTCTCAGGTGTTTTCTAGCCTCGATTAGTGTGTTGGAGTACTCTCACATCATGAGAATACATGCTCATGTCGTGAGTTCTGACAAATTAGGGTTTTTTCTACGTGTTACGCTCTTAGACAACTACATCTTCAGAATGTTATAACTTTTGCATATGAGATCCGTTTTTGACGTTCTTTATATCCATGCGTAGGTGGAGATGTATTCTAAAACTTTTGTTTAGATCACTAAGGCTAAAAGGTATTTTATTAGAAATTTAGTTTTTTACCTTTATGCGGTGTCGTGCCGGTTTTGCCGAAAAACTTCGACGGGTCATAACTTCTTCTTCGTTCTTTATATGTACGGAACCCTTGTGACATATTATATAACTTGGTTAAGGTTATTTATTCTAAATAATATTCTATCAAAAAGTTATTTTTGACGCTTATTGTTTCTAAATTAACTAGCCCGAATCTATGGGCGTTACATTGTCGGTCGAAGCACAATAAAAAAAGAATTTTCTACAATTTGAATCCAAACTGCATGTCGGGTTCATTGAGCATAAATATAAATATAAATTCCTATACATTTTTATACTAATAATATTATATTTTCATATACTAAAATTCCATTTTTTGAAACAAAAACAAGAAACAAAAGCTTTATGTTGCTTAAAAGGAACGTCAAGATTTCGTTGATTTGAGCTTAGTGCTCTAACAAAGCGATATTTTAATTCATTATGTGTTAGGGCTACGGGCCTTTTTCCTAGCTTGTCCTAGACATTTGAATCCTCAAGACTTGACTTGAATATCTTTTATCCTAATTGTTGAGAGAAAAACTTGAGACACACTTGAACAAACGTTAGAACAAGTATAGTTGCGGAATAGTTTATCTCTGAGGATTTAAAAGCTCAACAATAATAATAAGTTAGTGTTAGATAATTAGAGAGTTAGGTGCGGAAATGTAAGAAAATATAAATGATAGCAGGTATTATATAAAATATACATATAAGCTGATTCTTAACAATGAATGGATTCAGACCTAGTTATTAAGTGAGATCAAACTTAGTGATTAAGTCAAGAATGACTTGCTCCGAAGAGAGATAATATTCAGTTATATTCTAGTGAACTTTTAAGAGTAAGAAAGAGATGAGAGTAATAACATAAGATATGAGATTCAAGATGCGTAGTGTTCTCTAATTTCGAATAAGAAAGTTTGAGCTCTATTTATAGAGACTCAAGAATTACATTTGTTCAACTATCTAAGCGTAGCCATGCAAGGCATACTGGTCAAAAGAGAGTATTAATAGAAAATCAGGTAAAGAACTAAACTATAAAGATAGATAGTGAACTGCGGATGTTGAAGATTGCGGATAGGGTTGCTGATCAGTGTTGACTGTGGATCTTGGAAGGCTGCGGTAGACCAAGTTTAAGAGGGTCACTTTTTATGATTCAACACTGACAAAAAAAATACCTATCGTGGCAATTACTGAGCACCCTCATATCGAATTTTCCCGCTCAATCTCTCTAACTGAAATTCTGAAATTGCTCTTCAAGCAGATACTATATTCCTTCTTTTCGGTGCATGAAATTGGAATTTTTCAAAAATCTTATCTTGAATTTATTCTTGATTTCCTACAATTGAAATTTCATTCACTAATATCAAGAAATCAACAATCAATCAAACATCAATAAATCAACACGCTAATACCATTAATCAAGATTCAAACTCCAAATTTGAATCAACCTTTTGTCGATTTTGTATATACCTAGAACACACATTCATATCCAACAAAGTTAATCATATCCTTCACCTTAGTGTCTCTCATTTCACTTAGGATTCACCCGCATTTCTCTCATATTAATATGCGTCTAGTCATCGTCACCATCTGATTATTGATACTTCATTTCCCAGACGCCCATATGTCCATCGTCTTCATCTTTTCTCTCTCACCGACTCAATCATGACACTATGTGTCCCTTATTGGCTTTAATACGGAGGTAATAACCTACTTATTGAAACCTAATATTTAATTTGTTGACAAAGAGGTCGCCACCTTCATATTTCTCTACAATATATTCCTATGATTTTAGGATTCAATATGAGTGTTCGAACAATAATATGAGATTTGAAGGAAAACTACCCTACCGCAGAGATGACAAGTAATTTGTTTAGAAATCCATTTGAAATACCTTAAATATTATGAAGGTTCAGGGTTCTTATTTAACTAATTTAACAATTATGTTATTTGTCAATATTTTGATCGTGGTTTGATGGGTGTTTTCAGTTTTGTAACCTTTCAATTTCATTTGCTGATTATGTCACATTTTGGGCGGAGTTGATAAATATAACCTTTTTTCTTCATTTGAAACATGGATCATTACTTAAGAAAACAATGCAGGTATGTGATTGTTGCCATTATTTTGATCAATAGGTTAATAAGATGTAATTTAATTGTATTCTCTTTGTACATACACCAAGAACAACTTTGATTAAGAGTGTCTGAAGCATTCAAATCCAAAAGAAAGTGATGGCTACAATTATGCTTTCACAATCAACGTGAAATAGTGGATTATGCACATGCTATAAAATTTTAATGTTTTAAATGGCTTTAAACAATGGATTATAATCCAATAGGTATTGTAAAGGGCATGATGTGTTTCTAATCATTTGGAGTAATATTGATATGTTTCTATGAAAAAAGTAAAAGGATACTTTTTGAATGGTCAGTGACATGTATACACACTGTAAACTCTCTAAATCATTCTCAATACATTGTAATTTTGTATTATAACTCCTAACCCTTATTTAAAAAAATCAAGATTGTGTTCACATATTTCTTTGCAATTAGACCGAATTGTAGTTTTTAAACCTCTAAACATTCATTTGGTGATGAGGTTTAACAAGAATATTCCTTAACTTTATCTTCAAAATTACATTGTTTACATTTACACAATAGTGTTTTGTGAAATTAAACTTTTATTTTTTGAATGGTATTAAGATTAATTGTAGATGTTATTAACAGGATGATAGCCTCTTAGGTGGAGTGTAGATGACATTGATTCCACATTAATGCCGACATCATATTATTCCATAACTCTTTCGTCAAATTTCAAAATCAATAAAAGTGACCCAAATAGAAGAATCACAGGACCCATTTCTTCAATCCTTATAAATTGCTTATTATTATATTTCAATATATAACTTCATTAATTTTATATCATTAATGGAATTCGTTAAGCATACAAGAAAAGGGAATATAATAAGGAGAATTTTGACAAAAGTTGTGTATAGATGATGTAATATGTGGTAGGGGTATAACATTCATTTTTCCCTAATTTTCTTTATTTTTAAATTTACATCTTATTTTTGAAATTAGTTTAGTAACTATGTGGTTGTGTTATTGCATGTGATATAAATTTACATCTTATTTTTGAAAGTTGTGTCTGGGTAGATGATGTAATAGATTATCTAAAACAATTGGAATGGGTAGCATAGACTTGAGAAAACTTGGTTGATTCCTAGTGACTTTCTTTAAACTTGAATTATGGATTTTGATTTTCGATAACGAAGTATATCAACCTTCATTCATTCATGTTATTTTACTTTGTCAACTTTTTAGTATATGGGTTCGCATCTATTATTTATTACCATTACGGCTATTAACTTCCAAAGTTGTTTTATCTTCGTAAATTAATATTTTTTTTTGCCAATATTTGAATAATTGATGTTT
Source organism: Lactuca saligna (assembly GCF_052625555.1). Taxonomy (NCBI): domain Eukaryota; kingdom Viridiplantae; phylum Streptophyta; class Magnoliopsida; order Asterales; family Asteraceae; genus Lactuca; species Lactuca saligna. The sequence continues at coordinate 301,655,115 of NC_136420.1, read as the reverse complement.
TTGATTTATCAATATTTTTTTTAAATAATTTAATTTAATTTTATAGCGGTAATATAAACCTTGTATCCTTGTAATGTTTATCTTCGTTGTAAATTATTTATTTTTTATTTTTTAAATACATATTATCCAATAATGATTGCATTAAAATAATACTCTTTATCTTTTAACTTTGTTGTCAATCAGGTTGTTGCTTTTTAATTTTCAAAGGTGGAGCCGTGGAGATTCATCATGTGTGCTAGCACTATCTTTGGGACTTTGGTGATGAAGAAAAGCCATAGCTTTAAGTGATAAAGCAATACATTATATGAGTTTATGTCTATTCTTTTTTCTTCAATATATGCAACTTATTGAATCACTATTATTCTTTTGCATTATAATTTATCTAAAGTTTATAATTTTGCCAAAATAAAACATGAAGTCTGCAATTTTAGGGGAAAATATGGAAGCATCAACAATGTTTGTATTCCCAAATCTCAAGCACACACTCTCCTTACAATTCAACCATCACCTTTTGGTGATTTAAGCTTAAGGACCCTATTTTTGTTTTCGCCACGTGACAAAAATATGTTTATACAAACCCTTATATAATGATACACAAAAGAAATACAAAATTATGTAATCAATATATCAATAAACAATATTACAACCTATCGAGCTTCATTGATCTTCAATTGCGAAAAGACTTGGCTCTCACTCGGATAACTAAAAATCGAGCTATCATTCACCTCAGAATCATCATTATGTCGAGACGGCAACCCATCAGTTATCGACTTTGGCAACTGAAATGACATATTTATCGTGCTATCATCACACGGCTGTTGGTCCATTGGCATTAGTTGCAAATTCAACACATATTTTAAATCCCAATACACATCATCCATACTCGGCCTTTTGTCTCCCGTTTCCTCCAAACATCTCTTAGTTATTTCCACAAATTTCCTTAACGAGTTCTGATTAATCTTACCCGCAAGAAACGGATCGATTATTTTCTCAAGATTGCCATTTTTTATTTGTTTAATTGCCCAATCAGCCAAATTCATTTCCTTTGCAGGAAGTCCGTTGTCGAGAGCTGGCCTTGCACACAACACTTCAAGCAGTACGACACCGAATGAGTAAACATCTGATTTATGTGTCAGTTTCATACATCTAACGTATTCAGGATCCAGATACCCAAAACTCCCTTTCACATCCGACATTTTACCTTCGTCCACATTATCCAACTGTGATATCCCAAAATCAGCGACTTTTGCTTCATAGTGTTCGTTTAACAAAATGTTCGTTGATTTCACATCACGATGAATAATCCCACCTTCTGAACTCGTGTGAAGGTAGTTCAACCCTCCGGCTGCACTGATACAGATCTCAATCCTTTGTTCCCACGAGAGTCTCGGGAGATCCGAATCATAGAGATGATCTTGGAGAGTACCTTTTTCCATAAACTCATACACAAGTATCATTTCGTTATTTTCATCACAATAACCGATCAAAGACAACAAATGTTTGTGGCGGATCTTTGACAACACCATGATTTCCGTCACGAATTCCGGCCGGCCTTGACCGTGACCATGTTCACCTCGTTTGACTGCCACTTTGGTCCCACGAAGTGTTCCTTTGTACACCTTCCCGAAACCCCCTCTACCAATCATTAAATTTTCATCGAAATTATTTGTTGCTTGTTCTATGTAGGCAAATGGGACCCTAAGATTGATGTCTAGTACTGGTGATGGATTGTTTACTGTGAAGTCACCGATTATACTGTTGTATGAAGTACTCCGGCCATATGATGGAACCACGTGAGACTCTGATTTTGCTCCGACCACCACCTGCTTTCGTTTCCCACATCTTGATCCGATGAAGAAACCTGCTAACAAAACCAGTAGAAAAGCTACACCTGCAAGAACACATCCAACCACGATGAATACACTCTTTCCCTTCTTCCCGTTGACTGGATCACGCACACCGGAGTTTTTCAACATCTCCATGATCTCGACTCCGTTCAAGAACACCGGCTGATTGTTACCACGAATTGCACCAATACTGATATTCAAACGATCTGAATCAGTGGACTCCACCACCAAATCAAGATAAAACGGAGCTTGTAACTCATCCACTGTGTTACCCGGTTGAATCTCCTCCTTGTGGTGGCTGTAGACAAAGAAGTTGAAGGCGTCGTTGGCATCAGGGAAGCTTGTGCTTATAATGTCACAGAAATGAGATCGAACCAGATACATGGCATTCTTATTGACGTTAAAATTCCATGTAATGTTTACCAAACTGTTGTTTAATTGTTTGGCTGTTTTGTAAACATCATCAGGAGCATCGGAGGAGCTTGCTCCACCCTCTACATAAATAATCCGGCCATCAAAAGTGACGTTTCTTGCTGGTCCATTGTTGAAGATGAAGGAATTATCAGGTGTCCATGTTCTTCTTAAGGTGTCACGATCTACGTTGATCCTTTGTCCTCCAACGTTAACTCTGTGGATTGGGTTGAAAGCATAATCAGATGTTAGCTTCTCCAGATCAGCAAGTTTTCCGGCGGGTGAAATACGTGGGAAACTGGAGGCGGGCCTGAATAGATTCGATGGTGTCGTGAAAGCTTCAATGGCGTTTACAAACGCAGAAGACGATCCACGGGATGGTGTAAACTCAATTCTAAATCTTCGTTCAGACCCAGTCGGGAATATAAATTCCCTAATCACAGTCGTGTTTCCGGTGCTAAAACCGGACAACAGAGAGAAACCGGAGACAGAAACGTCGAGTTTCGAGTTGGAAAATTCGAATCCATTAGTAGAGAATCGGGAAAAATGAAGGCGTACCATGACGAAAGTCTTGATGTCATCTGCTTCAAGTTCATACCATGATTTCTTAGTGAAGACTCTTGCTGTTCTGTAGATAACCGGTGTGTCGGTTGCCGGGTTGTTGCTTTCTGCGGCGACATGGCCACCGTAGATGGAGAAAGTTGAAGGGTTGACGTCACCGACGAATTTCCGGTTAGTGAAATCAATATCAGAGTTCGATCCACAGTTGATGAAGTAGTGGTCCGGTAAGACATCCTGTGAGGAAGCAAGTGACAGTGAAGAGAAAAGAACGAGAAGAAAGAAACACAGGATGGACGTCATTGAGGCAAGTTGATGATTACTGTTTCGAGTGGAATAATTATTGGTTTGCTTCACGGGACGAAGACGACAATGTGATAATTATTGGTAGTTGAGTATGAAAGCGAAGATTTTTAAAAAGAACTCTCTTTAGTTCTACAAGGGACCGTAGCTTGATTACTCTGAACATGTCAAGCACTTAAATCTTTGTATTCTTGTTTTTAATTTTTAATATAACTAATCGTTAAGATAACTTGTTTGTGTGTGTTAGTTTATGGAGATTGATTCACCCTTTGACCATATAGTCCGTGTGTAGACCAAACATGAGGTCCTATATTACATGTGACATTAAATTTCGTCATGGGCTAGAGTTGTCAATGTTTAAGACTTGACCTTATTCACAACTTTAGGTCAACTTGCTAGTATTTATACTCATTGAATTCGTATAACCTAATGTATAATACTCAAGTTGTTTGGTAGAAATAATAAAGCTCTCTCATGCTCGCCTGTGGATGTGGACGTAGCTGATCATCCTGATTGTGTGAACTAAGTAAATATCGTGTTCTCTTTATAATTATGCATTGTTACTTTTTTATGAAATCGTTTGTGGTTTGTCGAAGTGTTCAATTTCTAACCCACGAAGTCAGAACCATGGGTAAAGATAAGAAGCTGAAGATTGGAAAGTTTGAAGGTCACAATTTCCGGTTCTGAAGAATGCAGATCAAGGATTACATTTACAAAAGAAATTATATGAAACCTTGGTCGAAAAGAAACCAGAAGTGTTCAAGCAGGATGACTTGAATCTACTAGATCGGTAGGCTTTTGGCATGGTAATATTATAATTTGAGAAGAACGTATCTAACAATACTGTCAATGTGAATACTACATGCAACCTGATTAGGGTGTTATCCGATATTTATGAAAAATCATCAACAATGTATAAAGTGTTCTTAATCCGACAATTGGTAAATGTGAAGATGAATGAGGGTAGCTTGGTTACTGATCATGTTAATGAATTCAGTTCAATCATCTCAATGTTGATTTCAATTTATATTAGATGCTAGGATGAAGTCCAAGCGTCGCTACTATTATCCTCTTTGCATGATAACTAGTCTAGTATAGTGACGATAATTAGTAGTTACACGGGAAGTGCTAACCTAAAATTTGAAGGCATTCACGTTTTTAATCCTTGGCGAGGATATGTGTAGATGAATAGCCAAATAAACATAAAGTAGTCTTTTGAGTTTATCAGATGGAGGAAAAAGATACAATAAAGGAGGAGGTAGTAAGAGAAGGTAAAAATCAAGGAAGAAAGGTCTTTTAAGACATAAGCCCCATATGTTATTATCTTACTGGGACCGAGTCAACGATTTGGGCTGACTCGGTCAGACGGAATACGTTTGATAAAATAGCGTTCTCAATCAGACATATCTGACTCATCAGAATCTCGCTCAGACCATAAGATATCGCTGACTCGAAAAATTACCTCCATGCCCTCTCTTTTCTTTCTCCTATCATGACCTAATACAGAGACAGCAAGGAATTGGCCGCCATCGAGTCTCTCCATCGCTGCTGTCTCTCCCCAGTTCGACTACCGGCCGGCCAGCAACCTTCCCTCCGATCGAGCTCCGACGGGAAACACGTCAAAACAGGTACTTCGATCCTATGTTTTTTCCTGTGAAAATTATTTTTCCTTCTCCTTTGTATATGATTTGTGAAATCAGAAATCATAAATTGGTTTTGAAATCAAAATTTATTCTTGGTCTAATGTTATGAAATCAGAAATTCATCTTGTAATGTTATGAAATTTGAAATTATGTGTTTAAATGCTATGAAATTAGAATCATTCTTTGCTCTAATTTATGAAATCTGAAAATTGGTTATGTAAGCTGTGAAATCATGCATGTATTGGCAATATTGTGATTTTTTTTTTGTTATTAGGATGTGAAATCTTAAAGTCATGATGACAATGTTGGTTTGGAACAAAATCTAAATTTTTTTCTTGTGTATAGGCTGTGAAATCATGTGTTTATTGGCAATGCTGTGATTTTTTTTTGTTTATAAGCTATGAAGTCTTATAAACATGCTGTGATTTTTTTTTGTGTGTACAGGCTGTGAAATCTTTTAAACATCATGTGTATAGGCTGTGAAATCTTTTAAACATCATGTGTGAAATGGCAATGCAGTGATTTTTTTGTTTATAAGCTGTGAAATCATGCTGTGAAATCTTTTTTTTATTTATAAGCTGTGATTTTTTTTTGTTTATGATGACAATGTTGGTTTGGAACAAAATCTGAAATCTTTTCTTGTGTATAAGCTGTGAAATCATGTGTATATTGGCAATGATATGAATCCTTTTTTATGTATAGGCTTTGTTGACAATGTTGTGATTTTTTTTTTGTTTATAAGCTATGATGTTGATTCATTGGTAGAAAATTATTTTAATGTTTTAGGATGTTGGTTTGGAACGAAAGTGAGGACAAAACTTTTCTTGATGCATGTATCCATGAAATAAACACTAATGGCCGTGAGGGTTTTGGGCTTAAGGCTAGTTCATGGAAGACAGTACACGAAAAACTGATAAACGAACACGGTAAAGAGGTTGATCAAAAGAAAATGAGAAACCACTTTAACTACTACAGATCAAAGTATGTTACTTAGGTGAAACTGAAAAAGATAACCGACAATATATATGATCCTATAAAAAATAAATTTAATCTGACCAATGAACAATGGAAGGAAGAGGGGAAGGTAATATTTTAATAGCAAATACTATTATGATTATTTTTATAAAAAAAACTAATAATTATAAAAATTGTAAACAGTTGAACAAGTACGTGTTGTCATTGAAAAGTAGACCCCTGCTGTTTCCAGATCTTTGCACCCAACTATTTGAAGGGTCGACCTCAACCGACTTTCAAAGTTGGGGGCCATCTTCTACACTCCCTCGTCCTGTAGAATAGTTTAGTGCCCATGATTTTGATGAAGATGTTCCAATGGAAACCTCAACACAACATGTAGGTGCAAGTGAAGAATCTTCAGGGCGTTCAAAAAATACAGAAGTTGGTGGAAACAAAAGAGTTAGTGGGAAAAAAAGAGATGCAAGGGCATTAAAAGTTGAAGAGGAGATTGTCAAGCTTGCAAGGTCGTTAGTGGAAAAAAATGAAAGAATTGAAAAAAGTGAAATGGATAAGGATGTTGATGCGTGTATGGAGAAATTGAAGAAAATGGAATGGGGAGAAGAAGATTAAAGACACAAGACCGATCTTTTGCTATTTGGTGAAAGTGTTGATGTTCAAAAAGTTTGGTTACGACTTTCGCATACTAGTTGTGAGTCGTGGGTGATAAGTGCGGGTAGCAAATATGGTTACCTTTGATCGGTGCGGGTAGAGAAGTTTGGTTACTAGTTTTTTGGTTACTTTGGATCCTATGTTTGATGACTTTTTTGGATGATGTTTTCTAGTTTTTTTTTTGGTTACTTTGGATCCTATGTTTGATGACTTTCGCATCTTATGTTATATGACTTTTGTTAGTTTGGATGATATGTTATTGGATATTGAATATGACTTTTGTTATTTACTAGATTTTTGAATATGAATTTTGTTATTTACTAGTTTTATGTTATATGACTTTGGTGCATGATTTTTTTTTTTTTTTTTTTTTTTTTTTTTTTTTTTTACTTTAACATGTTACCTAATTGTTTGTAACAGGTCAAGTATGGTTTCTGATGGTGAAGTTGTAGCTTTTCTTCTACTTTTGTTTTATTGGTTGAGGTCAAACCGGCGCAGACTAATCAAAATTCATAGAATTAGAGAAAACGATTCAAACGGGTATGCGTATACTCAAGATTTGATGTACGGAGACCCTACACAATGTTTCGATATGATGCGTCTTACACAAGAGGCATTTGCACTATTATGCAACCATTTTACCGAAAAAAAATTGGTTGCAAGCTAGTAGGACAATAAGCATTAAAGAGAAGATGGCTATCTTCTTACATGTTATAGGACATAATGAACATTTTCGCGCGGTTAAGGGAAGATTTCATCACCCCACACAAATGATTCATCAATGTTTTCATGAGGTTCTAACAACAATGATGTGTTTTGCAAAAGAAATTATAGTACCAACAACTCCTAATCCAACAAGACATAACTCGGAACGGCATAGACGGTTAAAAAATATTTTTTCCGGAGCAATAGGTGCATTAGATGGAACTCTTGTACCTGTGGTTGTACCTATTGATCAACAAACTCGTTATAGAGGAAGAGGAAAAGGAGAATGTTTTCAAAATGTAATAGGAATTTGTGATTCTGATATGATATTCACCTTTGTTTGGGCTGGATGGGAGGGTATAGCACATGATTCAAGAGTTTTGAATGAAGTTGCATTCAATTCGACTTCTGGATTTCCATTTCCTCCACCAAGTTTGTAATCTTTATATAATTTTTATTATCTATCTTCTTTATATAATATGTCACATTCGTTTGCAGATAAATATTACCTTTGTGATGCCGCATATACAAACACTCGTGGGTTTATGGCTCCATACAGCAATACTAGGTACTGGTTAGCCGATTTTTGAAGAGGTAGACCTTTAACTAGAGAAGAAAGGTTCAATTATGCTCATTCACAACTTAGAAATGTTATTGAGCGTGCTTATGGTGTATTGAAGGTGAGATTCTCAATCTTAAAACAAATGGCTCCTTATCCTTTACAGTGCAAAGAGACATAGTCATTGCTTGTGTTGCGTTCCATAATTTTATAAGGAAATACAATATAGAAGATGAATTGTTTAGAAATTTTGAGGAGGACACTATGGTTACTCCTGATGTCCAAGGTGGGGGAATTGATAGAGAAAACATACAAGGCATAGAATGGGGTCCAGAAGCCGTTGAATATATGCGTGCTTTGCGTGATCATATTGCAAATCGACTACTTTCACCTACTTTACATTAAATTATTATGTTATTTTAAATTTCATTATGTTTTTATCTGGATATTAAATGATTTATGTTTAATTTACATTTTGTATGACATTTTTTATTTGTGTGTAATTTATATTTTGTATGAAAATATGTATGTATTTATAATTATTCAGCAACTTAATACATCGCTATATATATAACAGAAGGGTAAAATGGTCATTTTTTATCACTCAACACATTCAGTCAGAGGTACAATCAAACAACAGGATTTCTTACTCAGTCAGGATTTCTTACCCAGACAAACCTTTCCCAGTCAGCACTATCTCAGTCAACAACTATCAATCGGGGCCATAGTTGAAGACATAGCAGGACATATATTACCTTAACCTAATTCCTTCATTTACTTCATATTCAAATTAAGTAATAGGTTAAGTCATTGATATATATTTTTTAAAGATGCTTAACGAATGCATAACACCATAGGAAGCATTCATACACATCACTCAATGACCTAAATTATGTTGCATGTATTAATTATGCTATTTTAAGTTATTTTTAAATATTCATTGGAGATTTTGCAAGTCATGCATTTTATACAGAACTTTTTGTTTCCTCAATTTACATTTTCAATTTTAATAAACATTATTTAAAGACGTTATAGTTCATTTTTTGATGCTGCTCTTTGTGTAGGATTTTTGATAATGTTGGTTGTGATAATCTTTTATATCATATGGAAACTCAGATGCCGAATAAAGACAAAGAAGGATGTTAGTGTGGAAAAGTTTTGAAACATCTGTAAAATTCACAAAAATTTTAAAATTTTTAAGATATTCCAAAACCACAGTTTATTACAAATTGTTTTCAAAATAGTTTTAATATCAGAGAATCCCAGAAATCACAACATGAAAAACGAGAAGGTGGGCGATCAAGCCTTTTCCTTCCCGCGATCATATGATGTACCTGAAACAAAATCCAAAACTGTAAGCATGAAGCTTAGTGAGTTCCCCTAAAATACATGCACAACAATAACACACATATAATAATAGCATACTATAAGCCCAATCAACCATCAGGTTGGAATGCCCCATGCCCTCAACCATCGGGTTGGAATGCCAACGTACTATGAGTCCAATCATCCTCGGGATGGTATACCCTTGGTCCTTAATCATTGGGTTTGAATGCCCATATACTATAAGTCCAATCATCCTCAGGATTGAATACTCTAGGCCCTGAACCATCGGGTCAGAATGCCCACATACTATGAGTCCAATCATCCTCAGGATAGAATACTCTCGGCCCTCACCCATCGGGTTGGAATGCCCACATACTATGAGTGCAATCATCCTCGCGATGGAATACTCTAGGCCCTTAAACATCCGGTTGAAATGCCCCAGTCTGTTGGCTCATGCACAAAGCAGAAAAGCCTCAACCACCAATAATACATATGCACATATATCAGATAATCACATAACAGTCTACAGACAGTTAAATCGATCTACATTTCATTAAGCATAGCAACATCCTATCTATCAGGATAGCGATCTAACATATCATAACAACATAGAAACATCTTATATACCAGGATACCGATCTAACAGATCATAACAACATAAAAACATTTTATATACCAGGATACTGATCTAACAGATCACAACATAAATAAATCAGGTTAGCAATCTAAAGGGTCGGCCTTGGTGCCTCTTGATTATAGTGAGGAAAAGTCACCTCATAAGTAGTGTTCAATCAAGAAGATCAAATTCCAACTCTCAGCTCCGATCTCGACTGCCTACAACCACCATGTGACTTACTTCATTAAAATTTCGAATTACCAAAATACCCTCAGAAGTCAAACTTGGTCAACCATGGTAAAAGTCGAGCTCAACAGTCCATGTTGACCCAAGACGTCGAGTGCATCTAGCAACTCGTCGAATTCCTTCAGTGTTTATAAAACTAAGAAAAACCCTAGTTAACTCGCCTAGTTAGCAGAACAACCCGTCGAGTACCTTCAGTAAACAGAAAGCGGGAAAAACCCGATCCAACTCGTTGAGTTGTGTAACATCCCGACTCCCAGGTATAAGAATTTTATCTAAAAAGGAAATTTTGACTTGGAAATCATCGAGTTGATAGCTTCAACTCGACATGTAGGAAATTCTCTACTCGTCGAGTTGTGAGGCAAAACTCGACTAGTTGGAGTTGGAATATGAAACCCTAATTTTCACGGTTTGCACCCTATTTAAAGGCTCATTAGCAACCCTCTGCCTCCCCTAACGTCCCCCTTGACCTCAGAAAACCTTAATCTCATCTTACTCTTCATTTTGTGTGTTAAGAAGCTTGGAAGGTGGTTTTATTGAAAGGAACTTGAAGGATAAAGAGCTTGGAGCAAGGGGAAGCTTGTAGATCCAGTTTCTACTTCATTTTGGCATCATCTTGAATGTAACAAGTCGTTACTATGGCAACCCGAAATTCTATTCTATACAAACAATATCACTTCAATAGAAGTCAGAATAGTTGCAATAAATTTTCAGACTTTTTAGTATAAGTTTGAGTATTTCAGGATTTACACTTAAAGAGATATCAGGAGAAAGGATGCATTAGGGTTATGTGCAACTCTGTTATTTCAAAACTCTATGATATTAGAGTTCATTTCTTGAATAAAATATTTTCTGGAAAAAATACAAGGAGTATATATAGGATTCTAAGCCATATTTATTCATTAGTTCCATTTCCAACTAGAGAAAAGCAGATTCTCTCTTACAGATGTTCGGAATTTCGTCCCAAAACATGAGTACTTCTATCTAGTTGTATTAGATACCTTATTAAGTGCTTAATAACCTAGAAATCATGTCAAAACATCAAGATTTAAGAGTTTACGGTCCAAGAAGTTCTTGGACCGTAAACCCTTCTTTAAGGGGAAAATGAGTGCCTAGTCCTTTCCTTGTGCAATGGAGCTATATTAGGCTTGTATCTTAGTGTGTGTAGGACTAGAAAACACCCAAGAACACCAAGAGTAACGTTTTCACGGCTCAAGGATTTCTTGGACTGTGAACTCCAAACTCAAGGGCCAAAAGGTGCTTTAAACCCTCCAAAATCCTTGGACACTAGCCTAGATTACTCCTAGTTAATTTAGGGACTTGGAGTCACCAAAAACCCATCATAATTGAGAGATTACAGCCGTAATCTCTAAGGGAATTGGTCCCAGGGCCGTGTACTCCTCCAAGGAGTTGAAAGGTGCCCTAATCTCTTCCACGGACTAAACCACCAAGTAGGAATGCTTCTAGGGAACATTTAGAACTTCAAAACACCAAATAAACTAAGTCTTAGGAGCTTACGGATGTAAACACAAGAGTTTACGACCGTAAACTCTTTGTGCGACGATTCTTGGAGAGTAAACTCAAGCATGGGGTCCTTTGGAACCCTAAACTCACTAGCCGTGTCCTACAACAACTTAGATGCAATCCTTAGGTCTAATAACACTTTTTATAGGTGTTTAACATGTTCTAGGAGGTCTAAACATTTTCAATTAGTAGTTTAAAGCTAATTGGGTACATATATGTGTGATTATATGTTAACTAGGATCATAGAGTATGTTCAAGACTTCACTTGACACCTAGCAATCCTACATCTTTAGTACATCTGTACCACTCACTACAAGTGAGTTCATACCCCTTAATCAATGGTTTAAATGTTTTTAAATGCTTTTATGGTGGGGGGGGGGGGAATACAAGTCAAATACTTATAGTTATTACATCAATCACATGTGATTAATAACAACAAAACCAATGATTTTCTTACCGTTCAAACTGTTTTGCTTCAAACTGTTTTACAAATTCTTATACTTATCAAATACATTTACCTAAACTCTGTTATACTTATTATCAATTTCATGTCTATGTATGTATAGTTATATAAGCAATGTTTCAAAAGCTTAGGAAGGTTTCCCGCCTTATTTCGTTTTCGCCATTGAGATGTGGTCTGGTGGGGTATCGAGTATCCGTCCGAAGGTCGTTTAAATATTAGTTATATATCATGTGTACATATATAGTCATAAAGGTTCTTCAAGTTCATTCAATACCCTTGGGTAGCAAGGGTATACTTCCATGTTCATACGTACCAGTTACATCACTAGTAAGTTACCATAGTGGTAGCATAGGAGGATACAATTATTATTACTAGAACAATGAAACATACAATGAGTCAGTTCATTCATGATTCAGTATGAGTAATACATACAGTACGTTACAACTAGTATGCACAGTACATTACTATACATGCTAGATAGTGAGAACATATATTACAGCTAGCACACATAGAACATTTCAGTACATACATGCTAGACAGAGAAAGAGTACATCTTTCAGTTAGCACATTCATTACATGTACATTTATGGAGTTATGTGAACCATTAAGCGGGACATGGCACTTCCTGCCATGACCGTTTTTGTATCCCAAATCTCCTTAATTGGGGAGCATATGAGTTTGCGTATAGATCTATACTGGATTGACTATCCTTCACCTTGCTGCTCGCTACAGTGGGACTTGCAAGTCTACGGGCGCCAAATGTCATTTATTATGGCGTCTTACATCGTCGTTTTACTAGAGTCGGTAGCAGGATACAGGTCGATCACATGTTACTTTGAACACCTTTTGTTATAAGGTAGTTAGTACCACAATAGTCACTTATTACAAATACTACGGTACGATAATATTTTCCCGTTTACATTCACTTCGTGAATATTCACACGATGCACGGTAATGTAGAAACTATATTTTTGGTTAATGATAGTCAGAATTAGGAAAACACACACTCTAACAAGATACATACACACAGACACTAGATGCCTTGGTAGAAGGCTACAGTTAGTAGGAAACATAGGGTTTTCACGGAGAGTTCAAACATTATACAAAACATTGTACAAAACATATTACAAATGTTTTCATACAAACTCAGACACTAATATACTTATGATCTCACCAGCATTAAGCTGATACTCGCTTTCAAAATAACTTGTATTCTCAGGTCACCACTAGACAGGTACAGGTGCCAGGCTTTTGAGAAGATGGAGTTCATTCAAGACTCATATGTTATTTTTGATATGTATATTTTTGGTGTCTATAACTTTGACAGAACACACATGTATGAAATTATACTATTAATGCAGTGGATGATGTTGTTGCTTGTTTACTATTATTCATTGTTTGTGATACTGTACATGACGTCCTCCACCCCAGAATGTTTCCGCCATTCATGGTTTTGGGGTGTGACAGATTGGTATTAGAACATTGTTTATAGTGAATTAAGTATATCAACCCATAAAAGATATACTAACTATAAATACATTGGGATTAAAATACTCTGACTAAGAGTTTATACTTTAAAATATTTAAAATATTTAATTAAGTATACGTGCCTGCATTCATACTAAAATCAATGTCACTAAGACAGTACAAAAGTATTACGATTGTTGGGCAACGCAAGTAGACTTAGAGACATATAGTTAAAACTGGGAAGATATAGCCTGATCAACTATATTATCCGAGGGTTGACTAGCATGTGCCTAAGTGTGGTTGTGAGGTTGCAAAAAGTCTAAAAAGTTACCTACAATACCACAATGAGAACAACAGAACATAAACTTAAAATACTATAGCAGTATTTTGCATTACTATAAGTTACTTATGTGCTAGATTCTTATGCCTCCCTTCTCGCGTAGATTTAATGGATGGATTCCACATTCCCAGAGACCCGTAGTATCCCTACCACGACAATGCAGGATGGCTAGAGGATGAACCTGAGGATGATCACCCAATCCCTTTGGATGATCATGAAGCTGAAGGCTTTTCTGATGGTTCTGACTCAGAGCTAGAAGTCAACAACCTACCCCTAGCTGATCAAAACCCTGACCCTCATCCAGCATTTCAAGGACCCAAGCCCCTGTGGGCAACAAACTTGAATACATGGAGCCATGAATAGGGTCAAATCATTCCCTACAATGGAGACAGAAGTTTCTACAACCTCACTAACAAAGGTTTTGCTGATAGAGTCCTGCCTATCATGGTTTGTAGGATTTCTTGGAACATGATACTAGGTCAATCATCTATCAATCGAGTCTTGGAGATTGACGCCAACACCAGTGTTAACACCGTCCTCATTCGCCAACTAGAGTCTGCTCACGAAACGGCTCTGGTTCACAATGCAGCTCTTCAGAGGGAACTCACTGAAATGCGAGCTGAAGTCAGAGAACTTCGAGCTCAGCAAGGAACGACTGATAGGCATATGAGGGACATAGAACATCTTCTGTCGGGAGCAAGGACTCACTCTGGTAGTTCTCGTCGCCAATAGATTCTCATCACCTTCTCTCTTTTGGATATAACCTAGTTATGTAAAACTCTTGTCTAATTCTCTATCTTGTAAATCGTAGGCCAGGTAGGTCTTGGTTAGGTTGTAATTCTATCAAAATTTTCCCATTTTGGTTGATGTAAGGCCTATTTATCTTGGCCATTTTTCTCGAACTTATTACATCTGTAATTCCAGTAATATTGATAGGTACCTAATCTTATGAGAATTATTATCCAAATGTGATCATTTATTAGTTCTAGATTTCCATTAAATCGTATCGTTGGGCTGTTGAGAGATAGTCCATGAGTCATTCTCATCACTCCTTCCATTGAAATCTTATCAATGTTTCATCTTCATAAATTATATATCAAAGATTCCGCCTTGCAGAAATCCAAGGAGAAACCTCAATAATGAAACACCACCTCCTCCACCTCCTCAACCACCTACTCCTCAGTTCGAGACGACAGCTCTAATTCCTGCCGTAGCTGCGGCTGTGGCTACAGCTATGGCTCAATATCATTCATCTGGTTCCACTGGAGGAGGAACCCCTGTTCAGTCTGTTCAGATTGAAGCTTCTGTGAGCTTGACAGAGTGCTCCTATAAGGACTTCACGAACTGCAAGCCATTGTACTTTAAGGGGACTGGCGGAGTCATTGCCCACTCGCAATGGTTCGAGAAAACCGAATCGGTTTTTGAAATTTGCTCTTGTCCCAAGGAGAGCAAGGTGAAGTATGCTGCTTGCACCTTCGAAACCAAAGCTCTAACATGGTGGAATGGCCATGTTAATTTACTATCTCTTGTAGTGGCTAATGCTATGGGCTGGGAAACTTTGAGAGACCTCATGATTGAGGAATACTGCCCGAGCGGCGAGATCCAAAAGCTGGAGGAAGAACTGTGGGGCCTAACCATGAAGGGCTCCAACGTAGTCGCCTACACCGCCAGGTTCTGTGAACTGGTGGCCCTCTGTCCCAACATGATTCCTTCAGAGGGAAAGAAGATCGAAAGATACATATGGGGACTGGTGCCCCCATACCAGGGAAATGTTTTGGCATCGCACCCCACTATATTTGATAGTGCCAAGCGATTGGCACATCGGCTCATAGACCATGGGGCTCGTACCCCGGCCGCAACAACTACCCTGGCCATCTCAGAACCTGCAAGAACCGCTGACCCTAAGCGGAAGTTTTGGGATGACAAGAAGAAGGCTAAGGCTACCAAGAAGAGGCAGGTCGTGGCAGTACATGCTGCGATAGCACCTGCCGCTACTGCTCCGGTAAAGCAGTACTCTGGAAGTTTTCTTCAGTGCAACAAGTGCAACTTCCATCACGTCGGTGCCTGCCGGGAGATGCAGTTTCTAAACTGCAACGGGAAGGGGAACATAACCCGTTTTTGTAAAGCTCCGACGAAGCCAATCAACCAAGCCCCCGGTGCTGGAGCGGTCCAAACTTGCTACGGATGTGGTGAAGTAGGCCACTTCAAAAGAAACTGCCCGAAGGCAGGGTTTGCCGGTGGAGCAACAAGAGTTCTGGCCATAGGCCATGAGGAAGCGGTAGCCGAACGTACAAGTGGTCACTGGTACATTCCTCCTCGATAACTACTATGCATGCATTCTATTTGATAGTGGAGTGGAGAGGAGTTTCGTGAACCAAAAATTTGCTCATTTACTTAGGCAAAAATCATGAGCACTTAATGAACCGTTCACTATAGAAATGACTAATGGGAAGACAGAGAGCACTAGCAGTATATTCATAGGGTGTGCCATAACTTTAGATAACCATTCATTTTTATCGATCTTATACCGGTCTCAATTAAAAGTTTCGACGTCATTATCGACATGGATTAGTTGAGTCTCCATCGTGCCGATATCATGTGTTACGAAAAGGTTGTTCGCCTAATCTGCTATTTGGAGAAACCTTAATAGTTTATGGCGACAAAACCGGCACGAACCTTCGTATCATCTCGAGCATCTAAGCTCAGAAATTCTTAAGGAAGGAATGTCGTGCATTCCTTGCTCATGTGGTCGATGTGATCCAAGAAACGAAGGACATTCAGAACAATCCAATAGTACGCGACTTTCTAGACATATTTCCAGAAGAACTCTCAGGATTACCTCGGCAACATTAAGTCGAGTTCCGAGTCGACTTAGTTCAAGGGGATACCCCTGTAGCCAAATCGCCCTATCGTCTAGCGCCTGCAGAGATGCAAGAATTGTCCTGTCAACTTAACAAACTGCTCAACAAGGGCTTTATAAGACCAAGCTTCTCACCATCGGGAGCTCTAGTCTTGTTCGTCAAGAAGAAAGACAAATCATTTTGTATGTGCATCGACTATAGGGAGCTCAACAAACTGACTGTCAAAAATCATTGTCCTTTGCCACGGATCAACGATTTGTTTGGCCAACTTTAAGGGGTGAACTGTTGGAATAGTGTCTAAGGCTGCAACTATATTAGGCAAGTATTTGACCCGATTGTGCATGGTCCTTTTGGGTTGCCTTCACCATAGCACCTTGGTAGGATGATTTATTATGAGAGAATAGATATTATTAATATATTATGAAAATAATATAAGGAATAATGATATAGTTATTTGATTAATATAAGTCATAGATTAATTAGTATTAATTTGGTGACTTAAGGAGATTAATTAAATAAGAGGGTATAAACTGTCAATTGTTTGATAGTTAAACTTTACACTGTATATCCATATTGGATAGATAGTGGACGGATTCTAGAAGCTATGGATAGTTTCAAATCGTCCAAGGTTATCTAAGGAATGGATTTGGATTACTTTAAGAGAAGATTATCCAATTAGGGTTTAAGTTGTAACCCTTAAGGAGTCTACTAGTATAAATAGACCCTATGGTAAAGGGAAATCGGTACTTCATCAAAAGTAGAGAACCCCTGGCCGAATTCCCTCTTCTCTCCTCTCTCTCAAATCATTCTCTTTGCTAGTTGGTGTTTGTAAGCCATTAGAGGAGTGACAATTGTGACTCTAAAGCTCCAAGAACAAGAAGATCAAACAAGTGTTTCAAGGTATGATTCTAAATCTGATTTTGTGTTGTTCTTATACCTAATAAGCCATTAGGAGTCTTGGATTCAATGCATGTTTAATTAGGGAAACCTAGATCCAAGCATTAGGGTTTGTATGCGCACATAGGAAAGTTCTTATGTACAAAACCCATCACGAACTTCTTTTCAATAATCAACTTGAGATCCGGATATCACCAACTACGAGTGCTAGGGGAGGATGTTCCAAAGACAGCCTTCCGAACTCGTTATGGGCACTACGAATTCGTAGTGATGCCGTTCGAATTGACTAACGCGCCCGCAGTATTCATGGACTTAATGAATAGGGTGTGCCGTCCTTAGTTAGATCAGTTTGTCATCATCTTCATCGATGACATACTTATCTACTCTCGTAGTAAGGAGGAGCATAGTCAACATTTGCGACAAGTCCTCGAAACATTGCGTTCGAAGAAGCTCTATGTGAAGTTCTAGAAATGTGAATTTTGGATTCGACGAGTCGAATTCTTAGGGCACGTGGTTAGCGAAGAAGGTATACACGTGGACCCTTCCAAAATCAAGGCCATTGAGGACTGGTCAGCACCGAAGACGCCTATTAAAATTCGTCAATTTCTAGGCCTCGCTGGCTACTATCGTAGGTTCATTCAGAACTTCTCCCGCATCGCGAAACCTCTTACAACACTGACCCAGAAAGGCGTGGCCTTTGACTGGGAAGAGAAGCAGGAGAGAGCATTCCAAACGCTTAAACGAGCCTTGTGCACCGCACCAATACTATCCCATCCCGAAGGAATAGAAGACTTCGTTGTCTATTGCGATGCATCGAATCAAGGACTCGGATGTGTTTTGATGCAACGAGGTAAGGTCATCTCCTATGCCTCGAGACAGCTAAAGACACATGAGGTCAACTACATGACCAACGATCTTGAACTAGGAGCAGTTGTGTTTGCCCTGAAGATCTGGAGACATTACTTGTACGAAACGAAAAGCACTATCTTCACAGACCACAAGAGCTTACAACACATATTCAACCAGAAGGAGCTCAACATGAGACA
Source organism: Lactuca saligna (assembly GCF_052625555.1). NCBI lineage: Eukaryota > Viridiplantae > Streptophyta > Magnoliopsida > Asterales > Asteraceae > Lactuca > Lactuca saligna. The sequence goes on along the minus strand of NC_136420.1, from coordinate 301,636,683 downwards.
ACAACGGTGGGTCGAGCTACTCAGTGATTACGAATGTGAAATTCATTATCATCCGGGTAAAGCCAACGTAGTAGCTGACGCCCTAAGTCGGAAAGAATATTCTGGTTGTAGAGTCAAATCATTGATTATGTATATCCATTCACACTTGTCCACACAAATAAAAGCATCTTAACTCGACGCTTTGAAGCCTGAAAATGTGGCAAGTGAATCCCTGAGAGGGATGGATAAGAACTTTGAGGTTAAGGGTGGCGGAGCTTATTATTTCATGGACCGGATTTGTACCCCGAAACTCGGTGGTTTCAGAGACTTGGTCATGAGCGAGGCGCACAACACTGTTATTCCGTGCACCCGGGATCAGATAAGATGTATTTGTATCTTAAAAAGTTATACTGGTGGCCTAACATGAAAGCAGAGATTACTACCTTCGTGAGTAAATGCCATACTTGCGCAAAGGTCAAGGTCGAATACCAGAAACCCTCCGGTCTTCTACAACAACCGGAGATACCGGAATGGAAGTGGGAGCGGATAACTATGGATCTCATAACCAAGTTGCCCAAGACAACGGGTGAACTTGATTCCATATGGGTCATCATCGATAGACTGACCAAGTCTGCACACTTCCTGCCGATCAAAGAAACAGACAAGATAGAGAAACTTACAAGAACTTACATTAGGGAGATTGTAAGACTGCACGGTGTTCCCTTATCCATTATCTCGGACAGAGATAGTAGATTCACTTCGAGGTTCTGGCAGTCGTTACAAAGTTCCTTAGGAACTAGGATGGACATGAGTACATCCTACCATCCACAGACCGACGGGAAAAGTGAGAGAACTATCCAAACCTTGGAAGATATGTTGCGAGCCTATGTGATAGACTTCGGGAAAGCATGGGATACTCATTTACCCCTTGTCAAATTTTCCTACAACAACAGTTATCACACGAGCATAAAGGCTGCTCCATTCGAGGCCCTCTATGGCCCAAAGTGCGGATCCCCTCTATGCTGAGCTGAGGTGGGTGATAGCCAGTTAGCTAAAGGACGAATTCCTGAAAGCACTCTCACAGGTCCGGAAATCATACGGGAAATGATGGAGAAGATCGTTCAGATCCGTGAACGATTCAAAGCCTCCAGAGACTTACAAAAAAGCTACGCTGATAAACGTAGGAAACCGTTAGAATTCCAGGTGGGCGACCGTGTTCTATAGAAGGTCTCACCCTGGAAGGGCCTGATACGCTTCGGAAAGTGTGGAAAGCTAAATCCAAGGTACATAGGGCCTTTTGAGATTCTCGCAAGAATCGGCCCTGTAGCTTACAAACTCAACTTACCGCGCGAACTTAGTAACGTACATTGTACCTTCCATGTATCGAACTTGAAAAAGTTTCTGTCCGAAGAGAATCTTGTTATTCCACTTGACGAGATCGAGATCAACGAGAGCCTCCACTTTGTGGAGGAACTAGTAGAGATCATGGACCGAGAGGTCAAGCAAATGAAACAAAGCCGTATCCCGATAGTGAAGGTTCACTGGAACGCAAAGCGAGGACCGGAATTCGCTTGGGAGCATGAGGATCAGATGAAACTGAAATATCCTCGTCTTTTTACTTAGTTATTTGTAACTACTTATTTGCTTAAACTCTAATTTCGGGACGAAATTCCTTCTAAGGAGGGGATGATGTGAGAACCCGAAATTTTATTATGTTGAAACAATATCACTTCAATATAAGTCAAAACAGTTGCAGTAAATTTTCAGACTTTTTGGTATAAGTTTGAGTATTTCAAGATTTACACATAAAGAGATATTAGGAGAGAGGATGCATTAGGGTTATGTGCAACTTTGTTATTTCAAAAATCTATGATATTAGAGTTCATTGCTTGAATAAAATATTTTCTGGCAAAAATCCAAGGATTATATATAGGATTCTGAGCCATATTTATTCATTAGTTCCATTTCCAACTAGAGAAAAGTAGATTCTCTCTCACGGATCTTCATACTTTCTTCCCAAAATGTGAGTACTTCTATCCAGTTATATTATATAGCTTATTAAGTGCTTAATAACCTAGAAATCATGTCAAAACATCAAGATTGAAGAGTTTACGGCCCAAGAAGTTCTTGGACCGTAAACCCTTCTTTAAGGGGCAAATGACTGCCTAGTCCTTTCCTTGTGCAATGGAGCTATGTTAGGCTTGTATCTTAGTGTGTGTAGGACTAGAAAACGCCCAAGAACACCAAGAGTAACGTGTTCACGGCTCAATGAGTTCTTGGACCGTGAACTCCAAACTCAAGGGCCAAAAGGTGCTTTAAACCCTCCAAAAGCCTTAGACACTAGCCCAGATTAACTCCTAGTTAATTTAGGGACTTGGAGTCACCAAGAACCCATCCCCATGAGAGATTACAGCCATAATCTCTAAGGGAATTGGTCCCAGAGCCGTGAACTCCTCCAAGGAGTTGAAAGGTGCCCTAATCTCTTCCACGGACTAAACCACAAAGTAGGAATGCTTCTAAGGAATATTTAGAACTTCAAAACACCAAATAACCTAAGGCTTAGGAGCTTACGGTTGTAAACACAAGAGTTTATGACCGTAAACTCCTTGTGCGATGATTCTTGGAGAGTAAACTCAAGCATGGGGTCCTTTGGAACCCTAAACTCACTAGCCGTGTCCTACAACAACTTAGATGCAATCCTGAGGCCTAATAACACTTATTATAGGTGTTTAACATGTTCTAGGAGGTCTAAACATTTTCAATTAGTAGTTTAAAGCTAATTGGGTACATATATGTGTGATTATATGTTAACTAGGATCATAGAGTGTGTTCAAGACTTCACTTGACACAAAGCAATCCTACATCTTCAGTACATCCGTACCACTCACTACAGGTGAGTTCATAACCCTTAATCAATGGTTTAAATATTTTTAAATGCTTTTATGGGGGGGGGGGGGAATACAATACCCTTGGGTAGCAAGGGTATACTTCCATGTTCATACGTACCAGTTACATCACTAGTAAGTTACCATAGGGGTAGCATAGGAGGATACAATTACTATTACTAGAATAATGAAACATACAATGAGTTAGTTCATTCATGATTCAATAGGAGTAATACATACAATACATTACAGCTAGTACGCACAGTACATTACCATACATGCTAGATAGTGAGAACATACATTACAGCTAGCACACACAAAACATTTCAGTTCATACATGCTAGACAGAGAAAGAGTACATCTTTCAGTTAGCACATTTGTGACATCCCCAAAATCACGGCCATAAAAGGCTGGTTTTGTTTATACTTTATTTCAAAATCAGAGTAATCTTTTAATAAAAGAGTTGCGGAATTTGTTCCCAGAAAAATACGATAAATACGTTATTAAAATATTTTCGAAGAAACGTATTTTATTTATGTTAAAACGTTTGGGATGTCATCGTCAATACAGAAACATAAGCATAAACAATACTTACATTTATTTACACTAGTGATCTACATCTCTTTAATCTCTGAGTGTAATGTGACTTCATATCAACACCTGTGATGTAACTAAACTGAATGGGTCAGGTTGGGAAACCTGGTGAGTACATAGGGTTTTCAACCCACAATAATATAATTATTATGTTTAAACAATCTAACAATCAACCTAATTACCCATCCCCATTATCTTCTTGACTCTTAAGGGTCTACCCTAAGAATCAACTACTCATCGTTAATTCATTCCTAAGGATCATCCTAAGGAATCGGCACGAAATCCATCGTTGCCAAGGTTTACTCAACGGGCACTAAATCTATAGCTGCCAGGGTTAGCTGAACAGGCACTAAATCCATAGCTGCCAGGGCTATTTCGTTTATCGACAGTATCCACTCGCAATCCGTGTCAATGGGTTTTTAGAATACACTGGTGAACACATCGTTCACAACACCTACAAGTTGCTAGCCTGCTAGTGTTCCACTGGACTGTCTAGAATAGTCCATGGTTGTCATCCATACTCTACTGAATGATGGGGCCATCATTTGGGAAAAACGCTTCTCACATCATCCACCTCTCACTCTCACCTCACGGTCTATTTCACCTCTCAAATCATCATCCAACTCATATTTCATCTATTACATCTACCCATGTCTTACGCCAACATTTTCGTAGATATAAAATACATATAAAGTTTAAATCATTTAAAACGTGTATGAAATCGTTCATCCAGCATAGATAGCAAGTATTCAAATAATATGCACATATAGAACGTAATTATATATAATACTTCATATCTATGTGTAAGCTGAAAGTAACTATGCCCTCACCTGAAAGGTGGTGATTCAGCAGTCGGACAGCGCTTTGATACTCTCAAAACAATTTTCCTTCGATAAAACCTAGTAACAATACCACTAGGGTTTAGTCTAACGATAACTGCGACAATTTAATTAGTCTGACTTTTATTATTATTATATAAGCGTTAATAACACCCAATATAACTCATAATAATAGCCCAAATAATTATTTTAAGGACCTAATAACATTCCTATAATTATTTGAAAGCTATATTAAAAATTGTGTAAGCGTAGCACACTTACGGCGAATTTTATCGAAAACCGGAACTTAATTAGAGCAGTGTTTCGAAACCGAAAGGCTCTTTTTCTCGGGACTCCAGGAGCCTCGGGGCTTCCCTCGGGAGCTAGGGGTTCACCTAGACTTTAGGGAGGGTTCAAAACCCTAGAGAGAGAAAGTAGTGAGAGAAGAAATGAAGAAAGGTGTGAATTTTTCGGAAGGGTTTGCACCCTATTTATAGGCCAGAGGACCTCAGATTACGCTGGGTGTACCGAGGGTTCGCTTGGCGTACTTCTCGGATAAGGCCACCAGCTCGGGCCCAACTGTCTTCGTATGTTGGATGGATAAGGGCGAGGGTATGCGGGGCATACAAACTTCTGACACCGGGCGTAATGCAAAGTGACGTGTCCTTCATCCGAAACGAGCCGTTACCAGCAAGCGACGGTCAGGATTGAGCCATATCATCGGTCAAGCAATAGATTTCGCAAATTGCATTCTCGACTTCTAAAAATCATAACTTTCTCATACGAGCTCCATTTTCAACGTTATTTATATCCACACGAAGGTGGGAACGTACTCTACAACTTTCGTTTAGACCCTGTCGGCTAATTTTGACTCGATTTTAAATTTTATATTATTAACAGGCCGGGACAGGGTTGGTCCGTTAAATTCTCATAACTTCTTCATCTGACGTCCATTTTTGCCCATCTTTTTCTCATGACGCTACTCTTAACGAGATCTTCGATTCTCGTTTAGGTCGTGTCGGCTAAAAATTACCCGATCTAACATTCGAATTTCGGGCTGTACACTTTTAATCCGAAACTTCGAAAAATCATAACTTCTTCATACGAAGTCAAAATTGGGCGTTCTTTTTATCGATGTTCTTAGTTTAAAATATTCTACGAATTTCGTTTAGATTGCTAAGGCTAAATCTTGCTCTATCATAAATTCACCATTTACGCTTCCCGATATCGTGTCTGTTTCGTAGCGAAACTTCAACGGGTCATAACTTCTTCGTCATAACTCGGATTTCAGTGTTCTTTATATGTACGGAAACCTTGAGACATATTCTAAAACTTGGTTAAGATTATTTATTCTAAATAATCCTTGTTGAAAAGTCGTTTTCGACACTTATTGTCTCTAAATTGACTAGCCCGGATCTACGGGCGTTACAACATTCATTACATGTACATTTATGCGGTTATGTGAACCATTAAGCGGGGCATGGCACTTCCAGCCATGACCGTTTTTGTATCCCAAATCTCCTTAATTGGGGAGCGTATGAGTTTGCGTATAGATCTATACTAGATTGACTATCCTACACCTTGTTGCTCGCTAAAGTGGGACTTGCAAGTCCACGGGTGCCAAATGTCATTTCTTACGGTGTCTTACATCGTCGTTTTACTAGAGTCGGTAGCAGGATACAGGTTGATCACATGTTACTTTGAACACCTTTTGTTATAAGGTAGTGAGTACCACAGTAGTCACTTATTACAAATACTACGGTACGATAATATTTTCCCATTTACATTCACTTCGTGAATATTCACACGATGCACGGTAATGTAGAAAATATATTTTTGGTTAATGATAGTCAGAATTAGGAAAACACACACTCTAAGAAGAGACATACACATAGACACTAAATGCCTTGGAAGAAGGCTACAGTTAATAAGAAACATAGGTTTTCTAGGAGAGTTCAAACATTATACAAAACATTGTACAAAACATCTTACAGAAATATCTTACAAATGTTTTCATACAAACTCAGACACTGATATACTTATGATCTCACCAGCATTAAGCTGATACTCGCTTTGAAAATAACTTGTATTCTCAGGTCACCACTAGACAGGTAAGGTACAGGTGCCAGGCTTTTGAGAAGATGGAGTTCGTTGAAGACTCATCTGTTATTTTTGATATGTATATTTTTGGTGTCTATAACTTTGACAGAACACACATTTATGAAATTATACTATTAATGCAATGGATGATGTTGTTGCTTGTTTACTATTATTCATTTTTTGTGATACTGTACATGACGTCCTCCACCCCAAAAATGTTTCTGCCATTCATGGTTTTGGAGTGTGACAGATAACATCTTACAAATGTTTTCATAGAAACTCAGACACTAATATACTTATGATCTCACCAGTATTAAGCTAATACTCGCTTTCAAAATAACTTGTATTCTCAGGTCACCACTAGATAGGTACAGGTGCCAGGCTTTTGAGAAGATGGAGTTCGTTCAAGACTCATCTGTTATTTTTGATATGTATATTTTTGGTGTCTATAAGTTTGACAGAACACACATGTTTGAAATTATACTATTAATGCAATGGATGATGTTGTTTGTAACGTCATAAAATTCAAAAACCAAAAATTTTTCATTTTTACAATCATCAAAACATGAGTAATAAGTTTAGGTTCCAATGTAACAATTTAGTCACAACCGATTACATAACAAAAGATCATAAAATGGTTTCCCCGAGTGTGTGTACGATCACGCCGGCGCCTTCCCACGGTCCTCGCTAGTACCTGAAACACATAACACAACAACTGTAAGCATAAATGCTTAGTGAGTTCCCCAAAAATACAACCTACACACGTACGCCTTTCCAGGCCTTGACCTTCCGGTCCATGTGTCTCAGGGGACTTCCGTCCCGACTGGGTAAACCTTCCGGTCCTACCCACGTCAACCTTACAGTCCATATGACCACGCCTTCCGGCCCATAACATGTTGCCTTCCGGCCCAAATCAAGCATATCATACATGGCACATATAACGAATAACTTAACACACATAAGGCATATATCTCATATCATATTCGACCTTCCGGTCACACAGTCAAAACCCTTTCGGGTACAGTATAGTGAGAAGACTCACCTCGCATGCCTCGCTAAGTCGCTAATCGTGAATCCTGGAATCACTCGTGCTCGAACCCTCGAGCTGTAATCCTCCTATGATATCATGAATCTATAATTATTACTTGTACCACTAAGGTTGACCATCCATATCAAGTCAACACAGGTTGACTTGGTCAACAGTCTTTGGTCAATTTGGACCGGACTCGGTGAGTGCACTATAGTGACTCGGCGAGTCTACGTGTTTTAACCAACTCTCAAGGATTTTCCCTTTGACTCGTCGAGTACTCCCCCGACTCGACGAGTTCCACCTGGGCCTGAATCACGGGGCCACCGCGACTCAACTCGCCGAGTCGCAAGGACAACTCGGCAAGTCCTAACTTGACTCGGTCCACCTGTCAAAACCTTTCCAACTCTCTGCGACTCACTGAGTCACCCACAACTCGGTCAGGATTACACACTGGGTGGTCTCAAGGACAGTCTTCAAGCGACTCGTCGAGTCTGTTCTTCAGACTCGGCGAGTCCATGCCATGCACCAGCTAAAACTGGCTTTTGCGGTCAGATCCGTTCCATATCTCCATGGGACCTTTCATACATCCAATTTAAGCCAAGAAATGCAAGAAGAAACCCTAGAGTTGACACATCAACCCAAAATACGAAGTTTGGCTCTGAAAGTTACCTCAAGAAGGCTCCCTTGATGAAATAGAAGTAGATCCAAGCTCCTCAACTCTTCAAGCTTGATCCTCTGCCTCCTTTCTTGCGATAATACACAAAATGATGAACAAATGGCCTCCAAACACACTCACAAGGGCTCACAGTCGTATGGGTGCTCTTAGGGTTCAAGGTGGCCGCAAATGAAGGCCATAAGGTCCTTTAAATAGGGCTTAGGACCGGGAAATTAGGGTTTCATTAAACAGCGCGGACTCGCCGAGTCCGGACGCGAACCTCCGCCCAAAACCGCGACCCGACTCGGCGAGTTCAACCTCCAACTCGCCGAGTCCCCTCACAGAATATCAAAAATATGAAAATGAAGGTACCTGGGGATCCGGGCTGTTACAATTCTCCCCCACTAGAATAAGACTTCGCCCTCGAAGTCCCGCTAGGCAAATAGCTCCGGATGCTGCTCCCGCATCTCACATTCCGGCTCCCAGGTCATCTCTGATCCCTTCCGATGCTGCCACTGAACCAATACCAGGGGTACCTCCTTGTTTCTCAAAACCTTGATCTTCCGATCTCTGATGGCTACTGGTCTTTCAGCATAATTCAGGCTTGCATCCACCTGAATATCCCCTAACGGAACCACTGCCGATTCGTTGGCTATACACTTCCTCAACTGCGACACATGGAAAGTGTCGTGAATCTGTCCCAACTCTGCTGGCAAGTCTAAACGGTAGGCTACCCGGCCCACCCTCGCGATCACACGGAAAGGACCAATATATCGGGCCCCCAACTTTCCCCTCTTCCTGAACCGAATCACTCCTATCCAAGGAGAGACCTTCAGGAGTACGAGATCACCAACTTGAAACTCATGCTCGGACCATCGTCTGTCTGCATAACTCTTCTGTCAGCTCTGAGCGGTCAACAACCTCTGCCTGACCAGCTGAATTTGCTCGGTCGTCTGAAGCACAATCTCCGTGCTACCCATAACCTACTGTCCCACCTCACCGTAACAGATGGGGGTGCGACACCTCCGCCCATACAACAACTCAAAGGGCGGCATACCAATGCTCGAATGATGGCTGTTGTTATACGAGAACTCTGATAAAGGTAGATAGGTGTCCCAGCTCCCTCCGAAGTCCAACACACATGCCCGAAGCATGTCCTCGAGTGTCTAAATCGTCCGCTCACTCTGACCGTCTGTTTGGGGATGATATGCAGTACTGAAATGTAACCTAGTACCCAACTCCTCATGGAACTTCTTCCAGAACCTGGAAGTGAAACGCACGTCACGGTCTGAAATAATCGAGATCGGCACCCCGTGTTGAGATACTACTTCCCTCACATATAACTCGACCAACTTCTCCGCAGAAGAGCTCTCGCTAATGGCTAGAAAATGAGCGCTCTTCGTCAGCCAATCCACGATCACCCAAATCGCATCGACTCCCCTCGCCGTTCGCGGTAACTTGGTGATGAAATCCATAGAGATTTGTTCCCACTTCCATTCGGGAATCTCTAGCGGTTGCAGCTTACTGTGCGGTCGCTGGTGCTCGGCCTTGACCTGCCGACAAGTCAAGCACCTCTCGACAAACCAAGCGACATCCCTTTTCATACATGGCCACCAATACTCATTCTTGAGATCCAAATACATTTTCGTAGCACCAGGATGAGTCGAGAATTTCGATCGATGTGCTTCCTCCTTCAAAATAGTGCGCGCACCGCCCACAAACGGCACCCAAATCCGACCCTGAAAAGTCATAAGCCCTCGACCATCCGTGACAAATCCTGATACTTGAACTACAACCCGCTCCTTCTTCTGATGTTCCGGCTTTGCAGCCTCCACCTGAGCTCCTTGAATAATATCCAGAATCGGGGTAAAAACCGTCAATCTCATACAAATATATCGGATCGGGGCGTTATCCGCTCTACGACTCAACGCGTCGGCTACCACATTAGCCTTGCCCGGGTGGTATAGGATCTCACAATCGTAATCCTTCACCACATCCAACCACCTTCTCTGTCGCATATTTAGATTTGGCTGATCCATCAAGTACTTCAAGCTCTTATGGTCCGTGTAAATCGTACACCGAACCCCGTACAAATAGTGTCGCCAGATCTTGAGGGAAAACACCACCGCCCCCAATTCCAGGCCGTGCGTGGGATATCTCGACTCATGAGGCTTTAACTGACTCGAAGCATACGCTATCACATGACCCCTCTGCATAAGCACCGCCCCCATACCCGATATAAAGGCATCACAGTATACCACAAAATCCTCCATCCCTTCCGGGAGTGCAAGCACTGGTGCCTCACACAATTTCTGACGAAGCATCTTGAATGAGGACCGCTGCTCTGATCCCCATGAAAATGTAACACCCTTCCGGGTCATCCTAGTAAGTGGCACAGCGATCTTGGAGAAATCCTTGATAAACCTGCGATAATATCCAGCCAAACCCAGAAAACTCCTGATCTCGGTGGGCGATATCGGCACCTCCCACCTCAACACCGCCTCAATCTTGGCCGGGTCGACCAATATCCCTTTCTGGTTAACAAGATGCCCGAGGAACTAGACCTCTCGCAACCAGAAATCACACTTGGAGAACTTGGCATACAGTCTCTCCGATCTCAAAACCCCAAGAATCTCCCTCAAATGTTCCTCATGCTGGTCCCTAGTCCTCGAATACACCAAAATATCATCGATGAATACGATCACCGACCGATCCAGCATCAGTCGGCACACCCGGTTCATGAGATCCATGAATGCGGCCGGGCATTGGTGAGCCCAAAAGGCATCACCACAAACTCATAATGTCTGTAACGAGTCCTGAAAGCAGTCTTTTGGATATCCTCCTCGTGAACCCTCATCTGATGATATCCCGACCTCAAGTCAATCTTGGAAAACCAAGATGCCCCCTACAACTGATCGAACAGATCGTCGATCGTAGGTAACGGATATCGGTTCTTAACCATCAACTTGTTCAACTCCCGATAATTGATACACATACGATGTGAACCATCCTTTTTCTTGACGAACAAAATCGGCGCTCCCCAAGGCGAGCTACTCAGTCGAATGAATCCCTTTCCTAACAGCTCCTGAAGCTGCGAGGATAATTCCTGCATTTCCGGCGAAGCGAGACGATAAGGCGCCTAGGTGATGGGCGCCGCTCCCGGAACCAAATCGATATGAAACTCCATTTGCATCTCCGGAGGCACACCTGGTAACTCTTCGGGGAACACATCCGAAAATTCGCATACAACTGGAACGTCATTAATCGAATTGGGCCTCTCCGCGGTCACACGAGTATCCATCACATAGGCTATGAATCCATCACAGCCCTGCTGCAAACTCTGCCTTGCCCTGGCAGCCGAACAAAACGCCGACCCACACCGGGTCCCCTCGCCATAAACCGTGAACACTCCCCCACTAGGGTCTCGAATCATCACCAGCTGTCTCTCGCAGTCAATGACTGCTCCAAACTTGCTCAACCAATCCATGCCCACGATAACGCAAACATCCCCCATAGCTATAGGGACCAAGTCTATAGGAAACTCGACCCCAAAAATCTCGAGCACGCATCCTCGAATCACCTCGGTGGCGTATACTGCTTTCTCATTTGCTATAGCAACTTGCAGGGGACGACTCATCGCCTACCGATCGATACTGATATGCTGGCTAAAAGCCAACGAAACAAAAGACCGACTCACACCCGAGTCGAAAAATACCAAAGCAGGCACATGATTCACAAGAAAAGTACCTACGCATATAATAATATAAGCACAATATCTCAGTATAAATGTAAATACATGAAAGAATACATACCAGCCACGACATCAGGCGACGCACGGACCTCCTACGCAGTCAACTTGAAAGCTCTCCCACGAGCCTTCGGAGCCTCAGCCTTTACTAGCCGAACATCGGGAACCCTGGCAGCAGGCGTAGATCCCTGGCGAAGCTGGGGGCACTTGGCCTTCCGATGGCCAGTCTGGTTGCAATGGAAGCAAACCATGAATCCCTTGGGGCAATCTCTAGCAATGTGCCCCTCCTTGCCACACTTGTAGCAAGCACCCGATCGACACACCCCCTCGTGACCCTTGCCGCACTTCCCGCAAGTACGAATCTTCTGACCTCCCGATCTCAAATCAGCGGACTTGATCCGCTTGACTGCCGGCTGAGACTGAGCCGGCCACCGATCCACCCGTTGAGACTCGGCCTCCTCCCTGGCCTGGGTCTCCAACTCGATCTCACGCTTCCTGGCATTCGCCTGAAACTCAGCAAAAGTCTGATATGACGAGTTCGATACGAACTCCCGGATATCCCTCCTCAGCACTCCCAAATACCGACTCATCCTAGCCTGCTCCATGGACACCTGCTCGGGGTAGAACATCACCCTCTCATGAAACTTCCGCGTGATCACCGTAACAGAATCATTACCCTGCTTGAGGGTCAAGAACTCCTGAACCAACCGTTCCCTCTCCACTGGGGGAACATACTCGTCTCTGAACATATCAGTAAACCTCTCCCAAGTCACAGCTGAGACCTCTGCCAGAGTGAAGTTCGATGTCATGAACTTCCACCAATCCTTTTCTCCCAGGCGGAGCTGGTTCAGGGCGAACCGAACCCTCAGATGCTCCGAACATGAACAAGTATAGAAGCATCCCTCGATATCAGCAATCCATCTCATCGCAGCAATCGGATCCTGCGTCCCGTCAAACTCTGGTGGCTTCGTGTTGCTGAACTCCCGGAACAGCAACGAGTCACCCCCCTGTGGTCTGGCAGCGGCCACAGCTGCGGTAGCTGCAGCGGCGGCAGCCTCAGTCAACGCGGCGTGCCGCTCATGAAATGTCTCAATCAGCGTGGTCTTAATAGACCCAAACATCTCTGGAATCTCGACCCGGATCGATGCAGCTACCCCCTCATGAATCATCTGACGAAGCTCCTCATCAGTCACACCACTCGTACCAGGTCTGTGTCGTGATCCAACCACGATGTCTCTGAAATACAACATAAAAATATCAGAGACTCTATCGGGCATAATCGCACTCGATAACGCAGTCCTACTCAGTCTCCGATACCCAGGGATTCTTACTTGGGCTGCCCACTGACCCAGTGTCCTTGGTAGTACGAGCCCAATACTACCAATTACACTGCGTCGGTATGTTGGGTTATGAGCATTCTAACACTCCTAAGTGTACATGCAACCCTAAATACCTTGGATCTATGTTTTCTCTATTATACATGCAAATATGAACATCCAAGGTATTATCCTAATCTAGCATACAAAACTAACAATATAACAAGATAGAATACATACCTCTTTGATGTAGAATGTCTTCATGAAGCTTGAGTGCCTAGTGCCCCAAGTGTGACACCTCAAATGGTTCACACAACACCAAATACACTTGGAATAACTTGAGAGAATTCTACACTTCATGAAAATCGGCTAGCACTCTCTAGAATAATCTAGTGGCCGATTTTCCTCAAGAATAAGATGCTTATATAGTTATACAATTAGGGTAAACTCTAATTGTCATGACTTTCCATTTCCTTGGATCCATGGAGCATCATATGGGTTTTGGCCCAACTAGATAATCCATGGAGCATTAGCCCACTATATAAGTATGGATGATTTATACAATTAACCCATATATTTAATTAGTCTTATTTTGATCACTTAATTAATCTTAGATTAATTCTTGATCAATACTAATTAAATAATCTTATTAGTCTTATTATTAATATACTAGAACTTATAATATATTAATAACCATAAGTGTCTTATTTCTCTCATTATAGTCTATCCAAGTGCATGATGCCATGCAACCCAAATGGACCATGCCGGGTCGGGTCAAGTCTTACCAATTATAGTTATGGACTTAGACATTAATCCAACAGTCTCCCACTTGGATAAGTCTAAAACTATTATTGCGTATGACTTCAGGAACCAACTAGCAATCGTAGCTCTCAAAAGCTTCTGTCGAACTCTGACCTTGTAGATGAACTCTGACCTTTGTTAATGACTTGTCCATTAGATAAGGGATCATATATTCCTCCATTCTAGATATCATATGGACTGAGACATGGATTATAATCATTCTCTCTGTCCATTTGTTGTTTCCCGATTTCCGATTTATGACGACTGACTAATTGAACAAATCAAATCAGTCCTGGCCCGGCCGAGGACTTCCATTGGTCATCATCAAATCATCGAGGGGCCCACAAATATCGCTTTTATCCCGAAGGTAAAAGGAATGGATAAACTTCGACTCATATGGTTTGTTCTACTACTTGTTGAATCATACACAAAGACACGTTTTATAGCACCGAGTTACCAAATGCGGTTTCGTGCAATCAATGTACAACCAACTAATAGTAACAACTCATATCTCTAGGTTTGAAGAATATAAGATATTATCGTCTCATGATCACTCGTGATAAAATCCATGAAGTGATTCCAATGAGCGCGGGTTGAATCCAATACTCAGAACTTATGAGCACTCATGAGTGTTGTAGCCATTTGTCCAATACCTTAGACCTCTACAAGCCAACCCATGACAGTCTTAATTCATATCTACTTCCAACATATGACTGACTGTGGATGGTTTGAATAACTTAGTCATTCCGGAAGAATAACCTAGTTTATTCGGGAAGTCAAAACATGCAAAGTGAAACACAATAATAATTGAATCCAATATGGTATCAAAACCTATGAACATAAATAAAACATCTTTTATTTATCACCATATGATTACACATTATTCATTGTATACTGTTTCAGCTATCAACTTTATTCTTGAATTTAAAACAATAGTTGTCCCATGCTCCAAGCACGTACACTATGTTTTTCTAAACATTAGTCATGCCACACACCAAGTATGCATACTATGTTTGTCTATGATCTTTACTTTGTGAACTAGATCAATTGAACATAACTTCAATGATTCTCTTTTCACACTCCCAAATCCTTACTGCAAATGCAAGAATTCCAAATTCATGCCATTTACTGAAATCTGTTAGATTCTAAACTTATATGCATTGTTACTCTTGTAATGATTATGCACAAAGTCAGAAAGACTTGACAACAATCATTATAGAGTATTCCAAAGGAGATCAGCTCCTTGGAAACAACCTTCTTGCATTAAGTTTCCTAATCTTACATAGATTGAATAATTTCTAACTCTGAAACATTTCCAGATCCCATTTTGACTATCACTTCTGAACAAGAGTTGCTTCCTTACAGATTATGTCAATATGGTCCTTCTAGAATTATCACTATACTTCCAATTGTCCTTGAGAAACCAATCTTTGGTAAACCTTAGATTATCCTCGACAATTGTTTAATCACTTTAGTCATATCCAATTCTAGACTTTTCCCTTCTAAATGCCTTAAGCATTTGGGAAAATTTAGAAAAGATGAATATAGCACATGTAATCGATCCTATATCCGAAGCATATGGGACACGATTCATGATGTCTCACATAAAGACTAAACCAATCTTTTGCTATAACATTTCCATTTCTATTTGCCAAGTTCTCATAATTCAGATTATGAAAAGGGATTCCGTAATCATAATCGAATTTAAGAACGCAAATGATGGACCCATATACAAAATTTCCTTATGTTGAGCCATTCCAACATGAAATTCATATATATCCTTGACTAAATAATTAAAACCTCATGATCTAAGCTTATAGATTTGAGATGAAGTATAATTTCCTCTCCCTTAATTATAGCAAAACAACTCTTTCCCAGTTGAAACTTTTGTTTTCTATAATTAACATTGCTAACTTGCAATACTTATCATAATTATCATGCTCCCACTAACATGATGATTATTAGCATAACACTTATGCTCCCACTAGCTTTGACATATTTTCAGAAATCTGCTGGACTTCTGAAATTTAGATTCATACACCCTTTCTTAGATAGCTCACATGTGTGTCTAAACAATTTTCAGAACTATGAAAAGGGTTGCCGTAATCATAGTCTCAATTGCTTAGGCATTTGCCATTTCTCACAAGTCCATGTTAGCGTGCCGGTTAACCACACGCGCTCCACTAACGACTTTTGAAAATGCAAATAATACAATTGATATCTACGTAAAATCTACTTAGTGAAAGTGTTTCCTCACCATCATTTTCATGAATCGGAGAGAAACCTTATGACACTTAGATTTATATGGTGTATGAGTTCCCATCCATGTGAATTGTCAAAACCATAGTCACAAGACAAGGATAATGACAAATCCAAACTTATATGGACTGAACTCAATCTTAATTTCTTGCCACCTGGCAGCTCAAGGGCCTACCATTACTTCCAAGTTGTTGTGCAACCAATTGAGAACTCTAAGAACTCATATGCAAAGCCAACTTTAACTGGAATGGGCACAGAATATGTCAACATGATAGGTTATAAACCTCAAGTTGTGTGCTAGTGAGGAACTTCAGGTTTCATTCTTGATTAGTTCTTGAGACTTTCAAGACCTTTAAGACTCCCACTGTCCTCTTGACCTATAAGACTCCCTTGTGAAACATCCAAGAGATAGTGCGGATTCTAATCAAGACAAACACTTCACACAATTGGCCTTAGTTGGTCTTTGTTTTATCCAAAACATCACAACTTACCAATTTCAAATGTACAAGAGTAGAAAACTTTTACTCTTACATTTGATAAGTGTTTTTAAACCTTCTTTAAGACATGTCACTCAAGTTACAATCTTGGAGTATGACTCTCAAAATTGTTTTTGGAACGAAGTATGACTCATCTTCTTGATTTAACCATTTCAAAAATTCAGGTTCCTCTTCTTAGTCATAAGAATGCACTAAGATTTCCTTAGAGAACTAATTGTGCTATGGTTTCTTAATCATTAAGATGATCACAAAAATGATACTAAAGTACTCTCCCATCTTTTCAGATTTGAGAAACTTTTATCCTTCTGCCTAATTTAATTCTTCTTATTCTCTCTGCCTTACATTGGAACCTTTTCCAATGTCTCAGAGTTACACTTAAGCTTGTAAGTATAACCATATTTACTGAGCTTTAGTAAGCTATGAAGAATAGCCTTATATCTTTTGTGGTGGACTTAATCAGTGCACATGACTATGTACTCGATCCCTTAGTCCATCACTTGACTCACACATTCATGTGAATAAGTAATTAGTCTTAATTTTCCAATACTTGGAAGTTCTCATTCATCATGCTATACAACTTGCATGATTCCAAGTTCCGGTCCAATTGAGACTTGGGTGATGAGAATCTTTCCTTATTTGGTAAATTTAGACATTACCACAAATGAAGGAATCAATTTCATATTTCCACTCTTGCTATTAATGGAATTATATAAGCAACAATTTTTCCTCAAATGCCATTGTAAGGATATTTTAAAATAAATAAAATCAAAAACTTCCTTTTATTTTAAAACTATGCGGAAAAGCTTATCCTTACAATCCATATGAAAACTTGTTGTTATCTATTCCTAAGCAATATCTCATAACTCCTAAGAAGTAGCTCAAGAATCCGATCTTCAAACTACACGATAGAAATCCATCTACGCGATCAGATTCGGCATATTCTTTCTTTAAGTTCCTTCACTTCTCTTTGATTCTTACAACATCACCATGTGACCCAGTCACATCATGTATTAAGAATCTCAGAATAGGAACTTAGCAGAGTTAGATAGTGGATTTTACCTGAAGTAGAGTCAAACTTATTGACTTTAACATCCTTAGGTAAATTTGGCAACTTCACAACTAATGACCCTTCCTTTGGCAATATAAACATATGGACCCTTTAATAATGGTACACGGGACTATTACAGACTTAACCTTTTCTCTTTACCATTTGGTCAACCGAGTTGACTATGGCCGATCCCTTTCCATTGGGAAGAGAGAGCTTTACTAGATATCCAATGTCACCATTGTCAATGTCCATAAAGTTTCAGGAAGTTGATCTTAGCAAATAGATAAGATCATGAAGGGTCTTATCATAGTCTGTTTCATAGGTGTTCCAAAAGAACTTACTATGTGACTTAGAAAGTAGTTGAACCACCAACTTTCTCAAGACTTTGACACCCAACTCTCCCGACTTGTCAATATGTGACTACATCTCCAAGATGTGATCACACCTAGACCTTCACTTGCCAATAGGGTTCGAGTGACCTTAAACTTTTAAGAACTTGTGGGGTAGGGAGAATAATTAGAGGAGGAGAAAGAAGTATGATTTCCATGGGACATCATCTTCATTTATGAAAGCTTGTTTCGAGAGATTTGGGAAGATCATAAATGTCTAAACCAGACATGTTTTGGGAGATATTCAAGATAGTTGATTTTAAAGTCCTTAATTTGACACCCAATATGAAATATTAAGGCTAGGATCCAACAAACTATTTTATAACTTAGAAGAGGTATGCCGTAATCCAAGCTATAAAACAATTTGAAGGTAGGTGAATGACGATTCACCAATTTCCACCATGAAAAACGAAATAATAATTTGGTTTCAATTGGTTTTGAAACTCCTAGATCTTTGAGATTCATTGAACTGTTCAATGGCATGTTTCAATCTCGAGTGTGCCCTTCAGGTTTTGTGACTGGGATGCCGAGGATCACAAAACAAGGTGTGAAGTAACCATGCAAATTACTTGGCACCCTTAATAAATTACCCCTTAATCGATGTGCCGGTTAACCACACACGCTCCATCGATACTATGATAAATATTAAGTCACCCTTTTACCTACTTTGTTAAATACGAGTTAGTGTGCCGGTTAACCACACACGCTCCACTAACCGACTTAAACAAAGTGCAAAGTGTAATTTCATGGATTAGAACCTTATTCACATTTTCCTAAGTAACTAAGATTGGGTATTATTAAGAGTTTAGCTACTTAGTATTTATCATTAATATTTTTTAATGAAGGGAGAATTATAGTCTTGTCAAACCCGTTTGGCTACCGACCCTCCACCAGTCAAGCAAGCGGTGGGTGAGAGTGGACACCCATTAAGTTGCCATTTTATAGGCAACAACCTTATACCCACCTTATAGACCGGCTTCGTGAATGAGGCGTACTAGCAGTAAGACCGACTTTACTCTTATACATATATATATATATTATTAACTTATAATATTATAAAGTATAAGGGTTGAATTTTTAACTTTTAAAATTCTAAGGGCTAACTTGGAATTAAAGTATGCATAAGAGAAAACTTTACAAATTCCAAAACTTGAGGGCAAGTTTTGAAACTATTCAAAACTAATTAATTCCATAACTTATGTATTTAAAGTAGTTTTAATCCAAAAATTCTTCAAGTTCCATAACTTATGGAAGACTTTAAACTAATAAAAGAATTAACTTTTCTTTATTTTTATAACTTATGGAATTAATTAAGGTTACATTATTTATTTATTTTTTATTTATTTAATGAAGAAACTCTTGGTCCTCCATAACTTGAGGACAAATTATGGAGTCATAACTCCAATTAATTAGAACTAGACTCTTCATTTTTTGTAACCTTTGCCAATTTTATGAGTTTTATGAGTCTTTAATGTGACTCTTCATGTAACTTGAGGACAAGTTACACAAACACATTTTATACTCAACTCTTAGAATAAAATGGATTGAAAACAACTATTTCAATTAACTTTT
Source organism: Lactuca saligna (assembly GCF_052625555.1). Taxonomy (NCBI): domain Eukaryota; kingdom Viridiplantae; phylum Streptophyta; class Magnoliopsida; order Asterales; family Asteraceae; genus Lactuca; species Lactuca saligna. Next base: position 301,616,992 of record NC_136420.1, on the reverse strand, counting down.
CTATTAATCTAAGCAACTCATAAGAACAAGATAATTCAAATCAAACTTTTTCATGTAATTAGTCTAACCTTTAAACTAATACAAAACATGAATCTATTGACAATTATCTTTGAAAATGGATTAGCATGAACATTACCACATTAAAAAAAACAAGTTTATAAGTTCAAAAACAACTTAGGGTAATGTTCCTAGTCCAATCTAGCCAAAAAACTCGAAAATATGCTGTCTGGGGTCCAACTCGTCGAGTGCATGAACATAATTCGGCGAGTTGGATGCATTTTGCCTTGGACTCGTCGAGTCCCTTCATGGACTCGGCGAGTCTGCTGGGCTGACAGCACCAATTTCGATTTTTCAGCTTCTATTGCAGGTATAACAAGAAAACAAGCCTAGGCTCTGATACCACTGTTGGGTTATGAGCATTCTAACACTCCTAAGTGTACATGCAACCCTAAATACCTTGGATCTATGTTTTCTCTATTATACATGCAAATATGAACATCCAAGGTATTATCCTAATCTAGCATACAAAACTAACAATATAACAAGATAGAATACATACCTCTTTGATGTAGAATGTCTTCATGAAGCTTGAGTGCCTAGCGCCCCAAGTGTGACACCTCAAATGGTTCACACAACACCAAATACACTTGGAATAACTTGAGAGAATTCTACACTTCATGAAAATCGGCTAGCCCTCTCTAGAATAATCTAGTGGCCGATTTTCCTCAAGAATAAGATGCTTATATAGTTATACAATTAGGGTAAACTCTAATTGTCATGACTTTCCATTTCCTTGGATCCATGGGTTCAAATACCCCATGGAGTATCCATGGAGCATCATATGGGTTTTGGCCCAACTAGATAATCCATGGAGCATTAGCCCACTATATAAGTATGGATGATTTACACAATCAACCCATATATTTAATTAGTCTTATTTTGATCACTTAATTAATCTTAGATTAATTCTTGATCAATACTAATTAAATAATCTTATTATTCTTATTATTAATATACTAGAACTTATAATATATTAAAACCATAAGTGTCTTATTTCTCTCATTATAGTCTATCCAAGTGCATGATGCCATGCAACCCAAATGGACCATGCCGGGTCGGGTCAAGTCTTACCAATTATAGTTATGGACTTAGACATTAATCCAACACGGTATTCACCCCAAGTACTCCTCCCCGAACCCCGAATCCTGAGTACTCTATTCTTGCCATACACTAGTTACCCACTCACTCTCAAGCACCTCATAGAAGCAGGTTTCCGTAGACTAAGGCATCACAAAATCAGGCCACTCTAGTCCTAATATGTATACGTAGTCTACTAGCATGCGTATCATATCATATCATATCTCATAACACATATTGTAAGAGTATTTTGGGGATTTTACCGTTCGGGCACTGGCTGACCGTACATACTCTTTCTTCTTTGGTTGTCTCAAAATCACTTATCAAAATTTTTTTTATTGATTTATTAATTAAAATTTTCTCAAATCCCCGGTTTGAGTTCAGTTACGCCCGAAGGTGTACCCGAATCCCTCAAACCAAGGCTCTGATACCAACTTGTAACGTCATAAAATTCCAAACCAAAAATTTTTCATTTTTACAATCATCAAAACATGAGTAATAAGTTTAGGTTCCAATGTAACAATTTAGTCACAACCGATTACATAAAAAAAGATCACAAAATGGATTCCCCGAGTGTGTGTACGATCACGCCGGCGCCTTCCCATGGTCCTCGCTAGTACCTGAAACATATAACACAACAACTGTAAGCATAAATGCTTAGTGAGTTCCCCAAAATACAACCTACACACGTACGCCTTTCCAGGCCTTGACCTTCCGGTCCATGTGTCTCAGGGGACTTCCGTCCCGACTGGGTAAACCTTCCGGTCCTACCCACGTCAACTTTACAGTCCATATGACCACGCCTTCCGGCCCATAACATGTTGCCTTCCGGCCCAAATCAAGCATATCATACATGACACATATAATGAATAACTTAATACACATAAGGCATATATCTCATATCATATTCGACCTTCCGGTCACACAGTCAAAACCCTTCCGGGTACAGTATAGTGAGAAGACTCACCTCGTATGCCTCGCTAAGTCGCTAATCGTGAATCCTGGAATCACTCGTGCTCGAACCCTCGAGCTGTAATCCTCCTATGATATCATGAATCTATAATTATTACTTGTACCACTAAGGTTGACCATCCATATCAAGTCAACACAGGTTGACTTGGTCAACAGTCTTTGGTCAATTTGGACCGAACTCGGCGAGTGCACTATAGTGACTCGGCGAGTCTATGCGTTTTAACCAACTCTCAAGGATTTTCCCTTTGACTCGTCGAGTACTCCCCCGACTCGACGAGTTCCAACTGGGCCTGAATCACGGGGCCACTGCGACTCAACTCGCCGAGTCGCAAGGACAACTCGGCGAGTCCCAACTTGACTCGGTCCACTTGTCAAAACCTTTCCAACTCTCTGCGACTCATTGAGTCACCCACAACTCAGTCAGGATTACACACTGGGTGGTCTCAAGGATAATCTTCAAGCGACTCGTCGAGTCTGTTCTTCAGACTCGGCGAGTCCATGCCATGCACCAGCTAAAATTGGCTTTTGCGGTCAGATCCGTTCCATACACATATAGATCTGGCCTTCCCAAGCTTATTCATCACGTAAAGTCCCAGTCTTGGTCGCCATGCAATGCATACAAGCCTTATTTTGGAGAAACAACCTCTAATATGGCAACCCTAGCTTCTAACTCAAAAGAATGGACATAAAGCTTGTCATATGGGGTCTCCTGGACCTGCTAAGGTCCAGATCTAGGTTCCATATCTCCATGGGACCTTTCATACTTCCAATTTAAGCCAAGAAATGCAAGAAGAAACCCTAGATTTGACACATCAACCCAAAATACGAAGTTTGGCTCTGAAAGTTACCTCAAGAAGGCTCCCTTGATGAAATAGAAGCAGATCCAAGCTCCCCAACTCTTCAAGCTTGATCCTCTCCCTCCTTTCTTGCAATAATACAAAAAATGAAAAACAAATGGCCTCCAAACACACTCACAAGGGCTCACAGTCGTATGGGTGCTCTTAGGCTTCAAGGTGGCCGCAAATGAAGGCCATAAGGTCCTTTAAATAGGGCTTAGGACCGGGAAATTAGGGTTTCATTAAACAGAGCGGACTCGCCGAGTCCATCCCTTGGACTCGCCGAGTCCGGACGCGAACCTCCGCCCAAAACCGCGACCCGACTCGGCGAGTTCGATTTCCAACTCGCCGAGTCCCCTCACAGAATATCAAAAATATGAAAATGAAGGTACCTGGGGATCCGAGCTGTTACATTGTTGCTTGTTTACTATTATTCATTGTTTGTGATACTGTACATGACGTCCTCCATGCCAGAATGTTTCCGCCATTCATGGTTTTGGGGTGTGACAGTTACCTTGACCATTTCCTAGCTAGATTTGTTCAATTAAGAGTTTTGGGCCATTTCTAGATTAACCTTGAAGTTTTTCTAGTTTTGAGCACATCTTGGAGTGATGAGTTTAGATCTGGACTCCTCTAAGCACTTATAGTCATAAAGTTATCAAATTTATCAAGCCTTGGCACTTCTCTATACCTTAAACCTCTTCCTTAGCTTGGTTTTGGCGTTTAAGGCCATTCATGCACGTCATGCTTGCAACTTTATGTGGTAACTATGCTCTAGGATGTTAGATCTATAGTTTGGAGCCTTATTTTAGCTTAAAAGCGTATGGATGAGAAATGGACATCATGAACTCGACATGTTGAGATGGGTTTTCCCTTTTTTTTGGATTCTGCATGAACTCGACTTGTTGGATATCCAACTCGGCGAGTTGACTCAAGTTTTAGCAGGTTCTTTGGATTTGAAGGAAATCGACGAGTCAGTAGTTGTACTCGACGAGTTGGGTTAACACAGATTGTTGATGGTTGACTTTGACTTTGACCAAGGGTTGACCAGGTTGACTTTTAAGGACATTTTGGTAATTTGAGTCTTAAGAGAGCTGGTCCTATGGTGGTTATAGGTGTTAGAGCTTGTAGCTGTGTTTCAGGAATTTGAGATTACATATTGTGCTACTTGTGAGATTAGTTCTCCTCACTATATTGACAGGATCTATGGCACCAAGGCCGACCCTTTGGATTGTTATCTTGGTTATAGTAGGCTTGCCTGCAGTTATCGTTTGTTAGATTGGTATCCTAGTAGATAGGATGTTGTTATGCTATTATGATCTGTTAGATCGGTATCTTGGTAGATAGGATGATGCTATGCTTAGTGATATGTATGATCTGTTCTTGTTGTTGATTGGTTATCTGTTATAAGTATGTCGACATATGTGTGTATGGTTGGGTTGAGGCGGTCCTGCTTTGTGCTGAAGGCCAACATACCCACACCGATTCGGATAAACTAAAGGCTCTACAAGGCAGATCGGTCATGTTGAAGGCCCAATGAGCGGTCTGGACAGGCAGTAGGCCCTTTGAGGTGGACCCGACATGTCGAAGGCTCGGGAACAGTCCAGTCACTACAAGCCCTATGAGGAGGTCAAATCAGACTGATGGCTCAGTATGCATATTGTTTGTTATGATATTGTTCTGGTTTGTATGGTGTTGGTATTTTGGGGGTAACTCACTAAACCTGTGAGCTTACATTTATCGATTATTGTTTCAGGTACTACAGATGACCGTGGGAAGGAGAATGCATGATCATACCCTTCCTTGATTTGTGATTTTGATTTATGGGAACACTCTGATATGGATTTATTTTGAAAACAATTTGTGAACTATATTGGTCTAGGATGATTTTGTAAACATGTTTTATACTTAGGTTGGTTTTAAAAAGTTTAAATATTTTGAGAAATTTATGGATGTTACAAGTTGGTATCAGAGCCTTAGGTTGAGTGAAATGGAGGAACACCCGTGTGAATCCAGTCTCAAACTAAGGAAAAGATTTTCAAAATGGTTTTTAAAATAAGAAAGGAGGATGCAAAGTGTACGATCAGCCGAAGCTAGTAAGTAGACCCAAAATACCATACAGTTGTTTGATATGTTAGAACAGTATGCTAGTGCTAGGCTAGGGATATTGAGGAATTACTTGCTAGAATTGCCTGATTACATGATCCCTGATAGTCTAGGAGCTTTGTTTCATGAAATTGACATCATTATTGTAGTTGCTTAGTGTATTCATGTAACATCCGGATTTCCAGGTATTATATTTTATCATTTATTTTTGGAGTTAAGAGAGGTACTCGACGAGTTGACACCTAGACTCGTCGAGTAGGATTGTGATTCGCTGACTGGATAATGAAGGGACTCGATGAGTCAGTAAGGGTGGACTCGATGAGTCTGTGCTGGCGACTGAAACCTTAAATCCTCGGGCTTGTACCCTATTTAAAGGACCTTATAGCCCACATTTGCAGCTACCAGTCCAGAGAGATATACCCCATTGATCATGAGCGAGTTGTGAGAGAGTTTGAGCCTCTTTAATCATTTTTGGTGTGATTTTGCAAAGGAGAAAGTGTTTCCAGCGAGGGGAGGTCAAGAGGATTGCATTCTAGTGGGTTTTCAGCTTGGATCTTCAGTTTTGAGGTAGCTATTCGATCCTATTCTTCTGTTTTGCTTATAGGCATCGAATCTAGAGTTTTCTATACCTTTTTATGGCTTTTTAGTTGAGTATAATGTCCCATTGAGTGCTAAACTCTAGATCTGGACTTTTTGAGGTCTAGAGAGCCTAAACCATTCTGATTTTTGTGGTTCCATGAAGGAAATGGACATAGGTTGCCATGTTAGAAGGAATTTCGCCAAAATAAGCCTTGGGTGCAATGCATGTGTAGCAACATTCAACCTTTACGTGGTTATTGGTCATGGGGAAGTCATATCTATAGATTAGAGATGCAGATCTGACCTCAGGAGGTCAGATTAGTGTTGTCATGGGAGCAACTCGCCGAGTTCATAAGTGAACTTGACGACTCGAGTCGGGGTTGCCCCGCGATTTTTTGCTGAGTAACCCAAAGAGTAGAGAGGGAACTCGTCATGCCAAGTGAGGCTTAGAGGGATTCAGAGGACCAGTGTGGACTTGCCGAGTCGCCTGAGTGCACTCGACGAGTCTGTTCAAATTTTGACTTTGTTGACTTTTAGGGATTAGTCAATGTTTGGACTTTTGAGCCATTATAGGGGTAGAATGGTCTTTTACCCTACTTAGAGAACTTAGAGGGGAATTAGTCTAGAATTTGAAAGTTATATTGATTAGAGTAATTATTTATGTGATTAGGCAGAGACTAGTTCAGTATTCCCGAGTTCGAGACTCTTCAAGATTTCATGAGGTGAGTCTTCTCACTATACTTTACCATGAGTGGTAATTAGAGTTATGTGATAGAGTATCTTGTATGCTATTTTTGTGAAGTGTTTCACCACATTATTTCTATGTGATTTATGTTGTGTATATATCATAGTTCACAAAGTTAGGACTAGAGGGTCCACAGAGTTAGGGCCAAAGGGCCCACAACGTGTTATGTGTGGTATTTTGGGGAACTCACTAAACATTTGTGCTTTCAGTGTTTGTGTTATGTGTTTCAGGTACCAGTGAGGATCGTAGGAAGGCGCTGGCATGATCAGTACACACATGAGGAGTTTTTATATATTATGATCTTGGGATGTGTTTCTATGGATTGATATGTGATACAATGAGATTTTAAAATATTTATGAATGAAAGTATGTTTTAAAAATGTGAAAAATTGTTTGAAAAATTATGGTGTTACAATTCATCATAGTTGTACATAACTAAGATTCTATAGCCTGAGAATATTTGGTTTGGCTTTATTTCCTGTTCGTTGTTTAGTTGTGGGCTTAAAGTAGGACTGAGTATTCGAATGTTTATAGGGTCCAGTGTTATGTATGACTAGCATACACGAGTGCTACACGGTTGGTGGAAGTTTCATGGATGAGTTGCGAGAGATCAGCCTGATAGTCCAGAGATATATAGCCTTCCTCTAGGTGTGAGGATTGAGAGCTCACCTATATTAATGAGTATTATTAGGGCATTGTGATGACCCTTTAAACAAATATGGGTAGGTGTGGAAGGTAGTATGGGCCCATACTATTGAAAGCACAAGACCTATACGCATAGCAAGGAAATCACAAACCCCTAGGGTTTGGTTGGGAATTGGTTCCATGATTATTATATGGATTATTTGATACCTTTCTGGTGTATTTTTCAGAATGGTAACTTGAGATAGGATCCGGGTCAGCACCGGTAGCTCGCAGCCAAGACATGCCAACATTGTTAGAGGATCGTGTAAGGGAGATCATCCGGGAGGAGGTGATCGAGATTGTCTGGGGTCACATTTTGGAGATGTTTGGCTCTATCAAGACCATGATGATGGAGTACTTTGATAACAAATATGTAGCCCTAGTTGAGACGGCTGCCGCTGCAGCTTCTACAGCTGTAGCAGCTATAGGTGGAGGGGCTAGACAGGCTTTCCAATATCGGGACTTCGATAAAACGAAGTCCTTGCCTTTCGATGGGGTGCGGGACCCAGTCATAAACATGAGGTAGATGTTTGACGTGGAGGAGTGCTTCTTCACATGCTCATGTCCTGCTGACAAGAAGTTCAGGTGTGCTATGAACCTGCTGAGGTCCGGAGTAAAGGATTGGTGGAGATTGGTGCTGGGTAGTTTTGTGATGAGCATAGCGTTGCAGTTACTTGAGAACAGTTTAGGGAGATGTTCTGCTCCCATTACATTCTGCGGGTTGAGCGAGAGAGACTGGAACATGAGTTTCTGGATTTAAGGCAGGGGATAGAGTCGGTGACGGAGATCACCCAGTTGTTTACGGAGAGGGCGATGTTCTGCCTGGAGATTGCTTCTGAGTAGGCTTAGATGATTCATTATCTGTGCATGTTCAAGACTGATATCAGACAGTTTGTGTCGAACTAGAGATGTGATACTCTGTTGGAGTTACAGGAGGCCACGAGGCGACGTGAGTTGGATATTGAGCTCCAACTGGAGGAGCGGAGGTAGGCCCCGACATAGGCACAACCAGCGCCAAAGTGGTTCAAGGCCGCTGATACGAGGACGGGAAGTGCGAGAAGGATCATACCAGAGCTTGTCAATCTGGTAGTGGTTGCCACAAATGTAGAAAGGAGGGGCATTATGTGAGGGACTGCCGTCAGTCCACCCGTGCTCCAGATGTGAGGATCTGTTATCATTATCATCAGGTTGGCCATACGAAGGTCAACTGCCCTTCGCTCACTGCCAGGTCGGCGCACGCTCCGACGCCGACGACACTGAGGATTAAGGATGGTAGATAGGATGGAGCAGAGCCCCTGAGGGCTCTAGGACACGCCTTCCAGCTCACGACCGAGGAGGCTAGGACAACGCCTGATGTGGTGGCTGCTATGTTTCTGTATCTTACCTTGTTGACTTTATTTGTTTTATGCTTATATGTTTGTACCTGTTTTAGGTACATTTTTAGTGAACTCTCTACCTGCTGTAGTGTTATTTGACTCGCGGGCGAGTCGGTCATTTGTTTCCTGATCATTTATTAGGGAGTTTGATTTGCCAGTAGGAGAGCTAGAGTGTCCGTGAGTCTCTATCGTTGACGAACACGGGGTTTCTGCTCCTTCAGTCTATCAGGGTTGTGTGTTGGAGATCTTCGGGTTGTCCTTCCCAATTGACTTGATCCCTATCTTATGGGGTATATCTGTGTGATAGTAAGGATGGATTGGCTGAGTCTCTTCTATGCCATGATCGACTGCGAGGGTTAGCGGTAGTAGTTTGAACCCCATGTGGGGGAGAACTGGTGGTTTACAGCGAGAGCACCAAGTTGGGTTTAGGGTTTTGCTCAGTTGCCAAGGCTCGACAATATATTCAGTATGACTGCGCGGGTTACTTGGTGTATGTGGTGGATACGCGGTTTCGGGATCAGGTTTTGGTTTCTAAGGTCCCAGTCGTTAGAGAGTTCACAAATGTGTTTCCGGAGGAGTTACCAAGAGTGCCTCTAGAGAGGTAGGTCGAGTTTAGGATCAACCTTGTGCTAGGTGTGGCCCGTATTGCCAAGGCACCGTACATATTGGCACCGCCTGAGATGCAGGAGCTGTCATCTCAGCTATAGGAACTGCGGGGCAAGCAATTCATCCATCCTAGCAATTCTCCATGGGGAGTGCCAATTCTGTTTGTTAGGAAGAAGGATGGTTCACACCGGATATGCATTGACTAGCCTGAGTTGAACAAGCTAATGGTGATGAACCATTATTCACTCCCGAGGATATATGACCTATTCTATCAGTTGTAGGGAGCATCTTGGTTCTCCAAGATAGACTTGTGTTCTGGGTATCATCAGGTCAGGGTGAGGGAGGAGGACGTGGAGGAGACCGCGTTCCAGAATCATTATGGACATTACAAGTTCGTGGTGATACCGTTCGGGCTCACCAAAGTGCCGATAGTGTTTATGGACCTGATGAATCGGGTGTGTCGACTGATGCTCGATCTCTCAGTCATTGAGCAAGAGGTAACCTAGCAACTAGTTTAGATCATATCTTACTAATAGGCATCATGTGCTGAAGGATACAAGGGAGGCTTATTAAGGTAACACTAGAGCAGGAAGACATTCTAGTTGGAGCTGGAATTGTTGCACTCGAAGAAGTACTAGAGACTCCCGTAAACCCTGCTTCCAGTTGTTGACGTGGTCAGGGTCGAGGTGGAGGTAGGTGTATGGGAGGAGGTCTACAAGTCATCATAGCACCGGTACGAGCACAATTGGTGCAACTAATCTCTAACTCCAATCGAGGTCGTGGTTGGGGTCGAGATTGCGGACAAGGTCGTGCAAAAATATGCAAGCTACATTGTTGAATGTAAATGTTCAGGACCGAGATCCACTATAGAACACGAATGGTGGTAACATGGTTGATGAAGAGAAATGTTATGGATATAGTATGTTAGTTATAATTTCTGACCCTAGTGTTGCACCACGATCAAGGCAAGATGTAAACGACAAATGATGAATTGTTACAAGATGTTCATGACTTGTAAATCACAAATGTGTCGTGGGGAATTTCATCATATTGTATCATTATCGTGGATCAGAGTGATAGAGGAAACATTTGATACCAAAATTCAGAAACCAAGTACCTTCCAGTGTACTGTAGACACCGCAGAAGGATGAGAGCGAGAAAAGAATCGTCAGGGTGAGAATAAGGATTCAGGAAAAAGGAAGTTGGAAAGTTCAAATACAGACTCAAAGAAAGGCAAGACTTCTAGTTCATATCTTAATTATGGGCAAAAGTTTGGGATAGAACAATGCACTATATGCAAACGATTCCATAAAGGTGGGTGTAATATGAACCAAAGAACTTGCTACATATGTGGAAAGATAGGACATATGGCTTCAGATTTTAATAGGGAAAGTATGTTATGGGTGCGGATCCCAAATCACATCAGGTCAAACTGTCCTTAGAATAAGGGTAACAAAAACCAACACGTGATGACAGAGAAAGGGAATCGGTCGGGAGGTGAAAAGGCATAAACGACATGAACAAAAGGAAGACTTTTCCAAATGAAAACTTAGGAAGTGTAATGGTAATTTGGCTGTAATGAGTCGAAGCCTTATTTGTACTATTCGTATGTTTTGTAATATATTTTTCTAGGGCTCTTTTGATTCGAAGCTTATCTGTTTTAGCCTTAGTATATTTTTTGTACGCTTCATGTATCCTATGAATAGGATCATTTACTAGAGTTAGATAACTTGAACACTATTGTCTACTCTCTGTAAAACTCCAAAAGCGTAATAGAGCTGAAGTGAAAATCTTATTTACATCATGTGTTCAATTATTAATCAATTCATAAACACTTATTCTGATTCATTCTTCATACTCGATTCTTTACTCCATCAATTGGTATCAGAGCAGGAATCATTTCGGTGATCTGATTTTTCATTTGTTCAAATAGTTTTTGAATCAACTTTTTGGTTCAAAAGTTTACGCGCTTTTTGAAATTGAAAAATTCTTTCAGATCTAAGATTGTGCTTAGATTCTGCCTTTGGATTGTTGAATCGAGTGATATTCTGATATTTTTGAATCATTTCCAATTATCATTCTTCAAATTCTTGTTGTTAATTCAAAAATCTCGAAAAACTTCATCTTTTCATCAATAGTGAATTTCAATATCAATTCTATGATTTCTTTTTCTCGTCTGCTTGGATCATCAACCAAAATTCCTATGTTAATTCCTGAATACTATGATCAGTGGGTTGATCGTATGCAGGATTATCTCAATGGGATTGATGAAGAGTTATGGACTTGCATCAACGGATCAATTCAACCACCTGCAAATGTTCAAACATTGGGTTCGTCTGGAACTAGTTCTGAGGTTGAAGATCAACAAACAAGACTGAAGAATAAGGAAAAGAGATGCATGGGAGTGTTGAGAGGTGCTTTGCCACCTGTTGTTTACAATTACATTCGTGGCTGTAAAACAGCAAAGGAGATTTGGAATACTCTTAAAGAGAAGTATCAAGGAAGTGAAAAGACTAAGATCAATTCTGTGAAGCAGTGTTTGGTTGAACTTAAGGAGTTCACACAAAAGGAAACAGAAACTATTGATTTCTATTACGATCGCTTGAATGAGTTGATATACAGGTGCAATCGCTACGGAATTACAAGATCCTTAATGGAGTATAATCTTACTTTTGTTATGGGATTGAGGAAACAGTGGCGAAGTGTAAGTCTGATGATAAAAAATCAGCAGAGCTTCGATAGTTCGTCTTTGAATGATGTGTACAATCAGCTAAAGACACATGAAAGTGAAGTTTCCGAAATAGCTGAAGAGTCGAAGATAAGTCTCGGAGGACCATTGGCATTAGTTTAGAAGATGTTAGAAGTGGAATCTGTTGAGAAGGAGAGTTCGGATGAACAAGGTTTATTGTTAAATTCTTATGATGAAGCTATAGCTTTTTACTCGAATAATCGAGTTAAGAAGTTTTTCAAAAAGCCTTTTAATCTGAAAGGGAAAAAGAGTGAGCAGAAGGAAAACTCTATGAAGACTGGTGAAGAAGAGAAGAAGAAGTTTGAAAATTTTGAGAAGAAGGATGAAAAGATGAAGGAGTTTAAAAGTGAAAAGAAGTTGAAAGGAGATTCTGGAAATGATTGTCATTACTGCAATGGTTCGAATCATTTTGCAGTTAACTATATGCTTCGTAAGAAAGAAGAGAAGAAGAACAAAAACAAGCACGAAGCATATTATGTGGAGAAGTTGGAAGAAATTCGTGAGAAGGCCAACAGTTTGTCTCTAGTGGGAAGAAAGGAGAGTGATGATTAAGAAAGTGGCACGTATCAGATCTGGTCATCCATTCTGATGATGAAAGGATGAGGCATCCAACTCATGGTACCATGTTCGCAAGTTTTGAAGAAGAAGATGAGGATGAGATTATTGGACGTTGTTTTGTTACAAAGACAAGTGACAAATCTCCAATGACAACCAAGGTACGTTCAATTCTTGATTCTTTTAATATTCCTTTACATGCATATGATTCTGAAATAATTGCATTCGATGATACTATTGCTTACTTTCATGCTATTGTTGTGTCTGCTAGTAATGAAGTCAAGAAACTAAATAATCAATTGCTAGAGACACGAAAGTTGTTAGACACGAAAAGTAGCAAAGTAGAATATCTAGAATTGCAATTACAAAATGTTAATAAGCATAGGGAAGTTCTAGGCAAAGATGTAAGGTTGTTATTAAAACAACGAAACATTTACTGTAATTCAGCCAAGCGTTTGTATGCAAAATTAACTGCTTTACATCATTCTTCTGACATTAGCAAATAACATCATCGTAAATTGCTACGTTTTCTTGCATTCGAAAGAGAAAAAGTTGATGTCATGACATATGATTGTGAACATACAATAGCTGTTTTTGACAAAGTACCAGATGATAGGTTTGCATATGGCATTGTTAAGATAGATGAGTTTTTAAATGCAGATGAATTGGTTAATATTTTTAATGAAAGTTTAACAAAAGATGAACAAGTGAAAATTTTGAAAACAACTGAACATTCGAAACTTGATTTCCAAAACAAATTTGATGATGTCGATGAGAATTCAGATATTCTTAGCGAAATTAGTGAAATTAAGAAGAAGAAAGTATTGATTGTTCTCAATTATCTATCATTAATATCATATATAAGATAAAATGTAAAGAAATTGTTAATGATTTGATGGTAAAGTATGACATTAGAAAACCCTCTACTTCAAATTTTGTTGACTTTGATGATGTGGAAGTACAAGACAGTCCGACTGATAGTTGTGATGATGAGGAGGACGAAGATCAAGCTTCGAATGTGTGTAAGGAAGAAAAGAAAGTTTTGAACGAAACTTTAATTCCAAGAGTTGTAGTTGAACAAATGTATGGAGATTCTGAAAAGTTTGACAAAGTGATGAAAGACAAAGGGGCACATTTTCTGGAAACGAACACAGTTGTATATCTAAATTTTACACGCACAGATAATGTTGTGTTCCCAAACCAAATCTTTGTCACCACTTGAAATTCAGAGAACATAAAACCAGAATTCAACAAGTTGGTCGAAGAGGACAACAAACGTTCCATAGACGAAGGATTCTATGCAAATCAGAATATTGTTGAAAACAATCTCATTAAAAATTCATATGTTTTTCAACAACAGAAACCAAAACAAAAATGAGTTGTTAAATTTGAAAAGGAAAATGAAGTTGTTACAAAAGAAGTTGTTAATTAAACTCCAATTGTGAAACTTAATTCCAATGAATTTAAATAGCTTGTGGATAAGTATTCGAAAATCATAAAGTTTCAAAAAGAAAAGCACGAAAGATAATTTTTTGGCAAGTTGTGACTAAGAGAGATTTTTCTTCAATCCAATCAAGATTTTTAAATAAGAAAAACATTGTTTTGAAATCTGTTTCAAAAGATATTGGAAAATCAACGAATGTTCAAAAGTCATTGTTCACAAAAAACAACGAGACACATCTTTTCATCAACCAATGAATGTATAAGAGACTTTTCCAATTAATAAAAAGGTTGAATATGTTCGAAAATCTGAAAACATTCGAAAGTATACGACTTCACAAAAAGATGCGAATGATCGAAAACTTAACAATGTTCGAAAATCATCGAATACTCAACCACCTTCGCATGAAACTTTTAAATCATCAACAAAATTTATTCCACAAAAGCCAAATTTTCCAGATCCTTCAATCACAAAACCATCAATGGTTTCAAGCACAAAAGGAAAATCAGAAGTTCATTATGTTAATCATTGGTTTGAGGGACAAGGAAAAAGGTTTCAGACTGGAAATTTTACTCAAGGTCAAATCCAATTAGCCTGTGAGAAGTATTTGAATGAATCTACTGATGGAAGTTTCTCTTCTCAAGATTCGAATACTCTAATTCAGCGATGGAAACCAATCAACAATGTAACAAAAACTGAGAAGCCCGAGGTGAAATCTAGTGAAAATCTGAAACTATCGAAAAATTATATTTCAATCTCTTTCGACAATGATGTTGATTTAATTGATAAGATCAAAACACAAGTTCAAACATGGGCTTTTGGTTCTAAAATTCAATCTTTGTTTCAAACTAATAACCAAGGACCCAAAAAGCCTTGGGTACCTAAATTTTTTCAAAAAATGCAGGTAATTTCTGACGAGCAATATGATAACAATTGGTACATTGATAGAGGTTGCTCTCGTCACATGACTGGAAAGAAGGAGAACTTGCAAGATTTTCGAATCTTGAAGAATACTGGAGTGGTTAAGTTTGGAAATAATCATAAGTGCCAAGTCAAAGGATATGGGAAGATCACGAATGGACAATTCACGGTGAATCGAGTTGCGTATGTTGAAGGTCTTCAACACAACTTGATAAGTGTATCTCAACATGTTGTGGGCACAGGCAATTAAGTACTTTTTAACAAAGAGGGAAACATAATTTCGAATGTTAACACTAAAGTGGTTTTGCTCAAATCAAAGTGACAAGGTGATATGTTTACATTGGATATAAATTGTATTGTAGGTAAACCAGCAGTATGTCTTCTTTCGAAAGCTACATCAGACTTAAGCTGGTTTTGGCATCGAAGACTTTCACATCTCAACTTTCGCAACATCAACAAAATTGTTGTTCAAGATCTGGTAAGAGGTTTACCTGTACTTAAATTCGATAATGATTCTTTATGTGCAGCTTGTGAAGTTGGCAACCAACATAAACAAGGTCATCCGATCAAAATTGATTCAAAGATTGTTGAACCACTGGAGCTTTTACATATTGATTTATGTGGTCCTTTGACAGTTTCAACCCTTAACAATAAACGATATATCTTAGTTATTGTTGATGATTTTTCAAGATTCACGTGGGTTTATTTTCTCAGGTTTAAATCCGAAGTTGCACAAATCATGATTGATTTTATCAAGCAAATGGAAAAGATGCTGAAGAAGACGGTTAAAATGATAAAGAGTGATCATGGAACTGAGTTTAAGAACAATGTTCTTGATTCATTCTTGGTGGATAAAGGAACTTCGCATAATTTTTCATCTCCATATACACCACAACAAAATGGTGTTGTTGAGCGAAGAAATCGATTTATATGTAAAGTTGCATGAACTATGCTGGCATATGCGAATCTTCCACAATATCTTTGGGCTGAAGCAATATCCATTGCCGGTTTTACTCAAAACAGATCTTTCATCCATCGTGATTTTAATACCACTCCATATGAAATAATCAATAATAGAAAATCTAATGTGAAATTTTTCATGTTTTCGGATGCAGGTGCTTTATTATGAATCTTAAGGACAATCTTTCGAAATTTCAAGCGAAAGCTGATGAAGGGTTTTTCCTTGGATATTCGCATAATTCAGTCGTCTATCGAGTGCTAAACAAAAAAACTCGAAAAGTGGAAGAAACATTCAATCTTACATTTGATGATTATTATATCAAATAATATGAAAAACATTTTGAAAATCATCCTATTTTGAAAGAAATTCCTGATGAATCCGAACCTCTACAATCATTGGATATTGATTATGATTTGATCTTTGGAATTTCAGATTATGCTGGAAATGCTTAAATCAAAGCTCCTGATAATCATATCCCTAAAATTTCGAAGCTAACTGATGATTCAACATCTTCTCCTCCAGAATTAGGCGAAAGTATGCACAATGATCCAGTGGAGGGGGAGCACTTGGATTCGAACACTCTGATGGAGGGGGAGCATTCTTTTGAGGGGGAGAATGAGAGAGAAAATGTTGATGTTGAGGGGGAGCGATTAAATAATAATATTGAGGGGAGTTAATTCAAAATAATGAAACTTATCATGATATTAATGATGTTTGTTCGACTGCAGGATCTGAAAATGATGAATTGTACGAAGATGCAACACTGGATGTCGATCCGACATATCCTCCAATGGAAAAATGGAAAAGAGATCATCTGAAGGATCAAATAATTGGAAATCCACAAGAAGGAGTATTGACAAGAGCTCAAATTCGTATTAAATATACATCAAGAGTTTTAAATGTTTAATGTTTTTATCTCTAAAATCGAACCAAAGACTATGAAGACTGCAATGGAACATTCTGATTGGGTTGTTGCAATGCAATCTGAGTTGTCTGAATTTGAAAGAAACAAGGTTTGGAGTTTAATTCCTAAACCTGAAGATGTTTCAATTGTTGGTTTAAAATGGATTTTCAAAAATAAAATTGACAAAGATGGAAATATCATTCGAAACAAAGCAAGACTTGTTGTTCAGGGTTACTCTCTACAAGAAGAAATTGATTACGAAGAAACTTTTGCCCCCGTCGCAAGACTCGAGGCGGTTCGTATATTTTTGGCATATGCAACTCATAAAGACTTTGATGTTTATCAAATGGATGTGAAGTGTGCATTTCTGAATGGAGAACTCGAAGAAACAGTTTATGTGGAACAACCTCCAGGTTTTGTTAACGAATAATATCCTAATCATGTTTATATTATATATAAGGCAGTTTATGGTTTAAAACAAGCTCCACGAGTCTGGTATGCAACTCTTATTTTATTTTTGAAGCAATCTAAATTTAAACAAGGATCTTTTGACCTCACATTATTTCGTAAGAAAGTTAGGAATCATCTTATGCTTGTTCAAATTTATGTTGATGATATTATTTTTGGCTCAACTGACCCTACGTTGTCTAAAAAAATTCAAAGATCTGATGAAAAGTAAGTTCGAAATGAGCATGATGGGAAAAATTAATATTTTTCTTGGTTTAAACATTCGTCAAAATAGAGATGGAATCTTCATAAATCAAGAAAAATATACAAAGAATTTGCTCGAAAAGTTTGGATTAACGAAAAGTGCAAAATTACAAGTTCCAATGGCTACTGGCATCAAACTAACTCATTCGTTAGATAAACCTGCAGTTGACCTCACGTTATACAAAAGCATGATTGGATGTTTACTTTATTTAACTGCTAGTAGACCTAATATCATGTTTTCTGTATGTAATTGTGCTAGGTATCAATCAAACCCACGATAACCACATCTCACTGTTGTAAAGAATATCTTTTGTTATCTCAAAGGAACATATTCGCTAGAATTGTAGTATCCTTCGAATACTGGGTTCTTTGTTCAAGCATATTCGGATGCAGATTTGGGAGGTTGTAATCTTGATAGGAAGAGTACAGGTGGTTGTTGCCAATTGCTTGATGGTAAGTTGGTAAATTGGCAATCGTAAAAGCAAACATTCGTTTCAATTTCAACGACTGAAGCTGAATATGTTGCTGCTGCTGCATGCACGTCACATATAATATGGATTCAAATTCAATTACGTGATTATGCAATTAATATGAAAAAAATTCCTTTATATTGTGATTCACAAAGTGCAATAAGAATTTTTCATAATCCTGTGCAACATTCGAAGACTAAAAATATTGCTCTTCATTATCACTTCATCAAAGATGATGTAGAGGATGAAAATATTGAAGTACATTTCATGAAAACAACTGATCAGTTAGCTGATATTTTCACGAAAGCTTTTGGATGAACAATCATTTGTGAGAATTTTGGAAGGACTTGGAATGATTGATGGAAATTCGATTCCATGCGAAAAAGGAGAATGAAGGTTCAAGAAATGATTCAAAGACACGTCATCAAAGGATAAGGTTACTGTTCATAATCAACTCTTCGAACGCTTTGAATTCGTATGATTGGTATTTTCATTTCATGATAACACTTCGTATGTTTGCAACGGGTACTTTTGTTTGTTTTGTTCTTTATTTTTGAAAAATCAAAAACATCAATAAGATTTTCTTATTGTTTTGTTCTTTATTTTTGAAAAATCAAAAACATCAAAAAGATTTTTTCATTGTTTTGTTCTTTATTTTTGAAAAATCAAAAACAACAAAAGGATTTTGTTTCTTCTTTCTATTTAAGTACTAAGTTGCAGAGATTCATGAAGATACAAAGAGATTATTGCTTTCAGATCTAGGGTTAGGTACATCTATCATAATAATCTTAGAATTTCAAATATATTTTTGGACTAGTTAAGATATCCCTAGAAGTATGCTGCTGCATGTTGTCCAAAGCCTCAAAATGACTCAATGTTCGAAAGTCTTAATGAAAATTTTCATACGAAGATTTCTTCCCAATTAGGCTTACATTCGTATTAGTCGAATGAGCTACCTTACTCTTCTCACATGAGTTAAGAGTTTTCTGTTTGGTCCAAAATAACAGAGGTACATGTTTCTTCAAATACCAATCTTTTTCATCTCAAAATTCTTACAATATCACACACGAAGACATATGTCCAAGAGGTTTCTGATCAAAACCAATCGAACCCTAGATAAATCAAAAATCCATGTTTATGATCAGACATCATGAGACCGTGATGGAAGTGTAAACCTAATCATTTAATCTTTAATGAATTGACAGGGAACTACATTCCAGGCTTTAACGAAACATTTGTTTCTGTACCTACATTCGAAACTCCAAATAATATTCATTTCTTTTGAGTGGTCTTGATCAAACATTCGAAACCCACAATGTTTGTTACCCAACAGGATCCAACATAATTTTTTTTAATATGATTTCAGTGTGAGTTTTCTCAGACATCCCATGTTACTTAAAAGTTTTTTAAAACAAACTTGTCACTAACTACACTGGTCAAACAAGTAATTTCGATTACAATTACTCACCTTATGTTTAGGTTGATATGTAACGAAATTCGTATGCCACCCATTGAAACATAGAATAAGAAGCCCTTCGATACTTATTTACAAGTATTCGATTGTAATTCATGGGAAACTACACAAGCTGTTGATTATCTCTCTTGATAATTAACGAAGCAATCTTTGTCCGGGATTTCAACTGCCTTCGTGTCAAATTGGATTTTTGACATCACTGAATATCCAAAAAAAATTTAATTCTCTTCTCATCTTAATTCTTGGACACATTGCACACAAGAAATCCTTGAGGTTCTGACTAACACCTTATGTTTAGGTTGATATGTTACGAAATTACTTGTTTGATCACTAAATATCCAAATTTTTTTAATTCGCTTCTCATCTTAATTCTTGGACACATTGCACACACGAAATCCTTAAGGTTCTGACTAACACCAACTTAGGCTGATGATTTCAAGAATCTGGCAAATGACTTTACTTTGAAGGAGACATTTTGTATTCCTTCCGGTTTTCAAGGCGATGGGACAGTTACTTTTTGACGCATGGTTACTTTATCATCATCATGACGCAGTTTTCTTGGTGACACATCAACTAGCATTAAATGCATATCCCGCTTTGATTTCAAATTCAAGAGTTAGATATAAAAAGGGATTCAAGGGTTCATTACCAGTTTACGCTTTCATATTCCCAAATACTCTCTGATAAACATTTACTTTCAAACCCTAACAATGGCGACTACTAATCCTGATGTAACTCTTTCTCACACCACCGATGATGTTACTTCATTACCAATAATGAAGATTCTGGGTACAAATTACCAAGTGGAATCAAATGTATCTCTTTATCTATAAGAACTCAAGATGCTTGTTGTTTCTTTGCAAAGCTTGGTATTGTCCAAAGCTATGCTTAATTCATTCTCGGTTCCTCGTTCATGGCTGTCTCAGGTTGGATCAACCGCTACTTATTCAAAAGCCTTGGAAGCAGTTACGTTCAATCTTGTGAATGATAAGAAGGTTAGACTCTCAAAGAAGCTTTTCTGCCAAATTCTCGATATACCTAATTCTCCGCCATACATCACTTTTACATTCCCACAAATAGTTCACATGTTTAATGAAATGGGTCATCAACCCCAATTGGCAAAGATAAGTGATTTCAAGAAGTCATGACTTCAGAAATTTTTGTAAACATATCTAATATGGATACAAATGTCACAATAGGTATGGATGCTTCACATACTAAAGACAAGGGTAAACCTTCGGATGTTATTACAGATACTATTGTTTCTTTACCTTCACAACTTACACCTTTCATTCCTACTACATCTACAACTGATTCTCCTACCTTTGAAAACATCATCAAACAACCAATTACTTCTCTTTTTTCTTCATAATCCACTAATCCACCTACCACTACTTCACCAATTCAAAATTCTTCTTTTATGGAAACTGAAAATGAGTCCGAAGGTTTTGGAGGGACATTCGAAAACTTGGAGTTTGATGAAGAAGAGAATTACTTTCTAGATCACATGCTAATGACCATGAAGTAGTTCAAAATATTGAATACGAAGCTCAATTCATTTATTCAATCCCAGGCTGATCTTGGGGGAGGAAATTCGGTGACTAGTCTCGAAGTAGATGGTATGTTAACATTGCTCAAAGGAAGGTTAACTACAAACGTTTCGGGGATGCTAAAAGATTCTGAGTCTCGTCTTCTAGAGAAAATTGATCTTTGTGATCAAAATAATGAATTGCGGGTAAATTTTCATAAATCTACTTTTGCAATTGACTTGAAAGACTTAAAAAAAGTTGTGAAGGAGTGTCATGTCTTGTTTGTTCAAGATGTGAATAAAGTGCGAGAAGATGTGAACTTGAAACTCCAAGAGCTTCGAGATGATGTGGAGAAAGAGATAGCAGTGGTTCGAACAGAATTTGATTCTATAAATAAGAAGGTGGATATCATCTGTTAGGTAGTTACCAAATTTGCCAAATTGTACGAAAGTTTGAGTCCTCAAATTGCTCAGCTTTCCACAAATGATAACAATAATTTTCTGGAAGTCTTAGCATTGTTAAAGGAACTCAAAGCCTTGTCCTCAAAACTAGAATCTATTTCTCGGTTATTTTCTGATGATCTTGTTAAGAGATTTTCTCAATTCGAAGCCTTACTTCTTCAACACTTGGCTCCTCTTTCAAGATTATCCAGCCTTCTTCCTACAATATATGCCCCACCTGCTAGTACAGGGGTGCAAGGGGGAGAAAGGAAAAGCGAAGGATTGAAGGCTGGTGGTGAAGATGCGAAAGTAGTGGGAAAGGTGTTTTCTTCTAAGCTCCCAACTACAAAGCCAGTGATAGTAATTGCTGGTCCTATCTCTTCGATAGTGGTAACATCTGTGCCAACCACAAAACCAATTTTCAAAGGAATTATGATTGGTAAATCTGCTGATACCAGTGGGAGTGCTTCGAAGGCAAAATATATGATTGGTGAATCTGCTTCGAAGGCAAAAGGTAAAGGCATTCTCATTGAAAAGACTCAAGAAAAGAAAAAGATAGTGGTTGAGGCAGAATTGGAAAAGATGAGACTGGTTCAGAGCATTATTGTTCAAAGGGCTAGTGATCCTCCTAGCATGAACAAGGGTGATCCATCAAAGCGATACAATTATGAAACGATTGAAGCCAGGGTTGCATTTAATAACATGTACTCATTTGAAAAGAAGCCAAAACAAAGATACATTTTCACGAATACAGATGCAAGTCAGTTGGACTTTCCAATTAATGAAATGATGTTCATCATGCCTCAATTTAATGTAGAAAGCAAGTTCAAGGAAAAGGATGAAGGTACTCAAATGAAAATTTAGGTTTCATGCAGTTCTTGCGAAGCTTGCAGAAGATGTGTGGTCTTTATTGAAGATATAGAAGGTTATAAACATAAAGAAGGATGTGGTTTGAAGACACAGTCCAAAACATGAAGTACGTGGTGGTCAGGGCAAATGGGAATGTGTATGAGTTTACAATTGCTGATTTCCCTTTGAGGAACTTGTATGATCTAATACAAGTTGCATTACTTCTGAAGGATAGGTCATTTTCATATCTTTAAAACACATATCCTGATGAGTTCAAGCTAGGAGTTACTCACATCAAGATTTTCATTGAAAATTATTATGAATTTTTAGCTATGACTGATGTGGAGTTGACTACAGCTAAAGGTCTGGAAATTACAGCACCTATGGCTCCTTCAAAGACTCAAGAAGAATTACAGAAATATGCAGATGGTGAAATACGCTTGATGCCTTTTGGCTTAGTCTTCTCTGGGAAGGACAAGTCAGGAAAATCTAAAAGATTTCTGTTTCAAGCGAGTGAAGTTGAAGGATATTCTACATCGCAATATACAAACTTGATTATTCTTATGAATCATTGCAAAAAGAATAATGAAAGGGATAAGAAAGAACTAAAGAAATTTATTTCATGGTACACGGAGATACGAAGAGTAATGTTGTACTCCATCCAACTACTTACGAACTGAAGTCTTCAACATTATTTACAAAGGGGAAGAATGTAAGGGTAGTGTAACATAAACGTTCTAAAATTGTGTATTGTTATTATTAAAAGTAAATAAAATTGAGTGTTGAGTTCTAACAGCTAGTTTTTACTAGAAATGAAGTAAAACTATGGAAGTCTTATGAGATTCCAATTAATAGCCAAATAGTGAAATTTAGCGAAAATATAAAATTTGAAATAAGTAAAATTTTATTATTTGATGTTGTAAATCATCTTGTTAGAAACTTGTAGGCGAAAACCTCGTCGAAATCCGAGTTATAACAAAGAACTTATGACCAACCAAAGATCCGCGACAAAACCGGCACAACGCCGAATGACGTAAAAAGTGAGTTTTTAATAAACTACTTTTTATCCTTAGTAATCTAAATGAAAGTTTTAGTATTCGTTAAACCAATAAATTCGATAAAAAGAACGCCAAAATCTGACTTCGTATGAGGAAGTTATGATTTTTCAATGTTTCAACTTAGTAGTAGACAGCTAAAAACTCGAATTTTAGATCGAGCGATATTTTACCGATACATCCTAAACAAGAATTGAAGGTCTCGTCATATGTAGTACAACGGTAAAAAGTCTGACGAAAACGGATGTCGGATGAAGAAGTTATGAATTTTTAACGGATTTTCCTGTCCCGGTCTGTTAAAAATAATAATATTAAAAATAAAGGCAAAATTAGGCAACGAAGTCTAAACGAAAGTTGTAGATCATAATTTTAGCTACGCGTTCATATAAGTAACGTCAAAAACGGAGCTCTTATGCGAAAGTTATGGATTTTAGAAGTTCGGGGCTCAAAAATCGAGAAATCTCGCATGAATAGTAACCGGCCACATCACCTCGCACGAAGCAGGTGCGTCACCGGAGACGTGGCCTCGCCTCGCAATGCCTCCTGTCGCACAGGTGTCCGATCTCACTGAGTCATCCGAATCGTGGCAAGTCCGAAGTCCGACGCGTGTTTGGTCCGGATTCCGAAGCGCCATCTGCCCCTTTCGCGTGTCCGAGCTTCGCTTAAGCCGCGTCACCGAGATGTGGCCTCGCCTGATTGGTCTGAAGCTCGTAGGTGCCACGTCTTCTCCCCTCCTCTCACTTCGTGGCCTTCACTCCAGCAGCCACATGGTCGCTTTTCAACCACAGGATCTGAACCTCGCCCCTATAAATAGGAGGGTGCGAACCCTCGCGGCTAGAATTGGAAAATTTCCATTTTTGGCCCCTTTTTCCATATTTTCACTATTTTGACTTTTCCCGAAGCCCCAGTATCAATTTTAGCACCCGAAAGACATCCCGAGACCCCTGAGAAGCCTAAAAATTTTATCTTTTTGGTTTTTAAGCCCTACCTTTGCAGAGCCTGGTTTTCAATTAAGCTCCCGGTTTTCAACATTGAAAGACATATTTAAAGCCGAAATGCTGTCCAAATTACTATTTTAACCCCCGGTTAACTTAAGGTGAGTTCAATATATAGGAACAGTTGTATGTTATGTGTTATATCTGCTATGTGCTTCTGAGTGTTATTATTCTGAGTTATTCTCTCGTGTTATTTTATTCACTATGTTTATAGCAATTATAATACCTTTGACCATGTGATCATTAAAAGGACTTAGATTCACATTGGTACTGGTACGTAGCCTCTGGCCATGTAGATTATGTCTCCGTAAGAGAATGAATTCTATTCTATGGCATTGGCATAAGGTTTGATAGGAATAGTATGTAGCCTCTGACCATGTAGAGCATGACTCCGTAAGAGAATGAACTCTATTCTATGGTATTGGCAAATGGTTAGACATGGATATAAGCCTGAAATCTACAAAAATGTTAATCAGAAATTATATGTCTTCTGTGCCAATTGCGCCAAAGCTTTATTGATGCATATCAAGTATTGAAATCGTTATGTCTCATTGAAAAGTATATCTTTGAATAAAGTCTTTGATTGATATGAACGCTTGTCACATGATTTCACATATGTCTTCTTGTTCCCTTTTGCTTCTGTCATATTGGTATATGTACGGTATAAGATTATATTGTATCTATCTATTGAATTCACTAAGCGTTATCGCTTATTCCTCTCAATATTTAACAATTGCAGGTGATGAATATTCCAATATAGCTTTATACTGCTGAAAGATTTAGAATAATTAATAGTATTTCTCTGTATTTTTAATGTTCATGTATGTATATGAATAGTAGATTCCTGGGTAGACATGAAATTGTAATAAAACTTAGTCGGTTTGTATCCAATCCTTTGTAATCGCTTTATCAATATAAAATATTGTTTTATAAATATGCATGTAGCATGTTTTGAGGAAGTAACTTAAGAAATCTTTTGAAATAGTATGAAAGTTTGGGTCTTTCATAAATACGAAACTTGGTGTCTTTCAATCATGGTATCAGATCAATGGTTTAAGTAAACTAAATATCACGGATTGGTATTTAGACTTAAACTGTTGGAAGCTCAATATATGAGCTAATTCGTAATAAGTATACCGATACAAACCATAGGAAATATTTAAGTGGGGGATTGGGTAGTGATAAACCCTAGTATTCTAAGATATTAAGTTACTTCAGAATTTTAAGAAAATTGGTTTAAGTAAACTAGAAATTTTAAGAATTTCTAAATTTAAACAAGAATTATTTAGTAAAGAGGATACGATATATTTTAGGTTAAATACCTTATGGAGGCAAGCACTAGAATATAGAGATGAGATATGCCTTATATTCTATTATGTGCTAAATGATAAATGAATATAGAAAATAGATATGCCTTATATTCTATTATGTGCTAAACGATAAATGAATATAGAGAAGAGATATGCCTTATATTCTATTATGTGAGAAAGCTTAAGGTCTGTTGCCGACCATGGTTTAGAAAATTTTAAGAATTTTCATAATAGAAGTTTTCAGAGTGATAAAGAGACTTATGATAATAGACATCGATAAGTTTATAAATAAACGATCGCGAGATATTGTAAAATAATAAATATGAATTGTTATCGTAATAAGTGTATAATTACCAATAGAGCGGTAATATACATTTAAAGTATGTTTGATATATAATGACATCTTTGGAAGAAAGATGTGCGTTTGAAACACATTTGGACAAGATAAATATGTTGGTACAAATCCACGAAGTTATTCTACCGCTGATCAGATTGAAGCAATGATTGTTTAGAAAGTCGAAAGAACTGAAGATGGCGATAAATACTTCAATAGTATCTCAATTGATGTGGTACAAGATTAGAAGAATTAAATAAAGATCAAAAGAAAGGCTAATGAGGTTTTCTGTTGGGTTTTGAGCATTCTAACACTCCTAAGTGTACATGCAACCCTAAATACCTTGGATCTATGTTTTCTATATTATACATGCAAATAAGAACATCCAAGGTATTATCCTAATCTAGCATACAAAACAATGAATATAACAAGATAGAATACATACCTCTTTGATGTAGAAAGTCTTCATGAAGCTTGAGTGCCTAGCCCTAATAGTGTGGAAGCCTCAAATGGAATCACAATCATCAAAACACTTAGAATAACTTGAGAGAGTCCTACACTTCATGAAATCGGCTAGCCCTTTTGTTACTCTCACTAGTGGCCGATTTTTGTCAAGAATAGTATCATTATATAGTGTTACAATTAGGGTAAATCCTTAATTGTCATGGCTTTCCATTTCCTTGGATCCATGGGTTCAAATACACCATGGAGCATCCATGGAGCATCATATGGGTTTTAGCCCAACTTGATTATCCATGGAGCATTAGCCCACTATATAAGTATGGATGATTTACACAATCAACCCATATATTTAATTAGTCTTCTTTTGATCACTTAATTAATCCTAGATTAATTCTTGATCAATACTAATTAAATAATCTTATTATTCTCATTATTAATATACTAGAACTTATAATATATTAATAACCATAAGTGTCTTATTTCTCTCATTATAGTCTATCCAAGTGCATGATGGTATGCAACCCAAATGGACCATGCCGGGTCGGGTCAAGTTTTACCAATTATAGTTATGGACTTAGACATTAATCCAACAGTCTCCCACTTGGATAAGTCTAAAACTATTATTGCGTATGACTTCAGGAACCAACCAGCAATCGTAGCTCTCAAAAGCTTCTGTCGAACTCTGACCTTGTAGATGAACTCTGATCTTGTCAATGACTTGTCCATTAGATAAGGGATCATATAATCCTCTGTTCTCATGATATCAGCCGGACAAATACATGGAACAACGTCGTACTTATTGTCCAGCAGTTTGTTTCTCGATTTTCGATTTTTTTGTCAAAGAACTTAATCGAACACATCAATTCAGTTCTGACCGGCCGGTACATAGGTCACAACAAAATCATCGAGGGGCCCAGATATCACTTCTATTTCTAGAAGGAACAGATAAACTTCGACTCATATGCTTGTTCTACTACTTGTTGAATTGTACACAAAGGCACGTTTTATAACATCAAGTTACTGATGCGTTTACGTGCAATCAATGCACAACCAACTCATAGGTAACAACTCATATCTCTAGGTTTGAAGATTTATATTATATTACCGTCTCACGATCACTCGAGATAAATTCCATGAAGTGATACAAGTGAGGGTGGGTTTATTCCAATACTCATAACTTATGAGCACTCATGAATGTTGTAGCAACCATTGCCATGACTAAACCCATTTAGCCATCTACAAACCCGATTCATGACAGTCTTGATTCATACCTACTTCCAACATATGAACGACCGTGGAGTGTTTAAATAACTTAGTCATTCGAAAAGAATAACCTAGCTATTTTGGAAGTCAAAACATGCAAAGTGAAACACAATAATAATCGAATCTAATATGGTCTCAGAACCCTTTTGAATATAAATAAAACCACTTTTTATTTATCACCATATTGATTACACATTATTCAATGTTTCAAATAATCAACTTAAGACTTGAATAAAAACAACAGTCGTCCCATGCTCCTAGCATGTACACTTTGTTTTCTAAACAATAGTTATGCCATACCCCAAGTATGCACACTATGTTTGTCTATGATCCTTACATTGTGATGTAGATCAATTGAACATGATTCCAATGATACTAATTTCACAATCCCAAATCCTTATTGTAAATGCAAGAATTCCAAATTTATGTCATTTACTGAAATCTGTTAGATTCTAAACTTATATACATTGATCCTCTTGTAATGATTATGCACGAAGTCAGAAAGACTTGACATCAACCATTACAGAGCATTCCAAAGGAGATCAGCTCCTTGGGAACATCCTTCTTGCATTAAGTTTCCTAATCTTACATAGATTGAATAACTTCCACCTATGGAGACATTTCGATAGTCCCATTTGACTATCACTTCCGAACAAGAGTTACCTCTTTTCAGAAAATGTCAATATGGTCCTACCAAAATTAACACTAGACTTCCAAATGTCCCCGAGCAACCAATCTTTGGCGAACCTCAGATTGTCCTCGACAATTGCTTAATCACTTTAGTCATATCCAGTTCTAGACTTTTCCTTCTAAATGCCCTGAGGATTTGGAAAATATAGAAAGGATGAATATTATAGCACATGAAACCGATCCTATATCCAAAGTATATGAGACACGATTCATGATGTTTGACATAAAGACATGATACTAGACCAGTCTTTTGCTACAATATTTTTTTATTTGCCATGTTTTCAAAATTTAACTATGAAGAGGGATGCCGTAATCATAATCGAATTTTGAAAACACAATATATATAGAATTTTCTTAAGTCGATTCATTCAGACATAAAATTCTTATATATATTCTTGACTAAAGATGATTAAAATCTCAATCTATGCTTTAGAATTGAAATGAAGTATAATTTCCTCTCCCTTAATTATAGCAAAACAACTTTTCAACCCCTGCAACTTCACGGATTGAAACTTTGTTTTCTATAATTAACATTGCTAGCTTGCAATACTAATCATAATAATCATGCTCCCACTAACATGATGATTATCAACATAACACTTATGCTCCCACTAGCTTTGACATATTTCCAGAAATCTGCTGGACTTCTGAAATTTAGATTCATACACCCTTTCTTAGATAGCTCACATGTGTGTCTAAACAATTTTCAGAACTATGAAAAGGGATGCCGTAATCATAGTCTCAATTTCTTAGGCATTTGCCATTTCTCACAAGTCCATGTTAGTGTGCCGGTTAACCACACGCGCTCCACCAACGACTTTTGAAAATGCAAATAACACAATTGCTATCTACGTAAAATCTACTTAGTGAAAGCGTTTCCTCACCATCATTTTCATGAATCGGAGAGAAACCTTATGACACTTAGATTTTATAGTGTATGAGTTCCTATCCATGCGAATTTGTCAAAACCATAATCACAAGATAAGGTTAGTGACAAATTCAGCCCTACATGGATTAAACTTATTCAATCTTAGTTTCTTGTCACCTTGGTAACACAAGGCCCACCAATGCTTCCAAGTTGAACTCTGATAACTCACATGCAAATTCAACTTATTTGAAGTAGGTACAGAAATAAGAATTATGTCAACACGATAGGTTGCAAACCTTAAGTCGTGTGCTAGTGATAAATTACAGGTTTCACTCTTGATTAAATCTTGAAACTCTTTCAAGATCTTTAAGGCTCCCACTGTCGCCTTGACATATAAGTTTTTCCTAGTCAATAACCATTCCTTGACAAAACAAATATTCAAGGGATAGTGCGGATTCTTATCAAGACTAAAACTTCACACAATTGGTCTTAGTTGGTCTTTGTCTCATCCAAGACATCACAACTTACCAATCTCAAATGTACAAGAGTAGAAACATTTCACACTACATTTGATAAGTGTTTTAAGCCTTACTTTATGTCACTCAATGTTACAATCTTGGAGTATGACTCTAAGAATTGTTTTGGAACGAAGTATGACTCATCTTCTTGATTTTAACCAATCCAACAATTCATGACCTCTCTTCTTAGCCATAACAATGCACTAAGACGTCCTTAGAGTATGAATTTGTGATATGGTTTCTAAATCATTAAGATGATCATAAAACTGATACTAAAGTACTCTCTCATCTTTTCAGATTTGAGAAACTTTTATCTTTCTGCCTAATTTAATTCTTCTCATTTGTTTTGTCATACATTGTATCCGTTCCAATGTTACAGAATTATACTTAACCTTATAAGTATAATCATATTTACTAATCTTTAGTAAATCATGACAAATCAATCTTTGTGGTGGACCTTGACCAGTGCACATCCAGTGTACCTAATTCCTTAGTCCTTCAAATGACTCACATATACATGTGATCAAAGATTTAGTCTTAATTTTTCAAAGATGAAAATTCTCATTCATCATACAATACAACTTGTATGATTCCAAGTTTCTGTCCAATTGAAACTTGGGTGATGAAAAACTTTCTTCATTTGGTAAATTCAGACACTACCACAAATGAAAGAATCAAATCCACTTTCCAATATTGCTATTACTGGAAACATATAAGCAACAATTTTCCACAGATACCATTGTAAGGATATTTTTAAAATAAATAAAATTAAAACCTTTTTTTCCTTTTATTTTAAAACTTTGTGAAAAAACTTATCCTTACAATCCACATGAAAAACTTGTTGTTATCTATTCACAAGCAATATATTATAACTCCTAAGAAGTAGCTCAAGAATCCGATCTGCAAACTACGCGATAGAAATCCATCTACGCGATCAGATTCAGCATATTCTTTCTTTAAGTTTCTTTACCTTTTCTTTGATTCTTAAAACATCACCATGTGACCCAGTCACATCATGTATCAAGAATCTCATAATAGAAACTTAATAGAGTTAGACAGTGGACTTTACCTGAAGTAGAGTCAATCTTATCGACTTTAACATCCTTAGGTAAATTATGGCAGCTTTGCAACCAATGCCCCTTTTCTTTGGCAATATAAACATATGGACCCTTTGATAATGGTACACGGGACTATCACAGACTTACTTTTTCTCTTTACCATTTGGTCAACCGAGTTGACTATGGCCGATCCCTTTCCATTGGGAAGAGAATGCTTTTCTGGATTTCCTGTGTCACTATTGTCAATGTCCATCAAGTTTTGAGGAAGTTGATCTTAACAAATAGATAAAATCATTAAGGGTCTTGTCATAGTCTTTTTCATAGGTGTTCCAAAAGAACTCACTATGTGACTTAGAAAGTGATTGAACCACCAACTTTCTCAAGACTTTGACACCCAACTCTCCCGGCTTGTCAATATGTGACTACATCTCCAAGATGTGACCACACCAAGACCTTTACTTGCCAATAGGGCTCGAGTGACCTTAAACTTTTCAAGAACTTGTGGGTGAGGGAGAATAATTGGAGGAGATAGAGGAAGTGAAGCATGATGTTGAGGAACATCATCTTCAAGAGATTTGGGAAGATCATAAATGTCTAAACCAGACATGTTTTGGGAGATATTCAAGATAGTTGATTTAAAGTCCTTAATATGACACCCAATATGAAATATTAAGGCTAGGACCCAACACAATATTTTATAATTTGGAAGAGGGATGCCGTAATCCAAGCTATAAAATATTTGAAGGTAGGAGAATGACGATTCACCAATTTCCACCAAGATAAACGAAATGATTTATTAGGTTTTAATTGGATTTGAAATTCCTAGATCTTTTGAGATTCATTGAACTTTTCAATGGCATGTTTCAATCTCGAGTGTGCCCTCTCAAATTTTGTGACTGGGATGCCGAGGATCACAAAACAAGTTGTGAAGTAACCATGCAAATTCACTTGGTACCCTTAATATTATCACCTAATCAATGTGCCGGTTAACCACACACGCTCCATTGATCTATGACAAACATTAAGTCACCCTTCGTGGTCCTTACTAGTCCAAGTTAGTGTGCCGGTTAACCACACACGCTCCACCAACGACTTGGTAAGGTACAAAGTGTGAATTCCATGGGTTAGCACCAAATTCACATTTTTCCTAAAGTAACTAAGATTGGGAATTATTAAGGTTTTAGTTACTTTAGTATTTATCATTAATACTTTTAATGAAGGGAGAATTTAAAGTCATTGTCCTACCCGTTCGGCTAACGACCCTCCACCGATCAAGCAAGCGGTGGGTGAGAGTGGACACCCATTAAGTCACCATTTTATAGGCAACAACCTTATACCCACCTTATAGACCGGTTTCGTGAATGAGGCCTACTAACGGTAAAACGACTTGTTCTTATACATATATATAATAATTAACCATTAATGTTATAAATAGTATAAGTGTTGAATTTTAACTCTTTTAAAATTCTAAGGGCTAACTTGGAATTAAAGTATTCATAAGTGAAAACTTTTCAAATTCCAAAACTTGAGGGCAAGTTTTGAAACTATTCAAAACTAATTAATTTCATAACTTATGTGTTTAAAGTAGCTTTAATCCAAAACTCTTCAAGTTCCATAACTTATGGAAGACTTTAAACAAATAAAAGAATTAACCTTTCTTTATTTTTATAACTTATGGAATTAATTAAGGTTACACTTTATTTATTTATTTATTTATTAATGAAGTGACTCTTGAATTTCCATAACTTGAGGACAAGTTATGGAGTCATAAAAAAAAAAAAATTCAATGACACAAGACTCTTCATTTTGTAACCATTACCAACTTTTATGAGTTTTATGAGTCTTTAATGTGACTCTTCATGTAACTTGAGGACAAGTTACACAAACACATTTTATACTCAACTCTTAGATTAAAATGGATTGAAAACAACTATTTCAATTAACTTTTCTATTAATCTAAGCAACTCATAAGAACAAGATAATTCATATCAAACTTCTTCATGTAATTAGTCTAAACCTTAAACTAATACAAAACATGAATCTATTGACAATTATCTTTGAAAATGGATTAGCATGAACATTACCACATTAAAAAACAAGTTTATAAGTTCAAAAAACAACGTAGGGTAATGTTCCTAGTCCATTTCTAGCCAAAAACCTCGAAAATATGCTGTTTGGGGTCCAACTCGTCGAGTGCATGAACAAAACTCGGCGAGTTGGATGCATTTTGCCTTGGACTCGTCGAGTCCCTTCATGGACTCGGCGAGTCTGCTGGGCTGACAGCATCAAAACTCGATTTTTCAGCTTCTATTGCAAGTATAACAAGAAAACAAGCCTAGGCTCTGATACCACTGTTGGGTTTTAAGCA
The DNA here is from genome assembly GCF_052625555.1 of Lactuca saligna. Taxonomy (NCBI): domain Eukaryota; kingdom Viridiplantae; phylum Streptophyta; class Magnoliopsida; order Asterales; family Asteraceae; genus Lactuca; species Lactuca saligna. The sequence goes on along the minus strand of NC_136420.1, from coordinate 301,584,026 downwards.
TTCTAACACTCCTAAGTGTACATGCAACCCTAAATACCTTAGATCTATGTTTTCTCTATTATACATGCAAATAAGAACATCCAAGGTATTATCCTAATCTAGCATACAAAACAATGAATATAACAAGATAGAATGCATACCTCTTTGATGTAGAAAGTCTTCATGAAGCTTGAGTGCCTAGCCCCAATAGTGTGGAAGCCTCAAATGGAATCACAATCATCAAAACACTTAGAATAACTTGAGAGAGTCCTACACTTCATGAAATCGGCTAGCCCTTTTGTTACTCTCACTAGTGGCCGATTTTTGTCAAGAATAGTATCATTATATAGTGTTACAATTAGGGTAAATCCTTAATTGTCATGGCTTTCCATTTCCTTGGATCCATGGGTTCAAATACACCATGGAGCATCCATGGAGCATCATATGGGTTTTAGCCCAACTTGATTATCCATGGAGCATTAGCCCACTATATAAGTATGGATGATTTACACAATCAACCCATATATTTAATTAGTCTTCTTTTGATCACTTAATTAATCCTAGATTAATTCTTGATCAATACTAATTAAATAATCTTATTATTCTCATTATTAATATACTAGAACTTATAATATATTAATAACCATAAGTGTCTTATTTCTCTCATTATAGTCTATCCAAGTGCATGATGGTATGCAACCCAAATGGACCATGCCGGGTCGGGTCAAGTTTTACCAATTATAGTTATGGACTTAGACATTAATCCAACAGTTTTCAGACTCAATAGGCCAAGACTTTGTGATATAAAGTTCCACTGTGTGTTAAGCCGACTTTAACATACATGATTGGGATGGTGAGTTGAGTCATTTAGTGGTAAATGGTTAAGCAACTTACTTGTTTAAGTAAGGTAGAATGCTTAATTGAAGAAGAAATACACCCATAGTATCGTATGAAGATATGTTGTAGTCAGGAATGAAAGAGAACCAATTTGAAGCTACTAAAGCTTGCTGAGATGCAGCTAAGATGCAGACTTTTTAGGATAGACTCCTATGAAATAGACTTAGACTTACTCAGATACAAGAATAACGATGTCAAGGAAGAATAAAGAAATGAACAAATGTGCATGATGGATTGCGTGAGTTAGAAGATGATGCAAGTAGTAGAAGACCGTTTATCTCCATGCCGCTAAAGTAAATTTTGGAATAGTGTGTCTTGTAGAGTAGACACTACTCAAGAAAGAATTAGTATGAAGAAATGGAAGTAAAATTTCTATCAACCTATGGAAAAGTATTAGGATATATTAAATCGAACATATACATGAGAAGAATCCTAGAAGGAGAGTATAGGTAATCCAATATATGTTGGATAGAAACATGAAAACCCTAGTTGAGTCTAGGAGAAACTGTTGTATGTATTTGTTTAAACACGTTCATGTGTGATAAGTTGCTTTGTGAAAACTTTTGAATGGTAACTTGGGAACTGCGAGACAATACTTGGGATGAGTATGAGTAGGTGTGAATAGTAGTAGAGGCCTATACTACTGGAAGCACAGGACTCACACTTGGATCAGGAAAAGTCACAAGGTTACCAAGAAGCTAGTAAATGATTCCATTTTATTCATGTGTGTCGTTACCTTCGTTTCGGTAATGACTAAGAAGATAATTATAGTTCAAATCATAATGTCATAAAGAATCAAGTCCGATTAGTATAAATTCGCGAAAGGAGTTGATTGGTTCAGAGAACCATGTCTTATATAGTGACAAAACATCAGTAGGAATACTGAAAAAGTAAATGGTCGAGGTAGTCGATAGAAATATAACAATCTTCATTAAAGAATTGAGCAATCACTAGCCAGAGATGTGACTTGCTATGTGGTGTTACTGGCCACAAGACATGTTTCTGCCCTACTCTTACTAGTCAAATGACGGGAAGTCAAGTTGCCATTCAACAATCAAAGAATACTCCAACTAAAAAGGAGGAAGTGTCAAAAACTAAAAGATGAGTATATTAGAAAGCATGAATTAGAGATACGTGATGCTATTCCTTTTATTCTTAAGCATCCACGTGTTGATCAAACTCTTTTGTTTTTGTTATTCTTGTTGGGTTTTTGAGCATTCTAACACTTCCTAAGTGTACAAGAAACCCTAATAACCTTGGATCTATGTTTGTCTAGTTATCATGCAAAGTTGAATTCCAAGGCTATATTCCTATCTAGCATACATGGGGAACAATTTTAACTTGAATGATAGATAGAATAACTTACCTTATTGTTGCTTATGTTCCTTGAAACCTTATGAGCCTGGCACCCCAACTGTGATGCCTCAAATGCTTCACACAACACCAAATGCTCTTGGAAAGACTTTTGAGAGAATACACACTTCTTGAAATCGGCCTAGCCCTCTTGTTTCCTTAGTGTAGCCGATTTTGGTGGAGAATGAGATCCTTATATAGTGTTGACACATCTAGGGTTACACCATGTAAACCCTAATGTGTCATGACTCTTCATTTCCATGACCCATGGGTTTGTAACTCCCATGGAGCATCCTATGGGTGGAACCCAACTTGATAATCCATGGAGCCTCTTAGCCCACTATACAAGATATGGATGATTTACATAATCAACCCATATATTTAATTAGTTATCTTTTGATCACTTAATTAATTCTAAATTAATTCTTGATCAAACTAATCAAATAATATTATTAATATATTAGAACTTATAATATATTAATAATCTCCAAGTGTTATTTCTCTCATTTAGTCTATCCAATTGCATGGTGCCATGCAACCCAAATGGACCATGCCGGGTCGGTTCAAGTACATAACAGAAATAGTTATGGACTTAGACACCTTATCCAATAGTCTCCCACTTGGATAAGTCTAATAACTATTACTGCAAGTATGACTTCAGGAACCGATCAACAATCATAGCTCTTTTCAAGGTTTCTCGGAACTGAGAAGATGATGGTACGCCATTTAAGATAAGTGATCACATAATCCTCTGTTCTAGATATCATTCGTACAAATACATGGAACAATGTCTAACTTATTGTCCAACAGTTTGTTTCCCGCTTTCCGATTTGTTTGACAATGAACTTAATTGAACACATCAATTTAGTTCTGACCGGGCCCGGTACATAGGTCAAAACAAAATCATCGAGAGGCCCAGATATCAGCTTCTAATCCAAGAAGGAACAGATAAACTTCGACTCATATGTTTGTTCTACCACTCATTAAATTACACACAAGAGCGCGATTTATAACATCGAGTTACCAATGCGTTTTCGTACAATCAATGCATAACCAACTTGTAAGTAACAAATCATATTTCTAGGTTTGAAGACTTATATGATATTACCGTCTCACGATCACTCGAGATAGAATTCCATGAAGTGATTCCAGTGAGCGTGGTTTGAGTCCAATGCTCAGAGCTTATGAGCACTCATGATTGTTGTAGCCTTGTCTAACACTTTAGACCTCTGCAACCAATCCTGATAGTCTTGATTCATACCTACTTACAACATATGACCGACTGTGGAGGTTTGAATAATATGTTATACCAAACAAAATTATTCTGGAAGTCAAAACATGCAAAAGAAATATAGTAAACGATTGACAAGAGATAGCAACACTTTACTCATAAATAAAACACCTTTTACTCATCATCTAATGTCAATTACACTTTACAAATTTCGAGGTTATCTAACTACTAAATCTAATATCATCCTTCAGCCCTATGCTTCGAGCATGCTGGAGATGCTTAACCCGAGTCAGTCCCTTCGTGAGGGGATCTGCTGGGTTCTCATCCGATGATACCCTCTTTGCCACGAGGAGTCCTTCTTCTATTCGATGTCTAATACAATGGTATTTTCTGTCGATGTGTCTGGATCTCCTGTGATCCCTTGGTTCCTTGGCTAAGGCAACAGCGCTTTCACTATCACAGAAATTTCCATTGGCTCTTTAATAGCTGGTACAACTCCAAGGTCTCCGATGAAGTGTTGGAATAGTGTCTAAGGCTATAACTATATTCGGTGGTGCATGGTCCTTTTGGGTTGCCTTCACCATAGCAACTTGAAGGATGATTTCTTAAGAGAGAGTGAATATTATAAGGAATAATATTTAGCTATTTGATTAATATAAGTCATAAATTAATTGGTATTAATTTGGTGACTTAAAGAGATTAATTAAATAAGAGGGTATAAACTGTCAATTGTTTGATAGTTAGACTTTAGACTATAAATCCATTAGGATACACCTTGGACGGATTCTAAGAGCTTTAGGATAGTTCAAAATCATCCATAGGGTTATCTATGGAATGGATTTGGATAGCCTTAAGAGAAGATTATCCAATTAGGGTTTAGGGTGAAGCCCTTAAGAAGTCTAATAGTATAAATAGCCCCTATGGGTGAGGGAATTCGACACACAACCTAAAGCAAGGAACCTCTGGTCGAATTCCTCCGCTCTCCTATCTCCTAAATCATCTTGCTTGCTATTGGTGTTTGTAAGCCATTAGAGGAGTGACAATTGTGACTCTAGAAGCTCCAAGACAAACAAGATCAACAAGGGATTCAAAGGTATGATTCTAGATCTGTTTTAATATTGTTGTTTAACCTAATTAGCCATTAAAAGTCTTGGATTCAAAAGCATGTTTATTAGAAAGCCTAGATCCAAGCAATAGGGTTTTGCATGCGCACATAGGAAAGTTCTTATGGCTAAAACCCAACAGTGGTATCAGAGCCTAGATTGGTTTTCTTTAAATTGTTGCTTAATTAACTGAAACAAACCTGCAAAATTCAATTTTTTTTGGGTTTTGAGTCACTGACTCGTCGAGTTCCAAGGTGGACTCGTCGAGTAGGCCTGACTCGGCGAGTCCCCTTGTGCACTCGGCGAGTCTAGGCGTCAGGAATGGCCAGATTCGGGATTTTTTCATAATTATCTAATGGAAACTTACCTTAATCATATTAGATCAATGTAAATCCGATTTTTTGATAAATATGACTATTATCTTGATCTAATTAAAGATATTTATCATCCAATAAAATATTTAATTTCCTTATATGATAATGATTAATTATTTTGGTAATTATCTTCAAAGAAATCAAGATAAATCAAATAAAGATAATTAGAATATTAATTGTTAATTGGAATTATTTGTTATTTGATCCTTCATGTTTTAAATGTTTAAAACCTACCCTAAAGTTTTGAAATTTATATTTGTGATTAAAAGTTTTAATTTAGACATCTTAAATTTCAAACCCTAAATTATGAAAAGTTTAAAATGTAACCCTATACTTATATGATATTACTAGATTAATATATATATATATATATATATATATATATATATATATGTATAACTAAATGCTAGTCTTACCGCTAGTAGGCCTCATTCACAAAGTCGATCTATAATGTGGGTATAAGGTTGCGGCCTATAAAATGGCGCTTAATGGGTGTACACTCACACCCACCGCTTGCTTGATTGGTGGAGGGTCGTTAGCCGAACGGGTAGGATAGGGCAACCTCATCCTCTCATTAAAAGTATGATAAGAAATACGAAGTAACTAAATTTTTTTAAATTTCCCAATCTTAGTTACTTTAGGAAAAGTGAATTGATGCAATCCCATGAAATTACACTTTGCACCTTGCTAAGATGTTAAGTGGAGCGTGTGTGGTTTACCGGCACACTAATTGGTTCTAAGCGAAGGTGGCAAAGGGTGATTCATTGTTCATCATAGTTCGATGGAGCGTGTGTGGTTTACCGGCACATCGAATAGGTGATCGTTACAATGAAGGCACCATGTAAATTTGCATGGTAATTCACACCCGCTTTGTGATCCTCGGCATCCCAGTCACAAACAAGAGGGGCATATCGAGATTTAAACATGCCATTGAATAGTTCAATGAATCTCATCCGAATCTAGGAATTCTCAAAAACACTTAGGACTAAAAGTTTAAGTTTTGTGATGGAGAATTAGTGAATCGTCATTCACTTACCTTCAATTTATTTGCATGATAGATTACGACATCCCTTTTCTAGTATGTAAATGTTATTGTTGGATCCTAGCCCTAATTTTTCTTATTGGGTGATAATTAGGGATTCTTATTCTAATCAATCTTTGTCCTTTCTATAGATGTCAAACGCAAACAACGCTGCTGCTAGTTTTTCACGTTGATGAGCCTTTGCCAAAAGGTCACCTTCGATGGAACGAACTTTGGCGAATGGATAAGATACATTCGCACCATTGCTCGCTATGAGGATAAAGAGTATGTCCTCGATGAGAAGCTCGAGAAAATCAACCCCGAAGTTGCTACTCCCACCGAAATCACCGCCTTTGAAACTCATGAGCGAGATGCAACGAAGGTACATTGCATCATGATCACCACCATGAACTCCGAATTCCAAAAGTCCTACGAGGACATGTATCCATACGAAATGCATCAAGACTTGTTGGAGAGGTACCACCAAAACGCGAGACAAGAGCGTTACGAGATCTTCACTAACATGATTTCCGCCAAGATGTGTCATGGAGAATCTCTTACCGTGCACTTGCAAAAGATGCAAAGGTATTTCGACCGCCTTCGCAAGATAAATGTTGACTTCGGCGAAGACTTGGCGATCGACATGGTGCTTCACTCTTTGCCTCCGATGTACAATCAATTTAGGATGACCTACCACATGAACAAAGAGGAGGTCACTCTAAGTAAACTCCAAGGTCTCTTGAGGGTTGCTGAGAGCAATTTCAAGGACAAGTCTGTTGCACCAACTCCCAATCCATCCGCTGCTCCTGTCTTGGCTATTGGTCAAGGGAAGGGAAAGAAGAGGAAAGCTTCTTCAAATAACTATCGAAAGGTGAAAGCCCGAGATGGTTCCTCTTCTAGTGGGACCAAAGTTGATCCCTCTAAGCCCTGCTCTAACCCGAAGGAGGCAGAGTGCCACCACTGCCACAAGATAGGACATTGGAAGAGAAGCTGCCCGGATTACCTGCAAGCCATCAAGGAAGGAAAGATCAAGCCATCTTTCGCAGGTATATATGCAATCAAATCTAACGATTCTAATCATGCTATTTCTTGGGTTCTTGACACCGGTTGTGGTTATCACATTTGTTCTAATGTGTAGGGACTAAGAAGAAGTAGGGATGTGGAGCAAGGAAGGATCAATCTAATCATGGGGAACAGAAGATCGTCGCCTGTGACCAAGATTGGAGTGTATTCTTTAGTGCTTAAGAATAGTTTAGTTTTAGATTTGAACAATTGTTGCTATTCGCCAGAAATGGCTAGAAATATCATTTCATTTCATGGTTTATATAGACAAGGATTTAGATTTTCTTTTAATAATGAGAATGGTTCTATTTTGGCTTATCTAAATGGTGTCTTTTACTTTGAAGCTATACCATGTAATGGAATATATGAAACTGTTATGATTGTTGATAACTTAGGAAATGATGTTTTGAATATTGATTCTTCCACTAGTATGGATAAAGCATCCTTGTGGCATTGTCGTCTTGGACATGTCAACAAGAAACGCATAGCCCAACTCCAAAAGGATGGAGTGTTGGAGTCATTCGACCTTAGGGAAGATGACACATGCGAGTCTTGTTTACTTGGAAAGATGACTAAGTCACCCTTCACGAGTACTTATGAAAGGGGTGAGGGACTATTAGACCTAATACATACCGATGTATGTGCACCTTTTAGATCAACCACGAAGGATGGGAACCGCTTCTATGTGACTTTTATCGATGATTATAGTAGATATGGGTATATCTATTTAATCAAGCAAAAGTCAGAAACCTTTGAAAAGTTCAAAGAGTTCAAGAATGAAGTGGAGAATCAATTGGGCAGGAAAATCAAGATGCTTCGATCCGATCGAGGAGGAGAGTACCTAAGTCTTGAATTCCACGATTATCTCAAGGAGTGTGGAATAGTTTCGCAATTGACGCCTCCTAGGACACCGCAGTTAAATGGTGTGGCAGAAAGGCGTAATCGAACCTTATTGGATATGGTTCGCTCTATGATGAGTCGTGCTTCACTACCTATCTTCTTTTGGGGGTATGCCTTAGAGACTGCCGCCCATGTCCTTAACCGAGTCCCTACTAAGAAGGTTGCCAAAACACCTCACGAGATGTGGACGGGGAAAGCTCCCTCGTTGGCACATATCAAGGTTTGGGGTTGCTAGGCTTTCGTAAGACGAGATACCCACGACAAGCTTGAACCTCGAAGTGAGCGATGTATTTTCATCGGCTACCCGCAAACTTCCTTTGGATATCTCTTCTATAGACCAAAAGATAATGTTATCTTTGTTGCGAGGAGAGGAGTTTTCCGAGAGCGAGAACTCATAAGCCAAGGAGACAGTGGGAGGCAAATCGAACTTGAAGAGATTCAAGAATCGATAGATGAAGGAACCTCCACCGCTGGCATTCAACCCAAGGAGGAAACTCCGGTTAAACCGATTGACGAATCCTTACCTCTTAGACGTTCCGATAGAGTTAGAGTTCATCCCCAGTTTATGGTTTTCATATTACTACCGAAGGGGACACGTATATTAGTGATGGTACACTAGTAAATCTTGATGAACCTAATAGCTATGAGGAAGCCATGGCAGGCCCGGAGTCTGCGAAATGGAAAGAGGCGATGGATAGTGAGATCCAATCCATGTACGATAACCAAGTTTGGAATTTGGTTGATTACGTGCCCGAACGTAAGACCGTAGTGTGCAAGTGGATCTTCAAGAAGAAGACCGACGTGGATGGGAACGTACACACATATAAGGTGCGATTGGTTGCGAAGTGCTTTACTCAAACTCCCGGAGTTGACTATGATGAGACCTTCTCACCAGTTGCGAAGATTAAATCTATTAGAGTGATGCTAGCAATTGCCGCATTTCATGATTATGAGATTTGGCAAATGGATGTCAAGACCGATTTCCTTAACGGAAAGTTGGCTGAGGATGTTTACATGGCTCAGCCAGAGGGGTTTGTGGATCCGAAGCATCCGAATAGAGTGTGTAAGCTTGAGAAGTCCATTTATGGACTTAAGCAAGCGTCTCGCAGATGGAATCTTTGCTTCGATGAGAAAGTCAAAGAGTTTGGATTTGTACGAAGCGAAGACGAATCTTGTGTATATGTCAAAGCCAGTGGGAGTATAGTAAGCTTCCTCGTTCTATATGTCGATGACATATTACTCATAGGAAACGACATCCCGACTCTGCAGGAGGTTAAGTCCTGGCTCGGGAAGTGCTTCGCTATGAAGGACCTCGGAGAGGCTTCTTACATTTTGGGAATAAGGATAGTAAGAGAAAGAAGTAAGAGACTAATTGGACTTAGTCAGAATACTTACTTGGAGAAGGTACTAAAACGTTTTAGTATGGAAAACTCAAAGAAGGGAGAACTACCGATACAAGGAAATGCCAAGTTGAGTAAGACTCAAAGTCCGAGTACCGAAGCTGAGATAGCAGAAATGAGCCGAGTACCATACGCTTCCGCAGTTGGCTCAATCATGTACGCTATGACTTGTACTCGCCCTGATGTAGCCTTCGCTTTGAGCATGGTTAGCAGATATCAAGGGAACCCTGGCAAAGCACATTGGATTGCGGTGAAGAACATCCTTAAGTACCTTCGGAGGACGAAAGAATGGTTCTTAGTCCTTGGAGGGAGTGATGACTTGAAGGTGCGAGGGTATAGTGACGCCAGCTTTCAGACCGACAGGGACAACTATCATTCGCAGTCGGGCTGGGTTTTTACCCTAAATGGAGGAGCAGTGACATGGAAAAGTTCCAAGCAGGAAACCGTAGCTGATTCAACGTGCGAATCAGAGTACATCGCAGCGAGCGAAGCGTCGAAGGAGGCAATATGGCTGAAGAACTTCATCGGTGATCTTGGAGTTGTGCCGGCCATAAAGGAGCCCATGGAGATTTTCTGTGATAACGAAGGTGCGGTTGCCTTTACCAAGGAACCAAGGGATCATGGTAGATCTCGACATATCGACAGAAAATATCACTTCATTAGACATCATGTAGAAGAAGGACAACTCGTAGTGAAGAGGATATCATCAGAAGATAACCCAGCAGACCCGCTTACGAAGGGACTGAGTAGGGTTAAGCACTTGCAACATGCTAGGAGTATTGGGCTGAAGGATGATATTAGTATAGATTAGATAGTATTAGAAACATATAATAGATAAATGTAATTAACATTTGATGATTAAATAAAGGAGTTTTATTTATGAGTAAAGTTACTGTCACATGTTAGTTGTTTAACTATTGTTTCACTTTGCATGTTTTGACTTCCAGAATAATTGAGTTTATTAGGAATAATCGAATTATTCAAATGGTCCACAATCGTTCATATGTTGGGAGTAGATATGAATGAAGATTGTCATGAATTGGTGTGTAGAATGTCTAAATGGTGTTAGACATGGCAAGGGTTGCTGCAACGTTCATGAGTGCTTATGAACTGGTTTTGAGCATTGGAATAAACCCGCGCTTGCTGGAATCACCTTCTGGAATACGATATAAAAGGTGATCGCAAGACGATAATATCATATGGTCTTAAAACCTAGATATATGGTTTATTATTTGTTAATTGATTGTGCATTGATAATGCGAAAACGCATCAGTAACTTGATGTTATAAAACGCATTGTTGTGTATAGTTGGTTAATGAATAAATAAATGCATATAAGTCAAAGTTTATCTGTAAATTTTATCCTAAGAGGATAGAAGAGATATCTTGGCCACTCGATGATTTGATTTGACTTGTGTGCCGGGCCCGGTCAGAACTGAATTGATGTGTTCGATTAAGTTCTATGTCAAATAAATCGAAGATCGAGAAATCTAAATGCTAGACTAACCATTCCATAGGATTGTTAGCATGATATCTAACAGAGGACTGTACGATCCCTTATCTAAAGGACAAGATTGATTAGATCAGAGTTGACAGCGTCTTTGAGAGCTACGATTGCAAACCGTATTGTACTTGTATAGTTACTAGACTTATCCAAGTGGGAGACTGTTGGAATAGTGTCTAAGGCTATAACTATATTCGGTGGTGCATGGTCCTTTTGGGTTGCCTTCACCATAGCAACTTGAAGGATGATTTATTAAGAGAGAGTGAATATTATAAGGAATAATATTTAGCTATTTGATTAATATAAGTCATAAATTAATTGGTATTAATTTGGTGACCTAAAGAGATTAATTAAATAAGAGGGTATAAACTGTCAATTGTTTGATAGTTAGACTTTAGACTATAAATCCATTAGGATACACCTTGGACGGATTCTAAGAGCTTTAGGATAGCTCAAAATCGTCCATAGGGTTATCTATGGAATGGATTTGGATAGCCTTAAGAGAAGATTATCCAATTAGGGTTTAGGGTGAAGCCCTTAAGAAGTCTAATAGTATAAATAGCCCCTATGGGTGAGGGAATTCGACACACAACCTAAAGCAAGGAACCTCTGGTCGAATTCCTCCCCTCTCCTATCTCCTAAATCATCTTTCTTGCTATTGGTGTTTGTAAGCCATTAGAGGAGTGACAATTGTGACTCTAGAAGCTCTAAGACAAACAAGATCAACAAGGGATTCAAAGGTATGATTCTAGATCTGTTTTAATATTGTTGTTTAACCTAATTAGCCATTAGAAGTCTTGGATTCAAAAGCATGTTTATTAGAAAGCCTAGATCCAAGCAATAGGGTTTTGCATGCGCACATAGGAAAGTTCTTATGGCTAAAACCCAACATGAAGTTCTTTAGCCATATAGCCTCCTTTAACGCCTCGCTCGCTACAATATACTCTGATTCGAAAGTTGAATCAGTCACTGTCTCTTGCTTGGAACTCTTCCAAGAAATTGCTCCTCCGTTTAGGGTAAAGACCCAACCCGACTGAGAGCGGAAATTATCCCTATCAGTCTGGAAGCTAGCATCACAATACCCTGCAACTCTCAGGTCATCACTCCCACCGAGGGTAAGGACCCAGTCCTTAGTCCTTCGTAGGTACTTGAGAAAATTCTTTACCGCAGTCCAGTGTGTCTTGCCAGGGTTCCCCTGAAACCTGCTAACCATGCTCAAGGAAAAGGCTACATCAGGTCGAGTACACGTCATAGCATACATGATCGATCCTACTGCCGAAGCATAAGGTATTCGACTCATTTCTGCTATCTCAGCCTCAGTGTTAGGGCTTTGTGTCTTACTCAATTTGGCGTTACTCTGGATGGGTAACTCTCCTTTCTTGGAGTCCTGCATGCTGAATCTCTTCAGCACCTTATCCAAGTAGGTACTCTGACTAAGTCCAATTAGTCTTTTACTCCGATCTCTCAAGATCCTTATCCCTAAAATATAGGCAGCTTCACCAAGGTCCTTCATAGCGAAACACTTCCCAAGCAAGGACTTTACTTCCTGCAGGGTTGGAATGTCGTTTCCTATGAGTAGTATGTCATCCACATACAATACCAAAAGGCTAACTATACTCCCACTAGCCTTGACATACACACAAGATTCATCTTCACTCCTAGAAAAGCCAAATTCCTTGAACTTTTCATCAAAGCAAAGATTCCATCTGCGAGGTGCTTGCTTTAATCCATAGATGGATTTCTCAAGCTTACACACTCTATTAGGGTACTCGCTGCTGACAAAACCTTCTGGCTGACTCATGTAAACATCTTTAGCCAAGTTTCCATTAAGGAAAGCGGTTTTGACATCCATTTGCCAAATTTCATAGTCATGAAATGCGGCTATGGCTAACATAAACCTAATAGACTTAATCTTGGCTACTGGAGAAAAGGTCTCATTATAATCCACTCCAGGAATTTGAGAGAAGCCCTTTCTGACCAGTCGAGCCTTATAAGTGTGTACATTACCATCCATGCCGGTCTTCTTCTTGAAGATCCATTTGCACCCTACTGTCTTACGACCTGGTACATTCTCAACCAAGTTCCAAACTTGATTGTCATACATGGATTGTATCTCGCTATCCATAGCCTCTTTCCATTTAGCAGACTCGGGGCCTACCATGGCTTCCTCGTAGCTGTTAGGGTCATCTTGACTTACTAGTGTCCCATCACTAATAAGTGTCTCACCTTCTACAGTAATGTGGAATCCATAGTAATGCTCAGGTGCACTCCTAACTCTCGTGGAACGCCTCAGAGGTACAAAATCGTCAATTGGCTCAACATGAGTTTCCTCCTCAAGTTGAGGGCTAGGGTTTGAAGTTCCTTCACCACTTGACTCTTGAAGTTCTTCAAGGTCAATTTGCCTCCCACTGTCTTCTTGGCTTATAAACTCTCTTTCTCGAAAGACTCCTCTTCTTGCTACAATGACCACATTATCACTAGGTTTGTAGAAGAGGTAACCAAAGGATTTTTGTGGGTAGCCAATGAAAATACACCTCTCGCTTCGAGGTTCGAGCTTATCATGAGTCTCGCGTCTCACGAAAGCCTCGCAACCCCAAATCTTGATGTGGTCTAGTTTGGGTACTTTACCAGTCCACATCTCATGAGGAGTTTTGGCAACTTTCTTTGTAGGGACTAGATTAAGGATATGGGAGGCAATCTCTAAGGCATACCCCCATAATGAGATTGGTAGCGAAGCTCGACTCATCATGGAACGAACCATGTCTAACAAGTTTTGATTACGCCTCTCAGCCACACCATTCAACTGCGGTGTCCTGGGAGGTGTCAATTGTGAGACAATCCCACATTCCCTTAGATAGTCGAGGAACTCTGAACTAAGATACTCACCACAATCCCACATTCCCTTAGATAGTCGAGGAATTCCTTAAACCTTTCGAAAGTCTATGACTTATGCTTGATTAAGTAGACATATCCATATCTACTGTAATCATCAGTAAAAGTTAAATAATAACGATTAGCATCCCTTGTGGCATGTTTGAATGGTCCACACACATCCGTGTGTACAAGGTCCAACAAACCTTCACCCCTCTCACACAAGCCTATGAAGGGTGACTTCGTCATCTTTCCAAGTAAGCATGATTCACAACTATCATTTGACTTTAGGTCAAACGACTCCAAGACTCCATTCTTTTGGAGTTGGCCTATGCGTTTCTTGCTTATATGTCCAAGACGACAATGCCATAATGATGCTTTATCCAAGTTATTATTATTAAGAGAATCAATACACAAAACATTATTTCCTAAGTTATCTACAACGGATACAGCTTCATACACACCATCACAAGGTAATGCTTTAAAATAAAGAACATTATTAAAGAAAGCATTAATCGAACCAACTTCATTATCAAATGAAAAGGTGAAACCTTGTTTATACAATGCATGAAAGGAAATAATATTTCTTTCCAATTTGGGCAAATAACAATATTTATTCAAATCTAAATTTAACCCACTACTTAGCGATAAAGTATAAACTCCATTCTTGGTGACAGGTGTAACTTTCCTATTCCCCATGATTAAGTTTATTCTTCCTTGCTCCACATTCTCACATCTTCTTAGTCCCTGCAAGTCACAACAAATGTGAATACCACAACCGGTATCAATGACCCAAAATTTCGAATGGGGTGAGTTATTAGAAATGATAGTGTAATATACCTGCATGGTTGGGTTTAACTTTCCCATCCTTTACATCTTGCTGGTATTTTGGGTAGTTCCGCTTCCAATGTGATTTTTCATGGCAATAGAAGCATTCAGCCTCTTTTGGGTCAGAAGAAGGAGTGACCAAACCTTTCTTGGTTCCACTTGAAGAAGAGCCATCAAGGGTCCTAACCTTGGTACCCTTCGAAGATCTCTTTCTCTTCTTCCCTCGACTTTTCCCGATTGCCAAAACCGGAGTGGAGTTTGGAGTAGGAGTGTTAACAACCGACTTCCCCTTAAGACCTGATTCTGTGGTCTTGAGAAGTCCCTGAAGTTTGCTGAGTGTGACCTGTTCCTTATTCATGTGATATGTCATGCGGAATTGATCATAGCACGATGGTAAGGAGCGCAAAATTATATCTATTGCAAGCTCCTTAGGGAAGTCCACATTAAGCTTCAGCAATCGATCCACATACCTTTGCATTTTCTGCATGTGGCTCGTGATGGAATCCCCATCCTTCATCATGGTTGTTATCATGGAGCAGATGATTTCATACCTCTCTTGTCATGCACTTTGATGGTATCTTTCCATCAAATCTTGGTGCATTTCATAAGGGTAGAAATCCTCATAGGACTTTTGGAGTTCCGCTGTCATTGTGGCCATCATGATGCAGGCTACTTTCGTAGCATCCCTTTCATGTGCCTGAAATTCAGCGATCTCCTGAGGAGTTGCAGTGGTCTCATCAAACTCCTTAAGCTCCTTGTCAAGGATATATTCTTTGTCCTCGTAGCGGGTAATCATCCTGATGTTTCTGATCCACTCATTGTAGTTGGATCCATCAAAAGTGAATTTCCCACACAAGTTCATAAGGGTAAAGGAGCCATTAGGATTAGAGCCAGAGGCAGCATTGTTTGAAGACATCTGATGGAAGAGGACAAGATTAGTTTAGATATTAAGAGAGTCCTTAATAAAACACCCAAATGTAATATTAAGGCTAGGATCCAATCACAATATATTATAACTTAGAAGAGGTATGTCGTAATCCAAGCTATTACATATTTGAAAGGTAGGTGAATGACGACTCACCAATTTCCACCATGAAAACCGAAATATTAGATATTAGCTTTTATGATTGGTTCTTAGAAATTCCTAGATTCTTTGAGATTCAATGAACTTTTCAAAGGCATGTTTCAATCTTGAGTGTGCCCTTCAAGTTTTGTGACTGGGATACCGAGGATCACAAAACGACGTGTGAAGTAACCATGCAAATCACTTGGTACCCTTAAAGTTTATCATTCAATCGATGTGCCGGTAAACCACACATGCTCCATCGATACTATAATAAACCTTAAGTCACCCTTTGCCTACCTTGTTAAGTCCAAGTTAGTGTGCCGGTTAACCACGCACGCTCCACCAATGACTTTAACAAAGTGTAAAGTGTAATTTCATGGATTAGCACCTTATTCACATTTTTCCTAAAGTAACTAAGATTGGGAATTTAGTAAAACATTTAGTTACTTTATAATATTCATCATACTTTAAATGAGAATTTATAAGTCCTTTTCCTACGCGTTCGGATAACGACCCTCCACCAGTCAAGCGAGCAGTGGGTGAGAATGGACACCCATTAAGTTGCCATTTTATAGGCAACAACCTTATACCCACCTTATAGAGCGGCTTCGTGAATGAGGCGTACTAGCGGTAAGACAACTTTGTTCTTATACACATATATATAATTATTATAATAATATAAGTATAAGCGTTGAATTTTAACTTTTAAAATTTTAAGGGTTGGAACTTTACTTGTTCCAAAACTTGAGGGCAAGTTTTGTAACTTTCAAAACTTTTCATTTTTTGTAACTTATGAGTTTAATAGAGTAATAAAATGAAGACTCTTCATTTTTCTAACTCTTGTGTTCTTTAAATGGTTTTAATTCAAGTGTGACTCTTGGTTTTCCATAACTTGTGGACAAGTTATGGACTCCATTAAAACACATTATGATCAAGAATTAATCTACCACATAGGTTACAAATAACCCCTATGATCATCTAAAACATCATAAGAACAAGAACATGAATATGAACACATTCATAAATCAAAATTACACTTAAAACTTTGTAATTTTGATAACTAGTTGTTGTAAATGAATTAGCAAAGACATTACACCATCTAAAACAAGTTTTTAAGTACCAAAACAGTTTAGGGTAATGTTTCTAATTCATTTCCAGCAACTAAAGTCGAAAATCTACACTCTGTCGACCCTACTCGCCGAGTGCATTAACCTACTCGACGAGTAGGTTGAAGATACAAGTGAACTCGACGAGTCCCCCCATGGACTCGACGAGTCCAACAGTCAGACAGCAAGTTTTTTCGACTTTATTCAACTTTTTAGCACAAATAACAAACAAACAAACCTGGCTCTGATACCACTGTTGGGTTTTTGAGCATTCTAACACTTCCTAAGTGTACATGCAACCCTAATAACCTTGGATCTATGTTTGTCTAATTATCATTCAAAGTTGAATTCCAAGGCTACATTCCTATCTAGCATACATGGGGAACAATTTTAACTTGAATGATAGATAGAATAACTTACCTTGTTGTTGCTTATGTTCCTTGAAACCTTATGAGCCTAGCACCCCAAGTGTGATGCCTCAAATGCTTCACACAACACCAAATTCTCTTGGAAAGACTTTTGAGAGAATACACACTTCTTGAAATCGGCCTTGCCCTCTTGTTTCCTTAGTGTAGCCGATTTTGGTGGAGAATGAGATCCTTATATAGTGTTGACACATCTAGGGTTACACCATGTAAACCCTAATGTGTCATGACTCTTCATTTCCATGACCCATGGGTTTGTAACTCCCATGGAGCATCCATGGAGCATCCTATGGGTGGAACCCAACTTGATAATCCATGGAGCCTCTTAGCCCACTATATAAGATATGGATGATTTACATAATCAACGCATATATTTAATTAGTTATCTTTTGATCACTTAATTAATTCTAAATTAATTCTTGATCAAACTAATCAAATAATATTATTAATATATTAGAACTTATAATATATTAATAATCTCCAAGTGTTATTTCTCTCATTTAGTCTATCCAATTGCATGGTGCCATGCAACCCAAATGGACCATGCTGGGTCGGGTCAAGTACATACCAGAAATAGTTATGGACATAGACACCTTATCCAACAATTCTATCAGTTCGATTTATTTGATCTGATTCTAATACAAGAGTTTGGATCGCTATGTGTCTTGTGCGAGATAAAATCAAAGGTCATTAGAATATGACCACTCGAGTTGTTGTTATAGAAAAAGTAAAGACCTTATCTTGGGTTTAGTCTATAAACCAAGAAGGAGTAGGAGTCTGCAATGAGAATTGAGTTTTAACTCAAAGATTAGGATTGAATGTTCAATAGAGAATGAAGAGCGGGTGCAAATTTGAACACCGCCAGTAATTAGGAAGTTTGAAGAATTTTTCAATCGTTTCGCAAACTAAAAGTTAAATATCATACATTTAAGATTACCACAAAGGGAGTAAGTTAAAACTCGAATGTTGTGACTAGTAATATTCTCGTAAACTCTAGATCTACTCACATCTTATTTGATTTCAATACCTCAAATTTTTTTGTGTCTTATAAATTCGCATATGCTTTTCAAATTGCTTGTTAAGCAGTTTTCCAATCATTTCATATAGATAACATAGGAAATATATCATTACTTGTTGATAAATCCTATAGAGTTAGTGTTATAGGAATTGAAAGTTATAATCTTCCTGCTAACCTAATTCCTATCTTTGATATTATTCTCGACATGGATTGGTTATTAAAGAACCACGCAAAGCTCTTGTTCTAGAAGGAGATGATACGCATCCCCATCGGAAGGGAAGATTCTATTTATGTGTATGGTGAAAATGATAAATTTCTTTCTTAAAAACTTGTAAATTATGTCGAAGGGATATTCTACTTATCCGGTTTATACAGTTAATACCTTGAAAGAGGAGAAGAAAACTGTGAATGATAACCTTTCGATAATTATCGACCGGCTGATGAAGAATGCATATATTCTCGCCACACGTAAAACGACTCCATTGGAGAAATACACGAAAGTTACTTAGACAAAATTGTGGCAAGTCATGATGCGCCACTATAAATTATTTCCGATTGTGATACTCGTTTAACTCCTCATTTTTGAGCGAGAATAAAGCATTAATTAGGATCTCGAGTTGCTCTTAGTACAACTTATCATCCTCAGAAAAATGGTCAGAAGAAAAGAGCAATCCAAACAGTAGAAAATATACTGAAGGTATATAAAGTACTGTATGAGCGTAAATGTCATACTCAAATATGTTGGCGTGACATAAGACAGAAGGTCTTTGGAGAATTTGAAATGATTCAAGACATCACTGATAAGATACAAGCTTTCCGAGAAAGAATAAAAATGGCCCAGGATCGACAAATGTCTTATGCAGAAAAGAGGAGATGACCCGTAGAATTCTAGGTGGATGATATAGTAATACTGAAGGTATTTCATAAAAAGGCGTTATACTACTTTGGAAGAAAGAACGGTTGGTAAGCAAGCATATTGCTTGGAATTTCCTGAAGACTTGGCAGATATACATGATATATTTCATGTAACACATCTATGTAAATGTTGAAGCTTATATGATGAAACGATTCCATTATCAGAGGTGAAACTGGATAATAAGTTAAGATATGTAGAAGAGATCGTAAATGAAAGAACGACTAATCTATGTAATAAAGAAGTGAAGTTGGTGCTTGTCAAGTGGAAACACCATCATGTCCCAATAAACATGGGAGAATAAGAATGAGATAAGAGTAAAATATCATCATTTTAATCATTATGATTTCGAGGAAGAAATCCTCAAAAGGAGGAGGTATTTGTAACATACACATTCTGAAATTGTGTATTGTTATTATTAAAAGTAAATAAAATTGAGTGTTGAGTTCTAACAACTAGTTTTTACTAGAAATGAAGTAAAACTATGGAAGTCTTATGAGATTCCAATTAATAGCCAAATAGTGAAATTTAGCAAAAATATAAAATTTGAAATAAGTAAAATTTTATTATTTTATGTTGTAAATCATCTCGTTAGAAACTTGTAGGCGAAAACCTCGTTGAAATCCGAGTTATAACGAAGAAGTTATGACCAACCAAAGATCCGCGACAAAACCAGCACGACACTGAATGACGTAAAAAGTGAGTTTTTAATAAACTAATTTTTAGCCTTAGTAATCTAAATAAAAGTTGTAGTATTCGTTAAACCGAGAAATTCGATAAAAAGAACGCCAAAATCTGACTTCGTATGAGGAAGTTATGATTTTTCGAAGTTTCAACTTAGTAGTAGACAACTAAAAACTCGAATTTTAGATCGAGCGATATTTTACCGATACATCCTAAACGAGAATCGAAGGTCTCATCATATGTAGTACAATGGTAAAAATTCTGACGAAAACGGATGTCGGATGAAGAAGTTATGAATTTTTAACGGATTTTCTTGTCACAATCTGTTAAACATAATAATATTAAAAATAAATTCAAAATTAGCCGATGAAGTCTAAACAAAAGTTGTAGAGCGTAATTTTAGCTATGCGTGCATATAAAGAACGTCAAAAACGGAGCTCGTATGCGAACGTTATGAATTTTAGAAGTTCGAGGCTCAAAAATCAAGCAATCTCGCATGAATAGTAACCAGCCACGTCACCTCGCACGAAGCAGGTACGTCACCGGAGACGTGGCCTCGCCTCGCACTGTCGCCTGTCGCATAGGTGTCCGATCTCGCTGAGTCATCCAAATCGTGGCAAGTCCGAAGTCCGACGTGTGTTTGGTCCGGATTCCGAAGCGCCAACTGTCACCTTCGCGTGTCCGAGCTTCGCTTAAGCCGCATCACCGAGACGTGGCCTCGCCTGATTGGTCCAAAGCTCGCAGGTGCCACGTCTTCTCCCCTCATCTCGCTTCGTGGCCTTCGCTCCAGAAGCCACGTGCTCGCTTCTCAACCACAGGATCCGAACCTCGCCCCTATAAATAGGAAGGTGCAAACCCTCCCGGCAAGAATTGGAAATTTTCCATTTTTGGCCCCTTTTTCCATATTTTCACTATTTTGACTTTTCCCGAAGCCCCAGTATCAATTTTTAGCACCTGAAACACATACCGAGACCCCCGAGAAGCCCAAAAATTTTATCTTTTCGGTTTTTAAGCCCTACCTTTGCAGAGCCTGGTTTTCAATTAAGCTCCCGGTTTTCAACATTGAAAGACATATTTAAAGCCGAAATGTTGTCCAAATTACTATTTTAACCCCCGATTAACTTAAGGTGAGTTCAATATATAGGAACAATTGTATGTTATGTGTTATATGTGCTGTGTGCTTCTCAGTGTTATTATTCTGAGTTATTCTCCCGTGTTATTTTATTCGCTTTGTTTATAGCAATTATAATACATTTGACCATGTGATCAGTGAAAGGACTTAGATTCACATTGCTATTGGTATGTAGTATCTGGCCATATAGAGCATGTCTCCGTAAAAGAATGATTTCTATTCTATGGCATTGGCATAAGGTTTGATAGGAATAGTATGTAGCCTCTGACCGTGTAGAGCATGACTCCGTAAGAGAATGAACTCTATTCTATGGTATTGGCAAATGGTAAGATAGGGCTATAAGCCTGAAATCTACCAAAATGTTAATCAGAAATTATATGTCTTCTGTGCCAATTGGGCCAAAGCTTTATTGATGCATAACAAGTATTGAAATCGTTATGTCTCATTGAAAAGTATATCTTTGAATAAAGTCTTTGATTGATATGAACGCTTGTCACATGATTTCACATATGTTTTCTTGTTCCCTTCTGCTTTTGTCATATTGGTATATGTAAGGCATAAGATTATATTGTATCTATCTATTGAATTCACTAAGCGTTATCGCTTATTCCTCTCAATATTTAACAATTGTAGGTGATGAGTATTCCAATATAGTTTTATAATGCTGAAAGATTTAGAATAGTTAATAGTATTTCTCTGTATTTTTAATGTTCATGTATGTATATGAATAGTAGATTCCTGGGTACACATGAAATTGTAATAAAACTTAGTCGGTTTGTATCCAATCCTTTGTAATCACTTTATCAATATAAAATATTGTTTTATAAATATGCATGTACCATGTTTTGAGGAAGTAACTATAGAAATCTTTTGAAATAGTATGAAAGTTTGGGTCTTTCATAAATACGAAAGTTGGGGTCTTTCAGGTAGTTTGGTTGTAATGAGTCGATGCCTTATTTGTACTCTTCGTATGTTTTGTAATATATTTTTCTAGGGCTCTTTTGATTCGAAGCTTATCTATTTTAGCCTTAGTATATTTTTTGTAAGCTTTATGTATCCTATAAATAGGATCATTTACTAGAGTTAGATAACTTGAACACTATTGTCTACTCTCTGTAAAACTCCTAAAGCGTAATAGAGCTGAAGTGAAAATCTTATTTACATCGTGTGTTCATTTACAAATCAATTCATAAACGCTTACTATGATTCATTTTTCATAGTTGATTCTTTGCTCCATCAGGAAGCCCAAGATATGTCGGTAGAGTGACAAGTATCTTTTTATTAAAATCTATATATGTAGGTGCTATTCGATTGATGGTTTAGAGCCACAAGAACATCCTATGTGCTCATGCAAAACCTAATGCTTGGATCTAGGTTTATCTAAATGTACATGCATTCATCCAAGACTTTCTAACCCTAGATCTAATGATAATAATTCAAAATTATAAGAAACAGATCAGATCTAGACCATTACCTCTTGTTGTTTGTTGAATCTCCTTGTCTTTGAAGCTTAGAGTCACAAGTGTCACTCCTCTAATGGCTTACAAACACCAATAGCAAAAGAATGAGCTTGGAGAGAGGTTGGAGGCTTCTTGAAATCAACTTTATCACTCTTAGGGTTAGGGTAGCCGATTTCTGTAGCCTAGGGGTCTTATTTATACTACAGATGCTAGAGTTTCAGTCAAAAACCCTAATGGATTGCTTAGGCCTTAAGCTATCCTAAGAAGCTTCTAGAATAAGGCCTTAGTGCCGAAATTAAGGATGGACACATCCTAATTTTGTCAACGCGTAGTCTAAGAGGCTCCGTAGCCCAATACTCAATTATCACATATTTGACAGTTTAAGTCCCCCATATTAAAATAATCTCTTTTAGCCACATAATTAATTTCTTAATTAATTCTTGTCTAATATTAATTTAATTATATGATTTCTCCATTAATATATTATTCATATAACATATTAATAAATCATAATAACCTCTTTCTTAATAAATCATCCTATCATGTTGCTTTGGTGAAGCCAACCCAAAAGGACCATGCACAACCGGGTCAAGTACTTACCGAATACAGTTACGAGCTTAGACACTAAACCAACAGTTTCCCACTTGGATAAGTCTAGTAACTACAAATCTAAGCACAATCCAATTAGCAATCATAGCTCTCAAAGATTCTGTTAAACTCTGATCTTATCAGTAACTTGTACTTTAGATAAGGGATCGTATAATCCTCCATTTTATATATTGTGCAGACAATTACATGGAACATAGTCATAGTTATTGTCCAACAGTTTGTTTCTCGATCTATGATTCGTTTAACATAGAACTTAATTGAACACATCAATTTAGTCCTAACCGGGCTCGGTACCTAAGTCAAACCAAATCATTGAGGGGCCCTGATATCACTTTTACCCTCTTAGGAGAAAAGGAACAGATAAACTTCGACTTATATGCATTTACTATCCACTAATCAAATCGTACACAACAATGCATTTTATAACATCAAGTTACTGATGCGTTTACGCATTATCAATGCATAACCAATTAGCAAACAATAAACCATATATCTTGGTTTTAAGACCATATGATATTATCGTCTTGCGATCACTCGAGATAAATTCCATGAAGTGATTCTAGCAAGTGTGGGTTTATTCCAATGCTCAAACCAAACTCATAAACACTCATGAACGTTGTAGAAAACTTTTGCTATGTCTAATACACTTTAGAAAATCTACACACCAATTCATGACAGTCTTTATTCATACCTACTTCCAACATATGAATGACTGTGGACCGTTCGAATAATCTCATTATTCAGGAAGTCAAAACATGAAAATTGAAACAATAGGTAAACAATTAACATAAGACATTAACATTATTAATAAATAATACTTTTTTATTTAATCGTCAAATGTTAACTACAGTTGTTAGATGCATTTTATATGTATCTTTTAGCATAATTTCCTACGTATTTCATTATAAAAAGCTAACTAATTCCCAATTATTCCTATGTATTTTGTGTTTCATGATTATTTTGTAGAATTCCCGTACCGCTCACGTTTGTTATGACTTTTCAGGGCCATTTGGAGCACATGGATGATTGCGCAAGTACGGGATGCATTTGTGGATGCTTTGGAGCTTAATTGGAGTCTAGACTAAGGAAGGATGCCGGGAAATGATCAGTAACTGCTTCGACGGAGGAATAACGATCAAAAGAGCAAGAAGGTCCCATTTGCAATCATAGGTTTCATCCATTCGATCGCAGGTTCCCTTTACGATCGCAAGTTATGATCGCGGGTTGCTTACTAGGATTTGTCGAGCCAAAAAAATCCACCAGCTAAGGGAAAAGAGATACATGCGATCACATATACCCCCCTTGCGATCGCAGGTTGGTAAAATTGTGTCAAAATAGCAACGTACTTCATTAAAAAATCTCGTGGCTAGGTTTTGGGCTATACATCCGATCATAGGTACCCCCTAACAATCACAGGTTTGGGTATTTGACAGCTAAACTTATAAAAACAGCCCGATACCCTTCCAGTAACCCTAATTGGTGAGTCCTGGCGATTCAGAGGCAATTTTCAGAGGTTTTCAAGTGAAGAACGCAGATCCAAAGGAGACCATTCGATTCCAAGTTATAGTTTGGTAAGATTTATTGTTTAGGGTTTATTTTCATCGTTTGTAATAGGTTTTTAGCCATGTCAGGCTAAAACTCAGATTTCATTTTTGCAAGACGTAACCTTTTCGTATGATTAATCATTCAGCACTATGTTTGACTATGATTACTATTTAGTTTGATCAATCATGTGTTAAATTGAGTGTTTGATTATGATTTAGGATTTTGTTGGCCACTTGAATTGTTTGTGAATCATTCTAGTCATCTAATTGTTTAGATCCGTAATTTCTATATTGATTAGTAAAAAGTGACATATATTGGATTAATTCTGAGATTAGGGTTAAGTCTAATATGGATTGATCAAAAAAGTTTTAATGCCTCCGAGCTTATGAGAGGTATTGAACTTTACCGGGAAATTACACTGTGTCTAATGCAACTTTTCATTGTTGATCAAGAGCTTGATTGATTAATTTTCTAGGTTTAATTCAAAGAACTTATTTTTATTAAATGATTTTTCTAATAAAGGTCAATAGAGCTTGTTAATGAACCTTAGTACCAGTTTAAACAAGTGCATAGTCAAATATTGTGTTGAAGGTTAATTATATGATTAGGGAGTCACTGTGAAACTCGAATTGCTTTCTATTATTTGAATTTTCATCACTTTACATTTAGTCATTCTCTTGCCATTTTCAATTTCTATTGTATAGTTTTCAGAATAAAATTTCCCCCTTTTTTATGTTATGGCATTTATCAAGAATTAGTTCAAACCTTGCGCAAAGAGGTATAAACGTTAGGACGTTGTAACGCCTGGGGTTTCACGGCTTAGCATTTTTGGACGATGTAATAGTCTAGTTCAACTATTCTAACTCTTTTTTGAAGTAATAAAGATGAAATATTTGAATTCTATGTGAATTATGTGTATTATAAATATATAGTTAATAAAGAATAAAAATAAGAGTCAAAATTAAAGTGTGAGATAAGGCCGAAATGTTTACATAAAGTTGTAATGGTCGAAACAAGGATTCCGGGGATATAAAGAACGCGAAAATCCGAGTTATAACGAAGAAGTTATGGTCCGCCGAAGTTTTACGGCAAAACCGACACGGCACTAGGAGACGTAAATAGTGAATTTATGATGGAGGACTTTTAGCCTTAATGATCTAAACCAAAGTTGTAGTATATGTTAAATCAAGAAGATCCATAAAAAGAACGCCCAAATTCGACTTCGTATGAGGAAGTTACGATTTTTTTAAGATTCGGCTTAGCAGTGCACGACCCGAAACTCGAATTTTAGTTCGAACATTTTTTGGCTTACGCGACCTAAATGAGAGTTGAATATCTCACTAATAGGAACTCAATGGTAAAAAGATAGACGAAAACAGAGTCCGTATGTAGAATTTATGAATTTTACGCGGACGTTTAACAACATAATCTCCTTGTGCTGTTAAATTTAAGATCAATAGAGAATTAGCCGACGGAGTCAAAATGAAAGTTGTAGATCTTATTTTGACCTACGCGTGGATATAAAGAACGTCAAAAACAGAGGTCGTATGTGAAAGTTTCGGATTTTAGAAGTCGGAAGTGTGCTGTGCGAAAATGGGTGATGTGGCACAATCTTGGCCATTGCTTTCTCCCCAAGTCTTGCCACTAGATGGTGACATGTGGCACCAAGATCAGCCAATTTTCACCCTATAAATAGAACCTCTCCCAACCTTATTTTCTTCACACCTTTCTCATTCTTTCTTCTCTTTACTCTCTCTCTAGAACCCCTCTCTAGCCTCGAAACCCCCCGAAAAGCCTAGGGAACCTCCCTAGCACGAGGCGGAAGCACTAGAGTGCTTAACATCTCCGAGAAGAGGAGCTTTTCGACTCGGGAACGCTGCTCCAAGCAAAGCCCAGTTTTCTATAAAATCCGCTGTAAGTGAGCTACGCCTACGCTATTTTAAATATATCATTTATTTAGTTATAGTAACGTTATTAGGAACTTATAATAAGTACTTGGGATATTATTATGGGTTATATAAGTATTGTTTGACGCTTATATAACAGTAATAATAGCTAGACTATAAATTAGTCTTGGCGAATAATAGACTAAACTCTAGTGGTAATAATACTAGGTTTCGTCGAAGGAAATTATTTTTAAGAAGCAAAGCGCTGTCTGAGTTCGAATTCACCACCTTTTCAGGTGAGTTCATAGTTACTTTCAGCTTACAAATAGATGTGAAGTATTTTATATAAATTACATGTTGTGTGTGCATATTATCTGTATACTTGCTATCTATGTTGGATGAACAATTTTATACATTTTTTTTAAATGATATAAACTGTATATGTATTTTATATCTAGAAAATGTGTTGGGTAAAACATGGGTAGATGTAATAGTTGTTGTGTGACAAAATAAAATAATGAGAGGCCTCGTTATAGATGTTATTGATGATCCAGTCATCTAGCGGAGTATAGATGACGACCACTGACTATTCTTGACAGTCTAGTGGAATGCTAGCAGGCTCACAACCTGTAAGTGTTTATTTGAACTATGTGTTTATTTGAACTGTGTGCTCAGCAGGTGTACTCCATCCCCCACATGATTGCCTTAGGGACATTTATTTCTGAGGAATCCCCTTATCAGTAGTGTCCATCCCGATGAAAGTCCATAGACTAGGTCCCTTGTGTTAGATGTTTTAGGGACATAAAGTGAGGATAACGGGAACAGGTAATCAAGTTGTTTGGTTTGATAAAATTAATAACTTATTTATTGTGGGTTGAAAACCCTATGTGCTCACCAGGCTCCCAAGCTTGACCCACTCAGTTTTTTGTGTTACAGGTAGTGGCGCATGAGCTTAGATGTGATGTCTTGAGATGACAGATTAAGGAAATTTTAGGCCTGTAAATACGGAATAATGTAGTAAGGCCTATGTTGTATTGTTTATGCTTATGATCTGTATCGAACATGACATCCCGAGTCTTTTTAATGAAATGCATTTCTAAGGAAATGCTTTTGATAAATCTTTATCAGATTTTGTTTTGTGACAAATTCCGCAACACTTTTATTTAAAATGTTACTCTGATTTTTAAACAAAGCATAAACAAAATCGGTCTTTTCTGGCTATGGAAATGGAGATGTCACAGTTGGTATCAGAGCATTAGTTTAAGCGAACTAGGAATTTGTTGGATTTCTAGACTTAAACTTAGAATGCTAAATGATGATTGTGAGAAGTGAGCACTAGCTTATTTTAGGAATTATGTCTAAAATGCTTTTATGTGCTAAATGCTTTGTGCCTTATATGCTATTAATTATTCGGATCTATGGTCTGTTGCCAACCGGATCTGGAATCCTTATGTGTTTAGGATTCTAAATATACGACTACAATATTAGAACTAGCATGTAAACATTTCGGAGAGATAAGGATGATTTGAACATCAATCCTAAATAAAGATATAAATTCACCTTATTCAGTGTATAGATCAAGATGGCAAGGACCCGTAGCAGAAACGTGAATGCAAATGGAAACAGAAATCAACCCCCAGTGATGGAGCAAATATCGGTTGTGGAAGATGCTACTGAGCCAATAACGATGGTCGGAGTGCAAGCGATGATCCAGGCAATGTTGGATCATCAAATGGAGGAAACCAGACGTTTGCTCTAGCAAAATCGAGAGGAAGCAACCATACAAATCTAACAGCTCGAGTTGAACGAAGGGCAGTCTGAGGATGGAAACTATAGTGGAACCGTTGGTCAAGTCAACCCACCAATAGTTCAACAAAACAACCATGATGATGGAGTCGAGAGAAATGGATGAAGTACAAGGATTTTCTGACTTGCAAGCCATCGACTTTCACTGGAAAAGAAGATCCGATCGGGTTCATGGATTGGATGTCGGAGATGGAGTCAACTTTCATGACGTGCGGTTGCAGAGGAAAACTACAGACCACATTTGCAGTGCATCAGTTTCAAGGAGGCGTTGTACGTTGGTGGAATACCTTGGGGAAGACTTTAAGCCCCAACGAGCCCCTGCAACTGACATTGTCACACCCCAAAATCATGAACTGCGGAAACGTTCTGGGGCGGAGGACGTCATGTACATTATCACAACAATGAAAAGTAGTAAACAAGCAACAACATCATCCATTGCATTAATAATAAAATTTTAATACAAGTGTGTTCTGTCAAATAATAATAAACACTAAATTATAAATCAAAATGAAAGATGAATCTAGAACGAGCTCCATATTCTCTAAACCTTGCATCGGTACCTATCTATGGTTGACCTGAGGATACAATTTATTTTGAAAGAGAGTATCAGCTTTAAAGCTGGTGAGATCATAAGTATTTTACTGTCTTAATTTGTATGTATATGAACTGTAAGTATTGAAAATGTATATGAACAGTAAGTGTTGAAAATGTAAATGAACTCTAAGTATGAAAATGTTTTGTATGATCCTAGGAAGCCCTATGTTTCCTACTAATCGTATACTTCTACCAAGGTATCTAGTGTCTGTGTGTGTGGCTCTTGTAAGAGTGTGTATTTTCCCAAATCCGACTATCATTAACAAAAATTATAGTTTTTACATTACCGTGCATCGTGTGAATGTTCACGAAGTGAATGTAATAGAAAAATATTGTAGTATTGTAGTGTTGTATTAAGTAACTACCGCTGTACTAACTACCTTAAACCAATTGCTATTTAAAGTACCATGTGATCGTCCTGTACCCTGCTACCGACTCAATAGTAAAACGACGATGTAAGACGCCGTAAGAAATGACATTTGGCATCTGTAGACTTGCAAGTCCCACTGTAGCGAGCAACAAGGTGTAGGATAGTCAATCCAGTATAGATCTATACGCAAACTCATACGCTCCCCAATTAAGGAGATTCTGGATACAAAAATGGTCATGGCAGGTAGTGCCATGACCCGTCTAATGGCTCACATATCTGAATGTAATGTATATGTAATGTATGTGCTATCTGTTTTGTGTGTTCTTTCTTTGTCTAGCCTGTATGTTTGTTTCTCATCACTATGTATTATGTTTGTTTCTCAGCACTATGTATTATGTTTGTTTCTCATCACTATGTATTAAGTTTGTTTCTCATCACTCTATTCTACGTTTTTTTCTTATCACTATAAGTTATGACTCATGTATGAACTGACTCTTTGTATGATTCATTGTTCTAGTATTAGTATTAGTAAAACCAAAACTACGCCTATTGTAGTTTACTAGTGATTTAACTTGTACGAATGAACCTGGGAGTATACCCTTGCAACCCAAGGGTACTAAATGAACTGGAAGAACCTTTATGACTATATATTTACACATGATATATAACTAATATTTAAACGACCTTCGGACCGGTACACGATATCCCACCAGACCACATCTCAAGCGCGAAAAGGAAATAGGGTGAATAGCCTTCCTAAGTCTTTTAAACATTTCTTATATAACTATACATATATAGGCACGCAATTGATAATATATAAAAGCATAAAATAAGTTTTGTAAACCCTTTGAACAATATTATTATCTAAGAAAAGATTGACTTGATGTCAATCTATAAAACGGGTTGAAAGCAGGTGTTTGATAAAACAGTTTTAGTATGAATAAACATTGGGTTGAAACACAATTGTAAATGAGTTTGAAATGAAACATACAATGTAAAATGATCAGTTTAATAAGGAGTTTTAAACATATAAAATGTTTATGAAAATCATTTGAGGGAAACTGTTTGGTAAAACGGCTAATGAGTAGCCAATCATTTGAATGCTGCTTATTAATCACATGTGATTGATATAATAACTAGCATGATTCTACTTGTATCCCCCCATAAAGCATTTAAAAACATTTAAAACATTGATAAAGGGGTATGAACTCACCTGTTGCGAGTGGTACGGATGAACTGAAGAGGTAGGATGGCTAGGTGTCAAGTGAAGTCTTGAAGACACTCTATGATCCTAACTAACATATAATATCACATATGTGTATACCATTAGTCTTTAAACAACTATTAAACAAAGTTAAGACACTCTAGGACATGCTAAACACCTTATACAAGTGTTATAAGTCTCAAGGGTTGCATCTAAGTGTTGTAAGGAAAGGCTAGTGTGTTTGGGGTTTGAGGGTAAACTCCCTTTGGGTTTACGGTTTTCATGACCATTACCCAAGGATTTTACGGCAGTAAACTCAAGGGCTTACGGTCTTAAACTCTACACTTTATGACCATTTGTTGTTTTGAAGAATACTAAGCTATTCCAAGCATTCCTACTTCATGATTTAGCCTTAGGAAGTGTTGTGTGGCATCAAAACACTCTTAAATGGAGTTTACGGTCTAAGGACCTTTTCTTCATGAGTTTACTACCTTAAACTCATGAGTTTAATACCTTAAACTCATGCGTTTACTACCTTAAACACATAAGTTTATGGTATTTGGGGTTTTTAAGTCCATAGCTCAATCATGGCACTAGTCTAGGTTAGTTTTAGTTATAAGGACTAACCATGAGACTTTTATGGGATTTTTATACACCTTTTCGGGTGTTTATGGTTTTGGGACATCCCTAAACCATAAACACATAAAAATGGAAGGTTTTGGTGCTTTTTGTGTGATAAACTTATCAAGGATGAATCTAGACAAGTCTTTAAGGCATTGTGAAGCATCTAGGCACCCTAACACACCATTTTGGCCCTATTCTTGGTGTTTATGGTTTTGGGACCTCCCAAAACCGTGAACACCTTTATCTTGGTGTTCTTGGGACTTTTATTTGATGCTAACATGTGGTAAAAGCTTAATAAGACTCAAGGATGGAAGTACTTACTATAAGGATGCTTGAATTGAGCTAAAAGCCCAAGAACACTTAGTATGTGTTCTTGGTGTTTTTGGAAATATAATCAAAACACAAAAATGAATGGATTAAAGGATGTAAAATCACTAGATTAAGTGATATACTAACTTGAAATGGCTAGAAACACTTACTAGATTGAAGATTTTGAATAAAAACTTGGATGATATTTGAGAGATATTTTTGGAGTTCACTCTTTTTGAGTTTGGGGAGTAAACACAAAATGACTAGTTTTTTGGGAGTAAACTCATGCTTATGCATGAGTTCATGATTTTTGGATGAATTTTCGGCCCAAACATAAAAGTTTAGCCGTGAACTTCTAAGACACGAGGTATTCACGGTTTAGAAATTTCAAGTCTCGAGACGGCCCATCCGTTCACCCATTCGTTCAAAGATTAATTATTAAAATAATCAAACAAACCTTAAATCCCAAATAAAACAAGTAAAAGTGAACTTCACTTATAATATGGAGTGATTGAATTTTAGAGTTTGACCGAATAAAAATTTTGGGTTATCACAAACATGGGCAGAATTTCTGGTGCAATTGAAACGAAAGTACTGCTCAGCTCAAAACATGCTCGAGCTAGAGAACCAGTTCCTAACTCTGAAGAAGGGAAGCATGTCAATTGATGAATACACGAATAACTTCACAGAAAAGATGGAGTTTTCCTTGCGTCTTGTTCTGCATGAGCTGACGAAAATCGATAAGTACGCAAAGGGACTTCAATGGGAGTACGCGGTGCCAGTGTGTTAGGCACATACTCTGGAGGCAGCTATCTGTGTTCCCAAGTCTGTGGAGGATATGATTAAAGGAAGAGCTACCAATATGGTTGAGGTTGGTGAGAAGAGGAAATTTGAAGGATCTGCTAAACACAACAAAAATAAGAGCAAGTTCGGTTCAAAGAAGTTCGTGGGAGGAGGAAATGTAATGGTGCACAAAGTGCAAGAAGAAGAACTCGGGAAAATGTAGGGAGGAAGTAACCTACTACAAGTGTGGGAAAACGGGGCAATATGCCAATGAATGCACCATCAAAAAGAGGGTGTGCTACGAGTGCCGTGAACAAGGACATATTGCTAAGGATTGACCAAAGAAGAAAGATGCGGGAAGGCCCAACATTCCACCAAAGCCGAAAGTGAGAGCCTTCCAGATGACACTCGAGGCTGCAAAGGAGGCACCAGACGTCGCTTCAGGTAGCTTTCTTGTAAATGGTTTGCCTGCCAATATACTATTTGATTCCGGAGCCAACTACTCCTTTGTGTTGTGTAAATTTTGTAGAAAACTAGCATTACCTGTAGAAAAACTTGATAATGCCCTGACTGTAGAAGTTGCCAGTGGCAAGTTCGTACCTGTTAGTAATCGTATTAAGAACGTAGTCATCGCCCTAAACGGAAACGAATTCCATGAGGAGCTATTACCCATAGAGTTAAACGGTTTCGGCATCGTTTTGGGTATGGATTGGCTTAGCACCAACGATGTTGAGATTCAATGCCGAAAGAAGATAGTAAGGGTAAACCCACCCGGAAAGGAATCATTTATGGTGTACGAGGACAAACGCAGAGTGAATTCTGGAATCATCTCCCTGATGAAAGCCAGTAAATGTTTGTCCAAAGGATGTACATCGTACTTGGCATTCGTAATCGATGCTAAGAAGGAAAAGAAAGAGATGCACAATATACCAGTTGTGTGTGATTATCCGGAAGTCTTTCCCGAAGATCTTCCCGGATTACTGTTGGATTTTGAGCATTCTTAGACCCCCAAGTGTACATGAAACCCTAAATACCTTGGATCTATGTTTTCTCTATTATACATGCAAATATGAACTTCCAAGGTATTATCCTAATCTAGCATACAAAACAATGAATATAACAAGATAGAATACATACCTCTTTGATGTAGAAAGTCTTAATGAAGCTTGAGTGCCTAGTGCCTTAAGTGTGACACCTCAAATGGTTCACACAACATCAATTGCTTTTGCAATAACCTTGAGAGAAATGTAGAACACTTGAAATTGGCTAGCCCTTCTCTAGATTGATACTAGTGCCGATTTTGGTCAAGAATAAGTTACATATATATTTAAGGTTACACCATGTAAACCCTAATTGACATGGCCTTTCATTTCCATTATCCATGGGTACAAAACACCATGGAGCATCCATGAAGCATCATATGGGTTTTAACCCAACTAGATAATCCATGGAGCATTAGCCCACTATATAAGTTTGGATGATTTACACAATCAACCCATATATTTAATTATTCTTCTTTTGATCACTTAATTAATCCTAGGTTAATTCTTGATCAATACTAATTAAATAATCTTATTAATATATTAGAAATTATAATATATTAACCAACCTTAAGTGTTATTTCTCTCATTATAGTCTATCCAAATGCATGATGCCATGCAACCTAAATGGACCATGCCGGGTCGGGTCAAGTCTCACCAATTATAGTTGTGGACCTAGACACTAATCCAACAATTACCACCTGATAGGCAAGTGGAGTTTCAGATAAACTTGTTACCAGGTACAACACCGATAGCATAGGCACCTTACCGATTAGCACCAACGGAGATGAAGGATCTTATGATGCAACTTCAGGAGCTGTTGGACAACGGTTTCATTCAACCTAGTTCATCACCCTGGGGAGCTCCGGTGTTATTCTTGAAGAAAAAGGACGGAAGTATGAGAATGTGTATAGACTACCGAGAGTTGAATAAGGTAACAGTGAAGAACAAGTATCCATTACCGAGGATTGATGACCTATTCGATCAGCTGCAAGGTTTGAGCTACTTCTCAAAGATCGATCTTACATCAAGATATCATCAGCTGAAGGTAAGAGAGCAGGATATTGAGAAGACTGCATTTAGAATGAGATATGGACACTACGAGTTATTGGTTATGTCATTCGGACTAACCAATGCCAGAAGCATTCATGGATTTGATGAATAGGGTTTGTAAACCATTCCTCGATAAATCCGTGATAGTGTTCATCGATGACATTCTGATATTTTCTAAAAGCAAAGAGGAGCATGGAAATCACCTACGGGAAGTGTTGGAAGTGTTAAAGAAGGAGAAGCTTTACGCCATGTTCTCCAAATGTGACTTTTGGATATGAGAAGTCCAGTTCATGTGTCACGTGGTTAACCAAGAAGGGATAATGGTTGACTCCGCAAAGATCGAGGCTGTGATGAAGTGGGAACGTACGAAACTTCCCATGGAGATCCAAAGCTTTCTAGGATTAGCCCGATATTACCAACGATTTATCCAATGCTTTTCTTTGATAGCTGTTCCATTGACAACATGGACCCACAAAGGAGCTACATATATGTGGAGTGAGCAACACGATGAGGCATTCAAGAAGCTAAAGAAGAAGTTATGTGAAGCACCGATAGTTTCTCTACCCGATGGAGTTGAAGACTTCAGGGTATATAGTGACACATCTGGAGTCGGGTTGGGTTGTATTCTGACCCAAATAGAAAAGGTGATAGCATACGCATCTCGACAATTGAAAGAGCATGAAAAGAACTACCCCAATCATGATCTAGAGTTGGCAACGGTAGTATTTGCCTTAAAAATTGGAGGCATTACCTCTATGCCACGAAGTGCAAGCTTTTCACTGATCAGAAGAGCCTCCAGTATCTCGTTAATTAGAAAGAATTGAACATGAGGCAACGACGCTAGCTAGAGTTACTCAAGGACTACGACTATGAGATAGTTTACCACCCCGGTAAAGCAAATGTTGTCACTGATGCTCTCAGTCGGAAAGTTAACCTTGAAAGGAAAAGGCCAAGAGCATTGAGAATTGAAGCCGTCTCAACATTTTTGGAAAGTATCAGGAAATTCGAAGAAGAAGCTTTAGAGAAGAATGACCAAAAGGAAGAACGTTTGGGCAAAACATTACTGTTCGGTACAAACAGTCGAGGACTGAAGGTATTCCAAGATCGGATTTGGGTACCTAAGACAGGAGGAATAAGAGATCTTCTGATGGAAGATAAACACAAGACCATGTACTCGATTCATCCAAGTAGCACTAAAATGTATAGGGACCTAAAACCCTACTACTGGTTGTCGACAATGAAGCTCAATGTTGTGAAGTATGTGGCCGAGTGCGTGACATGTGCAAGAGTTAAGGCACAGCATCAGAAACCGTATTGGAGTTTAGAACCTTTACTTGTACCCATGGGCGAATGGGAAGACATCACCATGGATTTTGTGACTAAGCTGCCCAGGAAGAAGAACGGACACGACATGATTTGGGTAGTCGTGGATCGTTTCACCAAGAGTGCACACTTCATAGCAGCAAATGAGAAGTGGTCTATGGATAAGCTTGCAAATGCTTACATGATGGAAATTGTAAGACTTCACGATGTTCCTCTTACAATCGTGTCATATCGTGATAGTTGTTTCACGTCGAGGTTTTGGAGGAGTCTACAAGAGGAGTTGGGTACAAAGTTGTGTTTGAGTACTGCTTACCATCCACAAACTGATGGTCATAGCGAAAGAACGATTCAAACATTGGAAGATATGTTGAGAACATGTACCCTTGAGTTCTAAGGGAACTGGGAAGAGCACTTACCTCTGGTAGAATTCTCCTACAACAACAGTTTCCACTCAAGCATCAAGATGGCACCTAATCAAGCCTTGTATGGACAGAAGTGTCGTACACCGTCTTGTTGGCTTGAAGCTGGAGAGAAGAAGTTTATGGGCCCCGAGATAGTCCATGAGACTGCTGAGAAGTTGAAAGTGATTAGGGAAAGGATGTTAGCAGCTCGGGATCGTCAGAAGAGCTATGCTGACAAGAAAAGATGACTAATAACTTTTGATGTTGGGGATTCAGTTTTGCTTAAAGTCTCACCGTGGAAAGGACTTATAAGTTTCGGGAAATGAGGAAAGTTGAGTCCAAGGTTTATTGGACAGTTCAAAGTTCTTCAAAATATTGGGAACCAAGCTTACAAACTAGAATTTCCTGAAGAACTCGATGGTATTCATAACACTTTTCATGTGTGTTATTTGAGGAAATTCACAGGAGAAGTTCCCGACATAATTCCAATCCCAGAGTTAAGAATAGATGAGAATAAGAGGTTGATCGAAGAGCCTGAGGCAATTATTGACTATAAGACTAAGAAGTTACAACGCAAGATGGTCAACTTAGTGCTAGTCCGATGGAAACATTCGAATGGGCCGAATCTCACTTGCCAAACAGAAAGTGACATGAGGAGTCGCTACCCACATCTGTT
The DNA here is from genome assembly GCF_052625555.1 of Lactuca saligna. Classification (NCBI taxonomy): domain Eukaryota; kingdom Viridiplantae; phylum Streptophyta; class Magnoliopsida; order Asterales; family Asteraceae; genus Lactuca; species Lactuca saligna. The sequence continues at coordinate 301,547,477 of NC_136420.1, read as the reverse complement.
TGCTGATGCATTATTCCGGGACGGAACCATTCAAAGGAGGAGAGAATTGTAACACCCGAGTTTTAGGGCTTAGCATTTTTGGACGATGTAATAGTCTATTTCAACTATTGTAACTCTTTTTTGAAGTAATAAAGATGAAATACTTGAATTCTATGTGAATTATGTGTATTATAAATATATAGTTAATAAAGAATAAAAATAAGCGTCAAAATTAAAGTGTGAGATAAGTCCGAAATCTTTACATAATGTTGTAATGGTCGAAACAAGGATTTCGGGGATATAAAGAACGCCAAAATCCGAGTTATAACGAAGAAGTTTTGGCCCGCCGAAGTTTTACGGCAAAACCGACACGGCACCGGGAGACATAAATAGTGAATTTACGATGGAGGACTTTTTAGCCTTAATGATCTAAATCAAATTCTAGTATATTTTAAACCGATAAAATCCAAAAAAAGAACACCCAAATCTTACTTCGTATGAGGATGTTATGATTTTTTTAAGGTTCGGCTTAGCAGTGCACGACCCGAAACCCAAATTTTAGTTCCAGTAGTTTTTGACTTACACGACCTAAATGAGAGTTGAAGATCTCATTAATAGGAACTCAACAGTAAAAAGACAGACGAAAACAGAGTCCGTATGTAGAAGTTATGAATTTTACACGGACGTTTAACAGTATAATCTCCTTGTACTGTTAAATTTAAGATCAGTCGAGAATTAGCCGACGTAGTCCAAATGAGAGTTGTATATCTTATTTTTACCTACGCGTGGATATAAAGAATGTCAAAAATGGAGGTCGTATGTGAAAGTTATGGATTTTAGAATTCGGAAGTGTGCTCTACGAAAATGGGTGATGTGGCACAATCTTGGCCATTGCTTTCTCCCCAAGTCTTACCACTAGATGGTGGCATGTGGCACCAAGATTAGCCAATTTTCACCCTATAAATAGAACCTCTCCCAACTTTATTTCTTCACACCTTTCTCATTCTTTCTTCTCTTTACTCTCTCTCTCTAGAACCCCTCTCTAGCCCCGAAACCCCCCGAAAAGCCTAGGGAACCTCCTTAGCACGAGGCAGAAGCACCAGAGTGCTCGACGGCTTCGATAAGTAGAGATTTTCGGCTCGGGAATGCTGCTCCAAGCATGTAACACCCCAAAACCTGAACGGCGGAATCGTTCGGGGGTGGAGGACGTCATGTATAATGTCACAACAATGCAAAGTAGTAAACAAGCAACAACATCATCCATTGCATTAATAATAAAATTTCATACAAGTGTATTCTGTCAGGTTAAATAGATACCAAAAAGTACATCAAAATAAAAGAAGAGTCTTGAACAAGCTCCATCTTCTCAAAAACCTGGCTCTAGTACATGTCTACTGGTAACTTGAGAGTACAAGTTATTTTGAAAAAGAGTATCAGCTTTTGAAGCTGGTGAGATCATAAGTATATTAGTGTCTGAGTTTGTATGAAAGCATTTGTAACATGTTTGTAAGATGTAATGTATAAGTTTTGTAAAGTTTTTATTTGTTTGAACACTCCTAGAAAACCCTATGTTTCCTACTAAAAGTAGCCTTCTACCAAGGCATCTAGTAACTGTGTGTGCCTCTTGTAAGAGTGTGTATTTTCCCAAATCCGACTATCATTAACCAAAAATATAGTTTTTACATTACCATGCATCGTATGAATGTTCACGAAGTGAATGTAGTGGGAAAAATATTATAGTACTATAGTGTTGTATTAAGTAACTATTGCGGTACTAACTACCTTAAACCAATTGTTATTTAAAGTACCATGTGATCGGCCTGTACCCTGCTACTGACTCAATAGTAAAACGACAATGTAAGACGTCGTAAGAAATGACATTTGTCACCTGTAAACTTGCGAGTCCCACTGTAGCGAGTAACAAGGTGTAGGATATAGATCTATACGCAAACTCATACGCTCCCCAATTAAGGAGATTCTGGATACAAAAACGGTCATGGCAGGTAGTGGCATGACCCGTTTAATGGCTCACATAACTGGCTGTAAAGTATATGTAAAGTATGTGCTAGCTGTATTGTGTGTTCTTCCTCTGTCTAGCCACTATGCTTGTTTCCCATCACTATGTATTATGTTTGTTTCTCGTCACTATGTGTTATGTTTGTTTCTCATCACTATAAGTTATGACTCATGTATGAACTGACTCTTTGTATGATTCATTTTTCTAGTATTAGTATTAGTAAAACCCTAAACTACACCTATTGTAGTTTACTAGTAATATAACTTGTACGTATGAACATAGGATTATACCCTTGCTACCTAGGGTATTGAATTTACTGGAAGTACCTTTATGACTATCTATGTACACATGATATATAACTAATAGTTGAACGACCTTCGGACGGATACCCGATACCCTACCAGACCACATCCCAACAGGGAAAAGGAAATAAGGCGGGTTAGCCTACTTATCATATAATCAATATATAAGTTAAGACACTCTAGAACATGGGAACACTTTGTTTCAAGTGTTAAAGATCACAAGGGTTGCAACCAAGTGTTACAGGGCATAGCTAGTGAGTGTAGGGTTCAAGGAAAACTCCCTAAGGGAGTTTACGGTTCTAAGGTTCTCAACACAAGAGTTTTCATTCGTAAACTCATGAGTTTACGGTCGTAAGCTCATATCCCCTTGACCACTTGATGTGTTGAGGCTTTAGAAGACCCTTAGAAGTATTTCTACATGATGGTTAAGCCTATGGAAGAGATTAGGGCACTAATCCCCCCCCCCTTTGGATAGTTCACGGCCCAAAAACCATTTTCTTTTGGGTTTACTGTCGTAAACCCTTAAGGATTATGGTAATTTGATGTTTTCTAGTCCTAAACATAACAAGGAATGATTCTAGGTTAGGTTCCAAGGATTATGAAGAGTTAAAGCACACTTTGGCACTTTTGATTGGGGTTCATGGTCCAAGAACTTCTTGGGCTGTGAACACCTTACTCTTGGTGTTCTTGGGGTGTTTTCTTGATCTTTAGCAAGGTAATAAGCTTTGCAATACACTAGGGTAGAAGCACTTACTAGTTAGAAGCTTGAAAAGGAGCTAAAAGTCCAAGAACACTAGTGTGTGTTCTTGGTGTTTTGGAAATCTAATCAAAATATGAATTTGGATAGATTAAAATATGTATAATCACTAGTTGTTATTATATAACAACAAATCAAGCCAAGAAGTACTTACGTTTTTGGGAAATCGGGTGAAAATCAGGATGGTAGTTGAGAGTGTTTGGAGTTTGCTCTTGATGTTGCAAGTAACAAATGAGGTAATTTGGGGAGTAAACTCATGCTTAAGGCATGAGTTTACGGTTTTGGAATAATTTTCAGCCCAAACATAAAAGTTTGGCCAGGAATTCCTTAACTACGTGGTACTTGCGGTTTTGGAATTTCAAGACTCGAGACGACACATTTTTTCACCCGTTCGTTTAAAGAATAATTATTAAAATAATCAAACGAACTTTAAATTTTCTAAAAACAAATAAAAATGAACTTGACTTATAACTTGAAGTGACTGACTTTAGGGTTTGATCGAATGAAAATTTCGGGTTGTCACATCACCCCCCCCCCCCCCCCGTTAAAGGGAATTTCGTCCCGAAATTAAAGTCTAAGAAAATAAAGTAGTTACAGATAACTAAGCGAATAGATAAGGATTTTTCAGTTTCATTTGATCCTCACGCTCCCTTGTGAATTCCGGTCCTCGCTTGGCGTTCCAGCAAACCATCACAATCGGGATACGGCTTTGTTTCGTTTGTTTGACTTCCCGGCCCATGATCTCTACTGGTTCTTCCACGAAGTTGAGGCTCTCGTTGATATCGATCTCGTCGAGTGGGATTACAAAAGTATCGTCGGACATACACTTTTTCAAGTTCGATACATGGAAGGTAGAATGTACGTTACTGAGTTCGCGCGGTAAGTTAAGTTTGTAAGATAGAGGGCCGATTCTTGCGAGAATCTAGAAAGGCCCAATGTACCTTGGATTTAGCTTTCCACGCTTTCTGAAGCGTATCAAGCCCTTCCATGGTGAGACCTTCAATAGAACACAGTCACCCGTCTGGAATTCCAATGATTTCCTACATTTATCAACGTAGCTTTTTTGTCGGTCTCTACAGGCTTTCAATCGTTCACGGATCTGAACGATCTTCTCCATCATTTCCCATATGATCTTCGGACCTGTGAGAGTGTTGTTAGCAACTCGTCCTTTAGCTAAATGGGTATCACCCACCTCAGCCCAGCACAAAGGGGATCTGCACTTTCAACCATAGAGGGCCTCGAATGGAGCAACCTTTATGCTCGTGTGATAACTGTTGTTGTAGGAAAATTCGACAAGGGGTAAATGAGTATCCCATGCTTTCGCAAAGTCCATCACACAGGCTTGCAACATATCTTCCAAGGTTTGGATAGTTCTCTCACTTTGCCCGTCTGTTTGTGGATGGTAGGTTGTACTCATATCCAGCCTAGTTCCTAAGGAACTTTGTAGCGACTGCCAGAACTTCGAAGTGAATCTACTATCTCTATCCGAGATAATGGATAAGGGAACACCGTGCAATTATACAATCTCCCTAATGTGAGTTCTTGTAAGTTTCTCCATCTTGTCTGTTTCTTTGATCGGCAGGAAGTGTGCAGACTTGGTCAATCTATCGACGATGACCCATATGGTATCAAGTCCACCCGTTTTCTTGGGCAACTTGGTTTTGAAATCCATAGTAATCCGCTCCCACTTCCATTTTGGTATCTCCGGATGTTGTATTAGTCCAGAGGGTTTTTGGTGTTCGACCTTGACCTTGGTGCAAGTAACACATCTACTCACGAAGGTAGCAATCTCTGCTTTCATGTTAGGCCACCAATATAACTTTTTAAGATCCAGATACATCTTATCTGAACCCGGGTGTATGGAATAACGAGTGTTGTGCACCTTGTTCATGACCAAGTCTCTGAAGCCTCCGAGTTTTGGGGTCCAGATCCGGTCCATGAAATAATAAGCTCCGCTACCCTTAACCTCCAAGTTCTTACCCATCCCTCTCAGAGATTCACCCGCCACGTTTTCAGGCTTCAAAGCATTGAGCTGAGCTGCCTTAATTTGCGTGGACAAGTGTGAATGGATAGTCACAATCAATGATTTGACTCTATGACCAGAATATTCCTTCCGACTTAGGGCGTCATCTACTATGTTGGCTTTACCCGGATGATAACGAATTTCGCGTTTGTAATCACTGAGTAGCTCGACCTACCATCGTTGTCTCATGTTGAGCTCCTTCTGATCGAATATGTGTTGCAGGCTTTTGTGGTCAGTAAATATAGTGCTCTTCGTACCGTATAGGTAGTGTCTCTAGATCTTCAGACCAAACACAACTTTTCCTAGTTCAAGATAGTGGGTCGTGTAGTTGACCTCATGTGTCTTCAGTTGTCTCGAGGCATAGGCGATGACCTTACCTCGTTGCATCAGAACACATCCAAGTCCTTGATTCGATGAATCGTAATAGACTACGAAGTCTTCTATCCCTTTAGGGAGGGATAGTACTGGTGCGTTGTACAAGGCTCGTTTGAGCGTTTGGAACGCTCTCTTCTGCTTCTCTTCCCAGTCAAAGGACACACCCTTCTGGGTCAGTGTTGTAAGAGGTTTCGCTATGCGGGAGAAGTTCTGAATGAACATGCGGTAGTATCCAACGAGGCCTAGAAATTGATGAATTTCTGTAGGCGTCTTCGGTGCTGACGAGTTCTCAATGGCATTGATTTTGGAAGGGTCCACGTGTATTCCCTCTTTGCTAACCACGTGCCCTAAGAATTCGACTCGTTGAATCCAAAATTTGCATTTCGAGAACTTCGCGTAGAGCTTCTCCGAACATAATGTTTCGAGGGCTTGTCGCAGATTTTGACTATGCTCCTCCTTACTACGAGAGTAGATAAGTATGTCATCGATGAAGATGATGACGAACTGATCCAAGTAAGGAAGACACACCGGATTCATTAAGTCCATGAATACTACGAGCACGTTTGTTAATCCGAACGACATCACTACGTATTCGTAGTGCCCATAACGAGTTCAGAAGGCTGTCCTAGGAACATCCTCCGCTAGCACTCGTAGTTGGTGATATCTGGATCTTAAGTCGATTTTTGAAAAGAAGTTCGCCCCTTGAAGTTGATCAAATAAGTCGTCGATTCGAGGCAACGGATAACGATTTTTAACGGTAAGTTTGTTGAGCTCCCTGTAGTCGATGCACATACGAAAAGATCCATCTTTCTTCTTGACAAACAAGACTGGAGCTCCCCAGGGTGAGAAACTTGGTCTTATAAAGCCCTTGTTGAGCAGTTCGTTAAGTTGACCGGACAGTTCTTGCATCTTTGCAGGTGCTAGACGATAGGGCGACATGGCTACGGTGGTAGCCCCTGGAACTAAGTCGATTCGGAACTCGACTTTACGTTGCAGAGGTAATCCCGGGAGTTCTTCTGGAATGATGTCGGGAAAGTCGTCTACTACTAGATTGTCCTTAATGTTTTTCGTTTCCTGGCTCACATCGACCACATGAGCAAGGAATGCACGGCATTCCTTCTGCAAGAATTTCTGAGCTTGGATGCTCGAGATGATACGAAGGTTCGTGCCGGGTTTGTCGCCATATACTATTAGCGTTTCGCCAGACGGTAGATTTAGGCGAACAGCCTTTTCGTAACACATGATGTCGTCACGATGAGAACTCAACCAATCCATGCCGATAATGACGTTGAAACTTTTAATTGAGACTGGCATGAGATCGATCGAAAATGAATGGCTATCTAAAGTTAGGATACACCCTATGAATATACTGCTAGTGTTCTCTGTCTTGCCATTAGCCATTTCTACAGTGAACGGTTCTTTAAGTGCTCGTGATTTTTGCTTAAGTAAATGAGCAAATTTTTCATTCATGAAACTTCTCTCCGCTCCACTATCAAATAGAATGCATGCATAAGCGTTATCGAGGAGAAACGTACCAGTGACTACTGTGGGGTCGGATACCGCTTCCTCATGGCATATGGCCAGAACTCTTGCCACTCCACCGACAAACCTTGCCTTCGGGCAGTTCCTTTTGTAGTGGCCTACCTCGCCATATTCGTAGCAAGCTTGGCCCACTCCTGCACCGGGGACTTGGTTGATTGGCTTCGCCGGAGCTTTACAGAAATGGGCAGTGTGCTCCTTCCTATTGTAGTTCATACACTGCATTTCCCAGCAGGCACCGACGTGATGGAAGTTGCATTTGTTGCACTTGGGCAAACTTCCAACATACTGCTTTACTGGAGCAGCAGCGGTAGGTGCTATCGCAGCATGTACTACCACGACCTGCTACTTTTTGGCAGCCTTTGCCTTCTTTTTTTCATCCCAAAACTTCTGCTTGGAATCAGTGGTTCTTTTAGGTTCTAAGATGGCGAGGGTAGTTGTTCTTGCGGCCGGGGTACGAACCCCATGGTCTATGAGCCGCTGTGCCAAGACACTATCAAATGTAGTGAGGTGTGATGCCAAGACATTTCCCTGGTACGGTGGCACTAGTCCCCATATATATCTCTCAATCTTCTTTCCCTCTATATGAACCATGTTGGGACAGAGGGCCACCAGCTCGCAGAATCTGGCGGTATTAGCTGTTACTTTGGAGCCCTTCATGGTTAGGCTCCACAGTTCTTCTTCCAGCTTCTGGATCTCGCCCCTCGGTCAATACTCCTCAATGATGAGGTCTTTCAAAGTATCCCAACCCATAGCATTAGTCGCTATGAGAGATAGCGACTTATCATGGCTATTCCACCATGTTAGGGCTTTGGTTTCAAAGGTGCAAGCAGCGAGCTTGACCTTGCTCTCCTCTGGACAAGAGCAGATTTTGAAAACTGATTCGGTTTTCTCGAACCATTGTGAGAGGGAAACGACTATGCCAATCCCTTTTGAAGGGAAATGGCTTGCAGTTGGTGTAGTCCTTGTTGGAGCACTCTTTCAAGCGCACCGAGATTTCACCATGAGTAGACAGGACAAGGGTTCCTCCTCCAGTAGAACCAGATGAATGATACTGAGCCATGGCTGTAGCCATAGCCGCAACTATGGCAGCATTTAGAGTTGTCGTGTCGAACTGAGGAGTAGGTGGTTGAGGAGGTGGAGGAGGTGGTGTTTCGTTATTAGGGTTTCTCCTTGGATTTCTGCGAAGCGGCATCTTTGATCTATAATTTATGAAGATAAAAAAATTGATCAGATTTCAATGGAAGAATTTCTGAGAATGAGTCATGGACTAACTCTCCATAGCCCAACGATACGACTGAATGGAAATCTAGATCTAATAGATGATCACATTTGGATAATAATTCCCATAAGATTAGGTACCTATCAATATTACTGGAATTACAGATGTAACAAGTATGGGAAAAACAGCCAACAGAAGTAGGCCTTACATCAACCAAAATGGGAAAATTTTGACAGAATTATAACTTAACCAAGACCTAACAGGCCTATGATTTACAAAGATAGGGAATTAGACCAAGGTTTTACATAACTAGGTTATATCCAAAAGATAGAAGTTGAGGGGAATCTATTGGCGATGAGAACTACCAGAGTGAGTTCTTGATCCTGACAGGAGACGTTCTATGTCCCTCATGCGTCTGTCAGCTCTTGCTTCCTGAGTTCGAAGTTCTCTAACTTCAGCTCGGGTTTCATCGAGTTCCCTCGGAAGAGCTATATTATGAACTAGAGCCCTTTCATGATCAGACTCTAGTTGGCGAATGTGGATAGTATTAACACCAGAGATGGCGTCAATCTCCAAGACTCGATTGATAGATGATTGACCCAATATCGTGTTCTGAGAAATCCTACGAACCATGACGGGTAGGACTCTGTCAGCAGAACCTCCCTCAGTGAGGTTGTAGAAACTTCTGTCCCCATTGTAGGGAATGGGTTGACCATGTTCATGGCTCCATGTATTGAAGTTTGTTGCACACAGAGGTCTAGGTCCTTGAAATGCGGGTTGGGGTTTGTTATTCAGGACTTGACCTACTTAAGGTAGGTTTTTGACTTCGGGATGGGATTCAGATCCATCCGAGAAGCCTTCAACTTGATGATCATCCAAAGGGATTTGATGCTCATCATTGGACTCTGCTTCAAGCCATCCATCATTGTCGTTGGTTGGAAAGTACGGGTCATCATAATGATGGAATCTAGCCATGATATCTATGCGAGAAAAGGGGTAAGGAAATAAATTAATAGACGAGCTGACTAGATAATTATAAGGTGATCTTTATCAGTTACTCCAACACTTGCGTGGAGCATACCAATAAAGACCTTTAGTTCTCAAATAAGTAATTATAGTAACATAAAATACTCCTATAGTATTTTAAGTTTAATGTTATGCTCTAATCTTCTTATTGTGGTAGTGTTGGTAAGTTTTTAGATGTGTTGCAGCCTGACAACCATCCTTAGGCACATGCTAGTCACTCCTCGAATAATGTAGTTGATCAAGCTACATCTTCCCAGGGTTGAACATATGTCTCTAAGTCTACTTGTGATGTCCAACAATCGTAATACTTTTTTTCTATCCAAGTGACACTGATTTTAGTATGAATGCTGGTATGTATACTTGGTTAAATATTTTATTATTTAAAAGTATTCACTCTTTATCAGAGTAATTTAATCCTACTTTTGTTTATAGTTCGTATATCTTTTATGGGTTGATACACTCAATTCACTATAAACAATGCTCTGATACCAATCTGTCACACCCCAAAAACTGAACGGCGGAATCATTCGGTGGTGGAGGACGTCATGTATAATATCACAACAATGCAAAGTAGTAAACAAGCAACAACATCATCCATTGCATTAATAATATAATTTCATACAAGTGTGTTTTGTCAAGATAAATAGACACCAAAAAGTACATTAAAATAAAAAAAGAGTCTTAAATAAGCTCCATCTTCTCAAAAACCTAGCTTCGGTACCTGTCTACTGGTAACCTGAGAATACAAGTTATTTTGAAAGAGAGTATCAGCTTAAAAGCTGGTGAGATCATAAGTATATTATTGTCTGAGTTTGTATGAAATCATTTGTAAGATGTTTGTAAGATGTAATGTATAAGTTTTGTAAAGTTTGTATTTGTTTGAACACTCCTAGAAAACCCTATGTTTCCTACTAAAAGTAGCCTTCTACCATGGCATCTAGTAACTGTGTGTGTCTCTTGTAATAGTGTGTATTTTCCCAAATCCGACTATCATTAACCAAAAATATAGTTTTTACATTACCGTGCATCATGTGAATGTTCACGAAGTGAATGTAATGGGAAAAATATTATAGTAATGTAGTGTTGTATTAAGTAACTACTGTTGTACTATAGTAATCCAACAACTTAGAGCATCATACTCGGATACCTCGATACACTATCACGGAATCTCACTATGTATTGCTACGACTACTGACATTCTACCCACACAACTCAAACCCTTGATGTACTCCAACTCACAATTTGAAGCAGGGAAGAATCATCCATGACTGAGAACATATTAACGACAATCCAAAGCCCCATTATCTATTTTTCACACCCATGTGAAGCTACTCATACAACTCTGAAGTGGATTGACAAATCAATTACTGCCCTTCCCGAAGTACAAATAACGATCTATACATCGAACTATCAATCTCTCCGCAATCGAATCTTGACCTCAGCAACCCAACCATCTTGAAACTCGAACATTCACACACCCGAAGAAACACAGACCCTAATCGGATTCCTAATTCAATGTCCATTTGTTGTGAAAACGCTCATTCTCTCTTGAGTATGTGCAACATGCATCATCTCGCTCTGTATGTTGACTTGACTATCAGTTGACCCCATAACTCAAACTTCTATACCACATTAGATTGAGAATCCTCCCCACATAATACTCCGTTCTCCCCTAATTAAGGTTCGAATCATCGTCAGTTGACATATCCAACAAACCACACTACATACTGGCTCCCTATCTTTACCATTCCTGACTCATGGAATGCACCACGTAGCACTCGATGACCTTCCAAGTAATAACCAAATAACTCCAAGTATTCAGAATCCCATATGAAAACCTCAGAGTCCTCCCAATGTGACTGCCTCTAGTAACCCAAGGTTTCGTACCGACACACCACCGGACATCTCGATTGCCCCGAATTAGTTACGACTCTCAACCCTTATCGTGGATAAACAATGTATATACTCCTCTTCATTACCTGGAACTGTTGCAAAAATATTCCTTACTATACTCATCTAAGGCATATCTTTGTCCTCATCCATATCAGTCCCCTCTGGTGATTCTCTCACGGTATAAGAAATACCTCGCAGCAGACATACCACAAATACTTTGGTGAAAATATCACAACTATATGGTACCCCATAGGGTTTACCTCCAACTATGAAACCGGAAGCTTGTTATCTCTTTCGCTCCACACGGAAAGTGAAAATAGTGCAATTCTCGTCACAGAAAGTGACATCTCATCCATCGGCCGATCACTCAACCCAAACTGCAATCGTCCACAAGGAATTGCCTCCACTTCACCTTGAGTCCCGCCACTCCAACTGGCAGCTCACCAGTCAGATCCTTTAGGATCTAACTCAATTTCCTCGCATGGTACACCCACATTGAAGCTCAACCGACATGGCCCTCTGGCCCCACAATCTACCATATCCACTCTCAGTCTGAACAACCACAATGGGATAACTTGAAGCACACTCTGCTACAAATAATGATACCTAAACAATGTTATCTCCCCTCAATCTGCTACTTAGAACCCCTAGAATTGTCCCTGTTTTGAGTATGGGTCCTCTGCTTTCAGTAGTACGGGCCCATACTACCTGCGACATCTACCCATACCTTCCACACAAATCATCCCAGATTTCCTAAGTAGCTGCTCGATTACGCATCCCCTTGTGCATGCTCGCTCTCAAGCAAATACTCAGCTCTAAGAAGCATACTCATCGCACTAAAATTACTCCCTAGGCTCTTTTAGGTTCTCACACTTCCCTGTCATCAACTGCTGAAGAACTCCTCATGATATCAACCATCTACCTCCTGAATATCATCACACTCACTTATTAGCTGACTCACATCATCAAGAGCTCTACAAAGCACAAATCAAGCCGCATTCAGGCAGAAAATATCCTATACCAACACATAAAGCCACTCTAGCTTACAACTCCACTCGCTCTATCCACAAATCAAAAGGCATCATCAAACTCAGGCAAACCTACCTCTCGTGGGTATCTAACTACTCTCTCAGTAGATTTCTCCAATGCAGATCTATGTGCCTCTCTTAGATTACTCATATACCCAAAGCTCTCTTTAAAAGATTCATGCTAGGCACTCCTACTCATCACACACATAGAGCAAATAACAGATATTATCAATCAATAGCATCCCTAGGCTAAGGCAACATGAATCAGGAAACTCTAGCCTAATATTTGAAATACCTAGCCTATCCACTAGCATGCATCTCTAATATCCCATAAATATCTCATAGTGTAAACAAATAATGGTATTTTGGGAAATCACCGCTTGGGATCTAGCTGATTGTACACATTTCTCCGTCACGTTTTCTCTTTAAAATCTTACTCATTTTTAAAAAAAATTCTTTTTATAAAAATTTCTCAAATCCTCAGTTTGTGTCCAGACATACCCGAGAGTACATCTGAATCCCTCAAACCAAGTCTTTGATACCATCTTGTAATCACGTAAACTTCCAGACAAAATTTTCATTTTTAAATCACATAAAAACTCAATATCACATTTTCTCAAAACCACAATGTATCGAATGTCAAAAAACACAAATCAACAATACAACTGATAATATGCCTGAATCCACAAAATCATGATCTTTAACTGGTGTGTACAATCAAGCTGGTGCCTTCCCGCGATCCTGAAAAGTATCTGAAACACATATCACACAACACGGTAAGCATGAAGTTTAGTGAGTTCCCCAAAATACGACACATAATAATTAGGCTCTCATGGCTATATCTCGATAAGGACCCTCCAGTCATGTGTCTCAGTGAAGGCCATCCGGTCTCACAGCTCGGGTTAGACCCTCCAGTCCGGTATCTCAGTAAAGACCCTCCGGTCTCTCAAAAACATAATAACTCAGTAAGGCATACGAGTAATATACAACATAAATCCCAAAGACAAAATGCAGGATATCACATAACTCAGTATAAGCACATAAGACCCTCCGGTCACACAACAATTATCGCTCAGGTAAGTATAGTGACAAGACTCACCTCGTATTAGGAACAACTCCTATAAATGATGTTCATGCACACCTGCCTCTAATATTCGGTCAAACCCACAATTAACCCAATTAGGATCTAAGACCAAAACCTCACTCATTAGGTCTAACGATAGTACACTAACCGACCCATATAACCTAATCCCTTTCGGCCCACCAAGGCCTAACCCTTAGCTTAAGTCCAAATGGCAAGCCCAACACAAGGGCCCAAGATATATATATATATATATATATATATATATATATATATATATATATATATATATATATATATATCGCTTTTATCCTGAAGGTAAAAGGAATGGATAAACTTCAACTCATATGGCTTGTTCTACTACTTGTTGAATCATACACAAAGGCACGTTTTATAGCACCGAGTTACCAAATGCGTTTTCGTGCAATCAATGTACAACCAACTCATAGTAACAACTCATATCTCTAGGTTTGAAGAATATAAGATATAATCGTCTCATGATCACTCGTGATAAAATCCATGTAGTGATTCCAATGAGCGCGGGTTGAATCCAATACTCAGAACTTATGAGTACTCATGAGTGTTGTAGCCCTTTGTCCAACACCTTAGACCTCTACAAGCCAACCCATGACAGTCTTAATTCATATCTACTTCCAACATATGACCGACTGTGGATGGTTTGAATAACTTAGTCATTCCGGAAGAATAACCTAGTTTATTCGGGAAGTCAAAACATGCAAAGTGAAACACAATAATAATTGAATCCAACATGGTATCAAAACCTATGAACATAAATAAAACACCTTTCATTTATCACCATATGATTACACATTATTCATTGTATACTGTTTCAGCTATCAACTTTATTCTTGAATTTAAAACAATAGTTGTCCCATGCTCCAAGCATGTACATTATGTTTTCTAAACACTAGTCATGCCATACACCAAGTGTGCATACTATGTTTGTCTATGATCTTTACTTTGTGAACTATATCAATTGAACATAACTTCAATGATTCTCTTTTCACACTCCCAAATCCTTACTGAAAATGCAAGAATTCCAAATTCATGCCATTTACTGAAATTTGTTAGATTCTAAACTTATATGCATTGATCCTCTTGTAATGATTATGCACAAAGTCAGAAAGACTTGACAACAACCATTACAGACCATTCCAAAGGAGATCAGCTCCTTGGGAACATCCTTCTTGCATTAAGTTTCCTAATCTTAAGCATATTGAAAATTCTAACTTTGAAACATTTCCATATTCCATTTTGACTATCACTTTTGAACAAGAGTTGTCTCCTTACAGATTATGTCAATATGGTCCTTCCAGAATTATCACTATACTTCCAGCTGTCCTTGAGCAACCAATCTTTGGTAAACCTTAGATTGTCCTCGACTATTGTTTAATCCTTTTAGTCATATCCAGTTCTAAACCTTTTCCCTTCTTAATGCCCCAGGCATTTGGAAAATTTTAGAAAGGGTGAATATAGCACATATAATCGATCCTATATCCGAAGCATATGGAACACGATTCATGATGTCTCACATAAAGACTAAACCAGTCTTTCGCTATAACATTTCCATTTCAATTTGCCAAGTTCTCATAATTCAGATTATGAAAAGGGATGTCGTAATCATAATCGAATTTTAGAATGCAAATAATGGACCCATATACAGAATTTCCTTATGTTGAGCCATTCCAACATGAAATTCATATATATCCTTGACTAAATTATTAAAATCGCACGATCTAAGCTTATATATTTGAGATGAAGTATAATTTCCTCTCCCTTAATTATAGGAAAACAACTTTTTCAACCCATGCAACCTCACGAATTGAAACTTTTTGTTTTCTATAATTAACATTGCTAACTTGCAATACTTATCATAATTATCATGCTCCCACTAACATGATGATTATTAGCATAACACTTATGCTCCCACTAGCTTTGACATGTACTTAGAAAGCTCGACTTCTAGAAATCAATACTTTATTGACTTTCATACCAAAGTTCAGATTTCTGATACTAGATTGTTTTGATAAGACTTTCTCAAAAACATACACCTTCCCTTAGATAGCACACTTGTGTGTCTAAACAATTATGAAGAAGGATGCCGTAATCATAATAGTTAGACCTTTTTGCCACTTCTCACAAGTCCAGGTTAGTGTGCCGGTAAACCACACACGCTCCACTAACAACTTTGAGAATGCAAATATCACAATTGCTATCTAGCTAAAATCTACTTACTGAAAGTGTTTCCTCACCACCATTTTCATGAATCGGAGAGAAACCTTATGACACTTAGATTTAATGGTGTATGTTATCCATGTGAATTATCAAAACCATAGTCACAAGACAAGGATAATGACAAATCCAAACTCATATGGACTGAACTCAATCTTAATTTCTTGCCACCTGGCAGCTCAAGGGCCTGCCATTGCTTCCAAGTTGTTGTGCAATAGATTGAGAACTGTAAAACTCATATGCAAAGCCAACTTTAACTGGAATGGGCACAGAATATGTCAACATAATAGGTTATAAACCGCAAGTCGTGTGCTAGTGAAGAACTTCAGGTTATATTCTTGATTAGTTCTTGAGACTTTCAAGACTTTTAAGACTCCCACTGTCTTCTTAGCCTATAAGACTTCCTTGTCAAACATCCAAGAGATAGTGTGGATTCTAATCAAGACAAACACTTCACACAATTGGCCTAAGTTGGTCTTTGTTTTATCCAAAACATCACAACTTACCAATTTCAAATGTACAAGAGTAGAAAACTTTTACTCTTACATTTGACAAGTGTTTTAAACCTTCCTTAAGACATGTCACTCAAATTACAATCTTGGAGTATGACTCTAAGACTTGTATTGGAATGAAGTATGACTCATCTTCTTGATTTAACCATTTCAACAATTCAAGATCTCTCTTCTTAGTCATAAGAATGCACTAACAATTCCTTAGAGAACTAATTGTGATATGGTTTCTTAATCATTAAGATGATCACAAAACTGATACTAAAGTACTCTCCCATCTTTTCAGATTTGAGAAACTTTTATCCTTCTGCCTAATTTGATTCTTCTTATTCGCTCTGCCATACATTGGAACCTTTTCCAATGTCTCAGAGTTACACTTAAGCTTGTAAGTATAATCATATTTACTGAGCTTTAGTATACCATGACGAATAGTCATGTCAATCTTTTGTGATGGACTTGACCAGTGCACAAGAATGTGTACTCGATCCCGTAGTCCATTACTTTACTCACACATCCATGTGAATAAGTAATTAGTCTTAATTTTTCCAATACTTGAAAGTTCTCATTCATCATGTTATACAACTTGCATGATTCCAAGTTCCGGTCCAACTGAAATTTGGGTGATGAGAATCTTTCCTTATTTGGTAAATTTAGACATTACCACAAATGAAAGAATCAATTTCATATTACCACTCATGCTATTAATGGAATCATATAAGCAACAATTTTTCCTCAAATGCCATTGTAAGGATATTTTAAAATAACTAAAATAAAAAATTTTCTTTTATTTTAAAACTATGCGGAAAAACTTATCCTTACAATCCATATGAAAACTAGTTGTTATCTATTCCTAAGCAATATCTCATAACTCCTAAGAAGTAGCTCAAGAATCCGATCTTCAAACTACGCGATAGAAATCCATCTATGCGATCAGATTCAACATATTCTTTCTTTAAGTTCCTTCACTTTTCTTTGATTCTTAAAACATCACCATGTGACCCAGTCACATCATGTAATAAGAATCTCATAATAGAAACTTAGCAGAGTTAGATAGTGGACTATACCTGAAGTAGAGTCAAACTTATTGACTTTAACCTCCTTAGGTAAATTTGCCAGCTTCGCAACCAATGCCCATTTCTTTGGCAATATAAACATATGGACTCTTTGATAATGGTACAGGGGACTATTACAGACTTAGCCTTTTTCTCCTTACCATTTGGTCAACCTAGTTGACTATGGTCAATCCCTTTCTTTGGGAAGAGAATGCCTTTTCTGTATTTCCAGTGTCACCATTGTCAATAAAGTTTCAGGAAGTTGATCTTAGCAAATAGATAAGATCATTAAGGGTCTTGTCATAGTCTGTTTCATAGGTGTTCCAAAAGAACTCACTACGTGACTTAGAAAGTAGTTGAACCACCAACTTTCTCAAGACTTTGACACCCAAATCTCCCGGCTTGTCAATATGTGACTACATCTCCAAGATGTGATCACACCTAGACCTTGCCTTGCCAATAGGGCTTGAGTAACCTTAAACTTTCAAGAACTTGTGGGTTAGGGAGAATAATTGGAGGAAGAGAAAGATGTATGATATCCATGGGACATCATCTTCATTAGGAAAGCTTGTTTCAAAAGATTTGGGAAGATCATAAATGTCTAAACCAGACATGTTTTGGGAGATATTCAAGATAGTTGATCTTAAGTCCTTAATATGACACCCAATATGAAATATTAAGGCTAGGACCCAACAAACTATTTTATAACTTAGAAGAGGTATGCCGTAATCCAAGCTATAAAATATTTGAAGGTATGTGAATGACGATTCACCAATTTCCACCAAGATAAACGAAATGTATTATTAGGTTTTAATTGGATTTGAAACTCCTAGATCTTTGAGATTCATTGAACTGTTCAATGGCATGTTTCAATCTCGATTGTGTCCTTCAGGTTTCGTGACTGGGATGCCGAGGATCACAAAACAAGGTGTGAAGTAACCACGTAAACTACTGGGTACCCTTAAGTGTTTACCCCTCAATCGATGTGCCGGTTAACCACACACGATCCATCAATACTATGATAAACATTAAGTTACCCTTTGCCTACCTTGTTAAATACGAGTTAGTGTGCCGATTAACCACACACGCTCCACTAACCGAATTAAATAAAGTGCAAAGTGTAATTTCATGGATTAGCACCTTATTCACATTTTTCCTAAGTAACTAAGATTGGGTATTATTAAGAGTTTAGTTACTTAGTGTTTATCATTAATACTTTTAATGAAGGGAGAATTATAGTCCTGTCAAACCCGTTCGGCTAACGACCCTCCACCGGTCAAGCAAGCGGTGGGTGAGAGTGGACACCCATTAAGTTGCCATTTTATAGGCAACAACCTTATACCCACCTTATAGACCGGCTTCGTGAATGAGGCGCACTAGCGGTAAGACTGACTTTACTCTTATACATACATACATACATATATATATATATATATATATATATATATATATATATATTATTAACTTATAATATTATAAAGTATAAGGGTTGAATTTTAACTCTTTAAAATTCTAAGGGCTAACTTGGAATTAAAGTATTCGTAAGTGAAAACTTTTGAAATTCCAAAACTTGAGGGCAAGTTTTGAAACTATTCAAAAGTAATTAATTCCATAACTTATGTGTTTAAAGTAGTTTTAATCCAAAAACTCTTCAAGTTCCATAACTTATGGAAGACTTTAAACTAAGAAAAGAATTAACTTTTCTTTATTTTTATAACTTATGGAATTAATTAAGGTTACACTTTTACTCTTTAATGAAGTGACTCTTGAACTTCCATAACTTGAGGACATGTTATGGAGTCATAAAAAAAATATATTCAATGTCACAAGACTCTTCATTTTGTAACCATTGCCAACTTTTATGAGTTTTATGAGTCTTTAATGTGACTCTTCATGTAACTTGAGGACAAGTTACACAAACACATTTTATACTCAACTCTTAGATTTAAATGGATTGAAAACAACTATTTCAATTAACTTTTCTATTAATCTAAGGAACTCATAAGAACAAGATAATTCAAATCAAACTTTTTCATGTAATTAGAGTAACACTTTAAACTAATACAGAACATGAATCTATTGACAATTATCTTTAAAATTGGATTAGCATGAACATTACCACTTCAAAAAACAAGTTTATCAGTTCAAAACAACTTAGGGTAATGTTCCTAGTCCATTTCTAGCCAAAAACCTCGAAAATATGTTGTCTGGGGTCCAACTCGTCAAGTGCATGAACCAACTCGGCGAGTTGGATCGATTTGATCACTTTTTAGGCATGGACTCGCCGAGTCCCTTGATGGACTCGCCGAGTCTGATGATTAGACAACAACAATTTCGATTTTTTAAGCAGCTTTGCAAGTATAAGAAGAAAACAAGCCTAGGCTCTGATACCACTGTTGGGTTTTGAGCATTCTAACACTCCTATGGTGTACATGCAACCCTAAATACCTTGGATCTATGTTTTCTCTATTATACATGCAAATAAGAACATCCAAGGTATTATCCTAATCTAGCATACAAAACAATGACTATTGCAAGATAGAATACATACCTCTTGATGAAGCTTGATGTCTTCAAGCTTTAAGAGCTTAGCCCCAATAGTGTGGAAGCCTCAAATGGAATCACAAATCACCAAAACACCTTGGAAGACTTTAGAGAATATGGATACTTGGTTCTCTCTAGTGAAATTGGCAAGCCCTTCTTAGTGTACCACCCTAGTACCAATTTCACCAACCAAGGACATCTTTATATAGTGTGAAGGATTAGGGTTAAACCCTAATACCCATGACCTTTCATTTCCTAGGCTCCATGGGTTAAACACTCCATGGACTATCCATGAAAGCTTAGCCCAACCTAAATGAACTTGGCCCATTCCATATATATAAGAGTCCATATTTAATTAGTTCCTTTTGATCACTTAATTAATTCTAAATTAATTCTTGATCAATACTAATTAAATAATATGATTCCATATTAATATATTAGAACTTATAATATATTAATATTAATCATAAACATACTATTCTCAAAAGATTATCCATATAAATTGTGTCGGTGAAGTGCAACCCAAATGGACCATGCCGGGTCGGGTCAAGTACATACCAAATATAATTATGGACTTAGACATTAATCCAACAGGGTATTCTCAAGTTTCATGAAAGTGTTGTTACAAAGGAAGCGAAAGTGGTGTCTACTATGGGATCCTTGGCCCATCTCTCTAAGGTGAATCATGTGGCAGAAGATAAATAAGAGTCAGAAATGTCAGAATGTGATATGAAAAGCGAAGAGTATGCAATGATGGTTTCCAACCCGAAGCGGTTTGCTCGCAAAAATTTCCCTATTGCCAATAACTGAAACTGGCAGGGAAGCTACAACTCAGAAAAGGCGAAAGAGGAGATCAAAAATAATCCTCAGGAAGAAGAAGAGAAGAAGGGGAGCAAACTAGTAGGAGACTCCGAATACGATTGCAACTTTTTCCATGGCAAAAACCACTTTGCCAAAGATTGCATGTTAATAAAGCTAATGAAGAAGGAGGAGGGTGATGATGATGAAGCATACCATATGTGCAAGATGGAGGAGATAGAGAAGAAGAAGAAAGCCTCTAACAATTCTATGAATGCTTTGATTGTGCAGGAGAACGTTGTTGATGATGAGTTCGGTGGCGCAGAGGTCTGGTCTACAGACTCTAAAGATGAAGAAGTACGTAAACCCACGCATGGCAGGGAATTTGTGGCAAAAGAAGATAGTATTGAGTTTGCTGGGAGATGCTTGATGGTGACAGCTGGAGTGTCACAAATGAGGGGCTACACAACCGAAGGCGAGTATGTTGAGGCGAATCAGAAGGAAGATAAGTGTTTTGCTGCCAAACTTGTCAGCGAAAGGATCAACGATTGCGATCAGTTGATCAAGAAGGTACAATCCATTCTTGAATCACTTAAAATACCTGTAACAAAGAATGAAAAGGAAATAAACGAATTGAAATTCAAATTTTCAAGTTTAAGTGGAAGTCTAATGCAAACACGCCTCACAAATGCTAACCTAGCCGATCAAATTAGTAGGGTGACATCCAAGAGTGAGGAGAATAGGATGTGGATAGAGAAGATGAAGTTAGACTTAGTTAGAATGAGAGATGAGTTGATATATTTGCAACATGACAATTTAAAGTTTTTAAAACAAAGGAACATTTTTTTTATTGCTAAACGTCTTTACACTAATATTACTCAGTTACATTTGAATTGTGATATTGGCAAAAAGGTTCTCAAAATGATTTTTCCCTTTCTTGAATTAAAAGAGGATGAAGTCAACGCTGATTGCTATAATTATGAATCCATTGTATCATCAGATTAGGTTTCGGCTGCTTACAGGATTGGTCTAGACAAAATTGAGTCATTTATTAAGTCCAATGACCATAAGGACATGCTTAGGAATTTATTGGACGAAAATGACAAATTCAAAATAAAGACTGAAACCATGCACAAATTCGACTCATTGAGTACCAAATTAAGTACAAAAAATAAGATGAATGTGGAAAATTCTTCTGAATTTGATGACGACAGTGATATGAGTGAAATTTCTGTAAAGGATGAGGTTGACTGCTCTAAATTTCTCAAAAGCGAACCCAAACCGGCAAAACCACTCATATCAG
This sequence comes from Lactuca saligna, assembly GCF_052625555.1. Taxonomy (NCBI): domain Eukaryota; kingdom Viridiplantae; phylum Streptophyta; class Magnoliopsida; order Asterales; family Asteraceae; genus Lactuca; species Lactuca saligna. The sequence goes on along the minus strand of NC_136420.1, from coordinate 301,525,776 downwards.
AAAAGTCAGTTGAGTTCGCTCGTATGTCCAAGGACAAGTCCAAAGTCCTTAAAGAAAAGGTGGTTGTATATAAAAAGGTGCAAACAGTACCAAATCAAGTATATGTTACCACTGAAGTTACCAAGAAGCAAACAATTGAGCTAACTTCTTTGGTAGATGAAGACAATGTTGATGGGTGTGATAATTTTTGCTGGTCAGCTTCCATTGACGATGCAGATGATACAATAGGTCTATCAGAGCAAACCTCATGGAGAGTCAAGGGCGGATATGTGGCTGAACCTCTGAAAAAGCCTTCAAGCTTTGATAAGCCAAGTGCAAGTCGTACTAAATAAATTTAAGGAGAACCGTTAAAGGCATCAAGAGAATCATCTCCAAGCGAAGCTTGTGAAGATAAACCAAAACCAAAATCTAACATTCACAAATCTCAAAAACAACTTGCTGAGCAAACATGTTAAAGGAACAGAAGGTACCAGAAGAATCTCAAAGAGAGAAAGCAGTTTTGGAATTATCAAAATGCTAATCACGTTCACAAGGTATTGAATCCACATGCGAAAGTAATCCCTCGGGAAAACAAAGGTTCATGCACTCACTATCAATCTTGCACACAAACAAACTGAAGAAATAATTTTGGTACCGAATCAGGGAGTGATAAGAACTGAAAGACCAGTTTCGGTCCTAAACTCCATCATCCTCATCAACAACCAAAGCCGAACCCAGTCAAGGATATCAAAGGAAAGCGAAAGCTAGTCTCGCACTCTGAAGTTCATGCCAAGAAGACGTCAGCTTACCCTAGGAATCTAAAGACCAGTTTAAATGAGAATCAAAACAAAAATAAACAGTCTTATTCAAATAAACCAAAACAAGAAAACAATAAAATCAAGGTTTTTACCATCAAAAGAAAAGATGAAACCACTTTAATAAAAAAACATATTTGGTTGATCTTTCTGTTGCAATTCCCTATCCTGTAAATGTTGGATTAATGTCTAAGTCCATAACTATATTTGGTATGTACTTGACCCGACCCGGCATGGTCCATTTGGGTTGCACTTCACCGACACAATTTATATGGATAATCTTTTGAGAATAGTATGTTTATGATTAATATTAATATATTATAAGTTCTAATATATTAATATGGAATCATATTATTTTATTAGTATTGATCAAGAATTAATTTATATTAATTAAGTGATCAAAAGGAACTAATTAAATATGGACTCTTATATATATGGAATGGGCCAAGTTCATTTAGGTTGGGCTAAGCTTTCATGGATAGTCCATGGAGTGTTTAACCCATGGATCCTAGGAAATGAAAGGTCATGGGTATTAGGGTTTAACCCTAATCCTCCACACTATATAAAGATGTCCTTGGTTGGTGAAAGGGGCACTAGTGTGGTACACTATGAAGGGCTAGCCGATTTAACTAGAGAGAACCAAGTATCCATATTCTCTAAAGTCTTCCAAGGTGTTTTGGTTATTTGTGATTCCACTTGAGGCTTCCACACTATTGGGGCTAAGCTCTTAAAGCTTGAAGACATCAAGCTACATCAAAAGGTATGTCATCTAACTAGTACTTTGTAGTATAAGTGCTTCATAATATGCTAGTTAGGATTAAAGCCTTGGAAAGTTCTTATATGCATGTATTATAGAGAAAACATAGATCCAAGCTATTTAGGGTTGCATGTACACTTAGGAGTGTTAGAATGCTCAAAACCCAAAAGTGGTATCAGAGCCTAGGCTTGTTTTCTTGTTATACTTGCAAAACTGCTTAAAAAATCGAAAGTGTTGCTGTCTGATCATCAGACTCGGTGAGTCCATCAAGAGACTCAGCGAGTCGATGCCTAAAAGATGATCAAAACGATCCAACTCGCCAAGTCGGTTCATGCACTCGATGAGTTGGACCCCCAGACAGCATATTTTCGAGGTTTTTGGCTGGAATTGGACTAGGAACATTACCCTAAGATGTTTTTGAACTTATAAACTTGTTTTTGATGTGGTAATGTTCATGCTAATCCAATTTTAAAGATAGTTGTCAATAGATTCATGTTTTGTATTAGTTTAAAGTGTTACTCGAATTACATGAAAAAGTTTGATTTGAATTATCTTGTTCTTATGAGTTGCTTAGATTAATAGAAAAGTTAATTGAAATAGTTGTTTTCAATCCATTTTAATCTAAGAGTTGAGTATAAAATGTGTTTGTGTAACTTGTCCTCAAGTTACATGAAGAGTCACATTAAAGACTCATAAAACTCATAAAAGTTGCGAATGGTTACAAAATGAAGAGACTTGTGTCATTGAATATTTTTTTTTATGACTCCATAACTTGTACTCAAGTTATGGAAGTTCAAGAGTCACTTCATTAAAGAGTAAAAGTGTAACCTTAATTAATTCCATAAGTTATAAAAATAAAGAAAAGTTAATTCTTTTATTAGTTTAAAGTCTTCCATAAGTTATGGAACTTGAAGAGTTTTTGGATTAAAACTACTTTAAACACATAAGTTATGGAATTAATTAGTTTTTGAATAGTTTCAAAACTTGCCCTCAAGTTTTGGAATTTGAAAAGTTTTCACTTTTGAATAGTTTAATTCCAAGTTATCCCTTAGAATTTTAAAGAGCTAAAATTCAACCCTTATACTTTATAATATTATAAGTTAATAATATATATATATATATATATATATATATATATATATATATATATGTATGTATAAGAGTAAAGTCAGTCTTACCGCTAGTACACCTCATTCACGAAGCCGGTCTATATGGTGGGTATAAGGTTGTTGCCTATAAAATGGCAACTTAATGGGTGTCCACTCTCACCCACCGCTTGCTAGACTGGTGGAGGGTCGTTAGCCGAACGGGTTTGACAGGACTATATTTCTCCCTTCATTAAAAGTATTAATGATAAATACTAAGTAACTAAACTTTTAATAATTCCCAATCTTAGTTACTTAGGAAAAATGTGAATAAGGTGCTAATCCATGAAATTACACTTTGCACTTTGTTAAAGTCGGTTAGTGGAGCATGTGTGGTTAACCGGCACACTAACTCGTATTTAACAAGGTAGGCAAAGGGTAACTTAATGTTTATCATAGTATCGATGGAGCGTGTGTGGGTAACCGGCACATCGATTGAGGGGTAAACACTTAAGGGTACCCAGTAATTTGTGTGGTTACTTCGCACCTTGTTTTGTGATCCTCGGCATCCCAGTCACAAAACCTGAAGGGCACACTCGAGATTCAAACATGCCATTGAACAGTTCGATGAATCTCAAAGATCTAGGAGTTTCAAATCCAATTAAAACCTAATAATACATTTCGTTTATCTTGGTGGAAATTGGTGAATCGTCATTCACCTACCTTTAAATATTTTGTAGCTTGGATTACGGCATACCTCTTCTAAGTTATAAAATAGTTTGTTGGGTCCTAGCCTTAGTATTTCATATTGGGTGTCATATTAAGGAATTTAAAATCAACTATCTTGAATATCTCCCAAAAGATGTCTGGTTTAGACATTTATGATCTTCCCAAATCTCTTGAAACAAGCTTTCTTAAATGAAGATGATGTCCCTTGGAAATCATAATTCTTTCTCCTCCTCCAATTATTCTCCCTAACCCACAAGTTCTTGAAAAGTTTAAGGTCACTCAAGCCCTGTTGGCAAGGCAAGGTCTAGGTGTGATCACATCTTGGAGATGTAGTCACAGATTGACAAGCCGGGAGAGTTGGGTGTCAAAGTCTTGAGAAAGTTGGTGGTTCAACTACTTTCTAAGTCACATAGTGAGTTCCTTTGGGACACCTATGAAGCAGACTATGACAAGACCCATAATGATCTTATCTATTTGTTAAGATCAACTTCTTAAAACTTTATGGACATTGACAATGATGACATTGGATATCTAGTAAAGCTCTCTCTTCCCAGTGGAAAGGGATCGGCCATAGTCAACTCAGTTGACCAAATGGTAAAGAGAAATGCTAAGTTTGTGATAGTCCCGTGTACCATTATCAAAGGGTCCATATGTTTATATTGCCAAAGAAAGGGTCATTTATTGCAAAGCTGCCAAATTTACCTAAGGATGTTAAAGTCAATAAGTTTGACTCTAATTCAGGTAAAGTCCATTATCTAACTCTGCTAAGTTTCTATTCTGAGATTCTTATTACATGATGTGACTGGGTCACATGTTGATGTTTTAAGAATCAAAGAAAAGTGAAGGAACTTAAAGAAAGAATATGCTGAATATGATCGCATAGATGGATTTCTATCGCGTAGTTTGAAGATCGGATTCTTGAGCTACTTCTTAGGAGTTATGAGATATTGCTTAGGAATAGATAACAACAAGTTTTCATATGGATTGTAAGGATAAGTTTTTCCGCATAGTTTTAAAATAAAAGGAAATTTTTGATTTTAGTTATTTTAAAATATCCTTACAATGGAATTTGAGGAAAAATTGTTGCTTATATGATTCCATTAATAGCAAGAGTGGAAATATGAAATTGATTCCTTCATTTGTGGTAATGTCTAAATTTACCAAATAAGGAAAGATTCTCATCACCCAAGTCTCAATTGGACCGGAACTTGGAATCATGCAAGGTGTATAGCATGATGAATGAGAACTTTCTAGTATTGGAAAATTAAGACTAATTACTTGTTCACATGGATGTGTGAGTCAAGTAATAGACTAAGGGATCGAGTACATAGTCATGTGCACTGATTAAGTCCACCACAAAAGATATAAGGCTATTCGTCATAGTTTACTAAAGCTCAGTAAATATGATTATACTTACAAGCTTAAGTGTAACTCTGAGACATTAGAAAAGGTTCCAATGCATGGCAGAGCGAATAAGAAGAATCAAATTAGGTAGAAGGATAAAAGTTCCTCAAATCTGAAAAGATGGGAGAGTACTTTAGAATCAGTTTTGTGATCATCTTAATGAATAAGAAACCATATCAAAATTAGTTCTCTAAGGAATTCTTAGTGCATTCTTATTACTAAGAAGAAGGGATCTTGAATTGTTGAAATGGTTAAATCAAGAAGATAAGTCATACTTCGTTCCAATACAAGTCTTAGAGTCATACTCCAAGATTGTAATTTGAGTGACATGTCTTTAAGAAGGTTTAAAACATGTGTCAAATTTAAGAGTAAAAGTGTCCTACTCTTGTTCATTTGAAGTTGGTAAGTTGTGATGTTTTGGATAAAACAAAGACCAACTTAGGCCAACTATGTGAAGTGTTTGTCTTGGTTAGAATCCACACTATCTCTTGGATGTTTGACAAGGGAGTCTTATAGGTCAAGAGGAAAGTGGGAGTCTTAAAGGTCTTGAAAGTCTCAAGAACTAATCAAGAATAAAACCTAAAGTTCTTCACTAGCACACGACTTGAGGTTTATAACCTATCGTGTTGACATAATCTGTGCCCATTCCAGTTAAATTTGAGTTCTTAGAGTTCTTAATTGGTTGCATAACAACTTGGAAGCAATGGCAGGCCCTTGAGCTGCCAGGTGGCAAGAAATTAAGATTGAGTTCAGTCCATATGAGTTTGGATTTGTTATTATCCTTGTCTTGTGACTATGGTTTTGACAATTCACATGGATAAGAACACATACACCATTAAATCTAAGTGTCATAAGGTTTCTCTCTGATTCATGAAAATGATGGTGAGGAAACACTTTCACTAAGTAGATTTTAGTTAGAAAGCAATTGTGATATTTGCATTCTCAAAGTCGTTAGTGGAGCGTGTGTGGTTTACCGGCACACTAACCTGGACTTGTGAGAAGTGGCAAAAAGGTCTAACCATTATGATTACGTCATCCCTCTTCATAATTCTTTAGACACACTAGTGTGCTATCTAAGGAAAGGTGTATGATTTTGATAAAGTTTTATCAAAGCAATCTAGTATCAGAAATCTGAACTTTGGTAAGAAAGTCAGCTGATTTCTGAGTACATGTCAAAGCTAGTGGGAGCATAAGTGTTCTGCTAATAATCATTATGTTAGTGGGAGCATGATAATTATGATAAAGATTGCAAGTTAGCAATGTTAATTATAGAAAACAAAAGGTTTCAATTGGGAAAAAGTTGTTTTGCTATAATTAAGGGAGAGGAAATTATACTTCATCTCAAATCTATAAGCTTAGATCGTGAGGTTTTAATCATTTAGTCAAGGAAATATATATGAATTTCATGTTGGAATGGCTCAACATAAGGAAATTTTGTATATGGGTCCATTATTTGCGTTCTTAAATTCGATTATGATTACGGCATCCCTTTTCATAATCTGAATTTTGAGAACTTGGCAAATAGAAATGGAAATGATATAGCAAAAGACTGGTTTAGTCTTTATGTGAGACATCATGAATCGTGTCCCATATGCTTCGGATATAGGATCGATTACATGTGCTATATTCATCCTTTCTAAAATTTTCCAAATGCCTGGGGCATTAAGAAGGGAAAAGGTTTAGAACTGGATATGACTAAAAGGATTAAACAATTGTCGAGGACAATCTAAGGTTTACCAAAGATTGGTTGCTCAAGGAAAGTTGGAAGTATAGTGATAATTCAGGAAGGACCATATTGACATAATCTGTAAGGAGGCAACTCTTATTCAAAAGTGATAGTCAAAATGAATCTGGAGATGTTTCAAAGTCAGAAATTTCAATATGTGTAAGATTAAGGAAACTTAATGCAAGAAGGATGTTTCCAAGGAGTTGATCTCCTTTGGAATACTCTGTAATGATTGTTGCCAAGTCTTTGTGAATTTGTGCATAATCGTTACAAGAGGATCAATGCATATAAGTTTAGAATCTAACAGATTTCAGTAAATGGCATGAATTTGGAATTCTTGCATTTGCAGTAAGGATTTGGGAGTGTGAAAAGAGAATCATTGAAGTTATGTTCAATTGATCTAGTTCACAAAGTAAAGATCATAGACAAACATAGTATGCATACTTGGTGTGTGGCATGACTAGTGTTTAGAAAAACATAGTGTACATGCTTGGAGCATGGGACAACTATTGTTATAAATTCAAGAATAAAGTTGATAGCTGAAACAGTATACAATGAATAATGTGTAATCATATGGTGATAAATAAAAGGTGTTTTATTTATGTGCATAGGTTTTGATACCATATTGGATTCAATTATTCTTGTGTTTCACTTTGCATGTTTTGACTTCCCGAATAAACTAGGTTATTCTTCCGGAATGACTAAGTTATTTAAACCATCCACAGTCGGTCATATGTTGGAAGTAGATATGAATTAAGACTGTCATGGGTTGGCTTGTAGAGGTCTAAGGTGTTGGACGAAGGGATACAACACTCATGAGTGCTCATAAGTTCTGAGTATTGGATTCAACCTGCGCTCATTGGAATCACTTCATGGATTTTAATCACGAGTGATCATGAGACGATAATATCTTATATTCTTCAAACCTAGAGATATGAGTTGTTACTATGAGTTGGTTGTACATTGATTGCACGAAAACGCATTTGGTAACTCGGTGCTATAAAACGTGCCTTTGTGTATGATTCAACAAGTACTAGAACAAGCCATATGAGTCGAAGTTTATCCATTCCTTTTACCTTCGGGATAAAAGCGATATCTGTGGGCCCCTCGATATTTTGATGATGACAAATGGAAGTGCTCGGCCGGGCCAGGACTAATTTGATTTGTTCAATTAGTCAGTCGTCATAAATCAGAAATCGGGAAACAACAAATGGACAGAGAGAATGATTATAATCCATGTCTCAGTCCATATGATATCTAGAATGGAGGAATATATGATCCCTTATCTAATGGACAAGTTCGTTGACAAGATCAGAGTTCGACAGCGGCTTTAAGAGCTACGATTGCCAGTTAGGTTTGAAGTCATACGCAATAATAGTTTTGGACTTATCCAAGTGGGAGACTGTTGGATTAATGTCTAAGTCCATAACTATATTTGGTATGTACTTGACCCGACCCGGTATGGTCCATTTAGGTTGCACTTCACCAACACAATTTATATGGATAATCTTTTGAGAATAGTATGTTTACGATTAATATTAATATATTATAAGTTCTAATATATTAATATGGAATCATATTATTTAATTAGTATTGATCAAGAATTAATTTATAATTAATTAAGTGATCAAAAGGAACTAATTAAATATGGACTCTTATATATATGGAATGGGCCAAGTTCATTTAGGTTGGGCTAAGCTTTCATGGATAGTCCATGGAGTGTCTAACCCATGGATATTAGGAAATGAAAGGTCATGGGTATTAGGGTTTAACCCTAATCCTCCACACTATATAAAGATGCCCTTGGTTGGTGTAAGGGGAACTAGTGTGGTACACTATGAAGGGCTAGCCGATTTCACTAGAGAGAACCAAGTATCCATATTCTCTAAAGTCTTCCAAGGTGTTTTGGTGATTTGTTATTCCACTTGAGGCTTCCACACTATTGGGGCTAAGCTCTTAAAGCTTGAAGACATCAAGCTACATCAAAAGGTATGTCATCTAACTAGTACTTTGTAGTATAAGTGCTTCATAATATGCTAGTTAGGATTAAAGCCTTGGAAAGTTCTTATTTGCATGTATTATAGAGAAAACATAGATCCAAGGTATTTAGGGTTGCATGTACGCTTAGGAGTGTTAGAATGCTCAAAACCTAACAGTAAAAGGCTCACAAGGACCCAAGAAACTTTTGGTTCTTAAATTTGCTTAATTTTTGCAGGTTATAAGTGACAAGTAGTTCGATGATGAATGGTACATTGATAGTGGTTGCTCACGTCACATGACAGGAAGTAGGGAAGAGCTAAAGGAGTTTCGGGCCCTTAAGGATGGTGGATGTGTCAAATATGGGAATAATTCATATCCCATGATCAAACACTGCAGAATGATCATAAACGGTGAATTCTCAATCCAGAAGGTAGCATATGTAGAGAGATTGCAGCACAATCTCATCAGTGTCTCTCAACTAGTTATGGGAACTGGCTTAAAGGTTTCGTTCAATGATGAAGGTTCGGATATTGTAGAAAAGAAGAGGAAGATTTTCCTCTTAAAATCCAAGCGAAAAGAATAAATATATCCTCTAAATCTTAACCCAATTCGAGGAAAGCCAGTTGTATACCTTTTAACGAAATCACACTCTGACGAAATTTGATTATGGCACCGAAGGCTCTCACATCTCAACTTTAAGGATATCAACAAGTTGGTTATCGGTGATCATGTACGACGACTTCCACTTCTCAAATTTCATAAGGAACACTTGTGCACTGCATACGATATGGGAAAGCAAAGCCGAAAGATTCATCCCACACGTGTTAACAGAAAGATCATCGAACCACTTGAACTTCTACTTATTGACTTGTGTGGTCCTTCAGCAATTAAAAACATCGGTGGTAGTACGTGTTGGGTTTTGAGCAATCTAACACTTCCTAAGTGTGCATGCAACCCTAATAAACCTTGGATTTATGTTTGTCTAAATACATGCACAATAATAATTTTCCAAGGTTCATAACCTATTTAACATGGCATGGGGTACTTTTGAACATAAAAGAATTAGATGAGATTACATACCTTTTGATGAGTTTGATTTCTTGGAGTTTGAGAGCCAAGCACCAATAGTGTGAATGCCTCAAATGGAAATCACAAATCACCACAAAACACTTGGAAAACTTTGAGAGTGTGTATACACACTTATAAATTCGGCCACACACAAACACACACACTAGTGGCTATTTCATGCAACATAAGCATGCTTATATAGTGTGCATGGTTAGGGTGAAACCCTAATAACCCATGACCTTTCCTTTTCCAAGGATCCATGGGTTAAAAGCTCCATGGATCATCCATGGACTTCCATATAAGCCTAGCCCATTAACTAATGAGTTTTAGCCCACACCATATAAAACATTAGCCCACAATTTAATTAGTTTTCCTTTTAATCTCTAAATTAATTCATAATTAATTTAAGACTAAGACTAATTAAATAACTTCATATTAATATATTATAACTTACAATATATTAATAAACATATGTGTATAACTCTCATAAAATTATCCATAAATAGTTCGGGTGAAGTGCAACCCAAATGGACCATGCCGGGTCGGGTCAAGTATATACCAAATAAGTTATGGACTTAGACACCTTATCCAATAGACTTCCACTTGGATAAGTCTAATAACTGTATTTTCCTATATTACTTCAGGAACCAACCAGCAATCGTAGCTCTCGAAAACTCTGTTGAACTATGAAGCGCCAGTTTGAGATAAGTGATCATATTATCATGTGTTCTCATGATATCAGCCAGACAAATACATGGAACTATGTCTTGCTTATTGTCTGGCAGTTGTTTCTCGATTTCCGATTTGTTTGACAAAGAACTCAACTGAACATCAATTTAGTTCTGACCCGGCCCGGTACATAGGTCAACACAAAATCATCGAGGGGCCTAGATATCGCTTTTATTTCTAGAAGGAATAGATAAACTTCGACTCATATGCTTGTTCTACTACTTGTTGAATTGTACACAAAGGCACTTTTTATAACATCAAGTTACTGATGCGTTTACGTGCAATCAATGCACAACCAACTCATAGGTAACAACTCATATCTCTAGGTTTGAAGACTTATATGATATTACCATCTCACGATCACTCGAGATAAATTCCATGAAGTGATACAAGTGAGCGTGGGTTTATTCCAATACTCATAACTTATGAGTACTCATGAACGTTGTAGTAACCATTGCCATGTCTAAACACTTTTAGCCATCTACAAACCCAATTCATGACAATCTTGATTCATACCTACTTCCGACGTATGACCGATTGTGGAGGTTTGAATAAATTAATTATTCTGGAAGTCAAAACATGCAAAGCTGAAACAATTGTAAATAATTGACAATGATAGCAACACCTTACTCATAAATAAATCAGAATTTTATTCATCATCAAATGTCGATTACATTTTACAAGTTTCAGAGAATCTATCTAATCTGTAAAACTAATATCGTCGCTCAGTCTGATGCGCCTCGCATGCTGAAAATGCTTAGCCCTCGTCAGTCCCTTTGTAAGGGGATCCGCAAGGGTCTCATCTGATGATATCCTCTTTGCCACGATGAGTCCTTCTTCTATCTTGTGTCTTATGAAGTGATATTTTCTGTCAATGTGTCGGGATCTCCCATGATCTCTCAGTTCTGTAGCTAAAGCAACCGCACTATTGTTGTCACAGAATATTTCCATAGGCTCCTTAATAGCTGGCACAAATCCAAGGTCTCCGATGAAGTTCTTCAACCATATCGCCTCCTTCGCTGCTTCACTCGCTGCTATATACTATGATTCACAAGTCGAATCAGCCACCGTCTCCTGCTTGGAACTCTTCCAAGAGATTGCCCCTCCATTTAAGGTAAAGACCCAGCCCGACTTAGAGCGAAAGTTATCCCTATCAGTCTGAAAACCAAAATCACTATACCCTAATACTCTCAAGTCATCACTCCCACCAAGGGTAAGGATCCAATCCTTAGTCCTCCGCAGGTACTTGAGAATGTTCTTTACCGCAGTCCAATGAGCCTTGCCAGGGTTCCCCTGATACCTGCTGACCATGCTCAAAGCAAAGGCCACATCAGGGTGGGTACAAGTCATAGCATACATGATCGAGCCAACAGCGGAAGCATACGGTAATTGGCTCATCTCAGCTATCTCTGTCTCTTTACTCGGACTTTGAGTCTTACTCAGCTTGGTATTGCTTTGGATCGGTAAATCTCCTTTCTTGGAATTCTGCATGTTGAACCTTTTCAACACCTTATCCAAGTAGGTACTCTGACTAAGTCCAATTAGTCTTTTACTCCTTTCTCTTAATATCCTTATCCCTAGGATATAGGCAGCTTCCCCTAGGTCCTTCATAGCAAAGCACTTCCCAAGCCAAGACTGAACCTCCTGCAAGGTTGGGATGTCATTTCCTATAAGTAATATGTCATCTACATACAGTACCAAGAAGCTAACTATACTCCCACTAGCTCTGACATACACGCAAGACTCATCTTCACTTCTCGACAAGCCAAACTCTTTCACATTTTCATCGAAACAAAGATTCCAGCTACGAGATGCTGAAAATGCTTAGCCCTCGTGAGTCCCTTTGTAAGGGGATCCGCAAGGTTCTCATATGATGATATCCTCTTTGCCACGATGAGTCCTTCTTCTATCTTGTGTCTTATGAAGTGATATTTTCTGTCAATGTGTCGGGATCTCCCATGATCTCTCGGTTCTGTAGCTAAAGCAACCGCACTATTGCTGTCACAGAAAATTTCCATAGGCTCCTTAATAGCTGGCGCAACTCCAAGGTCTCCGATGAAGTTGTTCAGCCATATCACCTCCTTCGTTGCTTCACTCGCTGCTATATACTCTAATTCACAAGTCGAATCAGCCACCGTCTCCTGCTTGGAACTCTTCCAAGATATTGCCCCTCCATTTAAGGTAAAGACCCAGCCCGACTGACAGCGAAAGTTATCCCTATCAGTCTGAAAACTAGAATCACTATACCCTAATACTCTCAAGTCATCACTCCCACCAAGGGTAAGGATCCAATCCTTAGTCCTCTGCAGGTACTTGAGAATGTTCTTTACCGCAGTCCAATGAGCCTTGCCAGGGTTCCCCTGATACCTGCTGACCATGCTCAAAGCAAAGGCCACATCAGGGCGGGTACAAGTCATAGCATACATGATCGAGCCAACAGCGGAAACATACGGTAATTGGCTCATCTCAGCTATCTATGTCTCTTTACTCGGACTTTGAGTCTTACTCAGCTTGGTATTGCTTTGGATCGGTAAATCTCCTTTCTTGGAATTCTGCATGTTGATCCTTTTCAACACCTTATCCAAGTAGGTACTCTGACTAAGTCCAATTAGTCTTTTACTCCTTTCTCTTAATATCCTTATCCCTAGGATATAAGCAGCTTCCCCTAGGTCCTTCATAGCAAAGCACTTCCCAAGCCAAGACTGAACCTCCTGCAAGGTTGGGATGTCATTTCCTATAAGTAGTATGTCATCTACATATAGTACCAAGAAGCTAACTATACTCCCACTAGCTCTGACATACACGCAAGACTCATCTTCACTTCTTGAGAAGCCAAACTCTTTGACTTTTTCATCGAAACAAAGATTCCAACTACGAGATGCTCGAGAAGCCAAACTCTATACTGACAAAACCCTCTGGCTGATTCATGTATACATCCTCAGCCAATTTTCCATTAAGAAAAGAGGTTTTGACATCCATTTGCCATATTTCATAATCATGAAATGCAGCAATGGCTAGCATAGCCCTAATAGACTTAATCTTTGCTACCGGCGAGAAGGTTTCATCATAATCAATACCCTGAGTCTGAGTAAAACCCTTCGCAACCAGTCGAGCCTTATAAGTATGCACTTTTCCTTCCATGTCAGTCTTCTTCTTGAAGATCCATTTGCACCTGACTATTTTACGGCCTGGTACATTGTCAACCAAGTTCCAAACTTGATTGTCATACATGGATTGTATCTCGCTGTCCATAGCCTCCTTCCACTTAGCAGACTTCGGGCCTTCCATGGCTTCCTTAACACTGCTAGGTTCATCCAAATTTACCAGTGTACTATCGCTGATAAATGTATCACCTTCTGTAGTAATATGAAAGCCATAATAAAACGCAGGTGTGTTCCTGACCCGTGTGGAACGCCTCGGAGGTATAGACTCGTCAGCTGGCTCAACAGGAGTTTACTCCTCTGGTTGATTGCTAGTGTTTGAGGTTCCTTCACCAATTGATTCTTGGATTTCTTCAAGATCAATTTGCCTCCCACTGTCTCCTTGGCTTATAAATTCTCTCTCACGAAAGACCCCTCTTCTTGCTACAAAGACCACATTCTCACTGGGTCTGTAGAAGAGGTAACCGAAGGATTTTTGTGGGTAGCTGATGAAAATACACCTTGCACTTCGGGGTTCGAGCTTATCATGAGTTTCACGCCTCACAAAAGCTTCGCAACCCCAAATTTTGATGTGGCCTAAATTGGGAACCTTCCCAGTCCACATCTCATGAGGTGTTTTGGTAACCTTCTTTGTAAGGACTAGATTAAGGATATGGGCGGCAGTCTCTAAGGCATACCCCCAAAAAGAGATTGGTAGTGAAGCTCGACTCATCATAGAGCGAACCATGTCTAACAAGGTTCGATTACGCCTCTCAGCTACACCATTTAGCTGTGGTGTCCTGGGAGGAGTCGATTGTGAGACAATCCCACACTCCTTAAGATAGTCAAGGAACTCGGTACTAAGATACTCACCACCTCGATCGGATCGAAGCATCTTAATGTTCCTGCCCAATTGATTTTCTACTTCCTATTTGAATTCCTTAAACCTTTCAAAGGTTTCTGACTTATGTTTGATCAAGTAGACATAACCATATCTACTAAAATCATCAATAAAAGTCACATAATACTGATTAGCATCCCTTGTGACGGTTTTGAATGGCCCACATACATCAGTGTGTATTAGGTCCAACAAATCCTCACCCCTTTCACAAGTTCTAGTGAAAGGCGATTTTGTCATCTTTCCAAGTAGACAAGATTCACAACTATCATCCGATTTAAGGTCGAATGACTCCAAGACTCCACTCTTTTGGAGTTGGCCTATGCGTTTCTTGTTTACATGTCCAAGACGACAATGCCACAATGATGCTTTATCTAGGCTAGTAGAAGAATCAATATACGACACATTATTTCCTAAGTTGTCTACGATTGACACAGTTTCATACACACCATCACAAGGTAATGCTTTAAAATAAAACACATTATTAAAGAAAGCATTAATACCACCACATTCATTATCAAACGAAAAGGTAAAACCTTGTTTGTACAAAGCATGAAAGGAAATAATATTCCTCACCATTTCAGATGAGTACACACATTTATTCAAATCTAATTTTAACCCATTATTCAGCAACAAAGTATAAACTCCAATCTTGGAAACAGGTGAATCCTTCCTATTCCCCATGATCAAGTTTATCTTCCCATGCTCCACATCCTCACTTCTTCTTAGGCCCTGCAAATCAGAACATATGTGAATACCACATCCTGTATCAAGCACCCAAGAGTTAGAATATGGTGAGTTATTAGACAATATTGTGTAAATACCTGCGTGGGTGGGTTTCACTTTCCCATCCTTCAGATCCTGCAAGTATTTAGGGCAGTTTCTCTTCCAGTGCCCCTTGTCCTGGAAATAGTAGCAATCAGCATCCTTGGGAATGGCAGAAGGAGTGATAGAACCGCTCTTGATCCTTAATGAGGAGCCTTCAAGAGACTTTCCCTTGGTACCCTTCGAAGGGGTCTTCCTCTTTTTCCCTTTTCCTTGCCCAATAGCCAAAACAGGGGTAGATGTTGGAGTAGGAGTAGTATAGGTAACAACCGACTTGTCCTTAAGACCGGTTTCAGCGGTCTTCAAGAGTCCTTGAAGTTTGCTAAGGGTAACTTCCTCCTTGTTCATATGATATGTCATATGAAAATGGTCATAACAAGAAGGTAAAGAGTGCAAAATGATGTCAATTGCCAACTCTTCAGGGAAGTTCACATTCAGCTTCAGCAAACGGTCCATATACCTTTGCATCTTTTGCATGTGGCTCATGGCGGATTCACCATCCTTCATGCGGGTTGTTATTATGGAGGAGATTATTTCATACCGCTCCTGACGAGCACTCTGATGGTACCTTTCCTTCAGGTCTTAGTACATCTCAAAAGGGTAGAAGTCCTCATAGGACTTTTGGAGCTCGGCTGTCATCGTGGCCATCATGATGCATGCCACCTTAGTAGCATCTCTCTCATGTGTCCTGAATTTAGCGATCTCCTCAGGAGCAGCAGTAGACTCATCAAGCTCTTTTAACTCCTTATCGAGGACATATTCCTTGTCCTCATAACGAGTTACCATCCTGATGTTCCTGATCAAGTCCATGAAGTTGGAACCATCAAAGATGACTCTCCCACAAAGATTCATGAGAGAGAAAGAACCAGTTGGTTTAGAGCCTGAAGCATTAGTGTTGGAAGACATCTGAAAGAATAAAGCAAGTTAATTTAGATTAGATATATAGAGTCCTTAATAAGACACCCAAATGTAATATTAAGGCTAGGATCCAATCACAATATATTATACTTAGAAGAGGGATGTCGTAATCTAAGTAATAATATATTTGAAAGGTAGGTGAATGACGATTCACCAATTTCCACCATGAAAAACAAAATGAATTATTAGGTTTTAATTGGATTTGAAATTCCTAGATTCTTTTGAGATTCATTGAACTTTTCAATGGCATGTTTCAATCTCGATTGTGTCGTTCAAGTTTTGTGACTGGGATGCCGAGGATCACAAAACAAGGTGTGAATAATCATGCTAATTCACTTGGTACCCTTAATATTATCACCTAATCAATGTGTCGGTTAACCACACATGCTCCATTGATCTATGACAAACATTAAGTCACCCTTCGTGATCCTTACTAGTCCAAGTTAGTGTGTCGGTTAACCACACATGCTCCACCAACGACTTGGTAAGGTACAAAGTGTGAATTCCATGGACTAGCACCATGTTCACATTTTTCCTAAAGTAACTAAGATTGGGAATTAAATAAAAGATTTAGTTACTTTATAATATTCATCATACTTAATGAGAATTTATAAGTCCTTGTCTTACCCGTTTGGCTAACGACCCTCCACCAATCAAGCAAGCGGTGGGTGAGAGTGGACATCCATTAAGTTGCCATTTTATAGGCAACAACCTTATACCCACCTTATAGACCGGCTTCGTGAATGAGGCCTACTAATGGTAAAACGACTTGTTCTTATACATATATATATATAATAATTAACCATTAATGTTATAAATAGTATAAGTGTTGAATTTTAACTTTTAAAACTCTAAGTGTTGGAATTAAAGTTTATGAAAGTGTGTGAAACTTTTCCAAATTCCAAAACTTGAGGGCAAGTTTTGTAACTCTTCAAAACTTTTCATTTCATAACTTATGAATTAAAGGTTCATAAAATTAAGACTCTTCATTGTATGTAACTTATGTGTTTTTAATGTGTGTTAAAGAAAAGTGACCTTTGGATATCCATAACTTGAGGACAAATTATGGACTCCATTAAAACACATAAATGGTCAAGAATTAATCCTAAACAATTCAGCAAATAATTCCTATCATCTTCTAAATTCATAAGAACATGAACATAAAAATTTCAAGAAAACATGAACACATATAAGACATGAAATTTTGATATGAGCCATTGTAAATGGATTAGAACAACCATTACACCAACTAAAATAAGTTTTAAAACATCAAAACAGTTTAGGGTAAAGTTTCTAGTCCATTTCCAGCAGCAAAAGTCGAAAATTTGCATTCTGAACCATCTACTCGCCGAGTGCACGAAGCTACTCGGCGAGTAGGATGAATTTTACCTTGGACTCGGCAAGTCCCCCCATGGACTCGGCGAGTCTATCATGCAGACAGCAAACATTTTGACTTTTTTTCACTATTTTGCATCAAGTATCAAACAAGCAAGCCTAGGCTCTGATACCACTATTAGGGTTTGAGCAATCTAACACTTCCTAAGTGTGCATGCAACCCTAATAAGCCTTGGATCTATGTTTGTCTAAATACATGCAAAATAATAATTTTCCAAGGTTCATAACCTATCTAACATGGCATGGGGTACTTTTGAACATAAAAGAATTAGATGAGATTACATACCTTTTGATGAGTTTGATTCCTTGGAGTTTGAGAGCCAAGCGCCAATAGTTTGAATGCCTCAAATGGAAATCACAAATCACCACAAAACACTTGGAAAACTTTGAGAGAGTGTATACACACTTATAAATTCGGCCACACACAAACACACACACTAGTGGCTATTTCATGCAACATAAGCATGCTTATATAGTGTGCATGGTTAGGGTGAAACCCTAATAACCCATGACCTTTCCTTTTCCAAGGATCCATGGGTTAAAAGCTCCATGGATCATCCATGGACTTCCATATAAGCCTAGCCTATTAACTAATGAGTGTTAGCCCACACCATATAAAACAATAGCCCACAATTTAATTAGTCTTCCTTTTAATCTCTAAATTAATTCATAATTAATTTAAGACTAAGACTAATTTAATAACTTCATATTAATATATTATAACTTACAATATATTAATAAACATATGTGTATAACTCTGATAAAATTATACATAAATAGTTCAGGTGAAGTGCAACCCAAATGGACCATGCCGGGTCGGGTCAAGTATATACCAAATAAGTTATGGACTTAGACACCTTATCCAACAGTACGTACATTTTAGTAATTGTTGATGACTTTTCACGTTTCACCTGGGTTATCTTTCTTAAACAAAAATCAGAGGCTGCTCCAAAGCTCAAATCATTTATAAAGCAAGTGTAACTTCAACTGCGAAAGGTCGTTAGAAATGTCCGCACTGACAACCGGTTGGAATTCAAAATCAAGAGTTCAAAGAATTTCTTGTTGAGAAGGGAGTGTCTCACAACTTCTCTGCTCCCTACACTCCACAACAGAACGGCGTAGTTGAAAGGCGAAACTGCTCTTAGTGTGAAGCAACCCGAACCATGCTTAGCTTCGCCTCCTTACCTTTGTACTTCTGGGCTGATGTAATAGTTGCTGCCTACTATACCCAGAACAGATCCTTCCTCGATAAGCGATTTTCCATCACTCCATACGAAATCTTGAATAATCGCAAGCCAAATTTCAAAGTCTTCCATGTGTTTGGTTCAAGGTGCTTTATTTTCAACTCCAAAGAGAACCAAAACAAGTTCGATGTAAAGGCAGATGAAGGGATTTTTGTTGGTTACTTGCTAAATTTAAAGGCATATAGGGTTCTGAAGAAATGTTAAAAGAAAATTGAAGAAACCTACTATGTCACCTTTGATGATGATTACGTGAAGAAACTTCAATCAAGAAAAGGACCAATGGAGGAAATCTTTCCAAAAATTGGTCAAGTCTCGGTTCCATTTTCCAATCTATTTGAAGAATACATGTTGCACTTTGATGAACCAGAGAGAGAAATTCATTCTGAGACAAAGGCAGCTGACAACAAGATCGACAACTTGAAGAAAATTATCGATGAAGCAGTAAAAGAAATGGAAAGCAAACATCAAGGACCAACCGAAGATTCAGGTCCAAGCAAACCTCCAAAAGAAAGTTCTATATTCCCGGGGAAGGGTTCATCCACATTAGATAACTCTTATTCATCTTTCCAGGGAAAAATCCATCACCAACAAAGACCCATGAAGCTCCATTCGAGGGGGACCATTCTGAACCTGATGCTGATTCCGTCTCATCATTCGAGGGGGAGAATCATAATACGAATGATGATCCGGATACTCAATCAGAATTGGAAAAAGAAATAAATGTTGACTTATATCCTACCTATGATCCAAACTACCCTCCTCTCACAAAATGGACAAGAGATCATTCAAAAACTCAAGTAATCGGTAAATCATCTTAGGGAGTTCTTATTGTTAGGTTATGAGCATTCTAACACTCCTATGGTGTACATGCAACCCTATAAAACTTGGATCTATGTTTTCTCTATTATACATGCAAATAAGAACTTTCCAAGGCTTTAATCCTAACTAGCATATTATGAAGCAACTATACTACAAAGACTAGTTAAATGACATACCTTTTGGTGTAGCTTGATGTCTTCAAGCTTTAAGAGCTTAGCCCTAATAGTGTGGAAGCCTCAAGTGGAATCACAAACCACCAAAACACCTTGGAAGACCTTGAGAATAAGAATACTTTGGTTCTCTCTAGTGAAATCGGCTAGCCCTCTTAGCATACCCACACTAGTGCCAATTTCACCAACTAACCACCTCTTTATATATTGTG
Organism: Lactuca saligna; assembly: GCF_052625555.1. Lineage (NCBI taxonomy): Eukaryota > Viridiplantae > Streptophyta > Magnoliopsida > Asterales > Asteraceae > Lactuca > Lactuca saligna. Next base: position 301,505,883 of record NC_136420.1, on the reverse strand, counting down.
GAGATTAGGGTTAAACCCTAATACCCATGACCTTTCATTTCTTATGATCCATGGGTTAAACACTCCATGGACTATCTATGAAAGCTTAGCCCAACCTAAATGAACTTGCCCATTCCATATATATAAGAGTCCATATTTAATTAGTTCATTTTCATTACTTAATTAATTCTAAATTAAGTCTTGATAAATACTAATTAAATAATATGCTTCCATATTAATATATTTGAACTTATAATAGATTAATATAAATCATAAATATACTATTCTCAAAATACTATCCATATAAATTGTGTCGGTGAAGTGCAACCCAAATGGACCATGCTGGGTCAGGTCAAGTACATACCAAATATAGTTATGGACTTAGACATTAATCCAACACTTACTCAGTCTCAAATAAAAGTGAATCAAACTGCTCTGTTCTCTCAAGTAGAATTTTGCATGTTTAATTTGTTTGTCTTGAAAATAGAACCGAAAATGGTTAATATTGCACTCGATCACTCCGATTGGGTACATGCAATGCAAGACGAACTCCATGATTTTGAGCGAAATCGAGTTTGGAGATTAATTCCCACACCAAAGGATGCATTTGTAGTTGGCTTAAAATGGGTTTTTAGAAACAAAATGGACAAAGAAAGGAATGTGATTCGTAATAAAGAAAGGTTGGTTGTGAGGGATATTGTCAGGAAGAAGGTATAGACTATAAAGAAACCTTTGCTCCTGTAGCAAGGTTAGAATCACTGCGAATCTTCTGGCATATGTTGCACAAAGACTTTCAAGTATTTCAAATGGATGTCAAGTGTGCCTTTTTGAATGGAGAACTAGAGGAGACTGTATATGTTGAGCAACCACTAGGTTTTCTGAACGAAAGGTATCCTGATCATTGCTATATTCTGGATAAAGTTGTCTATGGTTTGAAGCAAGCTCCTAGAGCCTGGTATCAAACCCTTACTCGAGTTCTAAAAATGTCAATGTTTAAAGAAGGTTCAATTGCCCCAACCTTCTTTCGCAAGAAAGAGGGTGACCAGTTAATGATCGTCCAAATTTACATTGGTGACATCATCTTCGGTTCCACGAATCCCAGCCTAACAGTTGAATTCAGGAAGTTGATGGAGACTAAGTTTGAGATGAGCTCAATGGGTCCAATTAACTTTTTCCTTGGATTGAATATTAGACAGGGACCCAAAGGCATATTTATCAATCAGGAGGCTTACACGAAGACCCTACTAGCTAAGTTTGGCATGATGGGAGATTCCAAAGTAAAGGTTCCTATGGCATTTGGAACGAAGTTAACACCGTCTTTGGAGAAACTGACTGTTGATATGACCCTCTATCGGCAAATGATAGGGTCTCTAATGTATCTAACAACTAGTAGACCATATATTATGTTTTCTATTTGTTATTGTGCCAGGTTCCAAGCTAACCCACACGAACGTCATATGGTGACTGTTGAGAACATCTTCAGATATTTGAAGCGAACCTCATCTCTTGGTCTTTGGTATCCTGCTAAATCAGGATTTTTCATTCAAGCATTCTCTAATGTTGATCTTGGAGGATGCGGTTTGGACCGAAAGAGCACTATAAGCGGATGTCAATTCCTTGATGGTAAACTCGCCAGCTGGTAGTCCAAGAAACAAACATGTGTTTCACTTTCTATAGCCGAAGTTGAATATATTGCTGCACCATCTTGCACTTCCCATGTCATTTGGATTCAAAGCCAATTAAGAGATGATGGCCTGAATATGAAGAAGATTCCTCTTTATTGCGATTTTTAAAGTCCTATCAGGATTTGTCATAATCTAGTGCAGCATTCCAAGACAAAACACATAGCACTGAGATATCACTTCATCAAGGATCACGTAGAAGATGGGAATGTTGAAATTCACTTCGTTCGGTCCTCTGATTAATTAGCTGACATCTTTCCTAAGGCCTTACCTGAAGAATCGTTTAATAAAATACTACAAGGCTTAGGAATGATGGAAGCTGAGTCAGTTCCAAAACCACACTCATTTCATTAAGTATAACTTTCGCTTTCTCTTTCTTAAAATTCTCTAACAACCGAAATGACTCGAACGCTTAGTCTATCTCGAATCCTGATTCTTTGGGAACCGAAATGAACTAAAGGCTCGATCTATTTTGCCTCTTATAATTTTTCAAAGTGAGCGACTATTTCATCTTATGGTTTGGAACTTACATATCGTTTGTATACTATGTATATCTTTTGCTTACTCTCCTTTATGTCTTCAATTAATTTCCAAAATCTAAAAATATTTTTCTTTTTTTCTTTTCTTCTTTTTCAGAATTACTAAAATCAACAAAAATATTTTCTTTTTACTTAGTTTAATTTTTTTTTTCTTTTCTCGAATAATTCGAAAATTCAAAAGATTATACTTCAGTATCTACGTGATGGAGCTGGGGCAAGTATAAAACTTTTTATCTATGTACTAGCTAAGTGTCCCTAAAAGCATGTTGTTGCATGTCGACCGAAGCTTCCAAGACTTTGAGTGAAGCCTTACTGATTCGATATATACAAATTGTTTCTTCCCAATTAGGCTGATAAAATCACTCAAGTCATGAGCTAGCTTACTCTTCTCACATTGAGTTAAGAGTTATATGATTGGTCCATCTTTAATAGCATAGGTACTTTCAGTTCTTTAACCACCTATTCTTATTTCTCCATCTTGATGAGATGAAAACACTCTTTGATCGTTTAGATCTTACACAGGTTTATCATAATCATGCAAACAAAATAACAAACAAAAGAATGAACCAACAATGAGTTGAATGATTCAATAGATTCACACCTCAGCAGAGCTCGATGAAGAACTTCCTATGTAGAGGCTTTTAGGGTTACAATTGATAGAAACAAAAACGTTATGAATGATCGACCAAAAAAACAGCTACGTACCAAGATGCATGCAAGCATCTATAAATACTAAAACCCTAATAATTAAATCACGGATTGACAAGCCCAATCCGGATACAAAACTGGGCTAAGAAACGAGCCCAAGACACAACACATATTTAACCCAACAATCTCCCCCTTTGCGTCAATTGGGGCGAGACCTTACTTCGGCTTACTTGCACCTGCGACACCAGCTTTCTTCACGGTCTTGAACAAGCAAGGAATAATGGCCAGAAGTATTTTTCGGAAATGAATATACCAGTTGATCATGTCGTTGAAGTATTTCTTATCACTTTCAGAATTATGCTTGCATCGACTGATGATCCCCAGAACCTGCCCCAAACTGGAAGTGGTGTAAAGATGTTTGTCAGCCAAAGCGAATAGCGATTTCTGACCTTCTGCCCTGGTGAACATGACTGAGTTTCATTTTGGGTCAATCTTCCCCATCTGCATTCTCTTCAAATTTCTTGCCGAACCAACTGGAGTGATAGTAGGCTTCTTTCTGAGTACACTTGCAACTTCTTGATCCAACTTGGCAACCTCCAAAATGTAACACACCAACATCCTCTTGAAATGATCTATGATTGGCCCATATTCCATTTCATTGATTAGGAGGATGTTGTGCAGGATTATCCAGCCATGAGGATTTAGATTGGGAAGATCAGCAAGAAAAATGGCATGTTCGGCTTTGTCGGACCCCCTCAAGACCTTGAATCTGACATTTGTGAAGTTACCCTCCCGAACGGGTTTGAGGACCCCGAATGTTGATAATCTTATGTGCACTCCACGTCTGATACTGAGGTTGAGAAGTCCTCATATAGAAATCGATAAGTTCCGTATCAACCTTCGGGTGAGGATGAGGGACTGCAGCTATGTGGGAGAATGCATGAAAGATGCAAGCCTTTCGGGTCAAGGGCATATCAAACTGAGAATCAACTGAATTGACCCGGTCTAAGGGGATAACGGGTTCAAGCCAAAGGATGCTGGGGGAATCGATAGCTTCTTTGACAAGCTCTTCAAGAGTCCAAGGAGGGAATAGGGTTTTTCAGCTTTCAAGGAAATCATGAGCCTCCATTATCTTCCTTTCATTAGCTTCGGCCTCCCTAGCAATCCGAGCATTTGTATCAAGCTCCTTCTCCCTGGCCTGTTTCTTCAGAATGTCAGTAATAGTTTCTTTATCTTCACTTCCATCACTATCATTAAGAACTTGTTTGCCTTTGTCTTGAGCACGCGAACCTGATGCAGGAACAGTTGTTGGTTCAGTTGCTTTAGGTGGCACTGATGAAGAAACTGGAAGTGGTTGAGATTGAGCTTTGGAAATAGGAGGAGGTTGAGATTAAGCTGTGCCCTTTGAAGTCTTTTCTCCCCCTTGTTTCGGATGGTCCACTTACTTAGGAAGCCCCTCAATTCGGCTAAGCAAGGCAATGGCAAGAGCAAGCTTCTCAGCAAGACTTCTCCTCACCGAGTAGTTGAGAATCGGATCATGGGCTTCAATAATATTGGAGAGGGCTCAGTGGACACCCGAAACACAACTTTTGACCACATCTTTCTCCAACCAAAGAGAGTCGACCTCCTTCTCTGCTTGGGAGAGTTGATGACTTGTATGTTGGAGCTCAGATGTTTTGCGGGCAAGCTCATCCCTTGAGGAATATTCCGTTGCAAGGGTTTGTTGGAAGTTGAGCAGACGATCTTCAACGGATGACTAAAAAGATTGGTTGTCTTCTTTGAGGGTTTGATGAAAACTGGAAAAATGTTGTTTTTCTATTTGTAGGGAAGTGGCCTGCTTCTCCACAACCGAACTAACCTTTGTGGCATTATTTTCGGATGTCCCCTGCAAAGACTCCAGAAATATGTTAGCATCTTGAAATAGGTTTTCAACTTTTTCGGTCGCAGCAACACAAGCCTTTGTTGATTTGTCGATAGCAGCAGTAGCGGAGTTGATTGAGGCTTAGTGTGCCTTGGTGAAAGTATCCACCATCCCCTTAATGGAAACTTCCGAGATATGGTACTTTGAGGAAGAGGAAGAAGTGACGAGATTATCAATACTCTCGTGGAGTTCCTTGATGTGCTTTTTGGTGACAGGAGCAGCATCATCATCATCACTTTGAACCTGGTAGGGGCTGTAGTAAATGGAATCGAAGGTCATATCTTCCCCTCCTAGAAATGTCTCAGTTTCGACTGAGTGAGTGGGAGATAAGGGTGATGTGGATGGTCCAGTTGTGGGAGTAGGTTCGGGTGCTGAAGTTGGTTCGGGTGTAGGTGTATGTTCGAGTGCTGAAGTATGATCCCCCGTATCAGATACGTTGGTTCGAACTCCAGTAGTTGTTGTTTTGGTGGCTTCAGAGAAAATGGGTGGTGGTATAGGAATAGAAATGGGTGGAATATGAGTAGAGGTAGTTATAGGGGGAATAGAAATAGATGAGGTTATGATGGGAATAGAAACAAATATAGTGATAGGTGGAGAAGAGACAGGTTCAGTTGTAACAGGTACCTCATGTATAGGAGAACGGGGAGGAGAGTCGCCTCGAATCGACTCTTCAGATTCTGAACCTTCATCGGCTGAATTGCTCGAGGAAGAAGCAAGAACAAGTTTATGCTGAGGTTGTGTTTTCTTCTTCTTCGGTGGAGGTGATTGGGATGCTTTCGTTAACTTTCTCTTCTTAGGAGTAGGGACTTTTGCTCCTTTTGTTGCTTTCTTGATTTTCCCCTTCTCTGGTTTGTTGCCCCTGGTAGCACGTTTGTCTACTTCATTAATAGACTGAATCATCTTGGGTGTCAACTCTCTCGGACCCGAAGAAGGATACCCCTTGTAGGTTTTGAAGATTCAGCTATCCTTGGATACACCAGCATACGTAGACTCTGGAATTGAGCCAAAAAAAATTGAATTTGGATGGATCAGTTACAATAATCATGGTGGTATGAAACACACCAATCGAGGAAAGAGGAGAATTGGCCACAATGGGGACATGATATCTATCCATAGCCCATTTGGTGACGATCGTCCAAAACCTGACATAAGAGATTTTAGTGTGCCTGGAGGTAGAGCCGAGGCTTTAAATCAACTGTTGCCAAAGGACCGAGCCGTAATCAAGGTTGATCCCATTGTACAGACCATAAAGGATGGTCATGAATAATCGGTTGGCCCCGTCGGAACCTGCACTCCGCTCAGATAAACCCTTGAATAAGATCGTGAAAAAGTCGTTCCATTGAGGAGGAAGGCATGACTTCTTGAATTTCGTCACGGTCGTAAGGATTTCTGTGTAACCCATGTTGTAAAACATGGAGAAATGTTGACCCACAGAGATTGAATCATGGTTAACCCTCGATTCTTCAGGTTCAAACCCTAGAAGCTAGCAAAATCTCTACTTGGAGATGGAGGATTTGTTGTCAAGAATGTCAAAGTAGATACAATCAACAGATTTGTTGTAGTGAGCAGTGGAGAAAACCTGCGAGAGACATTCCACAGGCACAATTTCAACCTTGGAGAGTGCGAGAATTAGTGGAGAGTATTTGACACACTCCATTATGGATATATAAATGCATCATAGGAGATTGGGTTGAGATTGATGACCAGGCTTTGTTGAGGTCTGATTGGAAGAATGGTAGATCGAGAAGAGGTTTCATGGATTGAGGAGGAATCTGCCATTGTTGAATGCTTCAAAGAAGAAGATGAACAGTGAGAGAAAAACCTTTGTTTGCTTTGTGGGTTGCGATGAAGAGGGAAAACATCCGGGGTTGAACCCTTTATATCGGTTATGGAGGAGAGAGAAAAATTCGCCCCCAAATCTTCTTGGAACTCGGAATGACGCTTGATGTGATTGGAAATTGACAGTTAGCATCCCCGATGATTACACATGAGAGAGAATAATGTTTCCTTTTAGCACGCGTGCCCATCAAATCACTCTTGAAACCGTTAATCTTCCGGCTGAGTCAGCATCTTATCTTTTAAATGAGCTGTCATCAGTAAAGAAAAGCAAGGACTTATAAAAACCACAGTGTTTCCTTGTTGAGTACATTATTAATAACCAAAACTTCATAAGGGAAAGTATCTTGTAGAGAACCGAACTAGACTTTTGGAAAGTCAAAGATTTTCGTGCATAGAGTGTCAAAGATTAAGAATTAAAGCTATATCTACGTGGGAATTTGTGATGTCAATGTAGACACGAAACAATGGATCCCGAGCATGAATCTCTTCCTTCAAAGTCAAGAGAGACTTTAAAGTGTCTGTGTGGTTTCCCGTTGAATTACGATCAACCACTTGTTAAGAATAGTTTAAACGCATCTTTTGATGAGGCTTAGAAGGGTGGCTTTCGCTTCGGTTTAGAATTCCGGATCTTGACATAAGACCGAAACCGAATGAAGTACCTATGAGACCGATGTGATATGTTGAACAAGTAGGTTTGGAATATATTTAGTGACTTGTTGGAAATTTTTGGTATGAAATCCCAAAAAAAAAATTAAATCTGGATTCTAAAGGAAGAAATGTTATGGTATCTAACAATTTCATAAGAATCACACAAAAAGAAAATTTGAGGTTTCATGGTACAACCACTTGGGTGGATTCGTTAATTCATGGGTGAAAGCTAGAGCAATTTTAATTGTTCACCGTCAATGCATTGTGGGTATTGAATTGTGGGTTTCACTTAACACGTAGTGACACGAAGCTAATATCATAAACACAGAGATTGTGTAAACATAAACCTCAGTGGTTATATCTGAGAGTCTCAAGGGTTACATAAATGAACCGAAATATAATGGAGAAAAATGTTTGAGGTGTTGTAAAGAAACCAAAGTACCTCCGCTATAAAAGAGTGACCAAGGAGAAAACTCTTAAATCATATGAGAAAAGAGTAAGGTAGCTCATGATTAGAATAAATTTAACAGCCTAATCGGGAAGATAAGGTTTGTATATACCCAGTCAGTAAGGCTTTATTCAAAATCAAATGACGCTTTGGACAACATGCAGCAGCATGCTTCTAGGGACACTTAGCTAGTAAAAAGTGTGAGAATGATACCTGCCCCATGAATATTCCAGAAACCGCTAACATGAACAGAAGTGAAGAAAAAAGAGAGAAAATATTTTTGGAATTTTGATATGCTAGAAAAGAGAGGAACAAAATAAAAGTGTACAACCAAAGACATCACCTTTTTGAGATAAGCGAAAACAAGTTTAGTGGGACTGAACCCGAAATAGATCGAGCATTCGGTTCATTTCGATTCCCGTGTGAACCACACCCAAAATAGACCGAGCATTCGGTTCATTTCGCTTTTAACTTTTACTTTTGAGAAGGTGTTTTTGGTACTGACTCCGATTCTATCATACCTAGGCCTTACAGGATTTTATTGAAACTTGCTTCAGGAAGGGCTTTGGTGAAGATGTCAGCCAGTTGATCGGTGGTTGGAACAAAGTGAATTTCGACGTCTCCATCTTCCACATGATCCTTAATAATGTGATACCTTAGTGCTATATGCTTGGTCTTGGAGTGTTGCACTGAGTTATGACAAATCCTAATTGCACTTTCTGAGTCACAATATAGTGGGATCTTTTTCATTTTGAGTCCATAATCCCGGAGTTGGCTTTGGATCCAAATCACTTGTGATGTGCAGGAGGCGGCTGCAATGTACTCTGCTTTGGCTGTAGATAGAGAAACACAAGTTTGTTTCTTCGATTGCCAGCTAACTAACTTTCAGTCTCGGAATTGGCAGCCTCCTTTGGTGCTTTTTCGTTCTAGACCGCATCCGCCTAAGTCTACATCTGAGTAGGCTTGAACAAAGAAGCCTAAGTTTGAGGGATACCAGAGCATGTGTGGTGCATGAGGATTTTCTTGAAACCTGGCACAATAGCATACTAAAAACATTATATCGAGCATGCTAGCTGTGAGGTACATTAGGGAACCAATCATTTGGCGACATAGCGTGACGTCAACTGTCGATTTTTCCAAAGATGGTTTGAGCTTGGTGCGGAACGCCATAGGGACTTTGACCTTTGAGTCTCCCATCATGCCGAATTTGGCAAGGAGAGTCTTTGTGTAAGCTTCCCAGTTGATAAAGATGCCTTCGGGTCCGTGTCTAATATTTAAACCAAGGAAAAAGTTAATCGGACCCATTGAGCTCATTTCAAATTTAGTCTCCATCAACTTCCTGAATTCAGCTGTTAGGCTGGGATTCGTGGAGCCGAAGATGATACCGTCGACATAGATTTGAACAATCATAAGGTGGTTACCTTCTTTTTTATGAAAGAAGGTTGGGTCAACCGAACTTTGTTTAAATTTAGACATCTTTAAAAACTTAGTTAAAGTTTCATACCATGCCCTAGGAGCTTCTTTCTAACCATAAAATACCTTATCCAAGATGTAGCAGTGATTTGGATGCTTTTCATTTACAAAACCAGGAGGTTGTTCCACGTACACGGTTTCTTCAAGTTCGCCATTCAGAAAGGCACACTTCACATCCATCTGGTAAACCACAAAGTTCTTGTGTGCGGCATAGGCAATAAATATTCGAACTGATTCCAATCTTGCAACTGGAGCGAATGTCTCTTCGTAATCGATTCCTTCTTCCTGGAAATATCCTTTCACCACTAGCTGAGCCTTATTCCGGATCACATTTCCCTCCTTGTCCAGTTTGTTTCTGAATACCCATTTGAGACCAACAACTGAGGCATCTTCTGGTGTTGGAATAAGTCTCCAGACCTTATTTCTTTCGAACTCATTGAGTTCGTCTTGCAGTGCCTAAACCCAATCAGAATGATCGAGAGCAGTATTGATGGTCTTCGGCTCTATTTTGGAGATGAATTAATTAAACATGCAGAATTCTACTTTGGAGAATAGAGTAGTTTGTTTCGATTTTAGTTGTGATCGAGTTAAAACCTATTCTGATGTACCAACCACTATTTGAGATACAGGGTGATCTCTGGTCTATTTGATGAGAGGAGGATAATTTGGATCATAAGAGGGATCCAACTCAGCATTTACTTCTTCTTCCAACTCTGATTGTAAATCATCATCATAAAGCTTATCGGAATTCTCCCCCTTGACAGATGATGAAACATGTGGATGTGAACCGAAAAAATCCTTCTTCTATTTGGCTTGCGGGCTGTTCCAGACCTTCGAGTGTTATAGGAATATCTGTTTCTTCCGGACTTTCGGTTGCTACAGGACTTTCGGGTCGTTCCGGACATTCAGGTGTAACCGAGCTTTCGGGTCGTGCCGTACTTTCGGGTGCAAACGGGCTTTCGGGTCGTGCCGGACTTTCGGGTGCAACCAGGCTTTCAGGTCTTTCCGGACATTCGGGTTTGTCAAATATTGGATTCTCCCCTTGGATTTGTGAGTCATCTTGATCTGATGAGACTTGATCCTCCCCCTCGACTGAAGTATTGCTTTGAGGAGGTTCGTTTCTAACCGGTTCTTCTTCTGTCATTCGTTTGGCTGCATCTTCAACAATCTTCTTAAGGTGATCTACTTTTTTGTCTGCAGTTCCAGCTTCAGAATGAATTGCCTGCTCAGGTTCATCGAATAAATCCATGAACTGGTCAAAAATCTTGGCGATTGATGTTGTGACCTGACCGGTTTGAGAGAAAATCTCTCCAATTGTCCCTTCGGTAGACTTCAACTTCTTGACATAATTGTCATCACACGTCACATAATAGGTTTCTTCAATACGTTTAGAACGCTTATTCAGAACCCTGTACGCCTTTGAAGTAAGAGAGTATCTCAAAAAGATGCCTTCATCAGCTTTGACATCGAATTTGTTGCGATGCTCTTTGGAGTTGAAGATGAAGCACCTCGAGCCAAACACATGGAAGAACTTGACATTCTGCTTCCTGTTGTTAAGAATCTCATAGGGGGTGAGAGAGAAACGCTTATTGAGATAAGACCTGTTTTGAGTGTAGCAAGCTGCAGCAATGGCGTCTGCCCAGAAATATAGAGGAAGAGAGGCAAAACTCAACATGGTTCGGGCTGCCTCACATAGGGATCGGTTTCGCCTTTCTACAATTCCATTCTGTTGAGGAGTATAGGGGGATGAGAAATTGTGACTCGTTCCTTTTTCTGCTAAGAAATCTTCTAATTCTTTATTCTTGAATTCTATTCCATTATCGCTCCTAATGTTTCGAACGACTTTTCTCAGTTGCACTTCAACCTACTTGATAAAGATCTTCAGCTTGGGAGTTGCCTTAGATTTGAGTTTTAGAAAGAACACCCAAGTAAACCTTGATAAGTCATCAACAATAACAAGGATGTATTTGTTACCACCAATGCTCACAATTGATGATGGACCACATAAGTCGATGTGAAGCAACTCAAGTGGTTCAACAACTTTTGTATTTATGATTGTTGGGTGACTTTGGCGACTTTCTTTCCCCATTTCACAAGCAACACATAAATGTTCTCGATCGAACTTGAGTAGTGGAAGACCCCGAACATGATCATCGATGAGTAGCTTGTTGATGTCTTTGAAGTTGAGGTGTGAGAGCCTTCGGTGCCACAACCAGCTTTCATCTGAATGAGCTTTAGACAATAGACATATGGCTGGTTTTCCTTTGATTGGGTTGAGATTCAGAGGGAACATTTCACCTTTTCCGTTCTGACTTGAGAATCACTTTGTTGATCCGCTTCTCTATTATTTCTGAACCTTCGTCATCGAACGAAACTTTGAGACTTGTACCTCCCACCAGTTGAGACACACTGATGAGTTTATGCTGCAATCCCTCTACATAAGCCACCTCCCTAATTGTAAATTCTCCATTGGTTATCATCCCATAACCCTTGATCGTTCCATAGGAGTTGTTACGAAACTTAACGTTACCACCGTTTTGAAGGGACCGAAACTCCCTTAGTTCTTCCTTTCTTCCTGTCATGTGCCACTGTCTATGTACCATTCTTCATCGAACTGCTTGTCACTTATAACCCGCAAAAATTAAACAGATTTAGGAACCCAAAGTTTCTTGGGTCCTTGTGAGCCTTTCACAGAAACGGGAATAGCAACAGAAGCATCAACAAGATAAGTTCGTTTTATGAAGGTTGTTTTATCTTTCCTCTTAATAGTAAACACTTTATTTTATTAGGTTTAGTTTTAAGTGTTTTGGATTTAGGTTCAGGAGTTTGGACTTTAGCTTGCTTTCTGTCTTCATTTGCTGAGGAAATCTTACTTTTTCCTTTCAAATCCTTCGTCGATTGTGAGCTTGGTGTAGGACGCGAATTAGGCTTAGAAGAGGAATGAGAACAAAACGAATTAGAGGAATAGAATTTAGAATGAGAATTTTTCCTGACTTCAGGTTTGAAATGATCCTTTTGATTTTGATCATTTGAGGGACCGAAGCTGAATCTTCGGTTGCTATTTGTTGATGGGCAGAATTTGCCTTTTCGGATATAAAAGCTTGATGGACTGAACTCAGGTCTTTGTCTATTGTTGTTTGGTGGACCGAAACCGGGCTTTCGGTTGTTTTTGCTCTCGGGACCGAACCTATTCATTCGGTCTTGTACTTTCTGTTGCTCGAAAGTCTTCTTTCTGGCCTTTTGATTCAACCGACCGAAGCTCCTTTTATCTTTATTCTCTTCTCCTTTTGGCTTGGAGTTTCTATTAAAGTGAGTGTAGTGAGGATTTTGAGAGAGCCAAAATTGCTTTCGCTCTGAGAGATTTTTCTTGTATCTCAGATTCCTCTAGTGCTTTTGATTGTTCACCTGTTTCGGTTGTTTGTGAATATTTGCCTTCTATTTCGGCTTCTGAACAACAGGTTCACTTTTCATGGAAGAGGTTTTGCTTTTTGAGGAGAAATATTCCACTGGAACCTCTTTTGTTCCACTGGTACTGGGTACGTCATAGTTGGCAAGTTTATTTAGTGGTTCTGCCACGTATCTACCTTTGGCCTTCCTTGATGTTCGCTCCGACAAACCAACTGTTTCATCTGCATTGTCTATCGGTGCAGACCAGAAATACTCATCACAACCATCTGCATTATCTTCATTCACCAGCGCAGTGAGTTCGACTGCCTAATGTTCGGTTACTCCTGTGGCCTTATAAACTTGATTGGGAGTTGTTCTTACCTTTTGGTAAACAACGGCTTTTTCTTTAAGGACTGGGGACTTACTTTTGGATAAACGAGTGAATTCCACAGAATTTTCAGAAATCAGTTTTTTGTTGTTTTCAGGTTCGCTCTTAATAAATTCTGAACAGTCAACCTCATCCTCTACAGAGATTTCACTCATGTCATCGTCCTCATGAAGTTCAGATGCATTTTCAACATCAATTTTATTTTTTGAACTTAATTTGGTACTCAATGAGTCAAATTTTTGTATGGTTTCGGCTCTGAGTTTCAACTTGTCATTTTCGTCCAAAAGGTCTTTGAGCATGTCCTTATGGTCTTTGGACTTAATAAATGATTCAATTTTGTCCAGACCAAACATATAAGTGGGACTTACATCATCTGAAGATACAACACTTTCACAATTGTATGCTTCGACATCAATTTCATCCTCCTTTAGCTCAAGAAAGGGAAAAATCATACGATGTATTTTCTGGCCTATTTCACAGTCCAAATGCAGTTGTGTAATGTTAGTATAAAGTCTTTTTGCAATCAAACAAAAAATATTTCTCTGTTTTAACAATTTAAGATTGTCTCTTTGCAAATAGATATTTTCATCTCTAGACCTAACCAGCTCCAACTCCTTCTGCTCAATCCACATTCTTCGCTCCTCACTCTTGGATGACACACTACTCATTTGGTCAGTTAGATTAGAATTCGTGACACGTGTTTGAGTTAAACAACTATCTAGATTTGAAATTCTTGAATTCAAGTTATTTAATTCTTTTTCATACGATGTTTGTGGGATTTTAAACGAAACAAAATTGGATTGTACCTTCTTGATCATTTCATCAAGTTCATTGATCTGCACACTGAGAGGCTTCGCTGTAAAGCACACATCCTCTCGCTCCTTAGTGACTTCGTTTCCACCATCAGTATTGTATCCCCTCATCTGGGATACATCTGTCACCATCAAGCATCTTCCACTAGCGTCACCACTCTTCGCCACATAATCCTTTCCATGAGTAAGCTTTCTCACCTCATCATCTTCTGAGTCGGTCGACCATACCTGTATGCCACCGAACTCATCATCATCTACCGAACCCTGCATAATTAGAGCATTCATGGAGGGATTCGTAGCAACTTTCTTCCTTTTAATCTCCTCCAGTCTTTTCAGGAGACTCGCTTCTTCATCCTTCTCATCATCCTTCTCTTCCATTTTCTTCAACACGCAATCTTTTGCGTAGTGATTTTTCCCTCCACAGTAAAAACAGCTGACACCTGAATCAGCTTCACCCTTCGCTTCTTTCTTTGGTTCTTCAACCTTCGGCTCCTCTTTTGCTTTTTCAGAGCTGTAGCTTCCTTGCCAGTTTTGGTTCTTGTTGGTAGGAAACTTCTTCTTGATGAACCCCCTGGGATTTGACACCATCATGGAATAGTCTTCAGATGTTAGATCATAGTCTCCCAGATTCATATCTTCTTCTTCTTCTGCTACGCTCTTACCCTTTGACAGAAGGGCCAAGGACCCAAAGTTTGAGACCACGCTTTTCACTTGTAACACAGTCTTTTCCTAGGATTTCAGAATCCCCACAAGTTTTGCCAAAGAATATGACTTAAACTGCTCATGTGCTTTAACTGTCGACACAACCGCCCTCCATTCAGGTCTTAAGCCATTTAAGAAAGTGACCTTCTTTTCGATGAGCTTTCTTTCTATATCATGTTTGATCATCTTACTGAGAAGATGATTGAACCGATCGAACGTTTGTGTAACAACCTCCACTGGCTTCTGCTTGAACTCTCCAAATTCTGAGAGAAGTAGGGTCTGAATCGAGTGCTCCAGATCTTCATCTGTGGAATACAGTTCTCACAGCCGATCCCAGATTTCCTTTGTTGTACCACATGAAATTAACAATCGAAACGTGTCAAATTGAAGGACGAATCAAATTAGTCTCAATGCCTTAATGTTGCATTGGAACTTTTCCTTTTCGTCCTGAGCGACGTCCTTCACATCTTTTAAAAGATCATTGTACTCTTTCTGAGTTTTAATGATTCTTGAAGTGCTTGAATGAGCAAACAGGCCAACTATGATTGCTTCCCATATCAAATACCTATTATCTTCCGATCCAATAACGTAATCTTCAAAATGGTGCGTCCACACTTCGTAGTCTTGAACGTAGAGGATTGGGATCTTGGTTGTTGATCTGATGCTGTTAGAGATGTTGATGGGATTGGATTGAGAATCTTCCATGCTTGATCGTTTAACATGTTATAAGATTAGACTTTGTAATACATAATATTAGGGAAAGATTAATAATCAATGAGATAGTCAATTAAGGAATGACGGCTCAATAAATATCAATGAATGCGGAATGAACCCTAATCACTTCTTTGACAGAAGAGATGTGTATGAATTACACAGCCTCCTGCTCTGATACCAATTGATGAGATGAAAACACTCTTTGATCGTTTAGATCTTACACAAGTTTATCAGAATCATGCAAACAAAATAACAAACAAAAGAATGAACCAACAATGAGCTGAATGATTCAATAGATTCACGCCTCAACAGAGCTCGATGAAGAACTTCCGTTGTAGAGGCTTTTAGTGTTATAATCGATAGAAACAAAAACGTTATGAATGATCGACCAAAAAAATAGCTACGTACAAAGATGCATGCAAGCATCTATAAATACTAAAACCCTAATAATTAAATCATGGATTGATAAGCCCAATCCGGATACAAAACTAGGCTAAGAAATGAGCCCAAGACGTAACACATATTAAACCGAACACATCTCATTTCAGTTCATAGTCTTAACCCTTGAGACTCTCAGCATTTACCACTAAGGTTTATGGTTACACAACATATGTGTTGACGATCTTAGTTTTATTTCACAACGTGCTAAGTGAGACCCAAAATCCAATGCCTTAAACTAATTGACGGTGAACACTCCAAAGTTCTAGTTTTTCACCCATGAATTAACGAAACCACTTCGATGGTCTGTACCTTGAAATCTTTTTATTCTTGTGTGATCTTTATGAATTTGTCTTACTCCAAGACTTTTCTTCCTAAAATATCTAGTTTTTTTTTAATTCAACATATATATCACCAAGTCACTAAATATATTATCTAACCTACTTGTTTAATAGGCTACACTGGTCTCACAAGTACTTCATCCAACTTTCGGTCTTATGTCAAGTACTAAAGTTCGGTTGAAGATAAGCCACCCCTTATAGCTTAAATTTGAAAAGAAGCCTTTTGATGTTTCTTAATAAACATTTGATAGTATTTCAACGGAAAACTACACAAACACTTCTAAGTCTCTCTTGACTTTGAAGGAAACGATTCGTGCCCGGGATCCATAGTTTTGTGTCTAAATAGACATCACTTAAATCCCACAAATACATTTCTTTATTTCTTTTCTATTTGCACACACATACACGAAGATCTTTATGATTTTCCCAATTCTTGTTCATGGTAATAATGGAAATTTTTCAGATTTGATGCTTCGGTTGTAAATGCTATGGTGGTACACTATGTTAAGGCGCGAACATTGCCAGACTTATATGAAGCGAAAGGGTTTGTTATAGTTTGAAAAGGAATTTGAAAAGTTTTCGAATTTGAAAATGCAGCAACAAGATAAGATTTCAAACTGAGTCATTCGATAAGATTTGCAACGGGCGCGTGAATTTGAAACGGTTCCTAACATCACGGCCGATGACATCTGCCTAGGGAAACACAGCTATCAAATCGTGCTTTTTCAGGCTCCGATTCAGAAGATCGTAGCATCATTACTACGGATTCTTTCTCTCTCCTGGAAATGGTATATAAGGTCTTCTTACACCCCTTTTACCACTTTACGACTTCCAAACTCTCTCAAGAACACACCGGTGAATTTCTACTATTTATCTACTTCTTCACACGTGCATCAATGGATGAATCTTCATCCGTTCATGAACAAACTGCCTCATCCTCTCTGTTATCCATCAAGCCCAACCAGAACCTGATTATCGATCTAAATCCTTTTATTTATGATCCTTTTATGCTCCAAGTGGTTGAATGCCTCAAATATTCACCACTCGTGATCGCCATTACCCGGGTGGAATCAGTTCCGATGTCTTTGCTCTCTCAAGTCTATACAACAGCTTCTTATGAAAAAGTAAGGAACACATTTTCTTTGAGATTTTCAATCACAAAACTTCTATCTCTAGAGTATGATTTTTCTCCATGTTAGGGGTAGCTTCTGATGATTTCTTGGTTAATCCTGAATCCATATCTACGACTCATCTTTCACAATGTTTTATGATATGGGGTATACTGATCTTCTTACAACGGTGACCAAGTTCAAGAAATCTTGCCTTCCATCATAGTGGAATAGATTATTTACCCTTCTTTTCAAGGCATTTGCTGAAAGGGTTGTTGGGTCAGATTGGGCTAGCAAGGCGTTCATGACCTTACTCTATGGTCTTTATCACGACATCTACTTGGACTATGGATCCATTTTATGGTCCCAACTGGTACAAAGCCTCAATTCCTCTTCTTGACACTCTGAAATCTCATGTGGTAGGTTTTGGACACTTGTCACTCAACGGGCCATTGAGAAGTTTAATGTTCTTATCATGGCTGATGCACTGAGATCATCAATTAGCACCTTCCACACCACCAAGAACATTGTCTCAGATCCAACCAAATTCTTGTTTGTTGGTTCCATTCCCGAATCAATGTATCGGTGTGTCTCTGCCAAAAGCAAGGTCATCAGGGAATACAAAATGCTTCCTTCTTCAGGACCGAGACAACTCACTCCTAAGATGCAGAAATCCCTTGATGAAGCTGATAGGCCAGCAAAACGTGGGAAGGAGCCTGATCAAAAGAAGCAGGAGAAAGAAGGTCAATCCTCCAAAGCCTCTAAGCCCAAAAAGTGTAACACCGAACAAGTAGCTCCTTCTGCACTAAAGAAGCGAAAGGTGAATAAGATGGTACTGAACCCGAAGGAAGCTTCACCTGGTGATTCAGATTATGTTCCTTCCGATTACGATCAAGAGAAATCAGCCGAAGATGAAGATGCTCACCTTGAAGGATCACCAAGAGGAGATACGCCTCCACGTTCTCCATCTCCCAAGGTACCACTCAACGACTCAATTCCAACTCCTCCTCCTTCTCCATCTCATACTACAGTACCTATTTCCATTGCACCACTTCCACCACATGGTTCTTTTCAACCTACCTCCACTGCACCTCTCCCTCCACCGATCATCACTCAAACAACTTCAACAACAACCAACACACCCGAACCTCCGGTGCGTGTCAACATATTTGATACGGGGGCACCTGCCTCAGGAACCGAAACCCCTTTCACTTCCAAACCCATTTCCCCATCTCCTTCCACAGACTCTTTCCCAGTTCTTGGTGGAGAAGATGTCGAATTTGAATCTTATTACTACAACCGTTATAGAGTTCAAATTGACGATGATGATGATGCTCCCCTTACAAAGCGACACTTAAAAGATCTAAATGAAAAACTTGGCAAGCTGCTCGCTTCAACTTCCTATTCCTCCACAATAGCTTACTCGGATACTGTTGTTCGAGCCCTAATTGAAACATCCCTCAAACAACATGATGAGTCTATCCATAAGACAACCAAGGATGTGGATGCCTCCACTTTGTCATGTAAGAAAGCATCAGAAGACGTAGCCACATTAATTCCAGATGTCAAGCTTCTTTTGGATTCTCTTAAAGGAGTTGCAGAGACTAACACCAACAAGTTTAACACTACCATTGAGTCACTTTCTTAATCTCTTCAGGATGAAAAAGATAAATTTGATTTGGTGAGAACCAGTCTTCAAGCCGATCAAACCACTCTTCTGTCCTCTATCACCACTCGCCTTAAAAAACTTCAAGCTGACCTTGCCATGGAGAACAAAATTATGGATGAACTTGCTCGCAAAACTACATTACTTGAAGTTCAATCTGTTCAGCTTACCTAGGCAAATAAGGAGATTGATTCACTAAAGACGGAGAGAGTTGTCATCAAAAGCTGTGTTTCTTATGCCTTCGCCATTCTCTCCAATCTGGTAAATGCCCATGATTCAGTTCTAACTCTCTCGGTTCAAAACCACTTAACTGAGAATTTACTTCCTGCTCTCAAAAATTTGAGCCGAATTGAGCATATTACAGAGTCGGTTGTTCAGAGAGAAGATCAATAAAACCCTCCAAAACAACCTTCTACAATTCTGAAAGTTACCACTAAACCGAAGGGTAATGAAGCTTCGGTTCCTAGTGTGAAGGACAAAGCGAAGGGTATTATGGGTCAGAGTGATAAAGAGGAGGAAACTGAAGAAGATTCTTTTAAAAGAAAGCGTAGGTATAGGGAAATTGACGAAAATATTAGGATTGCCAGAGAAGAAGAAGAAAAGGAGAAAAGAGAGAAAGATGTGCATGACACCTTGGTTTGTAGACAATCTCTCTTTCCACTGTGGTCATTGGAGAAATTGATCAACAAAGAGATTGAGTCCCCTAGCACTCATTGGCTTGAACCAGTCATTTCTTTTGACTGTGAGAATACAAAGGATTCTTAATTTGACATGCCTATCGCCCGAAAAGCCTTTGTACTTCACTGTTTCGATTCAATTGCCAATGTTCCTTCTCCTGATCCGAAGGTTGATCGAGATCTAATCAATTACTATCTTCAATTCTCTCAACCACAATACCTGACGTGGAGCGCTCAAAAGATTACATTAGTCAAGGTATTGAAACCAACTCCTGCAGGGCCATTTATAAATGTCAAATTCAGGGTGAACCGAGGATCTGACAATTCGGTCCATATGATCTCTTTGGCCGATCTACCGAATCTAAATCCACATGATTGGATCCTTCTCAAAAACATTCTGCTATCTGATCAACTATAGTATGAGCCTATTATTGACCATATCAAGTGAATGTTAGCCTCTTACATTCATGAGGTTTCAAAGATGGATCAAGAGATTATAAGCGTCTTAAGGAAGCAGCCCACTATCAAACCGATTGGGAAGACAGGTGATGTGAACAGAATGTGGTAGGCCAAAATTGATTCAAAGTATCACATCATCATGTTCTCTCGAGGCGCATGTCAAAAATTTGTGTTTGCTCTCGATGATAAGCATTTGTTCTCCACTTCATGTTTAGAGCATCTTATTGATATTATACACAGGTGCAAACAGAACATTGAATGTGATATGAAGAACTTTACGGATATGCTTCGGTGGTACATTACTTTTCGCCAAACTCTTCTTGCCATCATACCGAAGATATTCAAGACTGTGAATAAATCCACTCTCGCTCTGTGACATCCCCAAAATCACGGCCAGAAAAGACCGGTTTTGTTTATACTTTATTTCAAAATCAGAGTTATCTTTTAATAAAAGAATTGCGGAATTTGTCCCAAAACAATAATATGATAAAGATTTATCAAAAGCATTTCCATAGAAATGTATTTCATTAAAAGACTCGGGATGTCATGTTCGTACAGATCAAAAGTATAAACAGTACAATATAAGCCTTACTACATTATTTCATATCTACAGGCCTATATCCGTAATCCCTCGTCGAAAACATCACACCTATGCTCATGCGCCACTTCCTGTAATACATAAAACTGAGTGGGTCAGGCTTGGGAGCCTGGTGAGCACATAGGGTTTTCAACCCACAATAAATAAGTTTATTAATTTCATCAAGCAACAATAACCCGATTACCCGTTCCCGTTATCCTCACTTTACGTCCCTAAACACCTATCATAAGGGACCTAGCCTAAGGATCATCATCGGGATGGACACTACTGCTAAGGGGATTCCTCAGCAATAAATGTCCTAATAGGCAACCATGTGGGGGATGGAGTACACCGGTGAACACATCGTTCACAACACCTACAGGTTGCGAGCCTGCTAGTGCTCCACTGGACTGTCTAGAAGAGTCCGTGGTCGTCATCTATACTTCGCTAGATTACTAGATCAACAACAACAACATCGAGGCCTCTCATCATTTTATCACACATCACCTATTACATCTACCCATGTTTTACCCCAACATTTTCGTAGATATAAAATACATATACAGTTTAAATCATTGAAAACATGTATAACAACGTTCATCTAGCACAGATAGCAAGTATTCAGATAATATGCACACATAGCACGTAAAATACTTCATATCTATGTGTAAGTTGAAGGTAACTATGCACTCACCTGATTAGGTGGTGACTCAGCACTCGGACAGCGCTTCGATACTCTTAAAATGATATTCCTTCGATAAAACCTAGTATCGATATCACTAGGGTTTAGTTTAATGATAACCGCGATAAATTAATTAGTCTGACTATTATCAAGCGTTAATAATGCTCAATATAACTCATAATAATGGCCCAAATAATTATTTTAAGGACCTAATAACATTCCTATAATTATTTGGAAGCTATATTAAAAATTGCGTAAGCGTAGCATACTTACAGCGAATTTTATCGAAAACCGGAACTTAATTGGAGCAGCGTTTCGAAACCGAAAAACTCCTTTTTCTCGGGACTCCGGGAGCCTCGGGGCTTCCTTAGGGTGCTAGGGGTTCAACTAGGGCTTAGGGGTGGTTTGGGGTTGTAGAGAGAGAAAGAAACTAGAGAGAGAAAGGGTTTTGGTGTGAAAAATGAGGGCACCTTCGGCCCCTTTATATAGGCGCGAGGCCTCGGCCGTACGCGAGGCGTTCAGCAGCTACGCGGGGCGTTCCCGCGGATAAGGGCGCCAGCTCGCAGCCAGCTGTCTCGCACCGGACTGAGGGGAGGCGAAGGTACGCGGGGCGTACCCGGATCTCGTACGCGGGGCGTAGGGCGAGGCGGCGTGGCGCCTTCTGGACCGAGAACGAGCGGACGCGGGGCGCACGAAGCCGGAACGCTGGGCGTAGCGAGGAGCGACGCGTCGCTCATCTGAGCGAGACCGTGGGCCGCAAGCGACAGCTCTGATCGCGCCACGTCACCCGAATTCGCATCAGGTTCGCATTTTCGAGTTCAAACTTCAAAAATTCGTAACTTTCGCATACGAGCTCCGTTTTTGACGTTCTTTATATCCACGCGAAGGTGGGAACATACTCTACAACTTTCGTTTAGACTTCGTCAGCTAATTTTGGCTCGATTTTAAATTTTTATATTATTAATGGGCCGGGATACGATTGATCCGTTAAATTCTCATAACTTCTTCATCCGACATCCGTTTTTGCCCATCTTTTTCTCGTTAAGCTACTCTCAATGAGATCTTCGATTCTCGTTCAGGTCGTGTCGGCTAAAAACCGATCGATCAAACATTCGAATCTCGGGCAGTACATTGCTAGTCCGAAACTTCGAGAAAGCGTAACTTCTTCATACAAAGTCGGATTTGGGCGTTCTTTTTATCGATGTTCTTAGTTTAACATATTCTACAACTTTTGTTTAGATTGCTAAGGCTAAAAAATCTTCTATTGTAAATTTACCATTTTATGTCTTCCGGTGCCGTGCCGGTTTTGCCGTAAAACTTCGGCGGACCATGACTTCTTCGTTATAGCTCGGATTTCGGCATTCTTTA
The DNA here is from genome assembly GCF_052625555.1 of Lactuca saligna. NCBI lineage: Eukaryota > Viridiplantae > Streptophyta > Magnoliopsida > Asterales > Asteraceae > Lactuca > Lactuca saligna. The sequence goes on along the minus strand of NC_136420.1, from coordinate 301,483,386 downwards.
TATGTACGGAAACCTCGAGACATATTCTACAACTTTATGTAGAGATATCGGGATTATCTCACACTTTAATTTTGACGCTCATTTTTATTATTTATTAATTATACATTTATAACACATAAACACATAGTTCACATAATACTCAAATATTTCATATTTATTACTTCAAAAAGAGTTACAATAGTTGACCTAGACTATTACATTGACAAAATGCTTAGCCCTGAAAACCCGGGCGTTACAATTCTCTCCCCCTTAGGATGATTCCGTCCCGGAATCATGCATCAGCAAACAGATGTGGATAACGACTCATCATGTCATCCTCTGTTTCCCAAGTGAGATTCGTCCCATTCGAATTTTTCCATCGGACTAGCACTAAGTCGACCATCTTGCGTCGTAACTTCTTAGTCTTACAGTCAACAATTGCCTCGGGCTCTTCGATCAGCCTTTTATTTTCATCTATCCTTAACTCTGAGATTGGAATTATGTCGGGAACATCTCCCACGAATTTCCTCAAATAACACACATGGAATGTGTTATGAATACCATTGAGTTCTTCGGGCAATTCCAGCTTGTAAGCTTGGTTCCCAATCTTCTAAAGAACTTTGAACGGTCCAATAAACCTTGGACTCAACTTTCCTCGTTTCCCAAATCGTATAAGTCCCTTCCACGGTGAGACTTTAAGTAAAACGGAATCCCCAACTTCGAAGGTTATCGGTCGTCTTTTCTTGTCAGCATAGCTCTTCTGACGATCCTGAGCTGCTAACATTCTTTCCCTAATCACCTTCAATTTCTCAGCAGTCTCATGGACTATCTCGGGGCCCATAAACTGCTTCTCTCCGGCTTCAAGCCAACAAAACGGCGTACGACACTTCTGTCCATACAAGGCTTGATAAGGTGCCATCTTGATGCTCGAGTGAAAACTATTATTGTAGGAAAATTCTACTAGAGGTAAGTGTTCGTCCCAATTCCCTTGGAATTCGAGGGTACATGCTCTCAGCATATCTTCCAACGTCTGAATCGTTCTTTCGCTCTGACCATCAGTTTGCGGATGGTAAGCAGTACTCAAACACAACTTTGTACCCAACTCCTCTTGTAGACTCCTCCAAAACCTCGACGTGAAACGATTATCACGATCTGACACAATCGTAAGAGGGACACCGTGAAGTCTTACAATTTCCTTCACGTAAGCATTTGCGAGCTTATCCATAGACCACTTCTCGTTGGCGGCTATGAAGTGTGCACTCTTGGTGAAACGATCCACGACTACCCAAATCATGTCGTGACCATTCTTCGTTCTGGGCAGTTTAGTCACAAAATCCATGGTGATGTCTTCCCATTTACCCATGGGTACAGGTAAAGGTTCTAAACTCCCATATGGTTTCTGATGTTGTGCCTTAACCCTTGCACATGTTACGCACTCAGCCACATACTTCGCAACATCGAGCTTCATCGTTGGCCACCAGTAGTAGGGTTTTAGGTCCCTATACATTTTAGTGCTACCGGGATGAATCGAGTACATGGTCTTGTGTGCTTCTTCCATTAGAAGATCTCTTATTCCTCCCGTCTTAGGTACCCAAATTCGATCATGGAATACCTTCAGTCCTCGACTGTTCGTATCGAACACTAACGTTTTTCCCAAACGTTCTTCCTTTCGGTCATTCTTCTCTAAGGCTTCTTCTTGAGCTTTCCTGATACTTTCCACAATCGTCGAGACGACTTCAATTCTTAACGCTCTTGGCCTTTTTCTTTCAAGATTGACTTTCCGACTGAGAGCTTCAGCAACAATGTTTGCTTTACCTGGGTGGTAAAGTATCTCACAGTCGTAGTCCTTGAGAAGTTCTAGCCAGCGTCGTTGCCTCATGTTCAACTCCTTCTGATTAAAGAGATACTGGAGACTCTTATGATCAATAAAGAGCTTGCACTTCGTACCGTAGAGGTAATGCCTCCATATCTTTAAGGCAAATACTACCGCTGCCAACTCCAGATCATGAGTGGGGTAGTTCTTTTCGTGCTCTTTCAATTGTCGAGATGCGTATGCTATCACCTTTTCTCTTTGGGTCAGAACACAACCCAACCCGACTCCAGATGCATCACTATAAACTGCGAAATCTTCGACTCCATCGGGTAGAGAAAGTATCGGTGCTTCACATAACTTCTTCTTCAGCTTCTCGAACGCCTCATCGTGTTTCTCACTCCATGTATATGTAGCTCCTTTATGGGTCAAAGCTGTTAATGGAGCAGCTATCGAAGAAAAGCCTTGGATAAATCGTCGATAATATCCGGCTAATCCTAGAAAGCTTCGAATCTCTGTGGGATTCTTCGGACGTTCCCACTTCATTACAGCCTCGATCTTGGCAGGGTCAACCATTATTCCTTCTTGGTTAACAACATGACCCAAGAATTGGACTTCCCGTATCCAAAAGTCGCATTTGGAGAACTTTGCAAAAAGCTTCTCCTTCTTTAACACCTCCAACACTTCTCGTAAATGCTTGCCGTGCTCCTCTTGGCTTTTCGAGTAGATGAGAATGTCGTCGATGAACACTATCACGGATTTATCGAGGAATGGTTTACAAACCCTGTTCATCAAATCCATGAATGCTGCGGGAGCATTGGTTAGTCCGAATGACATAACCAAGAACTCGTAGTGTCCATATCTTGTTCTGAATGCAGTCTTCTCAATATCTTGCTCTCTCACTCTCAGCTGATGATATCCTGACCTAAGATCGATCTTTGAGAAGTAGCTCGAACCTTGCAACTGATCGAATAGGTCATCAATCCTCGGCAATGGATACTTGTTCTTCACCGTTGCCTTATTCAGCTCTCGGTAGTCTATGCACATCCTCATGCTTCCGTCCTTCTTCTTCACGAATAACACCGGAGCTCCTTCATCTCCGTCGGTGCTAATCGGTAAGGTGGCTTTGCTATCGGTGTTGTTCCTGGTAATAAGTCTATACGAAATTCTACTTGCCTATCAGGTGGTAATCCGGGAAGATCTTCGGGAAAGACTTCCGGATAATCGCACACAACCGGTATATTCTGCACCTCTTTCTTTTCCTTCTTAGCATCGATTACGAATGCCAAGTATGAAGCACATCCTTTGGACAAACATTTTCTGGCTTTCATCAAGGAGATGATTCCAGAATTCACTCTGCGTTTGTCCCCGTACACCATAAATGATTCCTTTCCGGGTGGGTTTATCCTAACTATCTTCTTTCGGCATAATATCTCGGCATCGTTGGCGCTAAGCCAATCCATACCCAAAACGATGTCGAAACCGTTTAACTCTATGGGTAGTAGTTCTTCATGGAATTCATTTCCGTTTAGGTCAATGACGATGTTCCTAATACGATTACTAACAGGTACGAATTTGCCACTGGCAACTTCTACAATCAGGGCATTATCTAGTTTTTCTACCGGTAATGCTAATTTTCCACCAAATTTATGCGACACAAAGGAGTAATTGGCTCCGGAATCAAATAGTATATTTGCAGGTAAACCATTTACAAGAAAGGTACCTGAAGCGACATCTGCTGCCTCCTTTGCAGCCTCGAGCGTCATCTGGAAGGCTCTCGCCTTCGGCTTTGGTGGTATGTTGGGTCTTCCTGCCTCCTTCTTCTTCGGGCAGTCCTTCAAAATGTGCCCTTCTTCATTACACCCATAACAGGCCTTCTGGTTGAGGGTGCATTCGTTGGCATAGTGCCCAGGCTTTCCGCATTTGTAACAAGTGACTCCTCCATCACACTTCCCAAAGTGCTTCTTCTTGCACTTGTCACACCACTTTGCTTCTGATCTTCCTCCTCTCGAACCAGGTTTCGAGAATCTACTCTTCTTGTTGGACTTCGAGCATCCATCGAACTTCCGTTTCTCACCGACCTCAGCCCTTTCCAGACCCCTTTCCTTTTGTTGGGTCTCCACATTCTTAGCTGCTCGAACAGCTGATTTCAGAGTGGTTGCCATCTTGACTGTTGGGCCAAAGTCAGCCGGTAGTCCGTTTGCGAATTTCTCAATCTTAGAAAGTTCAGTTGGCACTAGGTATGGAAACAACTTCATCTTTTCCGTAAATGCAGCAGCATAGTCATCGATGCTCATTCTCCCCTTCTTCAAATTTTGGAACTCATTGTTCAGATCAATTAGGTCTATCTCTGAACAGTACTGTGCCTTCAGTTGTTCCAAGAACTCATCCCATGACATTTTCAGGGCTTCTCCTCGTGGCATCGTATCTGCCAATAGCTTCCACCAACTCAAGACTCCAGTTTTCAATTGTCTCACAGCGAAGACAGTCTTTTGCTTTTCGTTGCAGTCGCAGCTCTCAAACACCATCTCCATCTCGGAGATCCAGTCCATAATCTCAACAGGCTTTGGGCTTCCTAAGAGACTTGGTGGTTTTGCACCCAAGAAATTTTTGTACATCCGCCCATCCTTGTTGTTTCTCCCTTCTGGGCCATCCCTTTGCTCACCTCGAGTCCCTATTTGACTCACTTGACGGCTATAGTTCCCTTCCTCAGATGGCTCGGGAACTGGCTCCGTCGGTTCAACATGTATGGTAGGTTCGTCTCTATTCTCGCGGAGCATCCGTCTCATTTCTTCCCTTTGTTCAGCTAGCATAGCCTGAATCATGGTTTGAACTCCAGCCATGGTAACTGGCTCAGGTGCAACTTCTTCGACAATAGGTATTTGCTGAACCACTGGGGGTTGGTGTCTATTCCCATTCGCGTTTACGTTTCCGCTACGGGTCCTTACCATCTTGATCTATATACCGAATAAGGCGAATTTAGATCTTTATTTAGGAGAGACGTTTTAAATCGTCCTTATCACTCCGAAACGTTTATATGCTAGTTCTAATATCGTAGTCGTACGTCTAGAATCTTAAACACATAAGGTTTCCAGATCCGGTCGGCAACAGACCATAGATCCGAACAAAATAACAGCATATCATGCATAAAGCATTTAGCACATAAAAGCATTTTAGGCATAATTCCTAAAATAGCTAGTGCTCACACCTCACAATCATCGCTTAGCATTCTAAGTTTAAGTCTAGAAATCCTACAAATTCCTAGTTCGCTTAAACTAATGCTCTGATACCAACTGTGACATCCCCAAAATCACGGCCAGAAAAGACCGGTTTTGTTTATACTTTATTTCAAAATCAGAGTTATCTTTTAATAAAAGAATTGCGGAATTTGTCCCAAAACAATAATATGATAAAGATTTATCAAAAGCATTTCCATAGAAATGTATTTCATTAAAAGACTCGGGATGTCATGTTCGTACAGATCAAAAGTATAAACAGTACAATATAAGCCTTACTACATTATTTCATATCTACAGGCCTATATCCGTAATCCCTCGTCCAAAACATCACACCTATGCTCATGCGCCACTTCCTGTAATACATAAAACTGAGTGGGTCAGGCTTGGGAGCCTGGTGAGCACATAGGGTTTTCAACCCACAATAAATAAGTTTATTAATTTCATCAAGCAACAATAACCCGATTACCCGTTCCCGTTATCCTCACTTTACGTCCCTAAACACCTATCATAAGGGACCTAGCCTAAGGATCATCATCGGGATGGACACTACTGCTAAGGGGATTCCTCAGCAATAAATGTCCTAATAGGCAACCATGTGGGGGATGGAGTACACCGGTGAACACATCGTTCACAACACCTACAGGTTGCGAGCCTGCTAGTGTTCCACTGGACTGTCTAGAAGAGTCCGTGGTCGTCATCTATACTCCGCTAGATGACTAGATCAACAACAACAACATCGAGGCCTCTCATCATTTTATCACACATCACCTATTACATCTACCCATGTTTTACCCCAACATTTTCGTAGATATAAAATACATATACAGTTTAAATCATTGAAAACATGTATAACAACGTTCATCTAGCATAGATAGCAAGTATTCAGATAATATGCACACATAGCATGTAAAATACTTCATATCTATGTGTAAATTGAAGGTAACTATGCACTCACCTGATTAGGTGGTGACTCAGCACTCGGACAGCGCTTCGATACTCTTAAAATGATATTCCTTCGATAAAACCTAGTATCGATATCACTAGGGTTTAGTTTAATGATAACCGCGATAAATTAATTAGTCTGACTATTATCAAGCGTTAATAATGCTCAATATAACTCATAATAATGGCCCAAATAATTATTTTAAGGACCTAATAACATTCCTATAATTATTTGGAAGCTATATTAAAAATTGCGTAAGCGTAGCATACTTACAGCGAATTTTATCGAAAACCGGAACTTAATTGGAGCAGCGTTTCGAAACCGAAAAACTCCTTTTTCTCGGGACTCCGGGAGCCTCGGGGCTTCCTTAGGGTGCTAGGGGTTCAACTAGGGCTTAGGGGTGGTTTGGGGTTGTAGATAGAGAAAGAAACTAGAGAGAGAAAGGGTTTTGGTGTGAAAAATGAGGGCACCTTCGGCCCCTTTATATAGGCGCGAGGCCTCGGCCGTACGCGGGGCGTTCAGCAGCTACGCGGGGCGTTCCCGCGGATAAGGGCGCCAGCTCGCAGCCAGCTGTCTCGCACCGGACTGAGGGGAGGCGAAGGTACGCGGGGCGTACCCGGATCTCGTACGCGGGGCGTAGGGCGAGGCGGCGTGGCGCCTTCTGGACCGAGAACGAGCGGACGCGGGGCGCACGAAGCCGGAACGCTGGGCGTAGCGAGGAGCGACGCGTCGCTCATCTGAGCGAGACCGTGGGCCGCAAGCGACGGCTCTGATCGCGCCACGTCACCCGAATTCGCATCAGGTTCGCATTTTCGAGTTCAAACTTCAAAAATTCGTAACTTTCGCATACGAGCTCCGTTTTTGACGTTCTTTATATCCACACGAAGGTGGGAACGTACTCTACAACTTTCGTTTAGACTTCGTCGGCTAATTTTGGCTCGATTTTAAATTTTTATATTATTAATGGGCCGAGATACGATTGATCCGTTAAATTCTCATAACTTCTTCATCCGACATCCGTTTTTGCCCATCTTTTTCTCGTTACGCTACTCTCAACGAGATCTTCGATTCTCGTTCAGGTCGTGTCGGCTAAAAACCGCTCGATCAAACATTCGAATCTCGGGCAGTACATTGCTAGTCCGAAACTTCGAGAAAGCGTAACTTCTTCATACGAAGTCGGATTTGGGCGTTCTTTTTATCGATGTTCTTAGTTTAACATATTCTACAACTTTTGTTTAGATTGCTAAGGCTAAAAAATATTCTATCGTAAATTTACCATTTTATGTCTTCCGGTGCCGTGCCGGTTTTGCCGTAAAACTTCGGCGGACCATGACTTCTTCGTTATAGCTCGGATTTCGGCATTCTTTATATGTACGGAAACCTCGAGACATATTCTACAACTTTATGTAGAGATATCGGGATTATCTCACACTTTAATTTTGACGCTCATTTTTATTATTTATTAATTATACATTTATAACACATAAACACATAGTTCACATAATACTCAAATATTTCATATTTATTACTTCAAAAAGAGTTACAATAGTTGACCTAGACTATTACATTGACAAAATGCTTAGCCCTGAAAACCCGGGCGTTACACGCTCAACCAACTTGATCTCTCGCCCCAATTGACGCAAAAGGGGAGATTGTTGAGTCTAAGAGGTTGCATCATTGGGCTTAGCTCTTAGGTCCATTTGTATACTCGGTCTGGGCCTGTCCAGCCGTGTTTTATTTTTAGGGTTTAGTATATATATATATAGTGCATGCAAGCATTATATTAACAACGCTTCTTGATAATTATTTTACACATCTTGTACTGTAACCCTAGCACACCTCTACAGTAGCAATTCTCATTGAATTCTTCTGAGGTGGAGCAGATTAATCATTCGACACTCGTTGGATTGATCGTGGTGTTTATCGTTTTCTATTACTTGTTACTGTCCTATTGATATCTGTTTGAATCTATCGATCTTAGAGAATATTATTCTCATCAGACCTTATATCCAAGGAAAGGTGGCGAGAAGCCCTGCGCATCAAGTAACCCGTCACAGCCTCTAGGCTTCCTCATGCCTGGGTTGCAACCCACGAACCCTAAATCACAAACAAGGATGCTTATAAGCAACAATATACCACATAATGGTACCATCATTACCTTATTCATGCACAACATATATAGTCCACACATCACTATTGAATAAAGGCAAAGAGGAAACAAGTCACATGCTGTCTGTACTCAAATTCTCTCACAGTAATCCCATGATCCCATGTCTAACTTAGGCATCAAAGGGTATTATCTGGTTCTCACCCTGTAATACACTAGCATTTAATTTTTCGATCACGTATTTTATGTCAAATGAGAATCGAGATAAGTCAGGCAAGTCTCGGAAAGGATCGACATAGAAACATTCATTTTTATATTATTTAAAAGTAGGAAATTATAGTAGATTATAGTGTCATTATATTAAAACTAGGCGAATCCACACGTGCTGTGTGAACATATAATCATATAGTTAAAACAATACCTGTTATCAATTTATTGTTTAATATTTCAATATCCCAGTAATAAATGAAACATATACTTAACCTACTAGTTTTATTAAACATCATAATTTTACATCATTGGTGATGTATACCATTAATTGATAACTTTATAAATCGTGTAAAGGTGTGTGACTTATATATCTATCATATGATTATCTATATATAACGAATAACAAAAAGTATGAAAAAAAAATAAGTACAACAAAATTTAATAACATAAAAGCACTAACACATCTATTATAACAATTGTATTAAAAAAATTAAACCCTAATAAATTATTAAGAAAAATATGCAAAAATAAATATACATTTGATAAATAGAAATATTATTATCCCAAGATTCAACAAATCTCTTTAAACACATAAATTTTTTTGTATGCAAAACTTACTTATATATTACTAATATAAGTTCTAAAATATATAAATAAGAGGAAAATAAAAAGTCATTAGTCAATATTAATTAATAAGCATAAGTTGAAAGCTTTTTCGGTTGTAACTACTATATATATATATATATATATATATATATATATATATATATATATATATATATATATATATATATATATATATATATATATATATATATATATATATATATATTAGAAAACTATTTAGTTGTAAAGAGAGTTTCAAATGAATATGATGCTTAAAAATATGTCTTTTTTATTAGATTTGATTATATATCCGTGGAAACCACGATCGGTATAATTAAAACATATATAAATACAAAAAAAAAATTAATAATTATAAAAAAATTAATCAAATTCTGAAATGGTGATAATTTTTTAAATTTCAAAATTTAGGGATTCAAAATACATATAATTAATGATACGAGAGATATTTTATTGGTTTTATAATTAAACAAATACATAGTAAAATTGTTTTGGTTTTTAATAGCTTAAATTTCATTTCAATTAGTATGGTAAGTTGTAAAAAAATGCATAATCCAATTATTTACCCATTGTCATGTTACAATTCTACCCCGTCATGAGCATAAACCTAAATGAGGAATGTGTGACCTTTCTTGGACTTAGCATCCGCTCCTACACCTAAAAAACATTTTCAATTTGTAAATCAAAATGAAAATGCTAAAGTATAATTTTCGATTATCTAACTGACGTCGTATCATCATCAAAGGGTTTGTAACATGGAATACCTTTTTCAAAATACTATAGGATTTGTGTTTCAAAAACTCAAAGGAAGATTTGATATTGTTACTAAAATAAGTGAAATTACAATGCGGTTTCAAATTAAAAATTCTAGATTTTTTATATAATTTTGTGATTGCAGTTAATATTTCCAAATTTTTTATATAATTTTTAGGAATTATAAGAATTATTTATAAGTACGACACGTGACACTATATAATGGCAGAATAGGGACATGTGGCATAATTAGGTGTTTTTATTAAGAGAGGTATATATATATATATATATATATATATATATATATATATATATATATATATATATATATATATATATATATATATATATAACACCTTGTTTCGGGTCGTTTCATAATTCGGAGTTGTGACCCGAGGATCAAGTATCATAAGGCTTTGGAATTTGGAAAAAAAAAAGGTTTAGATGCATTTGGTAATAGATAATGTAGGTTGTAGGCACCGAGTGTTCAGTTTGTGCTTTGGCCCAAGGGTATGACAGTAAATTGATGGTGCAAGCCTTTCATGAATTTTGGATATAAGATCGGTAGGTTCTAAGGAAAAAGAGAGTTGATAGGATGCCTGAGCTTCTCATTGCCTTTTCGAGGATATAAGGATTGTCAAAATCGGAGTTAGAATGAAGAAGTTATTGCCTTCGGAAGATAATTGGTTTTGAGACTAAGTCGAGTACATTGGGCGTACGGGGTGTCTGTCGAGCGTACTGGGTTGGTTTGATCGCGGAACTCTAAGGAGTATGATGGGCGTACTTAGAGTATGTAGGGTGTACTCCAATCAGATGCAAACCCTAATTTAGTGTCCTGGACCGTATTTAATGACCTTAGCTCATCTTCAAACCCTATTATCTTCAGCTCCATCCCATTAAACCCTAAATACGAAACCCTAGCTTGTTTTTTAGTGTTCTTGAGATATGGTGGTTAAACTTTGGTGTTTTTTTCTCACTTTAAAGAAGATGAACCTTTGTGTAGAGCTCATAGATCCAGAGTCTTCATTTATCTTGCTAGCATTTGAAGGTATAAAGTTTCTATCTTGGTAACTCTAAAAATTAGATCTAGTCTATGACTTGTTTTAGGCATATTATTGTCCTTTGAATCAGCCTTGTGAGTATAAGCTACTCCAAGGGCTTAGAAGGGTGGATCTTAGCATTTCTGAAGTTGCGAGTGCATACAAACGTCACCTTGATGAGTTTGGACGAACCATGTATGATTTCGTGTTCATGTTATGGTCTTAGTTGGAATAAAACGGGTTTTCGGTCCCATTAAGACCTACAAAGGGGTAAAGTTACCAACTTTATGTGTTAAGAACTTAAACTGAATTTGGATCTGATTTTGGACGTTTGGTCTTGTGCATTAAGTTCTTAGTGAGAGGTTTTGTACATCTGATGAGTACATTAGGCGTACGTAGGAGTCGCTCAGCGTAATGCATGAAGTTTCGTTTTCCCTGCTTTGACGAGTTGTACGTTGTGATTCATTAGGATGTACGTAGGGCGTACAAGCTTGGTACGCAGGGCGTACGCTTTAGTGAGCCTTCTTGATTTTGGGCCACTTTGTGGACTTTAGGGTTTGGGCTTATGTTGGGCCACAAGAGTTGCTGAGATGGGTCATGGTTAGGTTTTGGGCCTTTATGGAATTGGGTCCATATTGGGCCTTGTGTTCCTTATAGACTTAAGCCAATTGAATAGAAGGATAAAATAGTATTTTAGCCTAGGAGTCGGGATTATTGAATTCAGTCTTGATTATGTTTTGTGACCAATTATTGATTATAGTTGTATTTGACTTGTTAGCGTGGGGATTCTCTGGTCCAGTAGCTCGAGCAGCAGATGAAGTGTCAGCGGAATGAGGTGAGTCTCCTTCACTCTATATGTGGGTCGAAGAAACCAATATCGTCCCACTAGATGATTTCTTTAGTATGATAATTACCTTTGTGACAATTACCTGTTATGCATGTATCTGCTTGATGTCTGTGTGACTCTTATTGTTAGATTATATGTGTTACCTTTGTGACAATTACCTATTATTTTGCATTTTAAATATATTTTTTAGAATATGTACAGTGTAATATTTTATTAAAATATTTCACGTATTTTTAAAAAAAATGGGATTTTTTTTAGTTAATTCAAGTTTCGAAAATAATATTTGAAAAAAGATTTTTAGAATTTTCCATTTATTTTTCATTTTAAAATTATTTTTTAGAATATGTACAGTGTAATATTCTATTAGAATATTTCACGTATTTTTCAAAAAAAAAAAAAAAACGGGATTTTTTTATTATTTTTTTTAGTTAATTCAAGTTCTGAAAATAATATTAAAAAAAAGAATTTTGGATTTTTCTATTTATTTTGCATTTTAAAATTATTTTTAGATTTGGTCTCACGATCTCACAAAATTAGAATGGTCTCAAATGAACCTGAATATATATATATATATATATATATATATATATATATATATATATATATATATATATATATATATATATATATATATATATATATATATACACACACTTCAAATTAACATGCTCTTGTGAATGCTCTGAAAAATATATTTTTCCTAATAATATCACTCTATCTTTTACCTCTGTTGTTAATTAGGTTGTTTTTTTTATAGGTGTAGGTGGATTGTGTGTGTTTCCACTATCTTTGTGTCCTTGGTGATGAAGAAAATACATAACTTTAAGGATAAAGCAATACATGTATTTGAGTTTGTCTCTCTTTCTTCTTTGGGGAAAATGACACTGTAGCACATCTAAGTTTGATTTTTCCTCGATTGGTCATTAAATTTATTTTTTGTACAATAGGTCATTAAGTTTGTCATTTACCTATCATTTACACAACTTTCGAACTTATGAAGCATTCAACCGGTAAACTCACTGAGTTTGCGTTTAATAAAAAATTGTATTTAATTTTATAAAGTCATATAGTTATTTCCACCTATTATCTCTAAATCTCTAAATATTATTAGAAGAGAACCCTTAATTCACCAATGAAGGAATCAAGGCCCTTGATTGTATTTCAATCATATGATTTCCACCCTCAGATCAAATTGATGACATCATCTTCTCCAAATATAATTCAAACGTTTAATTATAGAATATATAAATTTACCAATTACATTTCGAACACAATTACATTAAATTATAGAATCTTTAATTATAGAATCTATGCATACTTTCTAAAATATATTTCACAAGTCGATCACAATTACATTTAATTATAGAATCTTTAAAATTAGTAATTATATTATCAATTGAAGCATATCATTCTATTTATATATGAGGCATAAGTTTCTCCATAAATCTAGCCAAAAACATGAATAGCCGCCCCCATCTTTCTCCTCTATTTTTTCTCTTTAACTAGAGTTCCTTAATCATATTCTTCCTCATGTCAATGGTTGTGCTTCAATTGATGTTTGTGTGTTTATAACATAATGTAGCACCATAAGGTGGTTCCTTTTGGCTCATGTATTCTTAGAATTTGCGTATTGCCTCTTCCTTGCATCTCCAATTATCACACCTCTGTTTTGGCTTCACCTAAATCCGTACAAACTGAAGCAAGCATCTCCTTCAAGACATCTTTTGACGATCTATGTCATCATTAACCCTAATTAATATTGTTCATAATTTAATTTCATTATTTATAGTTTTTTGCTTCAAAATTCAAACCTGATTAGTTTTTTTCTTTTTAAAAAAAAACTCATTAAATAAGCATATCAATAACTATGTTATCTTTAATATATATTAAAACAAAAATCTTATGATATCATCTGAAACAATCTGGGTCATTGATTGTATTTCAATCTTATGTTTCTACCCTTAGATCAAATTGGTGACATCTTCTTCCCCAAATGGAATGTATTTAATTCCACTAAAAGTTTTCCAATTGTCAAACAAAATTAACTTAAATCCATTGAAATAGAATGTATTTAATATTAATTAAAATTTTCCATATTTTAAATCTTGAATTTCCGGTTATAAAGGTTTTAAAATAGTCAACTTTAAAAACCGATTACTGAAAACCATTTCAATTAGGGCATTAAATATCAACCATTAATATAAATCCGTTTATATTAGCAAACCATTAATATAAAATCCATTTTATTAGGAAACAATTAATACCAAAAAATCAAATTCAAATTATCACGTACATATACGATTCATCATTGAATTTGCGGCTCACATTTATTCTTAATCGTTGTTTTTCTTCAAACCTTCTCCTACAACATAATTCTTATTGTTTATCACTTCCATTATCATTCTCTGCTTCAAACCTTTATTGTTGTGCACTAGAAGGTCAGTACCTTCTTTCGCCTTTTTATATTTTTTTCGATTATTTTTTGTTCATGTATCAAATATATGTATTATATATTTTGATATTCTTTGTCACAGCTTACATGAAATCGATTAACTACTTTTCTGAAACTTTTCAAAGAAATAGGAAAATATATTACGTACCTTTAATCTAGAAAAAAAATAATGTACTCTAATGGAAACCAGTTAAAACACAATATAGCAAAGTACTTTGATAGAATGGCAAATGCACCCTACCCATTTTCCTATTCATGGTAATCAATTTTTTTGTGTATTCGTTTAGCATGATACTTCCATTTTTTATCCGAATGGTAAATCATTAATTTAGTATGTATAATGTTCATCAGAAGGGTAAATCAGCAATTTAATTTAAACATTGATCAAATTGTGAGATGCTACTATTTCTGTTTGTTTACTAATCTCAATCTGGTTACTGTTTTTTATTGTATATAATATCTTAAATTGTTGGCACAATTACAGGGATTACAATCTTGATATAGAACTCATATAATCTATTAAGATAAATATATGGTAATACCAAATGGAAAATGAAGGATAAGAGATATTATTTAGTGTTTGAATGTAAATTAATATCCTAATATGATGGTTGAATTACAACATTTCTAACTTTAAATTGAAATCATAACTGAAGGTTATTGATATTGTAGGATGGATTTTTTCAAACTGTTAAGTACGATTTTAAGGTTTGGGGGGCAGAAAGGTATATTTATTTGTGATAGAATAAAGAAGGAATATTCAAATTTACCTTTTTGAAGGTATCAATAAACTTCTAAAATTATGTGATTTATTTTAATTTAATTGCAAATTAGATGCAGAAAACCTTTAAGTAAGGAAACATAAGGGCAAAAGGGTAATTCAACTTAAGGAACTAGAAAAGCATTAGGCTGGAAAAGAAATTCAACACTAGATATTGAGATGACACGTATACGAAAATGATTCTTTTAGCATGATATTTCCATTTATTATCTGAAGGCTAAATCATTAATTTAGTATGGACTATGTTCATCAGAAGGGTAAATTGGTAATTTAATTTTAAAATGGATCAAATCGGTTGTTGCTACTATTTATGTTTGTTTGATTATCTCAACTTAGTTACTGTTTCTGACCTTATTGTCGAATATAATAACTTCATATTATACCATTTTTAGGAATGTATGTGTAAAGTACATTACGATAACATTTTTAACAGTAACTTGTCGTGATTTTTTTGTGTTGTAAATGCCTTTTAATTTATCTATTATTCACTATTAAGGAGATGGATTTTGTAAACAATTTAATCCAGGAAGGGTTAAACTATAATTATTCTAATTTGTATATGTTTATGTACAGTAAATACAAATTTCAAAGATTGTTTTCTATGCCTAAAAAAATTATGTTTCTATTTTTGGAATCTCATATAATATCATTCAGTCTAGATTAAGTCAAAGAAAACAAAAATATATAATTTTTCATATTAAATTCTTAACCTATTAACTTGGACTCGATACTCAATAACCTTTACAAACTGCAATAGCTATGTGATTTTTTTACAATTTATAGCAACATACTTACCATGAAAAAAGAACTTTTAATTTAAGCTACAACTTAGTTTTTTATCGGAAACAACAATATACAACACTTAATATCAACATCCTTGTCTACTAGTTTCTCTAAATATTAATACATGAACCATATCAAAAGTAGGCTAAAAAGTTAGAATCTAAACTAGGATTGATCTTATTTCCTTGTATATCATATTTACGGTATTATAGAATTTTTTTTTATTTGATTGTAGAATCAAATTGCATAATTACAATTAACATTTTTTTTTATTTAACTTTGTATGCAGGTATGAAACAACAATAAGTATATTTTTGAAGGAACATTGTTCAAAATAATATGTATAATCTAAAATACATGTTAATTTAGTTCATATCTATACTTTCCTGTAACATTGGATTTTTTGTCATGTTACATTCAAAATACGGGTTATTAGAACAGACGCCTTAGGTGTTTGATGAAATGTCTCAAAGAATCGGACACGAGTTCTCTACGCTCACCTCACAACCAGGTATAAATTTTGGTTTTTTTTTTTTCTAGATTTTTAGCATTATGTGTTTTTTTATGTTTGCAACTTTGTAGTGTTACATGTTTTTTTTGTCTCATCCTCAAGTTTTTCTATCTCTGATACGACTTCATTTTTTATATTTATTGTAAACTATCGATTCAATATATGTCACTTTGTTATGAATTTTATCAGCGTGATAAGATTCTAATAAATTGTCAATTTCTTGATCTTTTAGAAAAAGATGTTCTAACTGGATTATCATCTACGACCATGACATTCTATTTTGTTGATGAAGCGATCTATGATTTGGCCATGATGGTTTTTACGGATTATGTTTGGACTGATAATTGTTCCTGTTATCAAAAAAATACATCCAACAAAAAGTGAAAGACAATTTTTTAAATTAATACCGTCATCTAACTTTAAAAGATCTTTTTTCAACTTTGATGGCACATAATAGAGTTTTGGCTGAAATTTTCAATTTTGTCGGCATATAACAGGTTATGACTTAAATAATGATATTAGATATTTGGGCAATAAGGTTTTCTTCGGTTCTTAAATTATTTTGTAGAAAGTGGTCCAATTTAGTATCATTGATCTCACAAAAGGCAAGTCTCATATCTCTTTTAGCATATCCATTGAGTTTAATAGTTTATTGTCCATATTTGTTTTAAAAAAATGTTAAATCTTGATTTAGTGAATGCAAGTCAGTAAGAAGTGAAGGTGCAAGAAGAGAAAAATATTAAATATGGGATGATCATGGTTATTTCAAGCCAAAATAAAATTCTAAAGTAATAAATGCTAAATTTAAAACATAAACACTTGTACTGCAGAATACATATTATACTTCCCAAATAAATAACCAAAAACTAACCTCATCCCCAAATAAATTACATATTAACTAACATCAACAAATTATGATTATAGTGTCTTGACTTTTAATTATACATTATAGAGAGTCAATTAATATGTAGTCATTATTTTTATATTCGTATCGGTTTTGAACTACAAAAGCTATATTCAAATAATAAAAATGAAATGTAACATATAGGATGGTAATAATGCAAAAATAACCTTCAAATTTGGTTTCATACAAAAAAATGGTCTAAAACTTATTTCTAAAAGCAATAAGAAATAACAACGAACTTTCAAAAAGAAATGAGAAAATGCAATGAACTTTGAAAAACTATCAAGAGTATATAATATAGGATGATAATAATGCTTAAAACACCGAGTTTGATCTAATGCGAAAAAAGTAATTTTATATGAAAGTACGATTGCAGTAATACTAAAAGAACCTATATGTCTTTTATTTGATGCAAAAATGGTCGAAACATACTTCTAAATTAACAAGATATAGCAAGGAACTTTTAATTTATCTTAAATAACCATTTAATAGGTATGTGTGAAAGATATGAATACTCGACAGTTAAGACCATAGACCTTACTCAAACATCCGCAGATGTCTTGAAGTAAGCATTCATTTTTCCATTATTTTATCATTGTCATAAAATAAAAATAAAAAATCATCATGTGTTCAAATTGTTTAATTCGTCTCATAATAACAAGTAAGTTGTGTGCCTATTATGTATTTTGACATTTTCAATAAGTCATGGGCAATATCTAAATATATTTCTTTGTTAGAGTTTTTTTATATTTAATATTGTGGGGGGGGGGGGGGGGGGGGGGGAATGGGGGGTTATGTGGTTCATTTCAAATAAACATAAATAAATTGCTATTTTTTAAAATAAACAATTCTATTTTGCAATATAACCATGAAATCACAATGTATTTTGAAAGTACATTGTCAAATGGTTGACTATACTTGTGTAGATCCGTTTTTGCGCAAGGTTTGAAGGTACTTTGTGGCGATGAAGGTCGTTCAACTAATAAAACAAAAAATGTTGTCTACAAAGAGACCCTTCAACGACTATATATATTTACCAATCTCGGTGTATTTTATACACATTTCAATAATACCAATAACTTTGATTTTTTTATAATTATTCTGCAATATCTAAATACATTTATATTTTATTTATGCGTTCCTCGCGTTTAACGTGGATCATAATCTAGTTTAATATCAGATTGACTTTCATCTATGGAAAAAAAAATTCCCCATTGTCCATCATTACTACCCACCTTCCACCTGCTTGTCTATTGTCATCCACCACCCACCTGACTATCCACCACTAACCACCACCATCTTTTACCCTTAATACGATACATCTCCCACCACCACTACAAAACTAAAAGTGATGATGGTTTATAATTTCAAACGCATGGAATCGAGCTCGGTAGAGACTCCGGAGACATCAAATATAACAATCATTAGGAAGCTTTTATGTGGTTCCCTGCTTCAGACTTCCATGGCTAAACAACAACAACAGGTGAAGATTGTACCTCCCCCCCCCCCCCCCCCCATCTCTTCCCATTCCCTAACCTTTCATGATAGTCATCTCCGATTCCCTAATCCATCATCATAGTCCTTTCCCTAAAATGATTGAAATCAACATATTCATTCAATAATTTAAAAAACCTAAAGTCTGTAAGAGTTGGAAAATGTGTGAGGACTGAGGAAGAGATAACCTACAAGAGCTATGGAGGATACTAGGGCATAAAAAACACAGAGAGTGATGAAAATTCCATCTTGCCAGCTCCGTGATTCATCAATCTCTTGCCAGTCCCACTAGTTTGATGAAAAGCACATATCAAACATCTTCATCTATGATGGAGAAAGGATGCTCAGTAGCATTCTCGTCATTTCAAACCTCATTTGCCTCGGAAATCACACACCCTTTATTCTCTTACTTGATTGATTGCACAAAAAACACACTACTAATCATCATAGGGAGGGAGAGGTTGCACCGGTAAGCAACGTGAAAGAAAGGGGAGGCGGAGGCGGCTAGCTGGAGGCCGGAGGAGGAGGTGTCGGTGGATCTGCCATGCAGCGGTAGTAGGTGGAGAGAGAGGGGGAGAGAGAGAGAGAGAGAGAGAGAGAGAGAGAGTCGTCGAATTTATGTGTACCGATGATAAAGTTTTAGATCTGAAAACAAAGCCACGTAGATAATTTTTTAATTTTTAGGTTCGAAAAAAAAGCCACATGGACTAAGGGTTACCGATAAAGCCAAAATTAAACTGGATAATTTCCCTATTTAACATGTAACTTGATGCTTTAGAGACTTGTTGCGCAAAAAAATAATAACAATAATAACTTCAATGACCAATCCGAGATAAACCAAAAACATAATTGTGCTATAGTGTCAGTTTTCTTTTTCTTCAATATATGCAACTTATTGGTAATTTAAGGGAAATATGAAAGTATCAACAATGTTTTTTATTCCCAAATCTCAATCACATGTAATTGCCTTTTACTCTCCCTCGCAGTTCAACTATAAGTTTTTTGGTAATTTAACGACCCCATTTTTATTTTCCCCACGTGAAAAAGAAAATGTTTATACAAACCCTTATATAATGGTTCACAAAAAAAATACAAAATTATATATCCACGAGAAATCAATATATCAATAAACTATATTGGTAACTATCGAGCTTCATCAATCTTTAATTGGGAAAACACTTGGCTCTCACTCGGATAACTCGAAACTGAGCTATCATTCACATCATAATCATCATCAACTCGAGAAGGCAACCTATCAATTATCGACATCGGCAACTGAAATGAAGTATTTATCGTGGTATCATCATACGACTCATGATCCACTGACATTAGTTGAAGTTTCAAAACATATTCTAAATCCCACAACACATCAACCATACTCGGCCTTTCATCTCCCGTTTCCTTCAAACATCTCTCAGTTATTTCCACAAATTTCCTTAACGAGTCCTGATTAATCGTACCCGCGAGAAACGGATCAATTATTTTCTCAAGATTACCATTTTTTATCTCTTTAATTGCCCAATCAGCCAAATTCACTTCCTTTGCAGGAAGTCTGTGGTCGAGAGCAGGCCTTGCACACAACACTTCAAGCAGTACCACACCGAATGAGTAAACATCTGACTTTTGCGTCAGTTTCATACATCTAACGTATTCAGGATCTAGATACCCAAAACTCCCTTTCACATCCGAATGGTCATCTTCATCCATATTATCCAACCGTGATATCCCGAAATCGGCAACTTTTGCTACATAATGTTCATTTAACAAAATGTTCGTTGATTTCACATCACGATGAATAATCCCACCTTCTGAACCCGTGTGAAGGTAGTGCAAACCTCGGGTCGCACTGATACACATCTCAAGCCTCCGTTCCCAGGTGAGTCTCGGGAGATCTGAATCATACAGATGATCTTGAAGAGTACCCTTTTCCATAAACTCGTATACTAGTAACATTTCGTTATTTTCATCACAATAACCGATCAAAGACACCAAATGTTTGTAACGGATCTTTGACAACACCATGATTTCCGTCACGAATTCCGGCCGCCCTTGACCGTGACCCCGTTCGCCTCGTTTGACCGCCACTTTGGTCCCATGAAGTGTTCCTTTGTACACCTTCCCGAAACCCCCTCTACCAATCATTAAAGTTTCATCGAAATTATTTGTTGCTTGCACTATGTCGGCAAATGGGACCCTAAGATTGAGGTCTAGTACTGGTGATGGATTGTTGACTGTGAAGTCAACGTTTATGTCTGTGTATGAAGTACTCCGGCCATATGATGGAACCACGTGAGACTCTGATTTTGCTCCGACCACCACCTGCTTTCGTTTCCCACATCTTGAGCCGATGAAGAAACCTGCTAATAAAACCAGTAGAAAAGCTACACCTGCAAGAACACATCCAACCACGATGAATACACTCTTTCCCTTCTTCGCGTTGACTGGATCACGCACACCGGAGTTTTTCAACATCTCCATGATCTCGACTCCGTTCAAAAAAACCGGCTGATTGTTACCACGAATTGCGCCAATACTGATATTCAAACGATCTGAATCAGTAGACTCCACCACCAAATCAAGATAAAACGGAGCTTGTAACGCCACCATTGTGTTACCCGGTTGAATCTCCTCCCGGTGGTGACTGTAGACGAAGAAGTTGAAGGCGTCGTTGGGATCGACGAGGGCTGTGCTTATAATATCACAGAAATGAGCTCGAACCAGATACATGGCATTCTTATTGACGTTGAAATTCCAAGTAATGTTTACCAAACTGTTGTTTAATTGCTTGGCTGTTTTGTAAACATCATCAGGAGCATCGAATGAGGTTGCTCCGCCGTCGGCATAATTAATCCGGCCATCAAAAGTGACGTTTCTTGCTGGTCCATTGTTGAAGATGAAAGAATCATCAGGCGTCCAGGTTCTCCTTAAGGTGTCACGATTTATGTTGATCGCTTGTCCTCCAACGTTAACTCTGTGGATTGGGTTGAAAGCATAATCCGATGTTAACTTCTCCAGATCAGCAAGTTTTCCGGTGGGTGAAATACGTGGGAAACTGGAGGCGGGCCTGAATAGATTCGATGGTGTCGTGAAAGCTTCAATGGCGTTTACAAACGCAGAAGACGATCCACGGGAGGGTGTGAACTCGATTCTAAACTTTCGTTCAGACCCAATCGGGAATATAAATTCTCTAATCACAGTTGAATTTCCGATGCTAAAACCAGATAACAGAGAAAACCCGGAAACAGAAACGTCGAGTTTCGAATTGGAAAATTCGAATCCATTAGAAGAGAATTGGGAAAAATGAAGGCGTACCATTACAAAAGTGTTGATTTCATCTGCTTCGAGTTCGTACCATGATTTCTTAGTGAAAACTCTTGCTGTTCGGTAGATAGCCGGCGTATCGGCTGCCGGGTTGTTGTTTTCTGCGGCGACATGGCCACCGGAGATGGAGAAAGTTGGGGGATTGACGTCGCCGACGAATTTCCGGTTGGTGAAATCGATGTCGGAGTTGGATCCACAGTTGATAAAGTAGTGGTCCGGTAATACATACTGTGAGGAAGCATGTGAGAGTGAAGAGAAAAGGATGAGAAGAGAGAAACAAAGGGTGGACACCATGGAAGAAATTGGAGAATTATTAGTATTTCGAGTGGAATAATTATTGGTTTGAATCACGGGACGAAGACAAGGTGATAAAAAGGTTGTTGATGACGACGACGAAGACCAGAATCCGGTGGCTGTAAATGGATAGACCGAATAAAATTTTATTTTTCTTAATTTTAGGCATAAATACATGAAATTACAATCGATTTTTTTATTGTTTAAATTTTATAGTTTAATATAATCATTTGTATTGTTGTACATGTGAATAATTATAAAAGTAATTAGAGAAATCGTCCTTGTGGTATAGTTGAATTCACACTTTGAGTCCATGTTTTGTTATTTTATTATGTGAAATTCATTATAGAAAGACATGTTTTCCCTTCGTTTAGTCATTTATTCATTTTATTATTAATCTTATTTATTTATATACTCAAAAATCAAAAACCCTAAAGTCAACTTTTTTTTCTTTAGAGTAAATTACACGAATGGTCTCTATGGTTTAGGGTAATTTAGGTATTTGATTCCTAAGATATTTATTTAACATACAATATCTCTATTGTTTGTTTTTGTTATACGTTTAGTCCTGATATTTGCTTTTTGTTATACGTTTGGTCTCTGTCTTACTTAAAAAGACTATTATTTAAGTAGGTAAAATGGTGGGGTAGATAAGGTAAGGTGAGGGGTGTGGTTGGGTTGGGTGTGTTTATTTAAATAAATTAAAAACTCAAAGTCAAAATAGTCTTTTTAATTAAAACAGAGACCAAATGCGTAACAAAAACAAACAATATGGATATTCTAAGTTAAATAAATATGTTAGGGATCAAATGCCTAAATTACCGTTAACCATAGGGACCATTCATGTAATTTACTCTTTTATTTACCTCTTACAAACCACATTCCCATATGCTAAACCTAAATCGAGTAGTGCTAATGGAAACCACTACATCTAGGCGGACATTCCCATATGCTAAACCGAGTAGTGATAATGGAAAGCACTACATCTAGGCGGATCTTCTCATATTTAAGGAGTGGTCTGTATGTGTGTGTGGAGAGAGAGAGAGAGAGAGAGAGAGGGAGAGAGAGAGAGACTTCACTTTATTGTTGGCATGTCATCCCTAGTGGCAGTGTTCCTTTTTTTGGCATCCATGTCATCTAGTTACCGGGACATCACTTCATGTAACCTTATGTCCCTAATCCAACATATATTATCGATGTGCATAAAATAGTCATCAACGATATGTTACCCTTTCTCCAAGATCATCTGACTAAGGCTAGAGGTGTGGTCCCTACAGGGCCGGCCCTAGGGGAGTTCAAGATGTTCGACCAAACAGGGCCCCGAAAAAAATAAGGCCTGCAAATCATCCTATTACTAAATAAATATATATTATATATAATGTTTTTCGTTGATTTGTATATAATTGTTGTAGTCCAGTTGGTTATCGGCGCAAATGTTGAATGTTTGTACACCCGTGTTCGATTCTTCCCCCTGACGCGCCCATTAGTTTTTATTTGTTTCTTTTTTCTATGAGTAATTTATATTATATAAATTAAGTAGAGCACTTAACAACCAATCCTATTTTAGTTTAGTTGGCGATGGTGCAATGTCTTTTACTAATCCACCTTTGTTCGATTCCAATAATGCCTCTTTTTTTTTTTAATATGTTTTGCTACTTTAATATATTTAGGAATTTTTTATATAAATCTAATTTTAATACACATTTTTTCGTGTTTGCACAGGGCCTAAAATAACTCCGGACCGGCCCTGCCTACACCCTTGAGTTAAGCCCCAATATGTAGATTTAACGATGAGTGTTGACCCACCTCTTTGTCTTCTTCAACGATTCCAGGGTTAAACGACAACCTAGAAAAAACGATGGCGTTGGTTAAGCTTCAACTGTTACGGGTGGTGACGATGAAACTTCAATCATTCAACTTGTGTGTATTTTTAGCTTCAAATCCTTATGGAGATGATGCATCAACGATACTATCGACTGGTCTTTTTTTTTGCCTCCTTGATTGTGTTGCATGCAACGTTGTTGTCTTGGGATATCACTCTATCAGCTTGAATTAGGGCAGTCCATGTTGGTATTAGACTTCTCTAATTCTTATTCACATCCTCTCGAAATTCTATAGATGATTTAATGGATCCTTTTCACATTAACCACTCCCGACGATTTAGTTTTATAATTATATTTAACTCCTTATTGGCTCTCAAATAAGAATATATCTCCCAGTTGTGACAATTAAGTTACGAGAAGTGGTGGACCTAGAAAAAAATTTCAAAGGCAACACTATTTTTTTTCTGTGTAATATATAATATGATTTTTTTGGGTTTAGGTTAAACAGTTTCGGTTTGATCACCCCAAATAATTAATTTTTATATTTCTTATGGAAAATTTAACTTTATGGCATATTTAAACCTAGAATGGTCCTTGTAATAACATACCATCATCTACTTAGAGGGTGTTTGGTTTAGCTTTTCACAGCCAAATGTCTTTTTTGAAAAAGAAAAAAAGCAAAAGATGTTTGACAAAACTAGTTTTAAAAGCTACTTTTGGAGTTTTGATACAAGGAAAATGAACTTTTTTGAAAACTCACGAAAATCCGATTTTTTGTAGCTTTTCCAAAAATGACTTTTGGGCTGTGAAAAGCTAAACCAAACACCCCCTTAGTTCTATGTTGCAATTTAGAGTGACTACATATATTAGCTTTGATGGGTCATATTTCTCTTCTTCTAATATCAAGCAAAAGCTAATGGTCTAAGTTAAACCATACATGTATTATTATATGGTGATACATATAGCTATACATAATAGCTTTTAAGGGGCATATTTATCTACGTTTTGTAGGATAAGGATGTCTCAAACAATAACTAAATTGATATATTCTTGAATTTGAAGTAAAGTTCTATTTGGATTTCCTTAAGAAATAGTAACTGAGAAGGACTACATTTTGAGGGAGAGGATAATTCGTTACTTTATTATGTGAATAATAAATTAATTGAAAATTGAAATAAATTATTTATTAATATATTATATTATTAATATATTGATTAGAAATTATAATTATTAATTTAGAATTACTCAAAAGGTAAATTGGAATTAATTTTAGGATTAACTAGAATTAATTAAGATGAACGGACTCTAGCTGACAATGTTCAAAAGTTGAACAAGGAAAGGGTTCCAGAACCTTCCCATATGGACGGTTTAGAGAGCCCTTATGGGCCATTCTGGAACCTTTCCAGATATAAAAAGAAACTAGATAACTACCTAGATTAAATATTGTAACGTCCTGTTTCCTGCCATTTCAGGGCCATGGGTCGGAAGTCGATTGTGTAAGGCTTTGGCCTTAAAGAAGAAAAGTTTAGTCCTTATGGAAGGATCTGATGTTAGTTAAGAGATTTAACCCTTGGATTGTGTTTTGGGCCGAAGACTAGAAAGAAAAGTGATATGTGCATATTTGGTCATATATTTTCTCTAATATCTTACTACTTTTTGGCTATTTGGTCTCGATTATTGAACAAAAGTTTCTTAATTATGTTTAAATTGTATTTTCAGCCTAAAAGACATGATCGACTTAAAAAAGAACCGGGATTAGCAATCAGAAGCTTGGGAATTGAAGAAAGAAGAAATTAAACTAAAAAGGTGAAGCACTCGCCGAGTTGGTCCTCAACTCGTTGAGTAGATAGGAATATTCCCGAACAAATCAAGACTTGCCGTACACTGTTTTTAAGTTGTGGACTCTTCGATTCGGTCAATAAACTCGACGAGTTGCCCTTGTTTTCATAAAACTATATAAAGGGCACTAATTCCTGAGACAAAGGACTTGTTATGGATCTTTTGGCGACTAATTTGCGATTGGAAGTGTTGCTGAAGCTCTGGAATTCGAAGATCAACCTTAGAGACCAATTTGGAAGAGATCGAAAGGCAAAACACATTCTCTTTTATTAATCTATTATTTACATTATGTATTTATCACTGGATTTTCGTTTTTGAGATGTTAGCTGCTATAGATATGAGGTAAAACCTCATAACTTCTGTTTAGGGTAGATTAGCTTGTTAGTATGGATTGATTTTATGGTATGGATTATTTAATTTGGTGAAATTGTTTTTTTAAGCTTGTTAAAGATCCTTATGTGTTGACAATAACTATTTTCTGTTACTTATCAAGTCTATTAAGTTGCATGAACATTCTCTTAATTTTTTGTTTCATATGATTTATGTTAAAACAATATTATATGCCTAGCATTAGTGAATATTAACCTAGGATTAATTAGAAAATAGTTAAGCTAATATGTGAGCTTGTGTGATGAACAACCATACAAGATGTTGATTGAATTAGTAATTTAATTAGCTAAAACTATAAGTCTTACTTAACCCAAATCAAAAACTACTCATTAGTTTAACCAATTGGCTACTGTTTGAATTAATTTGTTTTCTAAGGATTAGTAATAGTGAACACGAATCTAATCACATTAATCGGTAGCCAATGATAAAATAATCCATTGCACTTGCCATAAAATCAACCATGGAAACAAGTGAGTCGAACCTGAATAGAAGTCTCTTTTAGTATTGAATCCAATTACTTCTTATTTGCTTTAGTTGTTAGTTATCTTAGGTTGGATGTTAGTTAATTGTTTAAGTTTCTAGTATTGAAAAACTAGAGAAAACCCTTCTTTTTATTGCTTGTTTTTATTTAGATAATTCTAGTAGTTATTTTAATTATTACCGTTCCCCATGTTCGATACTCTGCTTGCTTGAACTGTATTGATAAACAATAGGTACACTGTGTTTCATGTGTTTATTTGTGTTTGAAGTAGTAGGATTAAAAACTAGTGCATTTTACACACATCAAGTTTCTGGCACCGTTGCCGGGGAACGGTTTTAAATAGTTATTTTAATTGCTAGTGTTATCAATCCTTTATGTAAGATTTATCTTGCACAAAGTTACTGTTTTCGTGAATTAGTTATTAAGTTTAATTTCTAGTTAGTTTTAAAAAAAATAGTTTTTAGCTTTTTGTTTTAGCCTTGAACTTGTCGAGTCCAAATGAAGCAACTCGACGAGTTCATCGCGTTTTTATTTTCGTTTTTTTTCTTTTTACGCGTGTTTTTCTGTTTTCTTTCAGGTATTTTATGACCCGAAAATCAAATACATCTTTGGCCCCACCTCTTGAAGATCTGGAATCAGCTTTGACGAAGAACAAGGATAAAACCGTCAAAGAACTGACCCGCCAAAGAAGTGACCTTTCAAGGACCTCAAATCGGTCTTTCGAAATAAGAAAGGAAAGAAAGTGGGTGAGTCCAGCAGTCGAAAGAGCAAAGAAAGTAAGATAGAATGTTTTGAAGACAATCCTAATCCAAAAGAAGCTGACTACAAAACAGAAACCGAAGAACAAAGCGACTGAAAAAGCGAACCCGATAACCCCTTGGCTAACATCGCAGATATCACCATGGACGAATACAAGAAGAGGATGTGTGATGATACCGGGCCAAGACTCATGCAACCTATGATTCCAACAACTTCTATGTTTGAGCTAAAAGGCCACATACTCGCCCAACTCAAGGACATCCCATCTACAGGAAAGATCACAAAGATGCATATAAGCATATCGACGAGGTCAACGACATAGCCGACTATCTCAACGTTCCTAATGTGCCTCACGAGATTGTTTTGCTTCATATACAACCGGTTACATTTAAGGGAGCCACGAAAGATTGGCTAAAATCACTCCCTCCAGGTTCCATCACCACATGGGCTAAAATACGTGAAGAAATTATTGATCAATTTTTCCATCCCTCAAAAATAGCAAAGTTGAAGAAAGTTATTGCCACTTTCGAGCAACAACCAAGCGAGTCATTTTATGAGGCGTGGGAGAGATATAAAGGCTTGTTGAAGAACTTCCTCCACAATGATTTAAGCATTCAACAAGAAGTCTCCATTTTCTATGATGGAGTGAACGTGACAACTAGGCAGCTCCTTGACTCCCAAGGACCATTCACGAAGAAAGCACTCGCGGTTATAAAGGAGCTAGTTGAAGAATTATCTAAGCACTCTAGAGAATATCATAATTCAAGGAATGACTTGACTCGAGGGATGGTGTACTCGGTTTCCGATAGTACGACAGAAGTAATGGCTAAATTAAATAGTTTGGACCGAAGAATGACAAAAATGGATCAATCCATCCATGCTATCCGGGTGGGATGCGAGAATTGTAGCGGGCCTCACCTTACTAAAGATTGTGATCTAGACGAGCTTGGGAACCGAAAAGTGCAAGTGTGTTACTCTAGTGGAAATAGATATGATGAAGATTGGAAAAAACCGAAAAAAGAGTGGCTACCATACAATGAGTACAAGAAGGCAAAGCAGGAGAAATATAGGATGAATACATGAGGGTTATATCAAAAGGAGGAGCCGGTGCAAGAAAAGAAAATGGACTTTGAAGATATGCTCACAAGATTTGCAGCCGTATCCGAGAAAAGCCGCAAAGAAACTAATGCTGCAATAATAGAACAACAAGCCATGATGAAAGAGCAACAAGCATCGATAAGGAATCAACAAGCTTCTATTCTTAACATTGGAAAATAGTTGGGCCAAGTTCCGGGTGAACTTCCAAGTAATACCGAGAAAAATATGAGAGGCGCTCAAATCAACATCGTGACGACTATAAGTGGAAAGATACTTACCCCTCTGCTCCCTATCATGAATGAAGATCATAAAGAGATACAATAGGAACAACAATAAGACTCAAAATCACAAACAGTTGACACAACTCGTCGAATTCAAGACTTGGACTCGACGAACCCACGCTCTGAACATAAAAATATCCCTCCTTTACAACTGTATCGACCTCCCTTACCATTTCCAATCCGAGCTAGACAAGAGAAGCACAATGAAGAGTATCAAAAGTTCCTGGAACACATCAAAGCCCTCCAAATCAACATTCCTTTCATAGTAGCCGTTGCAAAAATGACTAAGTACGCAAAATTCTTGATGGAACTGCTCATAAGTAAGAAGAAGCTAGAAGACGCGTCCAAAGTGGTACTTAATGAAAATTATTCAGCTGTAATGTTGAACAAATTGCCAAAGAAAATGGGTGACCCAGGGATGTTGTTTTCCATGCCAATTCGGGATCCTAGAAACTAGTTATGCATTGGCGGATTCGGGGGCGAGTGTTAATCTTATGTCGTACTCTTTCTTTAAGAAGTTGAAGATTTTGGAGCCGAACCGATTCGTATTGCAATTCATCCAGCAAACAAGATGGTAACATTTCCAAGTGGGGTATGCGAGGACTTATTGGTCAAAGTTGATAAATTTGTATTCCCCGTGGATTTCATAGTGCTAGATGGAGAGGACCACCAAGTGTCGATCATTCTTGGAAGACCTTTCCTAAACACCGCGGGTGTCATAGTAGATATGAGAGAACCCAAACATACCCTTCGAGTAGGGGACGATTCAGTCACTTTTGGATTTGATAAGGCCATGAAGTATTCTAAGTATAGTGATGACACGAACTTTTCGGTAGACGTCTTGGAATAGCTAATGGAAGAACGAAAAGAAGACAAGTCAAGCAAATTCACTCATGCCCTTTAAGATGAATTTGATGCTGAAAGAGACCTGAAGGAGATTGAAAGAATGCTTGAAGAAAGTGAATATGAAGAAATCATGAAAAGTACAGAAAAGGCGACTTGTCGAGTTGAAGACACTGACTCAACGAGTCCATGTGAAAAATCACGATAAGACGGCATCTTCACCTGAACTCGACAAGTCCCCTCTCTGGACTCGACGTTTTCAATGTTTAAAACTCAAAATTAGAGCTTAAACCTTTGCCAACATATCTAGAATATGCTTTTTTCTAATGGGGTAATCAAAAACCTGTAACTATATCTTCCGACCTCACCAAATCTGAAAAATAGGAGTTAATCCAAGTTTTGAAGAAAAGGAAACCATCACGTGGAAAATTAATGACATTAAAGGAATAAGCCCTTCTTACTGCTCTCACAAGATCAACCTTGAAGCAGGCGCAAAGCCAGTATTGCAACACCAAAGGCGGTTGAACCCGAACATACAAGAGGTGGTCAAGAAGGAGGTTGTCAAGCTCTTAGATTTCAGGATTATATATTCAATTTTCCGATAGTCCATGGGTTAGTCCCGTCCAAGTAGTGCCCAAGAAAGGAGGAATGATCGTCGTAGAAAAATAGAAAAACGAGCTCATACCCACATGACCGGTAACCGGTTGGCGGGTGTGCATCGATTATCGAAAGCTAAACGATTCCACTTGAAAATACCACTTTCCTCTCCTTTTTATTGATAAAATGATTGAGAGATTATCGGGGCATAGCTATTATTGCTTTTAGATGGGTTTTCAGGTTATTTTCAAATACCTATTGACCCAATTGATCAAAAGAAGACAACTTTCACTTGCCCGAGCAAAACATTTGTCTATCGACGCATGCCTTTTGGGTTATGCAATGCACCAATGACATTTCAGAGATGCATGACGGCGACATTCCTCGGCATGGTAGAAAAATTCATGGAAGTATTCATGGATGATTTTTACATTTTTGGCTCTTTTTTTAATGATTGTCTTTCTAACCTTGATTTGATTCTTGCTAGGTGTCAGAAGACTAATTTAGTACTTAATTGGTAAAAGTTTCATTTCATGGTGAAATAGGGCATTGTGTTAGGCCATAACGTTTCCAAGGCAAGGATCGAGGTGGATCGGGCAAAAAATGATACTATTGCTAAATTACTCCCACCAACTAATGTAAAGGACATTAGGAGTTTTCAAGGTCATGCGGGTTTTTACCAATGATTTCTTAAATATTTTTCCAAAATTACTAGACCTTTAACTCAACTGCTTTTTAAAGATGCGCTTTTTAATTTTTCTAAAGAATGTCAAACTGCTTTTGAAATCTTGAAAGAAAAATTAACTATCGCCCCGATCATTATAGCCCCGAGTTGGAACTTACCATTTGAGATAATGTGCGATGCAAGCGATTATGATTTAGGAGCTGTACTTGGCCAAAGGGTTGACAAACACTTTCAACCCATCTACTATGCAAGCAAGACCCTAAACCCAACCCAAGAAAACTACACCACAACGGAAAAAGAATTACTAGCGATGGTGTATGCCTTTGACAAATTTCGTCCCTATTTAATTTTGTCTAAAACTACTATTTTTACTGACCACCCTTTTATTAAGTATTTGTTTGCCAAGCAGGATGCAAAACCAAGATTGATCTGATGGGTGCTTTTACTACAAGAATTTGACATCAAGATCAAGGACAAGAAAGGGATGGAAAATGTAGCTACTGACCATCTTTCTAGATTAGAAAATCCAGCAAGGGATGAGATGGATGACAAGGGAATTGAAGATAGCTTCCCATAAGAGTACTTGATGGTGATTATGGGGGAAGAACCATAATATGCCTACATTGCAAATTTCTTGGTTGGCGACTTTCTTCAAAAAGGACTCACTCATCAACAAAAGAAGAAGCTCTTTTTAGAAATTAAAATTTATTTATGGGATGAGCCATATCTTTTTAGGAGTTATGCGGATGGGATCATAAGAAGATGTGTTTTCGGCAAGGAAATTCGAGATATATTAGAGCATTCCCACAATGGACCGGCAGGAGGACATCATGGGGTATAATTCACAGCTAAGAAAGTGTTTGATGCAGGGTTCTATTGGCCTACTATCTTCAAGGATGTTGCTACTTACATGAGGGAATGTGATGCTTGGCAAAGAACAGGTAATATTTCGGCAAGGAATGAAATGCATCAAAGGAATATTCAAGTTTGTTAAATATTTGATGTTTGGGGTGTGGATTTTATGGAACCATTTCCTTCATCCAAAGGCAATAAATACATACTTGTGGAGGTGGATTATGTGTCATAATGGGAAAAAGCGCAAGCATTACCAACGAATGATGCAAGGGTTGTGGTATTGTTTCTGAAAAAATAGTTTCTAGATTTGGAGTACCCAAAGCATTAATGAGTGATAGGGGAACCCACTTTGCTAATGACCAGCTAGCAAAAGTGTTGCAAAAATATGGTGTACATCATAGATTTTCAACACCTTACCATCTACAAACAAATGGGCAAACCGAGGTCACGAATAGGGCACTCAAAATAATATTGGAAAGATCAATGGGGACTAATAGAAAAGATTGGGCGGACAAATTGGATGATGCACTTTACGCATTTAGGACCACATTCAAAACACCCATTGCAACCACACCCTATAAATTGGGTTATGGTAAAAATTGTCATGTACCCGTGGAGCTTGAACACAAAGCCTATTGGGCTTTGAAAACATGCAATTTTTAGCCAAATGAGTCGTGTGCCAATCGACTTTTGCAAATGAATGCTTTGGAAGAGTTGAGGAACGAGTCCTATACTAATTCATTGATCTACAAAGACAAGACAAAAAGATGGCATGATGCAAGGTTGAAGGGTAATAAGGACTTTGAAGCTAATCAAAAGGTTCTCTTGTATAATTCAAGACTCAAATTGGTTCTGGGAAAATTTCTCAGTCGTTGGTTAGGTCCTTTTACAATCAAGCATGTGTATTCGTACGAGGTAATTGAGTTGTGGAGCAAAGATGGTTCGAGCTTTAAGGTGAATGGGAATTCGGTCAAGAAATGTGAAGCAGGCATACTTGATGAAGAACTAATGGACGAAGGGATGGATTTTGAGAAAGTTGCTGCAACATAGAGCGGGAAGGAGTCCATCTAAAGACTCCTAAAAAAGAAGTGCTTACGAGAGGCAACCTGTGGTTTGAGTTTGCTTTCATTTTACCCTTTTCTTTTCATTTTGATTTTTAGTTTTCTTTGTTTTGTGTGTTTTAAAGGATTTTTGTTCTTTATCCTCTGTTTAAACTTAAAATGATTGCTTGAGGACAAGCAAGGTTTGAGTGTGGGGTGTGGTGAAATTCATTTTTAAGAAAACAACAAAAAAAATTCGAGCAAAAGGAACAACTCGTCGAGTCCATTCGACCCTACTCGACGAGTCCGTCTGGAAATACGAGACATAATGTACATCTCTACTCGACGAGTCAGGGACCCCTGACTCGACGAGTAGGGTTTTTTTTATGGAAAAAAATAATTTTTTTACTTTGTAAATTAGGGTTTATTTTACCATAAAAAGTAAAATATCCAATTTCACAGCAGTCACCATTCCCCCACTCGACCAAGAAGTGCTCTCAAGCAACAATCGCAATTTTCATGATTTTTTCTTCCAATTTGATCAAAATGTAACATTTTTCTACCATAATCTTGTTAAAGTTTTGATCTTTAGTAGTTTCGGAGTTGGAATTTGTTAAAAACCCGATTTTTGGTTTTGACATAAATTTTAGGGTTTTGATTTTGGTTAGATTAGAGTGTTTGGACTGAAATTTTTGGTGAATTAAGACTTGGTACATCACCTTAGACAAATCCCTGGAAAAAATTTTAAGTTTACCTGGATGATTTCGTTCAAATCTAGAAGGCTATCACGACGTGTTCTTCGGACTCGTCGAGTTTGTTCATGAACTCGACGAGTCCATGCTATATTTCCAGATTCTAATGTTTAACAAGTTCTATGGTTTGTGGTTTTTTTCCTTGTGTTTAATTTTGCAGAAGATGTTCGGAAAGGGTCAGAGTTCAAGAAGAGACCAAGGGGACTTCCCTTGGTTGAACTTCCCCAAAGTTGGATCACAAGCTAGCAAGACTAGATGGAAAAATAAACTTGATACACTTAAGAAGAAAGAGTTCAATGTGCCAAATGAATTGAATTTGACATGGAGTGGGAAAGTGGGTTTGGAGGAGTCTTTAGACCCATACTTAACTAAGGTTTTCATTCAAGATGGGATTCAAATCACATGCAATAGGTGGGGAAGACTATTCTGAATTCAAGAACCGGTGTATCGGGAGTTATGTTTGGAGTTCTTTTCAACTCTCTCATTCACGGGAAGGGATGACTACTATAACCCCAACGCCTTGACCTTTTTTCTTGGTGAGGAGTACCAACAATGTAGCAAGGTGGAGCTAGGATGGAGGATGGGCCTTTATGACCTATCATTGGTCATGACTGAGATGTTTGGTACATTTTTGGATTGTTGCTACAAAACTTTTCCCGAAGGAATACACTTTGCAAATTGGTAGCCTACAATAGCTAACAATGTTTATATACCTTCCAAGGCTCAAGAAGAGAGCATCCGGTCACCAATCCATCGCCTTATTGCAAGCATAATAAACATGAGGAACGATGAAGACAAGGTGCCAAGCCTTGACGTGTTCTATTTATGGTCCATAATTATGCCAAATACCTTTTGCAATCTTCCTTATTGTTTGGCAAGGTTCTTGGGAGAAGGAGTGGTAAAAGATAGAAAGACCTCCAAAATTAATGGATGAATGTTTGTGACCAAGTTAGCAAGGTCATATGGTATTCTTGAGATAGGGTTTGCGAGAGTGTTAACCATGCTACCCACACCTCCTTTTAGTATGATTCTTTTTAGGAGGGCAAAGATTGTGGAGGACATTGGTGGTGGTAACTTTGTAATGTCGGAAGATGATGAGGTGATAGCTCCAAAACAACCGAGGAGAAAGGGTTATGCCTAGGCACGAACACACACATGAAGACCCAACGGTAATTCGAGTGGATGAAGGGCTTCCAATGGATTGGTACAATGTAGAACCAATGACATACCAAGATGATCTTGGCCGAATTATAAACTACAACAACATGGCACTCGCCCACGTGATGAGCCATTTACACATACCAAGGATGGATGGGCCCGAATAGCCATATGTTAGCAGTTGGGATGATAGGTTGAGTTCGAAGAGAAGTGGAGCTGGAGGGAGTGGACTTGGAGGAGATGACAAAGAGGATGAAGAATAATTATCCATTTTGATTTTATATTTATTTTTTGTGGTGGTTTAAGACATTTTTTTTGCTTGGTGTGTTTTCATATGTTTGGTGAATGTTTGAACAATTAGTAAGTAGGCTTTTAAGTTTGTTTTCCTTGTTTATTAGGTGTGTTTGTTTTTGATCTTTTTCAGTTTAGGGGTAAGGAAATAAGTGACACAGTAGAGAGTAAAGAAGAATCTGAGAGAAGTCGAGTTTAGGCAAGAGAAATAGGAGTTTTGAGTCAGATTATGAGTCTGATCATGAAAGGGGTTAAAGAGTGTTTATTAACTGAAGAAAAATGAGGGAAAGTGCCACTTCGATATTACCCAAACACCCCAGAAACGGACCTGAAGCAGAAGAGAATTTTTATGCATACAACGCCTACTCGTCGAGTCTATATCTAGAACTCGACAAGTCCACTTGAAAAAACACGACTTTTTTGTTGTTATAAATATAACTCACCGAGTCTCCACATGGACTCGATGGGTTTCTCAACCTCTTATTTTCCGCTTGATGATTCGATGCCCTTTGATGCTGGTTTTGATTATACTATTTGAAGATTATTTTATGAGTATTTCCAAGAGCATGTTCCTTTATATTTGGAGTTGTACACATTAGATTTGACGCCCGAGGTATGGATGAGTTATTCCCATGCCTAAAGTCAATGGAAGATGGAGCTTTAAATGAAGAAGATCAACCTCGCCACTACTATCCTTGAGGAGTTTGTTCCTATTCCCTCTTTACTTTTATGTTTTTATAATGCATAGTAAGCAATGTGGACATTGCATAAATGAAGTGTGGGGTAGGCAGTTGGTTATATTAGTTAATTTAGAATTTTAGTTAATTTTAAAAATTTTGCATTAAAATTGCTAGGGCTTAATTTAGAAATTTTGGTAAAGCAACTAAGATTCATGCTAATATTGTGTTTGATGATTGTATGAGGATCCAAATGTTTAGTTGAGCCTATACACATCATTATGCATTTGTGGCCCCCTTTATTCTAGTGAAATCATTGGACAAAAACACAACCTCACTTAGTTTGAGGGACACAACAAGTTTAACATCGTGTACTAGAAATGTATCCAGGAAAACTTAAGTAGTCATTACACACTAAACTAATGCCTTTAACCAATAAAGATAGAAGTTAAGCTCCATTGCTTAAGCTTATAGGAATTGAGTGAAAAAAAATGAAAAGTGAGGTACATAAAAAATGCATATTCTAGATGAGAAATTAGCAAAGAGTTGAAAGAGATTTGGAGCCATCAAAGAATAAAATTAAAGATAAAAAATCTGAAGAATTTCAAAAAGTTGAAGATACCAAAAATAAAACAAAAAGGTGGTGAATTAAAGAAATCAAAGATCAAATATTCAAAAAGGTGGACAATTCAGAAAAGAGCACCATTGTGGTTTCAAAAGTTGTAATTTTTCTAGATTATGTGTGTTTGGGTAGCTTAACCCAAAAATACCTTGAGGTTCAGAAAGTTTTCTACGATGGATTCGAAGGGATGCATAAAATGAGCTTTGTTCAAAAGAAGTGGGTGAGTGTTTATGAGGATTGTAAGTATCTAGGATTAAGGGGCGGGGGTCCTTAGGAAAAAATTTAGACACAAATGCATGTGGTGCGGTCTTAGCATAATGGTTAGGTTTGATTATGATAGTCTTATGTCATATTAGGGTGTTAAAATTCAGTTTTGCTTTGAGGCAAACAAAAGTCAAGTGTAGGGTATTTTGATATATGCATATTTGGTCATATATTTTGTCTAATATCTTAATACTTTTTGGCTATTTTGTCTCGATTATTGAAAAAAGGTAATTAATTATGTTTAAATTGTATTTTCAGCCTAAAAGACATGCTCGAGTTAAAAAGGAAGTTGGATTAGCAATCGGAAACTCATGAACTGAAGAAAGAAGAAATTAAGCTAAAAAGGTGAAGGACTCGGCGAGTTGGTCCTCAACTCATCGAGTAGATAGTAATGTTCACGAACAACTCAAGACTTGCCGTACACGGGTGTTAAGTGATGGACTCGTCGAGTTGCCCTTGTTTTCAGAAAACTATATAAACGATACTAATTCCCTAGACAAATGACTTTTCAGGATCTTTTGGTGACTAATTTGTGATTTGAAGTCTTGCTGAAGCTTTGGAATTCGAATATCAACCTTAGAGACCAATTTGGAAGAGATCGAAAGGCAAAACACATTCTCTTTTCTTAATCTATTGTTTACATTATGTATTTATTATTGGATTTCATTTTTGAGATGTTAGTTGCTATAGATATGAGCTAAAAACTCATTACTTCTGTTTAGCGTGGATTAGCTTGTTAATATGGATTGATTTTATGGTATGGATTATTTAATTTGGTGAAATTGTTTTGTTAAGTTTTTTAAAGATCCTTATGTGTTGACAATAACTATTTTTTGTTAATTATCAAGTCTATTAAGTTGCATGAACATTCTCTTAATTGATTGTTTCATATGATTTATGCGAAAACAATATTATATGTCTAGTATTTGTGAATATGAACCTAGGTATAATTAGAAAATAAGTAAGATAATGTGTGAGCTTGTGTGATGAGCAACCATAAAAGATGTTGATTGAATTAGTAATTTAATTAGCTAAAACTACAAGTCTTACTTAACCTAAATCAAAAACTACGAAACTCATTAGTTTAACCAATTGGCCAATGTTTGAATTAATTTGTTTTCTAAGGATTAGTAATAGTGAACATGAATCTAATCACATTAATCGGTAGCCATTGATAAAATAACCCATTGCACTTGCCATAAAATCAACCATAGAAACAAGTGAGTTGAACCTGAATAGAAGTCGCTTTTATTATTGAGTCTAACTACTTCTTATTTACTTTAGTTGTTAGTTATATTAGGTTGAGTGTTAGTTCTTTGTTTAAGTTTCTAGTCGTGCAAAACTAGAGAAAACTATTCTTTTTATTCCTTGTTTTTATTTAGATAATTATAGTAGTTAGTTTAATTGTTACTGTTCCCTTGTTCGATACCCGGCTTGCTTGAACTATATTGATAAGCGATAGGTACACTGCCTTTTGTGTGTTTATTTGTGTTTGAAGTAGTAGGATTAAAAACTAGTGCATTTTACACACATCAAAAAGTCATAGGCCAGGTTCTTGCATGAAATATGGAGTTTGGTTTGAGAAGTTTTTTGTCCAAGATATTTACATAATATTGTGGAGCTCTTCATCACCTTTCCGTGGATATAAATAACATCGAAAACAGAGTTGGAACAAATAAGTTACAACAATTTGAAGTTAGGAGGATTTTGAGTTAGCCGCATACACTTTGCGTACTGGGAAAGGAGGATCGCGGGAGATTAACCTAGTACGTTGGGTGTACTGGGAGTAAGTTGGGCGTACGAGATCAGATCTTAAACCCTAGTTTGAGAGTTTTGAGCCCTATTTAAGCTCCTTAACATCCCTAAATCATTCCCATTCATAGCCTCCACCCTTCAACGTCCTTTGTTGAAACCCTAACCCTAGTTTGAGCCTTGTAAGAAAAACAATATGTCTTTAAGTGCTTTGGAGTGTTCTTGGTGCATCTTAGAGAAGAAGGAGCTCATTGGAGAAGTGTTAGTTGCATTGGAGCTTGTAGATCCAACCCTTGTTCACCTTGATCTTTCTTCTAAAGGTATAAAGTTTGAATTTTGATGATGCAATTGTTAGATCTAGCTAGTCTTGAGTGTTATGTGCTTTTAGTCACTTTTAGTGCATAAAGTTTAGATCTTGAAAGTTTCTAACCTTTTTATGGAGAAAGTTGGAAACTTTATCCATCTAAACATCATATTTATTCCGATCTGGAGGTTGGATACTTGGACTTAATGGATTAAGTTGAAAAAGATGCACTTTTGGTTCCTTTGAGACTTAAAGACTAGTTCTTGTTTGTTGGGACCTTTCTAATGGATAAAGTTTGAAACTTTATCTATTAAGAAGCCATTAGGAAACATAAATATGTGATCTTGGTCTGTCGATCCCTTCCATACAGAGTTACAATGTCATAATGGATTAATAAGTTAGCGTTTTGGCTTTTGGACCTCTTTTAGCCGATGAAAGTCATAAAGATGGAAACTTTATCACTTTAGTTGATGTTTTGAGTCTAAATCTGAGCTATGGACAAAAAGGTCTTAAGTGATAAAGTACATAATGGAGAAACAAGATTAGGTCGCGTACGCTGGGCGTACGAGGAGTACGTTAGGCGTACGTAGCTACAATGGACATTGACTTTGTTGACATTCGTTGACTGTTGACTTTTGACCAAGTTTAACCTGTCAAACTTGAGGGTTTTAGATTGTTTATTAACGTCTTACTTGGTTTTGGTGATTAACGGATTCGCAGGAGCACACAATGTAGAAAGGGAAATGCGTCTCACTTTTTTCGGGTTCTTCAATTCAAGTGACTTTTGCCTTATTGTACCAATGGGTCGAAGGCACTAATGTTGGCTGATATGTGCATATCTACGTATATATTTTACATCATATCTTAATGTTTTTAGCTGTATTTATGCTCATTATAGGACAAAAGTAATTAATCTAATATATGTTGTCTTGTAGAAGCAAAAGACATGCTTGGGAACGAAAAGGAAGGAATTTGGAAGCTATACCCTAGGAAATTGGATCAAGGCCAAACAGAAGAAGAAAAGTTCTGTTACCACATGATTGTGACATCCACCACGACATGGCATTTGAAAAATCCCGATGAACTTCGAAGACTTGTTGGATATGTAATAAACCCAAAGACCACGATGTGGTGAACCGAATTCAAAAAATTATAAATAGAATGCAGATTTATACGAAAACCTAATGGGTGTTGGGAGCTTTAGTCGACTTATGAAAGCTAAGGACGTTATTTAGAGTCCTTAAAGTGCAGCGATTGATTAAAAGCTCGAGTTTGGGAGATAACTAAAGAAAGAACAACATCAATTCATTCCTTTTGCTGGATTTTAATATGTATTCTCTCGTTTACTTAGGTTATTTGTGTGTTTCTAATTTAGTTATGAGCTAATCACCCTAAACTTCTATTAGGTTTGATGAACCTTGAGTCTATGTGTTGGTTTAATGCTTTTATGACAATTTATTTGGCTTTTGTTGTGTTTGATGAGTTATAACCCTAGCATGTTAAAATTTTAGTCTTTATTACCTTTCATTCAAGCTATGTGTAGAATATGATCATTCTACCTGCATTAATTTGATTTCTA
Organism: Lactuca saligna; assembly: GCF_052625555.1. Taxonomy (NCBI): domain Eukaryota; kingdom Viridiplantae; phylum Streptophyta; class Magnoliopsida; order Asterales; family Asteraceae; genus Lactuca; species Lactuca saligna. The sequence continues at coordinate 301,443,204 of NC_136420.1, read as the reverse complement.
GTTGTTTATGATCATTAAATAATTAGATTTTGTGATTGAATAAATCATAAAGTTGGAAAATAAAGTTAATAACTTTTGTTGTGTTAAAGAGCATTAATTATCCATATTATGTGCTCGAATTTCTATCTTGATCATAGATTAGTAGTTCCTAATTTAGTCATTCATAGTCCAATTTATCTTTATATCAGTTTTGTGCTCTACTTGTTCTTGATCATTGCATAATACTTCATAAATTGAGAAACACTAGAAGTTTAAATCATAGTAACTGGTATTAATTAATTAGAAGTCAATATAATTTGTCTAGTAGAAATCAATCATAGGGAAAGGAAGTCAGAACTAACAGGAGTACTCTTTAATATTATAAGTAAAAGCCATTTTCATTGTTTGCTTAGTCGTTATTTGTTTGATTTAAGTTTGCTGAGCTTGCAAAATCAGTAAAAACCCACTAATTTACTTGTTTTATTTAGTTAATTATCTGTAATTATTTTATTAATTAGAATTTTATTTGTGATCGACAGCCGACTTACCCAACTATACTATTATCCAACTTGGTACACTCCCTATAGGAGCATCAGTTAGTTAACTTAGTTAGGTTTATAAATTTAAAAGTTGACAGATATATTTTTGCTCATCAAGCTTTTGGCATCGTTGTCAAGTCATGGCTATTTTAGTTTTTATTTTAATTGCTGACAATTATTCGATCCTTTTTTGTGGGATAAAAACCACAAAAAGGTTAACTTTTTGCGTTATCTAAGTTTACTGTTCAGTTGGTGACCATGACGTGGCGATTGGTTTGACACAACGTGGTGACGGCCTACACAGTTTCCTGTTTTTATTCGGTTTTAGTTCGTTTTTATGTTTTTTTTCGTTTTGTTTCAGTAGTAGATGAACCGTAGTATATGAACCGCATATCAAAGACACCATCAACACTACCATTTGAAGATTCGAAGTCAACATTACATAAAAATAAGGACAAGCACGTTGGAGAATCAAGCAACAACCCAGTAAACAAAATCAAGTTCGAAAGCTTTGAGAAGACTCCTAAAAAAAGGAAGTTGGTTACGAGACCGAAATCGAATCATAAAAGGAAGTAAGTGAACTCGAAAGCGAAGACAAGATGGACAACATTAAGGAGATAACTATGGAGGCATATAAAAATTGAATTAGTGAGGAGACCGGTCTGGGACTTATGTAACCCGAAATTCCTGCCACCGCTAACTTCGAGCTGAAGGGACGCGTCCTTTCCGCGCTAAAATATATTTCATTCTATGAGAAAGATCATGAATATTCATACAAACACCCCGATGAAGTCAATGCCATCGACTATTATTTCAAAATTCCAAACTTTCCACAAGAAACAATGTTGTTGGGAATGCTTTTGGTTACGCTCAAGGGAGTAGCAAAGGATTGCTTAAAGGCACTCCCACCAGGTGCAATTACAACATGGGCACAAATGCATGAAGAGTTCATCCAATAATTTTTCCCACCATCGAAGGTTTCTAAAATTAAGGACATATCGAATTTTGCGCAACAAGCGGGGGAATCATTGTATGAAGCATGAGAGAGAGATATATGGGGTTACTAAGAAATTGTCCCCAAAATGATCTGAATGAGCAACAAGAAGTATATATATTTTATGATATGGTAAACGTAACAACTAGGCAACTCCTTGATTCTCAAGGACCTCTTACAAAGAATAATCTCGCTACAATTAAAGAGGTAATTGAAGAGTTTTCAAAGTATTCAAGGGAATACCACAACCCTCGACAAGACGGAGCGAAGGGAATCAGAAATGGTGCTTCGAAAGACATGGCGGAGATTTTCGCAATGTTAAATAACATGGATCGAAGAATGATGAAAATGGATCAATCCATAAACGAAATATGTGTAGGTTATAAAATTTACAATGGGTCACATTTGACTAAGGATTGCCATTTAGATGAAAACGGGAATACAAAAGCTCAAGTTTATTATTCTAGTGGAGACCGATTTAATGAAGATTGGAAGAAGCCAAAGAAAGAATGGTTGCATTATGAAGAATACAAGAAGATAAAAGAAAAAAAATATATGCAAACCGGACAAGACTTCTATCAAAAAGAACAACCACCACCCGATAAGAAGGTGGACTTTGAGTCAATGCTTAATAGGTTCATGGAGGCTTCTGAAAAAAGACACGATGCAACTGATGTTACCATTAGAAACCAAAAAGCTTCCATAAAAACATTGAGACTCAACTAGGGAATTAACTACAATAGTTAAAGAACGATTACCACTTAAAATTCCCAAACACAAACCGCAACCTCATGCAATGGCCATATCCACTGAAGAAGATACCATCTCTGACTTTTTAGAAGCATTAGACGAAGATAAAAAGCAACCTGAATCAATGCCAAAGATAATGAAAATCAAAGAAGAAACTGATGTTGATGCCCAGTTCTCACGAGGTGAGGAACAACCATTCACGTCGTGGGACCAGTCTAATTAGAAAAACTCCTCTTCTATTAAGGTTTATCAAGCTCCGTTACCATTTTCTTCTTGAGATAGAGTACGCTCATTAGAACAAGAACATAAGAATTTTATGCAACAGGTTAAGGGTATTTAAATTAATACCCCATTTATTAAAGCATTAGCCAAAATTCCCAAATACGCAAAATTTCTTCAAGATCTTCTTGACACTCATCAACAATTAAAGAAGACTTCCAAGGTGGATCTTAGTGAAAAATATTCAATGGTAATTGTGGAAGGAATACCAAAGAAAATGGGAGATCGTAGATGCATTACTCTACCTTGTGAATTTGGAAATAACACGAACACATTCACGTTAGCTGATTTTGGAGCAAACAATAACTTGATTCCATATTCATTTTATCAAAAGCTTAACCTTCCAGAATTGAGACCACAAGGATGACAATTCATATGGCTAATCGTTCAGTGACTCATTCTCGAGGCATAACTGAAGATATACTAGTTAAAATTTGAAAATTTGTTTTTCCATTTGACTTTGTGGTAATAGACATGAAAGAGGATGAAGATGTTTCTATTATCCTTGTACACCCATTACTTAATATCACGTGAGCCTTGGTAGATGTTCATGAATCAACGCTCACCCTACGAGTGGGAAAAGAAGAAAGGACATTTGGAGTTGAGGAAGGATTTGAGGAGGCTAAGATTCAAAACAAAGTGTTATTTATGGATGAAGATAATGAGCTTTGATGCGTATTTAATGTGTGTGTGTGTATATATATATATATATTTGTACAAGTTTTAAATTTATAAAACTAATGTTTCTTTCACTAGACTGTTAAACACACTAGGCAGTGTACCTAATCGTGTAATAGTATAGCTATGGTAAGAACAAGTGTCGAACTCAAGGAACGGTGTTTTAATTGACTTTATTCTACTACTAACTAACTACTAATGAAATTAGAAAAGGTTTTGTTTTTCTAGTTTTGCAAGACTAGAAACCTAAGTTACCAAACTAACTATTATCAATTAATTAAGCTAACACTAAACTAATGCAAGAGAACAAAAATTGTATTAACCAAGGTGAGTAAGAGACTTTCGTTTAGCTTGAGATTTATTTGTTATTATGGTAGATTTATGGAAGTGCAATGGATTTAATTTCTTTAGTTACTGATCCTAAGATGATCAAATTAATATTCACTAATTTAATCCTTTAGCAAACTAGCTTATTTATTCGGTGATAAAGCGGACAAACTTACAAGTTTACTGGTGTTCAGTTCGAATTGATTAGACTTATAATTGATTAATCAATTTAGTTTATTGATTCAATTCAATATATGATTTATCATCATATATTAGCTCCTATACCTTTTTACCCACTTTTCTACTTAACCCTAGGCTTTGTTCAAAACTTTAGTCCTATAATTTTGTAATTCACAAGATCATAAGATTAAAATTCTACTAAGTAAGATAGTCATACTAACTTAATCAAATTCACCAATAAGTAGAGACAATAGTTATCAAAAGTACTTGAGGTTCCTTATTAACCTAAATCAAAAAATAACCAAAACAAATTAAATCCAATGCATAAATTCAACCACAAATAATCAATCCATCGTACACTAAACGAAAGTCATGAGAATTTAGCTCATGATTTTAGCAAACAAGAACACAAAATCGAAATTCAAAGAGTTTGGCATGGTAAAAACAAATTAAAAATCAAAGTGTAGAGATTGAATTCCTTGCTTCCAAGCCTTAGAGCAAGTGTTTCTCCTTCAAAAGTGATGATTCTTTCCAGAGCCAAAAGTCCAAATTTAGAGGAGAATGAGGTCTTTATATAGTTTTCCCGAAATCAGATCACCACAACATGGTAAGTTCACCACGCCGTGGTCTTCATGTTTATCCCATGTTCTACAAGTCTTCAAAATTGATCGGGAATCTTCAAGTCACCATGTCGTGGTAGGGCCACCACGACGTGTTGGGTATATTTTTCATTATTTAAGAGCTTTGATCCAAACTTCCAACTTCCAGCATCTGACTACCAGCTTCCAGAGTTCCTTTGCTTTTTACAGACTCGGGGCAACCCCAACCCAACTCGCCGAGTTCACCCATGAACTCGTTGAGTTCTTCCATCTGTCAACCCACTTAATGCGTTAAGACCTTTTTCTTGAATCCAAAGGCTCCAAACTTTAGATCTCCATCCATGGAGATGTCTAAGAGGATAAAGTTTCCAACTTTACTCCCAAGGATCATCCATGAGGCTACAAACTTAAACCCTAAATCCTTTAAGGAAGGTATTGACCCATTAAGCCCTTAAACTCTCATTTCAACATCCCAAAACACAGATTTGATGTCCAAGGGTGGACAAATCACGTAAAGTTTCTAACTTTACGCCCATGCATGCTTGAAAAATTCTCTAAGGTACATTTTAGGCTTCAAAAAGAACATATGTCCAGCATGGGGCATAGGGCCAATAAATCTTGCAACTTTAAGCTTCAAGAGGTCATTTAGGGGTCAGATATGCCGTAATAACCCCTAGAATCCTCTTCTTCTTGCATAACTCGGTCAAAGAACCAAAACCAAGACAAAACTACAAGATATGAGAGCTAATAAGCTATATGTCAAGGTTATGACTTTATACCTTCGGGATGTAGCCTTTCATGTAGAGTTTCATGATCCAAGATTGCTTCTCCAAACTTGTTGTTTCTCTCTTCAATGCTTCCTTCAAATATCTCCAATAATCCCTCTAAAACTCACAAAACTCAAGGAACAAGTGGAAAAACAATCTAGGGTTTCTTCTGGATGATGGAGGCTGGTAAGGAGGCCAACCCCAGAAGTTAAGTCCTTAAATACTCAAAAAATTAGGGTTTTCTGTAACGACCCGTCTCTGGTATGTTGCTTTTATATTATTTATTTTAGAAGTTTGCAGAGGGACTCGACGAGTCTATGGCCCGACTCGTCGAGTAGAGTCGTGATGTTGAGCAGCGTATAGATCGGCGACTCGGCGAGTCCATATTCAGGACTCGGCGAGTCGGCCTGCCAGGTAGAAACCCTAAATCCCTGGGTTTGCACCCTATTTAAACCATCTTATGAGCCCCCAAACTCATCTCCTTCACCCTCAAAGGATTATTTAGAAAACCCTAACCATTCCATTGAGAATTTGAGCATTTCTTGTGTAAATCTTGAAGTTTTGAAGAGAAGAAGGAGGCTAGATTCAAAGGAGAAGAAGAAGATCCAAGTTCTTGCACCCATTTCAGAGTTTATTGAGCCGGGGAGATACCGGACCAGCAGCAGATAGCTTCCAGAGCCATACACTCAGCAGCCAGATCACGAGGTGAGTTTCCTTCCAGTAGGAACGGGACTAAGGCCAAAATGCCGTCCCGTTTAACTAGTAGTAGTTTTCGGACATAGGTCCGATGCAGATTCTAGTATGTTTGATGCCTTCGTGGCTCAGACAGGATTTATGTGTTATGTGTTCCGGGTTATAGCCCGATGCAGTATGCAGTTTATGTGTTCATGCTAGTTGATATGTTTATGCTATGCTATGTTCGGTAGTTTCGGACTTCTGTCCGATGCAGTTAGTTCCGGACTTCGGTCCGATGCAGTTAGTTCTGGATTTTGGTCCGATGCAGGAGGCAAGGCCTCAGTAGTTCCGGACTTCGGTCCGATGCAGAGGGCAAGACCCTGGTTAGTTCCAGACTTCGGTCCGATGCAGTTTCCGGACTTCGGTCCGATGCAGTGGGCAAGGCCCAGTATATGTTATATGTATTGTATGGTATGTGGTAGTTTGGGGGAGCTCACTAAGCTTCGTGCTTACAGTTTCAGTTTTTGTTTCAGGTACTTTCGCAAGCAAAGGGAAGAGCTCGGGTTGATGGCATCGCATACACCACAGTTTCAGTTGTCCTGGGAGATGTTTTAGTTTTTCATAAATGTGATTTGATATAGTTTGACACAATCCACATAACACTTTGCTATTGTTTTGAGATATTGACGTATGAGTTTTATTTTATGATATTATCTTAGTATTTTTAGTAATTGTTAAACAAAAATTTTTGGGTCTTCTTTTGGGGATGTTTCAAATTAGTATCAGAGCCTTGGTTTGAGGGATTCGGATACACTTTCGGGTGTGTCTGAACTCAAACTAAGGAAACGATAAAGATTTTGAAAAGAAAAATGATTTTTGGAAAAAGAACTTAGAAAGAAGAAGAGTTTTTATAAAAGAAAAATGGTGTGGCGTATGCGATCAACCGAGATCAAGTAAGTACTCCCAAATTACCCATACAAGTTATGTTATGATTACCAGTTTTAATTTCAGTAGAACAACATGCTAGAATAGACTAAGGATCTAGGAGGATGCCTTATGTGCCTGGTATATGTGTTTCAGCTTTTCGAATTTTGCATGCTAGTATTGAGTAGACAATAGTAGGATAGCCTGTTAGGGTTATGCCTGATAGTATGATCTTAGCATTGTATGCTAGTGCAGTACCTCGTTATGAGAATAGATTTGCTTGAATAGTTTCCTGTATCCGAATGCTGCTTGCTCTATGCTTTGTGGGACTCTGAGTAATGGGAATTAGCCATTAGGTGAATACATCACATCACATGTGATCAGGGTTGGATAATCTCAAAGTGTTGGATTTGGCCCTATTATGCAGCTCTTGTTTGAGTCTAACCCTTGTAGGGACGAGTCTTTTACTCGAAGGATTATTTGAGCCTCATTACATGTGATGGTGTTCAGGTAATGACTAATTAGCATTACAAGGAGGCCTTCAGTAGCTGAGGACTGTTTTGAATGGAGTTAGAGATTTCCTCTAGGGAAAGCCTAGGATGAGAGTAGCAGAGATCAGTAGTAGTAGAAGTGACTTGGTGGAGTCAAGGCAGTTCTTGAGGAAAGTACGGATAGATGTGGAAGGTAGTATGGGCCCGTACTTCTGAAAGCAGAGGATCCGTACTCGAATCAAGGAAGGCTGAGACAAGACCAGGAAAAACTAGTATTGGTATCAATGATCCCTTGAGATATTCCAGTTTTTCTGATGTTGCTATGATTTGTTTCAGAATGGTAGTTTTGCGTTCGAGGCCAGCAGTCGGCAGTTCACGTGCCGGAGGGGGATCGGGATCAGGATCAGGCCCGGAGGCCGGGCAGTTGGATGAGCAGACCAGAGAGTTTCTTTCTTCTGAGGTTACTCGTATCATACTGGAGCAGACTCCTGTGATCTTCGGTTCGATCAAGGAGGGTATTCTAGAGCTGATGGATGAGAGATTGGGCACCTTCCGTGCTGAGGTGGTGGCCATGATGGGGTCGCACACACTTACGTTCAGGGAGTTCAGGGCATGTGGAGCTCCATATTACCACGGGGCGTGGGACCCCATAGCGAGTACTAGGTGGTTGGCGGATGTGGCAAACGCTTTCCGCACGAGCAGGTGTCCCGAGGGTGACAAGGTTAGATTGGCATCCTGTCTTCTGAAGGACAGGGCACGAGATTGGTAGGAGGAGGTCGGACATACCATTGGAGATGATGCAGCGTTAGATGCCATGACCTAGGCTGATTTCTCCACCAGGTTCAGGGCGGAGTTTGCACCGGTTATCGAGGTGCAGCAGTTAGCCAGGGAGTTTTAGGACCTCACCTAGACTACGAAGACCGTGGCAGAGATCACCGCCAAGTTCTGGGAGAGGGCTCTTCTCGTTCCTCAGTATGCAGCCGATGAGGAAATGAAGAAGGCCCGTTATCATGAGATGCTGCAGAGCGATATCTACTAGTTTGTGAGCCATTCCAGCTGTAAAACGCTGGATGACATGATTGCTAGGGCTCAGGAGAGGGAGATTGACCTTGAGATGGAGAAGAAGAGGAAACCGGAGACGGTTTCGGGTTCAGGTAGTTTGGGCAAAAAGCCCAAGGTTTCAGATCACAGATCCAGGAGTCAGCAGAGCCACAGTCGATGTGGCAAGTGTGGGAGATTGCAGGACGCGGTGTGCAAGGCAGGGAGTTCTATCTGCTACAAGTGCGGTCGGACTGGGCATTTGAGCAGGGATTATACGGCTCCTGCTACCACTATTGCAGCATCAGATCTGATTTGCTTTCAGTGCAATTAGAGGGGACATAAAAAGTCCCAATGTCCGAGTTTAGCTGCAGCAGGGAAGGTGGTTTCACCTGCCCCTGCTACTTTGAGGATTACAGATGGCCGGCAGGGCCGAGCAGAGGCGCCAGTGGCAAAGAGTAGAGCTTTTCAGATGACAGCAGAGGAGGTGCGAGCGACTCCTGATGTGGTGATGGGTATGTATCTTCCCTTCATCTTTATATTATTATTGATTATTGCTTATGGTTATATGTTTTGTATAGGGTCGTTCTCAGTTAACGGCATTTCTGCTACAGTATTATTTGATTCGGGGGCTACCCGATCGTTTGTATCGCTAGCGCTTAGCAAGAGATTTAGTAGAGCTCCAGGGGAGCTGGATTGTCCACTAGAGGTCGAGATAGCAGATGACAGGACCGTAAGGGTCGCCAGAGTGCATAGAGGATGTTCTCTTCAGTTGTTCGACGAGTAGTTCTCGGTGGATTTGGTCCCTATTCCCCTGCGAGGGAATAAGGTTATAGTAGGCATGGACTGGTTGAGTCCACACGGGGAAGTGATTGATTGCGAGTTAGTGAGGGTTTGCACTCCCAGTGGGGGAGAGTTAGTGAGGGTTTGCACTCCTAGTGGGGGAGAGTTAGTGATTCAGGGCGAGAGGCCACAATGTGGACCAGCTTTCTGTTCAGTCGCGAGGGCGAGGCGCTATTTTCAGTAGGGTTGCGCCGGTTATGTAGCTTATGTCTTGGATTCCTGGGAAAAGGGCAAGGTGACGGTTGACGATGTTCCAGTGGTGCGAGACTTTCCGGATGTATTCCCGGAGGATTTACCGGGAATACCTCCTGAGAGACAGGTCGAGCTTGGGATCGACCTAATTCCTGGTGCGGCTCCGATAGCCAAGGCACCATACCGGTTAGCTCCCCCTGAGATGCAGGAGTTGTCTACGCAGCTACAGGAGTTGCTAGACAAGGGTTTTATTCGGCCGAGTAGTTCACCTTGGGGAGCGCCGATCCTGTTTGTAAAAATGAAGGATAGGTCGCACCGTATGTGCATTGACTACCGGGAGTTGAATAAGGCAACGGTGAAGAAACGTTACCCCCTCTCGAGGATAGATGATTTGTTTGATCAGCTTCAGGGGGCCTCTTGGTTCTCCAAGATTGATTTACACTCCGGATATCACCAGATGCGAGTTAGAGGCGAAGATGTGCAACATACTGCTTTCAGGACCCGATATGGTCATTATGAGTTTGTGGTGATGCCTTTTGGGCTCACTAATGCTCCAGCCGCATTCATGGATCTCATGAACCGCATATGCAGACCGATGCTGGATCGATCTGTGATAGTATTCATAGATGATATCTTGGTGTATTCCAAGACTCAAGAGCAGCATGAGGAGCACCTGAGGGAGGTGCTAGAAGTTTTAAGAAGGGAGAGACTTTTCGCAAAGTTCTCCAAGTGCGAGTTATGGTTGCGTGAGGTGCATTTCCTTGGTCACCTCATCAACCAGAAGGGTATCTTGGTAGATCCGGCCAAGATAGAAGCCGTGATGCAGTAGGAGGTCCCGAAGTCTCCATCCAAGATTCGAAGCTTCCTAGGTTTGGCAGGGTACTACAGAAGATTCATTCAGGATTTCTCCAAGATAGCAGTACCGCTCACCCGACTGACTAAGAAGTCGCTGGTGTTTCGTTGGGGGCCTGAGCAGCAGGCGGCATTTGAGACCCTCAGGCAGAGGTTATGCGAGGCTCCGATCCTTTCCCTGCTAGAGGGAATAGAGGATTTTGTAGTCTACTGTGATGCCTCAATCATAGGTATGGGAGCGGTATTAATGCAGCGGGGGTATGTGATAGCTTATGCCTCGAGATAGTTGAAGCCTCACGAGGTTAACTATCCTACCCACAATTTAAAGCTGGGGGTAGTGGTGTTTGCCCTCAAGATTTGGATACATTACCTTTATGGGGTCCGTTGTACCATCTACACGGATCACAAGAGCTTGAGATACCTTATGGATCAGCCGAGTCTAAACATGAGGCAGAGGAGATGGTTGGATGTGTTGAAGGATTATGATTATGAAATCCTTTACCATCCAGGGAAGGCCAACGTAGTGGCTGATGCCTTGAGCCGAAAGGTGATAGCAACCCCTATCAGAGACTTATGTCTAAGGATGACAGTGATTACTCTGTTGTTGGAACGGATCAGGGAGGCTCAGGTTGAGGGCCTCAAGGAGGAGAGGCAGAAATGTGAGAGGATAGTGGGTCGAGTAGCTTCGTTTGATTATGATAGTCGGGGGTTGTTGACCCTTCATGGGAGAGTGTGGGTACCGTACAGGGGCGGAGTACGGAAGGTGTTGATGGACGAGGCTCATAAGTCTCGATTTTCCATCCACCCAGGGGCGACGAAGATGTATAGAGATCTTCGACCCAATTATTAGTGGACCTGCATGAAGCGGGATGTTACTTGGTATGTAGAGAGGTGCTTGGCCTGCAGGAAGGTCAAGGCAGAACACCATAGGCCTCATGGCAAGATGCAACCGTTAGACATTCCCGTGTGGAAATGGGAGGACATCACCATGGACTTTATCACCAAGCTTCCCAGGACCGCACGTGGGGTAGATTCGATTTGGGTGGTAGTGGATCGGTTGACGAAGAGTGCTCATTTTATACCGATCTAGGAGAGCATATCGGTGGAAAAGTTAGCTGATATCTATGTGCGGGAGATAGTTGCACGTCATGGAGTGCTGGTACCGGTGGTGTCAGATCGAGACATCCGTTTTACATCCAGATTCTGGAAGCGGTTTCATGCCGAGATGGGTACTCGTCTCCATTTCAGCACCGCTTTCCACCCCCAGACGGACGAGCAGAGTGAGAGGACGATTCAGACTCTCGAGGACATGCTCCGGGCATGTGTCCTAGACTTCGGTGGCAGTTGGGATGCATATCTTCCGTTAGCGGAATTTTCGTATACCAATAGTTATCATGCGAGCATTGATCGAACTCCCTTTGAGATGCTTTATGGGAGGAAGTGTAGGACCCCGGTTTGTTGGGGCGAGGTCGGTCAGCGAGTCATTGGGAGCACGGAGGTGGTGCTCAAGACGACCGAGTTGATTCAGCAGGTTCGTAGTAGACTGCAAACCGCGCAGAGTCGGCAGAAGAGCTACGCCGACAGGAGGCGTTCAGACTTGGAGTTCCGGGTAAGCGATATGGTCCTTCTGAAGGTCTCACCTTGGAAGGGTGTCATCAGGTTTCGGAAGAGGGTCAAGCTGGGCCCCAGGTTCATTGGTCCTTTCAAGGTTTTGTCCCGGGTGGGTCGGGTTGCTTATCGGTTGGATCTTCCGGCAGAGCTTAGCCAGATCCACAACACTTTCCATGTGTCTCAGTTGAGGAAATGTTTGGTGGATGAGTCAGCAGTTGTTCCCTTAGAAGATATTCAGGTTGATTGCAGCTTGAATTATATTGAGAGGCCAGTCGCGATTCTAGACCGGAAGATAAAGACCTTGAGGAACAAGGTAATTCAGCTAGTGAAGGTGCAGTGGGAGCACCGGAAGGGTTCTGAGTGGATGTGGGAGGCTGAAGATGAGATGAAAGAGCACTACCCAGAGTTATTTGCAGATTCAGCCGTAGCAGACTTTGAGGACGAAGTCTGAGTCAAGTGGGGGAGAATTGTAACGACCCGTCTCTGGTATGTTGCTTTTATATTATTTATTTTAGAAGTTTGCAGAGGGACTCGATGAGTCTATGGCCCGACTCGTCGAGTAGAGTCGTGATCTTGAGCAGCGTATAGATCGGCGACTCGGCGAGTCGGCCTGCCAGGTAGAAACCCTAAATCCCTGGGTTTGCACCCTATTTAAACCATCTTATGAGCCCCCAAACTCGTCTCCTTCACCCTCAAAGCATTATTTAGCAAACCCTAACCATTCCATTGAGTATTTGAGCATTTCTTGTGTAAATCTTGAAGTTTTGAAGAGAAGAAGGAGGCTAGATCCAAAGGAGAAGAAGAAGATCCAAGTTCTTGCACCCATTTCAGAGTTTATTGAGCCGGGGAGATACCGGACCAGCAGCAGATAGCTTCCAGAGCCATACACTCAGCAGCCAGATCACGAGGTGAGTTTCCTTCTAGTAGGAACGGGACTAAGGCCACAATCCCGACCCGTTTAACTAGTAGTAGTTTCCAGACTTAGGTCCGATGCAGATTCTAGTATGTTTGATGCCTTCGTGGCTTAGACAGGATTTATGTGTTATGTGTTCTGGGTTACAGCCCGATGCAGTATGCAGTTTATGTGTTCATGATAGTTGATATGTTTATGCTATGCTATGTTCTGTAGTTTCGGACTTCTGTCCGATGTAGTTAGTTCCAGACTTCGGTCCGATGCAGTTAGTTCCAGATTTCGGTCCGATGCAGGAGGCAAGGACTCAGTAGTTCCGGAATTTGGTTCGATGCAGAGGGCAAGACCCTGGTTAGTTCCGGACTTCGGTCCGATGCAGTTTCCGGACTTCGGTCCGATGCAGTGGGCAAGGCCCAGTATATGTTATATGTATTGTATGGTATGTGGTAGTTTGGGGGAGCTCACTAAGCTTTGTGCTTACAGTTTCAGTTTTGGTTTCAGGAACTTCCGCAAGCAAAAGGAAGAGCTCGGGTTGATGGCATCGCATACACCACAGTTTCAGTTGTCCTGGGAGATGTTTTAGTTTTTCATAAATGCGATTTGATACAGTTTGACAAAGTCCACATAACACTTTGCTATTGTTTTGAGATATTGACGTATGAGTTTTATTTTATGATATTATCTTAGTATTTTTAGTAATTGTTAAACAAAAATTTTTGGGTCTTATTTTGGGGATCTTTTATTTTCTCTTCCAGCGCCAACTCGTCGAGTTGGACCTCCTCAACTCGTCGAGATGATCTTGAAAACGTGCATGCCACATATTTCCAACACGTCGAGTTTATGCCTTAAACTCGACGAGTTGAACTTTAGAAATAAGATTTTATTTCTGTAATTATCCTTCTAAATTCTGGGTGTGACAACTTATGCATACGAATTTGTGTGGCCCATTCAGATCCATCACAAGAGATGCTAATCGATATTACGCGATGTTTACGTATGATTATAGAAGATATGGTTATATTTAATTCATTAAACATAAATCAAAACTTTTGAAAAGTTCAAAGAGTTTAATAAAAGTCGAGAATCAATTAGGCATGAAGATAAAGATGATCAGATGTGATAGTGGTGGTGAATATCTTAGTATCAAGTTCATCAATATCTTAAGGAATGTGGAATTATTTTATAACACCACAACTTAATGTTGTGGATGAGAGGTGTAATCGAACCTTACTATACATGGTTCGTTCCATAATGAATCGAGCTTCACTTCCTATTAATTTCTGGGGGTATGTCTTACACATAGCCGCCCATACCGTGAATCTTGTTCCAAAAAAAAACGTTGTTACCTCATGAGATGTGGACAGGGAAAGCTCCCTCGCTTTCACCTAGAGCCAAACTTGAACCTAGAGCCAAGAAGTGTAATTTTTGTTTTGCTACCCACAGAAGTCCTTTGGATACTTGTTCTACATACCTAGTGAGAATGTGGTAGTCGTAGTTCGAAGAGGAGCCTTTCACAAGAGTGAAATCGCATATGCAAAGAGGAGAGTGAGAGTGTTGTTGATATTGTATAAATTCAAGAGTTATACAATGAAGGAACCTTAGAAAATATTAGCACTCGACTTGAGGAAGAAGTTCCAGTTGAGCCACTTGACAACTCATTACCCCTTTGTTGTTCTAGTAGGGTTAGCATGCCACCTGAGTTCTATGGTTTCCATATTACTATAGATGGCGATACATTTGTTAGTGATCATATACTGATGATATAAATGAACCTGCTATCTACAAGGAAGTAATGGCAGGCCCTGAAGCTGATTAATGGAAAGAGGAAATGGATAGTAAGATTCAGTCTATGTTTGATAACCAAGTATGGAACCTGGTTGATCATGTACCTGGTTGAAGACAGTTAAGTGTAAATGGATCTTTAAGAATAAGACTGACATGGATGGGAAAGTACACACCTATATATATTGGCTGGTTGCGAAGTGCTTTACTCAAACCCAAGGGATTGACTATGATGATATCTACTCTCTAGTATCTAAGATAAATTCTATTAGAATCATGCTTTCCCAACATTCATGATTATGAAATATGGCAGATGGATGCTAAAATTGCTTTCCTTAATGGGAAGTTATATGAGGACCTCTACATGAGTCAGCTATAGGGTTTTTGTCACACCCCGCTAAAGCGGAAACACGGGACGCAACACTACAAAGGGTCTAATAGCAAAAGTTAAAAGACAACACCAACCATAGTATTAAAAAGAATTACAATGTACAATGACATTGAACAACTTTTTAAAATAAATTACAATGTATTTGAAAGACAACACATGCAAATGCTCCTACAAGTGTTGTGTCTCTACGTGCCTCTTACTAAATGATTCCTGAAAATGCATGTAAAACGAGCGTCAACTTTAAAAATAGTTGGCGGGTTCACGGATTAAAATAATATTGTTTTCATAAATCGAAATCAAAGTTTTGATAAAAAATTCTATAAATAAAAATATATTGCAAAAATAAGTAAATAAGTTTGCATAAACAAAGTTTGTTGTCATCATGAGAGATAGAGTATGTTGCCCAAATAAGATGCAACGTTCATATTCTCATGGGAAATAAAGTTCGTTACTAAAACGGGTAAACAAGTTTCATTGTTATAATGAGCAATCAAGTTCGTTGCTACAAGGAGCAAACAAGTTCATTGCTAAGACAAATAAATAAGTTTTTAGTAACAAATGTTCGTTGTTATAAAGAGAAACAAAGTTTATTGCTATAATGAGGAAACAAGATCATTGATATAATTAATAAACAAGTTTGTATCTATATGAGCAAACAATGAGTTCATAAGCAAGCCTATGACTGATGCCCTATCAAGATCTATGCTTATCGTTCCATAGATTAATATGGTATCATGCAATCAAGCAATCGGGCGTGTGAGGAGTTGTCAATTCCTAATAGCGCTATCCATAATGATTGTTGGCTCAAAGAGTTAATGGTTGGAGTAAAGTTTAGGGAAGGGACTTAAGACAATAAGGCCTCATGTTTCAAGTTGCATAAACATACATAGCAAAATATAGTAATCAAGTTTGATATAAATCAATTTAAATACAGCGAACAATAAATAGCTTTTTCGGACATGCTTTTCCACCCCCAAAACATAAAAATCGAAAATAAGGGGATGTGTGAATACTCACAATGCATGAAGATAATGCCAATGATGCCTTGATCTAAGTTCCACTTGTATTATTGCCGATTCCTACAATAATGGTATACACTAGTGAGTCTCTAATCGAAATCTGACACTGGCATACTTAACATCTACAATATAATTACGACAATATTGTGTCAAAATTTTGATATTGATAGGTTACAAACATTTTTCTATGAAATTTAGATTTCTATGAATCAATTTGTTGTATAACAAATTCAAGTGGAATCCTCATTATTGAAATGTTAAAATTTAACATTTTAGGTGGTGTCTAAATGATTAATTATTAAAAAATTAAATCAATTTAGTTCCAAATTTTTCCAAACTTTGTATTTTAATTCTAACTGAAGTCAAAAATCTCAATATAATTTTTCTTGGATTTTCGATTTGTCTAATTATTTTTCAGCATTTTAATTTCTTGAATAATCATAAAATCATGAAAAAAATACTAAACAATTTTTAAAAATTACCAAACTTCAGATTTTGGTTCTAACAGTATTAAAGGGTTTCCAGATATGTTTTTATGGATTTTAGATATGTATAACCATTTTTCCAATATTTAATTCTCTAGATAGATATAAATTCATGAAAAATATCAATCAGATAAGAAAATTTCCCAAACTTTGTGCACCACTGATATGAAACATATATAATCTAGGAAAAATAATAAATTGTATTTTCAAACAGTTTAACATGATTTGTCTGATTTTTATGTATTAATTATATCAAAATAGAGATAAATAGAAAACATTTTCAAAAATTCCCCAACCTTTTTGGTCTACTGTTATTACATATATAAAAGCTGGGAAAATATAAAAGTTGGCTTCAAACAATTTTGATATTTTCTTGTTTTAATCACTTAAATAAACATTAATTCATGAATAATTATTAAAAAGCTAAGAAAAACTACCAAACTTTTTGTAAAATTACCAAATATGATTTTCATATACTGGAGTCCGAGTTTTGGATTTATGTATATTTAATGTAAGAAATATAACATAAATACAAAATGATTCAATAATTCTTCACACTTTATGTAAAATTATTATTTGATATATACAAACTATTAAAAATATCAAAACTAGTTTTTGAACAACATAGCCTATTTTTTATTTTTTTTTTATTTTTGAGTATGTATTCTATTATAAATAAAAATAAATAATAAATTGCTTAGAAAACTGCTCAAACTTTTTTTTTTTGTGGATAAACGGTAATACACTATGTTATGGAAATTTACTATTATTTTTAAATAGTGTAACTATTTTTTTCTGATTTATACTTATAAATGACCATTAATTCATGAAAAGTTAGTAAACAATAAGAGAAATTCATTAAACTTTTTTATTCACGATTAATATATATTATAAAATATTCTGGTAAAGTTTTAGAATTTTTGGACAAGCGTAACTATTTATTACTAATTTACCCATTAAACCTTCATTAAATAGGGACAAATAAGAATTACTCATGAAAAATATGTAAATTTGTACATGTAGTCTTTATGATGTCCATAAGCTCATAAAATTATTAAATATGGCTTTGGACATTTATAACTTAATTTTACTATTTATTTCTCTTCAACAAAACTAAATTAGAAATCAATAAAAGATAGTCACATAAATACATGAAACTTCATGAAACATTTTTAATCAGTGCATGGGTAATATCAGCAATTTTACAAAACTTATTGACAACAAATAGTATTTCATGTGAATTATTGCTCTATTTTCTTGCAAAAATTGCAATAAACCGAGAAAAAATGATTTATTTTCTAAAAATTTACAGATCATCTTATTTTGTTGTTTAGATTCTGGGAAAAATCGGATTTGAACAGAAAAGAAATTTAGATATTTATTTGTGAATAAATCCTTTATGAATATCTTTGAAAGCTTTTAGCAACAAACTTTGATCAACTAGCATCTAAGCTTGAAGATCATTACATGCATCTTGGTTTGAAGACCATTCATGAGTTTGAAATGTTCAAAAATCATTTTTGAAAGAAAAATTAAGGTGCATGTGGTGATTTTCCACCAAAACATGTAGAAAAGTGCATTTTGTTGATTTTAACTTAGGTTTTGGTCATGTGACTTCACCATTTACAACATGCATGTTGTTTTTAGGTGAAATCCTACCACCATCATCATAAAAACCGACATTCATGGTTATCAACATGAAGGTTCATAAAGAATGGTGAAGAAGAATAAAAAAATGTATGAAAAATTGTAATCTTTGAAGGTAAAGTAAAGGAAATGTGAAGGATTCGATTTTACCTTGATGTATAACACTAGGTGATGAACATTTTTTTGAGTAAAATGATGTTCTTGACTGAATATTTTTGTGGGTTAGAGAGAAGGGGAAAAATGGGGGGTTTTAGAGAGAAGAAAAGAGAGAAAAGATAGATTCTATCTCTCTGGATAGCTCATCTCCCTCGTCATCTCTTTGGAATTATACTCCACCAAAATACCAAGATGCATCTAGACTCATGAATTATCGACTGGAAAATCTCTCCTACAAATTCTTCTTCTAACTTCGTATATTCTAAAAAGGAGGAGAGAAGTTTTTAGAGAGAGAACTGGGAGGCGGAGTGTGTGAGAGAGTGAAAGTGATTATGATTTTAGGAAAGAATTGTCTTATGGAAGGGAGAACAAAATTATGATGGAGGAGAGAAGGTCTCCCTCTCTTTCATTTTTTATAAATTTCAAATTCTTTATAAAAAGATCAAATTTGTTTTATAAAATATGCATCTTAATATAGATTTTACTCATAAAATCTTGATTTTTGTCTTAGAAAATAAGGTTAAATATTAATGACTTAAATTTTATTTCACCTTAACTATATTTTACTAAATTTAGTTATTTTAAAGTGATATTATGAAGTGCATACCAAATTTTATGAATTTTAGGTGTTAAAGTTTATAAATTTGAGTTTTTAGGGTTTTTAGTGTCTTGAGATTTAATAAATCTTTGGATATCAAAATTAATTAAATTTTGAGACTTCAAACCATTTTAGAGTTTCATAACTCTTATTCAAGTTAGAATTAATGTTTGTTATTTATTTTTATCGGTTTATTGGCATTTCTATATAGTGGTTTCGAGATACAAGTGAAATTGAGGAATCAGGTATACTAGTCCTAGTTTCAACTTTGACTTTAGTTCATACGAGACTCGGACCTAATTTCTACTTCTAGGTCAAGTGCATGAAGTGTCTACATGATTCATGCAAAGATGTTTGAGTCAAAGAATGACCCGAACATGGATATTCACTACAGTTCAAGTAAATATAGAAGTCACGTATCAATGTGAAATCTAAGTACACTATCCATTGTTTCTAATTGTTTCCAAATTTTTAGTAGGTTCTAACTTAGCATCTAGTTACAAATTTTAGTATCTGTCATGCCTATATGTGCAACTAAGTTTATCAAATCTAGGACCGACTCGAATTTTGATGGTTGTCACAGTTTTGTACATGCTAAGGTTCTTGATATGGTGTGTAAGCTTGAGAAATCCATTTATGGTCTGAAACAAGCATCTCGCATCTGGAATCTTTTCTTGCACGAGAAAATCAAAGACTTTGGATTCTGAGAAGTGAATATGAGTCCTATGTATATGTCAAAGTTAGTGGGAGTGTGGTGACCTTCCTAGTCTTGTATGTTGATGGCATACTACTTATAGGAAAAAATATTCCAACTTTGCAAGAGGTTAAATATTGGCTTGGAAAATGATTCGTCGTGAAGGATCTAAGGGAAGCACCGTATATTCTAGGAATAAGGATTAACCGGGATAAAAAGAATAAGCTTATTGGTCTTAGCCAGAGTACATGTTTGGATTAAATAATAAAGTGTTTTAGTATGGAGAGTTTAAAGAAAGGGAAATTGCCTATAAACTGTACTATTAAGTTGAGTAAGACTCAAAGTCCCAATATTGATGAAAATATAGTTGACATGGGTTGAGTCCCATATGCTTCAACTATAGCATCGATCATGTATTCAATGACATGTACTCGCCTTGATGTATCTTATGCTTTGAGCATGGTTAGTTAATTTCATGGAAATACTAGCAGAGTCCATTGGATAACAGTGAAGAATATTCTTAAGTATCTATGAAGAACAAAAGACATGTTTCTGGTTCTTGGTGGCAGTGATACGTTAACAGTAAGTGGTTACAGGGACGCCAACTTTCAAATGGACCGAGACAACTTTTGTTTGGATTCTGGTTGGGTATCCTATTAAATGGATGAGCGGTTACTTGGAAAAGTTCTAAGCAAGACATGATGGTTGATTATACTTGTGAGTTTGAGTACATTGCAGCGAATGAATCATCAAAGGAAGTGGCTTGACTAAAGAACTTTATTGGAGATCTTGGAGTCATTTCAACTGTTCAAGAATCAATGGAACTCTTCTGTGATAATGAATTTGTGGTTGCTTTAACAAAAGAACTAAGTGATCATTGTAGATCTAATACTTAACGTCTTGTAAAGTTGGAATGTTGTTCTTATAAGGAGTATGTCAATAACATAAAAGAATAGGAAAGTCACTATATTTACACTAGCTTTGACATATACACAAGACACATCTTCACTTCTGGAGAAGCCAAACTCTTTGGCTTTCTCATGGAAGAAAAGATTCGAACTAGGAGATGCTTGTTTCAACCCATAAATGGATTTCATAAGCTTACACACCCTATCAGGAAACTTGGCATGTAGAAAACTCTTTGGATGACTCATATAGACATCCTTAGATAAAAAATTTAGTATGGAAAGCGATTTTAATATCCATCTGCCAAATTTCATAATCATGAAATGCAATAATAGCAAGCATAATCCTGATAGACTTTATCTTAGATACTGGTGAAAAGGTTTCATTATACTCAATCCCTTAGGTTTGAATAAAGCCCTTTGCAACCAGCCTAGATTTATTGGTATGTACTTTCCCATCCATGTCATTCTTCTTCTTGAAGATCCATTTGCACCCGACTGTCTTTCAATCAGGTACATGATCAACCAAGTCCCATACTTGATTATCATACATGGAGTACATCTCATTATCCATTACCTTATTCTATTTAGCCACTTCAGGGCCTGTCATTACTTCCTTGTAGTTAGTTGGTTCATCCAAATTTACTAGTGTACGATCAGTGACAAACGTTTCAAAATCTGTAGTAATATGAAACCATATAACTCATGTGACATTTTAACTCTACTAGAACGACGAAGGGATAATGACTTGTCAACTGGCTCAATTGAAATTTCTTCATCAGGTTGAGCGGTAGTATTTTCTGAGGTTCCTTCATTAGATGACTCTAGAATCTCTTCAAGATCAATAGCACTTCGAATTCCCTCTTTAAATATGAGCTCTCTCTCATGAATGTCTGCTCTTCGAGCTACAAATACAATGTTCTCACTAGGTCTGTAGAACTAGTATCCAAAGGAATTTTGTGGGTAGCCAATGAAATAACAGTTCGTGGGTCTTGGTTCAAGTCTGTCATGCGTCTCTTGTTTTATTAGTGCTTCACAAACCCAAACCTTGATATGCATGAGCGAGGGAGATTTCCTTGTCCACATCTCTTGAGGTGTTTTGGAAACCTTCTTTGTTGGAGCAAGACCGATGATATACGCGGATGTCTCTAAGGCATACCCCCGGAAATGAATAGGAAGAGAAGATTGACTCATCATGGAATGAACCATGCCTATTAAGGTTCGATTACGCCTCTAAGCCACACTATTATGTTTTGGTATTCTGGGAGGAGTCAATTGTGAAACAATTCCACATTCCTTGAGATAGTCGTGGAACTCGATACGAAGATACTCACCACCTATGGTAGATTTGGGCATCTTTATCTTCCTACCTAATTGATTCTCGAATTCGTGCTTAAACTCTTTTAACTTTTCAAAATCTTCCATTTTATGTTTGATTTAGTATATATAACCATATCTGCTATAATTATCTATAAATGTCACATAATATCGATTAACATCCTTTATGGTGGATCTAAATGGACCACATACATCTATATGGATTAGCTGCAATAATCCTTCACCTCTTTCACCTGATTTAGTGAAAAGTGAGTATGTCATTTTACCCAAGAGACAAAATTCGCATTCATCATCTGTCCTAAGATTAAATGATTCCAACACTCCATCCTTTTGGAGTTGAGCGATGCGTTTCTTGTTTAGGTGCCCAAGACGACAACGCTACGAATATGCCTTACCCACACCATTGGATGAATCAATATGAAATATACTATTGCCCATGTTATCAACACAAATCATAGTTTCATACACACCATTACAAGGTAAAGATTCAAACGTGAAAACACCATTATGAAAAGCATAAATAGATCAAATATCATTATCAAATTAATATCTAAAACCTTGTCTGAATAATGAATGAAACGAAATATTGTTTCACGTTATATTCGACGAATAAAAAAATTAATCAAATTAACCGTAACATTACTACGAAGCATAAGCCCATAAGTTAGAATCTTGGTAACAGGAGCACTTGTTGAAGAATAGGCATGATTTTTCTTCATCCATGACTCAACAATTTGCGACAAGTTATAGAGATCGCCAAGGCGGTGGAGCTGGATGTAAGAAGTAGTAAAGCAGCATGTGGAGAGGGTATGTGTTGGCGAGGCTAAACAGGAAGACTAGGAGGCATTGGAATCGGTTTTCCGATGGCAGGTGTCCACCCCAATGGTGGTTCTTTGTCACACCCCGAACCAGACAGCGGAAACGTCCGGGGGCTTGGGTGACTTCATTTTTGGTAGTACGATCACAATGTATATAATTGAAACAAAACATCATCATCATCACACATGTAATATTACAACTGCCATTGTTTACATCAAGTATTGTATTTCAATATTACATGCCAAAATATACCAAATATGGTCATAACAAAACACAACAAAATATCCAGATATTCTTGCTGACCAACCTGCTCAATGATTTCCTGAGAATCCAAGTTAATTTGAAAAGGTCAACATATATAATGTTGGTGAGTTCATTAGCATGTTTGAGTAAAATGTTTTGTATTACGTTGTAAACACTAGAATATCCAATATTTTCCGAAAAACGGTTTGAAATGTTTGTGTCAGATCTTGTATTAATGCGTGTGTGTTAATGTTTGTGAGTGTATGAAATGAATGATTCCAGACACCGCAATGTTGTCTGTTGATAAAAAAAAACGTTGTCATTTCAACACCCTAAAACTGAGTACTAATGCATGTATGTTTCCGTATTATCAACAGATGTTGTATTCCGTAAATTTTATAATGATGTTAATTCCTCTAAGTGAGTCGTTATAACCATACTTGATAATTACAATTCCGCCTGTTATGACGTTTTTCGGATGCCGACGTGTTTCAGGTAAGGTTTGTCACCCTAGACTGACCTACTCTAACTGTAGCGAACAACTCAAGTGTGGGGTGTCACCCCCGTATAGATCTATACACAAACTCTCACTCTCCCTCCAGGAGACTTTGGTTATAACTACAGGCTACGGTTGTACACGCAATAGGTGCCAAACGAAATGTCTCACAAGATCCTTAACCAAATTTACGTGAATATGAAATTGCACAGTGTATAATGTTTTCGTGTAAGAATTTAGATTTCAAAGCCCAACGTGTACGTATGTGAATGTGTGAAGTCAACAAGCATGTAGATGGACCACGAAGGCCCATAAACATGTAAGGTGTATTCCAGGCCCAATTAATGTATAAAAGGACAACTAAGGCCCACTAAACATGTAAATTATATTACAGGCCCAATAAGCATGTAAGGTATATTCCAGACCCAATAAACATGTAAAAGGACAACTAAGACCCACTAAACATGTAAATTAAATTTCAGGCCCAATAAGCATGTAAGGTATATTTCGAGCCCAATAAACATGTAAAAGGACAACTAAGGCCCAGTAAACATGTAAATTATATTCCAGGTCTAATAAACATATAAAAGGAAAACTAAGACCCACTAAACATGTAAATTATATTCCAGATCCAATATACATGTAAAAGGACAACTACGGCCCACTAAACATGTGAATTATATTCCATGCCCAATAAGCATGTAAATGACTTAATTGAACCGTTTGTTGTTACATTGGTTGTTAAGTTTAGTTGTTTACCAAAATGAGATAAAAGGCCCACTTTTTGTAAAAAGACATTTTTGGTCCCTAAAACCGAAAATTTATAATTAATGCACATTTTTGGTAAAAGTGACACTTTAGGTCCTTTAAGACCAAAAGTTTACATTTAAGGCTAGTTTTAAGTAAAATAACATTTTTAACCTACTTTTGCCAAAAATATCATTTTTGGCCACAATTTTATGAAAATTTACATTCTCTGCCCAATTATGAATAAATTTATCTTTTTGGCCCAAGATTTCATAAATTTACATTTATAGCCCTTTTTATCGAAAATTTACAATTTTTGGCTAAGCTTTGTCTAAAATGACACTTAAGCCCACAAAAGTCCAACAATTTACAATTTTAGCCCAAAAGCTGTGAAAGTCCAAAATGAGGCCGATTTGTGATAATTTACACTTTTAGCCCTTTTAAACTCGCAAATACCATAAAGATTCATATTTATAAAAAATAAATCCTTTTTGGTCCCTTAAAACCATGAGTTATATATAATAACCTCAATTTTAATTATTTTGCCATTTTTGGCCCTATCATGAAATTTTCTTAGTTTTAAACAACTTTGAAGTGTTTTAAACCTTTTCTTTGCATAATAAGTTGTAATAAGTGTTATGTTCTACAAATATCATCATATTTTAGCATATTTTCATGTTTATGAAGTTTATAACACATAATCACACTTATATCATGAAAAATACACAAAATCATGCATCTACACATAGATCTACACAAAACAACTTGTATTCTCCCCCAAAACAAAGTTAAAACCTTAAATAGGAAGTTTGAACTCACATTGGTTTCACGATTTCGGTTTTTGATGAAGAATGAGAATGATCTCGTCCCTAATAAGCTTCTTGAGCGGAGTTTTCAAATCTAAGATGGATCTAAGAGCATGGATCACGAAATGATGTGTTAAGGAGTGAAGATTATCATAAAATGAAGTTAATCATCAAACTTAGAGAGTAGCTTACCAAATTAGTTGATTTTTGGTGGAGTATCCTTGGATTTACACTCTAGCACACATGAATTTTAGGAGATGAAGATGAGAGAATTTTAAATGGCTTTGAGAGGAGTTTTGTAGTGTTGGAAGTTTGAATGGAGAGTGGTGAGTGAAGAGAGGCTTCACCGAGAATAATAAGGAGAAAGAAGAAAAGAGAAGAGAGAGAAGAGAAAATATGTGCATAGGTATATGAGATTGGCCTAGATACATGTTGTGGTAAATGCATGGATATCCATGGGATAATAGTGAGATGTCAATTAATTATATCCATGAAATTTTTCCTTATATATATATATATATATATATATATATATATATATATATATATATATATATATATATATATATATATATATATATATATATATATATATCCGAGAATTTGAGATGGAAGGAAAAGAGATAGAAATGTTTGGTCCATTTTTTAATATGTTCGAAATTATGTGACCCGATATGAAAGTTTTCGGCCCATTAGGCCCATTTGAGGGTTTACGGCCCAATAATGACAAAGAAATAGGTTTACGGCCCAATAAAGCCCATGAAGCCAAGTGAAATATTTTAGGCCCAATAAGGCCCATAAAAAGTCTTATGACCCAAAATGTTATAGTTTAATGAATGTAGGTCCAATTTGGGCCCATATAAGGATTCTTAGCCCAAAATAACCAAGTTGTGACTTTATTGGCCCATTAGACCCAATAAATGATTTCTAGTCCAATAGGGGTTTGAATTCGGAATTTAGGGTTTCAAACCCACAATTGAGTATATGAGATGTATTAAATTAGGTTTTGAACTTCACTCATGAGTTGTGATTCAAATGGTTGATTTTGAATGAGCATAGTACGTGACATCAACTTAGATTACAAGTTATACATGAGTTGATTTACATGAAGATAAAATTTCCTAGCCAAAAATGCTAATTGTGACATTCTTCCACCAGAGAACAAAGGGGAGAGAGATTTAGAGAGAGAAAGTAGAAAGAGTGTGACGGATGGAAGTGAGTGTATGTTTTCTTGGATCTTTGAAGGATGTATGGAAGATTTTCACATATGCACGATACTCTCATGTACTTTAGATGAAGTCATTGTTATGATGTCACCCTCCAAGTTTACATCGATTTGTGTGCTAAGCAATCCAAACTTCGTACTGATTTTTTGAAAATGGCTTATAATTATCTGAGTGTGGTGATTCTAAAACGCAAATGAAATCCACATCCCATATACAAAACTATGTGAAAACCACGTTTAAAGTTTTGTGTTTGTAGGGCTCGAGTCCGACAATTTTCATGAATCTGAGCTTACTTTGGGTTAAAAATATAATAAAAATGAAATCATATAATAGACCTAAGTCTGAGTTCAAAAACATGCTAAAAACAATTTACAAATTGTGTAGCTATCCCAACAAAGCGGTACAATTTTTGTTTCCAAGAAAATCAGTTAAATACTGATTTTACTACCATAAAACGGACATAACTACTTTGTATGTTATCTGTTTTTAATGATTTTTATATCCATACAATTTGTCTACATATTGCTCCAAAGTATACTTAATACATAAATTGTATTTTTAGGACATTAAATAATACTTATTTTTATGAATTGTTTTTTTATTTTTTAATGATTATCAACTTTCGAGCAACTTGGAGTAATTTGTGTGCAATTATAAGTAACATAACTTCAATTGCATTAAAAAAAATGTAGAAAATCATACACTAGGTCATGTTACACTGGCATTCGCGGTGGTTTGACCGATCATCTTTGACCTATTTTTATTAACTGTTACAGTTGTCGATTGATTTGAATTGTTGAATTGGTTTGAATTCCTTTCGGTATCACCTGGCCTGTATCAACCATAATTGATTAATAAAAGATAAATTCGAGAATAAAAGATGAAATTGATATGGAATCAAACAAAAACTGGATCGTGCTGTGATACCAGTTACAATGAAAAACAAAAATAATAGAGATAGATTTTGATTTGTTGTTTCCAATTTTTTATTGAAAATGAAAAGCTACGAGTTACACGTATACTAAAAGAGATGCTTAGCTAACAACTTCTAACTAACAAAACTACTCTAACCGCCTATATAAATAAAAGGCTATATTACCTTGGTAGTAACTAACTCTGACTAACTCGTGGTTTAAGCTTCTCTAACAAACACTTAATTGATGGCCATGAACTACTCGTTTGTATTATCGAGCTTCTTTCATCCCTAATTGTGAAAATACTTGGCTTTCACTCGGATAGCTCGAGCTCGAGCTATCATTCACTTCGAACTCATGATTAATACATGACGGAAGCCGTTCTATCACTGACATCGGAAACTGCAATGATGTGTTGATCGTGCTATTTTTGTAGAACTCACTGTCATCATTCACGGGTTGTTGAAATCCCAACGCGTATTCTAAATCTCGTTGCACTTCTATCATTGTAGGCCTTTCCTCCCCTAACTGCTTTAAACATCTCTCAACCAAGGTCAAAAAGATCCGTAACGAATCCATATTTATCGTACCCATAAGAAACGGATCGATTATATTCTCAACATTCCCGCACTTTATATGTTTCTTTGCCCAATCCGCCAAATTCACTTCCTTATCAGGATAATTGTGTCCGATAACGGGCCTTGCGCAAAGTACTTCTACAAGAACCACTCCAAATGCATAAACATCGGATTTTTGTGTCACTTTCATGTATATCGTGTATTCAGGATCCATATAACCGAAACTCCCCTTGATATCAGAAACCCCGCTTTCATCCACATTATCGAAACGAGATATCCCAAAATCGGCCACCTTCGCAACGTAAAGATCATTAAGCAAGATGTTTGTTGACTTCACATCGCGATGAATTATCCCGTCTTTTGAACCCGTGTGGAGGTAATGCAAACCTCGGGCCGCACTAATACAAATCTCGAGTCTTTGTTCCCATGAAAGCTTTAGGTTGTATTCATTACCATATAAATGATCTTGAAGAGTACCCTTTTCCATAAACTCATACACGAGTATCATTTCGGATTTCTCATCACAATAACCAACCAAAGAAACTAAGTGCCGGTGTCGTATCTTTGACAACACCATGATCTCGGTCACAAACTCCGGCCGCCCTTGTCCGTGCCCCTTTCCGCCTCGTTTCACCGCCACGTTTCGACCATTTGAAAGTGTTCCTTTATAGACCTTACCAAAACCTCCTTGTCCGATCATCAACTTCTCGTCAAAATTATTGGTTGCTTTTAATATATCACGAAATGGGATTCTGAGGTTGAGACTCAAATGAGGGGCTGTTGATGGATCGGTATCCAAATCCGTGTAAGAATCACCACCGTACGATAGAAACACCTCAGATCTCGGGTTGATCAGCTTTTCTTTCTGATACTTTTTCCCCATGAAAAAACCGATTAGTAAAATCAGCACAAAAGCTACACATCCAACCACAATCAACACGATTGCGTTTATGTTCTTCCTTTCATTCTCCTGATCAATCTCGCTGGAATTCTTCAACAACTCCATGATCTCGACCCCGTTCAAGAACGCCGTGTTATTGCTACCGGGAGTCGCACCAATACCGATGTTCATAAACTGTGACTCCACTGAATCCACCACCATGTCAACAAAAAACGGTGCTGCTAGAACCATCACTCTGTCACTCGGTCCAATATTCGTGCTAAAGTGGCTGTAGATGAAGAATTTGAAGGCGTCATGACTGAGACTGGTGCTTATAATATCGCAGAAATGTGCTCGAACAAGGTAGGTAGCGTTCCTTTTTACACCAAAATTCCATGTTATGTTGAATGAGTTGTTGTTCAATTGTTTGGCTGTTTTGTAAACGTAAGCAGGAGCATGGTATTCGGTTGCTCCATTATCTCCATCTTTAAGAAGGCCGTCGAAACTTTTGTTTGTTGCTCCTTCACTGTTGGAGATAAAGTAATCATCAGGTGTCCATTTTCTTCCTAGAGTAGTGTCACGCTCATCTTCAGTCGTCTGCAGTCCTCCGACGTCAATTCTGTAAATTGGATTGAAAGCATAATCCGATGTTAAGTTATGCAGATCAGCAATTATTCCGGCAGGTGAAGTACGGGGGAAAGAGACGCCTTGCGTGAACATATTCGCTGGTGTCGTGAAAGCTTCAATGGCGTTAACAAAAGCAGGAGATGAGGGATCGGAGGGTGTGAATACGATTCTGTAGCTTTTTATAGCTCCAGTTGGGATGAAAAGTTCTTTAATTTCAATCGCGTCACCGACACTAAAATTGGATAACAACGAAAACCCAGAAACTGAAATGGCGAATCTTGAATCGGAAAGTTTAAATTTTTTTGTGGAGAATGCGAAAAAATGAAGGCGTATCAAGACGAAAGTGTTGGGTTCATTTGCTGGGAGTTCGTACCATGATTTCTTGGTGAAAACTCTTGCTGTATGGTAGATTGGAGGCGTATGGGATGATGGGTTCAAGTTTTCAACGGCAGGGGCTCCACGGGAAGTGTAATGGCCATCGGAGACGAAGGTATGTCCACTGAAATTGATGTCAGAGTTTGATCCACAGTTGATGAAGAGGGGGTCCGGTAAACCGTAAAGTGAGGAAGCAAGAGAGAGAAGGGTGAGGAGAGAGAAACAAAGGGTGGACGCCATTGAAGGAAACTGAAGAACTTCTGGTTCCAATGGCGAATAATTATGTGTTCCATTCACGGGGAGGAAGAAGACAATGCGGAAAAAGGGTATTGAGGAAGACTGAGACTGTTGACTTTTAGCATGTGGTTGTGAGCGGATTGTTGAAGAACGGATTATAATTTCATTCCTCGTTTTAAAAATCACGATAACTACCTTTGTTACCATAATAATAGCACCGGTAATAACAACCAACTATGTATCTTTGTCACCATAAGGATAAATAAATTGAGTAATCTAACATTTTTAACATATTTCTGTTGTTTTTATTTTTTAATTACTCAGTTTTAAATCCGAAATGCCTATTATGGACCCGAATTCCAAAATCAGTAATATGGTCACCGTTAGGGATGAAAGTGGGTCCAAACCCGGACTGGATGGACCCGGACCCGGAAAACCCGGAACCGGTTAATGGGATTTTGTAGAACCGGAAACCGGACCGGTATATAGGAACCGGTTCCGGTTCGGTTCCGGGTACGGTTCCGGGTAAAGTGGGTCTAGAACCGGAAAACCCGGAAACAATAAAGTGGGTAGGTTGGAACCGGATAAAGTGGGTTTAGAACCGAAAAACCCGAAAAAACCAGAATTTTTTGGTAATTACTTACTACTTAGCAGATTAAACTTTGAAAATTTTCATATTGATATCCCGACTTTGGGGGACTGTAACTCATTGAATAAGAAACTAAAATTAACAAAATTATAGTCTAAAATCATGTACAAACTCTAAAATACACTCTGGAAAAAACCGCAAGTCAATCCGACTTTAAACGAATGAGATATGCATGTGTTAACATTTTCACATAATACAAAGTACAAAAACAAATTGCTAAAAAGTTGAAAATTTTCAGTTTTGATATCCCGAATTTGGAAGACTATAAATCATTGAATGTTAAACCAAAAATGACAAAATTAAAGTCTAAACTCATGTACAAACTGTAAACTACAAGTTTCAAAAAACCACATATCAATCCGACTTCAAACGAATTAGATATGCATGTTTTAAAACTTTCACCGAAAAACAAAAAAACAAAAAAACTAAAAACTTCCAGCTTTGATATCTCGACTTTGGGGGACTGTAAGTCAATGAATATTAAACTAAAAATGGCAAATTTATAGTCTAAAAACATGTACAAACTCTAAACTACATGTTGGAAAAAACCGCATGTCAATCGGAGTTGAAACGAATGATATATGCATCTTTTAAACGTTTCACAAAAACCGGTTCCGGTCCTACTAGTGGTTCCGGTTCCAAACACCGATTCCGGTTTTTAGACCCGTTTTACCCGGACCCGATGGACCCAAACCTGGTTACCCGGAACCCGGATAAAGCTAATTTTTAAACCCGGAACCAGAACCGGTTTTATATATTCCGGTTCTAACGGTTCCGGTTCCAGTCCGATTCCGGTTCCGGTCCGGGTTTCTAGTTCTAAATCTCATCCCTAGTCACCGTATGTATAGAACGTCGGACACCTTGTTCCAAACAAACAGTTTCAGACCTCATTTGCTCATCCCTTGTCGGACTTTATCAATTTTGAACAATGTCTTCTTCTAATAGTGAAAAGATCCAATATTTGTTGTTAGGTGTTGATTTTTACATCATTACATGTTATTAGGTTATAATCCCTGGAAATCACGGGTAAAAAAAAAAGATTTATTAAGTTTTGTTAAAATTAATAAGATGTAAGCTTTTTTCAGACTTTTATATTGATTATTTAAAATTAATATATATTTCTAGATATAAAATAATAAAATCATAATATTTAAAAAAATGGGCAATTATTATTGTTACTTATTAACGAATTTAGATAATTTTCTATTAGTGAAACAAAACATAAAGTTTTTAGTTTGCCTTTGTATCCCACCCATTCCATTTTTGTCTTGATTAAAATAATAGAAAAAATAATTAGTAATGAGTAAAAATGCAATAAAACATAGGTAAAGCCTAAGATCTTATAGATAAGTCATGTAATCCATTTTTTTTAAACAAAAGATGTGGAAAATATACTTCTAACCTACATTGCTTAGCATTGCGGACAATATATTTCTAACCTACATTACTTAGAGGTAAATCAAATCAATTGCCTAAATTGTTAGAAAAAGTAACTGTATGTTGGTATTTTGTATTTAATAAAAACTATTATTAGAATAAGATATAATTATTTTTTAAATCACTTGTGTGTTGAAATCACTTTTGATTTACTATATAATTAACTGTTAGATCCGTGTATTACACTGGTTGATATAAAAAAAAGATTAAACATTAAATTAAAATATAAACAAAAAATATTTTTTAATGTACAACTTTAAAATAAAAATGGAAAAAACGAATTTATTGCAATTTAATATATATTTAATACTTTACATCTATAAGTATGACTTTAATTTTAAAAATTAAAACAAATCAAAAATTAACAAATTGACAAGTAGATAATATTTATTTTAAAAATACCATAAAATGACAAATGTCAAAATTCATGAGAGATTGACATGTATCAAAATAAACCTTCATTTATTTAGGAGGATAGATATTTTTTATTTTGATTTACCTCCACTTGGATTTTTTTTTTTTAGCAAATTAAAAGAAAAACATATAAACATTATGGTTTTAATTACATCTTTAAGTCATGAATTCTTATAGAAGAATATTAACTGCCAACACCCATCCAATTTATGTTGATGATACAAACATATAGCTTCCAGTATATCACCATTGCCACACATTCACCACCTAATAAACCACAAAATGGGCAAAACAAACGTATTATTATCTCATATGAGATATTGGATTTTTTTTCACAGTGAAACTTATCCATGCATGAAATAAACGTACATAAGTTAGTTATAAAATGAAGAAAAGAGAAAAAGAATAACAACATACTTTACCCTTGCTACCAATTTGGGCAATGTACTTTAATCTTTACCCATTAAGGTAACATAGTTACATTTTTTACTGATAATAGCAACGTACTTTAATTGTTTCACCTATTATAACAATGTACTTACATTACACTATTAATATAGGTGTTGCACTTTATTTGTTAGATATTGCTTCTAAGGTAAGAAATGTAAGCTATTTTGAGTACAAATATGTAAGTATGTTACATTTACTTGTTTAGTGTCACGTTTTACTTTCATTTTGTTTTTACAACAACATTGTACTTTTCAAATCAAAAGTACGCTTCTATTGTTTGCAATTAGCCTAAAATAAAAGAAAGATAGAAAATGAAAGTTAAATGTTATAATAAACAATTAAATGAAAGCTTACATTTATACATGATAATGTTGCACAATTAACATCTTTTGTATACCACCTTTAGAAAAATGGGTAATTACCTACCTCTTCTTCGGTCAGAAGATAAACAACTAAAAAAGGGAAATAAAATGCAAGTTAAATTTCACATGTAAATAAGATGATATCATTGTTTAGTGTGAGAAAGCAAGAAAGAAGACTTATTGTTGCATGTGAAATAACAAATTATAAATCTTATATTTTACCAAAATGGTTAGAGGTATAACTGAATTATATCCACCTCCATCACCACCATCTCTAATCTACACATTTTCAAAGCAATGTCATATAGGCTTCTAAGTATAGTGTATATTCAAAGCTCAAAGAGCATACCGTTGTAGCTTAGATTCTAAAATTGGTAAATTTATTGAACCATGAATCTAAATGGATGTAAAGATACTCATTCCAGACTCAAAATCTAGTTACGAATAACACTGAAACATAAGACACAACTAAGTTAAAGGAAATGCAAAAGAATAAATCAAATTTTTCGTAAAAAAATATAGCAAGATTTATATAATAATCTTACATTGCACAGTAAATTGTTAACAGTGACTTAGAGATGATGATCAAAGCAACCACTTACGACGATTTGACAATCCTCCCACATCAGCTTCAAGTGTA
Organism: Lactuca saligna; assembly: GCF_052625555.1. Lineage (NCBI taxonomy): Eukaryota > Viridiplantae > Streptophyta > Magnoliopsida > Asterales > Asteraceae > Lactuca > Lactuca saligna. The sequence goes on along the minus strand of NC_136420.1, from coordinate 301,409,661 downwards.
AAAAAAAACTTAGAGTGCTCTATCAAATTGTGTAACAGAAGAAAGCACGACAAAACAGCAATAGAAGACATCTCTTTTTCACACTTAAGTACGATGATGAATTCAGAGCAGATATCAAAAAGATAGAAGCAAGCCTTTAATTTAAGCGTTTTAACAAACACATGGGGTCAGTCGTATGAATGAATCAATTTGCTTCTCCAACATCGAGGTCGTACAACAATCCATCAAAGCTCAATCTCTATGATTGGTTTTCAAACTTGGTAAAAGCAAAACAAAAGTGTAGATGTTTTGCAATCAGAATTAAAAACAAAACAAATGTAATGCAAATGATTCAGATGTTACCTCCATCGATTTCTAAACCAAATCAAATTAATAAGTGAGATTAGAACTGACTACGATCAACAAACGGTGGATGTGCAACCATTAGCGCTAGTGATTAAACAAACTTTCCGTAACATATATTAGAACATTAAATAACTTCCTGTATGTGTGTAACATACAAAAAGAATCAGATTTCAAATTTTGAAATTACATATTAATATCTAAAATTAGAACTTGAAATCAGTTAGAAAGACCGTTGGAGGTAGGGTCGGTGTATGGTGGAGAGAGAGAGAGAGAGAGAGAGAGAGAGAGAGAGAGAGAGAGAGAGAGAGAAAGAAAGACTTTGCTTTGTGAATCTGGACTGATGCGAATAGCAAAGAGGGGAAGGGAAACCATCAGAGTCTGTTCCCATTTAACCCATTTGTAGCAAAATGCAGTTGAATAAACCCCAAAAATCTGTAAATAAAGATATATGTGGAGAGCGAGATTTAGGGAATTGAATCTCACATTTGGTAACTTGGAGCAAATAATTAAGAATTTCAAATTTTTGATTGCACATTTCACGGGATCTGATTTGGAGATTGCTTTTCAATTAAGGGGATATATATGAGCGGAAAAATTCAATAGCGGATAAACAGAAAAATAACACCTGGCAAAATAGAGTGTAAAAAAATGACACGTGGCATATAAAGGATGATTTTATTAAGCAGGGAGATTAAATGTGATTATATGTTAATGATAAAAAGTTTTCATGTTTTTTATGTGATTTGATGCAATTAATTGGTAATAAATTGTTTATCTTCCAATTTTAGTTGTTAGACTTTTGTATGATTATATCTGTATAATAAGAAAACTACAATCATAAAAAATTATGTTTAAATCTATTTAGAACATGTCCAAAAATACACAGAAGTAATAAGGAATGCATAAAACACCATAAGAATATGTAGAACAATCCTGAAATGTCTAGAGTTGTTCCAAAATATTGTTTGGAACACTACCATTATATTTGGGAATGGTGTTCATAATACTATTCTAGAATGTTGTCTGGAACACTACGTTTTAGTACGGAACACTACATTTTAGTACAGAACATTCAGTAATGCGCTAACTTAAATTTCCTTCATTCTAGCATGACATAATATATGAAACGGGTGTCACTACAACCTACAAAACTAAACTGGACAGGGAAAGCATGGACCATTCACATACCCCCTAACATACGACCATGTTTAGGGCTTCCTGTTTCGGTGCATATGTTGGCATGTCAATAGGTATAGAATGTCACCCGTTACTAGGTCATTACCTTATGTGCAAGCAAGTTGCTACTTATCATTGGTTCTGAATTGGAGGATATTCTATTCTCGATAGGCAACCATCGGGTTTGCTTTGACACGAGGGTTTTCTGCCTTGTTACCGGGTTGTAGTTTGGGGAATATTTCCGAGCTACTTTATCTTCCACACAATTAAAACATGTTGTGTCTCCATTTTCTTGGGTTTAGAGTCAATAAAAGCTAACATCAATCAAGTATTCAATAATTCACTTCATCGATTATAATATTCAGACAATGTCCAAGTCTTCCCATTGTATATGTTAGAGCAAGGATTTATAGCAGATATCTTCGACAACCAGTACATGATGAATACCTTGCACTGGTCTCTAATTTGGACGAATTTAACATGTATAAAGTTATTTAGATTATATTTATGAAATTATATCAAATGATTCTTTTAATTTATTGTTATAAAATGGAAATGGTGACACATGTACCCGTGGGGAAGAGCAATATGGGATTTTACTTACAGACAGTTGTATGTTGTCTTTGAAAAGACTGAGGCTCTAAACCCCACCCGCTCAAGACTTGATAGTAGACCTTTATATATTATGCATGGATTTTTCTATGATTTTAAGGTATGTCCAATGTCTTTCATAACACTTTTTATGCAAAAAGTATTGTAATATTATTATGCTTTTTTGTTGTTTGACATCTTAATTTCATAGATTTAGATCATAGAGATATTTCCTAACAGTAGGATAGTTGGTACCCCTAAACCGGTTGTAAATGTACGTATCTTAGTTTACCTCCTTATTTATAGCTTCCTTTGAGATATTAAAATATCATTGAGCTTTATTTATTGTTTTTTGCAGCTTCCCTCGAACAAGATGTTGCAGCCTATTCTATAGGAGTGTGCTGCTTTGTGGTGCGTTGAGAGTTAGCCATGGATATAGACTGCAAATTTACCTCCTTGTTGATTTGTGGTATTTGTGTATTTTTGAGACAATCTACTTATGTTGCTATAATGAAAACAAGATTGTGTCACTAAACAATTTTTTTTATTTCATTATAGAATTTCAAATTTTGGTACAAACATGACTAAGGGTACTTTAGATTAAAAATATCATACTCTTGACAACTTTCTGACTTGCTTTTACATTACACATAATGCTAGATTGATCCTTACTTTTGACACTTAACTTAGTCCTACTTGATGATTCAAAGTTTGTTGAATATGTGGGAACTGGACGTCACAATTTCTATTTGTGTGACCGATCAATATTTTGTCCTCCACTTAAATTAGATTTCGTCTTTGAAATCCATCCTTACCTATTACTCCTTAAACACCCTTCGAACCCCTTGAAGGCTTTTTTCGATCCCACTCCATCTGATACTAGCTGACAAGAATACCTTACCAATGTCTAGGGTTAACAACCCCATTGTCTCCACATATAAGTGGAAAGTCTATTTTGGGATAAAGCATCCAACAATCGATATTTCATCCGCTGCAGCACTGGAATGATACCCTAATCAGATGTACACCTTGCTACGTTAAAGTCAATTCAATTCTTAGCGAGAAGCACACAAACTGATCAAGAAACCAACACCAACCCAAAGAACAAACATCAAGGAGAGCAAATTCCTTAATCATGATTTGAAAATTCACAGATTTTGCTTGACCATCCATGTAACATCCCAAAACTTAAGACCAAAATTTTCATTTTTAATTAAGTAATTTATAAAACGGTAGTCTAAAAACATCAATAGTTTCATCCCATATCATAATTTCAAAACCAATATCTCGAATATGAAAACATGTCATAAGGAAACAATACACATCACAAACTGAAAGTTGTACGCACAAAGCTTAGTGTGTTCCCCCATCATACCACATCCTAAACAATACACATACTGCTTAGCATATTCAGGTGCCACTACTAGAAAAAAGGCCTTTTACGACACGCAAATAATGACACGCGCTGATAGTGGACACGCATTTCCGCGTGCCCTAAAAAATAATGTCAGTTTTGCAAATTTTGAAGGATAGAAGACACGCATTTTTTGGGTGCCCTAAAATTAGTGTCCAGCAAAAAGAAATTAAAAACACGGAGGGCACCTATCCTAAAGAGTGTGTCGTGTTACCTTGTCGCTTTATAATTTTAGTCTGAGCGTGCGTTTTCGTTTTTTAATAGCAGGGGGAAATGAAATCGAAAACATTAAAAACCCCGCCTGTTGCTTCTCCTCCTTCCATAGGAACGCTCACCTCGATCAGAATCACCACCATCTCTCTCTCTCTCTCTCTCTCTCTCTCTATCTATCTATCTATCTCTCTCTCTCCTCCTTGGTACATACCACCACTTTGTTGTATATGGAATGTAATAAATCGGGCCAAGAAGAAAAGGAAAGGTCGATTTCTTGGCTGACAAGCCTCCGCACAGTGATTCCTCTCAATCTTCATCCTCTCCATACTATTTCTCCCCATTCTTGCTTTTAATGAATCAAATATCGCCGAAAAATAATGTTAAGATTCAAGAAATCATCCCGAGAAAAAACGGCCCGTTGTGGTTGGTGTCTTGCTCCGCCACCGTTGGCAGCGTCGTCCCTAACTTCTTGATCGCCTGAAGTATCATTTTTAGGTAACCTCTTATCTCCTTCACATACGTATACAAATGGAGTATGTTGTTTACAAACAACGATTCACCTTCTTCTATTCCTAGAGATTTTCTCTCGTTAGCATCACCGGAGTGGCTGGCCCTGGAATCAGTCGGAACTGTAGTTCAATTCCGACGGAGTGTCCCGGTTTATTACATTCCATATACATTTCCTTTCCTTCGATTCTAACCCTAGTTTGTCCCCCCCCCCCCCCACACACACACACACTTTTCCTTCACAAACACACATGGATTATTAGTTTCTTATCTGTTCCTATGGGGTTCACGAAGCGTGCTTTATACATCTCGGGTTTCTGAATTTCGAGTATTATGCACACAAATGTCAGAAGAAATATGGTCAACCGGCTCAAATATGGTCTAAAATCTTCATCGTTGTACGCCACGGCTTCTTCATCGAGAGAAATATCGGCTCCTTCTTCATCATTAATCAGCTATTGATATCTGGTAAGTTTAGAGACCCAACTGCTCAATAACAAACACATGAACATTGTTCTGCTTCTTTTTTCGTTTCTTTTTAATTTTATTTAATTTGATTTATAACTCTTGAATCTATCCCCATTATTCACCCAATTACTTCTAGTTGTCAAAGACATGTTTAACTGCCTAAGTCATCAACGAACAGGGGATGCCCAAACGACTGAACCATGGCCTGTAATTGAAACAAAAACTGGTAATTTTGATAAATTAGAAGTTTTCCAATCCGTGACACACACACACACACACTTATTTCTATTTATTTCCTTCTTTTCTTTTGATTTCACGTACAGGGGCTGTAGTAAACATAATATTTTTTCTTTTTCTTTTTGTCCTTTCTATGTGATTTAAGGTTCTGTTACAATTGCTTCAACAAATGAGAATGGATTCATCAAATAATATGATTCAAAATAAAGAACTTTATTTATCGTGTAATCATATTTTCCATTCCAATGGCATTTCAGGATTTAATGAACCCCTCTTTTTAGTGTAATTCCTTTCTCTGGTGTAGGGACTTTGGATGGGGATTATAGGTTGGGTACACATATCTTGTTCATGTCTCATTTTTTGTAGCAATGTTTCAACGATTAGTGTCTCCTCTTTTAGACGGTCGATCTGTTTGTTTAGTAAATTGACTGTTCGGCCCCTCATGTCTATGCGTGTGTTGATGTTTCTCATCCAACTTGTGTTGGAAACTACTTGGATAGTTTGTGGTCTTAGCAGCAACACCACAATGCGTATCTGTAGAAAACCAAAAACAAAAACAAAATGAATGATAATTGCAAAAGGACCTTATTGCCTCTCATTAAGCCACATATGAAAAAGACCAAACTACCCTTAACAGTAACAAACCTGCATGAGAAGGATGATTACAACCATGAATATAACAACAAAGGAAAGGACATGATTTTGAGACTTGAAAGATGCAAACAGCTTTGGAATGGAATCTCTTAAATTCGAAGTAGTCCCAGTCCCAGAAGAACCGCCACTGCTGACCTGGCGTCTCACTTCCTGGGACACTGGAACAGTCTGAGTCATCATTGTCATGTCCCCATGATGACCTGGCGTTTCACTGGTAGCTGCTGGTGCAGACCCGAATGCCAGGATACATCTATCTTCTTATCTTTTAGATATCAGATGAAAAGTTTAACAACTTTTTCAATATTCAGGATGGAGAATCTTGATGGAGTAGCCTTCATTCTTCATTCTGCACTTGTTTCCAACCTCTATTTCATCTCTCAGGCACCCATATAATTATATTTATATATGAATTATTTTCTTTATCTGTGTTGCTTATATTATTTGCTTGATTGGCAGTTATTACACAGAAAATACAGTGGAAATTTCTTGGTTGATCTATTGGGAAAGTGGAAGGAGTCTGAATACTCTGGACAATCTGTCCCTATTGGTGGCATCGCTTACTATGTCACTGCACCTTCAAGGTAAATGTGATATTACTTATAATTAAGACTAAATTAGAAATATGATCATTGTGCTTGGTCCAAAATTTTAATGTTATCCTTATGTTTGCATTTTGTTGCAGATACCAACCATATAAAATGACTTGAAAATTTGGACTAAACTAGCAATTTTTTTGAGTAAAGCACCAAATGAAATAATAACATTGGGACAATTTGAAGATTTGGAATGAAGTTGTTATTTTGTGTAAAGCATATAATTTATTCGTGTTATTGTTTTTGTTTGTTTTGAATTTTGAGTGGTATAATTAATAAATAATGTGATGTGTTGTTTGATGGATCAGTTTGGCAGATATAGCGGTTGGATCAGTTTGGCAGATATGGCAGCAAACCCATTTCATGCTCTTTTGTACTTGGTGTTCATGCTGACAGCTTATGCTCTATCTCTATTCTCAAAAACTTGGATTGAAGTTTCGGGATCATGTGCTAGAGATGTGGCGAAGCAACTTAAGGTATGGTAATCAATCATTGGGATTTGAGTAAAGAAATGATATGTTTAATCTGATAATATGATATGAATATGAATGTGAATAGGAGCAACAAATAGTCATGTTGCTGAGATATAATTTTGGATCAAACCCAGCAGGTTCTTTTAGCGTAATGCTTCGCTTAGGATTTGGACAACCTATCAAAGTTAATTGGGCATATGTCAATGTACAAAGGGAGGACACATCAGGTATAGGACTTAATACCCTTTTTGGAATAATTTATATACCTATATTCTTTTCTACCTTCTTAATTTCCTCATGACATTATTACTTTCTTCCTTTTCAGGTCATTATAACATATTTGTTGGTGATCTTAGCCCTGAGGTTACTGATGCTATGTTGTATGCACGCTTCTCTGTCTATTCTAATTGTTCGTGAGTACATGTTTCATCTCTCTATACATACATACATATAATTATACATATATCTACATTCATATACACATATATGTACTTTTTTTTGCTTAATTAAAGGGATTTTTATGCATCTCTTCCATAATTGTACCCTTACTAATGTTATTAGAAACAATGTAACTTAAAAATTACAAATTAATTGACAAATTTCATTCTTTTTGCAGGTGTGTCATTTTTTTTTTTTATCTATTTCATGCAAACTGGTGGTGTGAAATACAATACAACTAATGTTTGTCTCACACAACAAACAACAAGTGCATTGCCATCAACACAATTAATATATTTCAAAGTATGGAATGTTTAAATATAATAACCAATATTCATATTTTTCTTTTGTACATTATTTTAAATTTATTATTAATCTCTTATTTTAAAATGGAATAATATAAGTGAGATAAATGGATGCAGGGGAATATTGTGTTGATATTATGTTGTAAATTTGATTTGTTGATGAGATGAGGGAATATTTCTTGTCTTATGGAGTTAGAAGAGGAAAAGAAAGCTCAAGCTAAAAGAGATAAGATGCTGCAAATGCAAGTGTTGCATTCTTCATTTGAATTGTTAGTTGTACTACTAATGATGGAAGCTGCTAAATAAAGGAAATGGAAGAAGCCGCATCAAATAGACTTTTTGTATGAAACACAGAGTAGATTAGATGAATGAAAATTTATATATTGTAAGAAACAGAATTGTATGAAATTAAATTTTATGCAATGGATTGTATTTTTTGCATATGGTATTTTATTTCTATTATGACTCATTAAATGCAAATTTAATTTAAAAATTAATAAATATATAAATATTTTTTTAACATTTAAATTTACGATACGCAAAAATGTGTGTCATATTCGTTTATGACATGGCCTTTCTTGACAGCGGTTTTAATGATACGCATTGCGTGTCATAAATGCGCGTCGTAAATGTGCGTCGTCTCTCGTTATGACAGGGCCTTCCTTGACGCGCATTTGCACGTCGTCTGAGCGTTTTATGACGCGCAATGAGCGTCGTAAAAGGCCTTTTTTCTAGTAGTGTGCTGGCCTACCCCTTCGATTCTTTCAATCGGTAACCGCCTAACATATTAAGGTGATGGCCTACCTCATCGATCTCTTTCAACCGGTAACCGCCTAGCATACCTAGGTGCTGGCCTACCCCTTAGGTCTATTTCAACCAGTTACGGGGACTATTTCACCCCCTACAACTACCATATAACATCCTAGCACGTACACATAAATCACATACTGGCTAGCATATTTGGGTGTTGACCTACCTCTTCGGCCCTTTCGACTGGTTACGCGGACTATTTTACCCCTCCTACAACTATCACATAATATCATAGTGTACTAGCACATAAGGCATAACAGATCGTGACATATCAGAAAATTATCACAAAGACAATCATCTACTAGTGGGCCGATATTGGTACCTTCGACCCACTTCTACAGAAAGGTAACTCACCTCAACTGTGTGTCAAAATTGTACTCCTTAGACGGGTCGGGACTACTCTCCTTAAAACATAACAAGTCCTTTAGTTAGTTATTAGGCCCAAGTACGACTCCCTTATGGCCCCACTTCTAAATCATGTCCTAAGGCAAGGTTCCCTAGTCCTCGCCCTAATGTGCCTTTTCCCCCAAGGCCCAATCCATAACAAATTTAAGGACCAAGTCCATTACTTTAAACTTTAAGGCCCAATAAGGCCCAAGATGCCCAACATCATAAATCCCAGTCCTAGGCCTAGAGGCCTTTCTCCACAGTGGGCCACGAGGCCCAACAATCCAGGCCCAAAAACCTTATTGGACACTCTATATGCATACGCGTGGCGTGTCTGGCATGTACGCCCATCGTATGCTGGCCTTGACCAGTTGCGGAAGTTGACCTAGTATGCGTAGCGTACCAGCGTGTACACCCAGGGTACTGGAAAACTTCCTTAAGACTCCTTTTGTGACTTAATCAATTAAGTCCTAACATCCAAAACATAGATTCATGTCCTTTAAGACATCCTAATCCATAAAGTTACAAACTTAATGTCTTTGCATGCATAGATAGGGGTTAAAACATGAATTAAGTCCTTAAACAAACTTTGTAACCATGAAGCACTTGCATGGTTTTGACTTCACGATCAAGGTCCGATTTTTATGACTCTAAATGCTTCCAAAATTTCAGAAGGAAAACTCTTATCGTCTGGAACTACCAAGACAAAAGAAACCTCAACAATGGAGTCAAAATAACCCATAAAACACCCCAACACTACAGCTAAGCATGCAATGTTCAAGTTTGAAGCTTGATACCTCAAATGAGTCAGAAATGGTGCTAATCCTCTAGATCTACAAGCTCTCTTCAAGTCCTTGTTCCTTTTTCAAACCTCTTTCTCTTCAAAATCACCAAAACAACACCAAAATGCTCAAACTAAGCTCAAAAATACAAACAAGAGGGTAAGGGTTCGAGTTGGGCACTGAGAGGACAAGTGAGGCTAAGAGGATAAGGTTTTTGAAGATTATAAGTTGTTTAAATAGGGTTTAAACACTAAAATTTAGGGTTTTCATCTGGTCACCCTACTCCCAACATACGCTTGGGTACGCCCGACGTACGCATGGGAGTCCCCCGATCCACGCCTCATAGGCGTACCCGTGCGTACAACCTGTACACCCAGCGTACGCTCCGATCCCAAAATCCCATTATTTAACAATTATAACTTGAATAAAAGCAATACAATACCTGATAAATTCTGAACGTTACAAATATGTTGGATTAGGTTTCTAAGACCATAACTATAATTGGTATGTACTTGACTCGAGAGTAGCGTGGTCCATTTGGGTTGCCTTTGTTGAATTAATGTCTAAGTCCATAACTATATTTGATATGTACTTTACCCAACCCGGCATGGTCCATTTGGGTTGCACTTCACCAGTACAATTTATATGGATAATCTTTAGAGAAAAGTATATTTATGATTCTATTAATATATTATAAGTTCTAATATATTAATATGGAATCATACTATTTAACTAGTATTGATCAAGAATTAATTTAGATTTAATTAAGTGATCAAAATGAACTAATTAAATATGGACTCTTATACATATGTGTGTGATAGGCCAAGTTCATTTAGGTTGGGCTAAGTCTTCATGGATAGTCCATGGAGCTTTAACCCATGGATCCTAGGAAATAAAAGGTCATGGGTATTAGGGTTTAACCCTAATCCTCCACACTATATAAAGATATCCTTGGTTGGTGAAATTGGAAATAGTGTGGGTACACTAAAAGGTCTAGCCGATTTGACTAGAGAGAACCAAAGAATTCTTATTCTCAAAGTCTTCCAATGTGTTTTGGTTATTTGTGATTCCACTTAAGGCTTCCACACTATTGGGGCTAAGCTCTTAAAGCTCGAAGACATCAAGCTACATCAAAAGGTATGTCATCTAACTAGTACTTTGTGAGCTTCATAATATGCTAGTTAGGATTAAAGCCTTGGAAAGTTCTTATTTACATGTATGATAGAGAAAACATAGATCCAAGGTTTATAGGGTTGCATGTACACCATATGAGTGTTAGAATGCTCAAAACCCAACAATGGTATCAGATCCTGGTTTGTTTTCTTGTTATACATGCTTAAACTGTTTAAAAATAGAATTTTGGTGTTGTCTGCATAGCAGACTCGCCGAGTCCACTGATGGAATCGCCGAGTTGGTTCGTGTACTCGATGAGTCGGACCCCCACACAGCATATATTCGACTGTTTTAGCTGGAATTGGACTAGGAACATTACCCCAAGCTGTTTTTGGACTGATAAACTTATATATGATGTGGTAATGTTCATACTAATCCAATTTCAAAGATAATTGTCAATAGATTCATGCTTTGTATTAGTTTAAGTGTTATGCTAATTACATGAAAATGTTTGATTTCAATTATCTTGTTCATATGAGTTGCTTAGATTAATAGAAAAAGGTTGATTGATTAGTTGTTTTCAATTCATTTTAATCTAAAAGTTGATTCTAATATGTGTTTGTGTAACTTGCCCTCAAGTTAGATGAAAAGTCACATTTAAGTTTCTTAAAACTCATAAAAATGGTCATAGGTTACAAAATGAAGAGTCTTGTTCTCATTAAATGGTTTTATGACTCCATCACTTGTCCTCAAGTTGTGGAGGTTCAAGAGTCTCTTCATTAAATAAAATATGTGTAACCTTAGTTAAACTCATAAAGTTTCCATAAGTTATAAATTATGAAGAGTCACTTTCTTAATTAGTTTAAAGTCTTCCATAACTTGTCCTCAAGTTATGGTTATGGAACTTCAAGAGTTTTTTTTAATTAAAACTACTTTAAACACATAAGTTATGGAATTGATTAGTTTTGAATATTTTCAAAACTTGCCCTCAAGTTTTGGAATTTGAAAAGTTTTCTCTTATGAATACTTTAATTCTAAGTTTAGCCCTTAGAATTTTAAAAGTTAAAATTCGACCCTTATACTTTATAATATTATAAGTGAATAATATATATATATATATATATATATATATATATATATATATATATGTATAAGAGCAAGTCAGTCTTACCATTAGTAGGCCTCATTCACAATGTTGGTCTATAAGGGGGTATAAGGTTACTGCCTATAAAATGGAAGTTTAATGGGTGTCCAGTCTCACCCACCACTTCCTTGACTGGTGGAGGGTCGTTAGCCAAACGGGTAGGACAAAGACTTTAAATTCTCCCTTCGTTAAAAGTATTAATGATAAATACTAAGTAACTAAACCTTTTATAAATACCCAATCTTAGTTGCTTAGGAAAAATGTGAATAAGGTGCTAATCCATGAAATCACACTTTGCACTTTGTTTAAGTCGGTTAGTGGAGCGTGTGTGGTTAACCAACACACTAACTTGTATTTAACAAGGCAGGAAAAGGGTAACTTAATGTTTATCATAGTATCGAGGGAGCATGTGTGGTTAACCGACACATCGATTGAGGGGTAAGCACTTAAGGGTACCAAGTAATTTGCATGGTTACTTTACACCTTGTTTTGGGATTCTCAGCATCCTACTCACAAAACCTGAAGGGCACACTCGAGATTGAAACATGTCATTGAACAGTTCAATGAATCTCAAAAGATATAGGAGTTTCAAATCCAAGTAAAACCTAATTAAATTGTTTCGTTTTCATGGTGGAAATTGGTGAATCGTCATTCACCTACCTTTAAATATTTTATAGGTTGGATTACGGCATCCCTCTTCCAAGTTATAAAATATTGTGTTGGGTCCTAGCCTTAATATTTCATATTGGGTGTTATATTAAGGACTTTAAATCAATTATCTTGAATATCTCCCAAAAAGATGTCTAGTTCAAACATCTATGATCTACCCAAATCTCTTGGAACTTCACTTCCTCCACCTCCTCCAATTATTCTCCATATCCCACAAGTTCAAGGTCACTCTAGCCCTATTGGCAAGCAAGGTTTATGTGTGGCCGCATTTCGGAGATGAAGTCACATATTAACAAGCCGGAAGACTTGGGTGTCAAAGTCTTGAGAAACTTAGTGGTTCAATCACTTTCTAAGTCGCATAATCAGTTCCTTTGGGAATCCTATGAAACAGACTATAACAAGACCCTTAATGATCTTATCAATTTGCTTGGTGCTGCTGAATCAGCAATGATTTGGAAGGCTAGTAAAGCAAATTTGATTAGAAGATCGACTTCCCAAAACTTTATGGACATTGACAATGGTGACACTGGAAATCCAGAAAAAACATTCTCTTCCTAATGGAAAGGGATCGGCCATAGTCAACTCGGTTGACCAAATGGTAAAGAGAAAGACTAAGTCTGTGATAGTCCCATGTACCATCACCAAAGGGTTCGTATGTTAAAGTGCCAAAAGGAAAGGGCATTGGTTGTGAAGCTGCCAAATTTACCTGAAAGATCATAAGGATGGTAAAGTCAATAAGTTTGACTCTACTTCAGGCAAAGTCCACTGTCAAACTCTATTAAGTTTCTATTATGAGATTCTTATTACATGATGTGACTTGGTCACATATTGATGTTTTAAGAATAAAAGAAAAAAGTGAAGAAGGAAGTAAATGCTGATTATGATCGCGAAGATGGATTTCGATCGCATGGTTCAGTGATCAGAATTTTGAGATGTTACTTAGGAGTTATGTAATATTGCTTAGGAATAGATAAGAGAAAGTTTTCATGTGCTTTTGCACTGTAAGAATAGTTTTTTCTGCAAAGCTTTTGAAATAAAAGGAAAAAATTTTGATTTTATTTATTTTAAAATATCCTTACAATGGTATTTGTGAAAAAAATTTGTTGCTTATAAGATTCCATTAATAGCAAGAGTGGAAATATGAATTTGATTCTTTCATTTGTGGTAGTGTCTTAATTTACCAAATAAGGAAAGCTTCTCATCACCCAAGTTTTCAGTTGGATAGAAACTTGGAATCATACAAGTTGTACAGTACGATGAATGAGAACTTTCAACTTTGGAAAATTAAGACTAGTTCCTTGTTCACATGTATATGTGAGTCAAGAGAAGGACTAAGGGATCAAGTACACTTTCTTGTACACTTGTCAAAGTTCACCACAAAAGATGGATAAGACTATGCTTCATGATTTACTAAGGTTTAGTAAATATGATTATACTTACAAGCTTAAGTATAATTCTGAGACATTGAAAATTTGTCAATGTATGACAGAATGAATAAGAAGAATCAAATTAGGCAGAAGGATAAAAGTTTCTCAAATCTGAAAAGATGGGAGAGTACTTTAGTATCATGTTTTAAGATCATCTTAATGATTTTGAGACCTTATCACAATTCATCCTCTAAGTGCATTATGATAGTTAAGAAGAAGAGTTATGAATTGTTGAAGTGGTTAAATCAAGAAGATGATTCATACTTCGTTCCAAAAATAATTCATAGAGTTATACTCTAAGATTGTAACATGAGTGACATGTCTTAAAGAAGGTTTAAAACACTTGGCAAATGTAAGAGTAAAAGTTTTCTACTCTTATACATTTGAAATTGGTAAGTTGTGATGTTTTGGATAAAACAAAGACCAACTAAGGCTAATTATGTTAAGTTTCTGTCTTGATTAGACTTCACACTATCTTTTGAATATTTGGCAAGAAAGTCTTATAGGTCAAGGAGACAGTGGAAGTCTAAAAGATCTTGAAAGGGTTTGAAGAAGTAATCAAGAATAAAAAACTATATTTCATCACTAGAACACAACTAGAGGTTTATAACCTATTGTGTTAACATTTCTGTGCCCATTCCAATTAATTTGGCTATACATTTGAGTTCTACATGTTCTCAATTGTTTGCATAGCTACTTGGAAGCAACGGCAAGTCCTTGAGCTGCCAGGTGGCAAGAAGTTAAGATTGCATAAGTTCAATCCATATGAGTTAGGATTTGTCACTAACCTAATCTTGCGATTGTGGTTTTGACAAATTCACATGGATAGGAGCACTTACACCATAAAATATAAGTGTCATAAGGTTTCTCTTCGTTTCATGAAAATGATGGTAAGGAAACTCTTTCACTAAGTAGCTTTTGAGTAGATAGCAATTGTGGGAATGACAAAAGGTCTAAAAATTATGATTACGGCATCCCTCTTCATAATTGTTTAGACACACCTGTGAGCTATCTAAGAGAGGTGTATGATATTGATAAAGTCTTATCAAGGCAATCTAGTATCAGAAATCTGAACTTTGGTAAGAAAGTCAATAGAGTATTGATTTCTAGAAGTCCAATTGATTTCTGGGTACATGTCAAAGCTAGTGGGAGCATAAGTGTTATGCTAATAATCATTATGTTACTGGGAGCATGATAATTATGGTAAGTATTTCAAGTTATCAATGTTAATTATAGAAAAACAAAAGTTTCAATTCGTGGAGTTGCAGGGCTTGAAAAGTTGTTTTGCTATAATTAAGGGAGAGGAAATTATACTTCTTTTCCATTATGAAAATCTTAGATTGAGTTTATAATCATTCTAAAGAGCTTATATTGAGATTTTAATCACCTTTAGTGAAGAATATATATATATATATATATATATATATATATATATATATATATATATATATATATATATATATATGAATTTCATGTTGGATTGGTTCAACTTAAGAAAAATTCTATATATTACATTCTCAAAATTCGATTATGATTACGCCATCCCTTTTCATAGTCAAATTTTGAGAATATGGCAAACAAAAAATCATTTTGGCAAAAGACTGGTCTAGAACCATGTCTTTATGTGAATCATCATGAATCGTGTTTCATTTAATTTGGGTACAAGATCGATTACATGTGCTAGAATATTTATCCTTTCTGAATTTTCCAAATGCCTTGGGGCATTAAGGAGGAAAATGTCTATAATTGGATATGACTAAAGTGATTAACCAATTGTCGAGGACAATCTAAGGTTTACCAAAGATTGGTTGCTCAAGGACAGTTGGAAGTATATTGTTAATATATGAAGGACAATCTAAGGTTTACCAAAGATTTGACATAGTCTTGTTCAGAAGTGGTAGTCAAAATAGGAATATAGAGTTATCTTCATAGGTGGAAGCAATCTGTGTAAGGTTAAAGAAACTTAATGCAAGAAGCATGTTCAAATCAATGCGCTTTGAATCTGAGACATCGTTTCCATGGAATTGATCTCCATTGGGATACTTTGTAATGCTTGTTGCCAAGGCTTTGTGTCTTTGTGCATAATCATTACAACATGAACAGTGTATATAAGTTTAAAATCTAAACAGATTTCGATAAATGAGAGGAATTTAGAATTCTTACATTTAAGATAAGGAATTGGGAGTGTGAAAAGAGAATCATTGAAATTATGTTCAATTGATCTAATTCACAAAGAAAAGGATCATAGACAAACATAGAGTTCATACTTGGTGTATGGCGAAGCTATTGTTTAGAAAACATAGTGTACACGCTTGGAGCATGCGACACCTAGTGTTTTAATTCAAGTATAAAGTTGATAAAACCGAAACAATGAATAATGAGTAATCAGTATGGTGATAAATAGAAAGTGTTTTATTTATATTCATAGGTTTTGATGCCATTTTAGATTCATTTATTCTTGTGTTTCACTTTGCATGTTTTGACTTCCATAATAACTAGGTTATTCTTTCGGAATGAATAAGTTATTCAAACCATCCACAGTCGGTCATATGTTGGAAGTAGATATGAATCAAGACTGTCATGGGTTGGCTTGTAGAGGTCCAAGTTGGTGGATAAAGTTGTGCTACAACACTCATGAGTGCTCATAAGTCCTGAGTATTGGATTCAACCCGTGCTCATTTGAATCACTTCATGGATTTTATCATGAGTGATCATGAGACGATAATATCTTATATTCTTCAAACCTAGAGATATGAGTTGTTACCATGAGTTGATAGTAGATTGATTGGACGAAAACGCATTGGTAACTCGATGTTATAAAACGTGTCTTTGTGTATGATTCAACAAGTAGCAGAACAAACCATATGAGTAGAAGTTTATCCATTCCTTTTACCTTCGGGATAAAAGAGATATCTGTGGGCCACTCGATGATTTAATGATGACACATGTGATTGCTTGGCCAAGCTAGGACTAATTTGATTTGTTCAATCAATCAGTCGTCATGAATCGGAAATCAGGAAACAAAAAATGGATAGAGAGAATGATTATAATCCATGTCTCAGTCCATATGATATCTAGAATGGAGGAATATATGATCCCTTATCTGATGGACACGTCATTTACAAGGTCAGAGTTTGACAATGGCTTTAAGAGCTACGATTGCCAGTTAGGTTTTGAAGTCATGCTTAATAATAGTTTTAGACTTATCCAATTGGGAAATTGTTGGATTAATGTCTAAGTCCATAACTATATTAGGTATGTACTTGACCCGACCCGGCATGGTCCATTTTAGTTGCACTTCACCGGCACAATTTATATGGATAATCTTTTGAGAATAGTATATTTATGATTATATTAATATATTATAAGTTCTAATTTATTAATATGGAATCATATTATTTACTTAGTATTGATCAAGAATTAATTTAGATTTAATTAAGCGATCAAAATGAACTAATTAAAGATGGACTCTTATATATATATATATATATATATATATATATATATATATATATATGTGTGTGTGTGTGTGTGTGTGTGTGTGTGATGGGCCAAGTTCATTTAGGTTGGGCTAAGTCTTCATGGATAGTCCATGGAGATTTAACCCATGGATCCTAGGAAATGAAAGGTCATGGGTATTAGGGTTTAACCCTAATCCTCCACACTATATAAAGATATCCTTGGATGGTGAAATTGGAACTAGTGTGGGTACACTAAAAGGGCTAGCCGATTTCACTAGAGAGAACCAAAGAACTCTTATTCTCAAACTCTTCCAAGGTGTTTTGGTGATTTGTGATTCCACTTGAGGCTTTCACACTATTGGGGCTAAGCTCTTAAATCTCGAAGACATCAAGCTACATGAAAAGGTATGTCAGCTAACTAGTACTTTGTAGCATAAGAGCTTCATAATATGCTAGTTAGGATTAAAGCCTTGGAAAGTTCTTATTTGCATGTATGATAGAGAAAACATAGATCCAAGGTTTATAGGGTTGCATGTACACCATAGGAGTGTTAGAATGCTCAAAACCCAACAGCCTTCACCAGAGCAATTTTATAGGATGACTTTTTAGAAGAGGTTATTTATGATTTATTAATATATTATAAGTTCTAATATATTAATATGAAATCATATTATTTAATTAGTATTGATCAAGAATTAATTTGAAATTAGTTTAGTGATCAAAAGAGACTAATTAAATATACGTGGACTGATTTAGTAAATCAGTGATACATGTATAGTTTGGGCTAATGATCCATATTGATTAGTAATGGTCTAATTTCATGTAAGACTCCATGAAGAGTTAGTCCAAAGGGCTTATCATATGGATTATTGGATTAAGACCCAAGGAAGTGGGTTAGGGTTTAACTCTTGGAATTCCACACTGTATATGTAACCCACTAAGCTAAAAATCATACATATTAGTATTCTATGAGACCTAGCAGATTTTTGTTGTGTCTAACCTCTCTCTCAAGTCCTCCATTTGTTCATGGTGTGTTGTGAACCGTTTGAGGCATCACACTTGGGGTGTTATGTTCTTAAACGAAAAAAATTCAACAAGTTACAACAAGAGGTAATCTTCTAACTTACTTTTATGTTTCATATGCCAAATTTTATGCTAGTTTTAGGCTTCATGCTTTGAAAATTTTATTGCATGTATAACTAGAGAAACTTAGATCCAAAGCATTTAGGGTTGTATGTGCACCATAGAACTATCATAGTACATAAAACCCAACAGTGGTATCAGAGCCATGGGTTGTTTTCTGTTATATTGATGCAATTGTATTATTCTCAAATCTGGAAAATTTGTCAATATCGATTCTGCATGATCACCACGATGTGGTGATGCATCTGATGGAAGCTTTTGGATTTCTTTGCTTAATTTGGATTTGGATAATTACTCTAAAAAAATAGTTTTGTTGATAAAAACTTAATTTTTATGTTATGAAACTAATTATCCTCATCTTAATTAAAAGATAAATTGTCAAATCTTGAAATTGTTACCAGATTATATAATAGTCTATGGGTAGTCCATGGAGGTTTAACCTGTGGAGACTAAGTAATATGAAGGGTCATGAGAATTAGGGTTTCCATGGATATAACCCTAGACTCTACCACAATATAAATGGAACACAAAGTCACCAAAATTGGCCCCATGCATTCAAAGAAGAGTGAAAAACGATTTTGTGTGCAAAGTAGCCTCTCTCTCAAGTCTTCCTTTATTCATGATGTTTGTGAACCGTTTGAGGCATCACATTTAAGGTGCTAGGTTCTTATAGGCCAAAACTATAAGTTACAACAAAGAGGTAATTCCATAACTCAATTCTATGTTGTTTATGTCAATTGTATGCTAGTTGTAGGCTTAATGTTTTGGAAATAATATTGCATGTATAATTAGAGAAAACATAGATCCAAAGAATTTAGGGTTGTATGTGCACCATAGGATGTTGTAGTATACTAAAACCCAACAATGATATCAGAGCTAATGATTGTTTTCTTATTATATTTGATGCTTGCTTAATTTTCAAAGTTGAAAAAAATCGATTTGCTGGCCTCCGACTGATTAACTCACTGAATCCACTGGCTGAATCGACGTGTCCACTAAGTAAAAGGTCAACTCGGCGAATCATGTTCATGCACTCGATGAGTTGATGCTTCTGATGGTAGATTTTTGGGATTTTTGACCTGCTTTGGATTAGGGTCATTACCACAAAATGTTTTAGTTCATAATTTGATTTTGTTGGTATGGTAATGATTATCCTTGTTCAATTATAAGATAATTGTCAAAATTTCAAGATTTGTATTAGTTTAAATGATAGGTTAATTTCTTGCAAAATTTTGATATTAATTGTCTTTACTTATGAGTTTAACTAGATTATAAAAAAAAATATGATGATTTTTTATTTGTTAAAATTTTGATCTAAATGTTCTTTAAAGTCCTCCATAACTTGTCCTCAAGTTATGGAACATGAAAAGTGTTTTCATAAAAACCACATTAAACTCATAAGTTATGGAAATCAAAGGTTTTTCAAGAGTTACAACACTTACCCTCAAGTTTCGGTATTTGAAAAGTCTCAAATTAAGAAACTCTTGTAATTAAAAAGGTGTAACTCTTGGGTTCATAAATTAAAAAAATTAATTAAATAGTTTTTAATTCTGAATTTTTATATATAGAACCTTGAAGTATTTGAGTAGTTCAAATTGCATCTTATGGACTTTAGTAAATTAATTAAAGTGTTTAATTAAAAGAGAATTAAATAATCCATAATGACATGGTTTGAGTTTAATTAAATTAAAAGTGTAATTAATTAATAGATTAAACCATCTAGTATTTTAAAAGTTTAAAATACACCCTTATACTATATAAAATTAAAAGTTTAATAATCATATATGTATAAGTTAAAGAGTCAGTCTTACCGTTAGTATGCCTCATTCACGAAGCCGGTCTATAAGGGGGTGTAAGGTTACTACCTATAAAATGGTGGTTTAATGGGTGTCCACTGTCACCCACTACTTCCTTGACTGGTGGAGGGTCTTTAGCCGAACGGGTAGGATAGGACATTAATTCTCATTAAAAGTATAATGAAAATACCAAGTAACTAAACACTTATAAATTCTCAATCTTAGTTACTTAGGAAAAATGTGAATTTGGTGCTAACCCATGAAATTGCATTTTGCACCATGCCAAGTCATTAGTGGAGCGTGTATGGTTAACCGACACACTAACTTGGACTAACAAGGATGGAAAAGGGTAGCTCGATGTTTGTCATGAATCAATGGAGTGTGTGTGGTTAACCGGTATATTGGTTAGGTGATAAACGACATCGAGAGTACCAAGCTAATTTGCATGGTTATTCACACCTTGTTTGGGATCCTCGACATCCCAATCACATATTTGAAAGGCAGGATTCAGATTTAAACATGCCATTGAAATGTTCAATGAATATCAACAGATCTAGGAATTTTAATTCATTTAAAACCTAAAGTTCATTTTCATTTTTCATGGTGGAAATTGGTAAATCATCATTTACCTACCTTCAAATATTTTTCAATTGGATTAAGACATCCCTCTTCCGAATTGTAAAATATTGTGTTGGGTCCTAGCCTTAATATTTCATGGTGGGTGTTATATTAAGGACTTAAATCAACTAACTTGGATTTCTCCCTTATAGATGTCTAGTTCTGACAACTATGGTCTTCATCATCCTTTTAGAAAAAGATTTATTCATAAAGATGATATTCCACAAGACGATCGAGGTGAAAGATTAATCCCTTTCACGTGTTGTAGTGGAACTTCACTTCCTCCACCTCCTCCAATAATTCTCCCTAACCCACATGTTCGAAGACTTGAAAAGTTCAAGGTCACTCAGGCCCAATTGGCTAGTAACATCAAGATGGAAGGTTTGTTTGTGCCCATGTCTTGGAGATGAAGTCACACATTGATAGGTTGGGAATGTTAGGAGTCGTTGTTTCAAGGAAGTTGGCTATTGACTTGGTTCTGCAGTCACTTCCCAAGTCGTATAGTCAGTTTGTTATATATTACTATATGAAACACCGCTACATGTCCTTATCGATCTTACCTATTTGCTTATTGCTACCGAATCAAAAATGATTTAGTGCATTGGTAAAGCAAATTTGATTGGAAGATCTACTCCACAAACTTCCATGGACATTGACAATGGAAACATTAAAAGTCCATAAAAGATTTCTCTTTCCAAGGGAAAGAGAAAGGTTATGTATGAGATTGTCCCGTGTACCATTCCCAAAGTGTCCATATGTATTTATTGCCAAGAGAAGGCACTGGTTGCGAAGCTGCCATATTAACCTAAAAGACAGCAAGGATGGTAAAGTCAAAAAAGTTTGACTCTGCTTCAGGTAAGTCCATTATCTAACTCTATTAAGTTCCTATTTGGAGATTCTTAATACATGATGTAATGTAATTACATTTTCATGTTTTGTAGAATCGAATAAATGAAAGGCAGCTTAAAGGAAGATTAAGCTGATTATGATCGTGAAGAGATTGATTTTGATTGCATGGTTCGATGATCAAAATTTTGAGTTGTTGCTTAAGAGTTATGATAGATTGCTTAGGAATAGATAACAATATAATTCTCATATGTATTTGCATTGTAAGGATAAGTTTTTCGAAATTTTTATAAATAAAGAATTTTTTTTGAAATTTGTCTTTTTTAAGTTTCCTTACAATGGAATTTGTGAAAATTGTTGCTTATATGTTTCCATTGATAGCAATATTGGAAAATGGATTTGATTCTTTCGTTAGTAGTAGTGTCATAATTTACCAGATAAGGAAAGATTCTCATCACCCAAGTTTCAGTTGGATAGAAACTTTGAATCATGCAACTTATATTGTATGATTAATGATAACTTCATCTTTGGGAAATTAATACTAATTCCTTGTTCACATGTATATGTGAGTCACGTGAAGGACTAGTGGATCGGGTAGACTTCGTTGCATGCTGGTTAGGTCCACTGCAAAGAACGGTAAAACTATTCGTTATGATTTTACTTAATTTTAGTAAATATGGTTATGTTTACAAGATTAAGTGTAATTCTGAATCATTGGAAAAGTTTCAATGTATAGCAGAACGAATAAGAAGAACCAAATTAGGTAGAAAGATAAAAGTTTCTCCAATCTGAAAAGAAGGGAGAGTACTTGGGTATCATGTTTTATGATTATCTTAGAGATTATGAAACCATATCAAAATTGATCCTCTAAGTGCACTTGTATGGCTAAGAAGAGGAATCGTGAATTGTTGAAATGGTTAAGTCAAAAGGTGAATCATACTTCCAAAATCAAATCTTAGAGTCAGACTCCAAGATTGAGCCTTAAGTGACATAATCTTAAGAAAATTTTATTTCACTTATCAAATGTAGAGTAAAATGTTTTCTACTCTTGTACATTTGAAATTGGTAAGTTGTGTTGTTTTGGATAAAACAAAGACCAAGTAAGGCTAATTGTATGAAGTGTTTGTCTTGATAAGAAACCGCCACTAACTCTTGAATATTTGTTTGTCAAGGAATGTTTCTTGACAAGAGAATATTATATGTCAAGAGGATAGTGGGAGTCTTAATGATCTTGAAGAGTTTCAAGAACTAATCATGAGTAAACATGTTGTTTCACTAGCACATGACTTCACTAGCACATGACTTGAGGTTTATAACCTATCGTATTGAAATATCCTTGTTTCTGTGTCCATACTAGTTAAATTTGACTATGCATGTGAGTTCCATGAGTGCTCAATTGTTTACATAACAATTTAGAAGTAATGGTAGGCCCTTGTGCTGCCAGGTTGCAAGAAATTAATAGTGAACAAATCCAATCCATATGAGTTTGGATTTGTCACTAACCTTGTCTTGTGATTATGGTTATGAAAAATTCACATGGATAGGAACACATACACCATAAAATATAAGTGTCATATGGTTTCTCTCCAATTCATGAAAATGATTGTGAGGAAACGCTTTCACTAAGTAGATTTTAAGGAGATAGCATTTGTGATATTTGCATTCTCAAATTCGATTATAATTACGGCATACCTCTTCATAGTTCGAATTGTGAGAAATGGAAAATGTATAAACATTTGGGACTTATTGCTCTAAGTTTTAAATTTTTTAGACACACATGTGAGCTATCTAAGGAAATGTGTATGAGTTTGAGAAGCCTAGATAAAGTCTTATTGAAGCATCTCGTATCAGAAATCTGAACTTTGGTAAGAAAGTCAATAAGTATTGATTTCTAGAATTCTGGCTAATTTCTGGGTACATGTCAAAGCTAGTGGGAGAATAAGTGTTATGCTAATAAGAATGTAATTATTATGCTAGGGGGAGCACAATTATTATGTTAAGTATTGCGAGTTAGCAATGTTAATTATAGAAAACAGAAGTTTCAATTCGCAAAGTTGCAGGGTTTGAAAAAATTGTTTTGCTATAAGTAAGGGAGAGGAATTCATACTTCATTTCAAATCTAAAAGCTTAGATTGAGATTTTAATCAAAGTTACTGAAGGATATATATGAATGTTATGTTGAAAAGATTCGACATAAGGAAATTGTATATATATGGAAATATTATAGCAAGAGACTGGTAAAGTATCACGTCTTTATGTAAGCCATTATGTATCGTATCCCATATGCTTCGGGTATAGGATCGATTACATATGCTATAACATCAATATGTTCTAAATTTCCAAATGCCTAGGGAATTAAAAGGGAAAAGTGACTAGAATGAGATATGACTAAAGTGGTTAAGCAATTATCAAGGACAATCTGAGGTTTACGAAAGATTGGTTGCTTATGGACAGTTGGAAGTATATTGTAAATTTTGGAAAGGACCATATTTACATAATTTGAGAAGAGGTAACTCTTGTTCAGGAGTGATAGTCAAAATGGGAATATGGAAATGTTTCCATAAGTGGAAGTTATTATTTACATTTATGTAAGATTAGGAAACTTAATGCAAGAAGGATGTTCAAAGGAATCTACTTTGAATATGAGACTTTGTTTCCATGGAATTGCTCTCCATTGGAATACTTTATAATGTCTGTTGTCAAGTCTCTATGACTTTTTTGCATAGTCATTACAGGAGGATCATTGCATATAAGTTTAAAATCTAACATATTATAGTGAATGTCAAGAATTTCGTATTCTTACATTTACGATAAGGATTTGGATTTGTGAAATGAGTGTCATTGAAATGCATTCAATTGATCTATTTTACAAAGAAAGGAGCATAGGCAGACATGGTGTGCATGCTTGGAGCATGGCATAACTATTGTTTTAATACAAGTATTAAGTTGATTAATTGAAACATTATCCAATAAATAATGTGTAATCAATATGGTGATTAAATAAAAGGTGTTTTATTTATATTCATAAGTTCTGAGACCATATTGGATTCGATTATTCTTGTGTTTCACTTTTCATGCTTTGACTTCCCGGATAACTAGGTTATTCAAACCATCAACAGTCGATCATACTTTGGAAGTAGGCATATATTGAGGCAAGACTGTTATGAATCTGAATGTAAATTGTCTAGGTGTTTTAGACATAACACAAGTTTGCTACATTGTTCTTGAGTACTCCTAGAATAAGATTCGAGTATTGGATTAAACCCACGATCATCTGAATCACTTCATGGATTTTATCACGAGTGATTGTGAGATGATAATATCTTATATTCTTGAAACCAAGGCATGTGAGTTGTAGTTTGCAAGTCGCTTGCACATTGACATATGTAAACACACCAGTAACTTGGTGTTATAAAACATATTGTTATGTGTGATTTGATCAGTAAGTAAAAGCAAGCATTTAAGTCAAATTTTATCCATTCATTTTTCTCCTAAAGGGATAAAAGTGATATCTATGGGCCCCTCGATGATTTAGGGATGATACCCTAAGTGCTTGGCCAAGCCTGGACTGATTTTATTTGTTCAATTAGTCAGTTGTCATAAATCAGAAATCGGGAAACAACAGATGGACAGAGACAATGATTATAATCCGTGTCTCAGTCCATATGATATCTTGTAGAATGGAGGAATATATGATCCTTTATTTAATGGGCGCGTCATTGACTTGGTCAAAGTTCCACATTGGCTTTTAAGAGCTACGATTGCTAGTCGGGTTGTGGAGTCGTACTTGAAATAATAGTTATTAGATTTATCCAAGTGGGAGGCTGTTTGATTAGGTGTCTAAGCCCATAACTATAATTGGTATGTACTTGAACCAAGAGTATCATGGTCCATTTGGGTTGCCTTCACCAGAGCAATTTGATAGGATGGACTTTTGAGAAGAGGTTATTTATGATTTATTAATATATTATAAGTTCTAATATATTAATATGAAATCATATTATTTAATTAGTATTGAGCAAGAATAAATTTGGAATTAGTTTAGTGATCAAAAGTGACTAATTAAATATACGGGGACTGATTTAGTAAATCAATGATTCTCATTGTGTGGGCCAATGGTTATTTAGGACGGGCTAAGCCAATATGATAGTCCATGGAGGTTTAACCCATAGAGCCTAAGTAATATGAAGGCTCATGAGAATTAGGGTTTGCATGGGTGTAACCCTAGACTTTCCCACACTATAAAAGGAACATATACTCACCAAAATCACCCGATGCATTCTAAGAAGAGTGAAAAACGATTTTGTGTGCTAAGTAGCCTCTCTCTCAAGTCTTCCTTTGTTCATGGTGTTTGTAAACCATTTGAGGCATCACATTTGAGGTGTTATGTTCTTAAAGGCCAAAACTACAAGCTACAACAAAGAGGTAATTCCATAACTTAATTCTATGTTGTTTATGTAAATTGTATGCTAGTTGTAGGCTTAATGCTTTGGAAATAATATTTCATGTATAATTAGAGAAAACTTAGATCCAAAGCATTTAGGGTTGTATGTGAACCATAGGATGTTGTAGTATACTAAAACTCAAAAAAATCTCCCCCACTTGAATTATAATTCTCCCTCGAAGTTTGCTGCTTTTGTCGAGAATAACTCGGGGTAATGCTCCTTCATCTCGTCCTCTAGCTCCCACGTCCATTCTAAGCTGTTACGGTGCTACCACTTCACCTTCACTAACTCTACTTCCCTATTTCATAGAGCCGTCGCCTTCCTATCGATAATGGATACATGTTTCTCGATGTAGATCAGGTTGTCGTCCACGTGAATATTCTCCAAAGGAACCACCACGGTATCATCGACTTTGCACTTTTGCAGTTGCGAAACATGAAAAGTGTTGTGGATATGTCTAAGCTCCTCTGGAAGGTCCAACCGACATGCTACCTTGCCCACCCAGGCTACCACCCTGAAGGGTCTGATATACCTGGGGCCTAACTTTCCCCGCTTTCTGAAGTGGATGATAGCCTTCCAAGGTGCCACCTAAAGAAGGACCATATCCCCCGACCTAGAACTCTAAGTCTGATCGGCATTTGTCGGTGTAGCTCTTCTGCCGACTTTGAGCCGTCTAGAGTCTACTACAGACGTGATGGATCTTCTATGTCGTCTGCAGTACCACCTTGGTACTCCCCATGACTCTCTGACCGACCTCACCCAAACATATTGGGGTCCTGCACTTTCTCCCATAAAGCAGCTCGAAGGGAGGTCGATCGATGCTAGTGTGGTAGCTATTATTTTAGGAAAACTATGCCAAGGGAAGGTAGGTATCTCAGCTACCATCAAAGTCTTGAACGCACGAACGCATCATATCCTCCAAAGTCTCAATGGTCCGCTCGCTCTGACCATCCATCTACGGCTGGAAAGTCGTGTTGAAGTGCAGATGACTACCCAACTCATCGTGAAATTTCTTCCAGAATTTGGAAGTGAACTACACATCCCTGTTAGAAATCACAGAAACCGGCATCCTATGCCGAGCTACTAACTCTCGGATGTAGATTTCTACTAACTTCTCGGCCGAAATACTCTCATAAATCAGGAAGAAGTGGGCGCTCTTGGTCAATCGATCCACGATGACCCAAATGACTCCACTCCCCGTGCGGTCCTGGGAAACTTCGTGATGAAATCCATAGTAATATCCTCTCATTTCCAGAAAGGGATATCGAATGGTTGCGTCTTGCCGTGAGGTCTCTGGTGTTTGGCCTTGACCTTCCTGCAGGTCAAGAACCTCTCAACGTACCAGGCTACATCATGCTTCATGTAGGGCCACCAGTAATCAGGATGAAGATCTCTATACATCTTCGTCGCCCCGGGATGGATGGAAAATATGGATTTGTGCACCTCCTCCATCAGGACTTGGTACACACCGCTCGCGTACGGAACCCATACTCTATGAAGCAGTGTCAATAGCCCATGGCTATCATACTCTAAGGAGGAAACATGTCCCATGGTACGCTCACTCTTCTGGTGTTCCTCCTTCATAGCCTCCTGTCGAGCCTCTCGAATCTGATCCAGAAGTAGAGTCACTACCGTTATCCTCAAGCGGATATCTCTTATCGGTGTCGTGAATGCCTTGCGGCTCAGTGCATCATCCACAACATTCGCCTGCCCTGGGTGGTAGAGGATCTCACAATCGTAATCCTTCCCCACATCAAACCACCGTCGCTATCTCATGTTCTAATTTGGCTGGTCCACCAAGTACCTCAAACTCTTGTGATCTGTGTAAACGGTACAACAAACCCCATAGAGATAGTGTCGCCAAATCTTGAGGGCAAAAACAATTTTCCCTAACTCTAGGTCGTACGTCGGATACTTCACCTCGTGAGGCTTCAACTACCTCGAGGCGTAAGCGATGATGTGCCCTCTCTGCATGAATACTGCGTCAAAACCTTAGATGGACGCGTCACAGTACACCACGAAATTCGCAATGCCCTTAGGAAGGGATAAGATCGGCTCCTCGCACAACCTCTGGCTCAAAGTCTCGAAGGCTGCCTGCTGCTCAGGCCCCCAACGGAAAGTCATAGACTTTTTGGTCAGTCAGGTCAGGGGTACTTCGATCTTGGAGAAATCCTGAATGAACCTCCGATAATAACCTACTAAACCGAGGAAGCTCTGAATCTCGGATGGAGACCTCGGAACCTCCCATCTCATCACAGCCTCCACCTTGTCCAGATCGACCAGTATACCGTTCTGGTTGACGGGGTGCCCCGAGAACTACACCTCGTGCAACCAAAAATTGCACTTGGAGAACTTTTCAAAAAGTCTCTCCTTCCTCAGTGTCTCTAGCACCTCCCTCAAGTGCTGCTCGTGCTGCTCCTACTTCTTGGAATAAACAAAAATATCATCAATAAAGGCTATCATAGACTGATCCAACATCGGTCTACATATGTCATTCATGAGATCCATGAACGCGGCAGGAGCATTGGTGAGCCGAAATGGCAGCACCACGAACTGATAGTGACCATAGCGAGTTCGAAAAGCAGACTTATGTACATTCTCATCTCTGACTCTCATCTGGTGATATCTTGAACGCAAATCGATCTTGGTAAACCAAGATGCCCCCTGAAGTTGGTAGAAGAGATCGACAATCCTCGGGATTGGGTAACGGTTCTTCACTGTTACCTTATTTAGCTCGTGGTAATTTATACACATTCAGTGAGACCCATCCTTCTTCTTCACAAATAGAATCGGGGCTCCCCAAGGTGAACTTCTTGGCCAAATAAATCCATTGTCTAACGGTTCCTGCAACTGTGTAGACAACCCCTGCATTTTGGGAGGAGCCAACTGATACGGTGCCTTGGCTATCAGATCCACACCCAGAACTAGGTCAATCCTGAACTCCACCTGTCTCTCCAGAGGTATCCCAAGAAAATCCTTCGGGGACACAACCGGATACTCCCATACAACTGGCACTTCACTCACTTTCGTCTTACCCTCCTCCCGGGTATCCATAACATAGGAAACCAAACTTGTGCACCCCTGCTGTAGGTAGCCTCTGGCTCTCACTA
This sequence comes from Lactuca saligna, assembly GCF_052625555.1. Lineage (NCBI taxonomy): Eukaryota > Viridiplantae > Streptophyta > Magnoliopsida > Asterales > Asteraceae > Lactuca > Lactuca saligna. The sequence continues at coordinate 301,380,496 of NC_136420.1, read as the reverse complement.
CTAAACACATGATCGGTCCATGCTGCAGTCTCTCACCATGAATCACCAACTCTCCCCCACTTGGGATCCTGACCCGAACCAACTGCTACTCATAGTTGATCATCGCCCCATTAGGGCTCAACCAATCCATGCCTATGATGACCTTGTTCCCACGCAAGGGAATTGGAACCAAATCCACGAGGTAATGCTTGTAATACATCATCATGACACAATCTCTATAAACCTCAGATGCATGTACAGATCGTTCGTCCGCAATCTTGACCTCTAAAGGGCAATCTAACATGCCTGAAGGCTCAACAAACCTCTTGTTGAGTGCAAGAGAAATGAATGATCGGGTAGCTCCTGATTCAAATAACACCAACACTGGGATACTGCTCACATGGAACGATCCTAAAAAAAATACATGGAACATAAATATCAAAACTGAAATATAATGAAGATAGGGAGAAGAAACATATCGGTCACCACATCTGGTGTGACACGCACCTCCTCGGCATTCAGCTGGAAGGCTTGGCTCCTCACCAGAGGAGCATCTGGCTTGCCCTGCCGGCTATCTGTGATCCGTAGGGTCGATAGAGTTGGTGCCACCACTGGCACTCCTAAAAACAATCTCGGGCAGTTGGCATTTTATGGCCCTTTTGAATATAATGGAAGAAAATCAGGTCTGATGTCTAAATGGTGGGGGTAGGCGTAGTATAATCCCTGCCAAAGTGCTCAAGCTTGTCGCACTTATAGCAACCTAATTCCCCTAATCTGCAAACTCCTCATGCGTCTTGCCGCACTTCCCCACAGCGGCTCCGACCCTGCTGGCCCTTCAACCTCGAGTCGAATCCCTTAGGTTTCTTCACCGAACCCACATTCTTTAGCCCGCCCTTTGTGTTCCTCTTCCAAACATGCTCTATGTCAATCTCCCTCTCTCGTGCCTTGGCTATCATGTCATCCAAAGTCGGGCATGCCGAGTAACTGACATGTTTCCGAATATCAGCTCTCAACATGTCATGGTACTGGGTTTTCTTCATCTTCTCATTACCCGCATACTAAGGCACCAACAACGCCCTCTCCCTAAACTTGGCAATAATCTCCACCAATATCTCCGTAGTCTACCTCATATCCAAAAAATCTGTGGCTAGCTGCTGAATCTCCACCGCTGGCAAAAACTCGACCAAGAATTTGGCCACATAGTCTGGCTAGGTCATAGACTTAATAGCTAGGGCTCCGAGCGTATCACTAACTGCCTCCCACCATTCGCTAACTCTTTCTTTCAAACAACCAACATCATACCTGACCTTCGACCCCTTAGGGCAAAAGATCGTCAACTGTGCAGACTCGATATTTGCAATCCATCTCCTAGCCATAATGGGGTCTTTCACCCCATAGAAGTCTGGTTCTCCCCATCCGCTGAAATCCTTGAATGAGAGCGTACGAGTCACCGACTGGTCAGGTTCCATGTCACTCCTAAATTCCCTAAGGAGGGTATCAGGAGATCCTCCATTAACTCAATGATACCCTCCTTGATTGACCCGAAAATCACCAATGTCGACTCAAGGACGCCTCTCATAATCTCAGATGCAATGAACTCGCGCAATCTATCATCAATCAGCTTGGAACTAGTACCCGAAGCAGTCCCAAACCCTGAACCTCCTGCTCTGTGATGTGTGATCACCATTCTGAAACAAACAACACAATCGTTAGAGTCATACATAATATCACGAGAGACCTCATGCTCACTACAAGTTCCCTAGTTTAATCTCAATTCTCCTTGACTCGAGTACGGATCCGCTGCTTTCAGTAGTACGGGCCCATACAACCTTCCACATTTCCTCAAGGATTGCCTTGACCTCACCAAGTCCCCTTCCCTATTTCTGCTCTCCACACTAATCTCATCCTCGGCTTGGCCTAGGATAACCTCCAACCCACTCTTCGCCATAAGCTGCATAAGAAGTCCCTGCTATCTCTCCCTAACTAGCCCACGAATACCGGTACATATTACTAAGACCAGATAATTCTTCAAATGAGAGGTACTACCCTACAATAGTTGGACATAGAAAAGAGCCATGAAGTAAGGATAGACCTAAACTTCTGAAAGTATTTAGTCCTTTTAATATGTTACTCAATGTATTCTTTTACTAGTTAATTAAAGATAACTATAACTCCTATAAGCACAAATCAAGCAGCATTCGAGCATTGAGTATCCAAAACCAGGCATATCCTAAATAGGGCATCATATCACTGACTGATCGGTACTATCATGCAGTTCAATAAGCACATACAGTAGGCATACAAGGCATCCTTCCTAGATCCTTAGCCCTAATCTAGTATGCAATTCAATAAGCACATATAGTAGGCATACAAGGCACCCTTCCTAGATCTTTAGCCCTAATCTAGCATGCAGTTCACATATTCACACTACATATCATAATATAACATGTATGGGTATCTTGGGGAAAACTTACTTGAGCTCGGCCAATTGCACGCATCACACTTCTTGTTCTTTATCCAAAACCCTTATTTTAAATTTTAGAAAGATTATTTCTTTTCTTGTAAAATTTTCTCAAACCCTCAATTTGAGTCTAGACACCCCCGAATATGTGTCTGAATCCCTCAAACCAAGGCCCTAATACAAACTTGTAACATTCCAAAATTTAAGACCAAAAATTTCATTTTTAATTAAGTAATTTATAAAACAGTAGTCTAAAAAAATCAATAATTTCATACCATATCATATTATAAAAACCAACATCTTGAATATCAAAACATTTCATAAGGAAACAATCATTACAGTATAACTCCCAAATATCTCATGTGTGGAAAAACATAATGTGATGTGCTACGATCATGCTGACTCCTTTCCCTTCGAAGAAGAGGTACCTGAAACCAAAACTGAAAAACTGTAAGCACGAAGATTACTGAGTTCCCCCATCATACCACATCCCATGCATCACACAAATTGCCTAGCATATCCGGGTGCTGGCCTACCCCTTCGGTCTCTTTCAACCAGTAACCGCCTAGCATATTCGGGTGCTGGCCTACCCCTTTAGTCTCTTTCAACCGGTAACCGCCTAGCATACCTGGGTGTTGGCCTACGCCTTCGGTCTCTTTCAACCAGTTACGGGGATTATTTCACGCTACTACTACCATACATAAATCACACACTGCCTAGCATATTTTGGTGCTGACCTACCCTTTCGGCCCTTTCAATCGGTTACGGGGACTATTTCACCCTCCTACCACTATCACATAATATCATAACATACTAGCACATAAGGCATAACACATAGTGACATACCAGACAATTATCACAAAGACAATCGTCTCTACTATAATCATCTACTAGTGGGTCGGCATTGGTGCCTTCGACCCACTTCTATAGGAAGGTAACTCACCTCAGCTGTGTGCCGTAATCGTACTCCTTGGATGGATTGGGACTCCTCTCCCAAAAACATAGCAAGTCCTTTAGTTAGTTATTGGGCCCAAGTATGACTCCTTTATGGGCCAACTTCTAATTCATGTCCTAAGGCAAGGCTCCTTAGTCCTTGCCCTAATGGGCCTTTTCCCCAAGGCCCAATTTGTAATAAACTTAATGCCCAAGTCCATTACTTTATACTTTAAGTCCCAATAAGGCCCAAGAGGCCCAACACCATAAATCCTAGTCCTAGACCCAAGCGCCTTTCTCCATAGTGGTACATGAGGCCTAAAAACCCTTATTCGGCACTCTATATCCGTACGCGCAATATACCTGGGTCGTACGCCCAATGTACACTAGCCTTGAATAGAAGCGGGAAGTTGACCCAGTACGCGCAACCTACCATGGTGTACGCACAACGTACTGGTAAACTTCCTTAAGACTCCTTTTGTGACTTAATCCATTAAGTCCTAACGTCCAAAACATAGATCTAGGTCCTTTAATACATCCTAATCCATAAAGTTACAAACTTTATGTCTTTTCATGCATAGATGGGGGTTAAAACATGATTTAAGTCCTTAAACAAACTTTGTGACCATTAAACACTTGCATGGTTATGGCTTAACCATCAAGATCCAATTTTTATGACTCTAAATACTTCCAAAACCTCAAAAGAATAACTCTTATGGTCTGGAACTACCAAGACACAAGAAACCTCAACAATGGAGTCAAAATAACCCATAAAACAGTCCAACACTACAACTAAGCATGCAATTGTCAAATTTGAAGCTTGATACCTTAAATGAGTCAGAAATGGTGCTAGTCCCCTAGATCTACAAGTTCTCTTCAAGTCCTTGATCCTTATTCAAACCTCTTTCTCTTCGAAATCACCAAAATGCTCAAAGTAAGCACCAAAATACAAACAAGAGGGTTAGGGTTCGAGTTGGGCACTAAGAGGACAAGGGAGGTTGAGAGAATAAGGGTTTTAAATAGGGTTCAAACCCTAAAATTTAGGGTTTGCATCTGGTCACCCTATACCCAGCGTACGCATGGGAGTCCCGTGATCCACGCCTCATAGGCGTACGCCCAACATACACTCCACCCAAAAAATCCCATTATTTAACAATTATAACTTGAATAATAGAAATATTATACCTGATAAATTCTGAACATTACAATCCAGCGGATGACGCCATCTGATACATTAGCCATGTAGACCAAAAAAGACCCTCAACTTTATCTCGATTTTTTAATCCCCCTTGTGACTCTCAGGTCTAACCATGTTCTTCTTCCACTAACGGCTCCTAACCTCACCCTGATATGTCGATCACTATCGACTCTCAGGCTCACCCCAATCCATCAACCACTAACAACTCTCAGGATCGACCCGATCTGTCAACCACTAACGAGTCTCGAGCTCACCTCGATCCATCAACCACTAACAACTCTCGAACTCACCTCGATCTGTCAACCACTAAGTACTCTTGGGCTCTCCCTGGTCCGTCAATGATATATGAATATTTAATCATATATTTTGTACATTATCTTAATACTTTTAGCTACAATTACGCTTATTTTTGGAAATAAGGTCCATTATCATATTCTTCATGATAAGTGTCAATTCTCTTAAGGTTGCATTTTCTCGCTTTTTTGTCACAAGTACAATTCTGCAATTCTGCAATTCTGCAACTGATCCCTTCTCTCTCCATTCAAGAAACCTTCAACCTGTAAATTCATTATTCATTCCTTGTCTCCCGCTTCAAGTAGTTACCATCTTTCAGGAAGTAAAGACTACCAAAAAAAAGGCTTAATCACTAACCATTGTTTCTTTTCTTCTCCAGGAAAAATGGTACAATCTTGATTCACTTTTTCGCACTACTGATTTTGTAACGCCCGTAGATTCGGGCTAGTCAAATTAGAGACAATAAGTGTCGAAAATGAATTTTTGGAAAAATATTATTTAGAATACATAATATTAACCAAGTTGTAGTATATTTTACAAGGTTTACGTACATATAAAGAACGCCAAAATCCGAGTTATAACGAAGAAGTTATGGCCCGTCGAAGTTTTACGGCAAAAATCGGCACGACACCGGGAAGCATAAATAGTAAATTTACGATGGAGTGACTTTTAGCCTTAGCAATATAAACTAAAGTTGTAGTATATGTTAAACTGAGAACATCCATAAAAAGAATGCCCAAATCTGACTTCGTATGAGGAAGTTATCATTTTTCAAAGATTCGACTTAGCAGACCCGAAACTCGAATTTTAGTTCGAGCGGTTTTTGGCTTACGCAAACTAAATGAGAATTGAAGATCTCAATAATAGGAACTCAACAGTAAAAAGATAGACAAAAACGGAGTCCGTATGAAGGAGTTACGAATTCTTCGCGGTCATTTAACAATCTAAACGCCTCCTACTGTTCAATTTGAGATCGGTCGGGAATTAGTCGACGGAGTCTAAATAAAAGTTGTAGATCTTGATTTTACCTACGCATTGAAAAAATGAATGACGAAAATGGAGCTCGTATGTGAGAGTTATGATTTTTATAAGTTTGAAGGGTGATACACGATAGGGGTGACGTGGCACCACCAGAATTGGACACGTGGAACCACCAGAAGGCTGCCACATGCCCCAGCTTGGCGAGTAGGTCCTCCTACTCGGCGAGTCCATCAGTCAGCACCCCTATCAATAGAGGTGACGAGTTCCCTCACTTCCTCACACCTTCAAACCCTTCTATCTCTAGTTTCTCTCTCTAAAGCCCCAAACCCCCCTAAAGTCTAGGTAAACCCCCTAGTACCCGAAGGAAGCCCCAAGGCTCCTGGAGTCCCGAGAAAAGAGATTTTCAACTTGGGAACGCTACTCCAGCGAAGCTCGGTTTTGCAAAAAACCCGTTGTAAGTGAACTACGCCTACGCTATTCTTAATATAGCTTCTAATTAATTATAGTAATGTTATTAGGACCTTAAAATAATTATTTGTGCTATTATTATGAGTTATATAGTGTTGTTTAATGCTTATATAATAATAATAATAATAACAGCTAGACTATTAAATTAGTCTCGGTGAATATTAAACTAAACCCTAGTGGTATTGATACTAGGTTTTGTCGAGGAACATTATTTTAAGAGTTATGAAGTACTGTCCGAGGACCAAGTCACCACCGTATCAAGTGAGTGCATAGTTACTTTCATCTTACACATAGATATGAAGTATTTAATATAAATTACGTGCTATGTGTGCATATTATCTGTATACTTGCTATTTATGATGGATGAACGTTTTATACATGTTTTAACTGATTTAAACTGTATACGTATTTTATATCTACAAATATGTTGGGTATAACATGGGTAGATGAATGTTGAGAGATAAAAGATGATGTGAGTAAACATAGGCAACTATAGACTTACTGCCTAATAAATAACATCAGTAGCTATGGACTTAGTGCCTATTGGACAAACACTAGTAGCTATGGACTTAGTACCTGTTAGGAATTGGTAGCTATGGACTTAGTACCTATTAGATAAACACTGGTAGCTATGGATTTAGTACCCTATGAATAAAGTATAGCAGCTATGGAATTAGTGTTTTACGAACGAGCATTGACAGTTATGGATTTAGTGCCAGTACTATAAACTTGGAAGTAAGGGACCTCGGAATAAACGAATGCATGATAGATGACTCTTAGGATAAATCCCTAAGAGTAAAGAAGATAATGAGGATGAGTAATTGGGTTGATTGTTTGATTGTTTAAACATAATAATTATATTATTGTGGGTTGAAAACCTATGTACTCACCAGGTTTCCCAACTTGACCCACTCGGTTTATTTATATCACAGGTGTTGTTATAAAGTCAGATTACACTGAGAGATTAAAGAGTTGTAGATCACTAGTGTATATAAATGTAAGTTCTGTTTATACTTATGTTTCTGTATTGACGATGACATCCCAAACGTTTTAAAATGAATAAAATACGTTTCTTCGAAAATGTTTTGATAACGTATTTAACATGTTTTTCTGGAAACAAATTCCACAACATTTTTATGAAAAGAAGTACTCTGATTTTTACAAAGTATAAATAAAATCGATCTTTTCTGATCGTGAAAAATGGGGATGTCACAAATTTTCTTGTTGTAGGTCCACAATTTTTTTTGGTAATGTTGAGAAATTAATGGTCGTATTGTTGTTATTTTAACAATAATGCTAACACACATTAAACTCGTCTTTAAAATCATATAAAGATTAGGTATGATGCAATATAGTTAAACATTATAGGTTTCATTTATTGGTTTCATGGTATACGTACATCTTATTCCTATTTCTTGTGTTGAGACATAATTAGTTAAAAAATTACCTAAAATTATAGTTTATTATAGGTCTTATTTCCATTATTGTGACATCTTTAAATATTATTAAAAAGAGAACCTTTAATTCTAACTTGAAAAAATCAGGGTCATTGATTACATTTCAATCTTATATTTTCCACCAATAGATTATTTGCTGACATCATCTTTGTCAACCATTTTATTTTTGTCCACAAATTTCACAAAACTTATATTACGTTTTAAATTAGGAAGTATATTAATCACAATTAAATCTCACCAAAAAGAAAATGAATTAAATTAGGAATTCTATTAATAACAATTAAATCTCACGAAAAATAAAATGAATTAAATTAGGAATTCTATTAATGACAATTAAATCTCACCAAAAAAATGAAAAAAATGCCCCGTCCCATCCCTCTAAGTATTGTGAAGGGGAAGAAAAACGGGGAAAGAAGAAATAGAATATAGGTCGGCTTTGATCTATGTAGGTTAGTTTTGTGTTCGATCATCATTAAAGAAGGAGGAATAATATAGAGATAAATTCCTTTGGATTCTAATTTAATTTAGGTAGTAGTTTAGATCGATTTTGGGTACGTTTTAGATTATGTTTCTTTTATTTTGTTTCAACTATGAAGTTCCAATCTATAAAAACTTTCGATTTAAGTTTAAATGCATAATGGTTACATTTTCTGAATTTGCTTTGATTTTTGTTCTTATGATATGTATTGTTGATTTTGATTTTTTAAGTTATAGATATTTGGAAATCAAAATGATGGACACAACAACACCGTTACCTCTCATCCATTTTTTCAATTTAGAAGATATGCCCACTAGGTAGTGATTTGTATATGTCGATTTTCTTTTTTATTTTAACATTTTTGTATATTCATTTAGTCAATGATTTTTTTGTGGCTTACCAGGTCATGAATGTAAGATATACTCGAGTCAATATCTATAATGCTTTACCCATTTGATCCCTTCTTGGATTTGGAGATGGAATTTAAACCCTTATACCATTGAGTGATCCACATATTCTATAACTCAGGAAAACCTAGTGGTGATATGTGTTTTGATTTATTGTAAAAAACATCTTTAAAAATACAAATTGGCTCTAAGAAATAAGTTATTACTTATCCTTTTTTTAATATTATAAAAAAAACATCTTTTAGACTCAATAGCAAAGAAAAGACAAAGTTTTAGTATACCATGTAAACAGATTAATTGATATATCTTATTGGAAAATGTTTGGGATTGATTAATTTTGGTTAATTAGCAGGTTTTTTAGTTAACTTGTGTTGTCTGGGCATGCCGAGAAGCATAGTAAGAACCTTGCACAACCTTATTCTTTCGTTCAACTGGTTTGAATCTTCTTATTGAGTTTACTTTCTCAATGATAAATGGGTACACCCTACACTCTTGAAAATCGGGCTGGTAACATTGTGAGTATCAAGGTTTTCTTAGCAATAAGAGAAGATATTAGTATAAAAGTGCAATATAAACCATTTCTAATTACATAATAATAACTAAACAAAGATATGTAAATGATTATCTTTATAATTTAAATTGCAATATATAACATAAAAATCGTATGAATTTTTCATTGTTCCATTCCATGCCTCACAAATATGTTTCTAGAATAGAATTACTTATTCTATCATCTTGTTTTTACGATTACCTTTCCATTCCATTTCTTTGTTATTCCATTCTTTGCAACCTCACATATCTCAAAAAAGTAATTTAGAAATCCATCATATAATAGAAAATGTTTTATAAACTCCTATAAGGGAAGAAGAAAGATAATACTAAATGAATGTATGGTGTTAATCTTATTATGATGTTCTTTCGTCTTTATTTGCATGTTTCTAGCTTGTTTGTAGTATTGTCTATAAAATATTGTCGTTATATTTGAAAGTTCATTTTACCATTTTCGTCTTTTTGTGTGTATATTTTAATTTTTCAGGTTTTTTTAAAGTATTTGAGGGACCGTTTCTGCTTGGGAGTGGGGTGAAGTCAAGGGTCCTAAAACTGGAGGATAGTTGTATTTAGAGCCACTTAAATATTGAAGATTTTTGTTGATATTAATTTCAATAATCATATGTACCCTAGAAGAGATATCATAACCATAGTTTATTTTATATAATCTTTTTTTTTTTTTTTGTATATTTATTAAATGTTGTACATGTGATGTATATAAGGTGTTGGTATTTTTTTTGTTGGCAAGTTATTACGCTATCTAACATCCTAATAATCTATAATATTTGTATAAGATGATGACAATTATTATTTTTTATTGCAACTTCTCTTCATATTGATTATCCATTGTGGTTTGAGTTCTGGAATGTTGTTACTGAGAGGATTCCACATTGTGGGGCGTTGGAATTAATTATAGAATGAGACATGATTTATATGCCTTTTTGGGTATTGACGGAATTCTTGCTCATATAGATCGATAAGTATTTTATAATATGGTCTTTCAACATTATATTAGGACCTTTTCTGAAAAAAAAATTGCTTTTAGTTTTGAACTTTGAAAAAAAAAGTTCATATATAGCATCGTACTCTAAAAAAATGACTTATTTTGAATTATTTTTAGTTGATATGGAAAATTATATTTTTTTTGTATATTGAAGATCATTTAAAGGATTGTCTTCTGGAGAACAAAATATTCATTAATAGCATTAAACTTTGCAAAAAAGTTCATTAATAGCATTGTAGTTTCAAAAAATAACTTTTTCGTATTCTTTTTGGCTAATATAGAAAAGTTTTATTTTTATGTACATTAGAGCTCATTAATAGGATTTTTTGAAAGCATTTTGTTGATGGAAAACACATTTTCATTTTCTTTTGCATATAGACAATTTATTTAAAAAAAACATTTCAAATATGGACCATTTATGTACTTTTGTTCACAAGTGAACCATTTATGTAATATATAAATTTAAATGTTAATTAGTAGGTCATTAATATGATATTTTTCTAAGGAAAATTTGTTTTTAGTATTGAAATTAGCAAAAAAGAAAAAAAAAAGTTTGTTAACAACATTGTACCTTAAAAAAGTATTATTTTGGAATAGTTTTAGATGATATTGAAACGTTTCATGTTTTCCAACATTGAAGTTCATTTGTAGGACAATGTTTTGGAAGCGAATTTCATTAATAGCGTTGAACTTTGCAAAACATTTCATTAATATGATCGTACTTTTGAAAAATAGAGTTACCAGATTTTTTGAAAAATAATTCATTAATACCATCATATATTCAAGATAAAACTATTTTGATACCTACAAATGAAGAATTCGATGCTACCAATGACTACATTTTAGGATTGATGAAAAATGAAGGGAAAACATATATGAGTTCAAACTCTTTATGTGAGATAGAGTTACCAGATTTTTTGAGGAATCAACCTACTCTTCAGTTGTGTTGAATGGTTTTAAGGTATTTAGAATTTTCAATCATAAACTTACACTAAAAATAGGTGTTCCAGTCATGTTACTTGGTAATATCAAACACACTAAATGACTATGCAATGGTACTAGGTTACATATTGTTAGGGTTGGAAGACACGTCATTGAAACCTGAATCATATATGCTAGAATCTTCAAAAAGACTACTTATATACATTGCATGAAATTAACTTTGTCTAATAAACGAATCTCATTCCGTTTTTAGCGGAGACAATCCACCATAGTTGTTTATTTTGTTATGACCATTAACAAAAGTCAATGACAATAATTATCAAATGTTGGATTATACTTGTATATACCCGTTTTCACTCATTGTCGGTTATATGTTTTTTGTTTCTTGTGTCATAAGTGAAAAATGATTGAAAGTACTCATATATGACGAGAGACGTCCAAATAATAAAACAAAAAATTATGTCTACAAACAGATCTTTTAACAATTATAGATATTCAAGTGTTTCATTGTTTTTTTCCAAATATTTCAATGTTACCGATAATACTAAATCTATTTCTAGTACTTTATTAATTTTTTTTTATAGTGCCAACCTTTTTATACCCTATATTTTTGTATGCTGTCCGTGTTTTAAACGGTTCATAATCTAGTTAAATTAAATAAATGATGGCCTAAGATTGTAATTTCCTTTCACACTTCATGCACAAATAAAAAGAAAAAAAAAATCGAATTCGTGAAATTTGTGACCATCACCATACGGCAATAGGAGAAACATATAATGCAATATGTATGCCACATGCATGTAGGTGCATGTGATATGAATATGCACGTGACTTGTTTGTTGTCTCGTTAATTTCTGGTCAATCCAGTTCAACAAATTTATTCATCATTGATAAGTGTTCCCTTATTTTGATCGAGTTTTACTCATATTTACTACTAAATTTTAACCTTGTAACCTTTATAATTTTATGTAGTAATTATCTATTTAGTAACTTGATCGATAACGTATAGTTACTCAAACAATTTATTGATGTCTTTTTGTTAATTCTTGAATATGTACAGGGATATAGGGTCCCAAAAATATATAATGTATATATATTTCTTCGATCAAAAATTATTTAATTAAAATATCACACAATTATTTAACTTGTCTAACTATTTAAACAATAATGGAGCATAAATCGAAGCATCAATAATTTAAAGCGATAGGAAACAGATAAATCAGTTTTTTTTTTTTTTTTTTTTTTTTTTTTTTTTTTTTTTTAAGTATATATATTATTATTTTTTTCACAAAAATGTTAATGAATAGAATTTCACGAAAAAAAAAATCATATTTCATAGATAACATTTATATAGATTTGGATATAGTTTTAAAAATCAATGAGTTATCTTACGATACCAATCCAAATAAACAGGCGTCATCGTTCTTACATCATAATTATTTTAGAATTACAGAAAAAATGCAAAAAAGTCCTCCAAAAGTTAGAGAGATCGGAGAAATAAGTATAGTTTTTCTCACAAAATGGCTAATGAAAGTACAAAAAATTATCATCTAATATTTTTATTTGCTAAGTTATATTTAAAATACAAAAATTATCTATCACAAATGAAAATATGAGAATTACACCCAATAAATAAAACAAAAAGAAGATAATATCAAACCATTGAAACCTTATTATATATATATATATATATATATATATATATATATATATATATATATATATATATATATATATATATATATATATATATATATATATATACTCTCATTACTTCTCAATTTCTCATATTCGTAAATAATTAAATACGATAAAAGTATCATACTTTCATTACTTGTCTTATATTTCAAGACATTATTGATTTACTAGCCATCCAACTGTTGAATTTGCCAAAATAAGAAAATAATAACAACAATTTTTTTAAGTCAAGTCAACTTAAACTCTTTCTTGGTTAATTCACATTAAACCGTAAGTGCAAGTGCTAGTAATATATTTTTAATGTTTATATGTTATAGATTTATATTTTTATTCCTTCCTATTACAATGTTCTTTTTATCTAACTTCTATTATCATTCGAAATATAGTATTTTGGATGTAACATGTCAAAATACATCATCGTATAATAAAAACAGTTATAAACGAGCATATTAAAACTATACCACTACTAGAATACTGCACATTACATACAAGAGATTTGGTGAGTAATCTATAGGTAAAACACCTTACCTATGGATTCACTACGGAAACAGATTCGTAGAAATATAGTTCGTGGGTAATTGGTTATGGCGGATTACCTACGGAATTTTTAAAGTCTGCTTATGAAAATTTTCGTTGATAATTTTATCTACGGATTGTCTACAGCTACATTTACATACGGATTACATACGTAACCTTTTTTATGACAGATCACCGACAAAAATATCATTTACAGATTTCCTGCATAATTATTACCTACGAATTCTCTACATAATCATTTCCTATTGATTGACCACAAAACATTTTACTTCAAAGTGCCTACGACTTTTCCAATTTGTCGTGATAGATTTATCTGTGGAAATCCGTCACTAAAAGGATTTTATTTTTAATTTTTAAAAAATAGTTGAAATAATAGTAATAAAATCCAGATTTTTCACCAAAATGCAAGAAAAACCCAATATATTAGACCTAAAATTATGTTCGTATTCAACCAAAAAAAATAATATTCATTATAAGAAAAATTGTGAGTACATTAAAATAGCCAAAATACATTATAAGTGTCAAACAAAAACATAATACCAAAGCTATCTCTAATGGATTAAACTAAGGCTATCTTCAATGCGTTGAACTCAAACGTACATTGCACTCACAATACAATTTTACCTATTAAACTCTACACTCTATTAAACCCAATATAATTTAATGGATTGCCACATCATTTATGTGTGTGTGTGGAGAGAGAGAGTGTGGAGTTCAATGGGGATTCAACTCCCCATTCTATTGAGTGTCATGTCATTAACCCATAAAGGGGATTTTGAGTTTAATGGGATTAAACTCCCCATTAAACTACCATTGGAGATGGCCTAATGAAGAGTCGTATGGATTGCCAATTAGGAAAGAAAATATACACATTCACTTTAATTCTTAAAAAATTAATAAAATTTCAATTACAATTTCATTACACAGTTCAATGGCCATTCAACTTCACACTGTCCCTCCTCTATATTATATTCATATTTATTCCATTAAACTCTCATAAAACTTCCATTATAGATGGTCTAAGAGCTATTTGATGGATTAACAAGTGGGTTATTCCATTATAGATGGTCTAAGAGCTATTTGATGGATTAACAAGTGGGTTATTCAAATGTCTTAAAATGGCTGTCATTTTTTCTTTTAGTTGTTTTTTTGCTGAGCATTCATTTCATGTAGTTTTATTTGCAATCAACTAATCACACATCCATTTCAACTTGTTTTTCTTGCGATTGAAAATCAAATTGAGTGCTTTGGCACCATAATCAACACATCAAGAATAACTTGTTTTTTTTTTCCCTAGGTGATTTCTGTAGGTAAATTGCATTTTTCTAGTAATATAGATTTATAGAAAAAAACTAGTTTTTTAATAGAAAAAAATAAGAATATCTTTATAATATACAAATAGAGAATCTATATTTATTTTCCTACATTTAATCCTACACACAATGATTAAAATCTTTTGTCTAAAATACATGTAAATACATTTTAACCTCAAAATTGGATTTTAACAAAATAATTTTGGTGATTGTAAATTAATTCCCAGAAGGAATAATTCACTCTAATTAACAGAAGGAGCTTTTTCCTCAATATTTATATCCAAATGTTTACTACATAAATTCTATGCAATCATTATCCTCTAAATGTATGACAATTTTAATGATCTAATGTCAAGCTCTCATAATATTGTTTCTATCAAATAAACAAAATTCACATCTTAAAGGGTATGGGAGTCTAAAAGCAAAAAAACTTGAAATTTCATACTTTTTTGAAGTTGTAACCATTTATAGCCATAGTAAAAGCTTTTTACTGGCTTTTTTTCTTGTATATATACATAACGAAATCACCTTCATTCGAATCATCCAAATCTTCACTTATTCATTACTTTCATAGCCATGGAGTCTCATTGCTTCCTTTTGGCCTCTTTTCTCTTGGTTGCAACTTCTGTAAGTTTCTTTTACCCTCTTTAATCTTGTACATTTTGCATTTTCATCAATTGATTATGTACTAATTTTATAATGTATAACTTTCATTTGCATAACATACAAGCTTCAATGCATTTTCACCATTGGCAAGTTTTGTTAGGTTTCATTAGCATAACATAAACATTATTATGCATAATGTACATATTTTAAGTTTCTAAAGTAAATGTTCATACGGATATGAGATTGTTAAATCACGTTTGGATATTTCATTCAATGAGTATTGATGTAAATTCACTAAACAATGGACAAATTTCATGCACAATGTATAAAATTAATTGCAAGGTATACTAAAACAATGATGAATTGTCATAATCGGGCAAATTAGATAAAATAATAATATTTTTGTTTTTTATATTTTGTAATTTCATAGATTTGGCAAAAAACATATGTCATTGCATACTAGCATTATTATAGTTATATCAATTACTTCACGATTGCTTATTTTCAATTTTCTGTTATATTACATACATATGCTCTGTTTGGTTGTAACATATGCATGGATGTTTGTACATTACGCATATTTAGTTTATATTTAAATTAAATATGCAAACATGTCTAACCTTAATTATACAAACTTTTAGCATTTTAAATGATTGTTTATTTAATGTATCATTAGTTTTTTAATTTGTGTATTATAGGTTACGCATTTTGGTTTTGCTTCCCCACTTGTCATACCACTCCCATTGCCACCAACATCGCCACCCGCCGTCTACCCAGAATGTGACAACACACCTCCACCATCACCCACCGTATCTCCGCCAGTTTATCCACCTCCACCACCGAATCCAAACCCACCTGTACCTATACCTGCTCCATCACCGTCTTATCCACCCACCCCTCCGCCACCGGTGTCAGCCTGCCCACCTAACACAACTCCACCACCGCCATCTTTACCTCTTCCGTATCCACCCACCACTCCACCATCTAACCCACCTGGTGTAGCACCACAACCTTCACCGGTGAAACCACCGACAGTTCCACCATATATAAACACTCCACCTCCTTATAAACCAGGATCTCCACCACCTCCAGGGACACCGGCAATTCCACCATCACCCAAGATGCCACCTGGTGTTCCACCAACATTTCCGGTGATACCACCGCCTCCATATGCACCCAACCCTTCACCGTCTCCTACACCAGCTCCTCCAGGTGTAGCCCCACCGACATCTCCAGTTACACCACCCACAGTTCCACCGTTTCCGTATCCACCTTCTCCTACACCGGCTCCTGGTATAGCACCAATATCTCCGACAACACCGACATCTCCACCGCCTCCATATTCACCCCTAATTCCACCTACTCCAGTGACGCCACCACCCGCACCATCTCCATATCCAATCAACACTCCACCTCCCGCTACGCCACAGTCGCCACCTTGTAGCACCCCACCCCCACCGCCTACTAATTCAACTCCACCATCTCCCGATTCACCCAAGACGCCACCACCCATTGTCCCACCGCCGATCACTCCACCATCTCCGAATCCACCCAAGACACCACCGCCCTTTCTCCCACCACCAATCACTCCGCCATCTCCCATTTCACCTATCATCCCTCCATATATAAGTCCTTCACCAAGTATTCCTCCATATTACCCTGTCACGCCTATCCCCACACCACCACCACCTTGCAACGATGCTCCACCGATGGGCAGCAAGCCACCATTAAATTCAGAAGGTACTGGTATAATTAACGACTAACATTCTCATTCAATCACGAGCTACAAAACATATGTTTAATAATCTGTAATCATATCTTGTAGAATGTTTTTCATCATGCGAGTTAAGGTGCGAGTTAGACGCGAAGCAAGAAAGATGCCACCGAAGTTGCATGGCGTGTTGTCATCGTTGCAATTGTGTTCCACCTGGACAATATGGAAATAGAGAGATGTGTGGTCCATGCTACACTGATATGAAAACACTCGCTGGAAGACCTATGTGCCCTTGAAGGCCTCCTACTTTATATTAGTTTCCCGATTATATGAAGGGATCAATAAAATTATGTTTGGTCATTAATGTATGTTAAAATAACTTGGTTTTGGATTCTGATATATATCTACATGCGGATATATGAAAAGCATGAGTATTTTCAATGAATGTATGCGTTATTGCGTTATTATAAAACTTTTATTTTGTTTGAAGTCAAAAGTCTTTACAAAGTCATAATATTAACACTTTAAGTCACATTGATCAAAACAGTTTACTGATATATAAAACAGTTATCGAAAATGATAATAATAATAATATATAAAGAACAAATGAACTTTGTGTCAATTTTGTATGCATTAATGAAAAACAAGGTCATCTTTGTAATTTATACACGAAGGGCAATATTGTAATTTAGTTAAAATTTAGTTAATAGTTTGTTGAGAGTGGATTAGTTGTCTAGTTTTGTATTGTTGCCTATTTGTTTATATAAGATGTAAGTTGTTTTGTCATTGATTCGGTAACGAGAGCCAGAAAATTCCAGATCTTTGTTTTCTTATTTACTTTGAAAGATAACATATTACTTTAAGGAACTTTTGTTCAGATCACCAACACGATGAATATGAAATTAAATCCCAAGAGTATAACAAAAAATCTCAATGATAGATTAAGCGCATCGGCCATGATATTGGCCTTCCCAGGGTTGTAGAGAATCTCACAGTTGTAATCATTCACCATATCTAACCATCGACGCTGTCTCATATTTAGATTTGGCTGATCCATAGTGTAAATTGTACAGCGGACATCATAGAGGTAATGACGTCAATTCTTGAGGGCGAAAACAACTGTCCCCAACTCCAAGTCATGCGTCGGATAGTTCGCCTCATGAGGCTTCAGCTCCCTCGAAGCGTAGGCGATAACATGCCTCCTCTGCATCAATACCGCGCCCAAACCCGAGATGGGCGCATCACAATAACCCACTAAATCATCCAGGTTATCCGTCAGGGCTAAAATTGACGCCTCGCACAATCTCTGTCTCGGTGTCTCAAATGCGGCCTGCTGCTCAGGCCCCCAACGATAGACCACGACTTTCCTTATCAACCGGGTCAAGGGCATATCTCTCTTGGAGAAGTCCTGAATGAATCTCCGATAATAATCTATCGGCCCCAGGAAGCTCTGAATCTTAGATGGAGACCTCGGAACCTCCCACCTCATCACGACCTCCACTTTGGTCAGGTCGACTGAAATCCCGTTAGGTTGATAAGGTGCCCAAGATAATGCACCTCGCGCAACATGAACTCACACTTGGAGAACTTGGCCTTTAAGTTTTCCCTCCTAAGAGTATCTAATACCTCCTACAAGTGCTCTTCATGTTACTCACATGTCTTGGAATAGACCAAGATGTCATAAATTAAACTATTACAGACCGATCCAACATCGATCTACACATGCGGTTCATGAGATCAATGAACGCGACAGGAGCATTGGTGAACCCAAAAGGCATCACCACGAACTCATAGTGACCATATCGCGTCCGAAATGCAGTCTTCTGCACATCCTCCTCTCCGGCCCTCATCTGATGATAACTCGAACGCAGATCAATCTTGGAGAACCAAGATGCTCCCTGAAACTGGTCAAAGAGATCATCAATCCTCGGGAGTGGGTAACGGTTCTTTACCGTTACCTTATTCAGCTCACAGTAATATATACACATCCGATGCGACCCATCCTTCTTTTTCACAAATAGTAACTATTCGGTGTGATGAATCCCTTATCTAACAGCACCTGCAGTTGTGTAGACAACTCCTACATCTCAGGATGAGCCAGCCGATATAATGCCTTAGTTATCGGAGCCGCACCAGGGACTAGGTCGATCCTGAACTCTATTTGTCTCTCCGGAGGTATCCCAGGTAGCTCCTCTGGAAATACATTCGCGTACTCTCGTCCCACTGACACGTCACTCACCGTCGCCTCACTTGTCTCATGGTATCTAAGATATAGGCGACATAACCTGCACACCCTTGTTGGAGGTAGCGCCTAGCTCTCACTGCTAAACATAATGCTGGTCCACATTGTGGCCTCTCGCCTTGAATCATCAGCTCTCCCCCACTTGGGGTCCTGTCCCGTACCAACTATCGCGCATAGTTGATCACCGCCTCATTGGGGCTCGACCAATCCATGCCTATAATAACCTTGCTCCCCCGCAATGGAATGGGAACCAAGTCTACCAAGTAGCGCTCTTCGAACAACCTCAAAACACAATCCTTGAAAACCTCCGTTACTCGAACTGATCGGTCGTCCGTAATCTCGACCTCTAGAGGGCAATCCAACATGCCCGAACACTCAAAGAACCTCTTGCTATGCACAAGAAAGACAAATGATTTGGTAGCACCGAAATCAAACAACACCTGAACTAGGATACCGTTCACATGGAACGATCATAAACACACCTATAACACGGCATATCAATATTACAAGCGACATATAATTAAAGCTAGAGAGAAGAAACCATATTCGTCACCAGGTGCGGCGCGTGCCTCTTCGGCTGTCAACTGGAAAGCTCGAATCCTCACCACTGGAGCCTCTGACTTGACCTTCTAGCAATCCGTAACTCGAGTTGTCGCTAGAGATGGCGTCGCCACTGGCGCTGCTGCTGCTATCAATCTAAGGTAGTTGGGCTTTTTATGTGCCCTTTGATTGCAATGAAAGCAAATCAGATCTAATGTCTGAACAGTATGGACAGGGCAGTATAATGCTTGCCAAAGTGCACCGTCTTGCTACACTTCTAGCAGCCCGACGATCCCACTCTACAAGCTCCATCATGTGACCCTTCGACCTAGTGTTGGATCCCTTGGATTTCTTCCCTGAAACCCCAGTAACCTGCTCCATCTTTGTCTTCCTCTTCCTGAGGTGCTCTAAATCAATCTCTCTCTTCCCCTCCTTGGAAATCATGGACCCTAGGGTCGGGAGGCTGAGTAGCTGACATGCTCCCGAATATCAGTGTAACGACCCAAAACTTAAAGAAAATTTTCACTTTTAATTAATAAAACATAAATGCATAAACCATGAAATTCCCACATAATTGTTTTCAAATCAATGATTCAATACAAATTATTCAAATCATCAGATTGTCCCCAATTCCTAACAGTGAAAGAGAGAAATAGAGTGCACGTCGCGCCATCACACCTTGCCCTTGCCATTGGGCTCAGATGTACCTGAAACAAATCAACAACCTGTAAGTGAAATGCTTAGTGAGTTCCCTAGAGCATACCGCACACCAAACATGCACATACCCTATTAGCTAATTAAAGCTACATGCATATCACATAAACCATGCATACATAAAACCTGTGACAGTGCCATGGGCTACCCCGCATGGTCTTTACTAGGACTGCCATGGGCTACCCCACATGGTTTTACATCCAATGTCATGGGCTACCCACATAGTATTTACCAAGGACTGTCATGGGATGGTCTTACATCCAATGCCATGGGCTACCCTACATGGTCTTTACCTAGGACTGTCATGGCTACCCCACATGGTCTTACATCCAATGTCATGGGCTTCCTCGGGGTCTTCATGTAAAACACATAATCACATATCATATAAACTCACAGAATAACGAACACATATATTGAAAAAACATAATGGGCCGGACTTGTTGCCTTAGACCCATAGGTATGGTTAGAAGACTCACCTCTGTCTGCTGAATACAATAGTTGCTCTTCTAACATCCCGAAACCTCCCAAGCTGAATGGTAATACTAATCAATGTTAGAACTTTAGTTAACCAAGGGAACCCAGCTCCCTATCCCATCTATAAGGCCCAACTATCCATCTTTAGCTAATGGGCCCAAAGCCCCAATCCAAAATCCTTAATGGGCTTCTTGGCCCAATAAGACCCAACACTAATCCCATGGTTTGCAACAATTATATGACTCATAATTCCTAGATTATACCAGGACCAATAATCAAATGAGGCCCAAATAGCCTAAGGGCCCAAAACAGGTTCAACCCATCTGCATAGCGTACGCTCGGCGTACCATCTTGGTACACGCCGCGTAGTGGGACATGGAACTACGCCCAACGTACACTGAGTTATGCCCATCGTACCCTCAGTTTAAGCACTTTCCCCATGAAATGCTTAATACTCGAATCCTTTACGTCCAAAAGCCAGACGTAAGTCTGTAAAGATGTCCTAAGGCATAAAGTTGGCAACTTTATGCCTTAGCATGACTCAAACACACCCAACTTCTTCATTAAGACCTTTCTAAGGTCTTTAATCAGTTCATTAGGCCAAAGCACTCATCAAGCTTCCATTTTTATGGTACTAAAGGACCAGAGGACCTCAAATCTGTCTATCCTTTCTCCTGGAGTTGCTTAACTCTCAAAGGAGGTACAAATTCATCCAAAAAGGGACTAAACAACAAACCCTAGCCGGATCTAAATTTTAAGATTGAAAAGTGCAAGCTTTATACCTCCAGAAGCTTTGCAAGATGATTAAGATGCAAGATCTTGAAGCACCAACTCGTTCCAAGCTTGTAAAACCACCTCGTCTTCTTGGAATGGACACTAAAAGAGTGAAAAAATCACTTATCTATGCTCAAAATGGTCTCACACAAGTTCTCTGGAGTATAAGGGCATTCTAAGGCAGTGGAGGGTCTCTAGGGCTAAGTCCAACGGACTTAAGGTTGCTTAAATAGGTCTCATGTCCGGAAATTAGGGTTTTGACTCTATGACGCGTACGCCCGGCGTACCCTCACGTACGCCCAACGTACGTGAGGCTCTTCCGTGATCAATCATGCTGAGTATGCTAAGCGTACTCATAGGTACGCCTAACGTACTCGAGGGACCAATTATGCTCATAAGTAAAATCTTGAGGGTTGCAAGACGTACCATGTTTTTGGGTGTTACCACTCTCCCCCACTTGAATAAGACTTCGTCCTTAAAGTCCATAGTTGTAAATAGATCCAGATAATGCTCCCGTATTTCCTCCTCTGGCTTCCAAGTCCATTCGGAGCCCTTCCAGTGCCGCCATTGTACCTTCACTAACTGCATTGCCTTGTTGCAAAGACCCTTCATCTTCCTATCTAGAATGTCGACCGACTTCTTGACATAATTCAGGCTTCCATCCACCTGAATGCCATCCAAGGAAACAACTGCGGACTCATCAACAACACACTTTCGAAGCTGGGACACATGGAAGGTGTTGTGAATCTGATTAAGCTCCTCTGGAAGCTCTAAAAGATACACCACCTTGCCCACTCGGGCTATGATCCTGAACGGGCCTCTGAACCGAGGCCCCAACTTGCCCTTTTTTCAAAACCTGGTTATCCCCTTCCAGGTTGATACCTTCAGCAAAACAAGATCCCCCACCTGAAACTCGAGATCCGATCGTCGTCGATCAGCATACTCTTCTGATGGCTCTCTGCAACTCGCACCTGGTCGCGCACCTACTGAATCAACTCGGTGGTCTTGAGCACTACCACAGTGCTCCCCATGATCCGATGCCCAACCTCATCCCAGCATAGTGGGGTCCTGCACCTCCGACCATATAACATCTCGAATGGAGCTCGGTCGATACTGGCGTGATAACTATTATTGTACGAAAACTCTGCTAATGGGAGATACGTATCCTAACTCCCTCTAAAATCCTACACACAGGCTTGAAGCATGTCCTCCAGTGTCTGGATTGTCCTCTCACTCTGACCGTCCATCAAAGGGTGGTATGCCGTGCTGAAAAGCAGATGAGTACCCAATTCCTCGTGGGATTTCTTCCAAAACCTAGATGAAAATCGGACGTCCCTGTCGGAGACTACAAACACGGGCACCCCGTGTCTATTCACTACCTCACGAACATAAATTTCTACCAACTCCTCTGCGAATATACTCTCGGAGATCAGGATAAAGTGGGTGCTCTTTGTTAGTCTGTCTACGATCACCCATATAGCATCCATTCCCCTTGTCGCCCTAGGCAACTTCGTGATGAAGTCCATGGTGATTTCCTCCCATTTCCACATGGGGATGGGTAGTGGCTGAACCTTGCCATGAGGTTGCTGATGCTCGACCTTGACCTTCCTGCAGGTCAACCACCACTCCACAAACCAGGAAATCTCCCGCTTCATGCAGAGCCACCAATAACTCAGTCTCAAGTCCCTATACATTTTTGTAGCTCCTGGGTGTATAGAGAACTTGGACTTATGCGTCTCCTCTAGTAGCTTCTGCCTCACTCCCCCTACCATTGGTACCCACACTCGGCCACACTGAGTCGAAAGGTCGCGACTATCCTTTACAAACAAAGGATACTTGTCACACCCCCAAACCAAGGATGGCGGAAACGTCTGGGGGTGGAGGACTTCATGTATAGTATCACAACAACGTGTATAATAGTGCTCAAAGTAAAAACAACCACCATATATATAATTGCAAAAGTTACACCAAAGTATATGTTTACATGTTTCAAAAGCAATTACATTATGATGACAAAATAATTTGTTGACGGTTTAGCGTCCCATCCTCAAAGCGATGAAGTTTTCCTGTTTCACTGATTTCCTGAGAATACAAGTAGTTTTAAAGAGTGTCAACACAAAGGTTGGTGAGTTCATAAGAGTTTTGTTTGAAGTAGAAACCGTTTTTCCTTGTAAAATCGATTTAGTTTGATTTCCAGAAAATCCAATATTTTCTTAGTTAAGTATGAATAGAAATAATCCTACATGATGCTGTAATGAACCCTAGAGTAATCCGTAGAGTTCCTCTATAATCGTCCAACATATAAAGCTATATAAGGCTTAACTTAGATAAAACGTTGAATATAGTGGGTCTGCCCTAGGTCCACAACCCAACGAGGAACAGGAGATGAGGCGGGCACCACCAATTCTAGGCCAATCAAGACTAAATTCTTATATGACTCAACATATACGCTCAGCGACTATAGTTGAAGTCTAACAATTTTAGAGGATGTGTAGTTTTAATATCATAATAGCTTTGTATAGAGACCCGGCACTTTGTATTTGTACCCCTTTTTGTATAGAGACCCGGTACTTTGTATTTGTACCCCTTTTTGTATAGAGACCCGGTACTTTGTATTTGTACCCCTTTTTGTATAGAGACCCGGTACTTTGTATTTGTACCCCTTTTTTTTTATAGAGACCCGGTACTTTGTATTTGTACCCCTTTTTGTATAGAGACCCGGTACTTTGTATTTGTACCCCTTTTTTTGTATAGAGACCCGGTACTTTGTATTTGTACCCCTTTTTGTATAGAGACCCGGTACTTTGTATTTGTACCCCTTTTTGTATAGAGACCCGGTACTTTGTATTTGTACCCCTTTTTGTACGAGTGCGTTGAGTGATGTATCATAAACTATACCTATTATAGTTTATCTAAAATGTATGTAATATGTATGAATTCTTTTATGGAAATGTATTAGTATTGTGAATTTATCCAACTATACATTTTATAGTCTAATAATACGTGTTCCAAAATGAATGAATAATATTTAATATTTAATATGAATGTCTTAATTCCAGTTCATAATGATAAACTAACACGGAAACACATTCAAATATTAGAACTTATGATTATACACTTTGCTCAACATAATACAAAGTGTTACGATATTTACATGCTATTGGCTAACTTTAGCCATTCTGCCCTGTATTTGGAAAAATCATAGAAAAATCATACGAAGTCGAAAACTAGATCCGTAAATTCTGAGAGTTCACAAAATGTGTCTAGTTTGCTCATAAATTTTATCTCAATTTATAATGACCTCTAACTTGGGTGAAAAAGTCCAAAATCACAGACTGGTCCGGATTGTTGTTTGAAATGATAGGCAGTTTTGTAAAAATCGCCATAAATTGTAGAAAAATCGTATGGAGATGTGCAAGTAGCCATTTTTAAGCTAAAAACTTAAACTATTTGCACCTTGTACAGTTTTGAAAACAAAAATGTTTAAGATGCCCAAAACAGTCCGTGAATGGAGTTGAACTTTTCTGATGAAGGCTGTTAGAAAAATCTAGTTATGTTCTTAGTGTTTTAACTTGTATTCCCCCCCTGAAAACTTGAGAAAACATGAAAATGTAGGGGTATGAACTCACCTTGAGTGATTTCAGTAGATGATTGTTGAAGAATGGAAGTGTTTAATTCAAGAACACTTGGAGATGCCTTGAAGGTTTTCGAGAATCTAACATCATAGTTAGGGAGTTTGTGTAAGCAACCAAAGATTTGAGTAGAATGAAGTGAAATAATAATAGGGAGGATGAATTTTTACTTACTAAGTGTGGAAGAACACTTGAATCCAGCCTTGGATCTCGAAAATTTGTGTAGAAGAGTTTGAGAGAAAAAGTGATGTTTGTTACTTAGTGGAATGAGAGAAATGAGAGAAAATGAGGAGTGTGGTTGATTGTTCCAGCTCAAAAACGTGGGAGTGGGTGAAATTTGAGTGTAAGGGAACATTGAAGTGACATAGGTAAGGTGGGGAGGTATGGCTGGTCATAGAGTGGGTGTGGGGTGGTTGCTTGTGACTTTGATTTTTTTTTTTTTTTTTTTTTTTTTTTTAACTTGCAAGGCACAATGGAATATATTACTCCTATAAAGGAAATTGACTCAATCAAGGACGATTTCACAATTAAAGTTCGGATCATACGTCTTTGGACTCAAAAGTCAAGAACAATGTCTTATAATAGTCTATATCCCATTTTTAGTTTAATTTTCTAAATATATGTGTGGTTATCTATGTGTGTGCATCTCTTTAAAAATTCTGCAATTTCATCATTTTATGACCCCCATTTGCGAAGTTGAGTATTTATTTCCAAAAATGCGAAACTCCAGGGACAATATTTGAAATCTTCTGTTTTCTTCCCCAATTCGCATTCTACTGTGAAATACTTCGCATCTTCATTCTTACACCCTTCGCATCCCTTCGCATTAATCACCTTCGCATTTTAATTCTTACACCCTTCGCATCCCTTCGCATTAATCACCTTCGCATTTTCATTCTTACACCCTTCGCATCCCTTCGCATTAATCACCTTCGCATTTTCATTCTTACACCCTTCGCATCCCTTCGCATTAATCACCTTCGCATTTTCATTCTTACACCCTTCGCATCCCTTCGCATTAATCACCTTCGCATTTTCATTCTTACACCCTTCGCATTAATCACCTTCGCATTTTCATTCTTACACCCTTCGCATCCCTTCGCATTTTAACCTAATTAATCAAATGCGATTCACAAAATTTTTCTTTCCAGATGCGAACACAGTTTAGTTCTTGAACTCTAAACTTGCGAAATCAAAATTTTCATATGTTGAACCCATATGCGAATATTAACCCAATTGACTTCAAATTGATTCATAGATGCGAACACTCGATTGTTTTACTTTCGCAAAATGAGCATCAACAACTCCACAATCGAGTTTTTAAATTCTTGCAACCAACAATTTCATAGTCCTTGACTTCGCGTTTTTCTTCATGAATCATCCCTCAATCATCAATCCAATTGCGAATCAAAAACTCATATGTTCTTGCTTTATCGATTCATCGACCTAATACACAAGGTTTAATAGAGTTGACCGGCTTGACTTGATGACTTGACTTGACTCAAGATTGACGATTGTCACAAATTGACCCGAAAATGACGGTTGTCACATCATCCCCCCGTTAAAGGGAATTTCGTCCCGAAATTTGCACTTCGAATGGGGATCCAGGAATTTAGAGGAAAGATGGGGATGACTTTTCGTAGTACCAGAATTTGATTATGGCGAGGAATAACTCGCCCGATGTCACATGATTACTACTATGCATGCTTTAATCGATGCTAGATTTATCATATAAAGAAATTCGGGATTTAAATGTCGATGTTAGAAACACGTACTGATATTTGCGGGCAGTTCCGGAGTGGTTTCTTCCTCGGTGATTGCAAACACCCTCCCGCCACCACCAGCATCTCTTGTCCTTGGGCATTCCCTTTTAAAGTGTCCTGTTTCTCCACACTCGTAACAGGTTGGGCTTACTCTAGAGCCGGGTACCTGGGTGATAGGTCGTGCTGGTGCCTTACAGAAACGAGCAGTGTGCCCCTCTCTGTCGCAGTTTTTGCAATGCATCTTTCGGCAAGCCCCAGTGTGATGGAAGTTACACTTGTTGCATTTTGGAAGTGTTCCAGCGTATGGTTTCATGGGAGTTGGTGTGGTGAGGGTTGTGGCAGCATGAACAGCAAGGATCTGTTGCTTCCTAGCGAGGCCTTGGGTTGATTGGTCCTTCTTGTTGTCCCAAAACTTTCTTTCGCTGTTCCCTCCTCTTGCTTGGGTAAGGGTGGTTGTCATAGTGTCATGGTGGGCATGATGGTCAATGAGTTTGCAAAAAGGAAAACTGATCAGATGGTAAGTTCCTACTAGTAAAGACAAGTCAGTTGTTATAGAATTTGATTTTTCCTGCATTTTTCTTCGATTTAAGAATTCCTTATATATAGTTCATAAAGGAAGTCCATATGAATGAACTTCACGAGTTAGTGGGTTTTGTGGTCTCTCTTAGATTTTTCACGAGTGTGCTCAAGGCGATTGGTGCGGATCGTATGTATTCTCGTTATTTGCATCAACCTCTGCGATACTATGGAGAGTTGTTCTACCCTGAATCTCGTTTCGGGCAACTCTATAGACTAGGATTGGAAAAATTTTATCTGCTGAGTTTCCTTCGTTTATGTTGTAGAAGCTTCGTTCTCTATTAAACGACATATGTTGGTCTTGTTCTTTGCTCCAGGTTTCCAAGCACTCTACCCAAGGAGGCATCGGGCCTTGAAAGCCGGTCAAGGGTTGGGATTCGGAACAAGAGTCATCGGGGTTAAGTTCTCCACTTCAGGGTCGGGGTCAGAACCATCAGCATAGCCTTCAGCTTGGTGACCATCTACAGGGGTTGGGTAATCATTCTCTGGCTCCTCTCCGAGCCATTTGGTATTGTCGTGGTTAGGGTAGTACGGGTCATCGTGTGGATGGAACTCCATCCATGATATCTTCGCGAGAAATGGGGATATAAGAAATAATTAAGCAAAAGTACTAATTGGCTAATTATACGATGATCTTTATCAGGTACTTCAACAAATTGTTTAGTGCATACTAATTATATGTATTCGGGACAGGATAGACCTTCGAATAAGCGACCCTAACTCTAAATCCCCAATCCAACGAGAACAGGAAGTAGAGCAAAGATCCACAGATTTTAAGTCTATGACGTCCTGGATACATAAAATTTTAATGTATCCACTAAGCAACTATTGACCTATTGATAAAGATCTACTTAGTTCTTGCAGATGTAATTTTTTTATAATGCCAAAATACCCCTATGGTATTTCATTGTGGTAGTGTTGGTAAGTTTTTAGACTTGTTGCCACATCACAACCATTCTTGGGCATATGCTAATCACTCCTCGGACCAGCATAGTTGATCAGGCTATGCTATTCCCAAGACTGATCATACATCCCCAGGCTTAACTGTGATATCCAACAATCATTACTTTTGTTTTGTCCTAAAATGATGCTGACCTTAGTATGTATGCATGCATGTATACTTTTAACAAAAGTTATTTATTCTTAAAGGTATAGTGGTTTTGAAATCTTAAAATCAGAGACCTTAGTCCCAATGCATTTATAGTTTGTATATCTTATGTGGTTCGATATACTTAGTTCACTATAAACAATGCTCTGATACCAATCTGTCACACCCCCAAACCAAGGATGGCGGAAACGTCTGGGGGTGGAGGACTTCATGTATAGTATCACAACAACGTGTATAATAGTGCTCAAAGTAAAAACAACCACCATATATATAATTGCAAAAGTTACACCAAAGTATATGTTTACATGTTTCAAAAGCAATTACATTATGATGACAAAATAATTTGTTGACGGTTTAGCGTCCCATCCTCAAAGCGATGAAGTTTTCCTGTTTCACTGATTTCCTGAGAATACAAGTAGTTTTAAAGAGTGTCAACACAAAGGTTGGTGAGTTCATAAGAGTTTTGTTTGAAGTAGAAACCGTTTTTCCTTGTAAAATCGATTTAGTTTGATTTCCAGAAAATCCAATATTTTCTTAGTTAAGTATGAATAGAAATAATCCTACATGATGCTGTAATGAACCCTAGAGTAATCCGTAGAGTTCCTCTATAATCGTCCAACATATAAAGCTATATAAGGCTTAACTTAGATAAAACGTTGAATATAGTGGGTCTGCCCTAGGTCCACAACCCAACGAGGAACAGGAGATGAGGCGGGCACCACCAATTCTAGGCCAATCAAGACTAAATTCTTATATGACTCAACATATACGCTCAGCGACTATAGTTGAAGTCTAACAATTTTAGAGGATGTGTAGTTTTAATATCATAATAGCTTTGTATAGAGACCCGGCACTTTGTATTTGTACCCCTTTTTGTATAGAGACCCGGTACTTTGTATTTGTACCCCTTTTTGTATAGAGACCCGGTACTTTGTATTTGTACCCCTTTTTTTTTATAGAGACCCGGTACTTTGTATTTGTACCCCTTTTTGTATAGAGACCCGGTACTTTGTATTTGTACCCCTTTTTTTGTATAGAGACCCGGTACTTTGTATTTGTACCCCTTTTTGTATAGAGACCCGGTACTTTGTATTTGTACCCCTTTTTGTATAGAGACCCGGTACTTTGTATTTGTACCCCTTTTTGTACGAGTGCGTTGAGTGATGTATCATAAACTATACCTATTATAGTTTATCTAAAATGTATGTAATATGTATGAATTCTTTTATGGAAATGTATTAGTATTGTGAATTTATCCAACTATACATTTTATAGTCTAATAATACGTGTTCCAAAATGAATGAATAATATTTAATATTTAATATGAATGTCTTAATTCCAGTTCATAATGATAAACTAACACGGAAACACATTCAAATATTAGAACTTATGATTATACACTTTGCTCAACATAATACAAAGTGTTACGATATTTACATGCTATTGGCTAACTTTAGCCATTCTGCCCTGTATTTGGAAAAATCATAGAAAAATCATACGAAGTCGAAAACTAGATCCGTAAATTCTGAGAGTTCACAAAATGTGTCTAGTTTGCTCATAAATTTTATCTCAATTTATAATGACCTCTAACTTGGGTGAAAAAGTCCAAAATCACAGACTGGTCCGGATTGTTGTTTGAAATGATAGGCAGTTTTGTAAAAATCGCCATAAATTGTAGAAAAATCGTATGGAGATGTGCAAGTAGCCATTTTTAAGCTAAAAACTTAAACTATTTGCACCTTGTACAGTTTTGAAAACAAAAATGTTTAAGATGCCCAAAACAGTCCGTGAATGGAGTTGAACTTTTCTGATGAAGGCTGTTAGAAAAATCTAGTTATGTTCTTAGTGTTTTAACTTGTATTCCCCCCCTGAAAACTTGAGAAAACATGAAAATGTAGGGGTATGAACTCACCTTGAGTGATTTCAGTAGATGATTGTTGAAGAATGGAAGTGTTTAATTCAAGAACACTTGGAGATGCCTTGAAGGTTTTCGAGAATCTAACATCATAGTTAGGGAGTTTGTGTAAGCAACCAAAGATTTGAGTAGAATGAAGTGAAATAATAATAGGGAGGATGAATTTTTACTTACTAAGTGTGGAAGAACACTTGAATCCAGCCTTGGATCTCGAAAATTTGTGTAGAAGAGTTTGAGAGAAAAAGTGATGTTTGTTACTTAGTGGAATGAGAGAAATGAGAGAAAATGAGGAGTGTGGTTGATTGTTCCAGCTCAAAAACGTGGGAGTGGGTGAAATTTGAGTGTAAGGGAACATTGAAGTGACATAGGTAAGGTGGGGAGGTATGGCTGGTCATAGAGTGGGTGTGGGGTGGTTGCTTGTGACTTTGATTTTTTTTTTTTTTTTTTTTTTTTTTTTTTAACTTGCAAGGCACAATGGAATATATTACTCCTATAAAGGAAATTGACTCAATCAAGGACGATTTCACAATTAAAGTTCGGATCATACGTCTTTGGACTCAAAAGTCAAGAACAATGTCTTATAATAGTCTATATCCCATTTTTAGTTTAATTTTCTAAATATATGTGTGGTTATCTATGTGTGTGCATCTCTTTAAAAATTCTGCAATTTCATCATTTTATGACCCCCATTTGCGAAGTTGAGTATTTATTTCCAAAAATGCGAAACTCCAGGGACAATATTTGAAATCTTCTGTTTTCTTCCCCAATTCGCATTCTACTGTGAAATACTTCGCATCTTCATTCTTACACCCTTCGCATCCCTTCGCATTAATCACCTTCGCATTTTAATTCTTACACCCTTCGCATCCCTTCGCATTAATCACCTTCGCATTTTCATTCTTACACCCTTCGCATCCCTTCGCATTAATCACCTTCGCATTTTCATTCTTACACCCTTCGCATCCCTTCGCATTAATCACCTTCGCATTTTCATTCTTACACCCTTCGCATCCCTTCGCATTAATCACCTTCGCATTTTCATTCTTACACCCTTCGCATTAATCACCTTCGCATTTTCATTCTTACACCCTTCGCATCCCTTCGCATTTTAACCTAATTAATCAAATGCGATTCACAAAATTTTTCTTTCCAGATGCGAACACAGTTTAGTTCTTGAACTCTAAACTTGCGAAATCAAAATTTTCATATGTTGAACCCATATGCGAATATTAACCCAATTGACTTCAAATTGATTCATAGATGCGAACACTCGATTGTTTTACTTTCGCAAAATGAGCATCAACAACTCCACAATCGAGTTTTTAAATTCTTGCAACCAACAATTTCATAGTCCTTGACTTCGCGTTTTTCTTCATGAATCATCCCTCAATCATCAATCCAATTGCGAATCAAAAACTCATATGTTCTTGCTTTATCGATTCATCGACCTAATACACAAGGTTTAATAGAGTTGACCGGCTTGACTTGATGACTTGACTTGACTCAAGATTGACGATTGTCACAAATTGACCCGAAAATGACGGTTGTCACAATACTGACCCCTAATTTTCTCTATTTTCCAATTCTCCTTCTTCACCCCCTCAACCTGAACCCCCTTGATCATATCCAAAAAAAGGGCGAAATAACAGTTATCCTCATACAAATGTCCCTAATCGGGGACCCATCCCTCTTGCAGCTCAACGCATCGGCCACTACATTGGCCTTTCATGTGTGGTAGAGGATCTCGCAATCATAATCCTTCAAAAAATCTAGCCACCTCCTTTGATGCATGTTGAGGTTCTGCTGATCCATCAAGTACTTCAAACTCTTGTTATCAGTATATATAGTGAATCGCACACCATATAAGTAGTGCCTCCAAATCTTGAGGGCAAACACCATCGCCCCTATCTCCAGGTCATAAGTGGGGTAATTTGCCTCATAAGGCTTAAACTAGGTCGAGGTATAAGCTATCACATGCCCCCTCTGCATCAGTACCACACCTAACCCTGAGATTGACGCATCACAATACACCACCAAATCATCTAACCCCTCAGGTAATAGTAGAATCGGAGCCTCACATAGCCTCCTCCTCATGGTCTCAAAAGCTATCTGCTGATCCGCACCCCACCAAAAAGTCACATTTTTCTTGGTCAAGCGGGTCAATGACACGACAATCTCGGTGAAATCCCGGATAAATATCTGATAGTAGCCCGCTAAGCCCAAGAAACTGCGGATCTATGATGCATTCCTTGGTACTTCCCATCCCATTACATCCTCAACCTTGGCTGGATCAAATGAAATACCCTCTTGACTGACGACATGCCCCAAAAAATTTACTTCCCGCAGCCAGAAATCACACTTGGAGAACTTCGCAAAAAGTTTCTCCACCCTCAGGGTCTCTAATACTTCCCTCAAATGCTGCTCGTTATGCTCCATGGTCTTAGAGTAGACCAGAATATCATCGATAAAAACAATCACCGAACGATTCAACATCGGCCTACATACTCTGTTCATAAGATCCATGAACGTCGCAGGGGCATTGGTGAGCCCGAACGGTATCACCACAACTCATAGTGTCCATACCGAGTCCCGAAAGCTGTGTTCGGTATATCCTCATCCCGAATCATTATCTGATGATACCTAGACCGAAGGTCAATCTTGGAAAACCAAGACACACCGTGAAGATGATCAAACAAATCATCGATCCTCAGCAACGGATAACGGTTCTTCACCGTTAGTTTGTTTAGCTCCCTGTAATTGATGCACATTCTATGCGATCCATCCTTCTGTTTCACGAAAAGAAACGGTGCACCCCATGGGGAACTACTCGGACGCATGAACCCTCGGTGTAGCAGCTCCTGAAGCTGCGTAGATAACTCCTGCATCTCCGGTGGTGCCAACTGATATGGTGCCTTTGCGATTAGGGCGGCACCCGACACCAGGTCAATGCGAAAATCCACTTGCCTCTCCGGAGGCAATCCTAGTAACTCTTCGGGAAACACATCTTGGAAATCCTGTACAACCGGTACACTGCCCACATCCGTTACGGCCTCCGTTCTAGTATCCGAAACATTAGCTAGAAATCGTGAGCAACCCTGCTGTAAAAACCTCCTTGCCCTCGCAACCGAACAAAGGGTCGGTACTTGCGAGGCTTTCTCACCATGAATAACCATCTCTCCCCCACTTGGGGTTCGAACCCTGACCAATTAGAGCTCGTAATCAATCATGGCCCCGATGGCTCCCAACCAGTCTATTCAGACAATCACTTCAATCCTTGCAATGGCATCGAAACTAGATCCACACAGAATCTATTGCCTAGCACATTTAAAACACAACCCCGATATACCCTCGCCGCACTAACGGTGCGATCATCGCCAACCTCCACCTCAAGCAGGGAATCTAAGGTCCCCGGTGCATCCCCAAACTTCTTGCTAAGCGCAAGAGACACAAATGATCGGGTAGCACCCGAATCAAACAAGACATGAGAAGAAATACCATTGACCAAAAAGTCCCTATACAAACGTAATTACATGTAAGTCATGTAAAATAATAAAAGTAGAGGATAGATAACACATACCAGTCACAATGTCCGACGCAACTCGAGCCTCCTCGGTAGTCATTTGAAATGCAGGGCTCTTCACATAGTGTGCATGCTTGGAGCATGGGACAACAATTGTTATAATTCAAGTAAGTTGATTATCCGGAACATTATACAATGAATAATGAGTAATCAATATGTTGATTAAATAAAGGTGTTTTATTTATACTTAAAAGTTTTGGGGCCATATAGGATTAGTATTATTCTTATATTTCACTTCGCATGTTTTGACTTCCCGAATAATAAGATATTCAAACCATCCAAAGTCGCTCATGCTTTGGAAGTAGGTATTAAAGAAGACTGTCATGAACTGGCTTGTAGATTGTCTAAAGTGTATTAGACATACCAAAAGTTTGCTGTAACATTCATAAGTACTTATGAAATAAGATTTGAGTATTGGATTAAACCCACGCTCACTTGAATAGCTTCATGGATTTTATCATGATTGATTTGTGAGACAATAATATCTTATATTCTTCAAACAGAGACATATAGTTGCAGTTTATGAGTCGGTTGCTCATTGATAATATGTAAACACACAAGTAACTTGGTGTTATAAAACATATTGTTTTGTATGATTTGATGAGTAAATAGAGCAAGCATATGAGTCGAAGTTTATCCATTGATTTTACCCAAAGTGGGATAAAAGTGATATCTATGGGCCCCTGGATGATTTAGTGATAACACCCTAAGCGCTTAACGAAGTCGGGACTAAGTTGATGTGTTCAATGGTAGTCTGTTGTCAGTCGTAATAAATCAGAAATCGGGAAACAATACATAGACTGAGAGAATGATTATAATCCGTGTCTCATGTCTATACGATATCTATAATGGAGGAATATATGATCCCTTATCTAAAGGACGCGTTACTGATAAGATCAGAGTTGATAGTCGCTTTCAAAAGGTACGATTGCTGATCAGGTTCTGAAGTCGTACTTACAAAATAGTTATTAGACTTATCCAAGTGGTAGACTATTCGATTTGGTGTCTAAGCCCATAACTATTTTGGTATGTACTTGACCTGATTATGAGCATGGTCCTTTTGGGTTGGCTTCACCATAGCAACTGATTGGATGAATTAAGGAGAAAGAGGATTAATTATGATTTATTAATATATTATATGAATAATATATTAAAAGAAAAATCATATTGTGTAATTTTGATCAACAATTAATTTAGAATTAATTTCGTGGTCAAAAGAGATTAATTAAATAAAGGAGACTGATACTGTAATTATAAGATAGTTACAAAGTTGGGCTTAGGATCCATAAGGATGCAATGGACAAATTCTATATGAGAGTCCATACAGAAGTTGTCCAAGGGCCTTCTGGAAGGATCCGTTGGGTTGCATAAGGACTAAGCAACTGGATTAGGGTTTCCAAGTTGATAACCCTAGAAGCCTAACTATAAAAGGAACCCTTTAGGCCACTAAATTCGTCCCTAACCTTCTATAAGATCCTTTGGACGAATTTTGTGCCTTTTCCTCCCTCTCCTAAGTCAGCTTGTTACTAGTGGTGTGTGTGACTCCATTAGAGGTGCAACACTTGGAGCACTAAGCTTTCAGAAGTTAAGATCAAGAAGGTTTGTGATTGTTATTGCTACATAACAATCAAGGGAAGATCTAAGCCCTAATCATAAGTGATTTTCAGATTTGATATGCTACTCAATTAGGGTTTACTGCTTTGGTATTCAATGTTGTATGTTTACTTAGGAAAACCTAGATCAAAGTAATTAGGGTTGCATGTACACCATAGGATTGATGTTATGCACATAACCTATCAAATAGTGCCTTGAACTCCAAAGTCCTTCCATAGGAAAATGTCGACCACACCCGGACAAATCATAGAACCACTAAACTCTGACTTCAGTAAAGAACTATCCCATTAATTCTTGACCAAGGATCTTCCAAATAATACTTCTGAACGGTGCCCGACAAAGATTCGTAATAGTAATAGTACACGCGGAACCCACTCCGCAAGATACGTCCATCTGTAGGTTCCTCAAAAATCTCTCAGCATAAAGAATGACATATAACAATCCTCAATAACCCAAATAATAATAGAGAACTGACCCGAGATCTAGCTTGTTCAAACTCAATCAAAATTCCAAAGTGGTACAATTTCCCGATATCTACTTGGAAGCAGTAGCAAATAACACACCTGCAATATCTGAACGAATCCTGATCACCTTCTCCAGAGATACTTTGATCATCCAGAGAGCATGGTGCAAAACTCCCTTCTGAACTTGATGACATGAAACTAACATAGGATCCTCCTTCCTGAAGGATTCTAAGGATCCATAGGCTTTGGACTCCGGGTGAGCCCCTAACTGCCCGACGACACATCTAGCCTGAAAGGCCCCGATACTACTATTGAGGGCTCCCAACATCTCTTCCTTGGCTAAACCAAAAGCTACCAAGGTCTAACCCGAAACTCTATGAGTAATCTTCGATGAGATGAACTCCCACGATCGCGTATCAATTGGCTCAGGCCTTGCTCCTGAGCCGGAACAAGAATTTGAATCCCATTGTTGAGTACACAACACCATACCGAACTAACATTCAAGAGGTCCGAATATACCCAAGAATCCTCATTCTATTGGCTTCCTGGATTCTCCCAGACTCTCCCCGATTTGAGTATGGATCCTATGCTTTCAGTAGTACGGGCCCAATACTACCTTCCACACCTATCCATACTTTCCTCAAGAATCATCCCGAATCCTCCAAGTCACTTCTTGAAACTGATGCACCCAAGTCTCACTAAACCTCACTGCTAACCCACTGAAACATATCCTAGGCTTTCCTAGGTTCCCAAACCCACCCAATCATCAGCTGCTGAAATATTCCTAATAATGTAAACTAGCTACCACATGCAATAGAAATCAAATAATCCTTCGAGTAAAAGATCCATCCCTAGAATGGTTGGACTTGGACAAGAGTTGCGCAATAGGGTCAAGTGCATCACTTTGAGATTATCTGGTCTATGTCCCATGTGACTTAGCATATTCACTTAGTACCTAACTCACATCACTAAGAGTCCTATACAGCATGAAGCAGGCAACATTCAGACAATAGAAAATCTAACCATCATACTCCAATAAAACCATTCTATCCTCTAACCAGGAATTTGTATTGGCATGAGATTCTAAAGCTCATACAACCAGGCATAACCTAAACAGGCTATCTTATTACTGACTGATTAGTACTAGCATACAGGTCTACAAGCACATACAATAGTATATAAGGCATCCTTTCTAGATCCTTAGCCCTAATCTAGAATGCAATTATCATATCATATCATATCATATCATATCATATCATATCATATCATATCATATCATATCATATCATATCATATCATATCATATCATATCATATCATATCATATCATATCATATCATATCATATCATATCATATCATATCATATCATATCATATCATATCATATCATATCATATCATATCATATCATATCATATCATATCATATCATATCATATCATATCATATCATATCATATCATATCATATCATATCATATCATATCATATCATATCATATCATATCATATCATATCATATCATATCATATCATATCATATCATATCATATCATATCATATCATATCATATCATATCATATCATATCATATCATATCATATCATATCATATCATATCATATCATATCATATCATATCATATCATATCATATCATATCATATCATATCATATCATATCATATCATATCATATCATATCATATCATATCATATCATATCATATCATATCATATCATATCATATCATATCATATCATATCATATCATATCATATCATATCATATCATATCATATCATATCATATCATATCATATCATATCATATCATATCATATCATATCATATCATATCATATCATATCATATCATATCATATCATATCATATCATATCATATCATATCATATCATATCATATCATATCATATCATATCATATCATATCATATCATATCATATCATATCATATCATATCATATCATATCATATCATATCATATCATATCATATCATATCATATCATATCATATCATATCATATCATATCATATCATATCATATCATATCATATCATATCATATCATATCATATCATATCATATCATATCATATCATATCATATCATATCATATCATATCATATCATATCATATCATATCATATCATATCATATCATATCATATCATATCATATCATATCATATCATATCATATCATATCATATCATATCATATCATATCATATCATATCATATCATATCATATCATATCATATCATATCATATCATATCATATCATATCATATCATATCATATCATATCATATCATATCATATCATATCATATCATATCATATCATATCATATCATATCATATCATATCATATCATATCATATCATATCATATCATATCATATCATATCATATCATATCATATCATATCATATCATATCATATCATATCATATCATATCATATCATATCATATCATATCATATCATATCATATCATATCATATCATATCATATCATATCATATCATATCATATCATATCATATCATATCATATCATATCATATCATATCATATCATATCATATCATATCATATCATATCATATCATATCATATCATATCATATCATATCATATCATATCATATCATATCATATCATATCATATCATATCATATCATATCATATCATATCATATCATATCATATCATATCATATCATATCATATCATATCATATCATATCATATCATATCATATCATATCATATCATATCATATCATATCATATCATATCATATCATATCATATCATATCATATCATATCATATCATATCATATCATATCATATCATATCATATCATATCATATCATATCATATCATATCATATCATATCATATCATATCATATCATATCATATCATATCATATCATATCATATCATATCATATCATATCATATCATATCATATCATATCATATCATATCATATCATATCATATCATATCATATCATATCATATCATATCATATCATATCATATCATATCATATCATATCATATCATATCATATCATATCATATCATATCATATCATATCATATCATATCATATCATATCATATCATATCATATCATATCATATCATATCATATCATATCATATCATATCATATCATATCATATCATATCATATCATATCATATCATATCATATCATATCATATCATATCATATCATATCATATCATATCATATCATATCATATCATATCATATCATATCATATCATATCATATCATATCATATCATATCATATCATATCATATCATATCATATCATATCATATCATATCATATCATATCATATCATATCATATCATATCATATCATATCATATCATATCATATCATATCATATCATATCATATCATATCATATCATATCATATCATATCATATCATATCATATCATATCATATCATATCATATCATATCATATCATATCATATCATATCATATCATATCATATCATATCATATCATATCATATCATATCATATCATATCATATCATATCATATCATATCATATCATATCATATCATATCATATCATATCATATCATATCATATCATATCATATCATATCATATCATATCATATCATATCATATCATATCATATCATATCATATCATATCATATCATATCATATCATATCATATCATATCATATCATATCATATCATATCATATCATATCATATCATATCATATCATATCATATCATATCATATCATATCATATCATATCATATCATATCATATCATATCATATCATATCATATCATATCATATCATATCATATCATATCATATCATATCATATCATATCATATCATATCATATCATATCATATCATATCATATCATATCATATCATATCATATCATATCATATCATATCATATCATATCATATCATATCATATCATATCATATCATATCATATCATATCATATCATATCATATCATATCATATCATATCATATCATATCATATCATATCATATCATATCATATCATATCATATCATATCATATCATATCATATCATATCATATCATATCATATCATATCATATCATATCATATCATATCATATCATATCATATCATATCATATCATATCATATCATATCATATCATATCATATCTTATCTTATCTTATCATATCATATCATATCATATCATATCATTGTTGGGTTATGAGCATTCTAACACTCTTAAGTGTACATGCAACCCTAAATACCTTGGATCTATGTTTTCTCTATTATACATGCAAATATGAACATCCAAGGTATTATCCTAATCTAACATACAAAACAATGGATATAACAAGATAGAATACATACCTTTAAGTTAGTGCTTGTCTTCATGAAGCTTGAGTGCCTAGTGCCCCAAGTGTGACACCTCAAATGGTTCACAATCATCAAATACACTTGGAATAACTTGAGAGAATTCTACACTTCATAAAATCGGCTAGCCCTCTTCAAGAATAATACTAGTCTCTCTAGTGGCCGATTTTCCTCAATAATAAGATGCTTATATAGTTATACAATTAAGGTAAACCCTAATTGTCATGAATTTCCATTTCCTTGGATCCATGGGTTCAAATACACCATGGAGCATCCATGGAGCATCATATGGGTTTTGGCCCAACTAGATAATCCATGAAGCATTAGCCCACTATACAAGTATGGATGATTTACACAATCAACCCATATATATTTAATTAGTCTTCTTTTGATCACTCAATTAATCCTAGATTAATTCTTGATCAATACTAATTAAATAATCTCATTATTCTTATTATTAATATACTAGAACTTATAATATATTAATAACCATAAGTGTCTTATTTCTCTCATTTAGTCTATCCAAGTGCATGATGGTATGCAACCCAAATGGACCATGCTGGGTCGGGTCAAGTCTTACCAATTATAGTTATGGACTTAGACATTAATCCAACAGTCTCCCACTTGGATAAGTCTAAAACTATTATTGCGTATGACTTCAGGAACCAACTGGCAGTCGTAGCTCTCAAAAGCTTCTATCGAACTCTGACCTTGTAGATGAACTCTGACCTTTGTCAATGACTTGTCCATTAGATAAGGGATCATATATTCCTCCATTCTAGATATCATATGGACTGAGACATGGATTATAATCATTCTCTCTGTCCATTAGTTGTTTCCCGATTTCTGATTTATGACGACTGACTAATTGAACAAATCAAATCAGTCCTGGCCCGGCCGAGCACTTCCATTTGTCATCATCAAATCATCGAGGGGCCCACAGATATCGCTTTTATCCCGAAGGTAAAAGGAATGGATAAACTTCGACTCATATGGCTTGTTCTACTACTTGTTGAATCATACACAAAGGCACGTTTTATAGCACCGAGTTACCAAATGCAGTTTCGTGCAATCAATGTACAACCAACTCATAGTAACAACTCATATCTCTAGGTTTGAAGAATATAAGATATTATCGTCTCATGATCACTCGTGATAAAATCCATGAAGTGATTCCAATGAGCGCGGGTTGAATCCAATACTCAGAACTTATGAGCACTCATGAGTGTTGTAGCCCTTTTTCCAACAACTTAGACCTCTACAATCCAACCCATGACAGTCTTAATTCATATCTACTTCCAACATATGACCGACTGTGGATGGTTTGAATAACTTAGTCATTCCGGAAGAATAACCTAGTTTATTCGGGAAGTCAAAACATGCAAAGTGAAACACAATAATAATTGAATCCAATATGGTATCAAAACCTATGAACATAAATAAAACACCTTTTATTTATCACCATATGATTACACATTATTCAATGTATACTGTTTCAGCTATCAACTTTATTCTTGAATTTAAAACAATAGTTTTCCCATGCTCCAAGGATGTACACTATGTTTTCTAAACACTAGTCATGCCATACACCACGTATGCATACTATGTTTGTCTATGATCTTTACTTTGTGAACTAGATCAATTGAACATAATCTTCAATGATTCTCTTTTCACACTCCCAAATCCTTACTGCAAATGCAAGAATTCCAAATTCATACCATTTACTGAAATCTGTTAGATTCTAAACTTATATGCATTGATCCATTTCTAATGATTATGCACAAAGTCAGAAAGACTTGACAACAATCATTACAGAGCATTCCAAAGGAGATCAACTCCTTGGAACCATCCTTCTTGCATTAAGTTTCCTTAATCTTACACAGATTGAAAATTCTAACTTTGAAACATTTCCAGATTCCATTTCGACTATCACTTCTGAACAAGAGTTGCCTCCTTACAGATTATGTCAATATGGTCCTTCCAGAATTATCACTATACTTCCAACTGTCCTTGAGCAACCAATCTTTGGTAAACCTTAGATTGTCCTCGACAATTGTTTAATCCTTTTAGTCATATCCAGTTCTAAACCTTTTCCCTTCTTAATGCCCCAAGCATTTGGAAACTTTTAGAACGGATAACTATAGCACATGTAATCGATCCTATATCCGAAGCATATGGGACACGATTCATGATGTCTCACATAAAGACTAAACCAATCTTTTGCTATAACATTTCCATTTCTATTTGCCAAGTTCTCATAATTCAGATTATGAAAAGGGATGTCGTAATCATAATCGAATTTTAGAACGCAAATAATGGACCCATATACAGAATTTCCTTATGTTGGGCCATTCCAACATGAAATTCATATATATCCTTGACTAAATGATTAAAACCTCACGATCTAAGCTTATAGATTTGAGATGAAGTATAATTTCCTCTCCCTTAATTATAGCAAAACAACTTTTTCCCAATTGAAACCTTTTGTTTTCTATAATTAACATTGCTAACTTGCAATCTATATCATAATTATCATGCTCCCACTAACATGATGATTATTAGCATAACACTTATGCTCCCTCTAGCTTTGACATGTACTCAGAAATCAGCTGGACTTCTAGAAATCAATACTTTATTGACTTTCTTACCAAAGTTCAGATTTCTGACACTTGATTGTTTTGATAGAACTTTATCAAAATCATACACCTTCCCTTAGATAGCACACTCGTGTGTCTACACAATTATGAAGAGGGATGCCGTAATCATAATGGTTAGACCTTTTTGCCACTTCTCACAAGTCCAGGTTAGTGTGCCGGTAAACCACACACGCTCCACTAACGGCT
Source organism: Lactuca saligna (assembly GCF_052625555.1). Taxonomy (NCBI): domain Eukaryota; kingdom Viridiplantae; phylum Streptophyta; class Magnoliopsida; order Asterales; family Asteraceae; genus Lactuca; species Lactuca saligna. Next base: position 301,336,861 of record NC_136420.1, on the reverse strand, counting down.
TTGAGAATGCAAATATCACAATTGCTATCTAACTAAAATCTACTTAGTGAAAGTGTTTCATCACCATCATTTTCATGAATCGGAGAGAAACCTTATGACACTTAGATTTATTGGTGTATGTGTTCTTTTCCATGTGAATTGTCAAAACCATAGTCACAAGACAAGGATAATGACAAATCCAAACTCATATGGACTGAACTCAATCTTAATTTCTTGCCACCTGGCAGCTCAAGGGTCTGCCATTGCTTCCAAGTTGTTGTGCAACCAATTGAGAACTCTAAGAACTCAACTTTAACTGGAATGGGCACAGACTATGTCAACACGATAGGTTATAAACCTCAAGTCGTGTGCTAGTGAAGAACTTTAGGTTTTATTCTTGATTAGTTCTTGATACTTTCAAGACCTTTAAGACTCCCACTGTCCTCTTGACCTATAAGACTCTCTTGTCAAACATCCAAGAGATAGTGTGGATTCTAACCAAGACAAACACTTCACACAATTGGCCTAAGTTGGTCTTTGTTTTATCCAAAACATCACAACTTACCAATTTCAAATGTACAAGAGTATATAACTTTTACTCTTACATTTGACACATGTTTTAAACCTTCTTAAAGACATATCACTCAAATTACAATCTTGGAGTATGACTCTAAGACTTGTATTGGAACGAAGTATGACTCATCTTCTTGATTTAACCATTTCAACAATTCAAGATCCCTTCTTCTTAGTCATAAGAATGCACTAAGACTTCCTTAGAGAACTAATTTTGATATGGTTTCTTAATCATTGAGATGATCACAAAGCTGATACTAAAGTACTCTCCCATCTTTTCAGATTTGAGAAACTTTTATCCTTCTGCCTAATTTGATTCTTCTTATCCTCTCTGTCATGCATTGGAACCTTTTCCAATGTCTCAGAGTTACACTTAAGCTTGTAAGTATAATCATATTTACTGAGCTTCAGTAAAATATGACGAATAGCCTTATATCTTTTGTGGTGGACTTAATCAGTGCACATGACTTTGTACTCGATCCCTTAGTCCATTACTTGACTCACACATCCATGTGAACAAGTAATTAGTCTTAATTTTTCCAATACTTGAAAGTTCTCATTCATCATGCTATACAACTTGCATGATTCCAAGTCCCGGTCCAATTGAGACTTTGGATGATGAGAATCTTTCCTTATTTGGTAAATTTAGACATTACCACAAATGAAGAATCAATTTCATATTTCCACTCTTGCTATTAATGGAATCATATAAGCAACAATTTTTCTCAAATACCATTGTAAGGATATTTTAAAATAACTAAAATGAAAAATTTTCTTTTATTTTAAAACTATGCGGAAAAACTTATCCTTACAATCCATATGAAAACTTGTTGTTATCTATTCCTAAGCAATATCTCATAACTCCTAAGAAGTAGCTCAAGAATCTGATTTTTTCAAACTACGCGATAGAAATCCATCTATGCGATCAGATTTAGCATATTCTTTCTTTAAGTTTCTTCACTTTTCTTTGATTCTTACAACATCACCATGTGACCCAGTCACATCATGTATTAAGAATCTCAGAATAGAAACTTAGCAGAGTTAGATAGTGGACTTTACCTGAAGTAGAGTCAAACTTATTGATTTTAACATCCTTAGGTAAGTTTGGTAGCTTCGCAACTAATGACCCTTTCTTTGGCAATATAAACATATGGACCCTTTGATAATGGTACACGGGACTATCACAGACTTAGCTTTTCTCTTTACCATTTTTTCAACCGAGTTGACTATGGTCGATCCCTTTCCATTGGGAAGAGAATGCTTTTCTGGATTTCCTATGTCACTATTGTCAATGTCCATCAAGTTTTAAGGAAGTTGATCTTAACAAATAGATAAGATCATTAAGGGTCTTGTCATAGTCTGTTTTCATAGGTGTTCCAAAAGAACTCACTATGTGACTTAGAAAGTGATTGAACCACCAACTTTCTCAAGACTTTGACACCCAACTCTCCCAGCTTGTCAATATGTGACTACATCTCCAAGATGTGATCACACCTAGACCTTGCCTTGCCAATAGGGCTTGAGTGACCTTAAACTTTTCAACAACTTGTGGGATAGGGAGAATAATTGGAGGAGGTGAAAGAAGTATGATTTCCATTGGAACATCATCTTCATTTGTTTCAAGAGATTTGGGAAGATCATAAATGTCTAAACCAGACATGTTTTGGGAGATATTCAAGATAGTTGATTTATAGTCCTTAATATGACACCCAATATGAAATATTAAGGCTAGGACCCAACAAACTATTTTTATAACTTAGAAGAGGTATGCCGTAATCCAAGCTATAAAATATTTGAAGGTAGGTGAATGACGATTCACCAATTTCCACCAAGATAAACGAAATGTATTATTAGGTTTTAATTGGATTTGAAACTCCTAGATCTTTTGAGATTCATTGAACTGTTCAATGGCATGTTTCAATCTCAAGTGTGCCCTTCAGGTTTTGTGACTGGGATGCCGAGGATCACAAAACAAGGTGTGAAGTAACCATGCAAATTACTTAGTACCCTTAAGTATTTACCCCTCAATCGATGTGCCGGTTAACCACACACGCTCCATCGATACTATGATAAACATTAAGTTACCCTTTGCCTACCTTGTTAAATACGAGTTAGTGTGCCGGTTAACCACACACGCTCCACTAACCGACTTAAACAAAGTGAAAAGTGTAATTTCATGGATTAGCACCTTATTCACATTTTCCTAAGTAACTAAGATTGGGTATTTTTTTAAGAGTTTAGTTACTTAGTATTTATCATTAATACTTTTAATGAAGGGAGAGTTATAGTCCTGTCAAACCCGTTCGGCTAACGACCCTCCACCGGTCAAGCAAGCGGTGGGTAAGAGTGGACACCCATTAAGTTGCCATTTTATAGGCAACAACCTTATACCCACCTTATAGACCGGCTTCGTGAATGAGGCGTACTAGCGGTAAGACTGACTTTACTCTTATACATATATATATTATTAACTTATAATATTATAAAGTATAAGGGTTGAATTTTAACTTTTAAAATTCTAAGGGCTAACTTGGAATTAAAGTATTCATAAGAGAAAACTTTACAAATTCCAAAACTTGAGGGCAAGTTTTGAAACTATTCAAAACTAATTAATTCCATAACTTATGTATTTAAAGTAGTTTTAATCCAAAAACTCTTCAAGTTCCATAACTTGTGGACAAAATATGGAAGACTTTAAACTAATAAAGAATTAACTTTTCTTTATTTTATAACTTATGGAATTAATTAAGGTTACATTATTTTTTTTTATTTATTTAATGAAGAGACTCTTGGTCCTCCATAACTTGAGGACAAATTATGGAGTCATAACTCCAATTAATTAGAACTAGACTCTTCATTTTTGTAACCTTTGCCAATTTTATGAGTTTTATGAGTCTTTAATGTGACTCTTCATGTAACTTGAGGACAAGTTACACAAACACATTTTATACTCAACTCTTAGATTAAAATGGATTGAAAACAACTATTTCAATTAACTTTTCTATTAATCTAAGCAACTCATAAGAACAAGATAATTCAAATCAAACTTTTTCATGTAATTAGTCTAACCTTTAAACTAATACAAAACATGAATCTATTGACAATTATCTTTGAAAATGGATTAGCATGAACATTACCACATTAAAAAAAAAACAAGTTTATAAGTTCAAAAACAACTTAGGGTAATGTTCCTAGTCCATTTCTAGCCAAAAACCTCGAAGATATGCTGTCTGGGGTCCAACTCGTCGAGTGCATGAACAAAACTCGGCGAGTTGGATGCATTTTGCCTTGGACTTGTCGAGTCCCTTCATGGACTCGGCGAGTCTGTTGGGCTGACAGCATCAAAACTCGATTTTTCAGCTCCATTTGCAAGTATAACAAGAAAACAAGCCTAGGCTCTGATACCAATGTTGGGTTATGAGCATTCTAACACTCTTAAGTGTACATGCAACCCTAAATACCTTGGATCTATGTTTTCTCTATTATACATGCAAATATGAACATCCAAGGTATTATCCTAATCTAACATACAAAACAATGGATATAACAAGATAGAATACATACCTTTAAGTTAGTGCTTGTCTTCATAAGCTTGAGTGCCTAGTGCCCCAAGTGTGACACCTCAAATGGTTCACAATCATCAAATACACTTGGAATAACTTGAGAGAATTCTACACTTCATAAAATCGGCTAGCCCTCTTCAAGAATAATACTAGTCTCTCTAGTGGCCGATTTTCCTCAATAATAAGATGCTTATATAGTTATACAATTAGGGTAAACCCTAATTGTCATGACTTTCAATTTCCTTGGATCCATGGGTTCAAATACACCATGGAGCATCCATGGAGCATCATATGGGTTTTGGCCCAACTAGATAATCCATGAAGCATTAGCCCACTATACAAGTATGGATGATTTACACAATCAACCCATATATATTTAATTAGTCTTCTTTTGATCACTCAATTAATCCTAGATTAATTCTTGATCAATACTAATTAAATAATCTCATTATTCTTATTATTAATATACTAGAACTTATAATATATTAATAACCATAAGTGTCTTATTTCTCTCATTTAGTCTATCCAAGTGCATGATGGTATGCAACCCAAATGGACCATGCCGGGTCGGGTCAAGTCTTACCAATTATAGTTATGGACTTAGACATTAATCCAACAATCATATCATATCATATCATATCATATCATGTGTGGGTATCTTGGGGAAAACTTACTTGGGCTTGGCTGATTGCACGCATCGCACACCTTGTTCTTTTCAAAGTTCTTTTCTCTTTTCAAAATTCTTTTTATAAAATAAGTTTTCTTTGAAAAATTTCATACCAAGTCCTCAGTTTAAGTCCAGACACACCCGATAGAGCATCTGAATCCCTCAAACCAAGGCTCTGATACGAACTTGTAATATCCTAAAATTCAAGACTAAAAATTTCATTTTTAATTAAGTTATTATAAACCAATTAGTATAGAAACATCCATAATAACATCCCATGTCAAAACCAAAGTGTTAATAATCAAATCATGTTAACATAAAACAATATCAGAGTGTAATCCCAAAGATATCATGTGTGGAAACAGAGTGTGATGTGCTACGATCAAGCCAAACCTTTTCCTTTGAAACGAAGTACCTGAAAACAAAAACGTAAACCGTAAGCACAAAGCTTAGTGAGTTCCCTCATCATACCACATAATCACATACTGCCAGGTATATCTGGGTGTCTGACTTACCCTGTGAAGCATATCTGGGTGCTTGACCTTCCTTGTTAAACATATCCGGGTGCTCGACCTACCCTGCCAGGCATATCTGGGTGCCTGAACTACCTTGTCAAGCATATTTGGGTGCTCAACCTACCCTGCTTGGCATATCTGGGTGCCCGACATACCCTCCGGTTTATTTCAACGGTTATGGGGAATGTTTCACCCATACCAGTACTACATATTAATATAACATAAACATATTGTCATGCATATCTAGGTTCCCGACCTATCCTGTCGGTCCTTACAACCGATGATGGGGTCTATCCTACCCCTCCTACAACTATTACATAAAACATAACATACTAGCACATAACACAAAAAAAATAGTGACATATCAGACAATTATTACAAAGACGATCATCTCAACTATAATCAACTACTAGTGGCCCAGTATTAGTGCATTCGACCCACTTTTACTGGAAGGTAGCTCACCTCATACTGCTGAAGTCCCACAGACAAAACTCTAGTTGTTGGATGACAGATTCCTGAACTGTCAACATCAAAATAATACCCAATTAATAATTGGTTTCCAACACATAACCATAATTCCATGCTTGGGGTAAAAGACTACTTTACCCTAACTTAGCTTGATTCAAGCCTAAGGCCCAATCCAAATGCCTAAAAGTCAATCAATGAACCAAAGCCTAACATGTGGCCCAATTTTCCAAATTAGCCCTAAACACTTACATGGTCTTACCTTAAGGCCCAACCATTTATTCTAGTCCAAAAATTTAGCATTCCAATGGTCCAACATCTCATAAACATGAAGTCCAAGTTATGGCCCATCTATGGCCTAATATTCCAAATTGGGCCCACACCCCTCACATGGGCTTTACCCTAAAGCCCATTCAATATTGTAGTCTATATGATTGTCCTTGGATGGTCCATCAATAGCCCAATCACCGAAGCCCAATAAAAAGGCCCAAGCAAGATTAGGGTTTTCACATAAAATAACGATTAGGGTTAAGTGTTTCTTACTTAACCCATTTAGGACATAATCCATTAAATCCATTACTCTACTAGATAAATCATATGGCGTGGTCAGGCTTAATACTTAATCCCAATTTGGTTGTCCAAAATGCGGGTCCCGAGAATCCAATGCCCATTTATCCAAAATTAGGGTTTTCTAAACCCTAATTAGGGTTTCCAACTCAAAACACACCAATTAGGCCCAAAAGTTAAGTCTTTAGATCAATTAGGGTTTCATTAGGTCAACTAGGGTTTCATAAGTAGGGCACCACCCACTACCACCTTGGGTAGTGGTGGTCAACGACGGCCCATGGTGGCGGCCACCACCTCATGGTGGTCGTTATGAGTTTTCTTTGATTATTCCATCACCGATTACAATTTTACAACACAATACCCCAAAATAAACACACACACACACACACAACAAGACAATCACACAAACACAGCCACCCTTGTGGTGGCCGGTGGTGGTACAAGGTGGCAGCCACCACCTCACGGTGGTGGTGGTGGCTTTCTTGGTTTTCCGACCAAACAAAACAAACACACACCCTCATAGTAGAAACACACACAAACACACACACGTTTTTGGCTTGAGAAATAGACGCAGCCACACGCCTGGTGGTGTTTGTCAACGACATCAACAACACAAGCGGTAACAATGGCAACTGGCAGTGTTTGATAGCAGAAACGACACCGCGGACGCTATTCCAATGGCCTACATCCACGAAGTCCTAAGCTCGCATTCATTTTCAACAGTGGTATAAGAAACGAGGAAAGTGGAGGTCAACTTTACCCGAAAATGGCAGCATCAGCCCTCGATTCTTGAAAGTTCTGACTTCCTGACGTTGCATCTTCGACTTCGACTTCGTCGGTGAGAGAAGCACCGGTGGGTTAAGCAGTAGCATGGAGGAGGCGGTCGAGCTTTGCTGTGAAAGATGGTCGGCGAGCAGCAGCACCCGCGAGCCTTATTCACACAATCTTCCCCGACTACGATGTTGGGTCCGTCGCTTTTCGTCTTCTACGGCAGTGACTGTAGTGGTGGTGATCGACCTAAACTAGGCAGCGGCTGCTGGAGGTGGAAGGTAGGTATAAGGTTGGTGCGACACTAGATGTTGAAGAAGGAGGGTGGCGGCTGATGCATTCCATTTTGGGTTAGTGTTACGTAGAGTTATATACCCGACACCTTGAAACTTCACTCCATAATGACAGGAATGATCCCTCCACATAAGGATCTTTTCAAACAAGGTCCATAATTTACTCTTCATACCCCTACTCCCATAATTCCTTTCATATTAAGTCCAACACTTACCAAACAACCCCTCCTCTACAAATTATTTTCAAACGAAGTCTATATGTTACCATTCCGCCCTTTAGCCTCCAAAATCTACTCAAATTAAGTCCCAATAATTTACCAAGTAGTCTCTGCCTTCATAAATATTTACAAAATCAATCCGTAACTTACACTTTTAACCCCCAACTTCTAAAATTGAGACATTTAACTCCTCGTGACCTACACCTTGCTATATTATTATTGATTTTAAGGCTACTATTCATTCATTAATTTTCCTATTTATTTATTTTACAAACGGGGTGTTACAGATTTCTTTTGTAGTCCCATGAGAATAGAGGAGGATGAGAGAAAGGAAGTGGAAATCAGATAACCTACATGATTGAACACTAAATTCAGTCCCTGTTCTACTGTTGCTCAAGATCGCCTTTTCCAAAATTTAGGTTTCTTGATTGAACAATCGACTCTTTCAATGAAAATTGTGATATTGGATATGTGGTTATTCTTCGATTCCTTCGGTTATCTACAAACAATCATAGTAATGAATTTATTATGATACTATATATAGAATTGATTAATTTTGAGGTGCATTAGGATTCAACAGAGTGAAGTCGAACATGTTTCTTGAATTCTTTACCTACCGGCTACTTTTTGTATGTAAATTCTGCTAGGGAAAATGACTTATAAGCCCAACAAAGTTTTCAAACCGTTTAAAAAAACCTCAATTACATTTTGTCGGTTAAAAAAACCCAACGAACTTAACCTTTTGTCTAAAAAGCCAACAAAAACTTTCGCTTTTATTCAATTCTCATTAGAGACAAACAGATTCATTAGGTATATAATTATTTGGAAAATGACATGAGATTATATTTAATGATATGGAATAAGCAAAGAGAACCTTTATATATCGATTTAGTAACTGAGGAAGAGAAAAGTGAACGATGTATGCGTTTGAACTCTTGTAATGACCACTTCTTCTTATTCCTCTCAATCGTTGATTCCCAAATTAAGATCTATAAAGTAGATATTTGATGATGCAAACCCTTGTGGATGTGGTCGCCTTTCTCAGATTTGGACATCTATAATGGATGATCATCTAGAGAAAAAGTTCAGGTTATTTTCGAACAGATAGGTAAGTGTAATTGAAAGATTTATCATGTTCGTCTTCTATATATTTGGTTGATTATCTTAGTAAGTTCTTGTTTTTGAAGGAACAAATAGATAGAAGATAGACATGCCAAAGCTATTAATGTTGATGTGTTTTTTTGTTGGTAATATAAATTCCAATAAACAACTACTTTTTGTGTGATTTTATTCACAAATATTGAAAACTAAAAATAATTTTTAATGATTGAGGAAGCCATTTTAAGTTGATCACAATCATACATGACATGTTTGATGTCATTTGATGTTATGCCTAAGTGAATTGATTCTACATATAAACTTCATATGTAGTCACTACTCTGTTAGCCACAAATCAAATTTTATAATCTCTTAGACAATTAAATAAATGTAGTTCCAACAGAACGGTATAAGTTGCTTACGTTCAACAGACTGCAAACTATTGTTGTGTTAAATCCTTTATTGTGAAAGAGTTCTGAAAAAATTAACTACTTTATGTATCTCCTGTTATTTTTGGCACTTCAAAATGCTTTGATGGAAGCTGAAAGTTGTTGTTGAAGAAAACTTTGGTGAAAATTTTAATGAAGATGGTTCAGAGGTAAGACTTCCATTGATATGTATTGTTTTTCACATCAGATATACTGTTTCTTGCCATCAACCAATCCTGTATGCCTTCCATGTGTTTGATATTTTATCACCTTTATTTTTTTTCTATGTAGACCTGACGGTTTCATCTTTTGTTAGTAGAGGGGTATTCAAGATTTGCAATATGGTATCCTGGTTTGGTTTGTAGTTTTTTTTCAAAAGATTTATATATATAGTAAATTGAAAATTTTAATTTTCTAAAGTAAAGTAAAACTAGTTTAATTATAAATTGATTGTTTATAAAAACAGGTTTCGAAGTGTCAGTTATTGTTAGATATGAAGATATCGAATGAGTTTATTCTGTTATGAGGAACAATTGTGTTGGTGTGTGTCTAAAGTTTTTTTTTTCATTAGTGTTGTTTTCTTTTTTCGAGTGTCGACATTAACTATTTTTATATATGTAGAATTTATTTCAAAAACGTGTTTCCTATTTTCTAAACATTGAAGTTTTCACATGAGTGGGTGTATATTTAAAATTTTGAAACCACAATTTTTAATAGTCGTAATTTATGTTTTAATGCTAACTAGTGTAGGAAACCCATGCTTTGCAAGGGTTAGAATGGTATATGTTTTTTTGTTGAATGTGTATGTTGCTTGTTGTCATGGGTTAGAATAGTATTTGTTATTTTTTATCAAGTTGTTGTCATCATGAGTCTATTGTTGTTGTTGGTTGTGTGTGTAGAATTAGTGGAGGTGGATTCTTAAAAATGTTGATTTGCTGGTAATCTAGGGGTTATCTCCAATGGCGTGTTATTTTAGAGTTAATTTCAATCTATGGATCTATATTCTTTTCTATTGATGCCATTTATAGTGTAATAGGAAGACATAAATGTACGATGCTTCAATAGACAACCAAATGAAAGTAATTTGCTATTAAACTTAACTTCAAATAGATAAAAGGGAATAGGACTAATTAAGGTAATTAACTTTTCGGTTTGTTCACATGTAGGTAACTATCTTTTTTTTGTACACATCTAGATAACAAACTTTTTGAAACTATTCACATATGACCAGCTGTAGCATGTTACATTCGGCTACAGTAGGTCATAATGGTTACATGTGAACACTTTCAACAAGTTTATTACCTAGATGTGTACAAAAGAAAAATAGTTACCCAAATATGAACAAAACCAAAAGTAAGAGTAAATTACATGAATGGTCCCTGTGGTTTGGGGGAACTTATGCGTTTGGTCCCTAACTTATTTTTGTAATTCGGATGGCTCATACTGTTTTTTTTTGTTGTGTTTGGTCCATGTCTTACCTAAAAAGACTAGTGTGTCCTTATTAATTTTTTTTTAATTAATTGTTTTTATTTATGTATTTTTTTATATGTTTAAAAAAACTAATAGACCTCACATATATGTATCTCCTCACTATCCCATCTTTCATCATCTTCAACTTCTATTTCTTTTCCATCTTTAATGACAACGAAGTCTTCACCATCTATTCTTTTTCGGTCCTTCAACTCCAGCGAACCAACACCACAACCCAATAAAGTGAAGAGATAGTGAGTTATGGTGTTTGTTCGCCAGAGTTGAAGGACCAAAAAAAGGATGGTGAAGACTTCCATGTCACTAAAGATTGAAAGAAAATAGAGGTTGAAGAGGATGCGAGATGGGATGCTGACCGGTGGAACCTAAATTAAATTTCTCAAATGTGGTTTCAGGTTTACGGTGAGGAGATACATATATGTGGGGCCTATTAATTTTTTTAAACATATTAAAAAAACATAAATAAGAAAATTAATTAAAAAAATAAATTAATAAGGGCATAATAATCTTTTTAGGTAAGACAAGGACTAAGCGCACAACAAAAATAAACAGTAGGGACCATCCGAGTTAAAAAAAATAAGTTAGGGACCAAATTCACAAATTCCCCCAAACCATAGGGACCATTCATGTAATTTACTCTTACTTTTGGTTTTGTTCATATTTAGGTAACTATTTTTTTTGTACACATCTACGTAACGAACTTGATGAAACTGTTCACATATAACCATTATGACCTGCTATAGTTAGATGTAACCTGCTACAGCAGGTCATAATGGTCATATGTGCACAGTTTCAAAAAGTTTGTTACCTAGATATGTACAAAAAAAGATAGTTACCTATATGTGAACAACCCGAAATGTTAATTACCTTAACAAGTCTTATTCCCTAGATAAAAATGAGGACCTTGATTTGCCACTTGCACAAATATTGGAATACATACATGGATTTGTATCTAGCAAGGTCCCACTCTGAAAGTCTCCATCCTCAATGTATTTAAGCACCATTTCAACTCTTTCTTAGTCTTCATTGTTCAAAAGATTTGTAGTATGCCCCTCACTTCGACTTCGATATGCAAAGAATAAAGTATTATTTCAAAAAATCAAACTGTATAATTAAAGTGACATTTATTTTACCAACATTTTTGTCCATTTGAACTTCGGTGCTCCTAATTTCATATTAATCGAGAACAATGTTTGATATTAATCGAGAACAAAGAAGTAAATACATTGAAGTTAGGTTGTAGTTTGAAAAGTAGATTTTGAATTCCATTTATGGGGTGGGAGAGGGTATTTAAGGGAATATAAATTTTCAACCTTTCAATTGCAGGGACTTCACATAACGGAAAACTTCAAACATTTGCTAATATATATGAGTTCATTAAGTTATATGTCTCGTATCTGCAAAGAGCCTCAATAAATGAAATACAAAAACAAAATAAGACAAAGGCATTGTGTATGATAATTCAATAACCAAAACAAAGACAACCCCAAAACCTCCAAGAACCATTTTCTCAAAATAATTTACAAGATTGCATGCTGAAAGAATATCAACTGCAGAAAGGTTATCCTTTAAAAAAAAGAGTACAAACTATAACCTTTGGTTCAGTAAGAAAAGGATTACATGGACTAACCTGAGATTTTTTTCAGCATCAACAACCAGCTGAATTGTCATCATTTTCATCATCTCCATTTGTAATTAGCTTAGCTAGTCAAACCTTAAATCTTGACTTGAAAAATTCCTTTACTTAGTAAAGCTCCTATTGGTAGAGGTTAACCCACTGCTGCAAATAAATTCAAAAAAGAAAATTAAGCAAGATATTAGGGTATAAAGGAGCCTAGTCACTTGTCCAAAACCAAATAACATAACATGGGGAACTAACTCGATCATCGACAATTGAATATTCTTTGTCACATAGACCAACTTGAATTTTCATTTGGTTAATAGAAACCAAACTATATTTCAGTTTATTGATTTCATAAAATAGAGGATAAAAGGTAACATTAAACACTAAGTGAGAACAAAACTATCATTACTCTAAATAATGGATTTGAATAAAAATCCAAAAACCTAGTTAAAACATTTTATTGAGCACTTAGTGTGCATCATGATTTTTTTTTTTTTCAAATCTCATAAGCAAGAGGGTGGGTATAACTGAATTGTATTCTTTGGGTATGATGGAGGCGACTCAGGTAGCCGGAACCTACGTCTCATGCTCCCTTCACAATAATAATTGAGTCTTCAGTTTATTACCAATTTATACATATCAAAACATGAATGGGTATTGAGGAAGCAATCGATGATAGAATAAAAGAAGATTAGTCAATACCTTGTTAATATCTTGTCTAAAATAAATGGAAGGCAATCGATTTTAAACAAATGCTAGCACAGTATTTCATACATACAAAATAGAAAATAATGTGGAATAAACAACCAAGCCAAAATAAAAATAAATAAATAAACAAAATTTGTGTGTCAAAGTCTTGAATAACTAAGCACGGGTTGAGAATACATCAATACTATAATCACTACAAACATTACAAGACACCTGTAATGATCATAACAATCATGGACATAATTATATGTTTTACGAAAAAAAATTGGACCAAAGTAAAAGATCTAAATTTGTTTACTCAACTACAAGTTTGACTTTTTGAGTGGTTTAAATTCTTAAAAAAATTTATTTAAAATAGTGGAACAAAATAGAAAGTTGAGTAATTGAACCTTTAAAAAGGGTTTTAGTGATTGTAGGTAGAACAACTGTTAAACTTAGTCACTCTTTGGTAATATCGACCCAACATAGCAACCCAAAGTAACCGTTTCTACAAAAAAACGATTGAAAAATACAATATGGGACAAAATTTGAAAATGAGTGGGTCAAACTTTAATAAAAAAAAGTTAGAGTAGCGTAGATGAAATAATTGTTATACTTGGTTACTGTTTTTGGACATTAACCCAATTAACTAAAATGATATAGTACAGAACGTTATATACTATAAGAATATAATCAAAATTCTTTCCATTCTTCTAACATATTTGGTTACTTGCAGGGAGACATTTTTACGATAACGTATATGGTGCAGATTGAAATGTAATATTTGTAATATTGTCATACTTTAAAAAAAAAAGCGAAAATAAATAGGTGAACATACTGTTTTTTCAACCCTTTCAATCGTTGGTTAAACATGCGAGAAGCTCCATGACTTTAAAAAAAAATGTCTCCCTGAAAGTAACATACAAGAATGGAAATAGTTTTTGAACAATACTTTATTTATATAATGGAAAAAAAGAAACATGCCACTTTCAGCCTTTATATCAAGTCACACTTTATATTTTGCCTTAGACACATTTATCCTACCATTTCAAAAGTAAATATATTAGCAAGTAAAACGTTACCTTTAATTCTACAAAATTTAAACATTTGTATCCTCTATGAATTCTTGATTGAATTGTCACTGCAATACCTCCACCATTGATCATGAGGTAAATCATATCGCTAGATTAGAAAAACAACATTACAGTTTAATTGACCAACATAATTAAAAAAACAAATAGTGTTTGTATAACCTACAAAAGTGAGTGAAAATAGTTTGAAACAAACAATCAAAAGCATTTACAGTAAGTGCCATTTACTTTTAAGGAAAAAACAAAAAATTCAGAAGAGACGTTTTAATTTTTTTTCGTAAAGAGCCGAGCATAATTTTCTTTAATGGAACCAAAATTCAAACACACAACATCATTTAGAACAGTACATATACATAAACATAGAGACCAAATCTTTGGATCTTGTATTCGAGAAATCTCAAAATTCTCATGTGCATCACAAACTGAAAAAATTAATCAAAGAAGATAACAATAAGACATTTGAAATTAATACCAAAAACAAAGAAAAATAATAGATTATCAGCTACAATATATATTTCAAATACCATTCAAGCATTTTAGCAAACACTTGGCGGGCTAGCAAATGCAAGAATAAATGTGGTTACTTCAACAGCACGAAGACCCCAACAATCCCTCAACTGTAAATCTTTATCTCCGTATTTCAATCAAGATGGTGAACTATAAAAAAAAATATGCCAAATTGTTATAAAAAAAAACCACATAAACAAATCACATATATCAAAATCGTAAGAATGAAAATAGGAATTGAAAAATTAAGCAACATATCAATGTTTGTGAGTGTCTAAAAACCAAACATCTTTATGATGTATAAACTTTCGATTTACAGAATGGGTATTAGGTTGTCATACGTGTTGGTATTACCATGAAATTAAGAGCATGATAGGGCCTTAGACACCCAAGAGCATGTCGTTTTATTTGACATGAAATGGACTTAATGGAGCATATTTGTACTTGTCAGATCAACCAAACGTACAACTTCATATCTGGTGCTGCTATTTCAAGTCGATGCTGCCAGTAAAAACGATTGGTCTCAAATGTGGATGTAATTGGACAACAGGTGGTGGTGGAGGCTAGGAGAAAGCGGGAGCGTCTGGAGGCGCAAGAAAGGGGAACGCCTGAGACCGCAACAGACATCGAAGGCTTCCAGTGGAGAGAACAAACTCAGTGTCGATTGATGTATGCATCTACTGTTGTTGCCGATATCATGTCTGTCTGGCTGGAAAAGGTGGCCCAGAAGCTTCCTCTCTCCCAGCAAGCAAGATGAGATCACCACTTCTCTCGGCTGAAGACGATTGTTCGATTCCGCCAAGAAGAACCAATGACATCGGAAGTAACGGAAGTAATCGTTTCTTGAGTGTAGCAAGCGAGGTGGTAGAAGATCCGATGAAGTACATTCTAGAAAAGAAAAGCCGATGAGATATAGATAAAGTAGAGTCGGTGAGACAGGCAATGAGAAGCGGTGGAAATTAACCTTGGTTGACAACTAACCCACAACTAAACTGATGAACAGTACCTATGGTAAGGTACTGTTCATAAGAATGTTGGATATATTAATGTTTTTTAATATATAAAATATAATTTAACTCTCTCCCTATATGGGATTAGAATTGAGCTTTATGTATTATATATGAAAAATGTCATGAAAATGCAATTTTCACTGGGTAAGAGTTCATTTTAGGGATTATACTTTAAAATGATATTTTTTTTGAATAAATGAACATGCTTTAAGAGACAGATGAACGGAAGTACTAATGCAACTATGTATTTTTCACGTGTTATTTATTACAGTGATTTAATAACAAAACATGAAAGCAGGATGTTTAGATTTGCAAGTTAATAAATGTATATTGCTATTTTGCAAATATAGTATTAATTATAACGTCCAATAACTAATTAAAGTTATTTTACATATTCACCCGTATGGTCAGGTCACGGGTTATAAACTAGTAGAAACATAATAGATTGTTGATAATTGATTGGAATTAGGGGACCCCATTATTGCAATCCACGACAAGAAGATATCAAACATTAGTTTTATAATCAAAGTCTTATAGTTACCACTTAAGGTAATAAAGGTCTTCAAAATGATGTATCTTAGTTGCATATTTTTGTGAGATCACAATTTTTTTTTTTATGTTGATCGTTCCTGCAACTGTCTGCTGCTTCATCTACTATATAAAAGAGTTTAGAAGGATATTTGAAAAAAAAAAGCCACATGAATTAAGTTTTAAGATGCAAAACATGAATTTCACGATCATGCTCGAAAACATGATTTTTGTAATAGGTACAACCCCATTTTGATTAAAAATAAATCCATTCTCCACCATTTTTTAACAAATTTTTTTCTGATATTTACAATAGATGCTGAATATGGTAAACCACCTTACAGTAGTTCAAATAAAACAGTTAAAATTAAGTGAATTTTATTACTTATTTATTGGCTTGTTTAACATTTTTTAATCTTAACAGATCTCCCGTTCCCCAAATATAGATTTCATATTAATATGACTCATAAAAATCTACCCTGGAAAAGGACATGCCACCTCTCAAAGTAATCTTACATAATATAATTTTACTTTTGCTAACACGTAGCAATAAACATGATGGTAATTAAATGAAGGGAGTGTATATTGTTGAGACACCATTTAATTTTTGGGTTAAATATAAGAAATATCAAATAATTTCATTTTTCTATGTTTATAGCATTCTACATGAACCAGATTTCATGTAGCGCAAACTTGGGCTGCTTATATAATGCATATCTCCTAGTTTCTATCATTTCCCGTGATAACGAATCATATTCGGTATAAAAGAGATTCCGATTTGATCGTTTACAAAAGAGTAAAGTATGTGGCGTTTTAAAGGATATGGTTGGTGTATTACTAATGAAAACCCTCCCTTTTGGAACTTTTTCGATTGTTTCGAATTTTTTCGAACTAAAAAAACTTAGAAAAGAATGAAATTTGTTTTTATGTATTTTTAGAATCTTTGAAAAGGAAATAAAATTGCTTAAAACAAATATTTTTTCAATTCTTAATGCAAACTAGTGGCTGTGCCCCGTGGTGAACCACATGTTATTTTGTGTTTTCTTTTTATTGTGGACTCATTTGCGAGAATTTATGTGGAAATATTATTACCGGTTTTGGCGGTTCATTTTTGGTGTTTTACAATATTAGCATGCTGGGTTTGTAGGTGTATTTTTTTGATTCGTTGATGTTGGCAGTACACTAACAGAAAGAATTTTATTTATGATCTACCTTCATTACATAGTACACTACACATATGTGGGTACAAACTCCATTACATGGTAAAGAGTGGAAACATCAAAAGAGCTTCACACTGAAACTGCAAAGAAACATCCAAAAGATGAAGACTAAACAAACATTCAAAAGATAGGAGCAACCATATTCACTCGTTGGGAAAGTTCTTGATCATGCTAGTATGAATGCATGAGATGTTGTCCTCCATGGACACATCTTGGATCCTCCCATCGTCACTTTGACATAGGGTGTGTTTGGCAAAGAGAGTTTGAGAGTATTTGAGAGCTTTAGTTTCTAGCGTTCGACAAAACGTTCTGTTTTGAATAGAAAGTCTCATTTGGAACTACAAGCTTCTAGCGTTTAGTTTAAATAAAACGTTCCAAATCTGAATGTTACTTCATGTAGCTTATAACAAAACACTACAAGCTACCCGCTACCAGCTATACGCTACCAGCTAGCCGCTATCAGCTAGTTTTTCCGAACACGCCCATAGTGTCACGGTCAACCGGTATGTGAGCCTCTTCAATAGACTATTAATATAAGTCAAAAGTAATGAATTTAATATTTAATAAATTTAATATTAATGAGTGGTTTATTTTCTTTGGTGGTCGGATCGACATCAACCCCCTTAAAAAACACTTCATCATTTATAATTGGAATACCTTGATTGTAACTTGCAATGTAAATCAATAATCCGGTTACTCTAAATGGTTAATTAGAGTGTAAAACAGTTAAAAAAGGTTTGTAAACATCAAACTCAACACTATAAAATGAATTCAAAAATTGAGAAATAAACCAATTCTAGAGGCATTCCCAACTCCCCCTCGAAGTAATACTGGTCTTCAAATAAACTTTGAAAAAGAATATCAGAGAAGCTTCGAATAACCATTTCAATATTTTCTCCCTTTTTTATAATCAACAAATGATTATAAAACCCACACAGGTATGAGAAGCGCTCGAGGAATAAACGATACGAAACTCCACCTCGATGTGTGACAAAAATGAAACCATGCAAAATCTTGCACGAAAAACAATCACGAAAAGTCGAGGAAAAAACCTTCAAAAGTTGTGAAGATTTCAACTTCTGGGTGAGAGTTGTAACAAATTCGAAAACGGGGTAAAAACTATCATTTTCACAAATACTGTAGGGACCCGTTGCAAAAATTCAGCTTCAAATGCGAAACTTTACCTAAAATACGAAATTGGTTATAAAGTGTCATTTCGCATAAGCTTTGGGGACTGAATCTGAAAAATCCTCCCACTTCACAGAAATGTATCCCCTATAATGAAACTGGGTATAATCTGTCAAAATGCTGAAACTGTTGTGATTCAAATTAAAACGTGGAATCGTGTTCCCCAATTCGTTCTAGACGTGAAGAACAACACCAGTCTAATTCAACACTTAACCCAAGCAACACTTAGTCGAAATCATGCCTCTCGATTCAAACTAACATAACACTTAGTCGAAATTGATTTCACATCCAAGCAAATACGTTCGAATCCATGTAAGTGCGTTCGATTCCAAGGAAGTTGCTTTCGTTCCCATTTCATTTTGACTCCAAGCTAATGAATTTCGACTCTTCATCCCAATGAAATCGTCATCTCGAATCAAATTTCGACTTCATTAGTCTCCATAACAATCAAACTCTACTTTTGATTTTTGACCCAAGAAAATCATGTTCGACTATTGACCTCAAAATTGATTTCGTCTGTTAAATACAAATCAAGTTCGACCTGGTTCAATTTCGATTGCAAGAAAAACCAATTTCAATTCAATTCAATTTCTTTCGATCATGAACCCAAAACTCGTTCGACTATCAAACAATTTATGTTTAACACCACGCTATTCCATCATAGTCGAATTCACATTCTTTGATTTTGATTATTAAACTTTCGCTTTCATTCCCAAGCTTTCCCAATCCAAATTGATATCCAAATCAAAACTGATTCGCATATACATTCAATTTCCAGTAAGATTTCTTAATAGTCAAATGAAGAATCTTCACAAAATCGAATTCTCTTTATTTGAAACTTTATCTATATATTCCAATAAATTCCTATTCGAATTCAAGCAAGATGTAACGACACAAATTTTCAAAATAATATTTTCATTTTTTTATTAATCAAACATTTCCATAACGTGGGAAGTAACATTAATCACTGTTTTTAAAATTCATAACACTAACATTTTATTCAAAACATTAGAGTGTCTAATCAAAACAAATGTCAGAGAGTGCACGCCGCACCATAAAGCATTGCCCTTGCCCTTAAGCTTAGATGTACCTAAAACAAATCAAGAAACTGTAAGCTAATGCTTAGTGAATTCCCCAGAGCATACCACACATATAATCCACATAAACACATATCATATCAGCTATACAAACATGCATATACCACATAAGCCATATATACAAACATATAGGGAAGCCTTGGAAACCCTCCAAGGTCTTACTCCGGGGTGCCATGGGAACCCCCACACAGTCTTAGCCTAATGCCTCGGGAACCCCCCGAGGTCTTGACCTAGGATGCCAGGGAAACCCTCCAAGTTCTTACACCTAAGTGCCATGGGAACCCCCCGAGGTCTTTACCTAGGATGCCATGGAAACCCTACAAGGTCCTATACCTAAGTGCCCCGAGAACCCCCCCTGAGGTCTTCCATACAAATATCACAGATACAACTAGCATAACATGTATCACATAATCCACTAACACGTATGTAGCAATTAATGGGTTGGCCTAAGTGCCTTCGACCAATTGGTATGATGAGGAGGCTCACCTTTGTCTGAATAATCCGAAAGCTGGTCTCCTAACAGTCCGTAACCACCCGTGCTGAGCAATAATAACATTACTTAAGGTTAGGACTAAGCATAATATAATCGAAGAACCCAAACCCTAAGTCCTTTCACAATGGCCTAAAAAGTCTTCCTTTGCTAATGGGCCCACAACTCATGTCCAAATCATTAATGGGCCTCATGGACCAATAAAACCCAACCATAACATTCATGGCCCGAAACATATAAGCTGGTCCATTTAATTCAAAACATGACCAGGCCAACGACTAATTAAGGCCCAAAGGATTACAAGACCAAAACAAGTCTAAGTCTATCTGTTGTGCATACGCCTTGTGCACCACCCTGGTACGTGCAACGTACTCAGTCCCTGAGTCGTACACGCTGCGTCCTCTAGGTTACGCCAAACATACAAACAGATTAAGCACATTTTCCATTAAGTGCTTAATACTCTATGTTTTAATGTCTAAACCTTAGATTTGATCTCATTAAGACGTCCTAAGGCATAAAGTTGGAAACTTTATGCCTTTCCATGTCCCCTATGCTCCCAACAACCCTTTAAGACCTTTCCAAGAGTCTTAATCCATGCATGAGGTCAAAACACCCATCAAGACTCCATTTTTATGCTATGACTACACCAAAGGACTTTAGATCTATCCTCCCTAGCTCTGGAGTTTCTCAAACTCTCAAGAGGTGGTTCAAGAACACAAAAAGTGACCAAATAGAAAACCCTAGCTAAATCTAATGAATAAGATGGAAAGATCAAAGCTTTATACCGCCAGAAGCTCTTCAAGGTGAACTAGATGCAAATCCTTGAAGCCCAATGCCACTCCAAGCTTGCTTAGCAATTCCTTCTTCTTGAATGGACACTAAAATGGCCACAAATACCCTCCTCAAGCTCAAAAATGATACCACAAAATATAATTGGTGTAGAAGGGAGAATTACGAGTATGGAGGCTGTCTAGGTTTTGGTCCAAGAGGCTTAAGGGTGTTTAAATAGGTTTCAAGTCCGAGAATTAGAGTTTTGACCCTTTGTTGCATACGCCCTATGTACCTATACGTACGCCCTGCGTACGCGGCCACCTTGCGCGATCATGCATCCTTAGTAGCTAAGTGTACTCTTGGAGTACGCCCCACATACTAATGGACCTTTTATGCCATCTTTTCCTTTTCAAGGGTCTAAAGAGTAATACTTGATTTAGAGTGTTACAACTCTCCCCCACTTGGACTAGACTTCATCCTTAAAGTCCGTAGATGCAAAAAGATCGGGGTAATGCTCTGCATCTCGTCCTACGGATCCTATGTTCATTCGGAGCCCCTTCGGTGCTGCCATTGCACCTTTACTAGCTTCACTTCTTTGTTCAAAAGAACCTTGGTCTTTCTATCCAAAATCGCAACGGGCCTCTCAATGTAATTCAAGATTTCGTCCACCTGAATATTGTGCAATGAGACGATCGCGGTCTCGTCGGTGACACACTTCTGAAGCTGTGACACATTGAAGGTGTTGTGAATCTATCTAAGCTCATCCAGCAGATCCAAACGATAGGCCACCTTGCCCACCGGGCCGTAATCCTGAAGGGTCCAATATATCGGGGTCCAACTTGCCTCTCTTCCGAAACCTGATGACTCCCTTTCATGGCGACACCTTTAGTAACACGAAGTCCCCAACTTGGAACTCAAGGTCCGATTGTCTCCGGTCAACATAGCTTTTCTAACAACTCTGTGAAACTTGTAGCCGGTCACGCACCTGCTGAATTAGTCCGATAGTCTTGAGCACTACCTCAGTGCTCCCTATGACCCGGTGTCCAACCTCACCCCAACAGACCGGGGTCCTGCATCTCCGACCATACAACATCTCAAATGGAGCTCGGTCGATACTGGCATGGTGACTGTTATTGTAAGAAACCTCTGCGAATGGGAGGTATGTATCCCAACTACCCACAAAATCCAACACGCATGCCTATACCATATCCTCGAGTGTTTCGATTGTCCTTTCACTCTGGCCATCTGTGTGGGGGTGGTATGTCGTACTAGAATGCAAATCAGTGCCCAGTTCCTCATCGAATTTCTTCCAGAATCTAAACGTAAGACAAACATCTCTGTCAGAGACTACAGTCGGGACCCACAGATACCGGGACCCACAGTCGGCCACATTGGGTCAAGAGACCGTGACCATTCTGGACGTATAAAGGAATTTTCCGTAAAAGCCACTCTAACTTCTAATTTTCTTTCTTTAAGCCCTCCACTTCAGCCTCCTTGATCATATCCAATAAATGGGGAGATCACCCTCATCCTCAAACAAATGTTCTTAATCGGGTAACCTGCCGTCTTGTGGCTCAAAGCATCAGTCACCACGTTGGCTTTCCCTGGATGGTATACGATCTCACAATCATAGTTCTTCATCACATCCATCTGATGGGTTTTGTACAAACAATCCTATGTGTGCATGCTATTGGGTTTTAATCATTCTAACACTTCCTAAGTGTACATGCAACCCTAATAAACCTTGGATCTATGTTTTTCTAAGATACATGCAAATAATTATTTTTTCCAAGGTTTATATCCTAGCTAGCATGGCATGGGGAACATGAATCAAATAAAGCTAGAAGAAATACTTACCTTGAAGTTGTAGTTGATTGCTTGGAGTTTTTGAGCCTAGCACCAATAGTGTGGATGCCTCAAGTGGAAATCACAAATCACCACAAACTTGGAACTTTGAGAGAATAGTCACTACTATCTTGAAATTTGCCCTCACCTCAACAAGTGTCAACTAGTGTCATTTCATGAACCAAAGCCTCCTTTATATAGCGTGGAGGATTAGGGTTACATCCCTAAAACCCATGTCTCTTCATTTCCATGAGATCCATGGGTTAAAGCTCCATGGAGTATCCATGGACTTTTCCATGCAAGCCTAGCCCATTCCAAATAAGCTTTAGCCCACACTATATAAATATAGAAGCCTATATTTAATTAGTAATATCTTTGATCTCTAAATTAATCCTAGATTAATTATAGATCACTACTAATTAAACAATATGATCTTATATTAATATATTAGAACTTATAATATATTAATAAATCATAACTAGTACTATTCTCAAATATTATCCATAAATTGTTCGGGTGAAGTGCAACTTAAATGGACCATGCCGGGTCGGGTCAAGTACATACCAAATATAGTTATGAACTTAGACACTATATCCAATAGTCTCCCACTTGGATAAGTATAATAACTATAGTTGCAAGTATGACTTCAGGAACCGATCAGCAATCGTAGCTCTTTAAACTCTGTTGAACTAGAACGCGCCATTTAAGATAAGTGAACATATAATCCTCTGTTGTAGATATCAGCCGGACAAATACATGGAACATGGTCTTGCTTATTATCCAGCATTTGTTTCCCGATTTCCGATTTGTTTGACATAGAACTTAACTGAACACATCAGTTTAGTTCTGACCGGGCCCGGTACATAGGTCAAAACAAAATCATCGAGGGGCCCAGATATCAGCTTCTAATCCAAGAAGGAACAGATAAACTTCTACTCATATGGTTGTTCTACCACTCATTGAATTACACACAAAAGCACGTTTTATAACATCGAGTTACCAATGCGTTTTCGTACAATCAATGCATAACCAACTTGTAAGTAACAAATCATATCTCTAGGTTTGAAGACTTATATGATATTACCGTCTCACGATCACTCGAGATAGAATTCCATGAAGTGATTCCAGTGAGCGTGGGTTGAGTCGAATGCTCAGAACTTATGAGCACTCATGATTGTTGTAGCCATGTCCAACACCTTAGACCTCTGCAACCAATCATGATAGTCTTGATTCATACCTACTTCCGACATATGACCGACTGTGGAGGTTTGAATAATATGATATACCAAACATAATTATTCTGGAAGTCAAAACATGCAAAAAGAAATAAAGTAAACGATCGACAAGAGATAGCAACACTTTACTCATAAATAAAACACCTTTTATTCATCATCAAATGTCAATTACACTTTACAAATTTCATAATTTATCTAACTACTAAAACTTATATCATCCTTCAGCCCTATGCTCCGAGCATGCTAGAAATGCTTAACCCTACTCAGTCCCTTCGTGAGGGGATCTGATGGGTTCTCATCCGATGATACCCTATTCGCCACGAGGATTCCTTCTTCTATTCGATGTATGATGAAGTGATATTTTCTGTCAATGTGTATGGATCTCCCATGATCTCTTGGTTCCTTGGCTAAGGCAACCGCACTATTGCTGTCACAGAAAATCTCCATTGGCTCTTTTATAGCTGGTACAACTCCAAGGTCTCCGATGAAGTTCTTTAGCCATATAGCCTCCTTTGCTGCCTCGCTTGCTGCTATATACTCTGATTCACAAGTGGAATCAGCCACTGTCTCCTGCTTGGAACTCTTCCAAGTGATTTCTCCTCCGTTTAAGGTAAAGACCCAGCCCGACTGAGAACGGAAATTATCCCTATCAGTCTGGAAGCTAGCATCACTATACCCTACAACTCTCAAGTCATCACTCCCACCGAAGGTAAGGACCCAGTCCTTAGACCTTCGCAGGTACTTGAGGTTATTCTTTACCGCAGTCCAGTGTTCCTTTCCAGGGTTCCCCTAATACCTGCTAACCATGCTGAAAGCAAAGGCTACATTAGGTCGAGTACACGTCATAGCATACATGATCGATCCTACAGCTGAAGCATAAGGTAGTCGACTTATTTATGCTATCTCAGCCTCAGTACTAGGGCTTTGTGATGAAATTTGTAAACGAGTTTAAGATCAATTCATGTAAGAATTCAAAAAGAAGAAAAATGATGAACACGAGAGTAAATATAATCTTGATTCAGCTCATATTATGCTCTAGATTTTACAGAGTACAAAGAATATTCTGTAAAGTCTTAATGAAAAAGTACCTATTCACTTAGTACAGACCCCTATTTATAGGAGTACAAAAGCATAACAAAAATACTAAGGACTAGACATTGTGACTATTCATTATAATGCCTTAGTAAAAATAACATTACTTCTGAAGAATCTTCATACGAAGACTAAAGACCCTTCGTAACAACTAACACTTCGACATATTACAACATTTAAACTCTAACAATCTCCCCCTTTGGAATAAAGGTCGAAGTCTTCATGAAGTTAGTAATTGAACGACATACATCAACACTCTTTGGATTTCCGTATACCAGGATATAGCTTTCTTTATCTCCTTCTTGTCTCCTTCTGAGTTCTTCTTGCAATGATTCATCCGAACAATTAAGTTCGTATATTGTGAATTTGTATATCTCTCCACTTCAGAAGTTTGAAACAAAAATCTTTTAGCTCTTCCAGCTTTATCCTTTCCTGCAAAGACAATCCCTAATGGATTTAAACATATTTCACCATCTTCGTACTTTTTCAACTCAACCTGCTTCTTTGTAGGAGCCATTGGTGCAGTTATTTCAAAGCCTTTAACAGTAGCAAGTTCAACATTAGTTTGAGCTAAGCACTCAAAATAATTCTCCAAGAATATTTTTATATGCCTACACCCAAGACTGAAAACATCTGATTCTGTATCTTGAAGAAAAGAGAATGACTTGTCTTTAAGTATCAGGGCAACATTGATAAGATCATAATCGTTCATCAATGGAAAGTCCGCCACTGTAAACTCTTGTATCTTTCCACTCGCCCTTGCCACAACATATTTTACATTTTGAAACTTCTCTTCGAAAATGACATCCAATTTTATAGATATCAGCTTCTTAATTTTCTCCAAGAACCAAACTTCTTCTTGAGCCTTTGCTAATACTGCATGAAAACGTATCTTCAACTTCTTTCCCTCTTCGGTATCCATAGACTTTGTTTCAGCGTTGAACTGTGGCATAATGAACATCATTTCGTTGATTGGAAAATCAAGTTGACCAAAATCAGTATTTGTCACCACAAAGCTCTTCTTCGAAATCTTTTCAAAAGAATACATGTGATCGAACATCACCCTGGATTCTATTGTTTCGTAATTGTATAGTTTTGAAGGATCCCCCTTATCAACATTTCAACCTTCTAGAGCTCTTTGTCGCATTATACTTTGAACTTGCCTCATTCTTTCAATTTCAGCTGCCACCTCAGCTTTCTTCTCTTTATTAGACTTCTCAACCAGAACTCCTTTTCCCTTGTCTTTATCATTCAGAGGAGCTACATTCTTTGATGAAGAGACATCACTTTGATTCACAATTACAATCCCTTTTGCAATAGGTCTTGAAATTGGAACAGTTGTAGTCACAGTTGAAATAACTGGAGCAGCTGAAACAATTGTTGGCTTAACAACAACTTTCGAAGGATAAACCTTTCCTACCACCTTCATATCTTCAGTTTTTTTCTCATGTTCACCAGCCTTTTCTTGACCAACCTTTTCTCCCCCTTGCACCCCTGTGACAACAGGTGGGGCATCTGATACGTTTGGCAAAAGGCTTGAAATTCGAAGCAATGGAGCAAAGTGTTTTTGTAGAATGGCTTCGAAATGAATGAATTTCTGAGAAAGAAATTCTTGAGAAATAATTGGTGAAGAAACTTTCGAAGATATTTCTTGGAGTTCTTTCAGCAGTTTCACTAACTCTCCAAAATGTTGTTCTTCTATGGCTGAAAGAGAGATCATCTGAGGATTGACTTGTTCGAACATCTGAACACACTTAACAACCGCATCACAAATAATATCGATCTTCTGATGTGCTGATTCATACCCTTGTTGAATATGTTGAACCTCCTGCATCATTGTTTCACGAAGTTCACGAATTTGCATATTAACGTCTTCTCGAACCTTCTTAACTTCTTGTACGAAGAGCACATGACGCTCCTTCATAACAGTCTTCAAATCCTTCACTTCCTTCAGAAAATCAGATCTCATAGAATTGATTCTATTCTCTGTAGAACTATCATTCTGATCAGTTTTCTCAAGAATGCGGCTTTCAGAATCACGTATTAACCCTGATGCCTTCGAAATAATCCTGCTTTCCATTTCCTTCATTATGGAATCAACTTCCATGATAGTGATTCCAGCACTTCCCACATCCGCTTGAGATTGCAAGATAGAATTTGATTTTGAATTCAATATCTTGAACTACTTCATCGTCATCAGCATATGGTCAGGGAAATCTTCTTCAGCTTTATCAAAGGAAAGAGCTTCGAATGTTCCTCCAAATCCTTCGTTATCAGTTTCCTCATCAACAGCCATGGTTTCAGCAACAGGTGATGATGAATTTGGTGGATTGGTTGATTGTGTTGAGAATATAGTGGTGAAAGGTTGATCCATAATAGATTGAAATGTTAGAGAATCAGTTGTGGAAGTAACCTGAGGTAAAGATGTTGGTTCAATGAGCTTTATATCATCACGCTTTGAAATTTCAGTAGACTGAAGAATCTCTACTTCTTTAGGAATTTCATCTTCAGGAGTCTCAGGAACTTGTTCCACTTCTTCTATACGTTGGGTTTTCTTTAAATATTTTGCCATATCTGCAGCCCTTCGTTTCTTAGAAGATGGAGACAACGGAGCTGGAATTTCTCGAACAGTAACCCCTTGATGAGTAACCTGTGTTTTCTTCACCAACTGAGATTTGCTCTTGATTTTTAGTCTTCGAAAAACCCCCATCTTTGAAGGAATCGTGTCTTTTGATGGAGAGGCTTCGATAACCGGTGTATCAGCCACTGAAGTTAAAACAGGAAATACCTCTTCAACAGTTGTAGATGTAACTATTAGCTCTTGCTTCTTTTGTTCTGCTTTCACCCCTTTTTCCGAAGACTCACCCTCTGTCTTTTTTGATTTCTTCGACTTCTTCTTCTCTTCTTGTTGTAACATCCCAGTAACAACGGTTGTGTCAATAGATTGCAAATATGACACCAATACATTATTCGTGGGATCCACCTTCTTGAGCATCGCATCCGGAATGCGAGCAACTGTGGTAAAGATAGCCGGATCATCATGCACCTCCTTCGGACTACCATACATGTGGAAAACTGCTTTGTCTTCGTATTCCAGAACTTTGATTTTTTCTTTCTGATAGAAATATTGGACTATCAGACTCCAATATCTTGCACAAGAAATCCCCTGCTTAGCACTCGTCTTCGAAATGCTTGTTAAGAACTCTGTCCATAATTGTTCAGAGTAATCGACTTGCAAATCATAGTACAACCCAGCTATCATTGCATACACCTCCATCCGTCCTTTATCAAGTCCCACAGTTCTTCCAGTAAGACATCGAAGAAAGATGCCAAATAAAAAATTCCAGATTGTTGGTAACCCTGACTTCTTGAAATCACTGATTCGCTTCAATGGAGGTTGATGACCCATCTCGTTGAACATAAACACCACTTGTGAAGAAGAAAGTTCATCATAAGGACCAGAATTCGGAATTCCCAAAATCTTGCAAAATAACCGCTTGGAGACCCTAATTCTCGTATCATTAACCATTGTGAATTCCACACAACCTGTCTCCTTGTTGTATGATGCAGTAGAACCCGCCTTTGACAACCAGGACATCGGAGCAGCAAATGAATCAAACATTGCTTTAGACAGAACTGAATTCTATAAAGCAACCACAAGCATGTGAAGTTCTTCTGGATACTTTGACAAATCCGATTCGACTTGATAGTTGGAACCTTGGATCTTTAGAATCGGAACACTGATTATTTCGTCTGTAGTTGGTGATGAAGTAGTCGCCATTGATGATGATTTGAGTAAAGAACTTATGAAGAAGATGAATTGCACAGAGAATTTTGTATTTTAGAGAGTTTGATCGCGTAAAGTGTGAATGAGTTCTGATTTGCCCTTTTATATGTAACCCTAGAATTTTGAATTTGAAGCGGGATGCATTAAATGCTTGCTGACATGGCACCTTGAAAAACGGAACGTACTCATCAAAAAGTAACAATCGTAACTGTCAACACGCCGTTCACGCTTAGCATACACCATGCGTCATCAAGAGATAGGATTGTTTGGTATTCCCCAAAAGAATTGTAACCGTCGGATGCCTTCGGAATAGAGGTCAGGCTCTTTCACTTTGAGGTTTAAAAAAGCGAAGTCATTTGCCAGAATTTCGAAATCGTCAGTTTAAGTTGGTGTTACTCAAACCTCAAGGATTTCGTGTGTGCTGTTTTCCAAAAAAAATTAGATGAGAAACAAGGAAATTTTTTTTTTGAAAACTTGTGATGTCAACAATTTCTTTTTAACACAAAAACAATTTTATCCCAGGCAAAGATATCTTCGAAAATTATCAAGAGAGATAATTAACAGCTTGTTTGGTTTCCCGTGAATTACAATCGATAACTTGTAGAGAAGTTTTGAAGGGTTTCTTTTATAGGTCAAATGGGTGGTTTCGAAAATTTCGTTACATATCAACCTTAAAATAAGGTGAGAAATTGTAAACAAAATTAGTTGTATAACCAGTGTAGTCAGTGACAACTTGGTTGCGAATGATATTCAAAGTAACTAGTATTTTGAAAATATACTCACACGGAAATCATATTCATAAAAAAACATTTATGCTGGATCTTGTTGGGAACAAACATCGTAGTTTTCGAATGTTTGATTAAGATCACTCAAAAGAAATGAATATGATTTGGAGTATAAAAGGTACTGAAACAAATGTTTCGTAAGATCTGGAACATGGTTCCCCGTCAATTCCTTAAGGTTTATGATATTTTGGGTTTCACTACTATCACAGACTCATGATATTAGATCATAAACACAGATTTGTGATTTGTCTAGGTTTTGATTGGTTTGATCAAAGACCTCAAGGACAAATCTTCGAATATTTGGAATATAAGAATTGTTTGGTTTAAAAAGATTGGTTAAGAATCGAAGGGTACCTCTGTTATATTGGACAAAACAGAAAACTCTTAACTCATTTAAGAAGAGTAAGGTAGCTCTTGTTGATTTATGCAAATACAAGCCTTGTTGGGTAGAAATTTTCATGATATAATTTCATCAAGGCTTTCATCTCTCATACATAGAATCATTCGAGGCTTGAGACAACATGCAGCAACATGCTTCTAGGGACATCCTAACTAATCCAAAATGTATCGAGATCATACCTTTCCTTCAAAACCAGACGCATGAATCCTTTATATTTGAAACTTGACAAAACTCACAATAAACATGTTAAAACTAAAAAATGAATAATATCTTCGTAAATTCTGCCCTTGTGCACCAAACATACGAAGACCATATTGCAAAATTGCGAAGCCTCAAACAATTTTCGAAGTTGGGCAAAAAGTGTCAAAAATTCGAAACTTGCTTTAATTTGCGAAGTGTCAAAAATTCGAAGGTTTAGGGGCCGTTTTTGAAACATTCTCATTTGCTCAATTCATTCGAAGCACGAAGCATATGAAGTCAAACCAATGAACAGTAATGAACAGTAACTTTCGAATTTACAATACACCCACTTCGTATATTCAGTCATTTTCTTTCAATTCACAAACATACGAAGAGTCTCACTTTCTCTCTCCTCTTCGTAACTTTATACCCTTCGAAAAATATACCCAAAAATATAACCCTTCGCTTTTAGACCCTTCGTTCTTGCTGACTTCGTTTTTCCCAAGTATACCCAAAACACAGTTCTTTGTTCTTCGCTCTTTCATTCATCGATTACCCTTCATTCATATAATTCCCAAACACCACAGTCTTCGTATAAATTTCAATCGTTTGAACAGTACGTCCCAATTCCAAAATCTGTTCATCGCTTTTCAATCTAACCATTCGATTGTTGCCCTTTAACAACCCGTCGAACTTTCGCTTTTCAGTCAAGATCGACTCCAATCTAAATCGATATCAGTTAATCATCACAAATCAACAATCGATCCTTCTCATAACGATTTTAAATTTCTTTCGCCTAAAACCCAACTGTTGGCCTTCGATCAAACTCCAAACAAGAACAAAATCAAAACTATTGCTTACAATCGTTGTTCGTTCTAAACTATTCTTTGACTTTCAAAAGTCAATCATCCAATTCGTCGATTATTCAACATCAAATATTGACAGACTCCAAAATCTTCACAGATTATCAACCCACAACTACAGATGAGAATGAAGAAATCGACTCAAAATCAAATCAAAGATATTTTGACTCCAACTCAAATTGATTAAGCGATTTCATTCACAAAAGAACACATAACCTGTCGATATTTTTGAACATTATCCCAAAAATTCGTTTACAGATGAAATCAATTTCGATGTAATCGATCGAACTCAACCTTCATCAGTTGAAATTCGAGATTGACTCGAACGTTCACTAAATTCGACTAAACAGTCATGAAATCAATACAAATTTAGTTCGGTATGCGACCAAAGATCATAACCCAAACCAATATCTTTCAAACCATTCGATTTTGACTATCAAGTTTGATTGTTCTTCGTCAATTTGCAATAATTCTCAACCACCAACTGGATATCAGATATGCTTAAACGAATTGGGCTCAAGAAATGAATAGTATTTGAATTAATAAAGTTGGGCTTATTCTGAATGAACAGTAACCGAACGGATGAATTGGATCAATGAATTGTAAAAACTTTTGGATCATACTTATGAATTGAAAACTAACTGATTTTCTTAAATTGGGCTTCGAAATGTTTAGATTAGTAATAGTAACAATATGATTTAATTCATTTAGAATTAAATTTGAATTCAAAAGATCAATTACAATTTGGGAATCATATCGAACAACAAATATGATTGGATTGGGCTTTGATCAACGAAAAAAAATTATTGAATCATAACAAATGGGGTTTTCAAAGAAAATTTGATCCAATGAGTCAAACGATCATGAATCAAAAACGCAACGCACGATTTTAACGAAATTAAGAGAGATCATAGAGAGAGACTCACCAAAATTGCTCAAAATTACGACAAAAATTGCCAAACCGAGAATCGTTCTTCAAATATCACCTTGATCTTGAAGAATCGCTTTGATACCAATTGATGAGATTTGTAAACGAGTTTAAATATCAATTCATGTAAGAATTCAGAAAGAAGAAAAACGATGAACACGAGAGTAAATATAATCTTGATTCAGCTCATATTATGCTCTAGATTTTACAGAGTACAAATAATATTCTGTAAAGTCTTAGTGAAAAAGTGCCTATTCACTTAGTACAGACCCCTATTTATAGGAGTACAAAAGCATAACAAAAATACTAAGGACTAGACATTAAGACTATTCATTATAATGCCTTAGTAAAAATAACATTACTTCTGAAGAATCTTCATACGAAGACTAAAGACCCTTCGTAACAACTAACACTTTGACATATTACAACATTTAAATTCTAACACTTTATGTCTTACTCAATCTGGCATTACTCTGAATGGGTAACTCACCTTTCTTGGAGTTATGCATGTTGAATCTTTTCAACACTTTGTCCACATAGGTGCTTTGACTAAGTCCAATTAGTCTTTTACTCCGGTCTCTCAAGATCCTTATCCCTAGAATATAGGCAGCTTCTCCTAGGTCCTGCATACATAAACACTTCCCAAGCCAGGACTTAACTTCCTGCAAAGTTGGGATGTCATTTCCTATGAGTAGTATGCCATCCACATACAATACCAAGAAGCTGACTATACTCCCACTAGCCTTGACATAAACACAAGATTCATCCTCACTCATAGAAAAGCCAAATTCCCTGACCTTTTCATCAAAGCAAAGATCCCATCTGCGAGGTGCTTGCTTTAATCCATAAATGGATTTCTCAAGCTTACACACTCTATTAGGGTACTCGTTGCTGACAAAACCCTCTGGCTGACTCATGTAAACATCTTCAGCCAACTTTCCATTAAGGAAAGCGGTTTTGACATCCATTTGCCATATTTCATAGTCATGAAATGCAGCTATGGCTAACAGAACCCGAATAGACTTAATCTTGGCTACTAGAGAAAAGGTCTCATCATAGTCCACTCCAGGAATTTGAGAGAAGCCCTTTGCAACCAGTCTAGCCTTATAAGTGTGTACTTTTCCATCCATGTTGGTCTTCTTCTTGAAGACCCATTTGCACCCTACAGTCTTACGACCTGGTACATTCTCAACCAAGTTCCAAACTTGATTGTCATACATGGATTGTATCTCGCTATCCATAGCCTCTTTCCATTTCGCAGACTCGGGGCCTGCCATGGCTTCCACGTAACTATTAGGTTCATCCATACCTACTAGTGTCTCATCACTAATAAGTATCTCACCTTCCGCAGTAATATGAAAACCATAGTAGTGCTCGGGTGCATTCCTAACTCTCGTGGAACGTCTCAGAGGTACATAATCGTCAAATGGCTCAATAGGAGTTTCCTCCTCAAGTTGAGGGCTAGGGTTTGAAGTTCCTTCACCACTTGACTCTTGAAGTTCTTCAAGGTCAATTTGCATCCCACTGTCTCCTTGGCTTATAAATTCTCTCTCACGAAAGACTCCTCTTCTTGCTACAAAGACCACATTATCACTAGGTCTGTAAAAGAGGTAACCAAAGGATCTTTGTGGGTAGCCGATGAAAATACACCTCTCGCTTCGGGGTTCTAGCTTATCATGAGACTCGCGCCTCACAAAAGCTTCGCAACCCCAAATCTTGATGTGGTCTAGTTTGGGTACTTTACCAGTCCATATCTCGTGAGGAGTTTTGGCAACTTTCTTTGTAGGGACTAGATTAAGGATATGGGCGGCAGTCTCTAAGGCATACCCCCAAAATGAGATTGGTAGCGAAGCTCGACTCATCATGGAACGAACCATATCTAACAAGGTTCGATTACGCCTCTCAGCTATACCATTCAACTGTGGTGTCCTTGGTGGTGTCAATTGTGAGACTATCCCACATTCTCTTAGATAGTCAAGGAACTCTGAACTAAGATACTCACCACCACGATCAGATCGAAGCATCTTAATGTTCCTGCCCAATTGATTCTCGACTTCCTGTTTAAATTCCTTAAACTTTTCGAAAGTCTTTGACTTATGCTTGATTAAGTAGACATATCCATATCTACTGTAATCATCGGTAAAAGTCAAATAATAACGATTAGCATCCCTTGTGGTATGTTTGAATGGTCCACACACATCCGTGTGTACAAGGTCCAACAAACCTTCACCCCTCTCACACGAGCCTGTAAAGGGTGACTTTGTCATTTTTCCAAGTAAGGTAGCTCTTGTTGATTTATGCAAATACAAGCCTTGTTGGGTAGAAATTTTCATGAGATAATTTCGTCAAGGCTTTCATCTCTCATACATAGAATCATTCGAGGCTTGAGACAACATGCAGCAACATGCTTCTAGGGACATCCTAACTAATCCAAAATGTATCGAGATCATACCTTTCCTTCAAAACCAGACGCATGAATCCTTTATATTTGAAACTTGACAAAACTCACAATAAACATGTTAAAACTAAAAAATGAATAATATCTTCGTAAATTCTGCCCTTGTGCACCAAACATACGAAGACCATATTGCAAAATTGCGAAGCCTCAAACAATTTTCGAAGTTGGGCAAAAAGTGTCAAAAATTCGAAACTTGCTTTAATTTGCGAAGTGTCAAAAATTCGAAGGTTTAGGGGCCGTTTTTGAAACATTCTCATTTGCTCAATTCATTCGAAGCACAAAGCATATGAAGTCAAACCAATGAACAGTAATGAACAGTAACTTTCGAATTTACAATACACCCACTTCGTATATTCAGTCATTTTCTTTCAATTCACAAACATACGAAGAGTCTCACTTTCTCTCTCCTCTTCGTAACTTTATACCCTTCGAAAAATATACCCAAAAATATAACCCTTCGCTTTTAGACCCTTCATTCTTGCTGACTTCGTTTTTCCCAAGTATACCCAAAACACAGTTCTTTGTTCTTCGCTCTTTCATTCATCGATTACCCTTCGTTCATATAATTCCCAAACACCACAGTCTTCGTATAAATTTCAATCGTTTGAACAGTACGTCCCAATTCCAAAATCTGTTCATCGCTTTTCAATCTAACCATTCGATTGTTGCCCTTTAACAACCCGTCGAACTTTCGCTTTTCAGTCAAGATCGACTCCAATCTAAATCGATATCAGTTAATCATCACAAATCAACAATCGATCCTTCTCATAACGATTTTAAATTTCTTTCGCCTAAAACCCAACTGTTGACCTTCGATCAAACTCCAAACAAGAACAAAATCAAAACTATTGCTTACAATCGTTGTTCGTTCTAAACTATTCTTTGACTTTCGAAAGTCAATCATCCAATTCGTCGATTATTCAACATCAAATATTGACAGACTCCAAAATCTTCACAGATTATCAACCCACAACTACAGATGAGAATGAAGAAATCGACTCAAAATCAAATCAAAGATATTTTGACTCCAACTCAAATTGATTAAGCGATTTCATTCACAAAAGAACACATAACCTGTCGATATTTTTGAACATTATCCCAAAAATTCGTTTACAGATGAAATCAATTTCGATGTAATCGATCGAACTCAACCTTCATCAGTTGAAATTCGAGATTGACTCGAACGTTCACTAAATTCGACTAAACAGTCATGAAATCAATACAAATTTAGTTCGGTATGCGACCAAAGATCATAACCCAAACCAATATCTTTCAAACCATTCGATTTTGACTATCAAGTTTGATTGTTCTTCGTCAATTTGCAATAATTCTCAACCACCAACTGGATATCAGATATGCTTAAACGAATTGGGCTCAAGAAATGAATAGTATTTGAATTAATAAAGTTGGGCTTATTCTGAATGAACAGTAACCGAACGGATGAATTGGATCAATGAATTGTAAAAACTTTTGGATCATACTTATGAATTGAAAACTAACTGATTTTCTTAAATTGGGCTTCGAAATGTTTAGATTAGTAATAGTAACAATATGATTTAATTCATTTAGAATTAAATTTGAATTCAAAAGATCAATTACAATTTGGGAATCATATCGAACAACAAATATGATTGGATTGGGCTTTGATCAACGAAAAAAATTATTGAATCATAACAAATGGGGTTTTCAAAGAAAATTTGATCCAATGAGTCAAACGATCATGAATCAAAAACGCAACGCACGATTTTAACGAAATTAAGAGAGATCATAGAGAGAGACTCACCAAAATTGCTCAAAATTACGACAAAAATTGCCAAACCGAGAATCGTTCTTCAAATATCACCTTGATCTTGAAGAATCGCTTTGATACCAATTGATGAGATTTGTAAACGAGTTTAAATATCAATTCATGTAAGAATTCAGAAAGAAGAAAAACGATGAACACGAGAGTAAATATAATCTTGATTCAGCTCATATTATGCTCTAGATTTTACAGAGTACAAATAATATTCTGTAAAGTCTTAGTGAAAAAGTGCCTATTCACTTAGTACAGACCCCTATTTATAGGAGTACAAAAGCATAACAAAAATACTAAGGACTAGACATTAAGACTATTCATTATAATGCCTTAGTAAAAATAACATTACTTCTGAAGAATCTTCATACGAAGACTAAAGACCCTTCGTAACAACTAACACTTTGACATATTACAACATTTAAATTCTAACACTTTATGTCTTACTCAATCTGGCATTACTCTGAATGGGTAACTCACCTTTCTTGGAGTTATGCATGTTGAATCTTTTCAACACTTTGTCCACATAGGTGCTTTGACTAAGTCCAATTAGTCTTTTACTCCGGTCTCTCAAGATCCTTATCCCTAGAATATAGGCAGCTTCTCCTAGGTCCTGCATACATAAACACTTCCCAAGCCAGGACTTAACTTCCTGCAAAGTTGGGATGTCATTTCCTATGAGTAGTATGCCATCCACATACAATACCAAGAAGCTGACTATACTCCCACTAGCCTTGACATAAACACAAGATTCATCCTCACTCATAGAAAAGCCAAATTCCCTGACCTTTTCATCAAAGCAAAGATCCCATCTGCGAGGTGCTTGCTTTAATCCATAAATGGATTTCTCAAGCTTACACACTCTATTAGGGTACTCGTTGCTGACAAAACCCTCTGGCTGACTCATGTAAACATCTTCAGCCAACTTTCCATTAAGGAAAGCGGTTTTGACATCCATTTGCCATATTTCATAGTCATGAAATGCAGCTATGGCTAACAGAACCCGAATAGACTTAATCTTGGCTACTAGAGAAAAGGTCTCATCATAGTCCACTCCAGGAATTTGAGAGAAGCCCTTTGCAACCAGTCTAGCCTTATAAGTGTGTACTTTTCCATCCATGTTGGTCTTCTTCTTGAAGACCCATTTGCACCCTACAGTCTTACGACCTGGTACATTCTCAACCAAGTTCCAAACTTGATTGTCATACATGGATTGTATCTCGCTATCCATAGCCTCTTTCCATTTCGCAGACTCGGGGCCTGCCATGGCTTCCACGTAACTATTAGGTTCATCCATACCTACTAGTGTCTCATCACTAATAAGTATCTCACCTTCCGCAGTAATATGAAAACCATAGTAGTGCTCGGGTGCATTCCTAACTCTCGTGGAACGTCTCAGAGGTACATAATCGTCAAATGGCTCAATAGGAGTTTCCTCCTCAAGTTGAGGGCTAGGGTTTGAAGTTCCTTCACCACTTGACTCTTGAAGTTCTTCAAGGTCAATTTGCATCCCACTGTCTCCTTGGCTTATAAATTCTCTCTCACGAAAGACTCCTCTTCTTGCTACAAAGACCACATTATCACTAGGTCTGTAAAAGAGGTAACCAAAGGATCTTTGTGGGTAGCCGATGAAAATACACCTCTCGCTTCGGGGTTCTAGCTTATCATGAGACTCGCGCCTCACAAAAGCTTCGCAACCCCAAATCTTGATGTGGTCTAGTTTGGGTACTTTACCAGTCCATATCTCATGAGGAGTTTTGGCAACTTTCTTTGTAGGGACTAGATTAAGGATATGGGCGGCAGTCTCTAAGGCATACCCCCAAAATGAGATTGGTAGCGAAGCTCGACTCATCATGGAACGAACCATATCTAACAAGGTTCGATTACGCCTCTCAGCTATACCATTCAACTGTGGTGTCCTTGGTGGTGTCAATTGTGAGACTATCCCACATTCTCTTAGATAGTCAAGGAACTCTGAACTAAGATACTCACCACCACGATCAGATCGAAGCATCTTAATGTTCCTGCCCAATTGATTCTCGACTTCCTGTTTAAATTCCTTAAACTTTTCGAAAGTCTTTGACTTATGCTTGATTAAGTAGACATATCCATATCTACTGTAATCATCGGTAAAAGTCAAATAATAACGATTAGCATCCCTTGTGGTATGTTTGAATGGTCCACACACATCCGTGTGTACAAGCTCCAACAAACCTTCACCCCTCCCTGTAAAGGGTGACTTTGTCATTTTTCCAAGTAAGGTAGCTCTTGTTGATTTATGCAAATACAAGCCTTGTTGGGTAGAAATTTTCATGAGATAATTTCGTCAAGGCTTTCATCTCTCATACATAGAATCATTCGAGGCTTGAGACAACATGCAGCAACATGCTTCTAGGGACATCCTAACTAATCCAAAATGTATCGAGATCATACCTTTCCTTCAAAACCAGACGCATGAATCCTTTATATTTGAAACTTGACAAAACTCACAATAAACATGTTAAAACTAAAAAATGAATAATATCTTCGTAAATTCTGCCCTTGTGCACCAAACATACGAAGACCATATTGCAAAATTGCGAAGCCTCAAACAATTTTCGAAGTTGGGCAAAAAGTGTCAAAAATTCGAAACTTGCTTTAATTTGCGAAGTGTCAAAAATTCGAAGGTTTAGGGGCCGTTTTTGAAACATTCTCATTTGCTCAATTCATTCGAAGCACAAAGCATATGAAGTCAAACCAATGAACAGTAATGAACAGTAACTTTCGAATTTACAATACACCCACTTCGTATATTCAGTCATTTTCTTTCAATTCACAAACATACGAAGAGTCTCACTTTCTCTCTCCTCTTCGTAACTTTATACCCTTCGAAAAATATACCCAAAAATATAACCCTTCGCTTTTAGACCCTTCATTCTTGCTGACTTCGTTTTTCCCAAGTATACCCAAAACACAGTTCTTTGTTCTTCGCTCTTTCATTCATCGATTACCCTTCGTTCATATAATTCCCAAACACCACAGTCTTCGTATAAATTTCAATCGTTTGAACAGTACGTCCCAATTCCAAAATCTGTTCATCGCTTTTCAATCTAACCATTCGATTGTTGCCCTTTAACAACCCGTCGAACTTTCGCTTTTCAGTCAAGATCGACTCCAATCTAAATCGATATCAGTTAATCATCACAAATCAACAATCGATCCTTCTCATAACGATTTTAAATTTCTTTCGCCTAAAACCCAACTGTTGACCTTCGATCAAACTCCAAACAAGAACAAAATCAAAACTATTGCTTACAATCGTTGTTCGTTCTAAACTATTCTTTGACTTTCGAAAGTCAATCATCCAATTCGTCGATTATTCAACATCAAATATTGACAGACTCCAAAATCTTCACAGATTATCAACCCACAACTACAGATGAGAATGAAGAAATCGACTCAAAATCAAATCAAAGATATTTTGACTCCAACTCAAATTGATTAAGCGATTTCATTCACAAAAGAACACATAACCTGTCGATATTTTTGAACATTATCCCAAAAATTCGTTTACAGATGAAATCAATTTCGATGTAATCGATCGAACTCAACCTTCATCAGTTGAAATTCGAGATTGACTCGAACGTTCACTAAATTCGACTAAACAGTCATGAAATCAATACAAATTTAGTTCGGTATGCGACCAAAGATCATAACCCAAACCAATATCTTTCAAACCATTCGATTTTGACTATCAAGTTTGATTGTTCTTCGTCAATTTGCAATAATTCTCAACCACCAACTGGATATCAGATATGCTTAAACGAATTGGGCTCAAGAAATGAATAGTATTTGAATTAATAAAGTTGGGCTTATTCTGAATGAACAGTAACCGAACGGATGAATTGGATCAATGAATTGTAAAAACTTTTGGATCATACTTATGAATTGAAAACTAACTGATTTTCTTAAATTGGGCTTCGAAATGTTTAGATTAGTAATAGTAACAATATGATTTAATTCATTTAGAATTAAATTTGAATTCAAAAGATCAATTACAATTTGGGAATCATATCGAACAACAAATATGATTGGATTGGGCTTTGATCAACGAAAAAAATTATTGAATCATAACAAATGGGGTTTTCAAAGAAAATTTGATCCAATGAGTCAAACGATCATGAATCAAAAACGCAACGCACGATTTTAACGAAATTAAGAGAGATCATAGAGAGAGACTCACCAAAATTGCTCAAAATTACGACAAAAATTGCCAAACCGAGAATCGTTCTTCAAATATCACCTTGATCTTGAAGAATCGCTTTGATACCAATTGATGAGATTTGTAAACGAGTTTAAATATCAATTCATGTAAGAATTCAGAAAGAAGAAAAACGATGAACACGAGAGTAAATATAATCTTGATTCAGCTCATATTATGCTCTAGATTTTACAGAGTACAAATAATATTCTGTAAAGTCTTAGTGAAAAAGTGCCTATTCACTTAGTACAGACCCCTATTTATAGGAGTACAAAAGCATAACAAAAATACTAAGGACTAGACATTAAGACTATTCATTATAATGCCTTAGTAAAAATAACATTACTTCTGAAGAATCTTCATACGAAGACTAAAGACCCTTCGTAACAACTAACACTTTGACATATTACAACATTTAAATTCTAACACTTTATGTCTTACTCAATCTGGCATTACTCTGAATGGGTAACTCACCTTTCTTGGAGTTATGCATGTTGAATCTTTTCAACACTTTGTCCACATAGGTGCTTTGACTAAGTCCAATTAGTCTTTTACTCCGGTCTCTCAAGATCCTTATCCCTAGAATATAGGCAGCTTCTCCTAGGTCCTGCATACATAAACACTTCCCAAGCCAGGACTTAACTTCCTGCAAAGTTGGGATGTCATTTCCTATGAGTAGTATGCCATCCACATACAATACCAAGAAGCTGACTATACTCCCACTAGCCTTGACATAAACACAAGATTCATCCTCACTCATAGAAAAGCCAAATTCCCTGACCTTTTCATCAAAGCAAAGATCCCATCTGCGAGGTGCTTGCTTTAATCCATAAATGGATTTCTCAAGCTTACACACTCTATTAGGGTACTCGTTGCTGACAAAACCCTCTGGCTGACTCATGTAAACATCTTCAGCCAACTTTCCATTAAGGAAAGCGGTTTTGACATCCATTTGCCATATTTCATAGTCATGAAATGCAGCTATGGCTAACAGAACCCGAATAGACTTAATCTTGGCTACTAGAGAAAAGGTCTCATCATAGTCCACTCCAGGAATTTGAGAGAAGCCCTTTGCAACCAGTCTAGCCTTATAAGTGTGTACTTTTCCATCCATGTTGGTCTTCTTCTTGAAGACCCATTTGCACCCTACAGTCTTACGACCTGGTACATTCTCAACCAAGTTCCAAACTTGATTGTCATACATGGATTGTATCTCGCTATCCATAGCCTCTTTCCATTTCGCAGACTCGGGGCCTGCCATGGCTTCCACGTAACTATTAGGTTCATCCATACCTACTAGTGTCTCATCACTAATAAGTATCTCACCTTCCGCAGTAATATGAAAACCATAGTAGTGCTCGGGTGCATTCCTAACTCTCGTGGAACGTCTCAGAGGTACATAATCGTCAAATGGCTCAATAGGAGTTTCCTCCTCAAGTTGAGGGCTAGGATTTGAAGTTCCTTCACCACTTGACTCTTGAAGTTCTTCAAGGTCAATTTGCATCCTACTGTCTCCTTGGCTTATAAATTCTCTCTCACGAAAGACTCCTCTTCTTGCTACAAAGACCACATTATCACTAGGTCTGTAAAAGAGGTAACCAAAGGATCTTTGTGGGTAGCCGATGAAAATACACCTCTCGCTTCGGGGTTCTAGCTTATCATGAGACTCGCGCCTCACAAAAGCTTCGCAACCCCAAATCTTGATGTGGTCTAGTTTGGGTACTTTACCAGTCCATATCTCGTGAGGAGTTTTGGCAACTTTCTTTGTAGGGACTAGATTAAGGATATGGGCGGCAGTCTCTAAGGCATACCCCCAAAATGAGATTGGTAGCGAAGCTCGACTCATCATGGAACGAACCATATCTAACAAGGTTCGATTACGCCTCTCAGCTATACCATTCAACTGTGGTGTCCTTGGTGGTGTCAATTGTGAGACTATCCCACATTCTCTTAGATAGTCAAGGAACTCTGAACTAAGATACTCACCACCACGATCAGATCGAAGCATCTTAATGTTCCTGCCCAATTGATTCTCGACTTCCTGTTTAAATTCCTTAAACTTTTCGAAAGTCTTTGACTTATACTTGATTAAGTAGACATATCCATATCTACTGTAATCATCGGTAAAAGTCAAATAATAACGATTAGCATCCCTTGTGGTATGTTTGAATGGTCCACACACATCCGTGTGTACAAGGTCCAACAAACCTTCACCCCTCTCACACGAGCCTGTAAAGGGTGACTTTGTCATTTTTCCAAGTAAGCATGATTCGCAACTATCATCTGACTTTAAGTCAAATGACTCCAAGACTCCATCCTTTTGGAGTTGGCCTATGTGCTTCTTGCTTATATGTCCAAGTCAACAATGCCATAACGATGCTTTATCCAAGTTATTATTATTAATAGAATCAATACACATCACATTATTTCCTAAGTTATCAACCACAGATACTGTTTCATACACGCCATCACAAGGTAATGCTATAAAATAAAGAACATTATTAAGGAAAGCATCAATAGAACCAACTTCATTATTAAATGAAAAGGTAAAACCTTGTTTATACAATGCATGAAAGGAAATAATATTTCTTGCCATTTCTGGCGAATAACAACATTTATTCAAATCTAAACTAAACCCACTACTTAGCGACAAAGTATAAACTCCAATCTTGGTGACAGGTCTAACTTTCCTATTCCCCATGATTAAGTTTATTCTTCCTTGCTCCACATTCTCACTTCTTCTTAGTCCCTGCAAGTCACAACAAATATGAATACCACAACCGGTATCAAGGACCCAAGATTTAGAATGGGGTGAGTTGTTAGAAATGATAGTGTAAATACCTGCATGGTTGGGTTTAACTTTCCCATCCTTTACATCTTGCTGGTACTTTGGGCAGTTCCGCTTCCAATGTGCTTTTTCATGGAAATAGAAGCATTCAGCCTCTTTTGGGTCAGAAGAAGGAGTGATGAAACCTTTCTTGGTTCCACTTGAAGAAGAGCCATCAAGGGTCCTAACCTTGGTACCCTTCGAAGAACTCTTTCTCTTCTTCCATCGTCCTTTCCCGATTGCCAAGACAGGGGCGGAGTTTGTAGAAGTAGGAGTAGTAACAACCGCCTTACCCTTAAGACCACTTTCCGTGGTCTTTAAGAGTCCTTGAAGTTTGTTGAGTGTGACCTCTTCCTTGTTCATGTGGTATGTCATGCGGAATTGATCATAACATGAAGGTAAGGAGTGCAAAATGATATCTATTTCAAGCTCCTCAGGGAAGTTCACATTTAGCTTCAGCAAACGGTCCACAAATCTTTGCATTTTTTGCATGTGGCCCGTGATGGGTTCCCCATCCTTCATGCGAGTTGTTATCATGGAGGAGATGATTTCATACCTCTCTTGACGAGCACTTTGATGGTATCTTTCCATCAAGTCTTGGTGCATCTCATAGGGGTAGAAATCTTCATAGGATTTTTGAAGATCTGCAGTCATATTGGCCATCATGATGCATGCCACTTTAGTGGCATCCCTTTCATGTGCCCTAAACTCAGCGATCTCTTGAGGAGTAGCAACTGTCTCATCAATCTCCTTAAGCTCCTTATCGAGGACATATTCCTTGTCCTCGTAGCGAGTAATCATTCTGATGTTTCTGATCCATTCATTAAAGTTGGATCCATCAAAAGTGACT
Organism: Lactuca saligna; assembly: GCF_052625555.1. Taxonomy (NCBI): domain Eukaryota; kingdom Viridiplantae; phylum Streptophyta; class Magnoliopsida; order Asterales; family Asteraceae; genus Lactuca; species Lactuca saligna. The sequence continues at coordinate 301,292,741 of NC_136420.1, read as the reverse complement.
TTCCCACATAAGTTCATAAGAGTAAAGGAGCCATTGGGATTAGAGCCAGAAGCAGTAGTGTTTGCAAACATCTGAAAATGAAGAAAGAAGGTTTTAGTTTTATATATAGAGATAGTCCTTAATAAAAAACCCAAATGTAATATTAAGGCTAGGATCCAATCACAATATATTATAACTTAGAAGAGGTATGTCGTAGTCTAAGTAATAACATATTTGAAAGGTAGGTGAATGACGATTCACCAATTTCCACCAACAAACGAAATAGTAAATATTAAGTTTTTGATTTGGTGCTTAGAAATTCCTAGATTCTTTTGAGATTCAATGAACTTTTCAAAGGCATGTTTCAATCTCGAGTGTGCCCTCCAAGTTTTGTAACTGGGATGCTGAGGATCACAAAACGAGGTGTGAAGTAACCATACAAATCACTTGGTACCCTTAAAGTTTATCACTCAATCGATGTGCCTATAAACCACACACCCTCCATTGATACTATAATAAACCTTAAGTCACCCTTTACCTACCTTGTTAAGTCCAAGTTAGTGTGCCGGTTAACCACACACGCTCCACCAACGACTTAAACAAAGTGTAAAGTGTAATATCATGGATTAGCACCTTATTCACATTTTTCCTAAAGTAACTAAGATTGGGAATTTAATAAAACATTTAGTTACTTTATAATATTCATCATACTTTAAATGAGAATTTATAAGTCCTTGTCTTACCCGTTCAGCTAACGACCCTCCACCAGTCAAGCAAGCGGTGGGTGAGAGTGGACACCCATTAAGTTGCCATTTTATAGGCAACAACCTTATACCCACCTTATAGAACGGCTTCGTGAATGAGGCGTACTAGCGGTAAGACGACTTTGTTCTTATACATACATATATATATATATATATATATATATATATATAAAATTATTAAATCATAATAATATAAGTATAAGGGTTGAATTTTAACTTTTAAAATTCTAAGGGTTGGAACTAAAGATTAACTTGACTTTACTTGTTCCAAAACTTGAGGGCAAGTTTTGTAAACTTTCAAAACTTTTCATTTCTTGTAACTTATGAGTTTAATAGAGTAATAAAATGAAGACTCTTCATTTTTCTAACTCTTGTGTTCTTTTAATGGTTTTTAATCCAAGTGACTTTTGGTTTTCCATAACTTGAGGACAAGTTATGGACTCCATTAAAACACATTATGATCAAAATTAATCTACCACATAGGTTATAAATAATTCCTATGATCATCTAAACATCATAAGAACAAGAACATGAATATGAACACTTTCATGAATCAAAATCACACTTAAACTTTGTAATTTTGATAACTAGTTGTTGTAAATGAATTAGCAATGACATTACACCATCTAAAACAAGTTTTCAAGTACCAAAACAGTTTAGGGTAATGTTTCTAATCCATTTCCAGCAACTAAAGTCGAAAATCTGCACTCTGTCGACCCTACTCGCCGAGTGCATGAACCTACTCGACGAGTAGGTTGAAGATACAAGTGAACTCGCCGAGTCCCCCCATGGACTCGCCGAGTCTAGCAGTCAGACAACAAGTTTTTCGACTTTTTCCAAAATATTGCAACAAGTATCAAACAAACAAACCTGGCTCTGATACCACTGTTGGGTTTTGAGCATTCTAACACTTCCTAAGTGTACATGCAACCCTAATAAACCTTGGATCTATGTTTGTCTAAGATACATGCAAATAATTAATTTTTCCAAGGTTTATATCCTAGCTAGCATGGCATGGGGAACATGAATCAAATAAAGCTAGAAGAAATACTTACCTTGATGTTGTAGTTTATTGCTTGGAGTTTTTGAGCCTAGCACCAATAGTGTGGATGCCTCAAGTGGAAATCACAAATCACCACAAACTTGGAACTTTGAGAGAATAGTCACTACTATCTTGAAATTTTCCCTCACCTCAACAAGTGTCAACTAGTGTCATTTCAAGAACCAAAGCCTCTTTTATATAGTGTGGAGGATTAGGGTTACATCCTTAAAACCCTGTCTCTTCATTTCCATGAGATCCATGGGTTAAAGCTCCATGGAGTATCCATGGACTTTTCCATGCAAACCTAGCCCATTCCAAATAAGCTTTAGCCCACACTATATAAATATAGAAGCCCATATTTAATTAGTAATATCTTTGATCTCTAAATTAATCCTAGATTAATTACAGATCACTACTAATTAAATAATATGATCTTATATTAATATATTAGAACTTATAATATATTAATAAATCATAACTAGTACTATTCTCAAATATTATCCATAAATTGTTCGGGTGAAGTGCAACCCAAATGGACCATGCCGGGTCGGGTCAAGTACATACCAAATATAGTTATGAACTTAGACACTATATCCAACACATGCAACCCTAGAATTGGATCTATGTTTTCACTATTAGTTATACAACATTATGAACACTTGAAGAACCCTAAAAGGATTCTAGGAATTTAGAAATCCATAAGGAAAGATGAAATACATACCTCTTGTTGTTATATTGTAATAATAACTTAAATCTTGAATCTTCTTGTCTTTGAAAGCAAGTACCACAAGTGTAGTACCTCTAATGGCTCACAAACACCAAGAGCAAATGGAGAGGTAATAGGGAGAGGGAAGAGGTGTGAAATTCATCCCTAGGAACCCTAGACAAGGCATGGACGAATTTCATTATCCAAGGGGTCTTTATATAGGTGTAGGGATTAGGGTTTCAGTCCTTATCCTTTTCTAGTTGCTTGCCCACCAAGTAACAATAAGATAAGCCTTGAAAACCCTTATCCTTTATCCTTTGGACGATTTCAAGGATCCTTATCTCCTTGAATTCGTTCAACCCATATTTAGGATAACCATTACCATATTTTGTAATAATCACATAATTACAATTCAGCCCCTATAGTTTAATTAATTACACTTAATCACAAAATTAATTCTTAATTAATTTTTGATCGATATTAATTAAACAAATATGATTTCTCCTTTAATATATTATTCTTGTAACATGTTAATAAATCATAATAACCTCTTTCTCTATTATTTCTCCAGTCAAGTTGCTCTGGTGAAGGCAACCCAAAAGGACCATGCACAATCGAGTCAAGTACTTGACAAATATGGTTACGGGCTTAGACACAAATCCAACACCATCCACCTAACCTACCGCATGTTGAGGTTTTGTTGATCCAACAAGTACTTCAGGCTCTTATGATCAATGTAAATAGTACATCGCATCCAATACAAATAGCGCCTCCAAATCTTGAGGGAAAACACCACTGCCCCTAATTCCAGGTCCTTAGTGGGGCATTTTGCCTCATGAGGCTTCATCTGCCTCGAGGCGTAAGCTATTACATGCCCCTCTGCATCAATACAATGCCTGACCCCAAAATCGACACATCACATTACACTACTAAATAATCCAATCCCTCAGGTAGTAAGAGAATCGGAGCCTCACATAACCTCTGTCTCAGGGTCTCAAAAGCCAACTGCTGATTCGGGCCCCATCGAAATGTCACATTATTATTGGCAGGTAGGTTAAAGGCACCATAACCTTGGAGAAATCCTGGATAAATCTCTGATCATAGCCCTCCATACCCAAAAAGTTATGGATCTCAAATGCATTCTTCGGTACTTCCCATGGTATCATTTCCTCCACATTGGCTGGATCAACCGAAATGCCCTCCTGATTGATGATGTGCCCTAGAAACTGTACCTCTCGCAACCAAAAATCACACTTGGAGAAATTTGCATAAAGCTTCTCCGCCCTTAGAGTCTCCAATACCTCCCTCAGATGTTGCTCATGTTTCTCCTTGCTCTTAGAATAGACCAAGATATCATTAATAAAAACGATCATCGACCGATCGAGCATCAGTAAGCACACTTTGTTCATGTGATCCATGAATGTTGCTGGGGCATTGGTAAGCCCAAATGGCATCACCACAAACTCATAGTGTCCATACCAAGTCCTAAAGGCTATCTTCGATATATTCTCATCCCGAATCCTCATCTGATGGTACCTCGAACGAAGATCAATCTTGGAAAAACAAGATGCACCCAGTAGCTGATCGAACAATTCGTTTGTCCTCATGAGAAGATAGCGGTTTTTCACTATTAGTTTGTTCAGTTCAGGTAATCAATACACATCCTGTGTGACCCATCGTTCTTTTCACATACAAGATTGGTGGTCCCCACGGGGAACTACTCGGACGAATAAACCCTCGGTCTAGTAGCTCCTGAAGCTACGTAGATAGCTCTTGCATCTCAAGTGGAGCTAGTCGGTAGGAGGCGTTGGCTATCAGAGCGGCACCCGGCACCAAATCAATATGAAACTCCATCTGCCTCAACAGAGGCACCCCTGGTAAGTCCTCGGGAATGAAATACCATAACTCCTGTATAATCGGAACGCTGCCCGCATTCCTCGTGGTCTCAACCCTCATATCGAAGATATAAGCAGAAAATCCCAAACATCCCTGATGAAGTAATCTCCTAGCCCTCGCAGCTGAGCAGAGGGTCAGCCCATGCGAGGAACTTTCTCCGTGAATCACCAGTTCTCCCCACTTGAGGTTTGAACACTCACCAACTGGTGCTTGCAATAATTCATGGCCCCATTGGCCCCCAACCATTCCATCCCAACGATCACTTTCAATTATTGCAACGATATTGGGACTAGATCAACGTGGATCCTCTCTCCAAGCACATTCTGGACACAGTCCCAGTACATAAGCACAACACTCATAGTGCGGTCATCTACAATCTCAACCTCCAGCGGGGAACCAAAAGTCCCCGGTGCATCCCGAAACTTCTTTCTAAGTGCAAGAGATTCAAATGATCGGGTAGCCCTTGAGTCGAATAGGACGTGAACTGACATACCATTTACCAAGAAGGTCCCTATAAATAAGCACAATACATACATAAGCAATACAAATAAATAGAGAGTAGGATAATACAATACATACTAGCTACAACATCTGGCACTGCCCAAGCCTACTTGGTAGTCAACTAAAATGCACAACTCTTCACCGCTGGAGCATCCGCCTTGGCAGGGCGGCCATTTGTGATCCTCAGTGTGGTGGGCATCGGAACTGGCACTGCTCTTCCTCTTCTCTTCAACTTTGGAAAATCGGCCTACTTGTAGCCGATCTAGCTGCAGTGAAAACAAATCAAGCCCTTCTTGGGGCAGTCCCTGCTCACCTGGCCCAACTGACCACAAGTATAACACACTATGACCGACCATTAGCATGCTCCACCATGTAATCTCCCACACTTGGCACACCGACCACACCCTACTGGTCCATACTGGATGAATCTGAGGTTTTAGGATTTGTAGCTTGACCTACTACCATTTGCGCCTGCTCAGGTTTCCACTTGGTGCGGAAGTCCAAATCCGTATCTTGCTCCCGGGCCTTCTCAACCATCTCATTCATGGTTTTGCACCCTGTAAAGCTCACAAACTCCCAGATATCTGTTAGATTAGTGTCTAAGTCCATAACTATAATTGTTATGTACTTGACCCGGTAGTAGCATGGTCCAATTGGGTTGCATATCACCAGGACAATTTGATAAGATGGACTTTTGAGAAGAGGTTATTTATGGATTATTAATATATTATAAGTTCTAATATATTAATATGAAATAATATTATTTAATTAGTATTGATCAAGAATTAATTTGGAATTAATTTTGTGATAAAAGAAACTAATTAAATATAAGGGGTTGATTTGGTAAATCATTCATTCTTATAAAGTGGGTTATTATCCATAGTTCTTCAAGATGGGCAAAACCCATATGGTAACCCATGGATAGTCCATGGAGGTTTTAATCCATGGAGCGTGAGGAATATGGAAAGTCATTACGCTTTACATGGTATAACCTTAGTTAGCCACAATATATAAGAACCCCTCTAGCTCATGAAATTGGCACTTAAGTGGAATTCTAGAGGGCTAGCCAATTTGTGCGTGCAAGGAGTCTCTTCTTAAGTTATGCTTTGTTCTAGGTGTGTTGTGATTCCATTTGAGGCATTCATACTATTGGTGCTAACTCTTAAATCTCCATGGTTTCCAAGCTACAAGAAAAGGCATGTTATCTAAATTGTTTTATTACCCAAGTATCAAAGTTTTGTATGCTAGTTAGGGTAATACCTTGGAAAGTTCAAGTTTGCATGTATAATAGAGAAAACATAAATCCAAGGTATTTAGGGTTTCATGTACACCTTAGGAGTGTTTCAATGCTCAACAGCCATCAGTGGTATCAGAGCCTAGGGATGTTTTCAATTATACTTGATGCTACTTGTTGTTTATGCTTTAAAAAAACCGATTTTTGGTTGTCTGGACAGTGGAATCACCGAGTTCACTGATGGACTCACTAAGTTTAACCATAATTGCAACCAACTCACTGAGCTTGTTCTTGCACTCGACGAGTTAGTGCTACAGAGTGTAGTTTTTCGACATTTAAGGCTAGAATTGGACTAGCATCATTTCCCTAAATTGTTTTTGGACTTATAAACCTCGTTTTGATATGGTAATGATCATGATTATCCAATTTAGAAGATAATTGTCAAAGTTTCATGTTTTGTATTATTTTATATGGTTAGGCTAATTACATGAAATTTGTTTGATATGAATTATCTAGTGCTTATGAGTTTAATTTAGATCATAGATAAATTGATTGTTTTTGTAAGTTACAATTTTGATCCAAATGGTTTTTGTTAAATTCTATAACTTGTTCTCAAGATATGGAAATTGAAAAGTATCTTTGTAAAATCCATCATAAAATAGTTATATGTCTTCCATAACTTGTCCTTAAGTTATGGAACATGAAAGGTCTTACATAAATATTTTTATGAACTCCATAACTTGTCCTCAAGTTATGAAATGTCAAAACTCTTTTTCATAAAATATTTATTAAACTCATAAGTTATGGATTCCAAAGATTTTGAATAGCTCAAAACTTACCCTCAGGTTTTGGAATTTGTAAATGTAGAATGTTCTTTTAAAACATTTAGTTCCAAACCCAATAATTTTAAAAGTTTAAAATTCAACCCTTATACTATTCTAATACTATAGGTTTAACATATATATATATATATATATATATATATATATATATATATATATATATATATATATATATATATATAAGAGTAAAGTCAGTCTTACCGTTACTAGGCCTCATTCAGGAAACCGGTCTATAAAGGGGGTACAAGGTTACTGCCTACAAAATGATAGTTTAATGGGTGTCCACTCTCACCCACCGCTTCCTTGACTGGTGGAGGGTCATTAGCCGAATGGGTAGGATAGGACTCTAATTCTCCCTTCATTAAAAGTATAATGATAAATATAAATGAACTAAACACTTATAAATTTCCAAATCTTAGTTACTTAGGAAAATGTGAACATGGTGCTAACCCATGAAATTGCACTTTGCACTTTGCACCGACACACTAATCTGGGACTGACACTGCGTGGCAAAGGGTAGCTTGATGTTAATCATATATCAATGGAGTGTGTGTGGTTAACTGGCCCATTGATTAGGTGGTTGTAACATTGGGTATACCAAGCTAATTTGCATGGTTATTCACACCTTATTTGTGATCCTCGGCATCCCAGTCACAAACTTGAAGGGCACACTTGAGATTTAAACATGTCATTGAATTGTTCAATGAATCTCAAAGGATCTAGGAGTTTCAATTCACTTAAAACCTAAATTGATTTTTCGTTTTTCATGGTGAAAATTGGTAAATCGTCATTTGCCTACATTCAAATATTTTACGGTTGATGACGACATCCCTTTTTTGAATTGTAAATTATTATGTTGGGTCCTAGCCTTAATATTTCTTTTGGGTGTTATATTAAGGACTTAAATCAACTAACTTGAATTTCACCATTGTAGATGTCCGCTTCAGACAACTATGGTCTTCCTAAATCTTCTAGAACAAGCTTTCGTTCTGAAGATGATGTTCCACGATTGGATCGTGGAAGTGAAAATCATACTTCACTTCCTCCACCTCCTTCAATTATTCTCCCTAACCCACAAGATCGAAGACTGGAAAAGTTCAGGATCACTCAATCCCTATTGAATAGTAAACACAAAGATGGAAGGCTTGTATGTACTCATGTCTTGGACATGAAGCTTCATATTGATAGGCTGAGGATGTTGGGTGATGTGTTCCCAAGGAAGTTGGATATTGACTGGGTTCTTCAGTCACTTCTTGAGTCATATAGTGAGTTCGTTAAAGACTACTATGTCACAGATCACGACATGGCCCTAATTGATCTCACCTATTTTCTAATTCCTGCTGAATCAACAATGATTTGGCGCAATGGAAAGCAAATCTTACTAGAAGATCTACATCCCAAGCTGACATGGACATCCCAGAAAATATTCCTTCTCCTAAAGGAAAGGAATGCGTCGTGGTCAAAAGTTTTGATCATAAGAGAAAGGCCAATTTTTAGACTGTTCCATGTGAGTCTATGTGTTTCTACTACCAAGGAAAGGGACATTGGAAGCGAAGCTGCCCTGACTACCTGAGAAGTTTAATTTGATTGTATGGTTCTGCTCCAGGTAGGTCTTCTGTCTAACTCTATTAAGTTCCTAATTGTTGATTCTTATTACATAATGTGACAAGGTTGCATTTTGATGTTTTGTAGGATCAAACAAAGGGAAAGAACCTTAAAAGTAAGAGTATCCTGAATCTGACTACGATGATGGATTTTGATCGCTTGGTTCGAAGATCAGATTTTTTAGCTGCTGCTTAGGATTTATGATAGATTGCTAGGAAATATGTAATAACATTTTTTTCATTTGTAATTGCATTGTAAGGAAAAAAATTTCCGCATTTTATAAATCATTAATTTTTTTTTAACTTTTTATATCTCCTTACAATGGCATTTGTAAAAAATTGATGTTTGTATGTTTCTATGTTAGCAATATGAATTTGATTCTTTCGTTTATGGTAGTGTCGAGTATTTGCCAAATAAGGAAAGTTTCTCATCACCCAAGTTTCAATTGGACAGAAACTTGGAATGATGCAAGTTGTATTGTATGATGAATGAGAATTTTCATCTCTGGCAAATTAAGACTAATTCCATGATCACATGTATATGTAAGTCAAGTGAAGGACTAAGGGATTGAGCACACATTCTTGTGCGTTGGTCAAGTCCACCACAAAGATCGATAAGACTATTCGTCATGATTTACTAAAGTTTAGAAAACATGGTGATGCTTACAAGTTTAAGTATAATTCTGAAACATTGGAAAAATTTCAAGGTATTGCAGAACGAATGAGAATAATCAAATTAGGCATAAAGATAAAAGTTTCTCCAATCTAAAAAGATGGGAGAGTACTTTAGTATGGTGTTTTATGGTCATCTTAATGATTATGGAAACCATATCACAATTGATCCTCTAAGGACATCTTAGTGCATTCTTATGGCTAAGAAAAGGATTCATAATTTTTGAAATGGTTAAACTAATAAGATGAACCATACTTCGTTCTAGAAACAAGTCTTGGAGTTATAATCCAAGATTGTGCTTTGAGTGACATAATCTTAAGAAAGGTTTAAAATAGTCATCAAATGTAAAGTAAAATATTTTTTGCTCTTGCAAATTTGAAATTGGTAAGTTGTGATGTCTTGGATCAGACAAAGACCGTAAGGCCAATTGTGTGATGTGTTTATCTTGATAAGAATCCGCACTGATCCTTGAATGTTTGTTTGTCAAGGAATGATTATTGACAAGAGAATCTTATATGTCAAGAGGTCAGTAGGAGTCTTAAAGATCTTGACAACTTTCAAGAACTAATCAAGAATAAAACCTATTATTTATCACTAGCATACGACTTGAGGTTTGCAACCTATCATGTTGACGTGTTCTTATTTATGTGCCCATTCCAGTTAAAGTTCACTATGCATGTGAGTGCTATGAGTTCTTAGTTGTTTGCATAACTACTTGGAAGCAATGGTAGGCCCTTGTGCTGCAAAGTGGCAAGAAATTAAGATTGAACAAGTTTAGTCCATATTACTTTGAATTTGTCACTAACCTTGTCTTGTGATTATGGTTTTGAAAAATTCACATGGTTAGGAACACATACACCATAAAATCTAAGTGTCATAAGGTTTGTCTCCGATTCATGAAAATGATGGTGAGGAAACGTTTTCACTAAGTAGATTTTAAGGAGATAACATTTGTGATATTTGCATTCTCAAATTTGATTATGATTATGGAATGCCTTTTCATAATTTGAATTGTGAGAAATGGCACAAGGTCTAAACATTTGAGACTTATTGCTATAAGTTCTTAAATTGTTTAGACACACATGTGAGCTATCTAAGGAAAGGAGTGTGAGTTTGAGAAGCCTAGATAAAGTCTTATCGAAACATCTCACGTCAGAAATCTGAACATTGGTAAGAAAGTTAACAAAGTGTTGATTTCTAGAAGTCCAACTGATTTCTGAGTGCGTGTCAAAGATAGTGGGAGCATAAGCGTTATGCTAGTAAGATAATAAGCATTATGCTAGTCTTGAACAAGCTCCATCTTCTCAAAAACATGGCACCGGTACCTGTCTATTGGTGACCTGAGAATACAAGTTATTTTGAAAGCGAGTATCAGCTTTAAAGCTGGTGAGATCATATGTATATTAGTGTCTAAGTTTGTATGAAAGCATTTGTAAGATGTAATGTATAAGTTTTGTAAAGTTTGTATTTGTTTGAACACTCCTAGAAAACCCTATGTTTTCTACTAATAGTAGCCTTCTACCAAGGCATCTAGTAAGTGTGTGTGTCTCTTGTAAGAGTGTGTATTTTCCCAAATCCGACTATCATTAACCAAAAATATAGTTTTTACATTACCGTGCATCGTGTGAATGTTCACGAAGTGAATGTAATGGGAAAAATACTATAGTACTGTAGTGTTGTATTAAGTAACTACTGCTGTACTAACTACCTTAAACCAATTGTTATTTAAAGTACCATGTGATCGGCCTGTACCCTACTACCGACTCAATAGTACAACGACGATGTAAGACGTCGTAAGAAATGACATTTGGCACCCGTAGACTTGCAAGTCCCACTGTAGTGAGCAGCAAGGTGTAGGATAGTACATCAAGTATAGATCTATACGCAAACTCATACGCTCCCCAATTAAGGAGATTCTGGATACAAAAACGGTCATGGCAGGTAGTGCTATGACCAGTTTAATGGCTCACATAACTGAATGTAAAGTATATGTAATGTATGTTCTAGTTGTATTGTGTGTTCTTCCTCTGTCTAGCATGTATGTTTGTTTCTCATCACTATGTATTATGTTTGTTTCTCATCACTATGTATTATGTTTGTTTCTCATCACTATGTATTATGTTTGTTTCTCATCACAATGTATTATGTTTGTTTCTCATCACTATGTATTATGTTTTTTTCTCATCACTATGTATTATGTTTGTTTCTCATCACTATAACTTATGACTCATGTATGAACTGAATTTTTGTACGATTCATTGTTCTAGTATTAGCATTAGTAAAACCCTAAACTACACCTATTGTAGTTTACTAGTAATATAACTTGTATGTATGAACATGGGAGTATACCCCTGCTACCCAGGGTATTGAATTGACTGGAAGAACCTTTATGACTATATGTGTACACATGATATATAACTAATAGTTAAATGACCTTCGGAAGGATTCTCGATATCCTACCAGACCACATCCCAACGGGGAAAAGGAAATAAGGCGGGTTAGCCTTCCTAAGTCCTTCAAACATTACTTATATAACTATACATATCTACGCATGCAATTGACAATATAAAAGTATAAAATAAGTTTCGTAAAATCATTTGATATGTAAAAGAGTTTTTAAGATAGTTTGAAGTAAAAACAGCTTAGTAAACAGTTTGAAAGTAAGAGTTTTAGTTGTTGAAAGTTATCAATCACATGTGACTGAGATAATAACTATAGTAACTTTACTTGTATCCCCCACCATAAAGCATTTAAAAACATTTAGAAACATTTAAAAGGTTAATTCACAGGGTATGAACTCACCTGTAGTGAGTGGTACGGACAAACTGAAGACGTATGATTGCTAGGTGTCAAGTGAAGACTTGAACACACTCTATGATCCTAATTAACATATAATATCACATATATGTATCCAATTGGTCTTTAAACAACTAATTAATAAAGTTAAGACACTCTAGGACGTGCTAAACACCTTATACAAGTGTTATAAGCCTCAAGGATTGGATCTAAGTGTTGTAGGGAAAGGCTAGTGTGTTTGGGGTTCAAGGAAAACTCCATTAGGGAGTTTATGGTGTTGTGGTCATAACCAAAATGGTTTACGGTCATAAACCCTTGGGTTTACTATCTTAAGCTCACCCACTTGTTGACCATTTGATGTTTGAAGCCTTAAGAGTCCCTAGAAGCTTTTGTACTTGATGTATGTGACCATGGAAGGTACTAGGGCACCATTTTACTCCTAAATGGAGTTTACGGTCCCTAAACCATTTTCCTTTGAGTTTACTACTGTAAACTCATAAGGTTTATGGTATTTGGGGGTTTTCAAGTCCTTAGCTCATTAAGGTAATAGTTTGGTTAGATTCTAGGCATAAGGAATACATATTGGCCATTTATACACTCTAAGGGGTGTTTACGGTTTTGGGAGATCCCCAAACCATAAACACATATAAATGTGAGATTTTTGTGCGATAAACTCATCAAGGAAGGATCTAGACAAGTCCCTAAGGCATTGTGAAACATCTAGCCACCGTTTGGCACCATACTTGGTGTTTACGATTTTTGGGAGCCTCCCAAAACCGTGAACGCCTTGTTCTTGGGACATTTCCTTGATATTAAGATGTATAGCAAGCTTTAAAAGACTCTAGGATAGAAGTACTTACTTTGTGGAAGCTTGTAATGAACTAAAAGTCCAAGAACACTAGTGTGTTCTTGGTGTTTTGGAAATCTAATCAAAACACAAAAATGGATGGATGAAAAGATGTATAATCACTAGTAGTTATGATACATCAACTAATCAAGTCGAGAAATACTCACGTTTTCGGGAAATCAGGTGAAAATCGGGATGATAGTTGAGAGTGTTTGTGTTTACTCTTGAGTTTGCAAGAAATAATGAGGCACTATGGGGAGTAAACTCATGCTTAAGGCATGAGTTTACGGTTTTTAGCAGAGTTTACGGCCCAAACATAAAAGTTTGGCTGTGAACTTCTAAGCTACGTGGTATTCGCGGTTTTGAAATTTCAAGACTCGAGACGGCACATCCTTTCCCCTGTTCGTTTAAAGAATAATTATTATAATAGTCAAACGAACTTTAAATTTTTTAAAAACAAATAGAAATGAAATTGACTTATAATATGAAGTGATTGACTTTCAGGGTTTGACCTAATGAAATTTTCGGGTTGTCACATCATCCCCCTGTTAAAGGAAATTTCATCCCGAAATTAAAGTCTAAGAAAATAAAGTATTTACAAATAACTAAGTAAAAAGATGAGGATATTTCAGTTTCATCTGATCCTTGTGCTCCCATGTGAATTCCGGTCCCCGTTTGGCGTTCCAGTGAACCTTCATAATCGGGATGCTGATTTGTTTCGTTTGCTTGACCTCTCGGTCCATGATCTCTACTGGGTCCCCCACGAAGTTGAGGCTCTCATTGATCTCGATCTCAATGAGTGGTATAACAAGAGTCTCGTTGGACAGACACTTTTTCAAGTTCGATACGTGGAAGGTAGAATGTACGTTACTGAGTTCCCGCGGTAAGTTAAGTTTGTAAGCTACAGGGCCGATTCTGGCTAGAATCTCGAAAGGCCCAATGTACCTTGGATTTAGCTTTCCACGCTTTCTGAAACGTATCAAGCCCTTCCAGGGTGAGACCTTTAATAGAACATGGTCACCCACCTGGAAATCCAATGGTTTCCTACGTTTATCAGCGTAGCTTTTCTGTCGGTCTCTGGAGGCTTTCAATCGTTCACTGGTTTGAAAGATCTTCTCTGTTATTTCTGGTATGATCTACGGACCTATGAGAGTGCTTTCGGGTACTCGTCCATTAGCTAACTGAGTATCACCCACCTCAACCCAGCATAGAGGGGATCTGCACTTTCGGCCGTAGAGGCCCTCGAATGGAGCGGCCTTTATGCTCGTGTGATAAATGTTGTTGTAGGAAAATTTGACAAGGGGTAAATGAGTATCCCATGCTTTCCCAAAGTCTATCACGCAGGCTCGCAACATATCTTTCAAGGTTTGGATAGTTCTCTCACTTTTCCTGTCGGTCTGTGGATGTGTAACATCCTGAGTTTAGGAGTGTAAGTTCAGGGTTCAAAGTGTAAATGTGAAAGGGCAACTCAACTAGTAGGGTCGCGACTTTGTTCGCGTGTTAAGTGGCCAACTCGGCTAGTCGGCAGCTAGACTCGACGAGTTGGTGCTGAGTGGAGAAAACGCTAATTTTGGAGGGTGAGCCCTATTTAAAAGACATTATACCCTCTCCCCAGCCTCTTTACCCTCTCTTGAAGTCCAGAAAAACCCTAAGGTGCGTTTGTGAGTGGTTTTAGAGCTTTTGAACCTTAGAGAAGAGATTTTGGAAAGCTAAGAGGCTTGGAGCAAGGGGCTTTGCAAGGATTTGGATTTCTCTTCTATTGGAGCTTTCCTTTGAGGTATTATTTCGTTGCTTGGGCTATTGTTCATCATTTTGGAGTTTTTGGAAATGATAGCTTATGGTGTTTTCAGTTTGGAGGTTAGATCTAAGGTTGCTACCTCAGATCTAGAATGGAGAAGGTCTAGAGTGCATTAAAGTCCCTGTTCTTGAGTGGAGGTTAGATCTGAGGTTGCTACCCCAAACCCTAACCCTAGAGTGTCTTATGCTTAGATCTCTTTGGATTCACGTAAAGTTTGCCACTTTACGTGATGGATGGGTTGTAAAAGGGTAGATCTGTGGTTTGGATCATTTGCATGGCCTGGAAAGCTTCTGTATGGATTAAGCTCTAGAGGTACTCGACAAGTCACAAAGGTGTACTCGGCGAGTTGATTAAAGATGGGCAGGAACTCGGCAAGTTGGAAGAACAACTCGGCCAGTTCGTTGAAGATAGCCTTGGACTCGATGATTCTTCTCTTGGACTCGGCGAGTCTGGTCGTAAGGTCCTAACCTTCTTCCGGTTGAGCTGTGAATCGGTGAGTCAAGGGAGGACTCAGTGAGTTGAGTGCGAGGGGACTCAGAGTTATGGGAATCGGCGAGTCTCGAGGTGACTCGGCGAGTTGAGTCGCAGATTGGGGAAGTTCTGAGCATGGGGACTCGACGAGTCATTGGGTTGACTCGGCGAGTAGAGTCAATCAGGAGATTGACTTTGACCAAGGGTTGACTAGTTGACTTCCAGAAGCATTTTGGTAATTGTTGGCTTTTGTTTTGAGTTCAGTGTTGGTGTCGGCTAGTGGTGGAGATCGTGTCAGTGGTCGGAGCATCTTAGTCTTATATTTTCAGTCGGCAATTGCGAGGTGAGTTATCCTCACTATATCGATAAGGTCTATGATGCCAAGGCCGACCTTTTATCATATTGTGATCCGGGTATCATTTTTATGTTTTTTGCTTTTTTATGTTGCATCCTGGTAGTTAGGATGGTTTATGCTAGTGACCGGTTAGGTCGGTATCCTGGTTAGGATGATGTTATGCTATGTGATCTGCTAAATCGGTTTGATTGGATGTGAATTGTTATATGATTAAATGTTTATGTGGACATGGTTGTTGGATTGGATTTGGGTTGAGGCGGGTCCTGCTTTGTGCTGTAGGCCAACATACCCAGGGAGGACCGGTTATCCCGAAGGCCCAACGAGCGGTCCAGATAGGTTGTAGGCCCCACGAGGGCGGAGCAGATACGCCGAGGCTCGGAGAGTGGATTGGTTGGATTGAAGACCCGGTGTGGGTGGACCAATCACACTGTAGACTCGATGTATATGGTTAGACTCGGAGGGTGGACTGAAGGCCGGTGCGGCGGATAAGTCACACAGTAGACCCGAAGTGCATGGTTGTTCTGTGTTCTGTTATGTTATGGCATGTTGTGTGTGTATGGTATATGTGGTTGGTATTTTGGGGGTATCTCACTAAGCTTCGGGGCTTACAGTTGTGGTTTAATGTTTTTCAGGGTCTTTAGGAGACCGTGACAAGGCAAAGGCGTGATCGTACCGCTCCTCATGATTATGTTTTATGATGTGGTTTTGGGAAGACTCTGATAATAATTGTAATGAAAACCTTTTGTAATAACTTAATGAAACGGGGTTGTTTTTGAAAAGTTTAAATTAATTAAAAATTTTAGAGTGTTACAGGATGGTAGGCTGTACTCATGTCCAACCTAGTCCCTAAGAAACTTTATAACGACTTCTAGAACCTCCAAGTGAATCTACTATCTCTGTCCGAGATAATGGATACGGGAACACCGTGCAGTCGTACAATCTCCCTAATGTAAGTTCTTGTAAGTTTCTCCATCTTGTCTGTTTCTTTGATCGGCAGGAAGTGTGCAGACTTGGTCAATCTGTCGACGATGACCCATATGGTATGAACTCCACCCATTGTCTTGGGTAGCTTGGTTATGAAATCCATAGTTATCCGCTCCCACTTCTATTCCGGTATCTCAGGCTATTGTAATAGACCGGAGGGTTTCTAGTATTCGACCTTGACCTTTGCGTAAGTAAGGCATTTACCTATGAAGGTAGCAATCTGTGCTTTCATGTTAGGCCACCGGTATAACTTTTTGAGATCCAGATACATCTTATCTGAACCCGGGTGCACGGAATAATGAGTGTGTGTGCGCCTTTTTCATGACCAAGTCTCTGAAACCACCGAGTTTTGGGGTCCAGATCCAGTCCATGAAATAATAAGCTCCACCATCCTTAACCTCCAAGTTCTTATCCATCCCTCTTAGGGATTCACCTGCCACATTTTCAGGTTTCAAAGTGTCAAGCTGAGCTGCCTGAATTTGTGTGGACAAGTGTGACTGGATAGTCATAGTCAATGATTTGACTCAACGACCATAATATTCCTTCCGACTCAGGGCGTCAGCTACTACGCTGGCTTTACCCGGATGATAACGAATTTTGCATTCGTAATCACTGAGTAGCTCGACCCACCGTCGTTGTCTCATGTTGAGCTCCTTTTGGTCGAATATGTGTTGTAAGCTCTTGTGGTCTGTAAAGATAGTGCTCTTCGTTCTGTACAAGTAATGTCTCTAGATCTTCAGAGCAAACACAACTGCTCCTAGTTCAATATCGTGGGTCATGTAGTTGACCTCATGTGTCTTCAGCTATCTCGAGGCATAGGCGATGACCTTACCTCGCTGCATCATAACACATTCGATCCCTTGATTCGATGCATCGCAATAGATTACGAAGTCTTCTATCCCTTCAGGGAGGGATAGTATTGGTGCGGTGCACAAGGCTCGTTTGAGCGTTTGAAACGCTCTCTCCTGCTTCTCTTCCAAGTCAAAGGCCACGCCCTTCTGGGTCAGCGTTGTAAGAGGTTTCGCTATGCAGGAGAAGTTCTGAATGAACCTACGATAGTAGCCAGCAAGGCCTGTAAATTGATGAATTTCTGTAGGTGTCTTCGGTGTTGACCAGTTCTCAATGGCCTTGATTTTGGAAGGGTCCACGTGTATACCCTCTTCGCTAACCATGTGCCCTAAGAATTCGACTCGTCGAATCCAAAATTCGCATTTTGAGAACTTCGCGTAGAGCTTCTACGAACGTAATGTTTCGAGGACTTCTTGCAGATGTTGACTATGCTCCTCCTTACTACGAGAGTAGATAAGTATGTCATTGATGAAGACGATGAGGAACTGATCCAAGTAAGGATGACACACCCTATTCATTAAGTCCATCAATACTGCGGGCGCGTTTGTCAATCCGAACGGCATCACTACGAATTCCTAGTGCCCAAAACGAGTTCGGAAGGTTGTCTTGGGAACATCCTTCCCTAGCACTCGTAGTTGGTGATATCCGGATCTCAAGTCGATTTTTGAAAAGAAGTTCGCCCCTTGAAGTTGATCGAATAAATCGTCGATACGAGGCAACGGATAACAATTTTTGGCCGTCACCTTGTTGAGCTCCCTGTAGTCGATGCACATACGAAACGATCCGTCTTTCTTCTTAACGAACAAGACTGGAGCTCCCTAGGGTGAGAAGCTTGGTCTTATAAAGCCCTTGCTAAGCAGTTCGTTAAGTTGACCGGACAGTTCTTGCATCTCTGCAGGTGCTAGACGATAGGGCGATTTGGCTACTGGGGTAACCCCTAGAACTAAGTCGATTCGGAACTCGACTTGACAATCCAGAGGTAATCCTGGGAGTTCTTCTGGAAAGATGTCGGGAAAGTCGCGTACTACTGGAATGTTCTGAATGTCCTTCGTTTCTTGGCTCATGTCGACCACACCAGCAAGGAATGCACGATATTCCTTTCGCAAGAATTTTTGAGCTTAGATGCTCGAGATGATACGAAGGTTCATGCCAGGTTTGTCGCCATAAACTACTAAGGTTTTGCCAGACAGCAGGTTAAGGTGAACAGCCTTTTCGTAACACATGATATCGGCACAATGAAGACTCAACCAATCCATGCCGATAATGACGTTGAAACTTTTAATTGAGACCGGCATGAGATCGATAGAGAATGAATCGCTATCTAAAGTTAGGTTACATCCTATGAATATACTGCTAGTGCTCTCTGTCTTGCCATTAGCCATTTCTATAGTGAACGGTTCTTTAAGTGCTCGTGATTTTTTCTTAAGTAGATGAGCAAATTTTTGGTTCACGAAACTTCTCTCCACTCCACTATCAAATAGGATGCATGCATAAGCGTTATCTAGGAGGAACATACTGGTGACCATTGTAGGGTCGGCTACCACTTCCTCATGGCCTATGGCCAGGACTCTTGCCACTCCACCGGCAATCCCTGCCTTCGGGTAGTTCCTTTTGTAGTGGCCTACTTCGCCACATTCGTAGCAAGCTTGGCCCACTCCTGCACCGGGGACTTGGTTGATTGGCTTCATCGGAGCTTTATAGAAACGGGAAGTGTGCCCCTTCCTGTTGCAGTTCATACAATGCATTTCCCGGTAGGCACCGATGTGATGATAGTTGCATTTGTTGCACTTAGGCAAACTTCCAGCGTACTGCTTTACCGGAGCAGTAGCGGCAGGTGCTATCGCAACATGTACTGCCACGACCTGCTGATTTTTGGCAGCCTTAGCTTTCTTCTTGTCATCCCAAAACTTCCGCTTGGAGTCAACGGTTCTTGCATGTTCTGAGATGGCCTGTGTAGTTGTTGTTGCGGTCGGGGTACGAACCCCATGGTCTATGAGCCATTGTGCCAATCGCTTGGCATTCTCAAATGTAGTGGGGTGTGATGCCAAAACATTTCCCTGGTATGGTGGCACCAGCCCCCATATGTATCTCTTAATCTTCTTTCCCTCTGTATGAACCATGTTGGGACAGAAGGCCACCAGCTCGCAGAATCTGGCGGTATAAACGGTTACGTTGGAGCCCTTCATGGTTAGGCTCCACAGTTCTTCTTCCAGCTTCTGGATCTCCCCCTTGGGCAGTACTCCTCAATCATGAGGTCTTTCAAAGTGTTCCAACCCATATCATTAGCCACTATGAGAGATAGCGACTTAACATGGCTATTCCACCATGTTAGGGCTTTGGTTTCAAAGGTACAAGCAGCGAAATTGACCTTGCTCTCCTCTGAACAGGAGTAGATTTCGAAAACCAATTCGGTTTTCTCGAACCATTGCGAAAGGGAAATGACTCCGCCAGTCCCTTTGAATGATAATGGCTTGCAGTTGGTGAAGTCCTTGTAGAAGCACTCTCTCGAGCGCACAGGAGCTTCAACCTAAATAGACTAAACATGGGTTCCTCCTCCAGTGGAACCAGATGAATGATATTGAGCCATGGTTGTAGCCACAACTGTAGCTACAACAACATTTAAGGCTGTCGTGTCGAACTGAGGAGTAAATGGTTGAGGAGGTGGTGTTTCGTTATTGAGGTTTCTCTTTGGATTTCTGGGAGGCAGCATCTTTGATCTATTTGAGGTTGGTTGTTGACTTCGGGCTCGGAGTCAGATCCATCCGAGAAGCCTTTAGCTTGATGATCATCCAAAGGGATTTGATGCTCATCATCGGTCTTTGCATCAAGCCATCCAGCATTGCCGTTGGGTGGAAAGTACGGGTCGTCATGATGATGAAATCCAACCATGATATCTATGAGAGAAAAGGGGGTAAGGAAATAATTAATAGACGAGTTAACTAGATAATTATATGGTGATCTTTATCAGTTACTCCAATACTTGTCTAGGGCATACCAATAAAGACCTTTAGTTCTCAGATAAGTAATTATAGTAACACAAAATACTCCTATAGTATTTTAAGTTTAATTTTATGTTCTACTATTCTTATTGTTGTAGTGTTGGTAAGTTTTTAGACTTGTTGCAACCTCACAACCATCCTTAGGCACATGCTAGTCACTCCTTGGATAATGTAGTTGATCAGGCTACATCTTCCCACGGTTGACCATATGTCTCTAAGTCTACTTATGCTGTCCAACAATCGTAATACTTTTGTTCTGTCCTAGTGACACTGATTTTAGTATGAATGCAGGTATGTATACTTAGTTAAATATTTTATTATTTAAAGTATCAACTCTTATTCAGATTTTTTTAATCCCGCTTGTGTTTATAGTTCGTACATATTTTATGGGTTGATACACTCAATTCACTATAAACAATGCTCCGATACCAATCTGTCACACCCCAAAACCTGAACGGAGGAATCGTTCGGGGGTGGAGGACGTCATGTATAATATTACAACAATGCAAAGTAGTAAACACGCAACAACATCACCATTGCATTAATAATATAATTTCATACAAGTGTGTTCTGTCAAGTTATATAGACACCAAAAAGTACATCAAAATAAAAGAGGAGTCTTGAACAAGCTCCATCTTCTCAAAAACATTGCACCGGTACCTGTCTATTGGTGACCTGAGAATACAACTTATTTTGAAAGCGAGTATTAGCTTTAAAGCTGGTGAGATCATAAGTATATTAGTGTTTGAGTTTGTATGAAAGCATTTGTAAGATGTTTGTAAGATGTAATGTATAAGTATTGTAAAGTTTGTATTTGTTTGAACACTCCTAGAAAACCCTATGTTTCCTACTAACAGTAGCCTTCTACCAAGGCATCTAGTAACTGTGTGTGTCTCCTGTAAAAGTGTGTATTTTCCCAAATCCGACTATCATTAACCAAAAAATATAGTTTTTACATTACTGTGGATCGTGTGAATATTCACGAAGTGAATGTAATGGGAAAAATATTATAGTACTGTAGTGTTGTATTAAGTGATTACTGCTATAGTAACTACCTTAAACCAACTGTTATTTAGAGTAACATGTGATCGGCCTATACCCTGCTATCGACTCAATAGTAAAACGACGATGTAAGATGCCGTAAGAAATGACATTTGGCACCCGTAGACTTGCAAGTCCCACTGTAGCGAGCAACAAGGTGTAGGATAGTCAATCCAGTATAGATCTATATGCAAACTCATATGATCCCCAATTAAGGAGATTCTGGATACAAAAATGGTCATGGCAGGTAGTGCCATGACCCGTTTAATGGCTCACATAACTGAATGTAAAGTATATGTAATGTATGTGCTAGCTGTATTGTGTGTTCTTCCTCTGTCTAGCCTGTATGCTTGTTTCTCATCACTATGTATTATGTTTGTTTCTCATCACTAGGTATTATGTTTGTTTCTCATCACTATAATTTATGACTCATGTATGAACTGACTCTTTGTATGATTCACTGTTCTAGTATTAGTATCAGTAAAACCCTAAACTACGCCTATTATAGTTTACTAGTAATATAGCTTGTACGTATAAACATGGGAGTATACCCCTGCTACCCAGGGTATTGAATTGACTGGAAGAACCTTTATGACTATATATGTACACATGATATATAACTAATAGTTAAACGACCTTCGGACGGATACCCGATATCCTACCAGACCACATCCCAACGGGGAAAAGGAAATAAGGTGGGTTAGCCTTCCTAAGTCCTTCAAACATTACTTACATAACTATACATATATATCCATGCAATTGACAATATGAAAGTATAAAAGAAGTTTTGTAAAATCATTTGACATGTAAAAGAGTTTTTAAGACAGTTCGAAGTAAAACAGTTTGAAAGTAAAAGATTCACTTGTTGATAGTTATCAATCACATGTGATTGAGATAATAACTATAGTAACTTTACTTGTATTCCCCCCCCCCCCCTAAAGCATTTAAAAACATTTAGAAACATTTAAAAGGTTAATTCAAGGGGTATGAACTCACCTGTAGTGAGTGGTACAGACGAACTGAAGACGCAGGATTGCTAGGTGTCAAGTGAAGTCTTGAACACACTCTATGATCCTAATTAACATATAATATCACATATATGTATCCAATTAGTCTTTAAACCACTAATTAACAATGTTAAGACACTCTACGACATGCTAAACACCTTATACAAGTGTTATAAGTCTCAAGGATTGCATCTAAGTGTGGTAAGGAAAGGCTAGTGTGTTTGGGGTTCAAGGAAAACTCCATTAGGGAGCTTACAGTTTTGTGGTCATAACCAAAAGGATTTACGGTCGTAAACCCTTTGTTTTACAGTCGTAAGCTCACCCACTTGTTGACCATTTGATGATTGAAGCCTTCAGAGTCCCTAGAAGCTTTTGTACTTGATGTATGTGACAATGGAAGGTACTAGAGCACCATTTTACTCCTAAATGGAGTTTACGGTCCCTAAACCATTTTCCTTTTGAGTTTACTACCGTAAACTCATAAGGTTTATGGTATTTGGGGGTTTTCAAGTCCTTAGCTCATTAAGGTAATAGTCTGGTTAGATTCTAGGCATAAGGAATAAATATGGGCCATTTATACACTCTATGGGGTGTTTACGGTTTTGGGAGATCCCCAAACCGTAAACACACATAAATATGACATTTTTGTGCTTTTTGTGCGATAAACTCGTCAAGGAAGGATCTAGACAAGTCCCTAAGGCATTGTAAAGCATCTAGGCACCCTAAGGCACCGTTTGGCACCATACTTGGTGTTTACGGTTTTTGGGAGCCTCACAAAACCATGAACACCTTGTTCTTGGGACATTTATTTGATATTAAGATGTATAGCAAGCTTTAAAAGACTCTAGGATAGAAGTACTTACTTTGTGGAAGCTTGTAATGAACTAAAAGTCCAAGAACACTAGTGTGTGTTCTTGGTGTTTTGGAAATCTAATCAAAACACAAAAATGGATGGATGAAAAGATGTATATTCACTAGTAGTTATGATACATCAACTAATCTAGTCGAGAAATACTCACGTTTTCGGGAAATCAGGTTAAAACTGGGATGATAGTTGAGAGTGTTTGGAGTTTACTCTTGAGTTTGCAAGAAAGAATGAGGCACTTTGGGGAGTAAACTCATGCTTAAGGCATGAGTTTACGGTTTTTAGGGGAGTTTATGGCCCAAACATAAAAATTTGGTCATGAACTTCTAAGCTACATGGTATTCGCGGTTTTGAAATTTCAAGACTCGAGACGGCACATCCTTTCCCACATTCGTTTATAGAATAATTATTATAATACTCAAACGAACTTTAAATTTGTTAAAAACAAATATAAATGAAATTGACTTATAATATGAAGTGATTGACTTTTAGGGTTTGACCGAATGAAAGTTTCGGGTTGTCACATATAATTTTTCATTCGTTCTAAATTTTCCTAAAGCCTAGGGCATTAAAAGGGAAAAGGGACAGAACCGGATATGACGAAATTGGTTAAGCAACTGTTAAAGGACAATCTAAGGTTCGCCAAGGATTGGTCACTTTAGAGCAGTTGTAAATAGTTGGACCATATTGACATTATTATGAATAGACAAGAGTCTATTAATAATGAATTTTCATATGGAGAATATGGAATGTTTTCATAGTGGGAGTTGAAGAATAGATGAGAAAGTTAGAACCTTTTATGCAAGAAGGATGTTCAAATGAATGTACTTTGAATTTGAGACTTCATTTCCATGGAATTGTCTTGTAACAATCTCCAAAGGAATAATTTGTAATATCATTTGTCAAGTCTCTATGACTTTTGGTACCTAGAAATTACAATAGAATCATTGCATGATAGTTTAGAATCTAACACTTTCTAGTAGTGACAAGAATTTGGAATTCTTACACTTGCAATACGGATTTGGAATTGTGAAATGAACATCATTGAAATATATTCACTTGATCTATTTTACAAAGCAAGAACCATAGACACACATAGTCTACATTCTTGGAGCATTGCATGACTATTGTTTAGATAAACATAGTGTGCATGCTTGGAGCATTGCATGGCTATTGTTTTAATTCAAGTATTAAGTTGATTATTCAAAACATTATAGAATTAATAATGAGTAATCAATATGACTCAAAAGTTGTGGGGCCATATAAGATTAGTATTATTCTTGTGTTTCACTTTGCATGTTTTGACTTCCCGAATAACTAGGTTATTCAAACCATCCACAGTCGATCATACTTTGGAAGTAGGTATTGAGGCAAGACTATCATGAATGGTTCTGTAGTTTGTCTAGGACAAAGTGGCTGCAGTGTTCATGAGTACTCCTAGAATAAGATTCAAGTATTGGATTCCACCCATTATCTTTTGAATCACTTCATGTATTTTATCACGAGTGATCATGAGACGATAATATCTTATATTCTTCAAACAGAGAGATATGAGTTGTCGTTTACAAGTCATTTGCACATTGATGATATGTAAATGCACCGGTGTTGGGTTAATATTATGGTTTATACTTTACTTTTCTAGGAAAATGTATTTTTGTGTCTTGGACCGTAAACAACTTGGTGTTTACGGTCGTATATGTGTTTGTGGTTGAGTTTACGGCCGTAAACCCATTTACAGCCCATGTTCACCAAGCCCATATGCTCTAGTATATATATATAGGTGTTAGGGTTGAGGAGTATATTGATGAATAGAAGTGAGTTTACGGCCAAAGAGAGAGAAATGAGCGTATGTGTGTAACTATGTGAATCTTGTGTAAAGGAACTTCATTCTAATCAATTCAAACAAGATTCATATTATTCTTCTTCTCATTCTCTTCTATTTGATATGACATCATCCGTTTGATTGGGATTCCGCACCATAAAACGGATCTGATTGATACATAGGCATTTTGGGGACTTACAATTGGTATCAGAGCTTGGTTGTATCAGTCAATTTTGTCATATTTGGAGCATTATTTGATCTTATTTTCGAAAGATTTTTGCGTTTTTAGATAGATCTCTGAAAAATAAAGGGGGTTTGTTCTTCGTGTTTTTCATAAAAAAGGGTTTTTGATCGAGTTTTGGAGCTTCAAAGTTGAAAAATCATTGTTTTTGGCCATAACCTATGAAGGGGTGGTGGAGTTTGCAGCCGGCGCCTAGGGTATTGGAGTTCACGACCCGAGGTTCCCGGTCCAGAGCTTGCGGCCCGAGGTTCACGGTCCGAGCTTGTGGCCTAAGAGTTTACGGCCGGTCCTCGGAGTTAGGGTATCGGAGTTCACGACCCGAGGTTCCCGGTCCAGAGCTTGTGGCCCGAGGTTCACAGTCCGAGCTTGTGGCCTAAGAGTTTACGGCCGGTCCTCGGAGTTTGCGGTCCAGTAGCTTCCGTCTTCGCTTCGGAGTTGATCGTCAGACCTCCTCGCATCGCAGCTGAATCCTCGCCTTCGCATATCAAAAGTAGAAAATGAAGTTGGGGCTGCCAAGAATCGAACCCGGGTCTTCTCGAAAATCAACAAGGCCCCTTACCAGTTAAACCAGCTTGCATCTTGTTCCTTTCCTTCGCAATTTAATTCAAAACGAGTCATGTTCGGTTCCTAATTTCACATTTTAGACACTCTTAACCCCAAAACACAATTTCTTTTAATTTTAAATTCTTTTTTCTTCCAAAATAAGAAAAATTAAAATAAAATAAATAATAATAATAATAATAATAATAATAATAATAATAAAATAATAAAATAATAAAAAAATTTAAAATATTAAATAAAATAATAACTTTAGATTATTTTATTATTTTTCACTTTTAGTCTTAAATTTTGACTTTGATGCTTTGACGTGTGGAAATAAAATGAGTTCTGCAAATATCCCGGTCAATGAAGCTTCACGCTCTCAAGCTTGTAGTGATTATGTTAAATCTCTCCTTGCGAAAATTGAAACCCTACGTAGTGAAGTAGAGGACCTTAGGTATGAGGGTTACCAACCTAGAAAATGACAAAAACCACTTAAGGCCCAGTTAGAATCTAAAATAAAGGACTTTAGAAGACTTGAGGAAGACTATAGTAATAAATGTGAGAATTATAATTATATAAAGAGACAAAATGTTGAGTTAATTACTGAGCTTGATACATTAAAAAGCAAATTTGAAACTACAAATTTTGATTTTAAAAAATATGATGTATCAAGCGAGGTAGTTGCCAATATGATTGACCATTGCCTGCAGTTCAAACAAAACCAACAAAAGGGTTTAGGATACGATAATGTACCTCCACCTTTCAATCACGCATATCAGTATCACCCTTTGACTAAAGAGGAGATTGCCCATGAACCATTCATGGTTTATGGCAAACCAGCTGGATTTGTGTTAGGAGGAGTTATTAATATTGAAGATTCTAATGGTTCTACTTTATGTGTGTGTAAAGTAGCAGAAGATGAGAACAAGGAGAACACTACTGAACAAACCAATGACTCCTTGAACTCAGAATCTGTTGCTTCGAATTCTGTAACTCCTAACAAACATGCCGTTGAGAAATATAGGCCTCCAATTCCAGCGCAACAGAGTGTTTGTTGCAAGTGTGCATGTGGGATCAATAAGAGACAAGGCAAGGATATGCCACCAGGGGCAGGAAGAAATAACTTCACAGTGAAGAAAAAGGCATGTTTTCACTGTAGAACACCTGGACACATTGCTCGAAACTGTCCAAATCGCGCGTACGTTCCCTACTACGCACAAGGATGGCAAAATACGCCAAGTGGGAGATACTTCAAAAGAAACCCTTCCAGGTGACGCTCAGACAATGGTGAATGGAACGCGCAGAAGGACAAGAATCAAACTCCCAAGGCCATGCATCCAACTCCCAAGAACAAGAAGGGAATGCTGCCCAGAAGTCTAGTTCAAGAGATGCTCCAGTGAAACAAACACCATTTAGGTCAAAGTCATCTCAATGGCCGACATCAAGATCAAAAGCAAGTACTGAGTCACCCATCAAATTGAAATGGAAATGGGTTAAACCAAACCACAAATAGGTTCCAAAGGCTCACTCTCCTAAATCTCCTAATGCTTCTAATATTTCTACATCTTTTGTTTGTGATAAGCATGATATGTCATGGGAGAGAGTATCCTGCATTGATGACAAAGGTCGACCCAGTTTCAAAATGGAATGGGTTCCAAAGACCAACTAATCCCGCTCTGTGTTGGAGCAGCTATGGACGCATATCATCATACTTTGGTTTGTTGGTAGTGGCTGCTCCTGGCATATGATTGGAGACATTTCTCAACTGTACAACATTTTGACCTTCAATTGAGAGTATGTGTCCTTTTCCGGGAAGGGAAGAAAGGAAGGGATCACTCATGGGGTTAATGCTTAACGATGTGAAGAATTTTTGGATCTGTTCTGGGATTACGCGTGTTGTTCTCAGACCTTCTGGATGCAAATTCAATCGGTGACTTATGATTTGAATATTCTTCTCTATACTCCTGAGTTTTTCTTAAGTTGATTCGCTTTAAAGACTAATTTTTGTTTTAGGATAGTTTAAATTTGCGCATTTACTTTCGTTTCTCTCCTATGCACAAATTTAGGGGGAGAAATAAAAACAAAACAAAAATTAGAAAATTTTAATTTTAAAAAAAATCCAAAAACATTAGAAAATCAGAAAAACAAAAATATGGTGTTAATGGAATGTGCTTGCAGGAGATGTTTTGGGAAGTGATGTAATCATGTGATAACAGGAAATATGAATCTGTGTAAAGGACTTAATCTGAATTGTCTAGGCTATGTGTTCGATGCACTGGTAGGCACGAAAGATTTTAAATGGACTTGACTAGGGATAGTTGCACTTAATGAATTCAAGGACTTGACAAACATTGACCTAGTTAGATCCGTTTAGCCTGACAATACGATGCTCGGATAAGTTGAGTAGGGAGATATACACGAGAATCTACTGGTCAAAGTAATGAACCCGTATCTATAACTGTGGATTCACTTTTCCTCGATGTGCAGATTCTGTCCTTAATTCCAGTTGGATGGGGTGATTGGGGAATTCTGATAAACTACGTCTGTAGAAGGTTATTTTCTTTCTTTCTTTCTGTTAGTCATATGTTGCCTCCTCTGCGTGATCGAGAGATCCGAACTGGACTATAACATATGCAACTCTATTTCTCTGCATCTTCTATCTATGCAATTCTTTCTATCTCTTAGCCATATATTATCTCCTATGCGTGACTCAAATCCGACCTGGTACACAGTATACGCACCTTTCTCTTCTCAATCCCTCTAAAAACTTCACTTAGTCATATGTTTCATCCTTTGCGTGATTGGAAGAGATCCGACCTGGATGTACATCATATGCATTCTAAATCTATCTTCTCTATTAATAATTGTCTGCTCATCCGATGTAAGGAGCATTCTGGAAGTCCTTGATGGTTGGGGCATATCAGGAAGGGGGAAACACGTTCTAGTACAATTAAAATTGAACACATATAGATTGTCTGTAGATCTTCCTGCTTAATTTAGGTAGATAACAATATCTTTGTTCATCGTAAGTTGAATGGTCATTAAGGAATATTATCTAGAAACATATGATCACATTGTCTTTTCACTTATAGTATGTCCTGATTTTTTCACAATCTCTCGTGTTTAAGTGGACCACAATACCGACGATTGACCAGATCTACTCATGAAGGGAGAGGTACTGATAAACGGATAAAGGCTGTCTAAAAAAAACATTGATCCCAAATCACTCTTAAAGATAGCTATTATTTTTGTTTTTGTTAAGTTTGTTCATAGTGTTCTTCTAAATTAAATATAAAGGGGAGAATTAAAAATAAAAAAAAACAAACAAAAATCAGAAAATTCAAAATAAAAAATAGTGTTATTTCTGTTTTATTTCTTGTTCATAAAAATCAAAACTCCAAATCATTAATAGGCCTCATGGACAAATAAAACCCAACCATAACATTCATGGCCCAAAACAGATAAGCTGGCCCATTACCTTCAAAATGTGACCAGGCCCAATGACTAGTTAAGGCCCAAAGGATTACAAGACCAAAACAAGTCTAAGTCCATCTGTTGTGCGTACGCCTTGTGTACCACCCTGGTACGCGCAACGTACTCAGTCCCTGAGCCGTACATGTTGCATCCTCCAGGTTATGCCCAACATATAAACAGAATAAGCACATTTTCCATTAAGTGCTTAATAGTCTATGTTTTAATGTCCAAACCTTAGATTTGATCTCATTAAGACGTCCTAAGGCATAAAGTTGGAAACTTTATGCCTTTTCATGTCCCCTATGCTCCCAACAACCCATTAAGACCTTTCCAAGAGTCTTAATCAATGCATGAGGTCAAAACACCCATCAAGACTCCATTTTTATGCAATGACTACACCAAAGGACTTCAGATTTATCCTCCCTAGCTCTGGATTTGCTCAAACTCTCAAGAGGTGGTTCAAGAACACAAAAGGGACCAAATAGAAAACCCTAGCTAGATCTAATGAATAAGATGGAAAGATCAAAGGTTTATACCGTCAGAAGCTCTTCTAGGTGAACTAGATGCAGATCCTTGAAGCCCAATGCTACTCCAAGCTTGCTTAGCAACTCCTTTTTCTTGAATGGATAGTAAAATGGCCACAAATACCCTCCTCAAGCTCAAAAATGATCCCACAACATATATTTGGTGTAGAAAGGAGAATTAGGAGTTTGGAGGTTGTCTAGGTTTTGGTCCAAGAGGCTTAAGGGTGTTTAAATAGGTGTCAAGTCCGAGAATTAGAGTTTTGAGCCTTTGTTGTGTATGCCCTATGTACCTATACGTACGCCCTGCATACGCGGCCACCTTCCACGATCATGCATCCTTAGTAGCCAAGCGTACTATTGCAGTACACCCTGCATACTAAGGGACCTTTTATACCATCTTTTCCTTTTCAAGGGTCTAAAGAGTAATACTTGATTTGGAGTGTTACAACTCTCCCCCACTTGGACTAGACTTCATCCTCGAAGTCTGTAGATGCAAAAATATCGGGGTAATGCTCTCGCATCTCGTCCTCTGGATCCTATATTCATTCGGAACCCCTTCGGTGATGCCATTTCACCTTTACCAGCTTCACTTCTTTGTTCCGAAGAACCTTGGTCTTTTTATCCAAAATAGCAACGGGCCTCTCAATGTAATTCAAGATTTCGTCCACCTGAATATTGTGCACAAAAACGATCGCGGTCTCATCGGCGACACACTTCCGAAGCTGTGACACATGGAAGCTGTTGTGAATCTAGCTAAGCTCATCCTGCAGATCCAAACGATAGGCCACCTTGCCCACCCGTGCCGTAATCCTGAAGGGTCCAATATATTGCGGTCCCAACTTGACTCTCTTTTGAAACCTAATGACTCCCTTCCATGGCGACACCTTTAGTAACACGAAGTCCCCCACTTGAAACTCAAGGTCCGATCATCGTTGGTCAACATAGCTTTTCTAACAATTATGTGCAACTTGTAGCCAGTCGCACACCTGCTGAATTATTCTAATAGTATTCAGCGCTACCTCAGTGCTCCGTATGACCCGGTGTACAACCTCACCGCAACAGACCGGGGTCCTGCATCTCTGACCATAAAACATCTCAAATGGAGCTCGGTCGATACTGGCATGGTAACTGTTATTGTAAGAAAACTCTACCGACGGGGGGTTTGTATCCCAACTACCCCCAAAATCCAATACGCATGCCCGTAGCATATCCTCGAGTGTTTTGCTTGTCCTTTCACTCTGGCCATCTGTCTGGGGGTGGTATGTCATACTGATATGCAACTTAGTGCCCAGTTCCTCACGGAATTTCTTCCAGAATCTAGATGTAAATCGAACATCTCTGTCATAGACTACAGTCGGGACCCACAGTCGGCCACATTGCGTCAAGAGACCCTGGCCATTCCGGACATATAAAGGAATTTGCCCTCGAATCCACTCTAACTTCCAATTTTCTTTCTTTTAGCCCTCTACTTCAGCCACCCTGATCATATCCAACAAATGGGGAGATCACCCTCATACTCAAACAAATCTTCTTAATCGGGGAACATGCTGTCTTGTGGCACAAAGCATCAGCGACCACGTTGGCTTTCCCTGGATGGTATAAGATATCAGAATCATAGATCTTCAGCACATCCATCCACCTCCTCTTCCGCATGTTGAGCTTCTGTTGATCCATCAAGTACTTCAGGCTCTTATGATCAATGTAAATAGTGCATCGCACCCCATACAAATAGTGCCTCTAAATCTTGAGGGAAAACACCACTGCCCCCAATTCCAGGTCGTGAGTGGGGTTGTTTGCCTCATGAGGCTTCATCTGCCTCGAGGCGTAAGCTATGACATGGTCCTCTACATCAGTACAACGCCTAACCCTGAGATCGACACATCACATTACACTACCAAATCATCCAATACCTCAGGTAGTAAGAGAATCGGATCCTCATATAACCTCTGTCTCAGGGTCTCAAAAGCCAACTGCTTATTCGGGCCCCATCAAAATGTCACATTCTTCTTGGTCAGGCGGGTCAAAGGCATCATAACCTTGGAGAAATCTTGGATAAATCTCTAATCATAGCCCGCCAAAGCTAAAAATATTATAAGTTCTAATATATTAATATGAAATCATATTATTTAATTAGTATTGATCAAGAATTAATTTCGAATTAATTTTGTTATCAAAAGAGACTAATTAAATATAAGGGGTTGATTTGGTAAATCATTCATTCTTAAAAAGTCAGCTTATGATCCATAGTTCTTTATGATGGCCTAAACCCATGTGGTAACCCATACGCCATGGAGGTTTTAACCCATGGAGCATGAGGGATATGGAAAGTCATTAGAGTTTACATGGTGTAACCCTAGTTAGTGTAACACCGTGAATTTCAAAACAAATTTTTCAAATTTGCGTAAAACATAATTCATTTAATATTCATAAAACAACCATATTAATTATCCAACTCAAGTCAATACAACATCCCAAGATCACATATGTATAAACTCCATGTGTATGTGTGTACGGATCAAGCCGGCACCTTCCCGCGGTCGTCACTAGTACCTGAAACAATGACACCAAACACTGTAAGCACAAAGCTTAGTGAGTTCCCCAAAATACCACATATAACACGTATTAGCCACTCGAGGCTATAACTCTGTGGGTCCATCCACCCAAACTCTGTGAACCCTCAGGTTCTAACTCTGATAAACATGCACCACATAAATCACATAGAAATAATGCAGTACAACACATAGCATTCATAGCATACAATACTCTATCAGATAACTCTGGTTACCTACTCAAGGTAAAGTATAATGAGAAGACTCACCTCGCGTATCTCGGTATCTCACGAATCCTGGAAATCCCTCGTGCTCGATCCTCCTAGATCTAATCCTCCTATATCATCACATGTCTCTGATTAACACTTTATATTTCTAAGGTTGACTATCCCTAAGAAGTCAACACAGGTCAACTCCGGTCAACGGTCAACTTTGACCGGACTCGGCGAGTGCGCTATGGCGACTCGGCAAGTCTAGACGTTTTCACCAACTCTCTAGAATTCCCGTTATACATGTCGAGTACTCCCCCTGACTCGACGAGTTCCATCTGGAAGAATCTCGGGGCCACCCCGACTCAACTTGCCGAGTCTCAAGAACAACTCGGCGAGTCCCAGTTCGACTCAGTCCACCTGTCGTCCCTCTCTAACTCACCCTGACTCACTGAGTCAAACTATGAATCGATTGGACCACTCATTGAGAGAACCCAAGGCAATCTTCAAACTACTCGTCGAGTCTGTTCATCGGACTCGGCGAGTCCATGCCATGCAACCACTCCAACTTGCTTCTAAGGTCAGATCTGCTTCCACAATCTATAGATCTGGCCTCCCTAGACTGATTCATCACGTAAAGCTTCTAGCTTGGTGTCCATAACACACCCCATGGCTCATAAATAGAATTTTGACCTAAGGCATAAGGATTCCAATCCAAAACCTCCATTGATTCCCAAAAAGCATGGGCAAAGGGACACTTTGGACCTCCAAGGGTCCATATCTATGGTTTAAACCACATAAGGGACCAAGGGGGCACTAGATCTTGCCACAAGAGGGTTCAACAAACCCTAAATCAAAATAAACATCAACAAGGAAGAAGGTAACTCGAAATTATTACCACAATAGTGATGCTCTGGACTCCAAACTCTCAGAAGTGGCTCCACTTGCTTTCCCTTAGCTAGTTCTCTCTTTCCTTGCAAAAATGACACCTCCAAGATCAATAATGGCCTCCTACTTTGCTCCAAATGCTCACACTCGATTAGGGTTTCACTCAAGGAACTGGTGAGCACAAATGATGGCCATAAGGCCCTTTAAATAGGTCCCAAACCCGAGAAATTAGGGTTTCATTACACAGCACGGACTCGCCGAGTCCATATCCTGGACTCGCTGAGTCCAGGCGCGATCCCGCGGCCAGATCCACGACCCTACTCGGCGAGTCTGAGCTCCAACTCGCCGAGTCCCCTCTCAGAACACCAAAATCATAAACATAAAGGATACCTGGAAATCCGGCTGTTACAGTTAGCCACACTTTATAAGAGCCCCTCTAGATCATGAAATTGGCACTTAAGTGGAATACCAGAGGGCTAGCCGATTTGTGTACGTAAGGAATCTCTTCTCAAGTTATCCTTTGTTCTAGGTGTGTTGTGATTCCATTTGAGGCATTCATACTATTGGTGCTCAGCTCTTAAAGATCCAAGGATTCCAAGCTACAAGAAAAGGTATGTTATCTAAGTTGTTTTATTACCCAAGTATTAAAGTTTTGTATGCTAGTTAGGGTAATACCTTGGAAAGTTCAAGTTTGCATGTATAAAAGAGAAAACATAGATCCAAGGTATTTAGGGTTGCATGTACACCTTATGAGTGTTAGAAGTCTCAAAAACGATCAATATCATCCCTCAACATGGAATGATACCTCGTCCGCATCATATCCTCATCAGTAGCATACTATGGGATCAACAATGCTCGTTCTCTAAACTTGGCGGTGATCTCCACCGCAGTCTCGGTGGTCTGTTGAAGGTCATTAAACTCCCTCATAAGCCATTGTACCTCAATCGGTGGTGCAAACTCCAAATCAAATCGCCTAACAAACTCGGCCCATGTCATCTCAGCCACACCGACTGCTCCTAGCTGGATAGTCACCTCTCCCTACCAATCCCAGGCCCGATCCCTTAGCATACATGAAGAAAATCCCACCTTCACCGCATCAAGGCAAGAACTCGTGTGTTGGGCGTTCTCTATGTCTACCACCCAGCGTCGGCTAATAATGGGGTCCCTGACCCCGAAAAACTTCAGCGCCCTGCACACATTGAACTCCCGAAATGAGGGAGTCCAGGCCTCGACCTGGCCCACATCAATCTCGGCGCGAAATTCCCCGAGACTCTCCTCCATAATCTCCTTCATACCTTCCTTGACCATCCTAAAGATACATGGGGTGGCTTCAAGGCTGCCCCTAGTAGCCTTAGCTGCGATGAGATCAAGCAGCCTCTCGTCAATGGGCTCGGTAGTGTCACCCGACCCAACTCCAAACCCTGATCCCGATCCTGATCCCCCTGCTCCAAACCATGTCACCACCATATTGTACTACAATACTACAAAACATAATGATCAGGATTTCAATAGAGGAGATCCTCCCTCATAGGTCCTCCTTAGAGCCTCCAGGTCTAACATTAGTTCGAGTACAGGTCCTGTGCTTTCAGTAGTATGGGCCCAAATACCAGCATAACATGGCTAACATATTGGGGAACTAATTACTTGGATCGTCCGATCACGCGCGTTGCACTCTCACATTTTTCATTTTTTAAAAGTTTAACTTTTATTATATTTTTGAAAACAATTTTACTGTTTCCTTAGTTTGAGTCCAGACACACCTGAGGGTGTACCCGAATCCCTCAAACAAAGGCTCTGATACCAACTTGTAATAACCAAAATTTCAAAATAAAATTTTCATTTTTTTTATTAATCAAACATTTCCATAAAGTGTGGAGTAACATTAATCACTGTTTTCAAAATTCATAACATTAACATTTTATTAATAACATCAGAGTATCCCATCAAAACAAATGTCGGAGAGTGAACGCAGCGCCATCAAGCCTTGCGTTTGCCCTAAGGCTCAGATGTACCTGAAACCGATCAACAAATTGTAAGCTAATGCTTAGTAAGTTCCCCAGAGCATACTACACATATAATCCACATAAACATATATCATATCAGCTATAAAAGTTGCACCCGGGTGTTACTCCGGGTGCAATAGGAACCCCCACATGGTCTTAGCCCAATGCCATGGGAACCCCCCGAGGTCTTGACCTAGGATGCCAAGGAAACCCTCCAAGGTCTTACACCTAAGTGCCATGGGAACCCCCCCCCCCCCCCCCCCCCGAGGTCTTTACCTAGGATGTCATGGAAGCCCTCCAAGGTCTTATACCTAAGTGCCCAGGGACCCCCCCCCCCCCCCCCGAGGTCTTCCATACAAATATCACAGATACAACTAGCATATCATGTATCACATAATCCATTAACACGTATGTAGAAATTAATGGGTCGGCCTTGGTGCCTTCGACCAATTGGTATGATGAGGAGGCTCACCTCTGTCTGAAGAATCCGAAAGCTGCTCTCTTAACAGTCCGTAACAACCCGTGCTAACCAATAATAACATTACTTATGGTTAGGACTAAACATAATCTAACTGAAGAACCGAAACCCTAAGTCCTTTCACAATGGCCCAAAAAGTCTTCCTTTGCTATTGGCCCAAAGTCCATGTCCAAATCATTAATGGGCCTCATGGACTAGTAAAACCCAACCATAACATTCATGGCCCAAAACAGATAAGATGGCCCACTAACTTCAAAATGTAACCAGGCCCAAAGGCTTACAAACCCAAAACAAGTCTAAGTCCATCTGCTATGCGTATGCCTTGCATACCACCCTGGTACGTGCAGCGTACTCTAGATTACGCCCAGAGTACAAACATATTAAGCACATTTTCCATTAAGTGCTTAATACTCTATGTTTTAATGTCGAAACCTTAGATCTGATCTCATAAGGACGTTGTTCCTAAGGCATAAAGTTGGCAACTTTATGCCTTTGCATGTCCCGTATGCTCCCAACAACCCATTAAGACCTTTCCAAGAGTCTTAATCAATGCATGAGGTCAAAATACCCATCAAGACTCCATTTTTATGCTATCACAGGTGCAAAGGACTTCAGATGTATCCTCCCTAAGCTCTAGAAGTTTCTCAAACTCTCAAGAGGTGGTTCAAGAACACAAAAGGGACCAAATAGAAAACCCTAGCTAGATCTAATGAATAAGATGGCAAGATCAAAGATTTATACCTCCAGAAGCCTTTCAAGGTGAGCTAGATGCAGATCTTGGAAGTGCAAGGACACTCCATGCTTGCTTAGAAACTCCTTCTTCTTGAATGGACACTAAAATGACCACAAATACCCTCCTTAAGCTCAAAAATGATCTCACAAGATATTTCTTGTTTAGAAGGGCGAATTATGACTATGGAGACTATCTAGGGTTTGGTCTAAGAGGCTTAAGGGTGTTTAAATAGGTGTCAAGTCCGAGAATTAGGGTTTTGTCCCTCTTTCGCGTAACCCCTGCGTACCTATATGTAGGCCTTGCATACCTGACCACCTTCCACGATCATGCATCCTTAGTATGCTAAGCGTACTCCTGGAGTACGCCCCGTGTACTAAGTGACTTTTTATGCCATCTTTTCATTTTCAAGCATCTACAGAGTAATACCTGATTTGGAGTGTTACACAAGATGTATGAAACATTCAATCCATATGATTTCGAATAAAGATTCACTCATGACTCGAATCCAATCATTCATATCCTTTGATTTTGACTCAAAATTCTTGAAAACATTGAATAAAAATCCTTAAACCACTAGTCTATCCCTTTGATTCTCCACTCTTTATCAGCCTGTTATCAAAATCCCATTATTGAAAGCAGCCTTCATCACAACTTCGTTCACTATTAAAGCACAACCAAGATCAAGTTTTTTCTCTCCAACTCATATTTAGATAAAAAAAAATACATTTTCAAAAAATTCATCATGTTCTTCACAGTTTTGAGCACTCATCAACGATAATTATTCCGAAAATCATTGAATCAGCTATGAAATATGTAACTAAGGAAGAGTGGAAACTTTGAATCGACTCGTCGAATCGAGAACATCAACGTGAAAAACTTTCATTTCAATCATTTTTCATTTTAGAGGAATGTATCGGAAATTGAATTTGGGTGTAAGAGAAATGTGTAAATAGATCGATGAACAGTAAAAAGGCTTATGAATTTGGATCACAAGTTTGGGTTTAAAATATATCAAATGAACAGTAAAATCAAAATAGATTTTTGGGCTAGTGAATTTAGACTTTTGATCTTCAATTCACCATCGGTTCAAGGTATCAAAATCAACATGAACTTGTCGGAATCCATTTACGAATTAGTGAAACTTCCTTGAAAATCTTTTTTCCATTTGCAATACATGAATCGTTCATGGAAGATCTCGGTTCCTTGGTTGGAATTAGGAAATCTCCAAATTTCACATTGTACCACCCACGATGCACATTGTTTCATGCATGAAACTTCTTCTTATTTCTCTAAGGTCTAACTTCATCTTCATAATGAATTTGAGAATCCTCACCAAGTTTGGGTTTGGAATTCGAAATCATTGCAATATTTGATGATTATTGCTTTGGATCCCATATTTTCTTCACTAATTTCGGCTTCAAGATGACATTTCAAGAATTTTGTTTAGAAACGCAATTTTTCTTGTTTTTGATCTTCTTCTTCTTCTTCTTTTTATTATTCATCTTATTGGATCTTAATGTTTTGAATTCCAGAACAACCTTATTCTTCACATATTGAACTTGGCAACTTTGTCTCAAATCCTTTGGAGTTTGATACATCTGAACTTCTTGGATTGAAAGCATTCTATATGGCACCATTCATTCAAACGAATCACAAGAATACAAACAATCATCGGTTTGAACTCCAATTCAACAAAAAAAACTTTCATAATTTCATGAGAATCACATTGAATTCCCTTATCTTGAACATCATGAACATAATTGCATTCATCAATACGAATTCCTTTCATGATTACATATTCTTTCTTCTTCCTTCTTCTCTCATGATAAGGTGTAACCAAATGATTAAGAGACACTTTATGATTATCATAATCCAGAGGATAACCAACCATCTTTCCACATTCATCTCTTTTTCCACAAGAAATAAGGGAATTTTGTTTAAAATACCCGGTTGTAAAGTTTTTTTTAAGACCTACAAAACTATATGGATATAGATCATCACCAAGAAATACAAACCATCTTTCACAAGATTCTTTTTCCATTTTAAATAAACATGAAAAGATCATAAGAACTTGAATATTTCTAGAGAGAGAAAGCGATTTTGAATGAAATCTCTAGAGTGAGAAAGCAAAATTGATCAACATTCTAGAAAAGAAAGTGATTTTGATATGAATTCTAAAGAGAGAGAAAAACAAAAATCACATGAACTCTAGAGATGGAAATCGAATTTGAATCAAGATCAAAGAACAATTCGATTTCTAGAATAAAAAATACTCTTAAATATAAAGAACTTACAAAAATTTGTGATTCACCAAATCATGTAGTCATCATGGATCGATATCTGTAAAATTTCAAGCACACTTCAAGAACACTGGCTCTGATAGCAGTTTTAGTGACCTGGTTATGATGATGGATGTGGAAAAGTAAAGATTAAGTCAATCAATCAACCATGAAGAACACAAAGAATAAATAATTTGTTTAAGCTCTCATTGATCCAGTAAGCTATTAGAAAGTGGTTCTTGTAACAATTCTCTCATTAAACTAACCTAACAAAACGTTCTTAGATAAAATGGGAGCCACTCACTTCCTATTTATAGGAAAGGCTAAACCCATTACACATCTAAAGAGGGTAAGCAACATCTATGGAGAACTTTTCACCCTAACACATTAGCAAAATAGGGCTTGTATAATGACTCCGCATGTTACCTTTCCATCCTAGATAATACTTGTTACTCTTTTGTCTTTCCGAATAAGTTTCTAACTCTTGGATTTCTTGACTGCTGACGGTGCTCAATCTTGCACACGCTCTTCCTTTCAAATTCGATCTTCATTAAAGACTCTTGCACCTTCTAGAATGGAATCGATCAATGGTAAGGACTTTAAGTCGACTACCATAATAGACCACCTGGTTATGCTCCAATGACCTTCCTTTGCATGATGTAATGGCTAGACTCATGTTCTTTTTGAGTCAAATTCCATCATGGAAGATACCTTCCTTCATGTTCTAATATGATATAATCACATCATAGCATATAATACTTCTAGCTACAGGATGCTTAGTCTGTAATGATGACTACGATGCTTCTGTTGATCGCTTCGATTGTCTTTTTCTTCAATTTTCTCACTTACGTCTGGTGCTACATCGAACTTGGTTCTATGAAACAAGGAACTTATTGAATAGCTTTTTTCTTCATCAGAATTGATTTGCTATGACTACTAGGGTTGGAATAACATTTATCTTCTTAGTCATTACCAAAATGATGGTTACGACGGAAATGAACAAAAAGAATTCAACTATAAGTGCCTTGGTAGCCTTGTGACTTTTCCTGATCTAAGTACGAGTCATTACCAAAGCTATTCCCAAGTCAACATCAAAGAAAAATCACAAATCAACTTAACATGTTGGACAGTAAAACATAATTAATGTAATTTTTTTTTGAAAATGGTTACAATCATATTTAAAGACGTCTTCTTCATATCTTGAACTTTAGATAAGCAGTTCCATAATCTTGATCTCTTATAGTATCATCTGCTCCATCAAGGATCATATGGAATTATCTTACCTTTGGCTTCGGCGACGCATTCGGCCCTGTTGATTCGTTTTTCTTTTAGGAAATCCTTCGATATATCCCCCTCATCTCTACATCCATAACACATTCTACTTTTGAAAGTACAATATTTGGAATAGTGACCAATCATTCTACACTTATAACAAGTCACTTCCCCATTTCATCTCCCAAAGTGCTTCTTCCTGCACTTATCACACCATTTTTCTTTATTGTTACCCCTAGATCTCTTGTTGTCGGCGTTAGACTATGAGATTTTACTCTTCTAATTGGAGTTTGGGAGTCCTTTACATTTACTCTTCTCACCAACTTATGTCTTGTCGGTTGTTCTTGTTGGATTAGGTGTCTAATCCATTAACTAAATTATTAGCAAAGTCGTTTTGGGTTGCCCTCAAACCTAGTAAGAGACTAAAATGCTATTTGGAGAGAGAGACTGATTTATTAATTAATTATATGATTAATAAATTAATTAGAAATCAAAATAACTAATTTTTTAATATATTTTGAGAAAAATATATTTATTAGAAATTATATTGTTTAATTATAAATTAATCATAAATCAATTAGAATTAAATTTTGAATTAATTGGAATAATTAAAAATGGAAGGACTAAAGATGACAATATTCAAAAGATTGAGCATTGACCAATTCTAGAACATCCTTTAGGGTGGATGAATTCTAGATTGGTTCTAGATAGTTCCTAGAGCTTTTCTTGGGCTCTAAGAAAACTTGGGGGAGGGGGAGGAGGAAGAAAAAGGGATAAGCCTTATTTAAGGAAAACTGCTTATCCAAGCCCCTCTAGTCACATATAAAAACCTTTATCGGGTCTCTTTTTTTCAGCCATTATATTTACCTAAGGAATTTAAAAATTATTTCCCCTCCCCTCTCTTTTCAATAGCCACAAACTGTTAGGGTTTGGGTGTGAGCCATCAGAGGCACAAGATTTCCGATGCTGGCTTTCTGAAGTTCTACAAAGAAGGATTTCAAGTTTATTTACAATAATAAACTAAAACGTATGTTTTCTAATATCCCTTCTCCTAAATCGAAAATAGCAATGTAATTTAGGGTTCTGAAATTTAAATTGTTGTTTGCATATCATAATGAGAACATAGATCCTTTAGGGTGTTTTCGAATTTAGGTTTTTATGTGTTTCGCCAACAATATAATTTTTTTATATATAAAACTCATAAGTTCTTCTCTTGATCATGTCTTCCGCAAACCTTGCAGTTCATACGGTTGCCTCAAAGGTATGTGCCTATTTAATCGGCACATAGTACTCCCATGGAAGTCCCTTGGCATACCTATCGATCTTTGCTAGTTCATATGGAACAATAGGTAGGAAAAACTCCATTTTATGAGTGAAAACATTTGTATACTCATCAACTAACATGCTTCTCTTTTTCAATGTTAGGAGTTGATTGCATAACTCCAGCATATTTTCTGCTGAGCAGAACTTGCGCCTGAAGTGTGTCAAGAATTCGTCCCATGTCAGTTGTAGAGGCTTGTTAGGACTTAAAGTTTTCCCAACATATTCCACCAATGGATCGCTATGCCCTTGAATTGCCTCACAATGTAGGTGGTTTATAATTTTCATGTGAAACTGTAGGTTATGAATTCTAGTTGCATTTTTATAATCAAGTCCATGACTCCTACTTGATCCTCTTTACCACTAAATGATGATGGCTTGCAAGTCGTAAAGTCCTCATACTTGTAGTAGGCTCTAGGATCATCATTCATTCGGATATCTTAATCTTTTGGAGGAGGGAGTGGTCCTTGATGACTTTCTGACTCGTCATTTCCTTCCTGGACCGTTGTTGGACAAGAAGGAATCGGTCCATTGTTAACTCGTCAATGACTATCAGTGCATTAATCACTAGAGCTCTGCCTGTAGCATATGTTAGCTCTTAAGCAAGTAGATTCCTCAATTCAATCCATAGTTCATCTAGTGTATCTTGCATCATTGTTCATGCTTAATTAATCAAAATTTGAGCAGTTCATGCTCCAACGTTCTGATGTGTTGGACCTCCTTTGTTATTGATGACTCTACCACCCCTTGTGATCTTCATGATATTCTATACCTTTAGGCTCACATATTTTAATATAGTATTATTTTACTTACTCTATATAATTACTTATTTAGCACTTAATGAGGCATTTAAGTAATTAAGGCATCTCCCTATAGTATTCTGCTGCTCATGACTGTAGCAATTAAGGCATCTATCCTAAAGCATGTTATCATATAAATCATTTAGCATATAATAGAAAATAAGACACATTCCCTAAGTATTCTAGTGCTTGTGTGAATTCATGTATTCTACCAAAAGTAAATAGACATTCACCTCACCATCTTTGCTTAGCATTCTAAGTTTAATTCTAGAAATCTAGCAAATTTCCTAGTTAGCTTAAACTAAGGCTCTGATACCATCTGTGACATCCCCATTTTTCATGGTTAGAAAAGACCTTTTTATTTATGTTTATTTTAAAATAACGTATTCTTTATTTTGCGGAATTGGTCCCATAAATGTATTTTTGAAGAAATGTTTTTGGTTAATTATTAAAACTTCGGATGTCATAACTGATACAATAAACATAAGCATAAATTTAGTCATTACATGCCTTCCAATATCTTTTATACTATGGTCTATATTTCCTTGAATCTCTCATCAGGTTTGAACATCATTATCTTTGTACTGCTTCCTGCGA
Organism: Lactuca saligna; assembly: GCF_052625555.1. Taxonomy (NCBI): domain Eukaryota; kingdom Viridiplantae; phylum Streptophyta; class Magnoliopsida; order Asterales; family Asteraceae; genus Lactuca; species Lactuca saligna. The sequence goes on along the minus strand of NC_136420.1, from coordinate 301,249,756 downwards.
TACAATGAAACTAAGTGGGTCAGGTTAGGAAACCCGATGAGTACATAGGATTTTCATCCCACAATAAAATAGTTAATTTGTTGAATTATCTATTTCATATCAAATAATTAACCTTATTATCCATTTCCATTTTCTTCTTTATTGATCTATAAAGACCTATCGTAAGGACCATCATTGTAATTATCATGGTTGTCATCTATATTCTATTAGATAACTACTTCATGAGTAAAATAGTATTAGTTCCCACATCATTAGTAAATTAGTACTAGTTCTTACATCGTTGATACCATAGTACTAGTCCCTACATCCTTTGTATAGTAGTAGTAGTTTCTATATCGTTAGTACAGTAGTACTAGTTCTTACATCATTAGTATAAAACTACTACTAAAGTAAGGACATACAATCATCACTTTCCTCTTTCATCATACTATGACATATTACCAATTTTACCTTTACACCCTTCATTACACAATGTATTATATTCATACAAATACATATACGATTTAAATCATATAAAATTATCTTTATAATATTTCATCTAATATAGAATATCTTTCCACATAAGCACATATACAATTCAATTATCTAAATACTTCATATCTATGTGTAAGATTAAAGTAACTATTCACCCACCTTGGTAGAAGTGCATGCCTCAGAATTTGAGCAAAACTTCGCCTTAGCACTTAGCTCCTCTTTTAGTGTGACGTAGGCTCATATCACTAAGTCTTAGTCTTATATTCCTAGTGACTATTGATAGTCAAGATTCCAACATTAATCCCAATGTCTACATCAAGATCTACAAATTAAGGAATAACCATGTAGGATCCTATTGGAGCTAGGGTCCGTTTAGTATACAAAATAATTTGTTTGAAAATCCCACTTTAAACACCTTACTAAATCAATCCTATACATTATCCTGATATGTAGATCAATCAGTATAATGACTTAGAATCACTAATAAATCTTATTTATAGGTGCATCATAATGACTATGAGCATAAATATAAGTTACACTTGAAATAAAATACATGTAGCTTATCTTACAGAGAATTTAGAGAAAATAGGGAAATTGCACAGATAGAATCTCTACCCAAAAGCTTCTATTTTTCAGACTCGTTGGTGATTCCGAGCCCCGCTAAAACACTCTAAAAACTAAGACAAGTCGGACCAAAAGCAGGGAAAATATTTAAGAGAGAATGAGTGTGAAATGTGTGAGAAATGAGAAGATTTAGAGGGTGTTTATAGGGTTCCGGGTCAGACACGATGTGCGTATAACTGGGCGCGCTGCACCATTTGATGACATGTCTCCTTCTTTGTCCGCCACGTGTCGCCACCTAATTTATCCACATCCCACTCTTCTAGAATGTGACATGTGCCATATTGTCATGGATCCATGTGTCTCTTCCATATCTTGCCACATCGCCTTGTCTCTCGGAGGAGTGGGTGGCTGACCATGCCATGTGGCACACTCCGGTTCTACCACATAACTAATGTACTTATCTTCTCCCAAATCTTCGGACGGCCATAACTTTCATATAGAATCTCCGTTTTTGATGCTCTTTATATCTCTGGAAACCTCTTGATGACCTCTACAATTTCCGTTAAGTTCATAACATCTAATTCTTTGTTGAACTAAAATTCATATTTAGACCAGTTAACTTTGTGAGAAATTCATAACTCGTTAATACAAAGTATGTTCTCGACTATATTTATATCGACAAGATCATATTAATGAGATATTCAACTCTACTTTAAACTGTTTCGGATTAAAAAAATCATAACTCCCTTATACACAGTCAGATTTGATTGTTCTCTATATGCATGCCCTCGGTTTTACGATTATTATGAATTTCATTTAGAATTATTAAAATAATAAGCAATCTATCAAAAATTCACTTTTTACGATACATAGAGTCGTTTCAGTTTAATCACAAAACTTTGAAGAAGCATAAATTCTTCACACGAAGTCCTATTTTAGATTTATCTATATGTATGGAATCCTTTTCATATATACTATAACTACGTTTAAGATTATTTATCATAAATAATCTTATATCAAAATTTCATTTTATTATTTTAACTGTCAAGTGCGAAGTTGCAGATGTTATACAATACATAAGGCAAATTAGGTGTACAATATTATATTATCAATAATCTATTGATGTTGCTTAGATTATCTCAATCATCGACAATTACATAAATCATAAAGCCCAAGATCAAAGATCAACCTAGAATAAACCAAATAAATCAACAATTACACAAATAATAAAACCTAAAACCAATAATTTCATAAATAATACATATAATTATCTTTTGTCATGAATCATGATTGATAAGGAATATAGAATGTGAATTTGGTTAGAACTCTTTCACAAGATTGACTGGGGGGGGGGGAGTCCATGTTTGACGAAGTACGATAGTGATAAAAAATATATTTAAGAATGTTAAGTGACTACTAATTTACCTAATTAGAGTTTTTAGCAGATCAATCACACATTCATTATCGAGTAATGATGCATTAGAGGCAATCTTACAAATAATTTGGGAATGAATCAGAAAAAGAGCACCAACGACGGCTAATGAGGTCAGGTATGGTAGAGGTGGGTTCAAAGAAGATCTCGGATAACCTAACCCAAATTTTGATGGATTTGGGAATCGAAATGGGCAAGTCGACGGCCAAACAACTTTCATCGCACATCCTGAACACAACACCAGGCAACAGATCGATTCTGGCTACCATGGAACGTTGAAGACGATAGCTATCTGCTTTGTGAAATTAAATGGTAGACGACAACTCTTTTTGGATGTTGGATTCCAAGGCAGGACAACATCAAGCTCCAAATGTGTGAATGGTAAATTTAAAGGGTAGTTTTAGGAAGAGGGGGGTTTTATATTGGTTGAGTAAAGGTATTTGGGGTAACGGGTGGTGAAGTTGATGATTGACACGATATAGAAGAGGGAACGAGATGTCATTGATCGGAGAGGAAAACCTAGAATGAATAAGAAATTAATGGAAAATGGATCAAGATTGAATTGACGATGAAGTAAGTGCTAAGATAGACACAGAGTTGAAGAGATGTGTTCCTTGTTGACAGTACCTTAAATAATGAAAATAGAAGAAGAACAAAACGAACAAAAACCTAACAGTGGAGTACTAAACAATTCATACATAAAAGTAAAATGGACGAAACGGGATAAATCATAAAACAATTACTGCCATTCTTAGAAGTATATAAAGTGTGTGACCAAACTCACAAGCATAGCAACAATAGTATTCGTAAGAGACATGGCCATTAATATAATATAAAAATGATGCAAAATGAAAAATATTTGTGTTTATGTGTTCTGTTTTTGATTTTGTTTTATTTTTGTTTTTTTTTTGTTTTTTTTTGTTTCTGAAAATAACATATTTGCTGAAAAATGAAAAAAGTGTTATACAAAAAAGAAAAATTAATAGAGACAGGTTGAGATTTTTTCATCTTCATGGATCTTCTGAAAGGATTGGTGCTTTTGAATTTCTTAATAAATCTTTAACTTATTAAGTATTTTAATATTTGATGACATTAAAGTTTGCTAAAACCGCCAAGAGTGATAGACTGAAGGTGCAACCATATCATTTGGCTGGAAATGTCATCAAGTATGAGAATATCATCTCATCATGTTTTAAGGGGTGTTTGATTTACCTTCTAACTCGGTCCAAAGTTGGACGAAGTCATTAATCCTCAATTAGCATGTTTATTTTCACTTCTAAAAGGTTGGACTCGATCCTCTAAAAGCTCTTAATTTCATCCACCGGAAAATTATGAAGGATCATGAATGATATGTAACTTCTCCATTTTTCCCCAAATGAATTCGAAAATCAGCTTCCTCCATCCTCTGCCATCTACTCCCTATCTCCATTCTCATACTCTTATCTCTCTATCAGTGGTTCCACTCATTGTATATTTGTTATTAGTAGGGAGCCTCTTTCTATTTCAAAAGCCACAAATCTTCATAAAAATTATGTTTTTATATGGGTATCTTTTTTGCATAATATTTTTGATGGATTAAGGTCTCTAAGCTCATGACTAAATTGATATACACTTGTAATTAGAAGCAAAGTCCTTTTTGTGTTGCCTTCATTACCAAAAATAGGTAGAAATGATATTAGGAGAGAGATTGATAATTTATTAGATTTTTATATGATTAATAAACTAAATGGAAATTATGGGAAATGATTTGTTAATATGTTATGTGATTAATAAATTAATTGGAAATAGATAGCTGGTTTATTGATTTATTATGTGATTAATATTTAATATGAGATCAACCGTTAAATAACTAATTTGTTAATTTATATGATTAATAAGTTAATGTGCAATCAATTAGAACTGATTAATTATTATTCATAATTAATCTGGAATTAATCGTAATTAATTAAAGTTGCAAGGGGTGAATTTTAATTGTTTAATAGTTCAGCAAAAGAGACAATTCTAGAACCATCCAAGCATGGACGTTTTTGGTAGCTCTTCTAGGGTTTCTAGAAGCCTCGTGGTTATATTTAAGGAAATGATTTGAACTATGATGAAATCTATTATTTAATTCATTCAAATCTTGCTTTGCCTTTGAAGTTACCTAGACTATATATAAGACTCCTTGTCTTGCAAATTTCGCTCATGACAGTACCCATAAGTGTATAAACAAAAATTCCCTCATATCTCTTCTTTCCTCCTCATTTTAGGGTTTCTGGTTTTAGGTGTGAGCCGTTAGAGGCATCATCATTTTGGTGCTAGCTTTCCAAGACGAACAAACACAAGGGATTGAAGTGATTTATTTTCTACAATAAATCAAGGGTATTTAACCCTCATTCATGTATTTTGATTATACTAGGGTTTCATTATGGTTCATGATAATTTTGTTATTCATTGTATGTTACATTCAAAGTGTTAACGACATAGATCCTTTAAGTTGCATGTGACCTTAAGTATTTTGTGAAATTCTGCAAGCAAGTAGTATTGTAACCTATAAAACCCATTAGTGGTATCCCAGCCTTGGTGCGTCTAATATTGAAATTGCATAAGTTGTATCGAACAATTTGTTTTTGAAAATCTGTTCTCACGACATGAGAGTCTTTGTCACGACGTGAGCTCATCTCAAAACTGGAAATTCAGGATTTTCTACCTAGTTTGATTTGTGAGGTTAATTTTTGGTCATTATCTGATTTGAATTCTTCCAAAATCCAAATTTTTTTCATATCCTAGATAGTTAAAATAAAACCCTAAATATTAGGAGATAATTGAAAAGATGATGTTTAATTATTAGATTCATTAAATTGAATTATCCTTGTGGATTTAATAATAATTTAATTTTAAGATTAATTAAAAGATAATTATAAATCCATGAAAGGTTCAATTGATTTATTAATTATATGATTAATTTAGATAATTAATATTTAAACCTTGTGTTTTTATAAGTTATAAAATACACCCTTATATACATATATACATATATATATATATATATATATATATATATATATATATATATATATATATATATATATATATATATATATACACACAATATGTTTAATAAAAGTCAATTGAATCAATAGTAGGTCTCATTCACAACTTATAAAATGACCGTTGAACGGGTATCCTTTTCACCCACCGCTCCTTTATGTGTTGGATGGTCATTAGCCGAACAGGTTTGATAGTACATAAAAGATTAAATGTATAATTTATAAAATACTAGCATATTCTTTTAAAATCTCACTCTAGTTACTTCAAGAAATATGTGAAATTGAATGCCAATCCATGAAAACGCACATCATTTCTTTATGAGTGGTTAATGGAGCATGTGTGGTTGACTGACTCACTAATGTAGGACTATAAATATTAAATGATGAAACAAATCATGTTTATAATTTTTGAAGGAGCGTGTGTTGGTTAACTGTTACATCAATGAGAGATTAGAAACTGATCGAAGGTGTTTGTGCAGGCTAGAATGGTTAATATACGTCTTAATTGAGATCCTCAACATCTCAGTCACAATTAATAAGAGAAAAATTTGAGATTAAATATCCATTGATGTTTCAATGAAAATCTCAAAAGATCTATGAGTTTCATAAGATTAAATTTGGTAAAAATCTTACCTACCCAAAATATATTCGCAATTTGATACGACATCCATCTTTAAAGTTAGAATCGAAAATATGTATCCTAGCCTTAATTTAATTTATGGGTTGATAATTAAAGATTAAAATTAACTAACTTGAATTATTTCTGCTTCTAAAATTTTAGATGTCTTATGAAGATAGATATGATCTTCCTCGTTCTCAAGGAGACGGTCTTCCACATTCAAGTTAAGGTGAAATTGTCTTCCCTTGCATAGGAAATGGTAGAACTGGACATCGACCCTCTTCAACTCTTCCACCTCCTCCTCATGTGACTCTCTTATCGTCATGTTTTCGTCAAGTTAAATGATATGAAACTACTCAAACCCTATTGGCATGTAAATATGAAGATGTAAATTCTATGTATGCTTATGTTTTGAAAATGAAGTTGTACAGTGACAAATTGGAAAGGATGTCTGTTTTATTCCTAAGGGAGCAAGCCATTGATTTGGTTCTTTTTTTTCTTCCTAAGTCATATGGTTAGTTCATTGAAAACTTTCATATGAGGAATATCGATGTGACACTAATTATTCTAACCTAAATGTTGATGGTTGTTGAATAAAAAATGCTTAAGAACACAACTGAAGTAGAAATGAATATAAGGTCTAATACTGAGTTTTCCATGGTCATTAACAATGGTAACATTAGTGATCAAGAAAATATTTGTCTTCCTAACCAAAAGGGATCAACCAAGGCCAAACTGTTTGATCGTATGGTAAAGAGAAAGGTCGGTTCTCAAATCGTTCCAAATATTGAACCCAATGAGTCCATTTTTTTCTACTGCAAATTGAAGGGACAGTGGAAGAAAAACTGCCCAAGCTACCTAAAAGATCTTGAAGATGGTAAAGTCAAGTCATGTGACTCTGCTTTAGTTACATCCATTATCTAACTTCATAAGTTCCTATTCTTATATTCATAATACATAATGAGGTGATCATATTTTGATGGTGTTATAGGAACTAAAAGAAAGAATGAAGCTTAGGCAGAGGAGACTAAATCTAATCATGGGAAGTGTACTTTGGTCACATGGTTCGATGGTCAGAATTTGGAGTTACTACTAAGGCGTTAGGATAATTTAACAGATTTTTATTACTCTTCCTAGATGTCTAGAAATATAGTTTTTCATTTCAAGCATTGTAAGGACAAGTTTCAATTTTCATTTTATTTCAATAAAAGTGAAGTTTTGGTTTACCTAGTTGCATTATCTTATTTCCTTTCAATGACATTAATGAAAGTGTTGGTTAAGTTTCAAATAATAACAATATTGATTGTGGATTTGATTCTTATGATATCGCTTGTGGTATTGTTGTAATTAACCAAGTGAAAAGAAATATCATCACCAACTGGATAGATACTTAGTGTTGTTTAATTCCAAATTGTATACTATATGATAATCTTGTTCATTTGAAAATTATGTCGTAAATAATTATTCACATGTTTACATGAGGCAAGTAAAGGACTAATAGATCTAGTATGTGTTGATATGGACTCTTCAGATCCACCACAAGGGACGATAACTCTATTCATCATGATTTACTGATTTTTCAGTAAATATGGAAGAATCTATTAGGTAGAAAGACAAAAGATTCTCCAATCTGAAAAGAAAGGATAGTGCTTTAGTATCGTGTTTTATGATTATCCTAGTAATTGTGGAATTGTATCAAAATTGTCTCCTCCAAGAACATCTTGATGTTGTTCTAACAACGTGGAAGCACTAGTGGGATCTTGTGCTGCTAAAAGGAAAGAAATTTAGATCAACAAAGTTCGTTCCATGAAGGAAAACTAAGTTTGAAATGGATTTGTCCTAACCCTTGTCTTATGATTTTAGGTTGAAAATGATAGATTCACATGGATAGGAATGTATGCACCTTGTAATCTAAGTGGAAAAGTTTTCGCTCTAATTCATGAAAATGATTATGAACAAATACTTTCGCTAATAGATTTTAAATATATGATAAAGATCAATATGGATATTGGTTGTGTTAATTGCATTCAAAGAATTCATGATATAATTATGACACCTTTCTTCTTATTCCGAATTATGAGGAATGACAAGTAATCTTTTTAAATTTCAAGAGATATATCTATCAAGTATTGACTGGTTTAAACATACACACATATGCTATCCAACTAAGGTGTATAAGCTTAAGAAGTCTAGTTGGAGAATTAATGAAGCATCATCTAACAAAAATCTGCACTTTTGTAAGAAAGTCAAAGGATATTTATCTCTAGAAATTCAATTAATTTCTAGATACATGTCAAAGTTAGTGGGAGCATAATTTTTATGCTAGTAATGCATCTTGACAATACTACTCATAGGAAAGAATGTCTATGTTTCAGCAAGTTAGAAAGTTTGGAATTGTTTCGCTATAGCGGAATTAAGAGAAAGGGTGCTCATACTTCCTTTCAAGTCTAAAGGTTAGATCGAATGGTTTAGTTGAAATAGTCAAATACATATATGCATATCAACTTAAAATGTTTCAACATAGGAAATTCAATATATGAGAATATTATAACAAGAGATTGAATAGATATTAAGTCATTATGTAGGACATAATGAATCGAGTCCTATATGCTTCAGATATAGGATCGAACACATGTTTTATAATACTTGTTTATTATGATATTTTCAAATGCATGTAACATTGTGTGAAAAGGATTAAAATTTTGTGTGTCAAAAGTTGTTAAACAACTATCAAGAACATTCAGAGGTTTACCTTAGACTGGTTACATGTAGACATTTTAAAGTATGATATCATTGGGTACGACTATAGTGACATGCTTTGGATAGAGATAATTCTTGGTCAAAATAAATGGCCATATAGGAATGTGGAAATATTTCCATAATCAGAGATGCTTGTAGAATCTACATGTAAGTTGGAAACATTAATACAAGAGAAGTGTTCAAGGAGTGTACATTAAATTTGAGACTTCATAACCATGGAAGTGTTTCTAGTAACAAGTTCCAGTGGAACTTTCGTAATATCAAAAGCTAAATCTCTTACTTTAGAACCCCGACATCATAGATAGACAAAACAAATAACATGAAATTCCACTACATCGTAGAGAATGATAAAATTTTGGAATTGTGATATGAGCATCATTGGAGTAATTTCTAGTCGATAGTTTCATTATTCATGAGTACATGGAAATAGGATTTCAATTATTGGATAAACCCATGCTTAGAGATTACCTTATGGGTTCAACTAGAAGTACTTCTAAGATGATAATATTTACTATTCTTCAAACATATATATACATATATGTATATATATATATATATACATACATATATATATATATATATATATATATATATAGGAAAATTGAATCTATGGTTGTAATGTATGTAATGTTAGATATAGAACCACCTAAAACTATGTAGTTTTATTAAAATTACTTTAAGTATTTATCCCTAATATTTAGGTTTTCGAATTCTTGGATTTTAAGAACCCTTTTTCTCACGTTTTCCATATTTTTCATCATAATCAACTCTACTGTATTTGAATAAATGAACACCGTACCAAGGTAAAATTTATCACAAACAATTACCTATGATGCATTAATTCCACTATCCTTGAATATGTAAATAAGGAATAATGAGTTTGTATCAAAATCAATATCTCGCTTAGTGCAATATAAAATTATTTATTCTTTATTAAATTCAAATAATAATAAAATAGTCATTCTTGCAAACAAAGGTCAATTTGTGCAATTTGAACTTGCATCTCTAAGGTTTTATTAAGTTTATTATTTTTTCTATAGTTGTTGTTTTAGGTTTCGTTCTGGTGTAGTGAGGAGAGGATTTGTGGGCTTAAATTTAGGAAATAATAGATTTTATCGATATAATTAAGTCAAAGATCACTAATGATTTTGAGAGTTTTAGTTAAAACTACGTAGTTTATAGAGTTTTATACCTAATATTAGCTACATAAAAGCCACATATTCCCTAACCCCATATATATATATATATATATATATATATATATATATATATATATATATATATATATATATATATATAAGATTCATATTTTGCAAATCAGTTGTGCATTGGTTTACTTCAACACTTCCTGTAAATGGGTGTGATAAAGTGTAATTCCATGCATGATTTGGTGAGTAAAATGTATGATTATATAGTAAAAGTATATTTATGGGAGCTCGATGATTTGATTTGATCTGTAAGACCCATGCCTAATCCAGACTGAATTGATGTGTTTAATTTTGTAGTCTGGAATTTGATCAACAAATTGGCAAATAAGGAAACAAACAAAGGAACGTGAGGTTAATCAATTAATCCATGAGTGTGTTCATATGATATCTTTTAGAACGAAGGAATAAATGCTCACTTATCTTAGGGCCAATGTTTGATTTGAATCAGAATTTGGCAATGGTTTTGCAAAGAACTCTTTGTTGTTTCGTTCAAGGTTATACTTAATTTTGTAGTTATAGACTTATCCAAGTGGTAAACTGTTGGATTAAGGTGTCTAAGCTCATAACTAAATTAGTATACTCTTGTAATTATAAGCAAAGTCCTTTTTGGGTTTCTCTCATAACCAGAATGAGCTAGAAATGATATTAGGAGAGCGAAGGATAATTTATTAGATTATTATATATATATGATTAATAAACTAATTGGAAATTATAGGAAAATGAGTTTTTAATATTATGTGATTAAATATATCAATTGAAAATAGATAGTTGGTTTGTTGATTTATTATATGATTAATAAATTAATATGAGAAAAATCGTTAAATAATTGATTTGTTAATTTATATGATTAATAAATTAATTAGAATTGATTAATTACTAATCAGAATTAATCTGGAATTAATTTGAGATTAATCAGGATTAATTAAAGGTGTAAGGAGTGAATTCTTATTGTTCAATAGTTGAACAAAAGAGACAATTCTAGAACCATCCAAGCATGGACGGTTTTAGGATCTCTTCTAGGGTTTCTAAAAGTCTCTTGGTGGTATATAAGGAAAAGATTTAAACTAGGATTATATATGTTATTTAATCAATTCAAATTTTTATTTACCTACAAGTTATCTAAACAATAAATAGGGTCTCATAGTTTACAAATTTCATTCACGAAATTACCCATAAGCATATGAATGAAAATTTCCTCATATATCCTCTCTTCTCCTCATTATAGGAAAATTAGTTTTTAATATTATGTGATTAAATATATTAATTGAAAATAGATAGTTGGTTTGTTGATTTATTATATGATTAATAAATTAATATGAAAAAATCGTTAAATAAATGATTTGTTAATTTATATGATTAATAAATTAATTAGAATTGATTAATTACTAATCAGAATTAATCTAGAATTAATTTGAGATTAATCAGGATTAATTAAAGGTGTAAGGAGTGAATTGTTATTGTTCAATAGTCGAACAAAAGAGACAATTCTAGAACCATCCAAGCATGGACGGTTTTGGGAGCTCTTCTAGGGTTTCTAAAAGTCTCTTGATGGTATATAAGGAAAAGATTTAAACTAGGATTATATATGTTATTTAATCAATTCAATTTTTATTTACCTACAGATTATCTAAACAATAAATAGGGCCTCATAGTTTACAAATTTCATTCACGAAATTACCCATAAGCATATGAATGAAAATTCCCTCATATATCCTCTCTCCTCCTCATTATATGGTTTTTTGTTTTGAGTGTGAGTTATTAGAAGCATCATCCTTTTGGTGCTAGCTTTCCAGAACCAACAAACACATGGAATTAAAGTTATTTGTTTTTTACAACAAATCGAAGGTATATAATCCTCATTCTTGTATTTTGATTATACTAGGGCTTCTTTAGAGTTCATGATAATTTTTTTATTCACTGTATTTTACATTCAAAGTGTTAAAGACATTGATACTGTAGGTTTCATGTGACCATAAGTATTAAGTGAAATTCCGGAAGCATATAGTTTTATAACCTATAAAACTCATCTCTTATATGTTAAAGTTGCATTCTTGATCTACAGCTAGCTTTTCAAGAATAGAAATGTAAAACATGGGGGTAGTGATGCCTGTAATTATTGAAGCTGTATTTGAGTGATATTTTTTGTAGGAAAGTATAACTATTGAGGAAGTTTTCGAAAATATGAGATGTAGAAAAGAGGGCCTTACGAATACTATTGTTTAAGAAAGATTAGCCATTTCTGGCTATAATAAAATCAAAGAAAAAAAGGTATTTACCCCAATTCAAATTGGCTCTTGATTCCTTCAGAAATTTCTTGTTATTGACTCAGGTACTATTTTTTCTTCGCTTGTAAGTTTTACTTGAATGCATTGTTGGATCTGATCAAATAAGTATTAATTGGTAGCTAATGTTTTAGTTAATTGTATTAAAGTAAGATATTTGTGTCCTTGGTGGTTGCCTGGTATTATCAATGCTGCAAAAGACCAAATTCATTATTATAGAGTTCTTGGTTTTTCCAATTAAATCTATCTTTACTTTGGTCTCATCAAATCTTGATTTTCATGACTGAGAGAATGGAATTTTTTTAAATCTCAATGGTTACTATAAGAACAAGAAAATAAAAGTGGGGATGAGATTGTTTTATAAAATTCTCAAATAGGGTTTCATCCATATGCTTATACTTATAATGCATTGATACAAGGGTTTATTAATTACGAATTATATGATAAAGTGTAGGTTTTACACAAACATGTGACTGAGTTGCGGCTTGAGAATGATGTGTTGACCTAATACAAAAGGTCTCAAGTAACTTGAAAATATGTTTAAAGATGTTTTTATGCCAGATAAAAATGTTCTATACTTGCATCATTGATCAACTTTATGTAAAGCCGATGGAAAAGCACCTATAATTTTCCAGACAATCTTTATAGGTTGTAATTGTAATGTGAATTAAAATGTTTCGATCATTGAACTCGTAACTATTAATGTAATATTTTCTTGATGTTTTATTTATTTATCAGTATAGTTGATAATATCGACTATTCATCTGTATAGATTTGCCAAGAAGCACTACTTGTATTTTCCTTTTCTTTTATATATATTTTCTGCAACTGGGGCAGAATTATGGCACACTTAAACAACTAGTTTGTAGAAAATTGTATGTATTTTAAGGAAACCATAGGGGAACATGCGTGTATGTGGATCACATCCAGTTAGGGAATTGAATATATCAAGTTGCAAGATGTATAATTAAAGACCCAAAGCCCAGCTGAGAAGGGGTGATCGTGGCTCAATATGGTTGGTATTAAGTGGCTTATATGTTGCAAGTTTGATTGAGTGTTCATGCATTTTTGTTTTGTATTTTTTAACTTTTGTGTTTAACGGGCCATATTTTGTTACATGTGAATTGATCATTTGGAGCATTCGCATGGAGCATTTGAGTTTATTGGAGAACTTGGAACTTAATGGAGCACTTGAGGTTCATGGAGCATGTAACAAAGGAACAAATCATCTAAGAAGGAAATGAATCATCTGCAAAAGGAACAGATCAAGTGCCAAAGGAATGGATTGTCTAAAAGGGAGTTTGGAGCACATGGAAGAGGTTTGGAGCACTCGGGATTGTGATGGAGCAACTTGATGCATAGTTAAGCCAATTGATTAAGTGTTAGGCCAATTGGCAATCATGTTACACCATTGGGCAAACATGTTGCGCCATAGGAATACATGTTGCACCAGTTTGGATCATGTTGCGCTATTCTGGTAGATGTTGTGACAAAGTGGAAGAAGTTTCACTAACCTGGAAGATCTTGCACCATCGTGGAAGGAAGTTGTGCCATTTTGGTTCTATGATGAGCCATGGTATCCCTTATAAGCCACTTATCTTATGAAGTCTTTTATGATGCTCAATATTGTTCAAGAATGCTCATAAGTTGGTGGTGATCAAGGAATACACCATGTTGTGCCATGGTATCCCTGATAGGCCACTAGTGTTCATGAAGCACCACTTGTACATCATGATGCTCTAGTATGGCTCATAGTGCTCAATCATGTTCTTGCTGATGCTAATGTGTTATATCTTATCGATAAATGTTCTAGAAGTTACTTCATGGAAGATTGTGATTGGTTGACACCATTCATGGGTCTATGGGCCAATAGGCTTGGCCTATTAGGGTTTTAGGTCTGATCCCTTCAATATAAATAAAGATACATGGAAACTCATTTGGTGTGTCTTGATTCTAGAATGATGGTCGAATCTTTATGAATTTTATTTGAAACTGCTTTTTGAGAACTTTAAAATAAATAATACTTCCCCCTGCCTGTGGATATAGGTCACCTTGACCGAACCACGTAGATACTATGTCTTGGGTGCTTTTTTGGTTTTGCTTGTTTTCAGCTTTGTTCCTAACATATTTTATGATTGGTTCAAAACAATAGAATTCTACTAAACTGATATATAACATTATTTATGTGATTAATGCAAAATTATTGAAAACATTTTCTACAATTATATAAATTCAGTTAATGCATATGATACTAAATTTAAACTTGACAATTACAAAAGTAATCGAGAAAACAAATTAAAATAGTCTACTTTAGATATTAATATATACAAGCGAATTTTGTTGTTAATGAGGTTTTGCTAGTGGTTAAATGCTAAATATAAAAAAAATTATTATAAAAAATGTTGTTTGAGGGTAATATAGTCATATTTCATAGTTCGTCAATTGTAAAATCAAAAAAGTTTCAGTCAAAAGTCAACTCAATAAAAACTTCCAACCCGGTCAGCTCTTATCTAGATAGCAACTATCAAATGAATCCTTTGTGATTTTCAACACAATACAAATGTCCACTACACATTATTTACCCCTAACACGAGGATAAAACCAACATACAGTCACATAACCATGCATGAATGTCTAAGAACATATCATTAAGAAAGGAACCACTAAAAACTCGACATTGCTACTTTAATCTATTGACTCTACATTCCTTCCTTCAGTCAACCAACTCAGTATTGTTGCCTTCAACCCAATATATCACACAATCTGTTGACTCTACATTTTTTCCATCACTCGATTAACTCGACATTTCTGTATTTAGTTAACTGGCTCAGCATTGCTTTCTTCAGTCGAATATATCATACACTAGTAACACCTATCATATAATTTAGTACTACATACATACATCCTATAAACACACAAAAAGTAAAGAAAAGGATATATAACATATCTAGTACTATACATATACATCCTATCATCATACTCGGGATAAAGCAAACAACGATTGGACTCAAACGAGATCTGCGCACTAAGATAAATCAGGAATTCTAAGTCTAGTTAGTTCCTACTACATACAACCTAAGGCATTCATTTAATACCTCATCAGATAGGATAAGATCCAAATAGCACATAAAAGACATCCAATACATGTAAAACATCACGCTATCTAGCATGCGTACACCTTATGTCATAAAAAGAAATAAACCACATCAAATATTTAACCTTTCTCTTTAGCATCAACTGACTTTACACACTGTGTCCTTGATCCTTATTTCCAAAACCTTTTAGTTTCTTTTTAAAAAATTTTAAAGAAAACATTTCAAGCCATAAAATTGAGTTCAAACACAACGAGATGTGTTTGATTCACTCATGCGCTCTGATACCAACTTGTAACATCCTGAAAGTTTCAATGAACTTTAAAAAAATGCATCATTTATAAATAACATGAACTTAATTCAAAACTATTAAATTAAAACCCAATCTCATATTTTAGAAACACATTTAGATCATCCCAAATAAAACCATAGTTTAGTAGAAGAAAAATATCTGAAACATCAAACAAAATAAACATCAAACACAATTCATAATATATCAGCGCACCAGTATATATTGTCACACATTGTCATCCATCATACCTATAATCGTAATTTCAAGGAAAAGTTAAGCACGAAGCTTAGTGATATTAAACACGACATAATATGTATACTACATATTCTTTACCCAAACTCACATATATAACCAGCATATAATCACATAACCACTCATGCAAGTCTAAGAACATATCACCAAAAAACACCCACAAAAGACTCAACATTCATGCCTTCAGTTAACCGGCTCGACATTGATCCTTTCAGTCCAACATGTCACACATTCTATTGAATTGACATTTATGCATTCAATCCATTGACTCGGAATTTCTACTTTCAGTCAACCAACTCGGCATTGCTGCCTACAACCTAATATATCATAAAATAGTAGTACCCATCACAAAATTTAGTATTATATACATACATCCCAGAAACACGTATGCACTAAAGTAAAGGATATATAACATGTTTGGTACTACACATATACATCCTAAAATCGCATACGAGTTATAGCTATATATATATATATATATATATATATATATATATATATATATATATATATATATATTAGACATGATTAGCTAGCTGTGTTTATTTTGTTATTGTCTAAGGGTGTATTTGTAACTTTTCTATTCTATATATTGCATTCCTCTCTACCTAATTGGTGATCAGAGAGTTTTTGTGAGTTACGCTCTTATGGTATCAGAGCCCTAACCGTTCCTCTTCTCCTCTTCCGTTCCTTCCTTCTCATCTTCATCTTCTACATGGCTAGTTCATCTTCTGATTCCCTCTTCTCCATGAATACAGTTCTTCATCTCATCTCCAATCGTCTCACCCCTTCAAACTACCTGCTGTGGAAGAACCAAATTCTTCCCCTTCTCTCTTATCAGAACTAGATGCCCTTCGTTGATGGCACCTCCTCTGCACCGCCACCCACATTAATCGCTGATGGGAAATCAACTCCAAACCCGGAATTCGCTGCCTGGCAATCCGCTGATCAAAGGGCTGTTATTCTCCTTCAGGCCTCCTTATCTGAAGAAGCTTTCTCTGAAATAGTTGGTCTCTCCTCTGCATGTGACATCTGGCTGGCTTTAGAAAATGCTTATAGCAACTCTTCCGTTGAGTGCATTCAGAATCTGCGGGATCAACTTCGTCAGATCACCAAGGGTTCTTCCTCTGTTGCTGACTTTGGTCGAAAATTTTGTGCCCTATGTGATCAGTTAGCAACGATTGGTAAACCTGTGGCCGATTCTGACAAGGTTCATTGGTTTCTATGCGGTCTCGGAGCACTTTTTGAGACTTTTTCCACCGCGATTCGGGCCTCGCGCACTTCTATCACCTTCCGTGACCTTCTTGCTCAAGCCGAAGGGCATGAGTTGTTCATGCATTCTATTCACATAATATATATATATATATATATATATATATATATATATATATATATATATATATATATATATATATATATATATAAAACATCGGTATAATGTATTGAGAAACTCATCTCAAATTGCCGTGTAAACCTCAATTAACAGCCCGGAAATTAAAAAAAAAAAACATAAAACTTCACAACCCTCCTAAAATAGAAATTAAGAGCATAAATGGCTAGCCTTTACCTTAAACATATAAATAAACTAACTCACTCATTTTCTAATTCATGACCCAACACAACAATCTATTCGAGACTAATTTAGCACTACCAAAGCCTATAAAAAATGCAATATTTTTCCATATTTGAGAAGTTATATCTTTTAGATTTCCCAGGACTAATCGTACAAGTCCGTACAATATTTCTACAATTTACTATGGAATTTACAAGGCAGGGTATGAAACTAGTTAAATTCGAACTAGTCAGTGAAAATGACAATCTTTTCCCTAGTTAGAGCCATTTACAGGTCAAGAGAAAAGCATGGAGATACTACACTCTCAACCTGAACATTGGTCACTGTCGGTACCTAAATCTGAAGTTTCATGAATAATCAACACCTAAGGGGGCCTACATGGATCACGGAACCCTGCCAGTCTATCTATCAGCCAAAACAGGCATGTCTAGCGTACAACTAAACCTCAGTAAACCTATAGGTAAACAAGCATCATCCCACCTACCTGAAGCAACTCATCCATACTGCCTCATACTATAATAGGCTATTAAAGTCACGAACAGACAAAATACCGAACCCTAGAAAACTAAATAATACCATATGATTTTCAGACCATGGCTCGAATCTCCAAGCCTAAATCAGACAAAAACATGTAAGGGGACTCTTACCATGAACCTAAATCAGAGCCTCTCCAAATACCACTACCACATAAATCTATGTAGTCGACTTAAAACTCCTGATGAACAATAGTCGAAAACAAGCTACATCCTACATAGATAATTGGAACCATGACATTCCTGAATATATAATAGGCCACAATGAAACACCACTCCTGAAGTGAAACTCCCATCTATGACGGTCATCTGCTTTCTTTTCTCCCTGCATGCATCCTAGAAATTTTGAAAGTCTGTACCAGCTTTCCTAAGTCTTCACTACCATACATGAGTTTGTGTAGTCTTGAAACCCTTGATCTAGATGGACAACTCTCATCCACTTGCTATCCAAAGAATCCCTTTTCTTCATGAAATTTCACCACACAACACTTATATTCAAAATGAGATGGAACTCTACCTAATGTTTGGATGGTATCCACAATAGATCATCAGGAAACACCTTTACAAACCACTAGATGACCGATACAAGATCTTCTGAAACTCTACCTCCACCTCCTGTAAAAAAATGAGTGCTTTTTTCTACACGTCCCCCACCATCCTTTTAGGACAGTCGAGTTGGGGTGAACTAGTTGTAAAAGTAAAAATACACATGAACCTTTGTACAAACATGAAGGACACGCCCCAACTCTTACATACTTGCAACATTCGTAGTCCCTTTGATTACCAACACTTAGATAAACTAGCATTGAGCTCCCCAGCTATCATTGATGGTGCTGGAATATGCGTTTGTTTCCTTTTTATTGGGAAATGTCTCGTACTAAACTCTCCTTCCCGATTAAACTCAGTTGTCCCGTCAATATTCCGAACGAATAACATCTGCTCCTCGAACCTGATAATCAACATGTAAGTGGTCTATCCAATGGCACTAAGTAATTCCTCTAGTAAGGTCTACGAGACCTCAATAGTTATCCGAACACTCAATTCCTCTTTGACCAAACCAATCCTAAAAATCCATGCTCCATGTCGCGTAGTCAGCATTTCATTGATATAAACATAACATATATCTACATATTCAAAGTGTTATTATAAGACTAATATTTATTTATTCACTCATTTATATCCTTAATAATAATTTACAATCGAATGGACAAATGATACCATAATGTACTAACACATTATTAATATGTTCGACCATTCACACTCAACTCCTTGGATTCCTTATGATTTTCCCGACTCGAGTGTCAATCTTGTTTTTTCGATAGTAGAATTTCTACTACCATGTTTTACACATATACATGCCCGTTCCACGGCCGGTCTAAAAATGGCTAACTCGTTTCTCGCCGATAATTGTAGCACACATGTCTACACTAGAATGTACTAACACTCTGCCTAGATCATTGGGAAACCTACCCTACCCTGTTGTTAGCCATGGAAGAAACGTCTACCAATGCAACTCACTATCTTATGAATACAATTACATGCAATAAATATTAAACAGCCTTTCGATTGAATGATCGTGCACTACAATGGTTAGACTCAAATGAGAGCTTCCCAATAGAGCTAAGTCAAGAATTCTAAACTATTTAACTTTTATAGCATGCAACCTAACATCTTCTCTTAATAGTTAGAAAATATCAATATAGGTTTCATAATGCACAAAGCAAACAACGTTCAAGTAGTCAATCTGACAGGCAATCCTAATACATGTACGCATAACAATATAATATAACATTTATCCTAGATCACTAGGAGTCCTGTTCAATCTACTAGTATGGTTCACATGGAATCCTCACCAGTTTGGATGAGTCATCTCGTGATTACAAAATCATATACAATGTAAATCCAGATAGTCATTTAAATTTAAGATCCTATACTAGAAATCTTGGACTCAAGCCATATATGCACACTAGGCTAAATTAGGGATTCTAAGTTTACTTAGTTCCTACTGAATACAACCTAAGGCATTCACTTAATAACCCACCAAAATAGAACAAGATCCAAATAGAACATAACAGACATCCAACACAACATGTAAAGCATCGGGCTATCTAGCATACATACACCTTATGTCCTAAAAAGCAATAAACCACATCAATAATTTAACATTTTTGTTTGCCGTCGGTGGACTTATACAATGCGTCCTCGATCCTTACTTCCAACCTTTCCTTTTCTTTTTCAAAACATTTAAAGAATACCTTTCGATCCATAAAATTGAGTTCAATTACAACAAGATATGTTTGATTCGCTCATGTAGTGAGAAACTCACCTCAAACTGTCGTGTATACCTCAAGTCATAACCCAGAAACCCAACAAAACTAGAACACTTCACAACCCTCCTAAAATAGCAATTAAGAGTGTAAATGACTAGCCTTTACCATAAGCATATAAATAAACTAATTAACTCATTTTTCCAGTTTATGAGCTGAAACAACTATTTGTCCGAGACGAGTTTAGCACCACCAGAGCCAGTCAAAACTATAATACTTTTCCATATTCTAGACGTTATGTCTTTTATATTTCCATGGACTACTTGTATAAGTTGATACAATATGTCTACAAGTTAGTATGCATTTTAAAAGACAAGATATCAAAGTAGCTAAATGAGGACCACTCATTGCAAATGATAGTCTTCACCCTAGTTAGAGCCATCAATAAGTCAAGGAAAAAAATCATGGACTTACTAGACTCAAAACCTGAACTTTGGGCACATATGGTACCTAAATACAACCTTCCATGGTTTCTTTATAATTTTACAAGATTAAGATAGATTGGGGTAAAACTCATAAAATCACATCTTTGAATTTTTGGGTTAATTTGGCTTCTTAACCCATTAAATCATTAGAAAAACGACTCCAAAGCTAAATAATGATGACTTAACGGTGACTACAATTTGTTGAGCTAATAGTGACAACTGGAATTGCAAAGCACAACCCTAAGCACAATGCTTAAAAAGGAAAACAAAGTACAATGCCATAAAGAGAAAAATACAGTCAGGGTTTAGGTTTTCTCCATAATTAAGCCCTTTGGAAGTTGGAAAAGACATCACCCACTGCCAACATTGTGAGGCGGATGGTGGTGGTTGTGTTGGGTCATGGTGGTAATGATGAATTTTGAACCAAAAAGGAAGAAAATAAGGGGTTGGAGGCTACTTACTTAATCAATTCCACTCTTCACGCCCTAGTACCAACTCTTACACTTGATTGCATCCTTTTTCTCCCTTTCTTCCTTCCCCTTGATCTCCAATTTCTATCTCTCCTTCAGCTGCTCTTTATCTCAACTGAGACCACTAAAAATACAGACATAAGACATACAATTTTAGGTTGCTAGGTTTAACTAATATTAGATTAATGAGGTCCAACAAAAAATAATGAGAGGGCCGATCAAGCCCTAAATCTCATCAACAATGTGGGCTTTTTTCCATAATTTATACTTTTACCCTTAACATTGCTATAAAGGCAGTTTAGTGCCTCCTCCGTAAACTCTTCTCAAAAAAAAATTTTAACTTGTCAAACTTAGCCCTTAAGATCCATAATATTACCAAACAAGTTTGTATATGACACTCTTCGACCTCTCCAAGAATTAATTCTTTTATTTTAGGTTATCAATTTATTTATTTTTATATTATTATACTACAAAACAAATATTGTATAACAATGTGTTCAAAGTATTTCCTCTTCTAGTGTCCTATTTATTGAAAATATAAATATGATCAATATTTAAGGGCCTTTATAGATTTCTTGGGCTTATAGGTATCATTTCCACGAACTGTAGGCCTCTTAAATCCCACAATGTGACTCTCTTCAACCTTTCTTTCATCCAATGCATGAATAGGTTCGAACTAGGTTATACAATTCTAAAGGTATATCCGCTTAACATGATGGAATATCTGATACGATTCTAAGTTTTCCAAGTCTTTCTGGATTCAGGAATAACTTTTCTTAGTATGATGTAAGAAAAATGTCCATCATCATAATGATGCTCCACCAAACATCATGTTTAGATTTACTACTTAAATTAGGTGGTTTAGGAATGGGGCCTTTAATAATATATAAATTATGGTCTTTCTCTAGAATAACCTTCAAGGTATGAAACCATTATATCCATCAAATGCTATTATCTCTTTTAGATGAGTAACAAAATGATAATGCATGGAAATAAGATTGAATTCTTTTATTCATCAACAAAATTTAGTAAAATTCATTCAATATTTTAAATATTTAAATCTGTTATAATTAATAACCTTTAAGTTTCTAAAACATTAATTATCAAATTCTAGGATCCTAAGTTGCAAAACAAATAAATTGTTAGTTGCCATTTTTCCTATTCATTAAATTGAACACGGTAGATATCGATTATTAGTTATATTCTAATATATAATTCCTACCACTACGGGATCATTAAGAACATTTTTTTAGTTGACATGTTTGATCATATCTATGTATCATATCTCTATAGCTTAGATGACCTTTTTAATAACATATTTCTGATCAAATCATCCAGTTTGAGGAACATGTTTAATCGGCCTATAACATGGTTATAGAAATCGTGAATACACATTAGGTATCAAAAGATAATACTAGTGGTTAGGTTACATTTTTCCCACAAGTGCCATGTGAGTGCTTTCAAAGTGGACGATATATACTTGTATTTTAAAAGAGTCTTTGTATGTTTTATAATTCTACTTTTAAAAACATATGATATGATAATTATTGTAGTATCCAATATGCCATGGTACCTTTTTATTAAAATCACATTTTATAGCAATGTTCTTTTATAAAATCTAATTTTATAGAATTGATGTGATGAATATTTAAATTTAATATCTCGTAATAAGGTTTGAATTTTGAATGCTAAAGAACATTTATAAAGCTTCATTTTATAATATAAAGTTTGGACTATGATAAGTTTCGAAAATCATCACTGTAAACTTAAATTTTTATTAGTTCAAATTTTGTTGTTATTCAAGGTTTTGTATAAAAAAACATTTTTTTAAACAACAATTAGTTACATCTTATGTAAAAGACAAATCTTGTTAAAACCAAACTCCATGTGATGTTATTTACGTTCAACATATTAATTTCATGTGAAATCTAATTTAACAATTGTAAAGTAATATCCACATAAATATAAACAACACAATTAAGCATGTATAATTGAATAATCAACCCATGATATAGTGATACTTTTGTAAGACATTACAAAAGTGCCTTGTCCTTTCCTAAAGGGGCAATGAACTAAATCTTTGACTTGTTCACTTTGTCGCCTGATTTTCTTTAACAACAATTTGTAGCAAATCTTCAATGTTTTAAAAAAGTTATAAAAATTCTATAAAAATTGGTGGACTCCATGTGTTGCGACAAATTGGCCATCATCTTCATCTTGTTATATTTTATAAAAAAAATTAATCTAATACTAATCTATTACTTACAAAATAACAAAATGAAAACTATCTATGTATTACATACCATACAAATCTCTATATTTTAACTCATTTATCTTTTGGTTTTAAGAACCTTTCCATTTTCATTTTCCAATGATCATACTCTTCTATAATCGATAATAGGGCTCTCGTGGGGCAACCTATACTATTTTCGATTTGCATCGAATATAATGGTTGATTGGAATTAAGAGTTACCATTTTGAGTTGTTGTGAGCACAAGTGTTGTACAAGAAGAAATTTTATTTTTGATACAAAAATAAATGAGAAACCAATGTATTCTTAGTCAATGATAATCTGATCTTTTGGAGTCAAATGACAAACAGTCTAGTTCTGATACAAATTCATAGGAATATATGTTTCAATATATACTCAGACATTATATAATGAATTATACCTTGAGTAAACAACACCAATGGACGTTGATAATGTGTTCCAGTCAAGCCTTGAAGAATGATAACCAAAGTATTAAATGTAATAATTAAAGAATAAGCAATATAAAGTACATGCCAAGAGAATGTTCTTTGGAGAATGGCCGATGTATATTCTTAATATGATGAAAGGTGGTTTTATTACAAGGGTTGAGATTCCTGTATAAGAAGTGTAGCACGTAAGGACTAGGAGACAAAAGGTAAGGGTAAACTTCAGATCAATAATTATACACTGAAAGTAATGATGCTCTTAATCTTTACTCTTATTCTAGAACTTAAATAAGACAAAATACACATCAGACAAATCTTAAATAAACATAACTCAAAATCATCTTCTTCTTGGAAATTGGTAGTAGCTCGGAACTACCTCATACAACTTATACTTCCGAACAACTTCGGATAAACCAATGGTCACTTCCTTGTACTATCAAAAATGATGTTCGATTTGAAACAAAAAAATAGTGTCAAATTTGATTTTTTTTTTTAACTTAGTATCAAAATTGAAAAAAGTAAAAACTTAGTGTCTTTTATGAAAAGAAAAATCAATTTTAAATCATTAGCATGCCATGAATGAAAACTGATACGTAATAATGTCACGTCAGCAGGTAACCGAGTTGATTGTTCAAGTAGCTGGAATTATAAAAAATATTGAAAACATGGTATAAAATTTGAGAAAAAAAAACGGTGTCAAATTAAAATTTTAATCTAAACTTAGTGACTTTTGCGTTATTTTCTTTTTAATCAACAAAGTTTTATTCTCACACAATGTATTTTTCACATAGTTATAAGAGTGAGGGCCAACGAAATCTTTATTTTAGTCTACTTAATACATATAAACCGTTATGTAAAAGCTTTGAGAATATATAAACCATGAACTATGCATGAAATATATGATTGCATGATTACCCCATAGGTAAACTACAAATGCAAAAGAAAGCGATTTTAATATGTTACTCTTTTTCATTTTATTTATTTAATATATTACTCTTATCACTTTATTTCCTTGGAGTCAATTATTTTAATCGGAAGACGAAGATGATAAGTTCAATCTATGTATGTCGATGTTTTATTTTTGGGATTCTTTAATTGGATTCACAAAAATGAAGAACATTTAGGATATCCACACTAATATTTCAATATGTATGTAACATTTCAAATATCCGAAATTCGTGATAGAAATTCAGATATTAATATCCACTATCTCAAAATTTCAAATATTTGGTTTTGAACACCTTTACTTTAATGCCATGTACTTAGCCTTAGAGCGAATTGAGCACCAAAGAACTAAACATATTAAAATAAATTTTCATTTCATTAAAGAATATATTGTAATCGGTTATGTACATGTTTTCCATGTTTCATCTCCTTGTATGTGTGTGTGTCTCTCTCTCTCTCTCTCTCTCTCTATATATATATATATATATATATATATATATATATATATATATATATATATATATATATAGCACCTAATTCCTGGTACGTATAATTTATCTAAGTATTTTATATTTTTAGCATTGGACTCGGCGAGTTGTAGGCCTGACTCGCCGAGTGGAGACAGGTTTGGGAGCATGTCTAAGTTGGCGACTCGGCGAGTCCCAGCTGTCTGATGAAACCCTAAATTCCGAGGGTTTGCACCCTATTTAAACCCTGTTATCCACCCCCAAGCTCGCCCCCTTCACCCGCAAAGCTCTCTACTTCGTTCAAGCCTTGTTCCTTGTGAGATTGAAGCATTTTGATGTGTTTTCTTGAAGATTTTGAGAGGGAAGGAGAGTAGATCAAGAAGAGAAGAAGGAGGCCAGGCATCCTTGTGTTATCTCTGTTATTTCCTTGAGGTATAACTTAGTTTCCCTCTGTTTTCATGCTTATTATCCCTTGTAGCTCCATGAAAGTCCTTCTTGAGCCTTTCCCCAAGCTTGTTTGTGTATTAGGGTTTGTAATAAGTTGTTTAGCCTCTAGATCTAGGCATCATTGAGCTCCAGGAGCTTGGATCTACTGCCTTTTTGGAGCCATATGGAATAAAAGCCCTAGATCGACTCTTTTAGTGCATTTTGAGCCTTAAAACCTTCATGGGTGTTTATTTACATGTAAAGTTGGAAACTTTACGTGTTAAACAGGCCCTAGAAACCCATATCTATGTAGGTATGAGCTGGATTCAAGCAGAATTGCGTACATAGTATTTGCATGTGGCAGACTCGGCGAGTCGTTCATCTGACTCAGCGAGTCGAGTCGCGAGTCCCCGAGTTTTCCCCTTTTCGTGTTTGCGGAGTGGAGTAGTGAGTCATGGGGTGTGACTCAGTGAGTCGGAAGCCAGACCCACCCATGAAGAAACTCGGCGAGTCAATGCCCTGACTCGGCGAGTCCAAGGCAATGTTCTTGCCTCAAGAATAGACTCGGCGGGTTGATCATACAACTCGTCGAGTCCCAGCATAGAGTGTTCTTCGGATGAAGACAAACTCGACGAGTTGCTCATACAACTCGGCGAGTAGGATGAAGGATGTTTGGACACCATTTTAGAAGGAAAACTCGTCGAGTCAATGCCAAACTCGACGAGTAGAGTCGGGACAATGGTCAGACAAAGGGATAGGGACTCAGCGAGTTGGCAGGCCAAGTCGGCGAGTCGGGTCACCTGGAAGTTGACTTTGACTTTGACTCTTGGCTTAGTTAGGGGTAAATGGTTATTTTACCCTGAGGTCGATTAGTAGCATTTGACTGAGTGTTTTGTGGGGATTATAGCCAGAGGATTTCTGGGGCAGCAGCAGCAGGAGACAGTCAGTTCACACGCAGATCAGCAACTACTTTGAGGTGAGTTCCCTTCCAGTAGCGGTGGGTCTACAACCACAATGTCGGCCCACCAATAGGGTTGTATGATAGATGTTTATCTCAGTGATATTCATCTAGGTTGCTACTACCTGTGATATGTTATTGTGCTAGTATGATATGATGTTATGTGCTAGTAACAGTAGGGGGAGATAGTCCCCCGGAACACCGGTTGATAGGGCTGAATGGGCGGTTATGCCCATCTATGCTAGATAGTTTGAGTTATATGTCTTATGTGGTAGTGGTAGGGGTGAAATAGTCCCCAGTATCCGGTTGAGAGGACCGAAGGGGAGGCAAGCTCCCAGATATACTGGTCAGTATCCAGTCGAGAGGACCGAAGGGGAGACCAGCACCCAGATATGCTAGTTAGTGTCTGGTCGAGAGGACCGAAGGGGAGGCAAGCTCCCAGATATACTGGTCAGTATCCGGTCGAGAAGACCGAAGGGGAGACCAGCACCTAGATATGCTAGTCAGTGTCCGGTCGAGAGGACCGAAGGGGAGGCAAGCTCCCAGATATACTGGTCAGTATCCGATCGAGAGGACCGAAGGGGTAGGTTGGGCACCCAAATATGCCTGAAAATATTTGTATGTTATGTGACTGTATGGTATGTGGTATGTTAGGGGAACTCACTAAGCTTCATGCTTCAGTTTTTAGTTTTGATTTTAGGTACCTCTTCTTCGAAGGGGAAGGAGCTAGCGCAGTAGCGGCCCATCACACACACGCCTTGTATTCCGCACTATGAGACCCTCCTGGGAATTTGTACTCTGACTTTATTATGTTTTTATGAAATGTTTTTCAAGACATGCGATAACTTTTATGAAATGATATGATCAGTGAACATTTTATTTTTAAGGTTCGCTAAGAATATGTTTTAAAAATGAAAATTTTGGCTCGTATTTTTGGGATGTTACAAGTTGGTATCAGAGCCCTGGTTTGAGGGATTCAGACACACCTTCGGGGGTGTTTGAACTCAAATCAAGGGATTAAAAGATTTTGAAAAAGAAAATGTTTTCTAAAAAGCTAAGTAAAGGGTTTTAAGAAAGAAAAAAGTGTGTGATGTGCGCGACCGGCCAAGCTCAAGTAAGTATTCCCCAAAGTACCCATACAATCTTATGTTATGTTTATCAGTTTCAGTGGAACAACATGCTAAAATATGACTAAGGATCCAGGAGTGATGCCTTTTGTGCCTGCTTTATGTGCTTTAGTGTATGAAAAACTACATGCTAGAATTGAGTAGACAGCAGTAGGATAGCCTGTTTAGGTTATGCCTGATAGTATGAGTTTAGCATTGTATGCTAGTTCAACTTTTCTCTATGAGGATGGATTTGATTGAGATTGTTCCCTTTTGTCTGGATGTTGCTTGCTTTGTGTTTCATGGGGCACTGAGTGATGGGAGTTAGACATTAGGTGAATACGTCACGTCACATGTGATCAGGGTTGAATAATCTTATAGTGCTAGATTTAGCCCTATCGCGCAGCTCTTGTCTGAGTCTAACCGTTGTAGAGCCGAGTCTATTACTCGAAGGATTATTTAAGCCTCACCACATGTGATGGTATTCAGGTAATGACTAATTGGAATTATAAGGAGACCTTCAGCAGTTGAAGACCGGGTAGGGTGGAGTTAGAGATTTTCCTGGGGCAAGCCTAGGATCAGTATAGCAGTGATCAGTAGTAGTGAAAGGGACCTGGTGGAGTCCAGGTAGTCCTTGGAGAAGGTACGGATAGATTTGGAAGGTAGTATGGGCCCGTACTACCAAAAGCAGAGGATCCGTACCCGAACCGAGGAAGGCCAAGATAAGACCAGGGAACTTGTAGTAAGTGCGATCCCTCCAGAGGTATCAGTATCGCTAACAGTTATTATTTGTGTATTTCAGAATGGTGGTGCTACGGTCGAGGCCAGCACTTGGCAGTGCAGGAGAGGGATCGGGTTCGGGATCAGGTTCCGAGCGAGTAGATGAGGGGCTGCGCGAGTTCATCGCGTCAGAGATCACCAGAGGCATCCTTGAGTCGACCCCCATTATCTTCGGGTCGATCAAGGAAGGGATATTGGAGATGATAGAGGATCGCCTCCATGCATTCAGGAGCGACATGACACCTGGCCAGTCGGGATCTCGCACACTGTCCTTCAAGGACTTCCGGGGCAGTGGTGCGCAGGATTTTCACGCGGCGAAGGACCCCATAGCTGCCAGACGATGGATTGCAGACATTGAGTCTGCACAGTTGACTAGCTTCTGCCCTGAGGGGTCGAAGATGAGATATGCAGCAGGATTTTTGAGAGATCGAGCTAGGGATTGGTGGGAGTCCGTTGGTGACTCGTTGGGAGCCTTGGCTGTCGAGGCTATGACCTGGTCGGACTTCGTGACCAGGTTCAGGGCAGAGTTTGCACCGGCTATCGAGCTTCAGCAGCTGGACAGGGAGTTCCTAGATATGAGACGGATGACGGAGACTGTGGCGGAGATCACCGCCAAGCTCCGGGAGAGGGCGTTGTTGGTGCCCCAGTACGCAGGTAACGAGGATATGAGGAGGACCCGCTATCATGACATGCTACGAGCTGACATTCGGGAGCATGTCAGTTTTTCTGCTTGCCCTACCTTGGACTCTATGATTGCCAGGGCAAGGGAGAGGGAGATAGATTTGGAGCACATGCAGAAGAGGAAGGCGGAGGAGGGACATGTTATGGGGGATTCGGGGAAGAAGCCCGAGGGATCAGATGCGGGGCCGAAAGGCCAATAGGGGCGGGGTCTCTGCAGGAAATGCGGCAAGGCGCACGAGGGAGCGTGAAAGTTGGGATCGTCAGGCTGCTTCAAGTGCGGAAAGTTAAGGCACTTCAATAGGGATTTACCGCCCTTGCACCTATGATTCATACATCAGAGTTTCTGTGTTTCCACTGCAACCAGAGGGGCCACAAGAAGGCCAAATGCCCCCAGTTGACAGCATCAGCGTCGGTTAAGGCGCCAACTCCAGCTACCCTGCGGATTACCGATGGCCGGCAGGGAAAGGCAGAGCCTCCGACGGTGAGGAGCCGGGCGTTTCAGCTGACTGCAGAGGAGGCTCGTACCGCACCCGATGTGGTGACGGTTATGATTCTTTCCCTCTATCTTATTTTTATGATGTTATGATATTGATATGTGCTTTGTGTATATGCGTTAGCATCATTCCATGTGAACGGTATTCCTGTTCAGGTGTTGTTTGACTCGGGTGCCACCCGATCATTTGTTTCCCTTGCACTTAGCAAGAGGTTTACGGAGTCTTCGGGCATGTTGGATTTCCCTTTAGAGGTAGAGATTGTCGATGATCGATCAGTGCGAGCGTCGGCAGTATTCTGGGATTGTTTCCTAAGGTTATTTGAGGAGCGCTATTTGGTGGATTTGGTTCTCATCCCTTTACGGGGGGAAAATGTGATTATAGGCATGGATTGGTTGAGCCCTAATGGGGCAGTGATAGATTGCACACAGTAGTTAGTGCAGGTCAGGACCCCAAGTGGGGGAGAGTTGGTGATCCACGGCGAGAGGCCACAGCATGGACCCACAGTATGCTCAGCAGCGAGAGCTAAGCGCTACCCTCAGCAGGGTTGCGCGGGATATGTCGCGTACATTATGGATACCCTGAATTCGGGTAAGGCGACGGTGAGCGAGGTTCCAGTGGTGCGAGACTACACTAATGTGTTCCCGGAGGAGCTTCCTGGAATACCTCCGGAGCGTCAGGTAGAGTTCAGGATCGACCTAATTCTTGGTGCGGCTCCAATAACCAAGGCATCGTATCAGTTGGCTCCTCCCGAGGTACAGGAGTTGTCTACGTAGCTGTAGGAGCCGCTAGATAAGGGATTTATTCGACCGAACAGTTCGCCCTGGGGAGCCTCGATCTTGTTTGTGAAGAAGAAGGACGGGTCGCATCGGATGTGTATAGATTACCGGGAGCTGAATAAGGTGACGGTGAAGAACCGTTACCCACTGCCGAGCATTGATGACCTATTTGATCAGTTACAGGGAGTATCTTGGTTCTCCAAGATCGATTTGCGTTTAGGTTATCATCGGATGAGTGTCAGAGAGGAGGATGTACAGAAGACCGCGTTTCGGACGCGTTATGGCCATTATGAGTTCGTGGTGATGCCGTTTGGGCTCACCAATGCTCCTGCCGCGTTCATGGACCTTATGAACCGTGTGTGTAGACCGATGTTGGATCGATCTGTGATAGTTTTCATTGATGACATCTTGGTTTATTCCAAGATGTAGGAGGAGCACGAGGAGCATCTGAGAGAGGTTTTGGATACCTTGAGGAGGGAGAGCTTGTATGCCAAGTTCTCCAAATATGAGTTTTGGTTGCGCGAGGTGCAGTTTCTTGGGCACCTCGTCAACCAGAACGGGATTTCAGTAGACCCAGCCAAGGTGGAGGCCATGATGAGATGGGAGGTTCCGAAGTCTCCATCCGAGATTCGGAATTTCCTAGGATTAGCAGGCTACTATCGGAGATTCATTCAGGATTTCTCCAAGATAGCCGTACTCGTGACACGGTTGATTAGGAAGGCTGTGGTCTTTCGATCGGGGCCTGAGCAGTAGGCAACGTTCGAGATTCTGAGACAGAGATTGTGTTAGGCACCAATCTTAGCCCTGCCCGAGGGCGTAGAGGATTTTGTGGTATATTGTGATGCGTCTATCTCGGGCTTAGGCGCGGTATTGATGCAAAGGGGTCATGTCATTGCTTATGCTTTGAGGTAGCTGAAGCCTCACGAGGTGAACTACCCGATGCATGATTTAGAGGTTAGGGCGGTGGTCTTCGCCCTCAAGATTTGGTGGCATTACCTCTACGGGATTCGATGTACCATTTACACGGACCACAAGAGTTTGAGGTACCTCATGGATCAACCGAATCTTAACATGAGGCAGCGTCGGTGGTTGGACGTGGTGAAGGATTATGATTGCGAGATCGTTTACCATCCGGGGAAGGCCAACGTGTTGGCCGATGCGCTTAGCCGTAAGGCAGCACCGATCAGGGATGTGTGTATGAGGATGACGGTGGTGACTCCACTGTTAGAGCAGATTCGAGAAGCTCAGCAGGAGACTATGAAGGAGGAACATTGGAAGAGGGAGCGAATAGTGGTTCAAGTCACCTCTTTTGATTATGATAGCCGAGGATTATTGACACTACACCGTAGGGTGTGGGTCTCGTATCTCGGAGGCATGCGCCAGATCTTGATGGAGGAGGCGCACAAATCCCGATTCTCTATTCATCTAGGGGTGACGAAGATAGATAGGGATCTTCGCCTAGACTATTGGTGGCCCTGCATGAAGCGGGATGTGGCATGGTACGTCGAGCGGTGTTTGACCTCCAGGAAGGTCAAGGCCGAGCATCAGAGACCACACAGCAAGATGCAGCCGTTGGACATCCCGTTGTGGAAATAGGAAGATATTATGATGGACTTTATCACAAAGCTTCCCAGGACTGCGCGAGGGGTAGATTCGATTTGGGTCATCATGGATCGATTGACCAAGAGCACCCATTTCATACCAATCCAGGAGAGTATCTCGACCGAAAAGTTGGTCGATATCTATATCAGGGAGATAGTGGTGCGGCACGGGGTGCCGGTGTCAGTGATATCAGACCGAGATGTGCGGTTCACTTCTAGGTTTTGGAAGAAGTTTCATGATGAGTTGGGCACTCGTCTGCATTTTAGCACCGCCTTTCACCCGCAGACGGATGGTTAGAGCGAGTGGACCATCCAGACTTTGGAGGATATGTTGAAGGCATGCGTGCTATATTTCGGTGGTAGCTGGGATACCTATCTTCCCTTGGTTGAGTTCTCGTACAACAACAGCTACCACGCGAGTATTGACCGTCCCCCATTCGAGATGTTGTACGGACGGAGGTGTAGGACCCCGATATGTTGGGGTGAAGTTGGTTAGAGGGTCATGGGGAGCACCGAGGTGGTGCTCAAGACGACTGAGAAAATCCAGCGGGTTCGAAGCAGGCTTCAGACTGTGCAGAGTCGGCAAAAAAGTTACACCGATAAGCGTCGATCACACCTGGAATTCCAGGTCGGGGATATGGTTCTCCTGAAAGTGTCACCTTGGAAAGGCGTCATTCGATTCAGGAAGCGGGGCAAGTTGGGCCCAAGATTCATTGGTCCGTTTAGGGTTGTAGCTCGGGTGGGCAAGGTGGCATATAGGCTGGATCTGCTAGCAGAGCTTAGTCAGATCCACAACACCTTCCATGTCTGCCAGCTGGGGAAATGCCTAGTGGATGATTCGGCGGTGGTGCTGCTAGAGGATATACAGGTTGATGACAGCCTAAATTACAATGAGCGCCCAGTCGCAATCCTCGACCGCAAGTCGAAGGATTTGAGGAACAAGAGGGTGGAATTAGTAAAGGTGCAATGGCAGCATCGAAAGGGTTTGGAATGGACTTGGGAGCCGGTGGAAGAAATGATAGAGCATTACCCCAAGCTATTTCAGGATCGAGCAGCAAACTTCTAGGACGAAGTCTAAAATAACTGGGGGAGATTTGTAGCACCTGGTTCCTGGTACGTAAAATTTATCTAAGTATTTTATATTTTTAGCGTTGGACTAGGCGAGTTGTAGGCCTGACTCGCTGAGTGGAGACGGGTTTGGGAGCACGTTTAAGTTGGCAACTTGGCGAGTCCACATTCTGGAATCGGTGAGTCCCATTTGTCTGATGAAACCCTAAATTCCAAGGGTTTGCACCCTATTTAAACCCTCTTATCCGCCCCCAAGCTCACCCCCTTCACCCTCAGAGCTCTCTACTTCGTTCAAGCCTTGTTCCTTGTGAGATTGAAGCATTTTGGTGTGTTTTCTTGAAGATTTGGAGATGGAAGGAGAGTAGATCACGAAGAGAAGAAGGAGGCCAGGCATCCTTGTGTTATCTCAATGATTTCCTTGAGGTATAACTCAGTTTCCCTCTGTTTTCATGCTTATTGTCCCTTGTAGCTCCATGAAAGTCCTTCTTGAGCCTTTCCCCAAGCTTGTTTGTGTATTAGGGTTTGTAATAAGTTGTTTAGCATCTAGATCTAGGCATGATTGAGCTCCAGGAGCTTGGATATACTGCCTTTATGGAGCTATATTGCATGAAAGCCCTAGATCTACTCTTTTAGTGCATTTTGAGCGCTAAAACCTTCATGGGTGTTTATTTACACGTAAAGTTGGAAACTTTACGTGTTAACCAGGCCCTAGAAACCCATATCTATGTATGGTATGAGCTGGATTCAAGCAGAATCGCGTATATAGTATTTGCATGTGGCAGACTCGGCGAGTTGTTCATCTGACTCGGCGAGTCGAGTCGCGAGTCCCCGAGTTTTCCCCTTTTCGTGTTTGTGGAGTGGAGTAGTGAGTCATGGGGTGTGACTCAGTGAGTCGGAAGCGAGACCCACCCATGAAGAAACTCGGCGAGTCAATGCCCTGACTCGGCGAGTTCAAGGCAATGTTCTTGCCTCAAGAATAGACTCGGCGGGTTGTTCATACAACTCGGCGAGTCCCAGTATAGAGTGTTCTCCGGATGAAGACGAACTCGACGAGTTGCTCATACAACTCGGCGAGTAGGATGAAGGATGTTTGGACACCAGTTTAGAAGGAAAACTCGTCGAGTCAATGCCAAACTCGACGAGTAGAGTCAGGACAATGGTCAGACAAAGGGATAGGGACTCGGCAAGTTGGCAGGCCAACTCGGCGAGTCGGGTCAACTGGAAGTTAACATTGACTTTGACTCTTGGCTTAGTTAGGGGTAAATGGTCATTTTACCCTGAGGTCGATTAGCAGCATTTGACTGAGTGTTTTGTTGGGATTATAGCGGAGGATTTCCGGGGCAGCAGCAGGAGACAGTTAGTTCGCACGCAGATCAGCAGTTACTTTGAAGTGAGTTACCTTCCAGTAGCGGTGGGTCTACGACCACAATATCGGCCCACCAAGAGGTTTGTATGATAGATGTTTGTCTATGTGATATTTATCTAGGTTGCTACTACCTGTGATATGTTATTGTGCTAGTATGATATGATGCTATGTGCCAGTGACAGTAGGGGGGAGATAGTCCTCCAGAACACCGGTCGATAGGGCCGAAGGGGCGGTTATGCCCAACCATGCTAGATAGTTTGAGTTATATGTGTTATGTGGTAGTGGTAGGGGTGAAATAGTCCCCAGTATCCGGTCGAGAGGACCGAAGGGGAGGAAAGCTCCCAGATATACTAGTCAGTATCCGGTCGAGAGGACCGAAGGGGAGACCAGCACCCAGATATGCTAGTCAGTGTCCGGTCGAGAGGACCGAAGAGGAGGCAAGCTTCTAGATATACTGGTCAGTATCCGGTCGAGAGGACCGAAGGGGTAGGTCTGGCACCCAGATATGCCTGACAATATTTGTATGTTATGTGATTGTATGGTATGTGGTATGTTGGGGGAACTCACTACGCTTCGTGCTTACAGTTTTCAGTTTTGATTTCAGGTACTTCTTATTCAAAGGGGAAGGAGCTGGTGCGGTAGCAGCCCATCACACACACGCCTTGTATTCCGCACTGTGAGACCCTCCTGGGAATTTGTACTCTAAATTTATTATGTTTTTATGAAATGTTTTTCAAGACATGCGATAACTTTTATGAAATGATATGATCAGTGAACATTTTATTTTTAAGGTTCGCTAAGAATATGTTTTAAAAATGAAATTTTTGACTCATATTTTTGGGATGTTACAATATAACTTAATAAGCATTTACCTCCAAATGTTGAATTTTAAGAGGTACAACCCTTAGAACATCATATACAATCAATTTATGCATTACCTTAAAAATACATCTTATCTAGTGAAAGTTAACTAAGGGGGGTGTTTGGCTTATCTTTTGAGGGGCCAAAAGTTCTTTTTAGAAAAGATAGAATGCAAAAGATGCTTGGGAACACCATTTTAAAAATTACTTTTTGATTTTTTATATAAGGAAAAGTGACTGTTTGGAAAAGTCAGAAAATAGTGTCTTTTTGTAACTTTTATCAAAAGCACTTTTGGCTCCCAAAACACAAGCCAAACACTCCCTAAATCCCCTTATCTCTTGAAGACTTTGACCAAATAAGTTGTCTTGAAGCCGAGATCCTGGCAAAAAATCTTTCGATTCTGGCCAACCCTCCCTTTATATTTGTCACTCTCTCCTATGTTGATATCATTTTCCGTTTCTCTTCTACAAAGCAGTTTTTCTTCCTTTCTCAGTCATAAAACCCTAACACCACTCACTACCACCGTTTACCCCTTCTACCACTGAAACCACCAACATACTGATGGACCCTCTTCTATTCTATCTCGGCTAAAAATAGGTAAAACACCCCTTACTACTCTATCTATCTCTCTTTATCTGTGTGTGTTTTCAATAACAAGACCAAACTTATTTGATTTCGCATTTCATAGATTAAGCAGCGACTTATTTTCCCAATTGGTTGTTGTTCTTTACGATTTGGTTATCTAAAACATCCTTTGACCTCCTGTGTTTCTGACTTCTTTATCAGTGCGACAACCTCCACATGGTAAAAGATATCAAAATCACCTCCTACTATTCTTTCTTGCTGCATTTCTATTTTTATGTTTGATAGATTTCAATTTTTTGGGGTTCTGACTAATCATTAGGGCTAAAAACAGGTTATATTAAGAAATTATGTTTTCAAAGGTCAGAGTCTACATCAACCTTTTGGATTATAAGGTTTGCTTGCTTCATTTTCATGTTTAAAGGTTTGGAATTCTTGAACATAAAGGTGTTGTTGCTTCATTTTCTGCTTAAACCTTTTGATTTTATGTATTTTTTCATAAATATTGTAAACAAGATGCATTTTGTTTTCTAATTTTTTTTTAATAATCCTTGGATGCTCTTCTTAAAGAGGTGAAGATCTATAAACATTTTTGAATTTTGTTATTTGGAACTTATTTGGGGATTATTTGGGGTTCAGTGAACATTTAAGAAGCTCATAAGGGTTAATTCATGGGTTTTCTTCTCTTCTTTATTACTCCTTATGCATCTTCTGTTATCTCTCTCTTTTTCTGGTTTCGATCACAAATACTCACATCTACACACCATCTTTTGGTTTTAGGTGTTTTGAGTAGATCTGAAAATTCTTTACTGCGCCACCATTTTTTCATTTCCTTATACATAAAAGTTGGTTTTCAAATGAATTATAAAAAGAAAGTTTAAATATACTGAAATTTATTCACCTTCTTTTATTTTAGTTTTGCTTTGTTTTAATCAGAAAAAAAATATTTACATAAGGTGATTTTTTGATTGCTCATTACTTTTTTTTTTTTTTGAAGGGGAGCTGGAGTCTACCATTGTAGAAATAAAAGAAAGCTACAAGAAGTTGCTTTTCCCAAGAAGCATGAAGATGCTATGAAGAGGCTCTTTTTCGAATAAAGCATTGTGGTGTGTAATGTGCTACTCCTACGCGACAATGTTTACATAGTTAAATCCAAAGCTCCCCACTGTATATGAAGAAAAAAATTATTCTGTAGAATTTAAAAACTTAATCCGATATTTTAAATGTATAGGATTAGCTTCTTGACGTATGTATGCCTTTGAAATATAATTTTCCATTATCTTTTTATGTTGTGCAATTTGGGGATTCTTTAATGTATAAATATGCATGAGACATTAATTATTTCATGCACCTATTGTATTAGTGTTTAGATATCTTTTAATTGTAATTTTGATATATATATATATATATATATATATATATATATATATATATATATATATATATATATATATATATAATCCGAAAGTAAATTTAATATTATTTCTGTAGAAAAAAGAATTATTAAATGGTTCTTTTAACCCAAAATAAAGAAAACAAGACAGAATAACAAAAACATACTTTTCTTTTTTAATCAGCAAAAGTATTTTGACCCAAAATAGCAAAATACATATAATTTTAAATCAAAACAAAAACATATTTATATTTGAAGTCCAAAAAGCAAATCGTCTTTGGAAACTAATTTTCGTAAAAATTATTAATATATGTCGCTTAGCGCGGATAAACGGCTAGTGTATATATATATATATATATATATATATATATATATAGGGCTAGCTTATATTGTTGTTTATATTTATTGTGTGCTAGAATGCACCAATAGGAATTTAGTAAATTAAATAATTATTTAATTATATATATATATATATATATATATATATATGAAAGGATTTCCATAATTATATGTATATTAAATGATATCTATAATTATAATTCTTTTTTATAGAAACTAATTAAATTCGTCATTAATGTCAGCAATAACATTCTTTCAGAATGAATTCACATCTAGGTTTTTATATATGAGTTCATATTTTGCTTCAGGGTTCACTTATTTAAAATACAATAAAGTTGCATTAAATATGAAGAACGAGATTGTATTTTACTAAAATACACTATCATTGTTCTATTACACTCTCGTTTTGCTGGAATACACTTTCATTGTTCTAAATATGAATTTAATCTAAAAGAATATTATTGTTGACATTAATGATGAATTTAATTGGTTTTCATAAAAATGAGTTATAAGTATAGATAACATTGAATATACATATAATTAATACTAAATTCTTATAGGTGCATTTTAGCACACAATAGATATGAAAAACATTTGACATACAAAACCTATTATGGAGGCGTGTTAAATTATAGTTATATTCTAATTTTCTATTTATATATTTCATATGGCCTTATTATAAATAATGTATTTATAGATCGAAATCTATAGCATGCGACCAAATTAATGGGTATTCCACACGTTACATATAAAATGAATAATTTAAGCGGAATATATAAAAGCATCAACAAAGTTTCTATTCGAAAATCTAAGAGCACACTTAATGCATCAACAAAGTTTCTATTCGAAAATCTAAGAACACATTTAATGCATCAACAAAGTTTCTATTCACCAAAGGGCTTTTGGCTTGGGTATCAATGTGTTAAATAGGTATTCTTCTCCTAAGGGGTTTGAGAGTTCATGTCACATCGTGCACAAAAAATATAGGTCAGGATTAAGATTTAGAGGGTATCTGTTTTAGCGGTTCAAAAAAAAAAAAACAAAGTTTCAATTCCAAAATCTAATAAAAGCAGATTTAGTTTTTGTAAATCTCTTACTCTACTATAGTTTGACTATATATTGTTGCAACTTGAAGGACCATATTTTGCTTTCCTGACATGAATAAAATATGTTTATACAAAGTTTTGGATAATGGTAGACAAAAGAAATACAAATATATTTATACAAAGTCTTGTATAATGGTAGAGAAAAGAAATACAAATATATCAACAAGATATCGACATATCAATCGACAATATTAATAACTATCATGCTTCATTGATCTTCAACGGTGAAAACACTTGGCTCTCATTTAGATAATTCGAAATCCGAGCTATCATTCATCTCATAATCATCATTAAGTTGTGATGGCAACTGATCAGTTATTGATATCGGCAACTGAAATGATGTATTTATCGTGGTATCAACATACGAATTTCGATCCACCGACATTAATTGAAGTTTCAACACGTATTCTAAATCCCACAACAAATCAAGCATACTTGGCCTTTCATCACCTGTTTCTTTCAAACATCTCTCAACTATTTCCACAAATTTCCTTAACGAGTCCTGACTAATCGTACTCGCAAG
This sequence comes from Lactuca saligna, assembly GCF_052625555.1. Classification (NCBI taxonomy): domain Eukaryota; kingdom Viridiplantae; phylum Streptophyta; class Magnoliopsida; order Asterales; family Asteraceae; genus Lactuca; species Lactuca saligna. Next base: position 301,210,255 of record NC_136420.1, on the reverse strand, counting down.
AAATGGATCAATTATTTTATCATCATTCCCTATTTTTATTTGTTCACTACAAGAAAATTTCAATTTAGCTACGGAAAAATTCCATAGCAAAAAGTTGAAATTTCGTAGCTAAAGCTGAATAACTACGGAATTTGTTACACAATTTATCAATTAGATTCCGTAGCTTTTTTTCTCGTAGCAAACTGTTTAGCTATGGAATTATATTTCCGTAGCAATTTTGCAATGGCAGTTTCTACGATATGTATTTCGTTGCAATTTGAGTTCCATAGCAAATTCCGTAGCCGTCTGTTCCGTGGCAAATTCCGTAGCCGTCTGTTCCGTGGCAAATTCCGTCGCCGTCTGTTACGTAGCAAATTCCGTAGCCGTCTGTTCCGTAGCAAATTCCGTAGCCGTCTGTTCCGTAGCAAATTCCGTAGCCGCCTGTTCCGTGGCAAATTCCGTAGCTGTCTACTCTGTAGCAAATTCCGTAGCGAATTTCATAGCTATTTGTTCAACAATTTGTTCAATAGCAATGTGTTCTAAAGCAAATTCGGTTTGATAAATATATTCAACAACATCCAATTTTCCAATTATAATATTCATAAAAATATATAAAAGTATAGTAAAGTATAGTAAATATAAATTTAATAGTTACATTGATTTTATAGATATATTATATCATCGAAAATTATTCTACAAGGTTGTCTAATCATCAAAACTGATACTAATTACAAATACAACCAAACAATGTAGATTTGAACCGCCACGTATGCTCAACCACATATGCTCAACCAAAATGGCAAAACCTGCAAAATCAAATTTACAATCGACTTGATTTAAATTCAATCTTATGTATGAAATCCCATTTTGTTTTGCTTTGAGGGTTTCCCTAATTTTTAACCAACTAGAAATATTAAATCTAAAAATTAACACAAAATAAAAACAACAATCCAACTCTTTTATTTGAAATACTATTAACAAACAAAATGAATCACCTTTTGAGAACCATCAAATCCAACAATAGCATGTTTGTTTTTTCTCTTTCCAATCTGTCACATGGTGTCAAAAGGATATGAAACTGTCACATGATGTTAAGAGGATTTGAAAAAAGTTGAAAGACAAATGATAATAGATTGATCATTGACATCTAAATAGTGATTATTGACTTATTTTTATAACACTTGATTCTCTATTATAAAAAGTAAAAAAAACTAAACCTAGATAATGATCTTATCTATTTTAGCATCCTACTTTTTACTTTGAAAACTTACCTAATTATAGCAATGTGATCTAAATACAAAAAACTAAAAGTATAATGCAAATACTTTAATGAAAGTAGATTGCTATTTTTTGCATTTAGGCTTAGCCCTTTAAAAATGAAAAAAATTAAAAAAATAATAACAACTTATTTTTAGGATTAGCCCCTTTTAAACTCAAAATGGAACTATTTTCTAAAGTACAATGTCATAATAAGTATAAAAGATAAAACACAAAGCTTAAACATGATGGTTTTGTTATCACCTGGAGCAGAGTGGAGTGGAGTGGAACCTAAGCTAAGAAACTTTATCTCAAGAAGTAGAGTGGAGCAGAACCTGGAACAAAGAAAAACACACAATCAAGAGATATATCAATTTTTCTATGCTTATAAGTAGATTGTAAATCACATAGATTTTCTTTTCAACCATGGGGAAGTATCTATAGGAGCATAGGTGGTGTTTGATAGAAGAAGAAGTGTTAGAGTGAATGAGAGGTACTTGAATGTGCGTCTAAAATGATTATTGCATGTTAAAGCTTGTTTGGCAACTGGTACAGATTAAGATTTTGATTTTCTGATTATTAAGGTCAAAATAAACTCTAATCTAAAAACGTAACCATAAACCCAAATTAATATCGGTTTTTAACCGAATTGAAGTAGAAATCCTCATTCCATGATGAAACGAAATTAAATGAAATTATCAGAACAAGATAACTGCGCCAAATCTAACAAGATCAACATGCAAAATGTGATGTTTTTCTGTCCAATTTAATATGATGAGAGAAGACCTACTTTACAGTGATCATAAGCTTAAGGGATAAAATACATAGCATAGCGAACAAAGTTATGATGCAAAAACACGAAAAACAGATCAGGAATGGATACTGAATTATATTTTTGGAATATTAAATGCGAAACAGGAATGCAATCAAATTCACCAATAAAAACTTGAATCCAGCTGTGTGTATGGATTGGTAGACTTAACAGAACATTAACTCGCTTCAGATTCAATGGATAGATTAATAGATCCTTAAGGTCATTGGATGATACAAAGAGAAAACAGAGAAATAGAACGGGGAAGAACGTTACCTGGTAGGGAGGAAGACGATCGAGAAAAATCTATCAATTGAAGGAGCAAGCGGCGAACGACATAGCAAACAAGAGTGAGAGGATCCCCTATAGAGCGAAGTCCGATCGATAATGGCGTAAGGGAAGATTGGGGTAAAACCGCAGAATGATGAATGAGGAGTTAGGTCAAAATAAAGAGCAAAAATTCCACCTACAAAATAATTCAGCCGTTCACTAGTCGAAATTTAACACAAATATCTATTTATTTAATTCATTTGGTGATTTCATTATACACGTTAGAAGATAATTAAAGATTTTTTTTTAAATATAAAAAGAAATTCAATGACTTCATTAATTTGTTATGCGTAAAATATTTATCTTACGATCTCCTATTCATTTATTTATTATCATAATGACTTCATTAAGTTGTTTATAGTTGTAATTGCGTGTGATTTTGGGGAACATGTATGTGAAGGCGTGTGCACTAAGTTCATCAAGTTGTTCACGTTCAATAAAAAAACTAATATATAAAATTGGAAATTAAAAATGGTGAAAGAACCATCCATATTTAATTTGGGATTAGGTGTACTAATCCTCTAGATTAGCTATTAATCTCTTTTAGATTTATATTGAGACGAGTTTTCGGAGAGGGTCATATCGATTATGCAGAGACCATGTATCATTTAGGGAAGGTAATATAATCGGATATCTTTACCTTTTTTATTCCATTTTTTTTATATATTTCTTCTCTGCATATTTTTTTTCATCATTTTTTTTCATTGCATAATGTAAAAGAAAAATTAAATTGATTCCTACTTTTTATACCTACAAATATGCCTACCCAATAAAATTATGACAAGTATCATCTTTCCATATTTTTTAAACTAAATCATTAAAACTATATTAGGAATATATCAAATACAATTAAATTGAATGGTGATTTGTCATAATTTTAGTAGGTAGGAATAATTGTAGGAATAAAAGGTAGGAGACAATTTAATTTCTCTGTAAAATACTTGTATTTTCATCATTTTCTTGATTTAGTCCCTTAACTTTATCTTTTGTAGTGATTAAACCATTACACTTTTTTGATGGTTTAAAAAACCATCTTTCTCGTTTAATCAGTTTTGAAAATGGAGAAAGAACCATTACATTGTTGATTTATTTGTATTATATTATTACAATATTTGTACATATTTATTACATTAGTTTATTTTTTTATAAGTATATTTGATTTTAACCAAAACTAAATATTTAAAAGTTAAAAGGTAATAACACACTAAAAAGTTAGCAACAAAATGTAAGGTATATAAAAGCTATTATGAAATTTCCTCTGTTGTTCTTCCACTAGTTTTTAACGCTTCCTTTCCTGTTTACAAATTAGAATAATTACACAAATATGTTACTACAAACACTAATTTCATGTTGTGTTGAATCAATATGACATTTAATTCTTTTGCACAAACTAGAACCCAAGTTTTTGTACTGCTTAATTCACCTTTTTGGTTGGATTAGATGTTGCAAATATGTTGCTACAAGCACTACTTTCATGTTGGGTTTGTTACATGGGACAGGAACCTTTCTAGGGATATTTTGAATCAAAAGGGTATTTACGTCTTTTGCATAAACACAAATCAAGACCCGAGTTTCTGTCCCACTTGATTTAACTTTTTGGGTGGGATAAATACTGTAATTTTTATACGGTTAATCTTTCTAAGGATATTTCTGGTTATGAGAATGAGAAGGGCATTAACGTCTTTTGTCCCACCTTTTTGCTTTGGATTAAAAACTATTTTGTCCCATTGACATGAGTTTTGATCAAGTCCAATGTTTTCAAAAGCATTTACTGTCTTTTTCTAAACGAGTGGAAAGCAAGTCTTTAGCCGCATCTTGTTCCAACTTTTTTGGTTGGACAAAAGATATGCATTTTTTCCTATTGATTGTGAAAATGAAGCTGAATCTGGATGTATTAAAAAGTTTAGGTCGAGAAAATGCATGATTCAAAGGTGTGTGGTTTTATTGTTAAATTAAATATTACAATAAAAATTATATTTATATTTATATATATTAATAAATAAAACAATGAACATTTTTTCTTATTATTGTTCAAATAGAAAGCTCATGTGAAAGCTAGATGGGTAGTGGGGTTATGATAAATGTGGGATGTGTTTTCTATTATTCAAAATTAAAAGAAAAAAGAATTACAAATATTATAAAAAAAAATTAAGGGTAAAAATAGTTATGAAGTTTTATTCAGTTTTTTTAGCAAAATTACATAGCATAATAGTAATGGAATTTCATTTCGTAGCAAAATAGCTATAGAATTTGTTTTTGTAACTAAATTCCATAGCAAAATAGTTATGGAATATCATTTTGTAGCAAAATAGCTACGAAATTTAGTTTCGTATTAATTTTCATAGTAGAATAGCTATAAAATTTTATTTGGTAGCAAAATAGCTACGAAATTCATTTCCGTAACTAAATTATGTAGCAAAATAGCTATGGAATATCATTCTGTAACAAAATAGCTACGAAATTTTGTTTTATAGTAATTTCCGTAGCATAATAGCTATGAAATTTCAGTCCGTAGCAAAATAGCTACGAAATTCGTTTCTGTAACTAGATTCCGTAGCAAAATAGCCATGGAATATCATTTTGTAGCAAAATAGCTACGAAATTTTGTTTCGTAGTATTTTCCGTAGCATAATAGCTATGAAATTTCACTCCGTAGCAAAATAGCTACGGAATTCGTTTCTGTAACTAGATTCCGTAGCAAAATAGCCATGGAATATCATTTTGTAGCAAAATAGCTACGTAATTTTGTTTCGTAGTATTTTCTGTAGCAAAATAGCTATGTATTTTAATTTCGTAGCAAATTTGGTACCAGACTAACTACGGGTTACAATTCCGTAACAATTTTCCGTACTTAGTTCTAAGTTTGCAACGGAATTTTATTTCGTAGAAATTTTTGTAACGAAAAATCTACGGAAAATCATTTTGTAACATATTTCGTAGCAAAATAGCTATGAAATATGATTTTGTAGCACTTTTCCGTAGCTAAATTGAAATTTTCTTGTAGTGGTTTAATCGCCCAACCGGCCAAATTCATTTCCTTTACGGGAAGTCTGTGGTCAAGTGCAGGCCTTGCGCATAACACTTCAAGCAACACCACACCGAATGAGTAAACATCTGACTTTTGAGTCAGTTTCATACATCTAACGTACTCAGGATCCAAATACCCAAAACTCCCTTTCACATCCGACATTTCGCCTTCGTTCACATTATCCAACCGTGATATCCAAAAATCTGCGACTTTCGCGACATAATGTTCATTTAACAAAATGTTCGTTGATTTAACATCACGATGAATAATCCCGGCTTTTGAACATGTATGAAGGTAGTGCAACCCTCGGGTTGCACTGATACAGATCTCAAGCCTCTGTTCCCATGAGAGTCTTGGGAGATCTGTACTATTACCGTATAGATGATCTTGAAGAGTGCCATTCTCCATAAACTCGTATACGAGTAACATTTCACTATTTTCATCACAATAACCAATCAACGAAACTAAATGTTTGTGGCGGATCTGTGAAAACACCATGATTTCCGTGATGAATTCTTGCCGGCCTTGACCGTGTCCTTGTTGGCCTCGTTTGACAGCCACTTTGGTTCCATGAAGTGTTCCTTTGTACACCTTCCCGAAACCTCCTCGACCAATTATTAAATTTTCGTCGAAATTATCTGTTGCTTGTAATATGTCGTCAAATGAGACCCTAAGATTGAAGTCAACGTTTATGCTTGTGTGAAACTCTGGTTTTGCTCCGACCACCACCTGCTTTTGTTTTCCATATCTTGATCCGATGAAGAAACCTGCTAATAAAACAAGTAGAAAAGCTACACCTGCAAGAACACATCCAACCACGATGAATACACTCCTTCCCTTCTTCTTCGCCGGATCACGCACACCGGAGTTTTTCAACATCTCCATGATCTCGACTCCGTTCAAGAACACCGGCTGATTGTTACCACGAATTGCGCCAATACTGATATTCAAACGATCTGAATCAGTAGACTCCACCACCAAATCAAGATAAAACGGAGCTTGTAACACATCCATTGTGTTACCCGGTTGAATCTCCTCCTTGTGGTGACTGTAGACAAAGAAGTTGAATGCGTCGTTGGGATCGACGAGGGCTGTGCTTATAATGTCACAGAAATGAACTCGAACCAGGTACATGGCATTCTCATTGACGTTGAAATTCCACGTAATGTTTACCAAACTGTTGGTCGATTGTTTGGCTGTATTGTAAACGTCAGCAGGTCTCCAGGTTCTTCTTAAGGTGTCACGATCTACGTTGATCGTTTGTCCTCCTACGTTAACTCTATGGATTGGGTTGAAAGCATAATCCGATGTTAAGTTATCCAGATAACCAATTTTTCCGGCTGGTGAAAAACGTGGGAAACTGGGAGTGGGCCTGAATAGATTAGATGGTGTCGTAAAAGCTTCAATGGCGTTTACAAACGCAGAAGATGAGCCACCGGATGGTGTAAACTCGATTCTAAACTTTCGTTCAGACCTAATCGGGAATATAAATTCTCTAATCCAAGTCACGTTGCCCATGCTAAAACCGGATAACATAGAGAAACCGGAGACAGAAACGTCGAGTTTGGAATTGGAAAATTCGAATCCATTAGAAGAGAATTCGGAAAAATGAAGGCGTACCATTACGAAAGTGTTGATTTCATCTGCTTCGAGTTCGTACCATGATTTCTTATTGAAGACTCTTGCACTTCTGTAGATATCGGGCGTGTTGGTTGCCGGGTTGTTGTTTTCTGCGGCCACATGGCCACCGGAGATAGAGAAAGTTGAGGGGTTGACGTCGCCAACGAATTTCCGATTGGTGAAATCGACATCGGAGTTTGATCCACAGTTGATGAAGTAGTGGTCCGGTAACACATACTGGGAGGAAGCAAGTGATAGTGAAGAGAGAAAGATGAGAAGAGAGAAACAAAGGGTGTACGCCATTGAAGAAATTGGAGATTTACTATTTCGAGTGAATAATTATTGGTTTGATTCACGGGACGAAGACGACAACGTGATTGAAGCTTGTTGATGATGACGGCGAAGACCAAGAATCCGGTGGTTGTAAATGGATAGACCGAATAACATTTTATTTTTCTTAATTTTGGGCGTACATATAAAAAATTAAATAATCGGTTTTTTATTATTCAAATTTGTATAGTTTAATATAATCATTCATTCATTTGTATTGTCGTATATGTGCATAGTTACAAGAGTAATCAGAGCAATGGTCCTTGTGGTATAGCTAAGTTCACACTTCCTGTGTTTGTTATTTTATTATGTGAAGTTCATTATAGAAAGAGATGTTTTGCCTTCCTTTTGTCATTTCATCATTTTATTATTAAAATTATTTATTTCTTTTCTCTCAGATTAAAGACCCTAAAGTCTTTTTATTTACCTCCTACAACCCACCGTCCCTAGGCAAAATAAGTGGCACTAATGGAAACTACTCCACCTAGGCAATACATCATCTTGCCATGCTTAAGGAGTGGTGTGGCGTCTGTTAGGAGAGAGAGAGAGAGAGAGAGAGAGAGAGAGAGAGAGAGAGAGAGAGAGAGAGAGAGAGAGAGAGAGAGAGAGAGAGAGAGAGAGTGTGTGTGTGTGTGTGGAGATGCCGACAAACAAATGGTGTGACTTCAAAATTATCTAGTATGTCATCCTTAGGGGCGGTCTTCCTTTTTTTGGTCATCCATGTCATCCACTTGTCGGAACATCATTTCATATAGCCTTATGCCCCCCAATGTAACGTATATCATGGATATGCACCAATTAAACATCAACGACATGCTCATATCCTCCTCTCCAAAATCTTTTTACTATGGCTAGGGGTGTGGTCATTACACCCTTTGACCTAAACTTCAGTATGTAGATTGAACAATGAGTGTTGACCTACCTCTTCGTCTTCTTCAACAAACATAAGATTAATTAATATTGCTACATGGCCTCCTAAATGTCTAATATTCTTTGAATGATCACTCTTCTTAATGCATAAAGAGAATGGCACACTGCAAAGATAGAGAAATGTTATGTTAAAAAGTGATATCAAGGGATGGTGGGTTATTTCTCTCTGATCCCTAAGTTAGATGTCAAATGAGAAATTGCTAAATTGCTTGTATGAGAAATTTTTACTCTTTTACCAGGATGTGTCATGGTCTTTATTGATGAACGAAAGATTTAGGTTCTTCTTTCATTGATCGGGCTACGCCTTTAACCGAAGGTTGCAAGGGTAGTACCATTCAATATAATAGTATTCTTTTTCTTTGTTTCCTGGGATGTTGCATAAGCATTTGCAAGGATGATTTTCTTCCTATAAATTATTGCCTTACCGTCTGTTATGTTCTGTTGATTTAAGCTACTAAAGGTAGTCGATCTAGTAATCTGTGGGTTTACCGTGTTGGTGAGACCTTCGTTGATGTTATCATATCATTTATGTGTATGAGCTAATCCCCATACAAAATTAAGCCTTTCAACCCAATTGTTAATGGTTGGTGCCAGACACTTTTTAATAATTAGGATTTGAATATCCTTTAATTACCTAGCGTTTTGTGTACGTTATACGCGCTTATAACCGCTCATCATCCTACTTAACTCAGCAGTCTTAAAACCAACTATTATCATTTAACACATATACATAAAGTTTCCAATCCTACAACTATATTATGTTACACCGTAAAGACCTAATGGTCCTGAAGTCTATTGTAGGGTTTCACTTTTAATCACTCAACATCCTACTCAAGTCTTCACCACTCTTAAAACCGTTATTTATAATGCATTTTCACTGAGTTGTTCAGGTTGGGAAACCCGGTGACTTACATAGGGTTTTCAATCCCACAACATGGCATAGAAGAAATGAATTGTATGTTTTAATGAATGCCACGTTATGGAAATGGGTGGCCACGGCGTGGCAGTTGTTCTGGCCTAAGCCCGTAAACTTAGGGTTTCCTCTCATATTTAACAACATTCCTGGAGGATTAGGGCATCCTCTATAACCTCCAACCCTCTACCTAAAAACCCTAGCCCCCCTTAAAGATTTTTGGTTCATTTTAGCATTCTTGGTTCGTTGAAGAAGGAGAAATAAGTGTCTTGGTTCATTAATTCAATTAGCATCATCATCATCATCATCATCATCATCATCATCATTGTAGAGATTAAAATCCTAAAGATCGATAAGATTCAAACAGGAAGTAAAGAACACAAAGATGATCAAACAGATGTTGAATGATTATAAGTCACGCCTCAACATAACTCGATGAAAATTTTCCCCTGTAGAGGCGTGCTAGGGTTTACCAAGATTTCCAAAGATAAAACCTTACCGCTCTATGGTGCACGCATACACTATATTTATACATAAACCCTAAATAATAATACGGTTGGACAAGCCCAATATCGTATACAAAATGGACTAACTATTAAAAGCCCAATGACGCAACATTTAACACCTAACAATCTCCCCATTTGTGTCAATTGAGGCGAGAGATACTTCACTGCTGAGTCTTCGTAATTGTCTTGAAGAGCTTAAGTATCACAGCTAGCAAAGTTCTGTGAAACAAGATATAACACCAAATCATATCTGAAAAATTCTTTTTCACAGTAGCAATATTCAGGCCACACTTGTTAACGATCTCCAAAATATGTTCTAAGTAGGTTGTGGAGAACAAGTGTTTGTCAGGTAAAGTGAATAGGCACTCTTGAAAAGCTTCAGGAACATCAATTCCATGTTGAAACATCACATTCAAGTAGATTGTATCAATCTTACCCACACTCATTTCATTTATGTCACAGGATTTCCTAGTAGGATTTACAATGGGCTTTCGCTTCAAAACTTTAGCAATTTTGATGTCCAGCTTTGCCACTTCGTATATATACGAAACCAACATTCTCTTTATATGATCCAGAATGGGTTCATATTTTTGTTCTTCAATCAGTAGGAGATTGGGCAACAAAATCCAATCATGAGGAATGAGATTTGGCAAGTCAGCGAAAGTGAATTCTTGTGGAGCATTTTCAGAACATCGTGTAACCTTGAACTTTGCATTTATGAAGCCTCCCTGTAACGATTGGCCCTGAAACTTTAACTATCGTTATCTTCTATGCGATCCATATTTAATATTGAGGTTTGGCTTGAGTAAGATAAAAGCCAATTAAGGCTTTATCCACTTTGGTATCAGGAGAGGGGATGGTTGCAATGGATTCAAAACAATAGAAAACAAAGGCTTTCCGTGTAATGGGAATGTCAAATTGGGAATCCTTCATGTTCCCCAAGTCAAATGAACCAACTGGTTGCAACCAGTGAACACTCGGTAATTCTACTGCTTCATGCAATAATTTTTCCAACGTCCATATTGGAAAGAGTGTTTTTCTGCATTCCAACATGTTATGAGCTTCTTTTTCTTTCCCCTGTTTCACTTCAGCTTCTCTCACAATGCGAGCCTTTTCATTCAATTCAAGATCATGAGGTTTTCATTTTAGTTGATCTTATTCTTCTTCATCATCACCCATCGATTCTTTTCCTTTTGAACCCGAAGATACATTAACCTTCAGTTCGTTTTGCTTTGCTTTTTTCCTTACCTTAGCAACTTTATCTTCTCCCCCTTGTTTCGGAGGTACTGGGGCCTCGGAAACACCTTCAAGCCTTTTCATAAGAGTGAGGGAAGGATGAAGCTTATCAGCTAAGTGTCTGTGAATGGTGATTGTCAAAATGGGATCGTGCGCTTCAATAAGATTGAAAAGTAAGGAATTGGCATCACTTATGCATGATTTCATATTCGCTCGTTCAAACTTGAGCTCGTCGATTTCTGTTTTCGCTTGCTTGAGCTTGATTGTTTGAGCATGGAGTTAAGTGGTGCGAAGAACAAGTTCATCCATGAATTTACTTTCAACGGCCAAATCATCTTGGAACTTGGTGAGCGTCTAGGAAATAGAAGAGTGAAAGGTTGTGTTATTAGTAGAGATGCCTGAACGAAGTTGTTCCAATTTTTCACGCTCAATTCTAAGCGAAGTACTAAGTTTCGAAATGGCCTCATTTGCCTTGAAAACATTCGCTTTAGCTGAAGTATTGACCTCCGAGATGAAAATCTTCATGTCTGAGATTAGTTTATCGCCTTTTTCGGTCGCTTGTTGATTGGAAAGTGTGGAGTTCTCAACGGCCTTGTTTGCTAGTATAAAGTTCATTGCATGCTCTTTTACCAGAGTATCAAGCATACTCTTAACTACAGTGTAACAGCCCGAAATCCAGGTATCCTTCTATTTAGCCCTGCATCTTTGATATATTACCATTTAGGGTTTGCATGTTAGGCAAGTACGCTGTGCGTACTCGTGCGCTTCATTTGGACACGTTTACCCTCGGGTACGCTAGGCGTACCCAAGGTTACGCTGGGCGTAACCGGTCCAGACCTAAAAACCCTAATCCATTCGGAGGGTTATAAAAGGAATGTGTGGCTGGACTTCTCAGCCACCATCCCTCAGAGAGAAACCCTAAAGAGAGTGTTCATTCGTTCTTAGGCCATTTTGTGAGTATTCTAAGCTTGGTGGTGCCATTCCAAGGTAGCAAAGGAGAAGAAGAGCTCATTGGAAAGGCTAGAAGTGGTGTTCAAGTGTGGATCTGAGCTTTGCAAAGGTTGAAGCTTCATTATCAGGTAAAAAGTTCGGATCTTGATATATGGTTCATGTTATATGCTTCAAGTACCATTTTCTAGGTTTTAGTCCTAAAGGTGGAGACTTTTTGTCCAAATGGTCTCCATAAGCTTAGATCCATCATATTTCTGGTCTATTGGAGCTGTAGAATCATAAAAATGATATCTTGGACGTGATTGTTGCACCATGCATGAGATCTAGGTCCTTGAGTTGGAATAGAAGGATGTTAAGAAGTATTGGAGCCTTTACAGCCATGCCAAGGCTTAAAGGTCTCGACTTTATGGGTATAGACGCATAAACAGAGTCGGATCTAGAAGTTGGAGTAATGGCTTAACCGATTAAGACCAGAAATGAAGTATGTTAAAGTCTGATGGTTACGCTGGGCGTAACTCCCAGCACGTGCAGCGTACTGGGTGGAGACCCCGATCTATGGGTTGGCGATGTACGCCCCGCGTACTCACAAGGTTGACTTTTGTTGACTTTTAGGGTTTTGGTCAACATGAAAACTTTGGGTCAAGAATGTCACACCCCAAAACCGAGAACGGCGGAAACGTTCTGGGGCGGAGGACGTCATGTAATGTATCACAACACAGTAAATGTAAATAAGCAAACAACATCATCCATTGCATTAAATATATAATTTTAATACAAGCGTGTTATGTACATTATAGACACCAAAAATAACGTAAATCAAAATAATAAGATGAGTCTTGGATACGCTCCATCTTCTCAAAAGCTGGCCTCGGTACCTGTCTATTGATGACCTGAGAATACAAGTTATTTTGAAAGAGTTTATCCGCATTAAGCTGGTGAGTTCAAAAATATTTTAGTGTCGGTATTTGTCATCCAAAAATGTTTGAACATGTATCAAGCATAAGTTTGTAAAAGGTATGTAAAGGTTTGTAAGTGTTTGTAGAAGTTTGAATCTCTCAGAAAAACCTATATATTCTATTAAAGTAGCCTTCTACCAAGGCTTAACTGTTTTGCATACTCGTTTGTCGTAAAAGTGTGTAATTTATCCAAGTGTAACTATCTTTGAACAAAATATAGTTTGTACATTAAAGTTTAAGTGAGGTCATCACTAAAAATGTAATGGGTAAATCATTGTAGTACTATAGTTTTGTTTTATAGGAACTACTGCTGTACTAACTACCTTAAACCGGATTTATATTAAGGTATCATGTGATAAATTGCACCATACTATCGACTGGTAACAACGACAACGTATAGTCGAAAAATAAGTTATGATGTTTGGCACCCGCAGACCTGTCGGTCCCACTGTAGCTAGCAGCGAGGTGTAGGATAGTCAATCCAGTATAGATCTATACGCAAACTCAACGCTCTCCCTCCAAGAGAATTCTGGCTACAACTCGGGCCATGACATTTAAGGCATGCTCCGATACAGTGGATCACAATCGTTAACGTATTAATGTAAGGGTAATGTTTCTTGTTCTAGTATAGTTGTATATGTAATGTTCTAGAAAGTATTGACTCATGAATGAACTGACTCATTGTATGATATCGCGTTCTAGTAACAGTTCTAGCATCTTCCTAAACTACCCATATGGTAGTTTACTAGCAGTCTAACTGGTACGTATGGTCATGGATGTATACCCTTACTAATTAAGGGTCTGGGATGAACTGGAAAGACCTTTTATGACTATATATGTACACATGATATATAACTAATATTTAAATGACTTTCGGACAAATACCCAATATCCCACCAGACCACATCTCAAGGCGTGAAAAGGAAATAGGGTGGATAGCCTTCCTAAGTCTTTTAAACATTTCTTATATAACTATACATATAGAGGCATGCAATAATATAAAAGCATAAATAAGTTTTGTAAGACATTTGAAATATAAGTATCATTTTAAGGAAAGATCGACTTGATGTCAATCTATAAAACAATTTGAAGGCATAAGTTTAATAAAACAGTTTAACTATAAGGAAACATTTGTTTGAAAAACAGTTGTAAATAAGTTTGAAAGGTAATGTACGGAGTAAGTTCTACAGTGTAAAAAGGAGTTTAAAACATATAAAATGTTTGTAAAAAGTCATTTGAAGGAAACTGTTCGGTAAGACGGCAAATGAGTAGCCAAATCTTTTGAATGTTGTATATTAATCACATGTGATTGATGTAATAACTAGCGTAATTCGACTTATTAATCGCATGCGATTGATATAATCCAAGCATGATTCTACTTGTATTCCCCCCCCCCCCATGAAACATTTAAAAGTAGTTTAAAACATTAATTAAGGGGTATGAACTCACTTGGAAATTTGAAGATAGCGAGATCGAAAACCGGGCAGAGTTTCATCTCGGGAAACGGATTTTTCTCGGGATTCTCGGAAATCTCGGGAGTAAAATCGACCCTCGGGACTTGAGCAAAAAGACCAGAGCTTCGGGTTTGAACAGGCACGGGAATCGAGGCAAGATCGTGAGAGAAAGAGAGAAAATGAACAAATTTTTCAGAAAGGCTCGCATCCCTTTTATAGGGGTGCTGAGCCGCCTCCGTACGCGGGGCATACGGGCGTACGCAGCGCGTACCCGTACGTCATCGCTTACGTATTTCGGATGGGGCGGGTCGGATGGGACGGCGGGTCGGGTAGCTTCGCATAGGACGATGTGGCCGATCCGAGGCTGTGGTCTCGAGTACGCGGGACGTACGAGGGTACGCGGCGCGTACCTCGACCCTAGGCTAACTCCCCCTTCGGATATTACCAAGATTTTTGATTTAAATTTAATTAAAATTTATTAATTAAACTTCAAAAAATCATATCTTCTTCATACGAACTCCGTTTTCGACGTTCTTTATATCCCCGCGAAGGTGAGACTACGATCTACAACTTTCGTTTAGATTCCGTTGGCAAATTCCGAAATTATTTTTATTATTTATTTATTAAAATGACGTGATTAAGGAATTTCTTTAAAAATTCATAACTTCTTTATCTGACATCGGTTTTTGCCAGACTTTTTACTGCTGAAATACCATTGACGAGACCTTCAATTCTCGTTTAGGTCATTCCGGCCAAAAGTCGCTCGATCTCCGATTCGAGTTTTTAGTTGTCTACTGTTATATCTGTAACTTAGAAAAATCACAACTTCCTCATACGAAGTCAGATTTGGACGTTCTTTTTATGTACGTCTACGGTTTGATGATATCTAAAAATTTTATTTAGATATCTAAGCCCAAAAACTATTATATTGAAACTTCGCGTTTTACGTCTATCAGTGTTGCCGGTTTTTGCCGAGAATCTTCGGTTGGTCATAACTTCTTCGTTATAACTCGGATTTTAGTGTTCTTTATATGCTTGGAAACCTTGATACGATTCCTACTACTTTATTTAACCCAAATAAGATTTTATGAAAGTTATATTTTGACCTAAATTTGATTGGTTTTACATTACATTGTCTCGAAATATCAGGTTGTCACATCATCCCCCCGTTAGAAGGAATTTCATCCTGAAATTAGAATTTAAGCAAGGAAGCATGCACGAATGATCAAGTCATGAGGAGGAAACTCCCTAATCAATTGGTTCTAGCGCATCTAAGTGATAACGAGTTCTCGGTTGGCGTTCCAACGAACCTTCACTATCTGGCGATGGCGTTTCTTCGTCCGCTTGACCTCTCGGTCGAGGGTCACTACGGTTCTAATACGAAGGTGAGGATCTCGACGAGTGGACTTGCAAGAGTCCTAACAGAAAGGTATGGTTTCACGGTCGAGATGCGAAGAGTAGAAAGTGCGTTACTGAGTTCGCGGAGTAGGTCTAGTTTGTGTGAGGCACAAAACCGATTCTGGTAAGAATCTCGGAGGTCCTGTCTAACTTGGATTTAGCTTTCCACACTTTACGAAGCGTATTAAGCCATTCCCATAGTGAGTTATCCTAAAGAACTTGGTCACTCACTTGGAGTCTCAAAGGTTCCTTTTCTTGCGTAACTTCCCAGTCAAAGGCCACCCCTTGCTGGGTCAAAGTCGTACGAGTTTCTGTAGCTTGCGAGGAGTTCTGAATGAACTAAGGCGGTGGGTTGGTAAGACCTAGAATCTGGCGAAAAACTATCGGCGTCTCTGGTGTCGATAAATGCTCAACGGTTTTGACAAATTGAAAGAGTACTCATAATTTCTCACATTACTAACAGTGTGTCCTAGAAATTTGAATCTTCAATTTCAAAACTCGTGCCTAGAGAACTTTGCTAAAAGTTCCTCTATAGGAATGTTACCATGGGCTTTCTTCTTACTACGAGGGTAGATAAGTAAGTCATTACATGGAGAAATGATGACTGATCCCAGTAAGAAAGACGTAACTCTATTTACTTAGCTCATGAAAACTATGGGCGTATTGGTCCTATCCGAAAGGTACCACTACGAACTCGAAGTGTCCGCATCGATTTCAGGAGATAGTCTTCCGGATATCCTCCCATAACACTCAAACTGGTGATATTCGGATTCCCGATCCATTCCTAGAAGTAGTTTCTTTCCTTGCGTTTGCTCAACCATTTTGTTTATGCGAGGCAGAGATAACGATTTCTATGAAAATCTTGACGGAGTCATCGATATCCGAGGCACATACGTTGCAATCCGTCGATCTCCGCGAGAATATGACCGGGGTCCTCTAGGGTGAGAAGTGTAGTCTACTAATTCTCTTTCTGTGTAGTTCGTCAAGTGGTTTGTACTGTTCTGGTATCTCCGAGGGTGTTTAAACTATAGGGCGACCTGTTTTCGGGAGTTGTACTGGGTTCTAAGTTTGTTCACATGACGATGTGATTAATCTTATACTTAGGCAGTTCTCCGTCCTGAAGTCCATTTTAGAATTTATACAGGGCTTCACGATCACAATCTCGTGTATACGAGGCGTATATAATTAAGATTGAAAAGGTAGTCGAATAACTGATTCTTCCTAACTCTCACATCCCATCCGGGAAAAGAAGTTAAAGTGGAATCGTCAATTCTAAACCTGTAGAACCTTGATTATATATCACTCTTATGCATACATTTCTCAGTGATAGATCAATCGTATAAATCCTTGGATTGAACTTGACGTACTGCACGAGTAGTACTTCGGGGATTTCTTCGGAAAGAAAATAACTAAGTGGTACTCCTGGCATGAGTACTACGGTGTTCTGATATGACGGCTTCGCTGGAAAAAAATCGATCTAGAAGAAAGAGATATATGTATGAAGCTGTTTTGGCGTCGATCAAATTGAATCTGATTGTATGATAATGTCGGAATCATACAGAAACTTTAAAGACATTAGAATTAAACATAGACGATTACAGACAAAACACAACTGTGCAACCATGAATAGAGTTACAGTACTTTAGACTTACCACAAGACTGTTGCTGCGAATAAGATATACTACAAAAGACAAGTATACGCAGCACGAGAATTCCTATACAGACAGGATCTCGCAAAAGGGAAGACTCTAGATGCACTAGTTCTAGATAGTTTATAAGTCTGTTACAACGAAATGCCCAAATTACATTTAACGTGGTTCCGGAGTAGGCTCTCCTGCAGCTGTGATCCTGAGAATTTTCCCATCTCCACCAGAGTTCTTTGTTATCGGGCAATCTTTCTTGAAGTGCCCTACCTCACCGCATTGGTGGCATGATTGGCTAGTACTAGCCTTGGAGACGGGATTGCGGTGTTTAGCCAATGTTATGTGGACACAAGTACCTTCCTCGTTACTCCATTTTGAAAACTGCTTCTTAAATCGTTCAGTGCTATAACAAATCTTGTGTGCAGGTTTAGTCCTGATGAAAGGGACTTGAGTGATGGGTCGCGCCGGTGCTCCACAGTTACGAGCATGGTGCCCTATGTTTAGGCAATTGCAACACCGCATTTCATGGCAAGCCTCATGATGATGGAAACTACACTTATCACACTTTGGGAGTTTTCCCTCGTATGGCCTACTCGGTACTGGGATGGCAGGGGTTTCCACTTGTTGCGGTTGTATAACCAGCTTTTGGGATTTCTTGCGTTCCTTCCAGGCTTGACGCCTTCGTTTCTTGTTTTCTGTTTTTCGGCTTTGCGAGCCTGTGACTGTTACTGTTTGACGACTTCCTGGATGGATACCACGATTGGTTGTGCTGTTAGTGCTACGGTGTGCAAGGACATTGGTTACAGCAGCCACCACGGCAGCTGTAACTGTTGTTTGAAAAGTAGCAGCGTCCATAGGAAAAGTGGGGGTTTCGCTGATCGACTGATTGCTTCTGGATGACGACATGATTCTGTAACACGAAAAGTAAAGATTTTGTGAGCGATTCTGGTTGACCCTGATGTACTTAGATTGTTCTTGAAAAGAGTAAGAGTATGATCTCGAAAGTTTGACCTACATCCCTATGATGCAGTCTTAGTAAAGAATGAAAGTATGTTCGCGAAGGTTTGACCTACATCCCTATGATGCAGCCCTAGTACGGAATGGGAGTATGTTCGTAGAATGGTTGCAATACGTTTGTCGTTCGAGCTCAGGTATCATGGGTTGGTGAATAACAAGATCCAACCACGGAAAGAGACTTGGAAGTGTCTCCGGAGATAAATCGCTATAGTCCAATGACTTGACTAAATCATGTTTCATATAGACTCCAATGAAAGTATGATAAGAGTACTTGGATGAAGAATGACACAAAAGTTAGTCGGATGTCAATATCCTGGATATTTACGACGTAAAGGTTCAGGAACATGACCTTGTAAAGGTCTTACATCATATCCACAGGAGATAGTTCCTGACAGCATAAAGACCTAACTAAAGTACTTTCGCTACAAGATAATTTCATGGAAAATGCCACATCAGGCATAGACAGAAAAATACGATTCCTCTTTATAAGGAAATAAAGTAAAGCGTCTACTACTGGCGATGGTCCTCTCTTTGGTGAACGCTTAGTTTAGCCAATTGACGTTCCACTTCACGTAGGTGTCTTTCGCACACCGTCTGGCGTACTTGGAGCCTTATGATTTCGGCTCGTGATTCAGTCAGTGCTTGCAGTAGGGTTTCATGGTTTCTCTCTGATCTCTCGTGAGCATATTCTAGATGAATGGTGTGGAGGGTATGCATTCTAGCATAGGCGACTATTTCTGAACTCTGATGTAGGGTTGTCCTGCCTTGAATCTCATCTCGGGTCTCTCTACGGACCAAGATTGGCAAGACTATATCTGCTAAGCCCTCATTGCTCAAGTCGTAAAAGCTTCGGTCGCCATCAAATAGCATAGACTGATCTTGTCCTTGGCACCGTATTTCCAAGCATTCCACTCACTCAGGGTCGGGTCATGAAAAACGGACGAGGTTTAAGAGTTGGAACGGGAGTTGCTCGGGGTAGATTCTCAACTTCTGGTTCGAAGTTAGCATCGTACTAAAATTCTTCATCATGGTGATCATTCAAGGGGATAGGATGATCATTCACTGGTTCTTCTTTAAGCCAACCAGCTATAATTTCTAAGCGAGAATTTAAGGTAAGAGGAATATTATTTGACGAACTATCTAGATAGTTATTTAGAAAACCTTCATTAGTTACATCGCTACTTGTGAAGTGCATACCAGCTATGTGTAATCTAAATAGGATAGACCTTCGAATAAGTGACCTTAATTCCAAATTCCCACAGAATAGGGGCAAGGCAACATTATCACAGATTCTAAGTCTATAACATCCTAATTACATATAGCCTCAGTGTATCTACTTAGCAATTATCAACTTAATAATGAAGATCCCGTTTTAGTTCTCAAGTATAAAGTACTTATAGTAACACCAAATACTCCTATAGTATTTTAAATTTTTAATGTTATGTTCTATTGTTCTCATTATGGTAGGGTTGGTAAGATTTTAGCATTGTTGCAACCACACAATTAAACTTAGACACATGCTAGTCAACCCTCGGATAATATAGGTGATCAGGCTATATCCTCCCAGTTTTGACCATATGTCTCTAAGCTCACTTGTGTTGCCCAACAATCGTAATTCTTTTGTACTGTTCTAGTGACACTGATTTTAGTATGAATGCAGGCACGTATACTTACTTAAATATTTTATTATTTAAAGTATAAACTCTAAATCAGAGTATTTTTAATCCCATTGTATTTATAGTTAGTATATCTTTTATGGGTTGATATACTCAATTCACTATAAACAATGCTCTGATACCAATCTGTCACACCCCAAAACCGAGAATTTCGGAAACGTTCTGGGGTGGAGGACGTCATGTAACGTATCACAACACAGTAAATGTAAATAAGCAAACAACATCATCCATTGCATTAAATATATAATTTTAATACAACCGTGTTCTGTACATTATAGACACCAAAAATAACGTAAATCAAAATAATAAGATGAGTCTTGGATACGCTCCATGTTCTCAAAAGCTGGCCTCGGTACCTGTCTACTGATGACCTGAGAATACAAGTTATTTTGAAAGAGTTTATCAGCATTAAGCTGGTGAGTTCAAAAATATTTTAGTGTTGGTATTTGTCATCCAAAAATGTTTGAACATGTATCAAGCATAAGTTTGTAAAAGGTATGTAAAGGTTTGTAAGTGTTTGTAGAAGTTTGAATCTCTCAGAAAAACCTATATTTTCTATTAAAGTATCCTTCTACCAAGGCTTAACTGTTTTGCAAACTCGTTTGTCGTAAAAGTGTGTAATTTACCCAAGTGTAACTATGTTTTAACAGAATATAGTTTGTACATTAAAGTTTAAGTGAGGTTATCACTAAAAATGTAATGGGTAAATCATTGTAGTACTGTAGTTTTGTTTTATAGGAACTACTGCTGTACTAACTACCTTAAACCGGATTTATATTAAGGTATCATGTGATAAATTGCACCATACTATCGACTGGTAACAACGACAATGTATAGTCGAAAAATAAGTTATGATGTTTGGCACCCGCAGACCTGTCGGTCCCACTGTAGCTAGCAGCGAGGTGTAGGATAGTCAATCCAGTATAGATCTATATGCAAACTCAACGCTCTCCCTCCAAGAGAATTCTGGCTACAACTCGGGCCATGACATTTAAGGCATGCTCCGATACAGTGGATCACAATCGTTAACGTATTAATGTAAGGGTAATGTTTCTTGTTCTAGTATAGTTATATATGTAATGTTCTAGAAAGTATTGACTCATGAATGAACTGACTCATTGTATGATATCGCGTTCTAGTAACGGTTCTAGCATCTTCCTAAACTACCATATGGTAGTTTACTAGCAGTCTAACTGGTACGTATGGTCATGGATGTATACCCTTACTAACTAAGGGCCTGGGATGAACTAGAAAGACCTTTTATAACTATATATGTACACATGATATATAACTAATATTTAAATGACTTTCAGACAAATACCCAATATCCCACCAGACCACATCTCAAGGTGTGAAAAGGAAATAGGGTGGATAGCCTTCCTAAGTCTTTTAAACATTTCTTATATAACTATACATATGGAGGCATGCAATAATATAAAAGCATAAATAAGTTTTGTAAGACATTTGAAATATAAGTATTATTTTAAGGAAAGATCGACTTGATGTCAATCTATAAAACAATTTGAAGGCATAAGTTTAATAAAATAGTTTAAGTATAAGGAAACATTTGTTTGAAACACAGTTGTAAATAAGTTTGAAAGGTAATGTACGGAGTAAGCTGTACAGTGTAAAAAGGAGTTTAAAACATATAAAATGTTTGTAAAAAGTCATTTGAAGGAAACTGTTCGGTAAGACGGCTAATGAGTAGCCAAATCTTTTGAATGTTGTATGTGCGTAAGTGGTATTTTGGGGAACTCACTAAGCATTTATGCTTACAGTTGTTGCGTTATGTGTTTCAGGTACTAGCGAGGACCATGGGAAGGCGCCGACGTGATTGTACACACTGTCGGAGAAACTTTTTTTTATGATCGTGGGATGTATTTTGTTATGATAACATTGTTCACGTTTGAATTTGGAATATTAAACGATGGTTTTTGATGTTTGCAAAAAAAAAATGAAAATTTTGTTTTAAAATTTACATTGTTACAAGTTGGTATTAGAGCCTTGGTTTGAGGGATTCGGATACACCTTCGGGCGTAATCGAACTCAAACCGGGGATTTGAGGAAATGTTTTAATTAATAAAAGCAATAAAAGTTTGATAATAGATTTCGAAACAACCAAAGGAGAAGCAGTGTGTACGGTCAGCTAGCGCCCGAACGGTAAAATCCCAATAATACTCTTACAATATGTGTTATGAGATATGTTATGATATGATACGCATGCTAGTAGACTAGGTATTCATATTAGGACTAGAGTGGCTTGATTTGTGATGCTTTAGTCTAGGGGGGACTACTGCTATGAGAGGCTTTGAGAGCGAGTGGGTAGCCAGTGCATAGCAAGAATAGAGTACTCATGATCCGGGGTTCGGGGAGGAGGACTTGGGGTGAATGCTGATGCGGTGTAGTTGGTAGTATTGGGCCCGTACTACTGAAGAAACCGAGTCAGTGGGCAACCCAAGTAAGAATCCTTGGGTATCGGAGACCGAGTAGGGTTGCGTTATCGAGTGCGATTATGCTTGATGGAGTCTCTGATATTTTTATGTTGTATTTCAGAGGCATTATGGTTGGATCACGTCACAGACCTGGTACGAGCGGTGTGAGTGATGAGGAGCTTCGTCAGATGATTCACGAGGAGGTGGCTGCGGTGATCCGGGCCGAGATTCCGGAGATGTTTGGTTCTATTAAGAGCACTCTGATGGAGAATTTTGATGAGCGGTACGCCGCGGTGACTGAGGCCGCAGCTGCTGCAGCTACCACAGCTGTGGCCGCTGCCAGACCACAGGGAGGTGACTTGTTGCTGTTCCAGGAGTTCAGCAACACGAAGCCACCCGAGTTCGACGAGACGCAGGATCCGATCGCTGCGATGAGATGGATTGCTGATATTGAGGGATGCTTCTACACTTGTTCATGTCCGCAGCATCTGAGGGTACGGTTTGCTTTGAACCAGCTCCGCCTGGGAGCAAAGGATTGGTGGAAGTTCGTGACGACGAACTTCACTCTTGCGGAGGTTTCAGCTGTGACTTGGGAGAGTTTTACCTCTATGTTCAGAGACGAGTATGTTCCCCCAGTGGAGAGGAAACGGTTGGTTCAGGAGTTCTTGACCCTCAAGCAGGGTACTGATTCGGTTACGGTGGTCACTCGAAAGTTTCATGAGAGGGTGATTTTTTGCCCTGAGCAGGTGTCCACCGTGCAGGCTTGGATGAGCCGATATTTGGGTGTACTGAGGAGGGATATTCGGGAGTTCGTTTCGAACTCGTCATACCAGACCTTGACTGAGCTCCAGGCAAATGCCAGGAAGAGAGAGATCGAGTTGGAGACTCAGGCCAGGGAGGAGGCTGAGTCTCAACGGGTGGATCGGCGGCCAGCTCAGTCGTAGCCGGCAGCCAAGCGGACCAAGTCCGCCGATTCGAGGATGGGAGGTCAGAAATAACGCACTTGCGGAAAGTGTGGCAAGGGTCATGAGGGGGCATATCGATCGGGTGCTTGCTACAAGTATGGCAAGGAGGGGCACATTGCTAGGGATTGCCCCATGGGATTTATGGTTTGCTTTCATTGCAACCAGACCGGCCATCGGAAGTTCGAGTGCCCTCAGCTTCACCTGGGATCTGCGCCTACTGCTAGGGTTACCGAGACTCGGCCGGTGAAAGCCGAGGCTCCGTAGGCTCGTGGGAGAGCTTTTTAGTTGACTGCGGAGCAGGTCCACGCAACGCCCGATGTCGTAGCTGGTATGTATTCTTTCGTGTATTTACTTTTATGCTAAGATATTGTGCTTATATTATGATATGCGTAGGCACTTTTCTTGTGAATTCTGTACCTCCCTTGGTATTATTTGACTCAGGTGCGAGTCAGTCTTTTGTATCTTTGGCTTTTAGCCAGCACATCGGTATTGATCGAGCGGTGATGAGTCGACCCTTGCAGGTTTCTATAGCGGATGAGAAAGCGGTATACGCGACTAACGTGATTCGAGCATGTGTGCTCGAGATTTTTGGTGTCAGGTTCCCTATAGACTTGATTCCTATAGCGATGCGGGATGTCTGCGTCATCGTGGGCATGGATTGGTTGAGTAAGTTTGGGGCAGTCATTGATTGCGAGAGACAGCTGGTGACTATACGAGACCCTAGTGGGGGAGTGCTTACTGTGTATGGCGAGGGGACCCGGTGTGGGTCAGCGTTTTGTTTGGCTGCCAGGGCGAGGTAGAGTTTGCAGTGGATTCATAGCCTATGTGATGGACACTCGAGTGGCCGCAGGGAGGCCAATTTCGGCTGACGAGGTTCCAGTAGTATGGGAGTTTTCGGATGTGTTCCCCGAAGAATTACCAGGCGTGCCTCCAGAAAGGCAAGTGGAGTTTCGTATCGATCTGGTTCCAGGAGCGGCACCCATCGCCAAGGCGCCTTATCACCTCGCTCCACCAGAAATGCAGGAGTTATCCTCGCAACTTCAGGAGCTGTTAGGAAAGGGGTTTATTCGACCGAGTAGCTCACCTTGGGGAGCGCCAATTCTGTTTGTCAAGAAAAAGGATGGTTCACACCGGATGTGTATTGATTACCAGTAGTTGAACAAGTTGATGGTTAAAAACCGATATCCGTTACCTAGGATCGATGATTTGTTCGATCAGTTGCAGGGGGCATCTTGGTTCTCTAAGATAGACTTGAGGTCGGGTTATCATCAGATGAGGGTTCGGGATGAAGATATTCAGAAGACTGCATTCAGAACTCGTTATGGAAATTACGAGTTTGTGGTGATGCCTTTTAGGCTCACCAATGCCCCGACTGTGTTCATGGATCTTATGAATAGGGTGTGCAGGCTGATGCTGGATCGGTCGGTGATTGTATTCATTGATGATACTTTGGTATATTCGAGGTCTAGGGAGCAGCATGAGGAGAATTTGCGGGAAATTCTTGGAGTATTGAGATCGGAGAGGCTGTATGCCAAATTCTCCAAGTGTGATTTCTGGTTACGAGAGGTCCAGTTCCTAGGGCACCTTGTTAACCAGAATGGGATATTGGTCGATCTGGCCAAGATCGAGGCGATGTTGAGATGGGAAGTGCCGAGATTGCCCACTGAGATCAGGAGTTTTCTGGGATTGGCTGGCTATTATCGAAGGTTTATCAAGGATTTCTCCAAGATCACCATGCCACTTACTAAGATGACCCGGAAGGGTGTTACATTTTCATGGGGACCGGAGCAGCAGTCCTCATTCGAGACCCTTCGTCAGAAATTGTGCGAGGCCCCGGTGCTTGCACTCCTGGAAGGGATGGAGGATTTTGTGGTATAGTGTGATGCATCGATATCGGGTTTAGGGGCAGTGCTTATGCAGAGGGGACACATTACAGCATATGCTTCGAGGCAGCTTAAGCCTCATGAGTCGAGATATCCCACCCACGACCTGGAATTGGGGGCTGTGGTGTTTGCCCTCAAGATCTGGCGACACTATCTTTATGGGGTTCGGTGTACCATATACACGGACCACAAGAGTACGAAGTACTTGATGGATCAGCCAAATCTGAATATGCGACAGAGGAGATGGTTGGATGTGGTGAAGGATTATGATTGTGAGATCATGTACCACCCGGGCAAGGCGAATGTAGTGGCCGATGCATTGAGTCGTAGGGTGGAAAGCGCCCCGATTCGAGACATTTGTATGAGGTTGACGGTGATGACTCCGATTTTGGACACCATCTGAGGAGCTCAGGCTGAGACTGTGAGACCAGAAAACCAGAAAAGGGAGTGGGTTGTTGGTCTGGTATTGGAATTTGTTATGGATGGACGGGGACTCATGACTTTTCAGGGTCGGATTTGGGTACCGTTTGTGGGCGGTACGCGTACTATTTTGATGGAGGAAGCGCATCGATCGAAATTCTCGATTCATCCAGGGGCTACTAAGATGTTTTTGGATCTAAAGAAGGAGTATTGGTGGCCCTGTATGAAGAGGGATGTCGCATGGTTCGTCGAGAGGTGTCTGACTTGTCGTCAGGTTAAGGCCGAGCACCAGCGTCCACACGGTAAATTGCAGCCGCTGGAGATTCCCAAATAGAAGTGGGAACAAATTACCTTGGATTTTATCACCAAATTGCTGAGGACTGCGAGGGAGTCGATGCGATTTGGGTGATTGTGGATAGATTGACGAAGAGCGCTCATTTTCTAGCCATCAGTGAGAGCTCTTCTGCGGAGAAGTTGGCAGAATTATATGTGAGGGAGGTGGTATCGCGGCATGGGGTTCCGATGTCGATTGTTTTAGATCGGGATGTACGATTTACTTCCAGGTTTTGGAAGAAGTTTCATGAGGAGTTGGGTACGAGGCTGCATTTCAGTACCGCATACCACCTGCAGACGGACGGACAGAGCGAGCGGACGATTCAGACGGTTGAGGATATGCTCCAAGCATGTGTTTTGGATTTTGGAGGGAGTTGGGACACCTATTTACCTTTAGCAGAGTTTTCGTACAACAAAAGTCATCATTCGAGCATTGGTATGCCACCCTTTGAGCTATTGTATGGGAGGAGGTGTCGCACCCCCATCTGCTAGGGAGAGGTGGGGCAGCGGGTGATGGGTAGCATGGAGATTGTACTCCAGACGACCGAGCAGATTCAGCAGGTCAGGCAGAGATTGTTGACCGCGTAGAGTCGCCAGAAGAGTTGTGCGGACAGGTTTCGGTCCGAGCTCGAGTTTCAGGTTGGTGACCTTGTGCTCCTAAAGGTCTCTCCTTGGAAAGGAGTAATATGATTCAGGAAGAGTAGCAAGTTGGGACCCCGGTATATTGGACCTTTCAGGGTGATTGCTAGGGTAGGCAGGGTAGCCTACCGGTTGGATCTACCTACTGAGTTGGGATAGATCCATAACACCTTTCATGTCTCGCAGTTGAGGAAATGTATTGCCGATGAGTCGGTAGTGGTGCCGTTAGATGATATTTAGGTGGATGCAGGCCTGAACTATGTTGAGAGACTAGTGGTGATCAGGGACCGGAAGGTTAAGGTTCTGACGAACAACGAAGTACCCTTGGTACAAGTGCAGTGGCACCATCGGAAGGGGTCCGAGCTGACATGGGAGTCCAAGTCTGAGATGCGGGATCAGTATCCGGAGTTGTTTTCAGTATGAGACTTCGGGGACGAAGTCTGGTTCTAGTGGGGGAGAATTGTAACAGCCGGAAATCCAGGTATCCTTCTATTTAGCCTTGCATCTTTGATATATTGTCATTAGGCTTTGCATGTTAGGCGAGTACGCTGGGCGTACCAGGAGTACGCTACACGTACTCGTGAGCTTCATTTGGACGTGTTTACCCTCGGGTACGCTGGGCGTAACCGGTCCAGACCTAAAAACCCTAATCCATTCGGAGGGTTATAAAAGGAATGTGTGGCTGGACTTCTCAGCCACCATCCCTTAGAGAGAAACCCTAAAGAGAGTGTGCGTTTGTTCTTAGGCCATTTTGTGAGTATTCTAAGCTTGGTGGTACCATTCCAAGGTAGCAAAGGAGAAGAAGAGCTCACTGGGAAGGCTAGAAGCGGTGTTCAAGTGTGGATCTGAGCTTTGCAAAGGTCGAAGCTTCATTATCAGGTAAAAAGTTCGGATCTTGATATATGGTTCATGTTATATGCTTCAAGTACCATTTTCTAGGTTTTAGTCCCAAAGGTGGAGACTTTTTATGCAAATGGTCTGCATAAGCTTAGATCCATCATATTTCTGGTCTATTGGAGTTGTAGACTCATAAAAATGATATCTTAGACGTGATTGTTGCACCATGCATGAGATCTAGGTCCTTGAGTTGGAATAGAATGATGTTAAGAAGTATTGGAGCCTTTACAGCCATGCCAAGGCTTAAAGGTCTCGACTTTATGGGTATAGACACATAAACAGAGTCGGATCTAGAAGTTGGAGTAATGGCTTAACCGATTAAGACCAGAAATGAAGTATGTTAAAGTCTGATGGTTACGTTGGGCGTAACTCCCAGTACGCGCAGCGTACTAGGTGGAGACCCCGATCCATGGGTTGGCGATGTACACCCCGCGTACTCACAAGGTTGACTTTTAGGGTTTTGGTCAACATGAAGACTTTGGGTCAAGGAAGGGTAAAATGGTCTTTTACCCTCTGAGGAATGATGATAAGGGGTAAAGTTTAGTTGTGGAAGTCTTTGATTATTAAAATGATATTTTTATGATTATGCGAGGTAGAGTCGTCGTTGGGATTTGGAGATAGCGAGTGCGCGAGATCTTAGACTTTCCACGAGGTGAGTTTTCTCACTATACTATACCCGGAAGGGTTTTTATTGTGTGACCGAAAGGTCGGATATGTTATGAGTTATATGCATTGTATGTGATAAGTTAATCGTTTTTATGTGTCATGTATGATATGCTTGATTGGGGCCGGAAGGCATTATGTTATGGGTCGGAAGGCGTATATGTTATGGGTCGGAAGGCGTTGTGATGTGGACCGTAAGGTTGACGTAGGTAGGACCGGAAGGTTTACCTAGTCGGGGCGGAAGTCTCGTGAGACACATGGACCGGAAGGTCAGGTCCTGGAAAGGCGTATGTGGGTAAGTGGTATTTTGGGGAACTCACTAAGCATTTATGCTTACAGTTGTTATGTTATGTGTTCCAGGTACTAGCGAGGACCGTGAGAAGGCGCCGACGTGATTGTACACACTGTCGGAGAAACTGTTTTTATGATCATGGGATGTATTTTGTTATGATAACATTGTTCACATTTGAATTTGGAATATTAAACGATGGTTTTTGATGTTTGCAAAAAAAAATGAAAAATTTGTTTTAAAATTTACGTTGTTACATGCAGCTTCAGAATAAGCTTGGGTTGAAGAGGCAATAGAAGATGTCAGGAGAGAATCCAACTTGGGTGGAGATCTTTGAGATGCCTTTGAGTGAAAGGGGCATCATCATCACTATCTTCTTGAATGGAGAATGGACTATAATGAAAAGAATCAAAGTTCAGTCCATCTGCACTGAGAAGGTCTTTAGAATAATGTTGATGCTGAAGTGAAATGGAAGATGTGGTAGAAGTGGTTGCAAAACCTGAAGTCTTTGCCCCCGCATCAGATGCGTTAACATTAATAGAACATTCGCCTGTGGTTGTAGTGGTAGTGGTTTCAGCAAAAATGGGCGGTTGTTGAGGAATAGTAGTTGGTGGTGAAGTAGTGATAGGTTGTGATTGATTAGTAATAGGTGATGGGCAAGGAGCTATTGTAATAGGAATAGAAATGGAAATTGGTGAATGTGAAAGGATGGAATGAAATTTATCTCTCGTTCGTTCTTGTTGACATCATCCTCAGAATCTTCTCGATCATCATCTGATTCGCTTTCAGATGAAGTGGAGGAAGGGATGCGAACCTTGAGAGCTTGTTTCTTCACTCTTTTGTGTTTTGGAGAAGAGGAATCAGGCTTGGACGAATCACCTTTAGGCTTTCGGTTTTTGGAAACCAGAGTGAAGGTGGAAGGACCCTCTTTTGTTTGCCCCCTTTCTTTAGTTTACCAACGTCATCAAGAGTCTGTCGCATCTCTGGAATGATGACTCTTGGGCCTGAGGTTGGATGCTTCTTGTGTTCCCCAATCAGTTTGCTCGCCCCTGAAACACACCTGTACATGGTTTCAAGAATTGAACCCGCAAAAGAAAACTTGGATTTGTCAGCAAGAATAATATTGGTAGTGTGAAATATAACAATCAAAGACATCAACGAATCTTCCATGATTGGAATATTGAGCTTCGCGATAGCATACTGTACTACGATGGTCCAAAATCAACCCATGAAATCTCACTACGCCGAGTGGTAGAGTTTTTGATTTGCACCAGTTGAGCCCACAAATTGAACCATAGTCCAAATTGATCCCATGGTAGAGGCTCGTCATGAAGGATTTACTAGCGCAGTCTGAACCAGTTAACCTTTTAGAAAAAGCCTTGAAGAGAAGGGTAAAGAGACCGTTCCATTGGGGAAGAAGGTTAGATTTCTTGAACTTGGTGATGGAGGGCATAAGATTTGTGTATCCCATCTAATAAAACATATTGATGATTTGAGCAGTAGAGAACAAATCGGGGTTGACCATGAAGTCGTCAACAGCAAGCCCTAGAAGAGAGCAAAATCGAGCCTTTGTGAGGGAAGTTTTCTTGTCAAATACCTCAAAGGAAATCCTTTTCTACTCTCTGATGTATGCTGCTGTAGAATAAGCTTTTGATAGGAGCGTCATCGGAACACATTCAACCTTGGTAAGAGCAATGACTAAAGGCGAGTAATTCAGACGTTCAACGATTGGCAACATGAACGCATCGTATTTGAATGGAGCCAAATCGAGAATCAAGTTTTGATTTTATTTGATAATGAGAAAAGATGACTGAGTAGACTGTTCTTGAATTGAGGAAGAGTCAGTCATTATTCGAGATCGAAGAAGAAGAAGAATAGTTGAGAGAAAAATCGCCTTTTAGGGTTTGTAAAATCTTTTAGAGTGGTAAAGGTTGAAGTGTTAATTAAAAGTTGTATTTATAGTGAGTGAGAGAAACCAAGCGACGATTGCATAACGATCCCTGATTTAACGCCTAGAAAAATGGAATGTGACAACTGTAGCGAGTGTCAAGTGACATCAGGCGGCATGTGAATTGGAATCGTTTAAAATTCCACGCTCCTTTTATTTCAAAAATGTTATCTTTAATTGTCGCGTCATCATCATTTATCCATAAGCATTGCAAATAATGGATGTTCTTATAGATATATAACCTCCTTACGCTTGTGAGAAAACAAACTTCATAAGAGCATTTAAAAGCGAAGTTGCAAAACTGAAAGATACCAGAATTAACACGGACAAGACTTTTGGAAAATCATAAAGATCTTCGTGCAAGAGTGTGTCAAAGATAAAGAAATAATGCAAATTATATCAGTGGGATTTAAAGTGATGTCAATAAAGACATGAAACTGTGGATCCTGGGCACGAATCTCTTCCTTCTAAGTCATGTGAGACCAATAAGTGTCTGTGTGGTTTCTCGATGAAGTATGATCATTTGTTTATTAAGAAACAATGAAAGGCATCTTTTAATTCGGCTCATTGGGTGGCAAACTCTTCAACCAAACAACAAACTTAATAAAATAATGAATGTCTGATGAAGTACTCGTGTGACCAGTGTACTCAGTTGAATGAGTAGGCTGGAAATTATTTTAATGACAAGCGAAACTTTAAAATCTCAAAAAAAAATGGATCTAATGGGTAGAAAAGTCTTGGTTTTAGAACAATTCTTAAAGATCACGCAAAAAGAAAAAGAGTTGTCTGGGTACTAATCACGAAAGTGACTATCATTAATAGAACTTTTAATTGTTCATCGTCAATTCATGTAAGTGTGTTGGATTTTGGGTTTCACTCAGTTTGTGTTGAACGAAGCTAAGATCATGAACACAGATGTTTCGTAACCATAAACCTCAGTGGTATTGCTGAGAGTCTCAAGGGTTATATTTATGAATGCGAAGGCTACTGGAGAAGAATGAAGGTGGTTAAAGAACCGAAAGTACCTCTGCTAAACGTAGGTGACCCAGCAAATAACTCTTAACTAGATTTGAGAAGAGTAAGGTTGCTCATGACTAATGTGAATTTAGCAGCCTAATTGGGAAGAAACGAATGGTAGATTCGATTCATTAAGGCTTTACATAGAGTTAATTGAGGCTTCAGACAACATGCAACAACATCCTGCTAAGGAAACTTAGCTAGTGCAAAGATATGGAAATAATACCTCCCATCATTCATTTTGTTCAACAACTTAACCTGCAACATGACACAGAGAAACAAAAATATATATTTTTGTATTTTGATAATTTCTGAAAAGAAAGAAAGAAAAGAAAAATAAAATAATTTTGGACTTTAAATGAGAAAATGAAAAACAAAACCAAAGTAAATATTTTTGTATTTTTGAAAAAAAATTAAAGAAAAATAAAACAAAATGAGCGTAATATATAAAATATACAAAGAGTAGACCACATATGTTCACTTTAAAAAAATTTGAGGCACGAGATAGGGCAAACGTTCGTCTCAATTTGTGTCCTGAACGAAATGTATCTCGACGTTGCTATCATCCACGTGATCTTTGATGAAGTGATATCTCAGTGCAATGTGTTTTGTATTTGAGTGTTGCACTGGGTTGTAAAATATGCGAATTGCGCTTTCAGAGTTACAATAGAGTGGGATTGGCTTCATATTCAGGCCATAATCTCGCAATTGACTTTGAATCAGAGGTACAAAATGCGGAGGCAATGTACTCAGCTTCGGCTGTTGACAACGAAAAACATGTTTGCTTCATGGATTGCCAACTAATTGATTTGCCATCAAAAAATTGGCATCCACCAGTTGTGCTTTTTCTATCTAAGTTGCACCCACAAAGACCAGCATCCAAAAATGCTTGAACGAAGTAGCCTGAGTTCGCAGTATACCATATGCCTAAAGATGAAGTTCGTTTTAGATATCTGAAAATATTATATTGTTATTCTAATATTTGCACATAAGGGTGAAAGTTTTTATTTTTGTGTTCAGAGTTGCTTAGTTCCCTTTTTGATGTTTATAGTTGCATATCAATGTATGGTTAGATATACCAGTTCACTATAAACACTACTCTGATACCAACCTGTCACACCCTCGAACCGGACGATGGAAACATCCGACGGCTTGCGTGACTAACAATTGAATACCATAACAATGAATATA
This sequence comes from Lactuca saligna, assembly GCF_052625555.1. Classification (NCBI taxonomy): domain Eukaryota; kingdom Viridiplantae; phylum Streptophyta; class Magnoliopsida; order Asterales; family Asteraceae; genus Lactuca; species Lactuca saligna. The sequence continues at coordinate 301,177,543 of NC_136420.1, read as the reverse complement.
CATGAAACAAACACATACATCACCAACATTACCTAGTACAACTTACATAGTTCACATCAAGTACATTAAACAAATATTACATAATCATAAGTATATTGTTTGAAAGTTACAAAACATGAAGTCCTAATAAAGCATGATAATCATTTTCGAGTTATCTATTACCTAAGAATACAAGTTATTTGAAAATGGGACAACATATAAAATGTTGGTGAGTTCATAAGCATGTTTGATATAAAACGTTTGATGTTGTTGGTAAAACCCAAAAAATCCGATATTTTCTGTAAGTAAAATTGTTTGTGACATGATGTGATGATCCAATTGTATAGATATGTGTAATTTCAGAACTAGTATATGTGACTTATTAATATTAGTATTTCTCATATAGCAGTTGAAGTATGATATAGAAATGATGTTGAGTCCCGGAAAATCCGATATTTTCCGATATAAAATAGTGTGATAGTTTTGTAATTTCGTATAAATCCCACAGTACGACCATATATATGAAGTCAATTTCCCCGATGATAGTGAAATGGTAACAGATCTCTATGTGAGACGTTATAGTCGTGCATAATAATGACTATTTCGCATGTCTTGACATTTTTTACAAACGCCGATTTTGATCAAGATTTTGTCACCCTAGACTGGTCGAGTCTAACTGTAGCGAACAACTCACGTGTGGGGGAGTCACCCCCATATAGATCTATACACAAACTCTCGCCCTCCCCCCAGGAGACTCTGGTTATAACTACAGGCTACGATCGACACTTATTGGTGTCAACCGCATATTTCTCATTAGTCCCAATTATTACCCCGCGAATTTGAATAGTATTGATCACAATCAGTTTATTGTTTACATGAGTATGAGTAAAGCTCGACAACACGAATAAGGACAACTGTGGTCCATTAATCATGTATGTTAAATTTAGGCTATCGAGCACATGAGTAAGTTGGACCTTACTAGCGATGCAAATAGGCCACTAAGGCCCAATAGCATTTAAAGCCATTGAGGGTCCACTAAGCATGTAATTGGGTCACTAGAAGCCCAATTAACATGTATTATTATTATTGTTGGACCCAATAGTTATGTTAATGGGTCATGAAGGCCCATTAAAACATAATTTACAAATATTAAGCCCAACCGATTTAGTGTTTACTCGTATTGTATAGTATAAATATTGAAGGTTTTGAATTGTTCAATCGTAAAGTCCCAAAAATAATTGTTTGGCCAATTCTGTCCCTTTTCTAATAAAAATGACAATTTTAGTCCCTTTTTATGAAAAATGACATTTTAGACCCTTAGATTATTTTTCCTTCATATTTTCGGCCCAACCACTTATCCAAATAGTATTTTCTGCCCAAATTAAAATATTGGGTAGTTTCAGCCATTTAATTAAAAAGATTTACAATTGTAGTCCATATTTTCGCAATTTTTACAATCTAAGAACAAAATCTAAATACTTTGCATTTTTAGTCCTATTTGGTAATAAATACATTTTCAGACCTTGAAAACTTGTTTGTCTATGTTTTTAACTCATGTTTTGATAAATTTACAATTTTTTTCCCTCAAAATCATATTATTCGAAATTGTTGGGCCTAAAAGTCAAAAAGCCCAAATTTTAGCACATTAAGCTAAAATTTACATTTTTAGTCCTTTGAAAGTCATGATTATTATAAAAACTCATGTTTTAACTATTTTGACCTTCTTGACACTAATAAAACCGAAAATGATATCATTTTTCCTATCTTTTGCTTATTCTGTCAAAAAATGGTCCATAGATAAAATTTGATTTTTATTTTACTTATTATAAACTTGTACAACACTTTTATCTTGACAATAATAAGTATAAAACATTTTAGATCACATATTTTCCTTATTATAGTTAAGGATTTCAAATAGATCACATTTTTAGCACATATACAACACATAAAGACAAGAAATCACACATATCATACAAAAACACATAGCTCTACACATTTTACTTGCATTCTCCCTCATAAATCATGTAAAAACCCAAAATAAAGGGGTATGAACTCACTTTGAGGGTTATAGCTTCGGTTTTGAGTAGGGGTAAGCATTTGGATCGAACCGGACCGGACCAGAATGGACCGACTCTTGGACCGGACCGGTTTTGGAGAATATTGTGGACCGTGGACCGGACCGCATGAGTCATGTCCATGTCCGTGTCCGGTTCCAAGTCCGGGTTATCCGATTATTGGACCCGTTTGGACCGGTACAACTTTAATTGCATAGAGTACAAGTCGTTAAAATAAGGTTTTGGGTTTGATAGAACTTGTTAAAACGAATATGTTATTGGGTTTCATACGATACAACTTGTAAAAATGATTATGTTTATGTTTCATGCATAACTAATCTACATTGATGTTATAATATTATAACTTACAAAATTAATTTTCCAAATAAAAGCAACTAACATACAAAATCAAGTTCACCAAGATCCCTTTCACATGATTTATCTGTCAAAAATACATAAAATTCAGAATTATACTCTAAAATAATAGTTAAAAAGTTGAGATATTTCATATTTGATAGCTCTACTTTGAAGGATTGTAACTCAGTGAATATAATACGAAAATAAATAAAATTATAGTCTAAATTTATCAACAAATTGTAAACTAAATGTTGGAAAAAACCGGAGGTCAATCCGACTTAAAACGAATGAGTTATGGGTGTTTAAAAAACATCACGGATTACAAAATCTTGCTGAAAAGCTGAATTTCTTCTGCTTTGATAGCTCTACTATGAAGGATTATAATTCAGTGAATATAATATCAAAATAAACAAAATTATAGTCTAAATTCATCTACAAACTGTAAACTAAATGTTGGAAAAAACTGCAGGTTAATCCGACTTAAAACGAATGAGTTATGTGTGTTTAAAAAACATCACAGATTAAAAAATCTTGCTAAAAAGCTAAATTTTTCAGCTTTGATAACTCTACTTTGAATGATTGTAACTCAGTGAATATAATACCAAAATAAACAAAATTATAATCTAAATTCATCTACAAACTGTAAACTAAATGTTGAAAAAAACCGCAGGTCAATCCGACATAAAACGACTGAGTTATGGGTGTTTAAAAAATGTCACATAAATCTTAAACATGTCCAACCGGTTCTAAACCCGGTAAAAACCGGACCGAACCGGGAAAAAAACTGGACCGGACCGGATAGAAATCTTAGAACCAAGAACCGGACCGGGGGTCCAAAAAAACGGTCCGGTCCGGTCCGATCCACCGGTCCAAATGCTCACCCCTAGTTTTGAGGGAGAAATGGAAGAATATGATGTTGTTTTTGGCTTGAATGCTTTCTTAGAAGAAGTATTGAAGCTTTGATGGTCCTAGAAGGCATGATCACGAAATGAAGCCACATGAAAGAGTGTTCTTAGCCTAAAGATAGAGATAAAAACTTATGTATGATAACAACTTACCAAGGATGGTGACATAAGTGAAATATCTTCTTGAAGCACTACTAATTCTCGAGATTCATGAAGAAAATGAGAAGATGTTCTTACATGAGTAGAGAGAGTTTGAAGAGGGTGGTGTGGTTGTGAGGTCTCGGCCGAGAAGAAAAAGAAGAGAGGGGAGAGAAGGATGAGGTGACTTGCATGGAGACATGAGATCCTTGCCTTGTTACATGTTGAACAATTGCTTAGTTAACCATTAAACAATATTGAGGTGGCATGTTTAAGTTTAATTTTCCATCTTTTTTATTTTATTTTACACATTGGTCGATATTTGGGCCAAAGAAGAAAGAAGTGAACTAGTTTGAGTTCATTCTTGGTCTTACTTAAAAACATAAAGTCCATTAAGTAAGTTTTCAACCCATTAAGCCCATAGGATGGTTCACGACCCAAATTATACAAAAGAATGGATTTATGGTCCTTTAGGGTTAATTTAAATCAATTATAGCCCAAATTAGGCCCATTAGGGTAACCCATTTCATTTTAGGCCCATGATGGCCCAAAAGGTTAGGTTTTATGAATGTGGATCCAATTAGGGCCCATTTAAGGGTTCTAAGCTTAAAATAGTTGAATTGAAAACTTATTGGTCCATTAGGCCCAATAAGGAAATCATAGTCTACATTGGACTTAAATCGGAAATTTTAGGTTTTCCAATCTTCCGTTGACCACTTGAAGTGTTTGTATAGATTTTTGGATGAAATTTGTTGTCATAGGATAAACACTAAGCATGCTTTAAAAATTTTGGTTACAATTGATATCGTTGTTACAGTTACAAGGATATAAAATTTCCTAGTTGTGACATTCTCCCTGTGTCTCATATTAATAGTTCATGTTTCTTTTTTGGTTTGTCTCAAAATAAGAGTTTATTTCTAAAAATAAATATGTTTTTTTTTTTACCATAACACCCATCGTTATTAGTTAAATTATCATGAAATTAAATGCAACTACAATAAAATTAAATACAACAAAAAAAAGTAAAACTATATTTCATTTAATAAAATTAATGATAATTAATGTTTTTTTTTTTTTTTTTTTTTTTTTTTTTTTTTTTTTTGTGGACAATTATTTTGAAAAAAAAAAGAATATCATATTCAAGTATAGTTCCTCCACCTTAGAATTTAGGATACAACTATCTCATCTTGAGTTTTCTTTAAAAAATTAACTATAAAAAAAATTAAAATAAATATAAAAATATAACATAAAAACAAATTAAAAAGGAATGATTCTTATTTATGTTTTAAAGCAACTATATGGGTATAAAATTTCAGCTTTTCGACCATGCAAATTAAAATTTTGATATTTTGAAAACCACATCACCAATTTTGAATTTTAGCCTATCTTTTTTCTACACCAAATATCAAGTTCACTTGTCACTTTCCCTTTGTTATGGTCTGTCTAGTCTATGGTCAAGTCGTTGTAAAGTCTTCCCTGGATGCCTGATTTTTACCGGAAAACACGTGCAAGGCTTGGCTTTCCAAGTCTACTACTGAAACAGAAAATAAAGATGTTCCTGGTATGATTTATAAAAACCAGTAATAATCTTGTTAACCTAAGCTATCCGAAACACCATGTTCACCTTCACTTTCCAACTCTTTTCTTTGCTCCTCCTTTCTACCACCGCCACCGCTCAACCATACAAAGCCACCGAAATCTTCCTCCTAAACTGCGGTTCTTCCTCCAGTGCCATAACTTCCGGGAGGAGATGGGATGGTGATGAAAATTCTAAATTCGTACCCTCCAACATCGCCACCACCTCCTTTTCATCCCAACCTTCGGTCCAACATCCTTCAGTCAATCTTATCCCTTACGCCACTGCTCGAATCTTTAACAGTTTTTCATTCACCTACATGTTTCCGGTCTCCCAAGGCCCTAAATTTCTCCGCCTCTATTTCTATCCGGCCACCTACTCCGGCCTCAAAGCAAACGAATCTTTCTTCTCGGTATCATCCAATGGTTTCTCTCTCTTTTCCAACTTCAATGCTTTCCTTACTACCTCCTTTCTCTCCCAATCAGGTCACAATGTTTTCAGCTTTGTGAAAGAATACATCATCTACGTAAAAGATACCCAAATCCTAAACGTTACTTTTACACCCTCACCCAACTCGTTTGCCTTCATCAATGGTATTGAAATTGTTTCTATGCCGGAAAAGTTGTATTTCAAGAATATAAAGATAAGGTTCGTGGGAACACATTTAGGCCCTGTTATTGATGAGTACACGAGTCTTGAAAATATGTATCGGCTAAACGTGGGCGGGGCACAAATTTCAGGCAACGGTGATACCGGTATGTATCGATCATGGGATTCTGATGAGTCTTACTTATTTCATTCTTTAATGATGGGAATGACGCCTCTTAGTCATATTCCGATAACGTACACAACGAACACACCTGATTATACCGCACCTAAGCTAATTTATCAAACCCAAAGGAGTATGGGCAATCACTCTGACCAATATATTCGGACTTGGAGACTTCCTGTTGATTCTGGGTTTTGGTACATGCTCAGGCTCCATTTTTGCAACCTTATACCACAATACACGCTTAAAGGACAGATGATTTTCAAGCTCTTCATTAATAATGAAACTGCTGAGGATGAAGCTGATGTATTCTTCTGGACTCCAGGAACCGGGTATCCTGTATTCAAGGATTATGGTGTGTTTATGAACGACATAGATGGCCACGGAAGCAAGCGAGATTTGTGGCTCTCAATGCTTCCCAATGACCAATCTCAAGAATATCGTGATGCTTATTTGAATGGTTTGGAAGTCTTCAAGTTGAACATGACTGGTAATCTTTCTAGCCCCAACCCGAATTCTAGCTTTACAACACCACCAGAAAAGCCGACATCTCCCATTAAACTGAAAAAGAAGACAGCTCCATATGTCGTGATAATTGGAGGTGTTGGAGGAGGAATAGTCTGGTTTTCTGTTCTTGTACTTATGGTTTTCTGGTGGCGAAGTGGAGCCGTAGATAAGTCATGGTGGGGCCGAACTTCCACTGAATCAAACCCTACAAAGTTGCCCTCGGATCGCTGTCGTTGTTTTACACTTAAACAACTCAAACTTGCTACGGATGAATTTAACGAAAACTTTGTCATAGGCAACGGAGGGTTTGGCAAGGTATACAAAGGGTATATTGACAACGCAAAAACCATCGTAGCAATCAAACGACTCAACCAATCATCCAGCCAAGGTTTTCATGAATTCCGAACAGAAATCGCAATGTTATCTAAGCTACGTCATCTCCATCTAGTAACCCTAATCGGATACTCTGATGACAATGGAGAGATGGTTCTCGTGTATGAGTACATGACTCATGGTACTTTACGTGAACATCTTTACAACACAAACAATCCTCCTTTATCATGGAAAACACGTCTCCATATTTGCATTGGCGCAGCCAAAGGGTTGCATTATCTTCACACAAGTGGAAAGCGGATGATAATTCACAGGGATGTGAAGTCCACAAACATTTTACTGGATGAAAAATGGGTGGCTAAGGTGTCGGATTTCGGTTTGTCAAAGCTTGGGTCGAAAGACCCTTCTCAAACACATGTTAGCACGTTGGTGAAAGGTAGTATTGGGTATATAGATCCTGAATATTGCAAAACGAAACATCTGACTGATAAGTCTGATGTGTACTCTTTTGGGGTGGTTTTGTTTGAAGTGTTGTGTGCAAGACCTGTTATCCTTCAACACCTGAGTGGCGACCAAGTGAGTTTGGCGAGTTGGGGTAAGTCTTGTTATAGAAGGGGATCGCTGAATGAAATAATTGATCAAAAGCTAAATGGTGAAATTGCACATGGAAGCTTAATGAAGTTCGGAGAGGTGGCAAATGGCTGCTTGCATGAGGAAGGGAGTGAACGACCCTCTATGGAGGATGTTGTTTGGGGTCTAGAATTTGCACTGAAGCTACAAGAGGCTGCTGATGAAGCAATGCAAGAAAATCAAGATCTTCGCCCCTTCTGATAAGAGATCTCACCAAAATTAATGGTTTCCATAAATTTATGCACATCCTGTTTTTCTCATTTGTCGTAGAATGTTTATGACTCTCTGGTCAATTCAATATAATTAAATTTATACACGTCCTGTAGTTTGACTAGTGAAATCAAGTGTATGGTTATGGGCTTAGGCCCTTACGATGATGTGCGTAAGGGATTAAAGACATTGACTTTGTCAATTTCATCGTCCTAAAGCTTTAAAACTTTGTTTCTCTCATTGAACCATCCAGAAAGCCTCACGTACACCAATAATATGGTAGAAAGTCAAGCATGTCATACTATAATTCCAAAGCTATGTAGTCCTACAAGATGATCCCAATATCTGATTAAAGAAAAAAATTACAATCAATGAAGACATGCAATGAGTATAACTTAGTTTAGATTTTGAAAAGAAGCTAGGGTTAGGTCGGAGTATTTTAGATTATGTGATTTGTCTTCAAAGTTATTTCAGTGCAATTATTTTCTTTGTAAATAAATTAATGTTAGATATTATAAATTAAAGATAAATTCACTAATAAGTGGGAACCTAATTTTTTGAGATTCAAATGCTTGGTGAGAACACTCTCTCTCGAAATTGAAGATAAATTCACTAATAAGTGGGAACCTAATTTTTTGAGATTTGGTGAGAACATTCTTTCTCATGGTAATAAATAAAAATTATTTTTTCACATGTTTCCTTTTCTTTTATTTTGTGTCACATGTTTTTTTTGGATTTTATTACTTTTTTTTTTTTTTTTTTACTTTCTATCTGTCAATTTTTAGTGTTTTTCGTTTTCTTACATTAAATTTTCTGAATTGACGATTATATATAGAAGGTTTTCAATCTATTCATGTAAAGTGATCATTATATTAATTTGAGAATAAATTCAAATAAATGTTACAAACATATTGATTTCTTTCTTTGTTTTCAATTAATTTATAAAATGTTTAATGTTTATATATTGATATTAAATTTTTATTTTTAATAAACATGTATAATACATGGGTCTCACATCTAGAATTCTTTATAATAAACTAATATAGAGAAATGTCAACAAGACTATATGCGGAAAAAAAAGTAGTGTCCTGCTCCTCCGTACACTTGGATTACCATATTTCCCTCGCTCCAAACTCGACCTCGAGTTCCCCAGTTTCCTAATCCCCGACCCCGTTCTTAAATTTCTACAGCACCCCCGCTTCTGCTCTTGTTTCCCCTATGTACCAAAATCCCACGTTAACCATGTGTGGCCCGAAAATCCCCCGTTTTACATTCTTTACCCTATTTTTCATTCGTTTATTTTGTTTAACGTTACATATTACACTAATTATTAAAATACATGCTTATTACACAATCGATACTGTAAGTTTAATATTTCCATTTTCAAACAAAAATAGCAAAATATAGGATAATTATTTCAGGCCCTTCTTTCACATCCATTTTCTAGGATGAGTTGATTTCATTTTTATTTGAATATTGAGATTTAAGGTTTCTGGCTAAGCACGGCGCAATAGACATCAGTAAGGACCAACGTGACCATGTATTGTTCGTGAAGCAAAGCCACCATAGCCCAAAACCCTAGGTCTAGGGCTTGAGCCCTGTATAATGGTGCTAACTTTTTCTCCGGAACGTAACTGTAGCCTTCCCTTGCACCTTTGAGAAATTTTTAGTGTGTTTGTGAGAGTTTTGAAGGAGAATAGAGCTTTTGGACCTTAGAGGTGTGATTTCCAATTGAGGTTTCCACCTTTAAACCCTCTATATGCATTTTAAGTCTTAAATTCTAAGTTTTATTTAGTTTTATGCTTGGGTTTGGACTTATGAAGAGATTTTGATTTGTTTTGGTCCCTTTCTATGTAGCTCTTGGAGTTTGGAGAACTCCAAGACCATTTTCTTGACTTTGGGTATTTTTGGAGTTGTTTAGAGGCTTTGGTGTGCATGTTTGAGCTTCTTGTTCTTCATACAAAGGATTCAAGTCACTTTTGGGACATTTTTGAGTTAGGGTTAGAGATTAGGTGTGACACCTGTTTTCCAAAATTTATTAGATGACTTTAAGATTGCAAAGATAAGGTTTTGGGAAAAAAACCTTGTGCCACTGCGTGGCTATGTCCATTGGACACCACAACATGGTAAGGAATGTACCACGACCTGGTGAGCCCTACAACCCAAGCCCATGAAGATTATGGTTTCTGCAGTATTTAAAGGCATAAAATCAAGAGTTAGGTCAACTTTTTTAGCCTCCACCCTCCTTAATTTAAACCCTAGCCTCCCATATTTCTTCCCTTTTCCTCATTTTTCATATCTTCTTGACGTGTGTCATTTTAGGTATTTTGAAGGAAGGTCATTATCTCTTGAAGCTTGAGTGTCTATATCCAAAAGAGATCTAGCCTTTTATACATCATTTGGACCTATGTAAGTGTTTAGGTTCCAATATTTGTGGCTTAAGCTTCCTAGACCTAGAGTTTTATGGCTTTTTATATACCTTTTATGGTGATGGTTGGAGTTCATGGAAGAACTCCAAATAAAGCTTGCAACTTTAACTATATTGGTTGTCCTTGGATTCTTCATGGAAGGCCCACGATGTAGTGGTGTATTTTAAATATTTTGTTCAGACTTAGCCACAATGCGGCCAAGAGACTCACCACGGCGTGGTGGTCATTGAACTGGTTGACTCTTGACTTTAATTAATTGTTTAATTTTGACCACTTTGACTTTGGGTCAAACTTGAAGGATTTGGGTTGTTAACTGATGTACAATCTTTAATTGGTGATAATAAGTTTGTGGGTCTGATCAGAGCAAACAATTAAGAGTGTAGTTGTGCTTCCCCAGTTATTCGATTCAGGTGAGTCTTCTTACTATGCCACATATGACATTGTGTATCCTCTGTATGTTAGGATAGTGTTACTACTAGATTATATATATATATATATATATATATATATATATATATGGTAGTTGACTAGGATAACTCCTTGATATATATATATATATATATATATATATATATCTAGTATAGGACACTTGGTGTCACGGTATGCTAGACTGGTAGGGTCGTGCATGTTGATTATATGATATTGCTAGGTGTTATGATTGGTTAGGGTAATGGTAGTATTGGTTGATTGTTAAGTGGATACCCTAAGGGTTGTATATAGTTTAAGTTAGATAGGCTGAAAAATCTTGGTCTAAAGCCTTATTTCATGTTTCTTGTTCGATTGGTTGTTTTCCGGTATGATCATCCATTCGACTCTCTATCTGACTCGCAGCTACTTATGACTATGTATTCATGAGGTGATTGTTTTTATTAGCATTGGAACAGTATGGATGTGGTTACAGTGAGAGGTCGATGATTGCAGGGTGGTTAAGAGCTAATAATAGGTGATGACTAAGATTTGGTAGTAGTGGTGGCTAAGAGCCAATGGTAGAGTGCCAGTAAAGGATATGTATGCTTGTTTGTATGTTGTATGCTTGTAGATAGGAGAGTTAGAAGATCAGCGCTAGGGCTAAGGACTTTGTGTGGATTCATTGTATGTATGATGGAATATGTGGTATAACTCACTAAATTTTATGCTTATAGTTGTGGATAAAATGTTTCACAGATTGTCCAGGAGAAAAGTTCGGCGGGAGTGTACACACACATCAAAGATATTGATTGTTGAGAAGATCTATCTGAGTTCAAGAAGTCTATTGAACTAAAAATCTAAGAAGTTTATGATATTCTCAGTAAAGAGGTCAAGAAGGTTGATGGATTATTGCTTGATGTCCAGAAGAATATTGATTGTTTATTGGGTGCTTCACGAACTTTGGTTAAAGATGTATGTGTGTTTAACGTGGAATATAAAGAGACACTTCAGAAGAAGAATAAAGGTGACGAAACTTTGTTCAAAGTCTTTGAGAATTCTATGACTACTTTCCATAAGAAAATGTCAAAGGTTGTTGCTACCTCCGAAACTTTGATATCTGAAGCACTTCTCAACAAAGTTATATCTTCAATTGAAGGTTGTTTCAATATCTTGGAAGTTGTATTTATTCTACCCATAATTGCTCCACATGTTATGCAAGTGTCACAAGCTGCAGAAAAGGGTGGATCGTCGAAGCTTGGAGGTGAAGATAAAGGAAAAATGTTTGGAAAGGTATTTTCTACTCAAGTTCCAATTCCAATTCCCACTAACACAGTATAAATTATGACAACACCAACATCAAATCCCAATATTGAAGTTGATATGTCAAAGCTCCAAATAGAGAAAACCTTGACAATCAATGAAAGAGGAAGCTCTTCGATAGTTGAAATTGTTGGTATTCCAAGTAAAGACAAAAACAAAGGTCTTAAAGCAACTAAGAGAAAGAACAAAAAGATGAAAGAGTTAGAAACTAAGAGACTAATACAATTGAATAGTTTCATCAGATAAAGAGCAAATTATCCACCTGGTTTGAATATGGGAGATGTGAAAAAAATTATAAAATTACAAAACCATAGAGTTTGTAGCTTTTGGAGATACAGATACCTTTAAGAAGTTGTTAATTGAGAGTTTTGAAATTAAGAATTGACATATGGCTCAACTGGATTTCCCTTTTAATACAACAATCTTCATATTCATACAGTTTAAGCTTGCTAATAATTTTCATGAAGATGAACATTTCAAGTTCATGGAGATGAGATTTCATGCGGTGTTGGTTCAAAAGGAAGAACAATTATGGTGCTTGAAAAGATTATCAAGTTAATCTCCATATCGAAGGATGTTATGTTTGAAGAGTGATTACAGAATTATCAATACAAGGTAATAAGAGCAGACAATAGTGTTTGTGAATTCACTATTTCTGAGTTCCTATTGATGAATCTACATGATTTGATAACACTTGCATACATGATCAAAATGTGGGATGACAAGTATGTGATAGATAAGAAGGTATATGTGATTAGTTATACCTACCTGAAGAATTACATCGACTACTATTTAGCACATCTTGGTCTATCAGACTATGAGATATAGAAGGCATATAACAAGCCTTTGAAGAATCCAAATATTACAATTGATAATCTAGATTTGGATTAGTATGATGATGGGGAGATATTATTGAAGTCTTTGGGAGTTGTTTTTCAAGGGAAGAAGATTAAGGGAAAACAAAAGAAACATTTCTTTTACATTGATCTATAAGAGTTGTATTCTACAACAAACTTACCAAATATTGTGTTTAGAATTATGAAGTGCAAAAAGAATTTAGATGCCAACAGAATGGAGATCCGCAAGAGTGTTACATGTTACTTGGAGATAAGAAAGACAATTATGGAAGCAGTGAAGACACTACCAATAGTTTGAAGACTTGAATAATCTTTGAAAATGGGGAGAATGTAGAGTTTATAAGTTGCAAAGTTATTCATATGTGAAGTTTTGTATTGTATTGTCAATGGTAGTGTAGCTGTCTATATCGAAGATTATGTAACTTTGATATATCTATGTATTTCTAGGAGCATATAGTTCATGTAATGAATATCAAAGTCTCCTAGTACATTTTGTATTTGTTGACATAACTATCAATAGTGTTGCAACATAGGTTACATGAATGTTTTTCTCACTTTACATCTCACACTTGTAACTATGCTTTCCTTCCAGATAATGAGAGCTTAAACAAATTTATTTACTTGTCATATTCCTCTTTCTATTTGAAATTGATACTTGATTGAATACTTAACTCTTTAAATATACTTCGATCAATTAGTCTTATTTGGCAATCCCACATGGAAATTGACCTTAAACCTGATTTGAGATATCATTAAAGAAAGACTAATCTCTTCCTCTTTAATAAGCTTCAATGGGAAGAAGTTTCTTGGTCCATGAAAACCTAGGTATGAAACTATCATTGACGTGTTCATATTTCTCATTGTCGTATCTCTCAGAGTCACAAACAAGTTTCTAAATAATGTTAGGCGTGACTTAGTGGCAATGTCAAGCCTCAAGCTTTTTTCGAGTAGTGGTGATCCACGTCTTTTGTAAGGTGTGACTTAAGGTGTAAATTTTGTTTATAATTAATAATATATATATATATATATATATATATATATATATATATATATATATATTCTACTAATATTTATTTTTATATGCATATATGGCTTAAGGCAAAATTTTGTTAATGTTTGGTGACAAGTACAAGCCTCGGAGCCATGGTGCACCATGACGAAGCCATGAAGAACTTTTTAGGACCTTCGTCACAACCATCATTAACTTCTTAGTATTTGTCCTCATCAATTTCTCAAAGTCATATTTCTTGGAGTTGCAACTAACTTGTCGTTCACAAGCTTCTGAAAGAGAAAGAGAATTGTATTTCTGTAATGATATTTCAAACTCTGTTCATTGTCAACTCCCACTTGGGACTGCAAAAAGCACTGATTAATCCATATATAATGTCATTGGCTTGGAAATCGTACTGTGTTCGGGTTGGTGGGTCGTAGATTGGTAGGTTGGCGAGTCAAAATACACCAACCCGAACATGACCCATTTAACTATATAGGTCACAGGTTGGCGGATCACATATTAGAGGGTTTGGAACATAAAACCATATACGACCTGTCAACCCAATTATTTATACAGGGTCACAGTTTGGGGGCATCATGGATCAGATTTGGGTTCGTGGGTTCATGGGTTAGATTCCATAAATAAAATAGATAATTAAACATGAATAAATTCTAGATGCAAATAAAAATTAAAAATATTCATGGAAAAATGTTTAAACTAAAACATTAATACAAACATAGATAAATTTAAGTGCTAACTTAATGTCCGCATTAATACAAACATATATACAAACATCAATCCTACATTCCTATGAATAATACTTAATACATTTAAAATATATATATATTTTTACTAAAATTATAAATGAGTTGGCAGGTCAACTCGTATATTTTTTGACAAACCCATATATAACCAAATTTAATAAATAGGACGGTGGGTTGAAAAACTTAACCCAAACACGTTTATTTTGTGTCGTGTCGTGAGTCATGTATAGAATTGTTAGTGCTAAATGTTATATGGCATTGTGTAGGACAAGTTAGCAGGTTACGAGTTATACATGATCATAGGGACCATTTCGGATACAAATAAAAACTTAGGTGACCTTTTAAAACTCAAGCTTAGTTAAGTTGTCACACCCCCTAAACCAGGATGACAGAAACATTTGGGGGTGGATGACTTCATGACTCGTATCACAACAATATGTATAATAGTGATCAAAGCAAAACATAACCATCATATTTATAATCGAAAGAGTTACATTGTTGTAAGAGTTGTATGTTTCAAAACCAATTACAATATGATGATTAAAAGATTTGTTTGATGCCTTAGCATCCCATCATCAAAAGCTTGTAGTTACCTGTTTTAATGATTTCCTGAGAATACAAGTACTTTGAAAAGTGACAACAATTAAGTTGGTGAGTTCATAAGAGTTTGTACGAAGAATAGTAAGCCTTTCTTTGTAAAATGATCGTGTTTGTTTCCAGAAAATCCGATATTTTCCTTAAAAATGAGTTATAGTCTTTAGAAATCCTAAGATGGAAATGGATAAGTATTTCTATACTTAAAATAGTAATATGTAGTTTTTATCTATATAAAACCATTTGAAGTATGTTTCCTCGTAAACTAAATGTATCGTTGATTTCCCCATGTGAGTTATGATAACTGTGCTAAACCATAGATGGCCTGTTACGACGTTCTTCAGGCGTCGAAATGTTAGACATTTCTCACTGAGACCTATCGGTCTAACCATAGCAAGCAGCTTAGGTGCCGAATTACCAGTCCCATATAGATCTATACATAAGTATCACGCTCTCTTATGGGAGATTATTGTGACAACTCGAAATCTATATCTTATAACAATCCCTGCATTCAATCAAAGCCAAACTCTCAATTTGTAAATTTTAACAGTTTTGGAGTCAGTTTGAGTGTTTTAAAGCTTAGTACTTTAAGAGATATCGGGAGAGAGGATGCCCTAGGGTTTATTGTGCAACAATAAAGTCTCAAAACTCCTAGAGTTTGGAATTTACGGCCAAAACATGGTGTTTACGACCGTAAACCCCAAGGGGTATAAATATGACACATAGTCATATTTATCACTTTTTCACACTTTCAAGAACTAGAACTCGAAATCCTCTCAAGTATAATCCGATTTTCATTCCTGATCTTCAAATTTGTAAGTGTTTCTTGCCCTAACTAGTTGATATCTTACTTGATCTAGGAATCTTACACGATTTCATCCGTGAAATCATTCCATTTGTGTAGATCTTCAAGTGTTCTTAGTTTCACCAAGAACACCAAGAACACACACTAGTGTTCTTGGACCTTAAACACCCAATCAAGCTTCTAGATTGTAAGTACACTTATCCTAGCTTGTTATACACTTGAAATGGACTTGTTTGCACTTAGAAATCACAAAGAAACACAAGATCAAATGTGTTTACAGTCAAGACATGTTCTTGGGCCGTAAACCCTTTTAAGTGGGGAAAAATGCACCCTAGTCCCTTCCTAAGCCTTGCACTGTCACACCCCGAAAACCGAAGGCGGAAACATTTACGGGGTTGACTCCACGTTGAGTATCAAATCCAATGCACATAGTAAGTAAAGTAAAACAACCATTACATTACGTAAAGAAAAGTTTTACAATTGTTTCAAAAGTAAGGTTTGTACAGTTGTGATACATAGCATATTTACATAAACAAAATGAAACGGGACTTCTGGGTACTCCGTCTTCAAGCAAAAAGGATCTTCGGGTATCTGTTCTAATGCTAACCTGAGAACACAAGCGGTTTGAAAATCAGCATAACGCTGGTGAGTTCATAAGCGATTTTTGTTTGTGAAAATGTTCAAGTTTCCTTTCTGTTTCTGAAATGTTATTCACACCAAGAAAATCCCATATTTTCTTAAAAAGGTTTGTTATTGTTTGTCAACATGTAAAGTAGAATTGTACACTGAAAACATGTTTACTTTTGTGAGAACATACAGTTAGGTTATTTGGTTTAACATACTATTCTGGTTATGTACCAATGTATTCCCAGGAAAGTCCCATACTTTCCTGATTGTGTTACCAATTGTGAAAGATGTAAAGTTATCCGGTTTGTTATCCTTTCTGGTTATGTAAACGTTTCCCCAGGAAAGTCTCATACTTTCCTGAATGTTTGTTATCATATGTAAAAGATGTAATCCTGTTAAACCTAGTTATGTACAAGGTTTCCTAGGAAAGTCCCATACTTTCCTGAATGTTGGTTACCGTATGTGAAAGATGTATTCTTGTTATTCATTAAAACCATAAGTAAATCTCTGTTATCCTAATTGCGAGTTCCATAACCATACGATGGACTAAACCTGTGACAATAAGTAGTCCACATACTTATGAGTTTCGTCACCCTTGAACCATTTCGGTTCGTCTGTAGCTAGCAGCCAGGTGTGGGGTACTCAACCCCGTATAGATATATACACTCAAGTCACGCTCTCTAAATCCCATAGATTCTGGTTACGGGTGTAGTCCTCCACTCGCGTATCTCTGTGGAGTGTTCGCCGAGGACGTGTCTCCAATCATACAGGATTAACAAATTTATTAGTAATAATATGATAGTCCTCCACTCGCGTATTTATGTGGAGTGTTACCGAGGATAAAACAGTGTACAGGTATTACATTCAAATGTTCTAATGTCATACTTTTAACTGATAAAATGTGGAAATCCATTTGTGAAATATCTGTAAAACATAACAGTTTAAAATCCATTTCACAAATATATGTTTACGTGATCTGCATGTTCAAATGGTTTTCAGTTGTAGTAATCAGTATTAAAAGCATATAAAATGTGAAACACGCATTTGAAAACATGCTTTGAGTACAAGTAATCCCTTGTAATTTTCTTGTGTTCCCCCTGAAAACAGTGAAAACAATGAAAAAGGGTAGGGGTATGAA
Organism: Lactuca saligna; assembly: GCF_052625555.1. NCBI lineage: Eukaryota > Viridiplantae > Streptophyta > Magnoliopsida > Asterales > Asteraceae > Lactuca > Lactuca saligna. Next base: position 301,160,149 of record NC_136420.1, on the reverse strand, counting down.
CTCACCGGACTCGAAAACGCGACGGTTTCGGACACTAGACGTTGGTTCGGGGCTTGATTACTCGCGATGTCCCTATGTAAAAATGTAATAATGCCCATATATATCTAATTAGACTTACAATCACTAATTATATGGAACATTACACTCCAACGAGGTTAAACAACTCAAAACGAGCGTTTGGAGTGACCCGGGTGACATCTTCGGACGTGTAATGGCACTAGGGACTTGGGATTTGAGTTTACTCCCCAAGAGCAAACATTTAAGGGAGTTTACAGCCACAAAACACACACGTACATGAGTTTACGTCCGTAAACTCATGTTTGTGTGATTTTGAGTGTTTAATGGCTTGTTTGGACATGGGATTTGTTGGAATGAATTTCTAAAATGCCTTGGAATGGATTAAATGAAATTATACCACTTAAAAGGGAGTTTACGACCCTAAAATTGGAGTTTACGGTCGTAAACTCTACTATGGTCAAGGATAATTGATTTGAGGTATAAGGGACAATCACATGTGATTCTAGTTAATTTTCCAAGCCTTGTTATGGATTTAGGGCACCATTTAACACACTTATAGGATTTTACGGCCCAGGAAATGTTCTATGGCCGTAAACTCACATATGCAGGGTATTTTTTATGTTTAAGGTCCCCAAACTATTTTTAGATGGTTCTAGGATTTACCACAAGGCTATTGGTTAAGTTTCAAGGCATTTTAACATGTAAAAATGAGTTTATCCCAATGTTTGAGGAGTTTACGGCCCAAGCACATGCCTTGGCTGTAAACTCTTGTTTGTCCCTTAAAATGTATGTTTAATGTGTTCCAAGTCTAGGTTTGCTAGCCTCAAGGTCATATCTAAGTCCCAACTATGATTTAGAAGGGTTAAATGGCTTAAAAACCCCTTTATTGTGTGTTTACGGCCCAAGCTTATTCCTTGGCCGTAAACACATGTTCCAGGCCCTAAATCTCATTTTGAACTCGGATTTGAAGGCCTAAGAGGTTGAATAACAAGCTAGGAAGGTTACCTCTATGATTTGGAGCCTTAATTCTTTGATTTTGGACCTGAATTTAGAGTGAGGAGAGAGGTTAGAGAGAGAGTAGTGAGATGAAGCCAAAAGCTTCAAATGAAGGATTAGAACACTTTGTATAGTGTCTAAGTTTTGGACACTGTGGAATTCTACCTGATGCCGGCGTTAGACGAGGCTTTTGGTCGTACCTGATTGAGTTGCCGTAACCCGATACGGTAAATTCTAGAAATATTCCGATCATTAATATGGGGCGTTAAAATGATTTCTAAATGTATTAAGACACCCATTAAGGCATTTTAGATACATACAAGTTAATGACTTAATTAAACAGGAAAAAATCGGAATCGAATTTGGGAACGACGATTGGTTGTTTGAATTGAACTACGAAAGAGTTACAAGAGATGGCACGAAATTTCGGGTTGTTACATTATCCCCCCGTTAAAGGGAATTTCATCCCGAAATTCAAAGTTTAAAACATAAAACAAGATACAAATCATGGATCTGGAAAGAGTTGTGGATACTTCTATTTCATTGAATCTTGCCGCTCCCAAGTGAATTCTGGTCCCCGCTTGGCATTCCAGCGAACCTTCACTAACGGGATGCGACTTTGCTTTGTACGTTTGACTTCTCGATCCATGATTTCGATTGGTTCCTCAACAAAGTTGAGGTTTTCATTGATCTCGATCTCGTCTATGGGAATCGTTAGGGTTTCATCGGATAGGCACTTTTTGAGATTTGAAACATGGAAGACAGGATGAATGTTACTGAGTTCATGAGGTAAACGAAGTTTATAGGCAACTGGACCGATCCTGGAGAGGATCTCGAAGGGTCCAATGTATCTAGGGTTAAGTTTCCCACACTTACCAAAGCGTACAGTGCCTTTCCAGGGCGAGACATTCAATAGGACACGGTCTCCAACCTGGAATTCCAGTGGTTTCCGACGATTATCAGCGTAACTCTTTTGGCGATCACGTGAAGCTTTCAATCGGTTATGGATTTGAATGATATTTTCGGTGGTTTCGTGGATGATTTCCGGACCAGTGAGAGCACTGTCGGGGACTCGACTCCTGGCTAACTGTGTATCCCCCACCTCAGCCCAACACACAGGGGATCTGCACTTACGACCGCATAGGGCTTCAAACGGAGCAACCCTAATGCTGGTGTGGTAACTGTTGTTGTATGAGAATTCGATCAAGGATAGACATGTGTCCCACGACTTTCCAAAGTCAATGACACATGCCCTAAGCATGTCCTCCAGGGTTTGGATTATTCTCTCACTCTGTCCATCGATCTGAGGATGATACATTGTGCTGATATCTAGTTTGGTTCCAAGGGCTTTCTGAAGGGACTACCAGAATCTGGAGGTAAACCTGCTATCTCAATCAGAGATAATAGATACAGGTACACCGTGCAGTCGAACTACCTCCTGGATGTAGATTCGCGCGAGTCTTTCCATCTTGTACGATTCTTTGATCGGAATGAAGTGAGCGGGTTTTGTCAAACGATCGACAATTACCCAAATGGTATCGTACCCAATAGAACACTTGGGCAGTTTGGTGATGAAATCCATGGTAATCATCTCCCATTTCCATTCGGGGATCTCGGGCTGTTGGAGCAGACCCGAGGGTTTCTGGTGTTCAACTTTGACTTTGGCGCAAGTATGACACTTGCCCACGAATGTAGCTATCTCAGCTTTCATGTTTGGCCACCAGTATTGCTTCTTGAGATCCAGGTACATCTTGTCCGAACCTGGGTGAATGGAGTATTTGGTTTTATGTGCCTCCTCCATGACAATCTCCCTGAATCCTCCGGACTTTGGAATCCAGATCCGATCCATGAAACAATAGACTCCATCACCTCTGATCTCAAGTTTCTTTTCCATTCCTCTCAAGGTTTTGACCAACACGTTCTCAGGTTTGAGTGCTTCTAACTGGGCTCCTCGGATTTGCATGGGTAAGTTGGAATGGATAGTCATCATCTGGTTCTTCACTTTGTGGCCTGCACTTTCCTTTCGGCTAAGGGAATCTATTACCACATTGGCCTTGCCGGGATGGTAACGGATTTCACACTCATAATCACTGAGTAGTTCTACCCATAGCCATTGCCTCATGTTCAAGTCTTTCTGATCAAAGATGTGCTGCAGGCTCTTGTGATCAGTGAAGATCGTGCACTTGGTTCTGTAGAGATAATGTCTCCAAATCTTCAATGCAAAGACTACGGCTCCTAGTTCCAAGTCATGTGTGGTATAGCTGACCTCATGTGCTTTCAGCTGTCTTGAGGCGTAAGCAATCACTTTTCTTCTTTGCATAAGCACACAGCCTAAGCCTTGATTAGACGCATCGTAGTAGACAACGAAGTCCTCTGTCCCTTCGGGCAGGGACAGAACAGGCGCGCTGGATAAGGCTCTCTTCAACGTTTGGAATGCAGTTTCTTATTTATCACTCCAACAAAAGGGTACTCCTTTCTGTGTTAGAGTGGTTAAAGGTTTGGCGATTTTGGAAAAATTCTGAATGAATCTCCGATAGTAGCCGGCGAGACCCAAGAATTGACGAATCTCTGTAGGTGTCTTCGGTGCCGACCAATTCTCTATCGCTTTAATTTTGGAAGGATCCACGTGACCGAGGAAAGTTACCTTCCGTATCCAGAATTCACACTAGGAGAATTTCGCGTATAGCTTTTCGGATCTAAGGGTCTCCAACACTAACCTCAAGTGTTGCTTGTGGTCTTCTTCGCTTCGGGAGTAGACGAGGATGTCCTCAATGAACACGATGACGAACTTGTCTAAGAAGGGACGGTACACCCGGTTCATCAGATCCATGAACACAGCCGGTGCATTGGTTAGACCGAAGGGCATCACTACGAACTCGTAGTGTCCATACCGAGTCCTAAAATCTGTTTTGGAAACATCATTCTCCTGAACTCGTAACTGATGGTACCCTGACTCAAGGTCTATCTTTGAGAAGTAGTTGGCTCCCTGGAGTTGATCGAAGAGGTCATCTATTCGTGGAAGAGGATATTGGTTCTTAACGGTTAACTTGTTCAGCTCACGTTAGTCGATACACATCCGAAAGGATCCATCTTTCTTCTTGACAAAACAATACCGGAGCTCCCCAGGGTCAGGAACTCGGTCTAATGAATCCTTTACTAAGCAACTCATTGAGTTGACTGGATAACTCCTGCATTTCTGCTGGAGCTAAGCGATACGGAGACTTTGCTACGGGGGTAGCTCCAGGAATTAGGTCAATACGGAACTCGAGCTGACGCTCAGGAGGAATTCCTGGAAGCTCTTCGGGAAAAACATCTGGCAAGTTATACACTTCGGGGATGCTCGCGAGGTCTTTAACTTCTTGTTTCTCGTTGATCAAATGGGCTAAGAATGCAATGCACTCCTTTCGTAGGAGCTTTCGAGCTTTGATGCAGGAAATAATACGAAGATTGGAACTGGGTTTATCGCCATAGATTACGAGAGTTTGATCCGAAGGAAGGTTGAGACGGATGGCTTTTTCGTAACAAAGGATATCAGCATGATTGGGACTCAACCAATCCATGCCAATGATAACATCAAAGCTCTTAATGGAAACGGGCATGAGATCTATAGGAAATGAGTGATCATTTAGGGTAAGCGTCCAACCTATGAATACATCGTTAGCGCTTTCTTTCTCACCGTTAGCCATCTCGACGGTAAACGTTTCAGTTAGTGGTTGGGGATTACGTTTTAGATTACGTTTGAATGCATGACTAACAAAACTCCTTTCAGCACCCTAATCGAAAAGAATACTAGCATATGAGTTGTCGAGAAGGAACGTACCCGAAACAACAGTGGGATCGGCGACTGCTTCCTCCCGTCCCATGGTTAAAACCCTTCAGGTGTTATCAGCAGTTGACTTCTTGGGACAGTTCCTTTTAAAGTGCTCAACTTCTCCATAGTTGTAGCAGGCTTGACTAACACCTGCTCCAGATGATTGGTTGGCTGATTGGGTAGGAGTTTTGCATAATCGAACTGTGTGCCCTTTCTTACCACAATTGGTACAGGATAGTTCTCGGCAGGGACCAGGATTGTGATGGTATTTGCACTTGTCACACAGAGGAAGATTACCAACATATCTACTGGTAGGAATTGGAGCTGTGGATCCCACAACAGAAGCAACAACAACAGGGGTAGTAGCAGTATGGACTGCTACAGTCTGCTGTTTCTTGGAAGATCCTTGAGAAGATTGACCCTTCTTCTTCTTCCAGAATTTTCTCTTTTCACCACTCCTTTGAGTCGGCTCAGAAGTGGTAGTGATTTCCTTAACATCATCGATGTGATCAATCAGGGTTTGAGCTAAAGTCTTGGCACTATCATAGGTATCCGGACGGGCAGCCAAAACATGACTCTTTGTCGGTTGGGATAACCCGCAAATGAACCTTTCGGTCTTTTTGTTTTCAGGAGTGACTAATCCCGGGCAGAGAAGTGCGAGATCATCGAATCGGGATGTGTATGCAGCAATTTCGGAACCTTTCATCTTCAGGTTCCAGAGCTCGTGCTCTAGTTTCTGCATTTCACCATGGGGGCAGTACTCGGTAATTAGGAGTTCTTTCATGGCTTCCTAGCCCATGGCATTGGCTACAGGTAGGGTCAGAGATTTGACTCGGCCATTCCACCAAGTCCAGGCTTTATCAACGAAGGTACAAGCTGCGAATTTGACTTTATCGGACTCTGCACAGGAATAGATTTCAAAGATGGATTCGATTTTATCGAACCATCGGGACAAGGAAATGACACCTCCAGCGCCATTGAAGGATGTTGGTTTCGCGTTCATGAAATCCTTATAGGAAGCCCCTTTTTGGTGCCCCTGGCTATCTTCGGGGTTCTGGGATTGGGGACCACTTCCAAAACCACCAAGGTTCATTTGTGACCTGGCTACCACCATTGCAATAGTCAGGACTGTCTGGAGCGATGCAAGGTCAAATTGAAGAGGAGGTGGTGGCGAAGAAGGATTGTTGTTGTTCTTTGCGCTGGGTCTCTTTCTGGGAGGCATCTTGATCTAATAAGATCAAGAAAAGAGAGGATGATAAGTCCTCTACATTGAATCGATAGACATTGCAGTTATATGATCCGAATAAGCAATAAAGCAGGAAAGAGTTATCAAAACAGATAATTTATCGCTAAAAATGATCACAGAAAGCCACTCGAGTAAGGATTTCTACAGAAGATTGGATCGAGAAATACTCCCATAGTATTTCATGATTTGATTATGACACTGGTTCGATGTTTGGGATATTAGGGTAAGTTTTAGGCATGGCGCATACCACAGTCACTCCCAAGCACATGTTGGCCGTGTCTCGAATGAATATAGTTGGCCAGGCTATATTGACCCTAGACACGACTACATAACTGCTCGGGTTTAACCGTAATACACAATACCCAATTACTTATGTTATGTTCTACTTGTGGTTATGGATCACGACGATTTGGTATACCTGTATACTTTTGAAAATACTTGTAGTTTGAAGATACTTTTAATTCAGAGCACTTAGGCCCTTTAATATTTATAGTTTTATACCATGTAAGGTTTGGTATACTTCATTCACTATAAACAAGGGCTCTGATACCAATCTGTCACACCCCAAAAACCGAAGGAGGAAACATTTACGGGGTTGACTCCACGTTGAGTATCAAATCCAATACACATAGTAAGTAAAGTAAAACAACCATTACATTACATAAAGAAAAGTTTTACAATTGTTTCAAAAGTAAGGTTTGTACAGTTGTGATACATAGCATATTTACATAAACAAAATGAAACGGGTCTTTTGGGTACTCCGTCTTCAAGCAAAAAGGATCTTCGGGTACCTGTTCTAATGTTGACCTGAGAACACAAGCGGTTTTAAAATCAGCATAACGCTGGTGAGTTCATAAGTGGTTTTTGTTTGTGAAAACGTTCAAGTTTCCTTTCTGTTTCTGAAATGTTATGCACACCAAGAAAATCCCATATTTTCTTAAAAAGGTTTGTTATTGTTTGTCAACATGTAAAGTAGAATTGTACACTGAAAACATGTTTACTTTTGTGAGAATGTACAGTTAGGTTATTTGGTTTAACATACTGTTCTGGTTATGTACCAATGTATTCCCAGGAAAGTCCCATACTTTCCTGATTGTGTTACCAATTGTGAAAGATGTAAAGTTATCCGGTTTTTTATCCTTTCTGGTTATGTAAACGTTTCCCCAGGAAAGTCCCATACTTTCCTGAATGTTTGTTATCATATGTAAAAGATGTAATCCTGTTAAACCTAGTTATGTACAAGGTTTCCCAGGAAAGTCCCATACTTTCCTGAATGTTGGTTACCGTATGTGAAAGATGTATTCTTGTTATTCATTAAAACCATAAGTAAATCTCTGTTATCCTAATTGCGAGTTCCATAACCATACGATGGACTAAACCTGTGACAATAAGTAGTCCACATACTTATGAGTTTCGTCACCCTTGAACCATTTCGGTTCGTCTGTAGCTAGCAGCTAGGTGTGGGGTAGTCAACCCTGTATAGATCTATACACTCAAGTCACGCTCTCTAAATCCCAGAGATTCTGTTTACGGGTGTAGTCCTCCACTCGCGTATCTCTGTGGAGTGTTCGCCGAGGACGTGTCTCCAATCATACAGGATTAACAAAGTTACTAGTAATAATATGATAGTCCTCCACTCGCGTATTTATGTGGAGTGTTACCGAGGATAAAATAGTGTACAGGTGTTATGTTCAAATGTTCTAATGTCATGCTTTTAACTAATAAAATGTGGAAATCCATTTGTGAAATATCTGTAAAACATAACAGTTTAAAATCCATTTCACAAATATATGTTTAGGTGATCTGCATGTTCAAACGGTTATCAGTTGTAGTAATCAGTATTAAAAGCATATAAAATGTGAAACACACATTTGAAAACATGCTTTGAGTACAAGTAATCCCTTGTAATTTGCTTGTGTTCCCCCTGAAAACAGTGAAAACAATGAAAAAGGGTAGGGGTATGAACTCACCGGACTCGAAAATGCGACGGTTTCGGACACTAGACGTTGGTTCGGGGCTTGATTACTCGCGATGTCCCTATGTAAAAATGCAATAATGTCCATATATATCTAATTAGACTTACAATCACTAATTATATGGAACATTACACTCCAACGAGGTTAAACACCTCAAAACGAGCGTTTGGAGTGACCTGGGTGACATCTTCGGACGTGTAATGGCACTAGGGACTTGGGATTTGATTTTACTCCCCAAGAGTAAACATTTAAGGGAGTTTACAGCCACAAAACACACACATACATGAGTTTACAGCCATAAACTCATGTTGGTGTGATTTTGAGTGTTTAATGGCTTGTTTGGACATGGGATTTGTTGGAATGAATTTCTAAAATGCCTTGGAATGGATTAAATGAAATTATACCACTTAAAAGGGAGTTTACAACCGTAAACTCTACTATGGTAAAGGATAATTGATTTGATGTATAAGGGACAATCACATGTGATCCTTGTTAATTTTCCAAGCCTTGTTATGGATTTAGGGCACCATTTAACACACTTATAGGAGTTTACGGCCCAGGAGATGTTCTATGGCCGTAAACTCACATATGTAGGGTATTTGATATGTTTAAGGTCCCCAAACTATTTTTAGATGGTTCTAGGATTTACCACAAGGCTATTGGTTAAGTTTCAAGGCATTTTAACATGTAAAAATGAGTTTATCCCAATGTTTGAGGAGTTTACGGCCCAAGCACATGCCTTGGCTGTAAACTCTTGTTTGTCCCTTAAAATGTATGTTTAATGTGTTCCAAGTCCAGGTTTGCAAGCCTCAAGGTCATATCTAAGTCCCAACTATGATTTGGAAGGGTTAAATGGCTCAAAAACCCCTTTATTGTGTGTTTACGGCCCAAGATTATTCCTTGGCCGTAAACACATGTTCCAGGTCCTAAATCTCATTTTGAACTCGGATTTGAAGGCCTAAGAGGTTGAATAACAAGCTAGGAAGGTTACCTCTATGATTTGGAGCCTTAATTCTTTGATTTTGGACCTTAATTTAGAGTGAGGAGAGAGGTTAGAGAGAGAGTAGTGAGATGAAGCCAAATGCTTCAAATGAAGGCTTATGACACTTTATATAGTGTCTAAGTTTTGGACACGGTGGAATTCTACCCGATGTCGGCGTTAGACGAGGCTTTTGGTCGTACCCGATTGAGTTGCCGTAACCCGATACGGTAAATTCTAGAAATATTCCGATCACTAATATGGGGCGTTAAATTCATTTCTAAATGTATTAAGACACCCATTAAGTCATTTTAGATACGTACAAGTTAATGACTTAATTAAACAGGAAAAATCGGAATCGAATTTGGAAACGACGATTGGTTGCTTGAATTGAACTACAAAAGAGTTACCAGAGATGGCACGAAATTTCGGGTTGTTACATGCACACTAGTAAATATCAATTCCTTGAAGTGTTTAGGACCTTAAACATCAAATAAACCATGTCCACATAGAGTTTACAGTCGTAAACTCATAAGGAAATGGTCCTTAGGCCGTAAACTCTAAAAGGGGTGATATTGTGCCCCTAATGTTTCCTAAGGATTGGAATTGATCAATGGATGCTCAATCTTGACTTATAAGACCTAAAAACACCCAATAGCACTTAGTACCATGAGTTTATGGCCGTAAACTCATGGGAAAATTGACCTTAGGCCGTAAAGTCCATAAGGAGTGGTCCTTGGGCCATAAACTCCAATGTTATGCCATGCAACCTTTAGATGCAACCCTTTGGCACCTATAGCACTTGAATCAAAGTGTTTACCATTGTGTGTGTTCAAGTCTCCACTTGACACCTAGCACCTTGTCCAACACTTCTGTTCAATCCACGCACAACATGTGAGTTCATACCCCTTAATTAACCTTTTAAATGTTTTTAAATGCTTTTATGGGGGGGGGGGGATACAAGTTGAATCAGTATAGTTATTATATCAATCACATGTGATTAATAACTATCAAACTATGGATTTACTACACTTTTAGCTATTTTACTCAGTATACTACTTCAAAATGATTTCTCAAAACATCTTTACATACTAAACTCTTTATCAAACTGTATTTCATACCATATCTTTCCTTTCAAACTCCGTTACATGTATGTTTTAACAAAGGATTTCTTATACTTTAAAATATTCTTATCAAACAAATTGCTTTCAAATCATTTTATAAACTGACGTAAAGTCATCAATTCTTATTTATTAAACTTTTTAAAGGTTTTACCAAAACTTCTTTTATACTTTTATATTGTCAATTGCATGCCTATATATGTATAGTTATATAACTAATGTTTAAAGGACTTAGGACTGCTAGCTCGCTTTAATTCCTTTTCCTTGTTTGGATGTGGCCTTAGGGTATCGGTTATTTATCCGAATGTCGTCTAAATACTAGTTATATATTATGTATACATATATAGATATAAAAGTTCTATCAGTCAATTCAGTACCTTTGGGTAGCAAAGGCATACTTTCGGTTATTCACATACATTACTAGTAACTATAATAGGTATAGTTAGGAGATACTGTTTACTATTCCTAGTACAATTGTTAAAAGCATGTCTAGATATGTATAGTTATATAAATAACGTTTTTATTTCCTTTTCCTTGTTTGGATGTGTACTTAAGGTATTAGTTAGTTGTACGAAGGTTGTCTAAATCTTAGATATATATTATGTATACATATGTAGATATAATGGTTCTAATCAGTCAGTTCAGTACCTTTGGGTAGCAAAGGTATACGTTCATATATATATATATATATATATATATATATATATATATATATATATATATATATATATATATATATATATATATATAAATTCCTAGTAAGCAATTATAGGTATAGTTTTGGGTATATATGTGATTTCATAACATTAATATGGATTATTCGACATAGCAATTCGTTGCTGAAGTCACCTTTAGATCACAGAATCTCTTATATGGAGAACTTTTAGTATGGGGACTATCAATCACATTATTACTTACTTTCAGCGGGTCTCATGAGAAGACTACTTACTTACTTTCAGCGGGTCTCGTGAGAAGATTACTTACGTACTTTCAGCGGGTCTCGTTAGAAGACTACTTAATTACTTTCATTCGGGTCTCGGTAGATGACTCTTTTATACTAGTAGAAAATATGATATTTTCTATAAAGTTCAAACGTTTACCATTACTTACAAACATTTTCATTGATACTTATACAAATAATGACATTAAATACTTATAAATTCACCAGCTTTATGCTGATACCCGCTTTCAAAATAACTTTTATTCTCAGGTCACCAGTAGACAGGTACGATGACCAGGTTTTGTGAAGACGGAGCAGTCAAGACTCGTCTTTATTTTGATTATTCATTATATTATTTTATTCTATGAAAGAACACATTTGTATTTAAAATTATACTATTAATGCAATGGATGATGTTGTTGCTTGTTTACTACTTTGCAGTGTTGTGATACTTTACATGACGTCCTCCACCCCAGAAGGTTTCCGTTGTTCTTGGTTTTGGGGTGTGAGAATTATGGTTATAATACAGGACTTTTTGTAGGTACCCTAGTAGGTACGATGAAGACTTTCTCTCACAAAAATTGATTCAACGCGTTTACGTTTTGATATAATGAAAACTTTTATATGTATAATTATCACTTTTCCATGATAATAAAATAGTATAAAATAATTATATAAATCTTTATATAATTATTTCTCTTGTTCAAAAATGTTACAGTAGTGTTTACGTCTCATAAACTATATCTATTATAGTTTATTATAAGATTTCATGTGTACCTATATATATATATATATATATATATATATATATATATATATATATATATATATATATATATATATAGAGAGAGAGAGAGAGAGAGAGAGAGAGAGACAGAGACAGAGAGAGAGAGAGAGTGAGAGAGAGAGAGGCTAACATGCTTAAATATTCATAAATAACAATTATTTTACATTTAACACCAATAAGTGAGTCTTTAGTATGAAAATGTCAATTTTTTTAGTTTTTTGACTTTTTACATCACAGAACGGTAAATAGTGAAATATAAATTATGTGAAACTTATTTTCACCTTTTTGTGATATTTAAATCAATGTAACTTTATATGTTTAAAACAACATATTTTTGGTCGAAACCCATAAAAATGGTACCATAACCAAATTATGATCAATTTTGTTAGAAACCCACTTTTACATAAAATGATAGATTTTTAAGTTTTCTTTTTTATAAAATGAAATCATTGGTATTTTTAACTAGTTTCAAGATATATGTTCCAAATAACATATTTTGGTTTATATCCCACAAAAATTATGTAATAACTTGGTTATAAACATATTTGCTAGAAAAGTCGTACCAGGTTCATAAAAAGCTTAGTTTTTATAGTTTTGTGTTTATAACCTTTCTTAAGAACATATAGGATGTTTATACTTGTTTTTCATAGTTTTGTATTTTAAACAAACTTTTACATCTGAATGTTTATAATGCTAGGTAATAACATTATTTCATGTATTTAGCACTTTACACAACATATAAGTGTGCATGCATAACAACTTGTATATTTATTCAACTTTACATGCAATCTCCCCCTAAAACTTGGAAAAATCGAAAATGATGGGGTATGAACTCACCTTATGTGTGTTTTCTTGGTGGATAAAAGGTTGTAGATGGAAGGATTTAAGTTAAGAACACTTGAAGATTTGAAGATTCTATGAATAGTAACACATGATAATGTTTGTAAATGGATTGAAACTAGTTTATAAGTGTGTTGAATCACTAGATTAAGAAGGAAGTACTTACCAAAAAGTCAAGAACTAACTTAAAAGAAATTAGTATGGAAGATGAGAGCTTTTCCTTGGAGAAGAAGATGAAAATGAAGAAGATGATGGTGAGGAAAGGCCTCTCGGCCGGGACTAAAAGATAGAGGTGGAAGGAGGGGTGGGGCGTGGGTATGCATGGATATGTAGGATATTAGATTTTGTTGGAAAAAGGGGGGCCATCTTGTCTAGTTTTGGGTTCCATAACTCATAAAGTCAACTAGCATCTATTCTTTATAAAAACCTCAACATTTTTATAAAAGGGTGGTATATTTTTATAAAAAGTGTGATAAGGATGGTGTATATTTAACAAATTTTGAATCATATAAATTCACATTATTATAAAACAAGAATCATTATAATTAAAAATAATAGTATAATGTTTTATGAATATTATTTATACCAAAATAATGTATAGTTGAATTATCGAATTACTACAACGTTTCCCTAAATAGGGTTGATGTTCGATAATTTGCAAAAAGAGCAGTACTTTGTATTATAATTTGTAAGTTGTACATTTGGAAACATCGCGTAAATCCTAAAATCCTAATACTAGTTGAGTTGATTTGGTTGATTTGTTGAATTTGTTTAATCCAAAAATTGACAGTTTCCACATCATCTGTAACATCCCACAATTGAAGACCAAAAAAATTCATTTATAATTAAGTTATTATAAAACCAGAACTATAAAAACACCCATAATAACATCTCATGTCAAAACCAAAGTTTCAATAATTAAAACATGTTATCATAAAACAATATCAAAGTATAATCCTAGAGATCTCCTGTGCGGAAAACATAGTGTGGTGCGCTGCGATCAATCCGACTCCTTTGCTTTTGAAGAAGAAGTACCTGAAACCAAAACTAAAAACTGTAAGCAAGAAACTTAGTGAGTTCCTCCATCATACCATATACCATATAACAATACATTGCCGAGCATATCTGGGTGTTGGCCTCCCCTTCGGTCTATTTCAACCAGATACTGCCTAGCATATCTGGGTGATGGCCTCCCCTTCGGTCTATTTCAACCGGATACTGCCTATCATATCTGGGTGATGGCCTCCCCTTCGGTCTATTTCAACCGGATACTGCCTAGCATATCTGGGTGTTGGCCTCCCTTTCGGTCTATTTCAACCAGATAACGTGGACTATTTCACCCCCTACCGCTACCACATAATATCATAACATACTAGCACATATAACATAACATATAGAGGCATACCATACAATCATCTAACTACAAACTCCTACTAGTGGGTTGGCCTTGGTGCCTTAGACCCACTTCCACTGGAAGGTAACTTACCGCACACTGATGAAGTCCCGCAGACAAAACCCTAGCTGTTGGATGTCAAATTCCCGAACGATCAACAATAAAACAATACCCAATTAATAGTTTAGTTCCAACACATAACCATAAGTCCATGCTTGGGGTGAAAGACTACTTTACCCCCATCTTAGCTTCATTCAAACTCAAGGCCCAATCCAAAGGCCCAAAAGTCAAACTATGAACCAAAACCCAACATATGGCCTAATTTTCCAAATTGGGACCAAATCTTTACATGGTCTTACCCTAAGGCCCAACCATTTATTCTAATCCAAATCATTGGCATTCTAATGGTTCAATATCTCATAATCATCAAGGCATAATTATGGCCCACCTAGGGCCTAATTTTCCAAAATGGTCCCAAACCCCTCACATGGGCCTTACCCTAAATCCCATTCAAATATTCTAGTCCATAGGCTTATTCTTGGATGGCCCATCACTAGCCCAATCACCAAAGCCCAATAGAAAGGCCCAACCCAAGGCCCAAGAAAAATTAGGGTTTTCACATAAAATGACGATTAGGGTTAAGTGTTTCTTACTTAACCCATTAAGGACTTAATCCATTAAGTCCATCACTCTACTAGATAAATCATACGACTTGATCGGGTGTAATTCATAATGCATTTCCAATAGCCCAAAACGCGGGTCCTAATAAGTCCATACCAACAAATCCAAAATTAGGGTTTTCTATGCTCTAATTAGGGTTTCCAACCCAATCATGTTCCAATTAGTCCATTTGTTAAGTTTTTAGGTTAATTAATTATTAATTAAATTGAGCACCACTCACTACCACCTCGGGAAATGGTGGTCAATGGCGGCTCACAGTGGTGGTGATGAATTTCCTTAATTATTCCGGTCAAAATACAATATTACAACGCAATATCCAAATGAACGCACATATACAAATAGCACATCCACACACACACACACACACCCAACCACCCTTGTGCCGGCAGGTGGTGGTTGGAGGTGGCAGCCACCATGGCTGGCAGGCATGGTGGTTATCTTCTCAGTTTCCAGCCAACAAGCGACCACACACATGCCTTCTGTTAGCAAAATGCAGCCACCCACATGCTAGCGTACGGTGGTGGTAGTGACACAAGAAGGCGGGCAACAGTGGTGTTGATGGCGGTAGCCACCATGGTTGGCCGCCATGGTTGTTCTTCATGACTTGCATTCATCATTAATATACACACCAACACAGCCACCTCGTGGCGGCATAAGGCAGTCAGCGGAGGATGTCATGATCGTGAGGTAGCAGGCGGCGATGTAGTTGTAGAAGAAAGGTGGCAGCGGTGGTTTCAGTTGAAACAAGGTCATGGGTTGGTCCTCGACCTCGGCCATGGTAGAAATGGAAACAACAAATGTATCACGGTGGTTACCGACTTTAACAGCAAAGGCGGCGATTGAAAAGTCACGAACGACAGCTACCACGGTGTCACTTCCTCTCCGATCTTCAACTGATGCAGTGCCATCCCCGGATCACCATCGGTCTTCGTTATTGCCGGCACAAGAGTCATCGACGACTGCAGGAAGTGCGGGGGGTATAAGGTGGCGACGCTGGACTTGGTTGAGTGTTGGGTGGCGGATGAAAAAAAAACTCCTTGGGTTAGGGTTGTCCAGGTGGTGACGGGTTATATACCATGTCTCAAGAAACTTCATCCTATAATGGCACCATTGGTCCCTCCTTCTCCCCTTTCTTTCAATTTCGCTCCAAAATTTACCATTTCTAGCCTGACTTCTGAAATCCCTTTCAAATCCAATCTTTAATTTATCCAACATCCCTTAGTCTTCAAAATCCTTTCATAATAAGTCCAATACTTACCAAACATCCCCTAACTTCTAAAAATCTTTACAAAATAAACCCCGGAATTACACTTTAACCCCCAAAAACCCAATTTATATCATTTGGCTCCCTGAAACCAACACCCCCACTAAATATTATGGACTTTAGGACTACTATTCATTTATTAATCTTTATCTATTTATTTATCTACTAAACAGGATGTTACAGCATCTGCCCGATAGAAGGGATTTCTTCTCAAAATTAGCACTTTGAGTAGGTTCTCACGAGCTAGGGAAAAGATGTGGGTAATTCTGTTTCAGTTGGTCCTCCCGTTCCCAAGTGAATTCAAGCCCTCGCTTAGCGTTCCAACAGACCTTCGCTATGGGTATGCAAGTTTGTTTCATCCTTTTAACCTCCATGTCGATGATTTCCACAAGTTCCTCGACAAAGTGGAGACTCTCGTTTACTTGAATTTCATCATGTGGAATTACAAAATTCTCATCGGACAGACACATCTTCAAGTTGGACACATGGAAGGTGGGGTGTACGTTAGTGAGTTCCTGCGGTAGTTGAAGTGTGTAAGCTACCAGGCCGATCTTGGCAAGGATCTCGAATGGCCTGATATACCTTGGATTCAGTTTCCCATGTTTTCCAAAAGGTATCATTCCCTTCCAGAGCGAGACCTTCAAAATTACGCGGTCACCAACCTGGAATTCCAAAGGTTTTCGTCGTTTATCCGCATCTCTTTTTTTCGGTCCCGGGATGCTTTTAGTCGTTCATGAATTTGAACGATCTTCCTTGTTGTCTCTCTTATGATCTCTGAACCAATGATAGTGTTGTTAGGTACTAGCCCTCTTGCTAGCTGGGTGTCGCCCACCTCAACCCAACATAGGGGTGATCTGCACTCGTGCCCGTAGAGGGCTTCGTATAGAGAAACCTTAATGCTAGTGTGATAACTATTTTTATATGAGAATTTGATAACCAGTAAATGGGTATCCCAAGCTTACCGAAGTCTATCACACAAGCTCTCACCATGTCTTCCAAGCGTCTGAATGGTTCTCTCGATTTGAGGGTCATAAATTGTAATCATGTCAAGCCTGGTTCTGAAGGACTTTTGTAGTGATTGCCAAAATCGTGAGGTAAACCGGCTATCTCTGTCAGAGATAATGGGTATTGGCACGCCATGCAGTCGTTCAATCTCCTTGATGTATGAACTAAATACTTGGTCTTGTGAGCCTCGTCCATGATAATGTCTCTATAACCGCCGAATCTCGATGTCCAGATTCGATTCATGAGGTATCGAGCTCCATTACCCTTGACCTCCAGGTTCTTATTCATAGGGAAGAGAGCTTCATCTGCGATATTCTCAAGTTTCAAGGCTTCAAGTTGCACCTCCTTGATCTAGTTAGACATATGTGAATGGATGGTCATTGTTAATAATTTTACTCGGCAGCCTAAGTACTCCTTTCGACTTAGAGCATTTGCTACAACATTGGCCCTGCCCGGATGATAGCGAATTTTGCATTCGTAATCATTTAGCAATTCTACACATCGTCATTGTCTCATGTTGAGTTCCTTTTGAATGAGAATTTGTTAGAGACTCTTATGGTCAGTGAACATTGTGCACTTAGTACCACAGAGATAGTGTCTCCAAATCTTTAAAGCAAACACCTGTAATACCGTAAACTTTCAAATAAAATTTTCATTTTTAAAAATCATGTAATTCTCATAACATAGTTCATAAAACCCCAAATGACAATATTTTCAAAAACACAAAATCAGAAAATGTTTTAAACACAATCCAGGATCCTCTAAATGTGACTCCACCTCGTGTGTACAATCAAGTCGGCGCTTTCCTGTGATCATGAGAAGTACCTGAAACACATAACACATAACACAGTAAGTATGAAGCTTAGTGAGTTCCCCAAAATACCACACTCGTCACATTAGCCACTCAAGGCTAACTCAATACGACCCTCCGATCAATGTGTCTTAGTAGGGACCCTACGGTCCCACAACTCGGGTGGACCCTTCGGTCCTAACTCAGTAAGCTCATAATAATAGTACTCAGCATAAATCACAAAGACATAATGCAGGATTTCACAATACACAAGTAAGCACATAAGGCATCATGGACACACAAAGATACCACTCATGGTAAGTATAGTGAGAAGACTCACCTCGCAAGAAATCGGATAACCTCAAACTCAAATCATTGGTCTAGCCTCCACCTAACACATACGATAATTATTTCTAATTGATAATGGCTCTCAAAGAAGCTAGACTAACCCTCCTACAAACTTCCAGAAGGATAAAAGACCATTTTACCCTTTCATGGCCTTAATAGTCCACAAATTGACCAAACCATAAAAGTCAACAACAACGCGTACTCCATCGCTATGCAGGCATCAGGGATTCGCGACCCTATGTTAAGCGTACTGGGATTACACTCAACGTACGTCCCAGTTTTGCTCTTCCTACTCATTTGGTCTTAATTAGTTAAGGCCTTAGCTCAAATCACAGATCTAGACTCTCTAAAGGCTCATACTCCATAAAGTCTATGACTTTAAGACTTTGCATGGATGAAAAAGTCACAAACACCAAAAGTCTCACTTTCTATTCTCAAAATTCCTCATATCTCATGCATGGTTTGGTTTTAACGTGCAAGTCTCGACTTTTATGACCATACACCACTAAAAACACTCAAAGGAGCTGATAGCAAGTTATAGAGCTTAATATCTCATAAACCATCCAACTTTGGAACCAAAAACCCTAAAATGAACTAAAATGATGCACAAATCAAAAGGGTAAGAAAGCTTTGAACTTTATACCTCTAACTGAAGCTCCAACCATAGATAAGCTCACATCCAAAGCTTGAACTCTCACTCCTTCCTCTTCAAGGCTCCTTCTTCACTTCAAAGAAACCATAAGAACACTTTTTAGCTCACAAATGGACACATAAGCTCCAAGGATGCAAAATTGGGGTTGGAGAGGTTTGATATTTGGGAATGGTGGACAGAAATGAGTCCATCATGTCCTTGAAATAGGGATACACTCTAAATTAGGGTTTTGACTCTGGGCCTAGTACGTCCAGTGTACTAGGTGACCTATGTGTCAAAAACGCGCACATGAGTACGCTGAGCGTACATACGTGTACACCACACGTACTCATTTACTACCTTTTCTCACATAAGGGCCAAACTTGAAAATTACCAAAAGAAAATGGGCTTCTAAGGCATACATTGTAACATACACGTTCAGTTATCGTGTTTTATAATGAATAATATTATGAAATATTACATAAATTTGAGTATTGAGTTCTAACAAATAGTTTTTATTTGAATTAAAATAAAACTATGCTTAGAATCATTCAGAATGTTTTGGAAGTCTTCTGAGATTCTGAACAAAAGTCAAATATTGAAATTTAATGAAAATATAAAATTCCAAATAAGTATAATTTTATTATTGAAAGTTGTAAAGAATCTCGTTAGAAACATTTAGGCAAAAACCTCATCGAAATCCGAGTTATAACGAAGAAGTTATGACCAATTGAAGATCCGTGACAAAACCGGCCAACACTATATAGCGTAAAAAGTGAGTTTTCAATAAACTAGTTTTTAGCTTTAGTGACCTCGTGAATAGTAGTACAGCGGTAAAAAGACAAACGAAAACGGGCATCAAATAAAGAAGTTTTGAACTTTTAACGAATTTTCCTATCCCGATCTGTTAAAAATAATAATGTTAAAAATAAAGTCAAAATTAGTCGATGGAGTCTAAACGAAAGTTGTAGATTATTATCTCTCCTACACATACATATAAAGAACATCGAAAACGGATCTTGTATGTGAACGTTATGGATTTTTGACGATAGGGGAACAAAACCGAGAAATCTCGCATGGATAAATTCAAAATTCAGACACGTCACCCGGATCCTCGCAGATTACACCATGTTTGACCCGCGTGTCGCAACCCCTCGCATCCGATGGTGTGGCCCAGTCCGAGACTGACGCGTGTTACATCCGAGCTCCGACGTCTGGCACCCTTGCATGCGAGCCACGTTCCCCCCATTGGTCTGAAGTTCGCCCTATAAATAGGAGGGTGCGAGACCTCCCGACTAATGTTATAAATTCTCACACTTTTCACTCCTAAACCCATTTTTAAGCCATTCCAACTTTCCCGGAAGCCTCGGGATCATACCCAACACCCGAAATACGTTCCGAAGTGCCCGAAGAGCCTGAGAAATTTATCTTTTCGGTTTGAAGTTCAACCCTCGCAAGGCCCGGTTTTCATAAAAGAAAATCTAATTATAGTAACGAAGTGCTGCCCGAATTACTATTTTAACCTCTAGTTAATTCACGGTGAGCTCAATATATAGGAACAATTGTATGTTATGTGTTATATGTGCTATGTGCTTTACCGTGTTATTATTTCATGCTATTATGGTAGCAGAAGTTGTACCTTTGACCATGTGATCAATGAAAGGACTTAGATTCATGATTGTATTGGTATGTAGCCTCTGGCCGTGTAGAGCATGCCTCGTAAGAGAATGACTTCTACCCCTATGACATTGGCAGAAGGTTAGATAGGGTTGAAAGCTCGAAATCTACCAAAATGTTTAAATTAGAAAGTGTATGTCTTCTGTGCCATTTGGAATGAAGCTTTATTGATGTAATCATGTATTGAAATTATTATGTCTCATTTATTGTATATCTTTGAATCAAATCATTGATTGATATGAAAAGCTTCTCACATGATTCACATATGCCTTTGTTGTTCCTTGTTCCTCTTTGCTTCTATTATATTGAAGTATATATAAGGCATAACGTTATATTGTATCTATTATTCAACTCACTAAGCGTCACCGCTTATCCCTCTCAGTGTTTAACTATTGCAGGGAATAAGGATCCAGTATAGTCATATACTGTTGGAAGATTTAAAATAGTTTATACTATTACTTTTGTCTTTAGTGATCATCTATGTATAAAATTAAAATACACTAGATAGTTTTGTAATATATAAAAAAAGTTAGTTGGTTTGTATCCAATCTTTTGTAATCAAAATTATCAATGTAAAATATTATTTATAAATATGCATGTAGCATGTTTTGAAGTAACTTGGAGTAACAATGTCTTTAGTATGAAAGAGTAGGGTCTTTAATACATGGTCTTACGATGTTATAATTCTCCCCCACTAGAATCAGACTTCGACCTCGAAGTCAGGCTCCGAAAATAACTCTTGATATTGCTCGCGTATCTCGGACTCCGGCTCCCAAGTGCACCCGGACCCCTTCCGATGTTGCCACTGGACCTGAACCAAGGGCACCTCCTTGTTCCTCAGAACCTTCACTTTCTGATCCAAAATTGCAATCGGCCTCTCAATATAATTCAGGCTCGCATCCAACTAAATTTCCTCTAATTGCACCGCTTCCATCTTATCGACTACACACTAACTTAACTGAGACACGTTGAAGGTGTTATGAATCTAACTCAACTCCGCAAGTAGCTCTAACTGGTAAGCTACCTTACCTACTCTAGCGATTACTCGGAAAGGACTAATGTACCGAGGCCCCAACTTGTCCCGTTTCCTAAATCGGATCACCCATTTCCATGGGGACACCTTCAAGAGAAAAAATCTCCAACTTGGAACTCTAACTAGGATCGTCACCGATCTGCGTAACTCTTCTGGCGACTCTGGGCTATCAGTAACCTCTTTCAGACCTACTGAATTTGCTCAGTCATCTGCAACACTGTCTCAGTGGTACCCATCACTCTTTGCCCTACCTCTCCCCAAAAAATGTGATTCCTACACCTCCTCCCATAAAGGAGATCAAAGGGAGGCATGCAAATACTAGAATGGTGCCTTTTGTTGTAAGAAAACTCAGCCAAGGGAAAATAGGTGTGCCAGCTTCCACCAAAACCCATGACACATGCACGTAGCAATCCTCGAGCGTCTGAATCGTCTGCTTGCTCTACCCGTCTGTTTGCAGGTGGTATACGGTACTGAAGTTCTGTAACAGCTCAAATTTTCAAATAAATTTTTCATTTAAAATAAACAGTTTCATTCAACAATAATATTTATTCCAAGTGTCATTCCAAAATATAATTAAAAGAATCCCCAAGATCTCCAACAATGGCAGTGTGTACGCGTCACGCCGGCGCCTTCCCACAGTCCTCGCTAGTACCTGAAATACATACATACAACTTGTAAGCATAAATGCTTAGTGAGTTCCCCAGTATACGACTTACACACATACGCCTTTCCAGGCCCTGACCTTCCGGTCCACTATACATTGCCTTCCGGCCCGTAACATATTCGCCTTCCGGCCCATAACATTTCGCCTTCCGGCCCGTATCATATTGCCTTCCGGCCCATAACATTTAAAACACATAATACATATAACATAACACGCATAGCACATACATCATACATCATACCTGTTCTTTCTGTCACATAATATATCGCCTTCCGGCCCGTATAACATACATATCATGTATTGCGTCTACCTTTCTAATTATAGCATAAGTAACACATATCACATACAACCTTCCGGTCTCACAATCAAACCCTTCTGGGTGAAGTATAGTGAGGGAAAACTCACCTCGTAGTATGCAAGCTATAAATCCTTGGAGCTACTCGTACTCGATCCGCTAATCTGCAGGCTCCCTATAATACCACATACCTTTTAATGATCTTATCAAACAAGACAACTGACCCTACGAAATTACATGCAGGTCAACGGTCAACTTGACCGGACTCGTCGAGTGCAAAGGTGACTCGGCGAGTCTAGACGTCCTCCCCAACTTCCCTGTTGTTCCCCTTTCTACCCGTCGAGTATCCCCCTTGACTCGACGAGATCCTCGTGGAAGAATCGCGGGGCCACCCCGACTCCACTCGCCGAGTCTAAAGAACGACTCGGCGAGTCCCAGTAAATCTTCAAGCTACTCGCCGAGTCTGAAGAACAACTCGGCGAGTCCCAGTGAACCTTCAAGCTACTCGCCGAGTCTGATCATTGGACTCGGCGAGTCCATGCCATGCAGTCAATCAACTGCCTCCTGCAATTCGCATGGTTCCGAAATATATAGATATGGGACTTCCTGCACCTTTAAACATACTATTACTGGGATTTAAACGCTTGGTAACAACACTATAATCTACCTAATCACTAAATGGGTTTCCTAAACCCTAGATTCGTGTACAACACCAAAACAACAGAATGATCCGAGTATTACCTGGAAAACGTGTTCTCTGTGTCCCCAACCTTCAGAGCTCGATCCTCTTGATCCTCCTTTGACCACAACCTTGCCTCTTCTTGCCTAACAACTTCTTCAAGCTTCCACTAGCCTTCACTCCTGCTCCAGATGCCCACAGACGTTTAGGTTATCTTCAATCGGCCAAAAGACGAGAAATGACGGCCCTAAAGAAGTTATATACGATCCAGAATCAAAACGGCTAGGGTTTCTGCTGAACAGCGTCGACTCGCCGAGTCCCTAATGGACTCGTCGAGTCCAGTCGCGAATCTGTGACCAAGACCGTGGTCCTACTCGGCGAGTCAGGCACCAACTCGCCGAGTCCCCTCCTAAAAATGCCCCAAAAATAGTTTTAAAGCAATACCTGAAATTCCGGGCTGTTACAACTCTCCCCCACTAGAAATAGACTTCGCCCTCAAAGTCTCACTCTGCGAATAACTCCGGATGTTGCTCCCGCATTTCACGCTCCGGCTCCCAAGTCATCTCAGATCCCTTCCGATGTTGCCACTGAACCAACACCAGAGGTATCTCCTTGTTCCGCAGAACCTTGATCTTCCGATCCCTGATAGCTACTGGTCTCTCGGCGTAATTCAGGCTCGCATCCACCTGAATATCCTCTAACGGAACCACTGCCGATTCATCGGCTATACACTTCCTCAACTGTGAAACGTGAAAAGTATTATGAATCTGTCCCAACTCTGCTGGCAACTCTAGCCGATAAGCTACCCGACCTACTCTTGCAATTACCCGAAATGGGCCTATGAACCGAGGCCCTAATTTGCCCCTCTTTCTAAACCGAATCTCTCCCTTCCAGGGAGAAACCTTCAGGAGAACGAAATCACCAACCTGGAATTCCAGCTCGGACCGGCGTCTGTCCGCATAACTCTTCTGTCGACTCTGGGCGGTCAATAACCTCTGCCTAACCTGCTGAATCTGCTCGGTCGTCTGAAGTACGATCTCTGTGCTGCCCATCACTCTCTGTCCCACCTCTCCCCAGCAAATGGGAGTCCGACATCTCCTACCATACAACAACTCAAAAGGTGGCATACCAATGCTCGAATGATGGCTGTTGTTGTAGGAAAACTCAGCCAAAGGCAAATGTGCATCCCAGCTACCCCCGAAGTCTAACACACACACTCTAAGCATATCTTCCAATGTCTGAATCGTCCGCTCGCTCTGACCATCTGTCTGGGGATGGTATGCGGTACTAAAATGCAATTTAGTACCCAGCTCCTCATGGAATTTCTTCCAGAACCTGGAAGTGAAACGTACATCGCGGTCCGAAACAATCGAGATCGGCACTCCATGCCGAGATACTATCTCTCTCACGTATAACTCCGCCAACTTCTCTGCTGATGAACTTTCGCTAAAGGCGAGGAAGTGTACACTCTTTGTCAACCTATCCACAATCACCCAAATCGCATCGACTCCTCTGGCAGTTCTCGGCAATTTGGTGATGAAATCCATCGTAATCTGTTCCCACTTCCACTCAGGAATCTCCAAGGGCTGCAACTTACCATGCGGTCTCTGGTGCTCGGCCTTAACCCTACGGCAGGTCAAACACCTCTTAACGAACCAAGCGACGTCTCTCTTCATGCATGGCCACCAATATTCCTTTCTCAAATCCAAATACATCTTCGTAGCACCGGGATGGATCGAAAATTTCGATCTATGAGCCTCCTCCATCAAAGTAGCACGCGTACCGCCCACGAATGGTACCCAAATCCGAACCTGAAATGTCAGAAGTCCTCGTCCATCCTTAACGAACTCTGAAATTAACCCGACGACCCGCTCCTTCTTCTGCATCTCGGATTTCACAACCTCGGCCTGTGCCCCACGAATAGTATCTAATACCGGAGTCATCACCGTCAACCTCAGACATACATCCCGCAATGAAGTACTCTCCGCCCTACGACTCAATGCATCGGCTACCACATTAGCCTTGCATGGGTGGTATAGGATCTCACAGTCATAGTCCTTAACCACGTCCAACCATCTCCTCTGACGCATATTTAGGTTGGGTTGATCCATCAAATACTTCAAACTCTTATGGTCCGTGTATATAGTACAACGAACCCCGTACAGGTAGTGATGCCAAATTTTGAGAGCGAACACTACTGCCCCCAACTCTAAGTCATGCGTGGGATACCTCGCCTCGTGAGGCTTCAGCTGCCTCGATGCATAAGCTATCACATGGCCCCTCTGCATCAACACTGCACCCAGTCCCGAAATCGATGCGTCGCAATATACAACAAAGTCCTCCATCCCTTCCGGGAGAGCTAATACCGGGGCTTCGCACAGTCTCTGACGAAGTGTCTCGAAGGAAGTCTGCTGCTCGGGTCCCCATGAGAATGTAACACCCTTCCGAGTCAATCTGGTGAGCGGTACCGCGATCTTGGAGAAGTCCCTAATAAACCTCCGATAGTACCCCGCCAACCCAAGGAAACTCCTGATCTCGGAAGGTGACTTCGGTGCCTCCCAACTCATCACTGCTTCCACCTTGGCCGGATCAACCAATATCCCTGCCTGATTAACAACATGTCCCATAAATTGGACCTCCCGCAACCAGAAGTCACATTTGGAGAATTTTGCATATAGCTTCTCCGACCTCAGTACCTCAAGGACCTCCCTCAAATGTCCCTCATGCTGCTCTCTAGACCGCGAATACACCAGGATGTCGTCGATAAATACAATCACGGACCGATCCAACATCAGCCTGCATACCCTGTTCATGAGGTCCATGAACACTGCCGGGGCATTGGTGAGCCCAAAAGGCATCACCACGAACTCGTAATGCCCATACCTCGTCCTAAATGCTGTCTTCTGGACGTCCTCATCCCGCACTCTTACCTGATGGTACCCTGATCTCAAATCGATCTTGGAAAACCAAGATGCCCCTTGCAACTGATCGAATAAATCATCGATCCTCGGTAACGGATAGCGGTTCTTGACTGTCACCTTGTTCAACTCCCGGTAATCGATACACATCCGGTGTGAACCATCCTTCTTCTTGACGAACAGAATTGGTGCTCCCCACGGCGAGCTACTCGGTCGAATAAATCCCTTTCCTAGCAACTCCTGGAGTTGCGAGGACAACTCTTGCATCTCTGGAGGTGCAAGACGATAAGGCACCTTCGCAATAGGTGCAGCTCCCGGAACCAGATCGATACCAAACTCTACTTGTCTCGCAGGAGGTACCCCCGGCAAATCCTCAGGAAAAACATCTGGAAACTCGCGCACCACTGGAACCTCCTCCACTGTCTTCGGTCTCTCAGAAATCACCCGCGTATCCATCACATACGCCACAAAACCTTTACATCCCTGCTGTAGGCATTGCCTCGCCCTAGCAGCCGAACAAAAAGCTGATCCCGAACGGGTACCCTCGCCGTATACCGTAAGAACTCCCCCACTAGGGTCTCGTATAGTCACCAGCTGACGCTCGCAGTCAATGACGGCACTGAATCGGCTCAACCAGTCCATGCCTACAATGACACAGACATCCCCCATCGCAATAGGAATTATGTCAATCGCGAACGCAACCCCGAAAATCTCTAGCACGCATCCCCGAAGAACCTCCGTAGCACAAACCACTCTCTCGGCCGCAATAGAAACACTCAAAGGCCGACTTAACGGCTCCCGACTAATGCCGATATGCTGACTAAAAGCTAATGATACAAAAGATCTACTCGCACCCGAATCAAATAACACTAGAGCAGGCATAGAGTTCACAAGAAAAGTACCTACACATACATTAACATAAGCATAACATTTCGACTTTAAGTAAATACGTGAATGATATCATACCTGCCACAACATCGGGCGCAGCGCGGACCTCCTCCGCAGTCAGCTGAAAGGCTCTCCCGCGAGCCCTCGGGGCCTCGACCTTCGCCGGTCGAGTCTCAGTAGTCCTGGTAGTAGGTGTAGCTCCCTGACGAAGCTGCGGGCACTCGGCCTTCCGATGGCCTGTCTGGTTGCAGTGGAAGCAAACCATAAACCCCTTAGGGCAGTCCCTGGCAATGTGTCCCTCCTTGCCACACTTGTAGCAACCACCAGCTCGGCACGCCCCCTCATGACCCTTGCCGCACTTCGCGCAAGTGCGACCCTTCGGACCTCCCATCCTCGAATCAGTGGACTTGATCCGCTTGGCTGCCGGCTGAGACTGAGCCGGCCGCCGATCCACCTGTCGAGACTCGGCCTCCTCCCTCGCCTGAGTCTCCAACTCGATCTCGCGCTTCCTGGCGTTCGCCTGAAGCTCAGTGAAAGTACGATAGGTGGAGTTTGACACAAACTCCCGGATATCCCTCCTCAGAACGCCCAAATACCGACTCATCCGTGACTGCTCTGTAGATACCAGCTCAGGGCAGAACATCGCCCTCTCATGAAAC
This sequence comes from Lactuca saligna, assembly GCF_052625555.1. NCBI lineage: Eukaryota > Viridiplantae > Streptophyta > Magnoliopsida > Asterales > Asteraceae > Lactuca > Lactuca saligna. Next base: position 301,132,510 of record NC_136420.1, on the reverse strand, counting down.
TTCCGCGTGACCACTGCGACGGAATCAGTACCCTGCTTAAGGGTTAAGAACTCCTGAATCAATCGCTCCCTCTCCACCGGGGGAACGTACTCGTCCCTGAACATCTCAGTAAACCTCTCCCACGTCACCGCTGTAATCTCCGCCAGAGTGAAGTTCGCCGTCACGAACTTCCACCAGTCCTTCGCTCCCAGCCGGAGCTGGTTCAAGGCGAACCGTACCCTCAGGTGCTCCGGGCATGAACAAGTATAGAAGCACCCCTCAATGTCGGCGATCCACCTCATCGCCGCAATCGGATCCTGCGTCCCATCGAACTCAGGGGGTTTCGTGTTGCTGAATTCTCGGAACAGCAACGAATCGCCCCCTTGCGGCCTGGCAGCGACCACGGCTGCGGTAGCGGCAGCAGTTGCAGCCTCAGTCAGTGCGGCGTACCGCTCCTCGAATGTCTCCATCAGCGTGGTCTTAATAGACCCAAACATCTCCGGGATCTCGGCCCGGATCGCTGCAGCCACCTCCTCCTGGATCATCTGACGAATATCCTCGTCACTCACAGTGCTCGAACTCGCTCCGTTACGTGTGATAACCATGATGTCTCTGAAATACAACATAAAATTATCAGAGACTCCACCAAGTACAATTTTACTCGATGACGCACCCTACTCAGTCTCCGATATCCAGGGATTCTTACTTGGGTCTTCCACCGACCCGGTGTCTTCGGTAGTACGGGCCCAATACTACCGACCACACCGTATCAGTATTCATCCCAAATCTTCCTCCCCAAACTCCGAATAATGAGTACTCTACCTCTAGTATGCACTATCTACTTGCACGCTACCAAATATCTCATATAAGAAATCTCCCTAGACTAAGGCATCACAAAACAGGCCATTCTAGTCCTATCATGTATACCTAGTCTTCTAGCATGCATAACAGTTCATAATTCAGTGCATAACATAACATTGTAAGGTATTTTGGGGATCTTTACCGTTCGGGCGCTGGCTGATCGTACACACTGCTCCGTTCTTGTCTACCGCTTTACCGTTTATAAAATTTTATGTCTTTATTATTTTTAAAAGATTTTTCCTCAAATCCTCGGTTTGAGTTCAGTTACACCCGAAGGTACACCCGAATCCCTCAAACCAAGGCTCTGATACCAATTGTAACAGCTCAAATTTTCAAATAAAATTTTCATTTAAAATAAACAGTTTCATTCAACAATAATATTTATTCCAAGTGTCATTCCAAAATATAATTAAAAGAATCCCTAAGATCTCCAACAATGGCAGTGTGTACGCGTCACGCCGGCGCCTTCCCATAGTCCTCGCTAGTACCTGAAATACATACATACAACTTGTAAGCATAAATGCTTAGTGAGTTCCCCAGTATACGACTTACACACATACGCCTTTCCAGGCCCTGACCTTCCGGTCCACTATACATTGCCTTCCGGCCCGTAACATATTCGCCTTCCGGCCCATAACATTTCGCCTTCCGGCCCGTATCATATTGCCTTCCGGCCCATAACATTTAAAACACATAATACATATAACATAACACGCATAGCACATACATCATACATCATACCTGTTCTTTCTGTCACATAATATATCGCCTTCCAGCCCGTATAACATACATATCATGTATTGCGTCTACCTTTCTAATTATAGCATAAGTAACACATATCACATACAACCTTCCGGTCTCACAATCAAACCCTTCTGGGTGAAGTATAGTGAGGGAAAACTCACCTCGTAGTATGCAAGCTATAAATCCTTGGAGCTACTCGTACTCGATCCGCTAATCTGCAGGCTCCCTATAATACCACATACCTTTTAATGATCTTATCAAACAAGACAACTGACCCTACGAAATTACATGCAGGTCAACGGTCAACTTGACCGGACTCGTCGAGTGCAAAGGTGACTCGGCGAGTCTAGACGTCCTCCCCAACTTCCCTGTTGTTCCCCTTTCTACCCGTCGAGTATCCCCCTTGACTCGACGAGATCCTCGTGGAAGAATCGCGGGGCCACCCCGACTCCACTCGCCGAGTCTAAAGAACGACTCGGCGAGTCCCAGTAAATCTTCAAGCTACTCGCCGAGTCTGAAGAACAACTCGGCGAGTCCCAGTGAACCTTCAAGCTACTCGCCGAGTCTGATCATTGGACTCGGCGAGTCCATGCCATGCAGTCAATCAACTGCCTCCTGCAATTCGCATGGTTCCGAAATATATAGACATGGGACTTCCTGCACCTTTAAACATACTATTACTGGGATTTAAACGCTTGGTAACAACACTATAATCTACCTAATCACTAAATGGGTTTCCTAAACCCTAGATTCGTGTACAACACCAAAACAACAGAATGATCCGAGTATTACCTGGAAAACGTGTTCTCTGTGTCCCCAACCTTCAGAGCTCGATCCTCTTGATCCTCCTTTGACCACAACCTTGCCTCTTCTTGCCTAACAACTTCTTCAAGCTTCCACTAGCCTTCACTCCTGCTCCAGATGCCCACAGACGTTTAGGTTATCTTCAATCGGCCAAAAGACGAGAAATGACGGCCCTAAAGACGTTATATACGATCCAGAATCAAAACGGCTAGGGTTTCTGCTGAACAGCGTCGACTCGCCGAGTCCCTAATGGACTCGTCGAGTCCAGTCGCGAATCTGTGACCAAGACCGTGGTCCTACTCGGCGAGTCAGGCACCAACTCGCCGAGTCCCCTCCTAAAAATGCCCCAAAAATAGTTTTAAAGTAATACCTGAAATTCCGGGCTGTTACAAGTTCAATTGGGTACCCAACTCCTCATGAAACCTCTTCCAGAACCTGGAAGTAAAATGTGCATCACGATCTGATACTATTGAAGTCGACACTCAATGCGTTGCCACCACCTCTCTCACATAAATCTCAGCCAACCTCTCTACGGAAGAGCTCTCACTAATAGCAAGAAAGTGAGCACTCTTCGTCAACCGGTCCACAATCACCCATATCGCATCGACACTCCCATGCGGTCCTTGGTAATTTGGTGATAAAATCCATGGAAATCTGCTCCTATTTCGACTGTGGAATCTCTAAATGCTGTAGTGGACCATGTGGACGTTGGTGCTCCGCCTTAACCCGGCCTTATAAAACAATGGAAAATAAAATATTTAAGGATTTTGTGACAACCATCAAATTCTAGTCAAGTCAAAGTCAAATAAAGTCAATAAGTCAAACCGGTTAACTCAACTAATACTTGTGTACTAGGGTTTACGTTAGGTAACTACTATACCACTCGCTATGATAATGAGAAATCACCAATTGAAAAGTTCGTATATCTTGATTTCATTAACCTAAAACTATGGTAATTAATGAACCAAACCGATAAAACAATGTTGCATACACATCGGGAGTGTGTAAGATCCTTAAACATGGCTTAACGGGGCTTACGGACCTTGCGTTGCGAAGCCAAGCACTCAAAAAGGTCACAAAAGAAGCCTCTCCCAATCTCTTTCACTCTATCTCTCACTATTCAAAATCTCTCCCAATTCTCTCTCTGTATGAGAAATCTCTCCAAGAATCTCAAATCTCTCCCAAATCTCTCCAAGTATGTGAAATCTCTCCCAAATATCTCTCTATATGGGAAATCTCTCCAAGAATGTGAAATCTCTCCTAAATCTCTCTCAAAATCTCTCTCAAACTTCTTATAATCACTTGGGGCATCTCGACCCTCAAATTAGACGAAAACAGCTTGAAAACGGAAATCTACGCGAAAAACAGCCTCTTAGGACCGAACCTTCTTAGGGCCGAAACCCTAAGAAGCGAAACCCCTAAGAAGCCTCTTGGACCGAAACTAGCAAGGACCGAAACCATGAAGGACCGAACCTCCTGCTAAGCCGAAGCCCCAAGAACCGAAACCGCCTTTCGGACTGAGCCTTGCAAGGAGCGAACCTGAACGTCCTCTCGGACGTGAACCTCGCACGGACCGAACACCATTTCACCTTCGGACCAGCAGCAACAAGGACCGAACCTCGGCCCAGGCAACAAGAAGCCTCACAGAAAGGCCATTTCTTTCCGGTTTTCGACTATGACTTCGTTTTAGGCCCGTTTTTCATCATTTTAACGCGGGATTTTCGCCCAAAACTTTATTTTAACATATAAGGCCCCATATTTATTAATTAATCACGTTTTTTGGGATAAATCTTATCCAAGAAGAGTGGGTGAAGTACAATAGGTGGAGTGTTGACTTTTCTTTAGTTTATGACACAAGCATTTCTCTCATTTCCTAGCCATACTCATGTTCTAAGAGCTGGATAACTCACCCTCTCTCCTCCTTCTCATTCATTTCTCTCATTTCCACCTAAAGAGAAAACACTTTTCTCTCAACTTCTCTCTTTCAATTCCGAGATTTTCAAGGATTCATTTCTCTCATTTCCACCTCAAAGTTGGTAAGTATGATCATCATTCATATGATTATTACACTTCCTTTTAACTCAAATCATAGATTCCTCACACATACTCCATCACATTTGTGTTAGATTCTCAAATCTTCAAGGCTTTCTCCTAAGTGTTCTTGGGTAGAACACTCCTTTTCCTCAACATCCATCCACTAAGAACACATAAGGTGAGTTCACACCCCTATGTTTTCATTTTTTTTCTCAAGTTTTATGGGGGGGGGGGGGGGGGGGGGGGGGGGGGAATACAAGTTAAAACACCAAGAACATAACTAAACTCATCCAACAACTTTCATCTGAAAAATTTAACTCCATTCACGGACTCTTTTGGTCAAGTTAAACATTTTAGTTTTCAAAACTATATTAGATTCAAATAGTTCAGGTTTATACCTTTAAAATGACTACTTGCACATGTTCATTCGATTTTTCTACAATTTTTGGTGATTTTTACAAAACTACCTATCATTGTAGCTATGAATCCGGACCAGTCTATGAATATGAACATTTTCACACACGTTAGAGACATGAAAAAATCATGATAAAATTTATGAACAAACTAGACACATTTTCTAAACTCCTAGAGTTTACGGATTTAATTTTCGACTTCGTATGATTTTTCAGTGATTTTTCCAAAACAGTGCAGAAATGTTTAAAACAAGTTACCAGTTTACAACTTTCGTTACACTTTGTAACGTGTTGAGCAAAGTGTTAATCTTTGATGGTTTCATATTTTATCAATGTTTCCATTGTGGTATAATTTTATAAAAGAAAATACTCACTAAATTGTAAGAGTCCATTGTCATTACAAATAATACAAGATAAGGCATGATAAACATAGTTATTTATTTGCTATACATTCGACTCACATAAAACAAGATTTATTTGCATTAAAAACGTTTTGGATAAACTATAATAGGTATAGTTTATGTTTCATATACATTATAAATAGTCATAATGAACTATAATAGGTATATTTTATGTATCAATTACATTTCAAACTCACTACCAAAGGTTTTCAGTTCATATAAATGGTGTATTAATACAAAGTACGGGTTTATACGAAAAGGGGTTTTCAATTCATATAAATTGGGTACGAATACAAAGTACCATGTTTATACATAAAGGTGTTTTCAGTTCAGTTCATGTAAATCTGTTAATGAATAAATTTGCGAGACATTCGTTTCGCGTTACCTCCAAGGTAACAAAGTCAAAAGTCCTGTAAATTATAACTAGAGTCTCTTATAAGGAGAATGTGATAGTTGTGTATAGATCGATATTGGGTCTGACAAACCTATACCTGAGCTACATGCAACAACTAGACTGACAGGTTTGTGGTGACAAATGTCATTTAAGTAGTGACGCCTGAAGAACGTCGTATTACGAGGCCGACAGGTCATACTATGGTTATAATAACTCACATGGGGTATTAACAAAATATAAGATTTACGGGTTCTTACTTTTAAATTTAACGAGTTCAGGTCGATTTAAATTTGTATAAAAGTTCTTTAAGTATGGATAAAATACTTTCACATTTCGGTCTCGAATTTTAAGGCTACAATACATTTTATAAGGGAAATATTGGATTTTTCTTGAACAAAAATCACTTTTACAAAGAAAAGGATTTTAGCATAATAGTTAAAAGCTTATGATCTCACCAACTTAATTGTTGACACTTTTCTTTCAAAAATCCTTGTATTCTTAGGAAATCAACGAAATCAAGTAACCACAAGCTTTTGAGGATGGAACACTACGCCATTGAACAACTATTTTATTGTCATGTTGAAATCAATCATTGAAATATGTAACACTTGCAACCATGTAATATATATTTTTTATTATATTTATGATTGGTTGTATTACTTTGATCACTATTATATCAGTTGTTATGATACGATACATGAAGTTCGTCACCCCCGGACGTTTCTGCCATCCTTGGTTTGGGGGTGTGACAGATTGATATCAGAGCATTGTTTATAGTGAACTAAGTATATCGAACCACATAAGATATACAAACTATAAATGCAGTGGGACTAAAGTCTCTGATTTAAATGTTTTCAAATAATTATACTTTTAGAAATAAATAGTTTCTTGTTAAAAGTATAAATACGTACATGCACACCCGTATAGTGTCACGTCTAAGGAGAAGACAAAAGAATAACGAGGGGTTAGACACTACGAGTAGACCTTGGGGATATGTAATAAGACTTGGGATAGATATAGCCTGATCAACTATATTTATCCAAGGTGTGAATAATGTATGCCGAAGTATGGTGGTAATGAGCAACAAGCCTAAAAACTTCCATACAAGAAAGTTACTAAGAACCAAACATGACATTTAAAATACTATAGGAGTATGTTATAATACTATAACTTATGTGAAAACTAAACAGATCCTTAATAGTAGGTCTATAATGATTGAGTGCGTACGCCAAGGTTATACATAATTAAAGATATTCTAGACTCAGAATCTATGACTATTGCCCTACTTCCTATTCCGTGTTTGGTTGTGGACTTAGAGTAGAGACATTTATTCGAAGGTCTATTCTATCTCAGATTATGTATAAATGGTATGCACTATGTGAATATAGATGTGATTGATAAGGATTACCCTATAAGTAATTATAGGATTAGACGTCTATTAATAATCTTGTCACACCCCAAAACCATGAACGGGGTAAACATTCTGGGGCGGAGGACGTTATGTACAGTATCACAACAATGAAAAGTAGTAAACAAGAAACAACATCATCCATTGCATTAATAATATAATTATTATACAAGTGTGTTTTGTCAAATTATAATAGACACTAAAGCATAAATAAAAATGAAAGATGAGTCTTGAACAAGCTCCATCTTCTCTAAACCTTGCATCGGTACCTGTCTATTGATGACCTGATGATACAAGTAATTTTGAAAGCGAGTATCAGCTTTGAAGCTGGTGAGATCATAAGTATTTTAGTGTCTTAATTTGTATGTAAGAATTTGTATGTAAGAATATGTATGTATATGAATTGTAAGTATTGAAAATGTATGTAAAACAACTGTAAACATTTGAAAAACTCTAGGAATCCCTATGATTCCTACTATTATAATAGGGAGTCTTCTACTAAGACTTAACTGATCTATATGTAGCCTTTTACCAAGGCATCTAGTGTCTGTGTGTGTCTCTTCTAAGAGTGTGTATTTTCCCAAGTATGACTATCATTAACCAAAAATATAGTTTCTACATTGTCGTGCGTCGTATGTATGTTCACGAAGTGAATGTAATGGGAAAATTAAATAGTACTATGGTGTAGTGTCGAACTAAAATTGTACGAATTACCTTAAGTCTTGGGTAATTCTTCTAAGTATTGTAGCATTTGTAATAAATAACTACATCAGTACTCAACTACCTTATTTGAGGGATAAGGTATAATGCGATGTCTAAATCCCAGACTATACGCTCCCCTATCAAAGGGATTTTGAGACCTACCCACGACCCCTGCATGTATGCAAGCAATGAGCATCCACATTACTATGATCATGTATACTCGATATAACTATCACAATCGCGTTGTGATTCATCGGTATAGTTAGATCCTGAACTGGTTCCATACTATAGCACCTAGTGACGTCTGTTCTATGTATATGTAAGTGTACTCATGTAAGTGTGATCATGTAAACAAATCTATGTAATAGTATAGTAATGTACTGTAATGTTCTAGTTGTAATGTATGCTCTCTCTATCTAGCAAGTATAGTAACGTACTGTAATGTTCTAGCTGTAATGTATGCTCTCTCTATCTAGCAAGTATAGTAATGTACTATAATGTTATAGAAAGTATTGACTCATGAATGAACTGACAAATTGTATGATATCGCGTTCTAGTAATAGTTCTAGTATCTTCCTAAACTACCCATATGGTAGTTTACTAGTAATCTAACTGGTACGTATGGAAATGGATGTATACCCTTGCTACCTAAGGGCATTGGATGAACTGGAAGGACCTTTATGACTATATATGTACACATGATATATAACTAATATTTAAACGACCTACGGACGGGTACCCGATATCCCACCAGACCACATCTCAATCGCGAAAAGGAAATAGGTTGGATAGCCTTCCTAAGTCTTTTGAACATTCCTTATATAAATATACATATATAGGCATTCAATTTATAATGTAAAAGCATAAAGTAAGTTTTGTAAAGCCTTTGAACATAATTATTATCTAAGAAAAGATCGACGTGATGTCAATCTATAAAACGGTTTGAAGGCATGGGTTTGATACAACAATTTAGTATAAGGAAACAATTGTTTGAAACACAATTGTAAATAAGTTTGAAATGTAACATACAGAGTAAAATGTAGAGTGTAATAAGGAGTTTTACATACATAAAGTGTTTATGAAAAACATTTGAAGGAAACTGTTTGGTAAAACGGTTAATGAGTAGCTAATCATTTAAATGCTGCTTATTAATCACATGTGATTGATATAACAATTAGCACAATTCTACTTGTATCCCCCCCCCCCATAAAACAGTTAAAAACAGTTAAAACGTTAATTAAGGGGTATGAACTCACCTGTAGCAAGTGGATCGGAAGGAAGTGTCGGATAAGTGCTTAGTGTCAAGTGAAGACTTAGGCCCTGTTTGATATGGCATCTGACTGAGTCAGGTCAGACATTTTTGCTGACTCGGTCAGATAAAAGGTGTTTGATAGATAAAATCTTGTCGTCTGACTCGGAAAGCAATGTCTAACCGAGAAAGAAGTTGGGAGTTGGCTGACTGAGAAAGAAAACAAGGCTTTCCAATAGTACCCTTGGCTTGGATAAAAATTCACAACTAATGAAGGCTACAAGAATAGAACTTGGGTCTCCCTTTTAGAAGCAATGGTGTTTACCAGCAAGCTGAAAGGTTTTTTGTGTTTTATCTTTAAAATAATATATTTAATGTCTATTATGGTGGAGGTTTTTGTATAAATTATTATTATTATTATTATTATTATTATTATTAATGTCTATTATTATTATTATTATTATTATTATTATTATTATTATTATTATTATTATTATTATTACTATTATTATTATAATATTGCATAGAAACGTGTATAGCATCAGGGTAAAATGGTCATTTTACACGAGTCAGCACATTCGGTCAGATTTTCAATCAAACAACATGATTTCTTACTCAGTCAAAATTTCTTACTCAGACAGACCTTTCTCAGTCAGCAATTATCAAACGGGGCTTTAGACACGCACAAAGATCCTAATAACATATAAGGATATATATATATAAACAATTAGTCTTTAAACAAGTAATAAACAAAGTCAAGACACTCTAAGGCATGACAAACACTTTGTATAAGTGTTATAAGTGCTAAGGAGTGCATCTAAGTGTTGTAGGGAAAGGCTAGTATGATTGGGCTTCAAGGAACACTATTAAAATGAGTTTACTCCCTAAGGACCAACACCCCTTGAGTTTACGGTCGTAAACTCTTGAGTTTGCGGTCGTAAACTCCTAACCTTTTGACCATTTGGTTGTTTGAAGTCTTCTAAGCTATTCCAAGCATTCCTACTTCATGATTTAGCCTTAGGAAGTGTTGCGTGGCATCAAAACACTCCTAAATGAAGTTTACGATCTAAGGACTAATTCTCCATGAGTTTACTACCTTAAACTCCTAAGTTTGGTATTTGGCGGTTTTCAAGTCCTTAGCTCAAACATGGCAATAGTCTAGGTTAGATTTAGACATAAGGAACAACCGTGGGACATTTATGGGACTTTTACACCTCATTTGAGGTGTTTACGGTTTTGGGAGCTCCCCAAACCGTAAACAGATAAAAATACATGATTTTGGTGCTTTTTGTGTGATACACCCATCAAGGTTGGATCTAGACAAGTCCCTAACGCATTGTGAAGCATTTAGACACCCTAAAGCACCCTAAGGCACTATATTTGGTGTTTACGGTTTTGTGAGCCTCCCAAAACCGTGAACACCTTGTTCTTGGTGTTCTTGGGACTTTTCCTTGGTATAAACATGTATAGAAAGCTTAAAATGACTCTAGGATAGAAGTACTTACATAGAGGAAGCTTGAAATGAACTTTAAGTCCAAGAACACTTAGTGTGCGCTCTTGGTGTTTTTGGAAACTAATCAAAACACAAAAATGGATGGATTAAAGGATGTAAAATCACTAGATTAAGTGATATACTAACTTGAAAGGGCTAGAAACACTTACTAGATTGAAGATTTTGAATAAAAACTTGGATGATACTTGAGAGGATATTTTTGAGTTTACTGTTTTGACATTTGGGGAGTAAACACAAATGACTAACTTTTTGGGGAGTAAACTCATACATAGGTATGAGTTCACGGTTTTGGGTGATTTCTCAACCCAAAACATAAAATTTTGGTCGGGTGTTTCAAATATGTGAAGTGTTTGCGGTTTTTAAAATTCAAAACCCGAGACGACACTGTCATTCGCCCGTTCATTTCAAAATAATATTAAAATAATCAAACGAACTTTATATTTCTTAAAAATAAGAAATAATAACATTATTTTATGATTCGAAGTGGTTGAATTTTAGGGTTTGACCGAATGGAAATTTCGGGTTGTCACATCATCCCCTTGTTAAAGCGAATTTCATCCCAAAATTAGAATTTGGATAAGGAAGTAGGCATTAATGATCGAGTCGAGAGGAGGAAACTTCCTAATCGATTGGTTCTAGCGCTCCTAATTGAAATCGGGTTCTCGGTTGGTATCCCAACGAACCTTCACTAACTGGCGCCGGCGTTGCTTTGTCCGCTTGACCTGTCGGTCGAGGGTCACTACGGTTCTAATACGAAGGCGAGGATCTCGACGAGTGAACTTACAAGAGTCCTACCGGAAAGGTATGGTTTCACGATCGAGACACGAAGAGTAGAATGTACATTACTGAGTTCGTGGAGTAGATCTAGTCTGGGAGATACAGGACCGATTCTGGTAAGAATCTCGGAGGTCCTATCTATCTTGGATTTAGCTTTCCACGCTTTACAAAGCGTATTAAGCCGTTCCTAGAGTGAGTTTTTCCTAAAGAACTTGGTCTCTCACTTGGAACTTGTTAAACTTCCCAGTCAAGGGCCACCCATTGTTGGGTTAAAGTCGAAAGGTTTTTTGGATGAACTATGACAGTAGGTCTGTAAGACCTTGAATTTGGCGAATGACTGTTAGCGTCTTTGGTGTCAACAAATTTTCAACGGTTTTGACAAATTGTAAGAGTACTCAAAATTTCCCACATCACTAACAGTGTGTTATAGAAATTTGACTCTTCAATTTCAAAACTCGTGCCTAGGGAACTTCGCAAAAAGTACCTTTGAAGGTAAGGTTTCCATGGGTTTCTTCTTACTACGAGGGTACATAAGTAAGTCATTACATGGGGAAATGAAGAACTGATCCAAGTAAGAAAGACGGACCCTATTCATTAAACTCATGAATACTATGGGCGTATTGGTCCATCCGAAGGGTATTACTATAGACTCGAAGTGTCCGCATCGAGTTCAGAAGGTAGTCTTTCGGACATCCTTCCCTAACACTCGAACTGGTGATATTCGGATATCAGATCCATTTCTGAAAGTAATTCTTTCCTTGCGTTTGCTCAACCAAATAATTTATGCAAGGCTGAGATAACGATTTCTACTGGAAAATCTTGACGGAGTCCTCGATAGCCGAGGTACATACAATGCAATCCGTCGATCCCTGGAAGAATATAACCGGGGTTCTCCAGGGTGAGAAGCCTAGTCTTCTAATTCTATTTTTGTGTAGTTCGCTAAGTTGTCCGGACTATTCTTGTATCTCCGTAGGTGTTTAGACTGTAGGGCAATCTGTTTACAGAAGTCATACTGGGTTCTAAGTTTGTTCACATGACGATGCGATTACTTGTAGTCTTGGGCAGTTCTCCATCCTGAAGTTCATTTTAGAATCCATACTTGGTTCAACGATCACAATTTCGTGTATACGAGTCGTATATAATTAAGATTGAAAAGGTAGTCGAATAACTGATTCTTCTTTAAGCTCATATCCAATTGAGGAAAAGAAGTTAAAGTGGAATCATCAATTCTAAACCTGTAGAACCTTGATTATATATCACCCCTATGTATACATTCTTCAGCGATAGATTAACCATATGGATCTTTGGATTGAACTTGACGTACTATACAAGTGGTACTTCGGGGATTTTTTGGAAAAGAAAAGAATTATGAGGTACTCCCTGCATGAGTACTTCGGTGTTCTGATATGACGGCTTCGCTAGAAAGGCGATTTCGAAGAAGGAGACGTACGTATGAAGCTAGTATGGTGTGGATCAAATTGAATCTAGTTGTATGATAATGTCAGAGTCATACGGAAACTTAAAGACATTAGATTTGAACATAAGACATTTACAGACAAAACACAACCATGCAACTATGAACATAGTTACAGTACTTTAGATTTACTACAAGACTATTGCTACGAATAGGGTATACTACAAAAGACAAGTATACGGAGCACGAGCATCCCTATACAGACAGGATCTTGCAAAAGGTAAGACTCTAGTTGCACTAGTTCTGGATAGTTTAGAAGTTTGTTACAATGAAACTCCTAAATTACATTAACGTGGATTCCAGAGTAGGTTCTCCCACAACTGTGATCCTGAGAATCTTCCCATCTTCACACGAGTTCTTTGCTATAAGGAAATCCTTCTTGAAGTCCCCTATCTCACCGCATTGGTGGCATGACTGGCTAGTACTTGCATTGGTGGCGGGAGTGATGTGTCGAGCTAGAGTGACGTGGACATGAGTGTTCTCCTTGTTCATCCACTTTGAAATTTTCCTTTCATAGGGTCTAGTTTTAACACCACCATCATAAGCCTGGTTGACTCTGATGTCAGGGGATTAAGTGATGGGTCGTGTCGGTGCTCCACAACTACAAGCATGGTGCCCTATTTTTAGGCAATTGCAACATTGCATCTCATGGCAATCCCCATGATGAAGGAAACTACACTTATCACACTTTGGGAGTTTTCCCTCGTATGGTCTACTTGGTACGAGGATGGTAGGGGTTTCCACTTGTTGTTGTTGCATGGCAAGTTTTTGGGATTTCTTGCGTTCTTTCTGGGCTCGGCGCTTTTGTTTCTTGTTCTCTGTTTTTCGGCTTTGCGAGCCTGTGACTGTTACTGTTTGGCGACTTCCTAGATGGATACCACAATTGGAAACTTCAATTCCATCATCAGCATTGATTGTGTTGATAGCGCTACAGTGCGTAAGGACAGCTGTCATGACAGCCATCACGGCAGTTGTAATTGTGGTTTGAAAGGTAGCGGCATCCATAGGAAAGGTAGAGGTTTCGTTGTTCGTCTGATTGCTTCCGGATGACGACATGATTCTATAATACGAAAGAAAAGAATTTTGTGAGCGATTTTGGTTGAACCTAGACGTAGTTCAACTGTTATGTAAAAGAAGTATGTTTTAGAAAGTTTGACCTACATCCCTATGATGCAGTCCTAGTATAGATTGGAAGTGTGTTCGCGAAGGTTTGACCTAGATCCCTATGATGCAGTCCTAGTACTGAGTAAGAGTGAGTTCGTGATGGGTTGACCTACATCCCTATGATGCAGTCCTAGTAATGAATGGAAGTGAGTTCGTGGAATGTTCTCAAGACGTTTGTCGTTCAAGACGAGGTATTGTTGGTTGGTGAATAACATGATCCAACCACTAAAAGAGACATGGAAATGTCTCCGGAGCTAAATTGCTATAGTCCAATGACTTGACTAAAGCATGTTTCAGGTATACTCACACGAAGTATGATGAGAGTATTTGAATAAAGAAAATGACACAGAAGTTAGTCGACTGTCAATATCTTTGATATTCATGACGTAAAAATTTGGGAAAATGACCTTGTAAATGTCTTACATCATATCCAGAGAAGATAGTTCTTGGCAGCATATAGGCCTAACCTAAAGTACTTACAGTACAAGATAATTTCATAGAAAATGCCACATCGAGCATAGACAGAAAAAGGATTCATTTTAATAAAGAAAATAAAGTAAAGCGTCTACTACTGGCGATGGTCATCCCTCTGGTGAACTCTCAGTTTAGCCAGTTGACGTTCCATGTCAAATAGGTGTCTTTCGTACACCCTTTGGCGTACTCGGAGCTCTATGACTTCGGCTCATGATTCAGTCAGTGCTTGCAGCAGGGTTTCATGGTTTCTCTCAGATCTCTCGCGAGCATCTTCTAGATGAATGGTGCGGAGGGTATGCATTCTCGTATCGGCGACAACTTCAGTAATCTGATGTAGGGCTATCTTGCCTTGAATCTCATTTCGGGCCACTCTGCGGACCAAGATTGGCAAGGTTATGTCTACTGAGCCCCCATTGCTTAGGTCATAAAAGCTTCGAATACCATTAAATGGCATGGGCTGATCTTGTCCTTTTCTCCATGTTTCCAAACATTCGAACCATGGAGGCATCGGGCCATGAAAAGCCGAACGAGGGTTAAGAATTGGAAAGGGAGCTGCCTGGAGTAGGTTCTCAACCTCTGGTTCAAAGTTAGCATCGTCCGAAAGCTTTTCATCATGGTGATCATTCAAAGGGATAGGATGATCATTATCTGGTTCTTCTCTAAACCAACCAGCAATGACTTCGCTCGGAAGATACTATTTGTCGTGGGGATGGAGTCCAGCCATGTTATCTACGCGAGAATTGGGGTAAGAAAATAATTATTAGACGAAACTATCTAGATAATTATTTATAAAATCCTTAATAGTTACATCGCTATTTGTGAAGTGCATACTAGTTATATGTAATCGAAACAGGATAGGCCTTCGAATAAATAACAATAACTCCAAATTCACACAGAATAGGGATAAAGTAAATTTTTTCACAGATTCTAAGTCTATAACATCCTAATTACATATAGCTTTAGTGTATCCACTTAGCAACTATCAACTTAGTAATGAAGATCCCGTTTTAGTTCTCAAGTATAAAGTACTTATAGTAACACCAAATACTGGTATAGTATTTTAAGTTTAATGTTATGTTCAACTATTCTCATTGTGGTAGGGTTGGTAAGATTTTAGACTTGTTGCAACCACACAATTAAACTTAGGCACATGCTAGTCAACCCTCGGATAATATAGATGATCAGGCTATATCTTCCCAGTTTTGAGCATATGTCTCTAAGCCCACCTGTGTTGCCCAACAATCATAATTCTTTTGTACTGTCCTAGTGACACTGATTTTAGTATGAATGCAGGCACGTATACTTAATTAAATATTTTATTATTTAAAGTATAAACTCTTGGTCAGAGTATTTTTAATCCCTTATGTATTTATAGTTAGTATATCTTTTATGGGTTGATATACTTAATTCACTATAAACAATTCTCTGATACCAATCTGTCACACCCCAAAACCATGAACGGCAGAAACGTTCTGGGGTGGAGGACGTCATGTACAATATCACAACAATTAAAAGTAGTAAACAAGCAACAACATCATCCATTGCATTAATAATATAATTATTATACAAGTGTGTTTTGTCAAATTATAATAGACACTAAAGCATAAATCAAAATGAAAGATGAGTCTTGAACAAGCTCCATCTTCTCTAAACCTTGGATCGGTACCTGTCTATTGATGACCTGAGGATACAAGTAATTTTGAAAGCGAGTATTAGCTTTGAAGCTGGTGAGATCATAAGTATTTTAGTGTCTTAATTTGTATGTAAGAATTTGTATGTATATGAATTGTAAGTATTGAAAATGTATGTAAAACAACTGTAAACATTTGAAAAACTCTAGGAATCCCTATGATTCCTACTATTATAATAGGGAGTCTTCTACCAAGACTTAACTGATCTATATGTAGCCTTTTACCAAGGCATCTAGTGTCTGTGTGTGTCTCTTCTAAGAGTGTGTATTTTCCCAAGTATGACTATCATTAACCAAAAATATAGTTTCTACACTGCCGTGCGTCGTATGTATGTTCACAAAGTGAATGTAGTGGGAAAATTAAATGGTACTATGGTGTAGTGCCGAACTACAACCGTACCAATTACCTTAACTCTAGGGTAATTCTTCTAAGTACTATAGCATTTGTAATAAATAACTACATCGGTACTCAACTACCTTATTTGAGTGATAAGGTATAATGTGATGTCTAGATCCCAGACTATGCACTCCCCTATCAAAGGGATTTTGAGACCTACCCACGACCCCTACGTGTATGCAAGCCGTGAGCATCCACATTACTATGATCACGTATACTTGATATAACTATCACCATCGCGTTGTGATTCATCGGTATAGTTAGATCCTGAACTAGTTCCATGCTATAGCACCTAGTGACGTATGTTCTATGTATATGTAAGTGTACTCATGTAAGTGTGATCATGTAAACATATCTATGTAACAGTATAGTAATGTATTGTAATGTTCTAGCTGTAATGTATGCTCTCTCTATCTAGCAAGTATAGTAACGTACTGTAATGTTCTAGCTGTAATGTATGCTCTCTCTATCTAGCAAGTATAGTAATGTACTATAATGTTATAGAAAGTATTGACTCATGAATGAACTGACAAATTGTATGATATCGCGTTCTAGTAATAGTTCTAGTATCTTCCTAAACTACCCATATGGTAGTTTACTAGTAATCTAACTGGTACGTATGGAAATGGATGTATACCCTTGCTACCTAAGGGCATTGGATGAACTGGAAGGACCTTTATGACTATATATGTACACATGATATATAACTAATATTTAAACGACCTACGGACGGGTACCCGATATCCCACCAGACCACATCTCAATCGCGAAAAGGAAATAGGTTGGATAGCCTTCCTAAGTCTTTTGAACATTCCTTATATAAATATACATATATAGGCATGCAATTTATAATATAAAAGCATAAAGTAAGTTTTGTAAAACCTTTGAACATAATTAGTATCTAAGAAAAGATCGACGTGATGTCAATCTATAAAACGGTTTGAAGGCATGGGTTTGATACAACAGTTTAGTATAAAGAAACATTTGTTTGAAACACAATTGTAAATAAGTTTGAAATGTAACATACAGAGTAAAATGTACACTGTAATAAGGAGTTTTACATACATAAAGTGTTCATGAAAAACATTTGAAGGAACCTGTTTGGTAAAATGGCTAATGAGTAGCCAATCATTTAAATGTTGCTTAGTAATCACATGTGATTGATATAATAATTAGCATAATTCTACTTGTATCCCCCCCCCCCCATAAAACATTTAAAAATTGTGAAAACGTTGATTAAGGGGTATGAACTCACCTGTAGCAAGTGGATCGGAAGGAAGTGTCGGATAAGTGCTTGGTGTCAAGTGAAGACTTAGACACACACAAAGATCCTAATAACATATAAGGATATATGTATATAAATATTTAGTCTTTAAAAAACTAATAAACAAAGTCAAGACACTCTAAGGCATGACAAACACTTTGTATATGTGTTATAAGCGCTAAGGAGTGCATCTAAGTGTTGTAGGGAAAGGCTAGTATGATTGGGGTTCAAGGAACACTCTTAAAATGAGTTTACTCCGTAAAGACCAATACCCCTTGAGTTTACGGTGGTAAACTCTTGAGTTTACAGTTGTAAACTCCGAACCTTTTGACCAGTTGTTGGTTTGAAGTCTTCTAAGCTATTCCAAGCATTCCTACTTCATGATTTAGCCTTAGGAAGTGTTGTGTGGCACCAAAACACTCCTAAATGGAGTTTACGGTCTAAGGACCAATTCTCCATGAGTTTACTACCTTAAACTCATGATTTTACTACCTTAAACTCCTATGTTTGTTATTTGGCGGTTTTCAAGTCCTTAGCTCAAACATGGCAATAGTCTAGGTTAGATTTAGACTAAGGAACAACCGTGGGACATTTATGGGACTTTTACACCTCATTTGAGGTGTTTACGGTTTTCGGAGCTCCCCAAACCGTAAAAACATAAAGATATATGATTTTGGTGCTTTTTGTGTGATACACCCATCAAGGATGGATCTAGACAAGTCCCTAAGGCATTGTGAAGCATTTAGACACCCTAAAGCACCCTAAGGCACTATATTTGGTGTTTACGGTTTTGGGAGCCTCCCAAAACCGTGAACACCTTGTTCTTGGTGTTCTTGGGACTTTTCATTGGTATAAACATGTATAGCAAGCATAAAATGACAGTAGGATATAAGTACTTACATAGAGGAAGCTTGAAATGAACTTTAAGTCCAAGAACACTTAGTGTGTGTTCTTGGTATTCTTGGTGTTTTTGGAAACTAATCAAAACACAAAAATAGATGGATTAAAGGATTTAAAATCACTAGATTATGTGATATACTAACTTAAAAGGTCTAGAAACACTTACTAGATTGAAGATTTTGAATAAAAACTTGGATGATACTTGAGAGGATATTTTGGAGTTTACTGTTTTGACATTTGGGGAGTAAACACAAATGACTAACTTTTTGGGGAGTAAACTCATACATAGGTATGAGTTCATGGTTTTGGGTGATTTCTCAACCCAAAACATAAAAGTTTGGTTGGGAGTTTCTAATACGCGAAGTGTTTGCGGTTTTTAAAATTCAAAACCCGAGACAACACTTTCATTCGCCAGTTCGTTTAAAAATAATATTAAAATAATCAAACGAACTTTATATTTCTTAAAAATAAGAAATAATGACATTAATTTATGATACGGAGTGGTTGACTTTTAGGGTTTGACCGAATGGAAATTTCGGGTTGTCACAAATCTCTTTCACTCCTATTCTCGCACATATAGTTTAGTAAGATTCTACTTGCCAAGTGACCCCTACCTTCCTAACCAGGGAAATGGTGGATTGTTAGAAAAATACCCCAATGAAGACAAGGAAAAGTCAGAGGAGGAACTGGAGATGATCAACCCTCCATAAATAGTCAGGGTTCCCGCAAACTGTTTCGACAAGATCAGACCTGTTCCTCGTTGTGAAACCGAGATCGAGGGTTGTAGTCGATATCAACGAGAATGATCACCATTTGGAGACCAACAAGGTTGTCACGACCCCAATCACGGGGGATTGACTGATAGAGCCCTCCTGAAGAAAACACGGCAGATTGCGAACATCGGGGATCAAGACAGGGGGACTGCGAATCAAGTCCAAGAACCACGTGCTACTACAGACGCTACCATCTCACAAACTCGAAACTTGGGAAGAAAATACTATTTCAGATACCAACTTCATTTTGACTTTATCGCCACTCGAGCGAAGGTATGAGAGCGTCAGGATATGCACCCGACATTCAAAGAGAGAATGGTCGCAGACAAGCGTCGATAGGCAGAACTGCAAGGTGCATCGACTTTGTCTCAAGTACCATAGGGGACGGATCGTCATGAGTAGAGTTCATACTACTCACAAGACCTTGTAGATTAGGTCCAGGAGTATGCAAGGGTGCTACTCTATTCTATATGTAAGCTCAACCCTGCGATTTCAGTGGTCATACTAATCAGGGGAGTTAATTGCTGCGAAAACGTTTCCTTACAATGATGTGGTATAGACCTGCAGCGAGGTCAAAACTTTCTCTAAAATTAAAATTTCTAGAATTACCTTAACAAAATGGGCTTGCGGTAGGCCCATTAGACTTGAAGGTCTATCACGTCTTACTCACACAACTAAGCATACATCAAGTGGTCGTAAGAAGGACTTAGCTTGGATCACGTTACAAGGTTTCACTTGGATACAGAACTACTAAAACACATGGGTTTATTTTGAACTCTCAGTAGGAATTACTTTCGGAACACCATAAAAATCGAAATACAATACACTTATAACTAAGATAAACTTAGTTAGATAATTCGCGACGCGTAGCCCTTCTAACGACTCATTATCGTTTCACCTTTACACATTTTGGTTGAAAGGTACCGTCTTCGTAGACCTATAAGGTGCGATTATACCAGCACTAATGCACCGGATCCCATCAGAACTCCGCAGTTAAGATTGTTTGGGAAAAGTTAGTAACTAGGATGGGTAAACTTAACATTCATACAAAACCTACTTCTACCTATTTCCATAACTCCATCTCAGGAGTGTTTAGCAGAAACGCCAAGAATAGTACAGCAATGTGCAAAATTTGTATATGTGAATATAAATCGTAAGAATGCACTTGAGATAATCTTCCCCACTTACGAAGTCATTTTTCATTATGAAATAGAACTATGTTATCACCAAGAGACGATCAACCAACTAGCAGGGCGACAACCCTGCAAATAGACTCTACTACCTTTCAAGCTGCAGTCACGGCAGCCGTGAGAGCCGTTGTGGCGCAACTTAATGCTAACAACGCCAGCAGGGGTGAAGGCGTTATCGGTAATACTAACAGCAATAATAGTCAAGAACACCAGCAGGTGTCCACCAACGAAGGCGCCTCATACCACAAACCTCAGAGCAAGAAACGAAAGTTTTGGAACAAAAAGGAGTGCAACCTATCTCAAAGATTCGCTAAAAGACAAAAACCCATGGCCACCCCTGCCATTACAACAACAATCACAACACATGCTTCGGCCTTTCCCACAACACCTGTCACTCAAGCACTAGCCAGGCGGTATATTAGAAAACTTCCAAAGTGTAACAAGTGTCGCTACCACCACAATGCGGCTTGCCGGGTATTGCACTATAAAAACTGCAATAAGAATGGACACACTTCCCACTCCTTCAGAACCCGAACCCGGCTTGTCGTCTCAAACACTAACACCAATGAAAATCCATTATACCATCTATGTGGTAAGATGGGACACTTCAAGAGAGACTGTTCGACTGAGAAGAATGACGGCGGAGCAGGAGGATCATGATAAAGAAACCAATAGGAGCAACAAGGAATCTTATTAGGACTTTTGTAGTGTTTCCAACAAACAAAAACGTTTAAGAACCATATGTTTGTAATGAATTTGGTATGTTTGCTAAAATTTTCGTCTTTCAAAAAGTAGTTAAAACATTCTCTCATTCAAATCAAACCAAAGACACTCATATATGACCTTAGGGTCATTACTAGTGAGCTGTGATGAATTGATATATACATCACGATTAATTATAATCAAAATACTACATAATTAAAGCGAATAATTCCATTCAAATTCCTGTTCCATGTCTAGTGGTGGTATTCAGATAGAGCCATTCACCCGTCGATTTCAACAGTGACATATGATATACGACGTGCATATACCGATCAATTGCGGAATGATCAGTCGGGGTTCACAATATATAAGGTATCATTACAAACTATCAGGACACACATACTACCAGCACTAGCTACGGTAGTATAAATCATTTACAGTAACAATAACATCTATCAAAACGGAAAACACTAAAAAGAAATACAGGATGCACTACAACTCTCACAAATACCTATTACAAATACGAATTGATACATGTGTCATCGAGAAAATCCATTGTCGTCATTCGATATGAATGGTTGGGTCATCACCTTATCAATTGCATATGTTACAAGAAGACCCTCCACTTAACCAGTTGAATATCGAAACCCTCGTCTCTCATAACCTTAAATCCAATTTCTGACCCTCGGGTCATCCTTCGTTGCAAAACCCCAAAGCACTCTCTGGAAGTGTGTTATACCTTCTGTAACCTTCTCAACTTTTTCCTAGTAAACCCTTCAAGAATATCACTCGTATAACAAGTTAATATCAAGCATGGAATATTGGGATGAATACGGTTAGCCTATCACTGCTAAGGGTCTATGTGAGGAGAATATATAATTAAGATTCTACGGGTATTGGATGTGTGCTTCCGCCCTATTTCCTGTTCCTTGTCTGGTTGTGGACTTAGGGCAGAGTCACCCATCTAACTGTCTTACAAATCCTAATTACATACGACCTATATGCACGAGTTAAAGATAGATGGACCAGGTACGAGTCCTACCAGGAGCTTCGGGACAAGATTGCCCAGGAGTGAGAGTGGATGTTCTACCATTCGAATTAATCTAGTCGCGTGAATTGAACCCATATGCTCCCCACCGATCTAACCGACAAACGGGAAACACTACAGCAGGCCCTATGCAGCGCTTCGAGGAGAAGTTATTACATATGACTTAAGACAGCTAAAGACATACGGGGTCGGCTAGGTCATGCATGACCTCAAACTAGGAGCGATAGTACTCACCTTAGAGATCTAGAGACACCATCTCTACACACAAGATGTACAATCTTTACCAATCAGGAGAAGCTAAAAGGCAACAACGGTAGGGAATGTTATCTCATGAACCGGATCTGGAAACCGAGGTTGATGAATTCAGAAGTAATGTCACGAACGAAGCACATAAAACTAGCTACTCCCTTCATCCAGGCTCGGACAAGATGTGTCTGGACCTCAAAAACTAACATCAGTGGACCAATAGGAAAGCTGACATCGCTACACATATGGGCAAGTAACGGTCTTGTGCCAAGGTCAAGGTAGAACAACAGAAGTCTTCGAGTTGCCTACAAAACAACCAATGAGAACTGAAAGGAAGTGGAAGCGGATAGCCATGAACGTCACAACCAAATTATCCAAGTCAAAGGGTAGTCTCAACAGCCTTTGTGTAATTATTGATAGGTTGACCAAATCCACGCACTTCCTACCAATCAAAGGAACCAGCAAGATGGAGAAATATACTAGAACATACATCAAAGAGATTTTACGACCGCATGGTCTGTCCATATCCATTATCTCTGACAAAGATAGTAGATTCATTCCGCGACTCTGGAAACCCTTACATAGAAGTAGGCTAGACTTGAGTATGGCCTACCACTAGCAAACCGATGGGCAAAACATAAGGGTTTGTTAAAACTATGGGGAACATGTTAATAGCTTGGGTGATTAACTACGGTAAAGCATGGGAAACTAAACCCAAGGTACACCGAACCATTCGAGATCCTTTCCAGGATTGGCCCAGTGGCATACAAACTCCGATCACCACAAGAACTAAATCAAGGACATCCTACCTTTCACTTATCGAACCTAAAGAAGTGTATGTCCGACGAGACACTTGTGATAACACTCGAAAAAAATTGAAGTTAATGAGAGTCTCCACTTCGTAGAAGAACCATCTGAAATCATGGATCGAGAGATCAAAAGAACGAAACAAAGTCGTATTCCCACCATGAAGGTTCGTTGGAACACTATACGAGGACCCAAGTTCACCTGGGAACGCGAGGATCAAATGAAACAAAAATACCCACATCTCTTCCCGAACTCTTGATATCCCAGACCAAATGCAAATTTTGGGATGAAATTCCTTCTAAGGGAGGGATGATGTGACAACCGTCAAATTCTGGTCAAGTCAAAGTCAAATAGAGTCAACAAGTCAAACCGGTCAACTCAACTAACCCTTGTGTACTAGGGCTTACGTTAGGTAATTACTATACAACTCGCTATGATAATGAGAAATCATCAATTAAAAAGTTCGTATATCTAGATTTCATTAACCTAAAACTGTAGTAAGTAATGAACCAAACCGATAAAAAAAATGTTGCATACTTATCGGGAGCGTGTAAGATCCTTAAACATGGCTTAACAGGGCTTACGGTCCTTACGTTGCGAAGTCGAGCACTCAAAAAGGTCACAAAATAAGACTCTCCTAATCTCATTCACTCTATCTCTCACTATTTAAAATTTCTCCTAATTCTCTCTCTGTATGAGAAATCTCTCCAAGAATGTCAAATCTCTCCCAATTCTCTCTCTGTATGAGAAATCTCTCCAAGAATGTCAAATCTCTCCCAAATCTCTCCAAGTATGTGAAATCTCTCCCAAATCTCTCTCTGTATGAGAAATCTCTCCAAGAATGTGAAATCTCTCCCAAATCTCTCTCAAACTTCTTATAATCACTTGGGGCATCCCGACCCTCGAATTAGATGAAAAAAGCTCGAAAATGGAAGTCTTCGCGAAAAACAACCTCTTACGACCGAACCTTCTTAGGGTCGAAACCCTAAGAAGTGAAACCCCTAAGAAGCCTCTTGGATCGAACTAGCAAGGACCAAAACCATGAAGGACCGAACCTCCTGCTGAGCCGAAGCCCCAAGAACTGAAACCGCCTTTCGGACCGAGCCTCGCAAGGACCGAACCCAATGGTCCTCTCGGACGCAAACCTCGCACGGACTACACACCATTTCGCCTTCGGGCCAGCAGCAACAAGGACCGAACCTTGGCCCAGGCAACGAGAAGCCTCGCAGAAAGGCCATTTCTTTCTGGTTTTCGACTACGACTTCGTTTTAGACCCGTTTTTCATCATTTTAACGCGGGATTTTCACCTAAAACTTTATTTTAACATATAAGGCCCCATATTTATTAATTAACCACGTTTTTAGGGATAAATCTTATTCAAGAAGAGTGGATGAAGTACAAGAGGTGGAGTGTTGACTTTTCTTTACTGTATGACACAAGGAACCACCCATACCCACTCCATGACCAACCCACACCCCTCCCCACCATCCCTAGTCACTTCATAGTCCTTTCCCACTCATTTCCCAGCCATACTCACGTTCTAAGAGTTGGAAAACTCACCCTCTCTCCTCATTCTCACTCATTTCTCTCATTTCCACCCAAAGAGCAAACACTTTTCTCTCAACTTCTCTCTTTCAATTCTGAGATTTCCAAGGCTTTTTTCCAAGACTTTTCTTCTTCATTTGGTAAGTATCATCATGATTCATATGATTATTACACTTCCTTTTAACTCAAATCATAGATTCCTTACACAAACTCCATCATATTTGTGTTAGATTCTCGAATCTTCAAGGCATTCTCCTATGTGTTCTTGGGTAGAACACTCCTTTTCTTCAATATCCATCCACTAAGAACATATAAGGTGAGTTCGTACCCCTATGTTTTCATGTTTTTCTCAAATTTTAAGTGGGGGAATACAAATTAAAACACCGAGAACATAACTAAACTCATCCAACAGCTTTCATCAGAAAAGTTTAACTCCATTCATGGACTGTTTTGGCCAAGTTAAAAATTTTAGTTTTCAAAACTGTATTAGATGAAAATAGTTCAGGTTTATACCTTTAAAATGAATACTTGCACATGTTCATATGATTTTTCTACAATTTTTGGAGATTTTTACAAAACTGCCTATCTATGTAGCTACGAATCCGGAGCAATCTGTGAGTATGGACATTTTCACATACATTAGAGACATCTAAAAATGATGATAAAATTTATGAGCAAACGAGACACATTTTGAAACTCCCTGAGTTCACGGATTCAGTTTTCGACTTCGTATGATTTTTCTGGGATTTTTCCAAAATAGTGCAGAAATGTTAAACACAAGTTAACAGTTTACAACTTTCATTACACTTTGTAACATGTTGATCAAAGTTTTAATCTTTGTTGGTTTCATATTTTAACTATGTTTCTGTTGTGGTATAATGATATAAAAGAAAATACTCATTAAATTGTAGGAGTCCATTGTCAATACAAATAATACAAGATAAGGCATGATAAACATAGTTATGTTTTTGCTATACATTCGACTCACATAAAACGAGATTTATTTGCATTAGAAACTTTTTGGATAAACTATAATAGGTATAGTTTATGTTTCATATACATTACAAACAGTCATAATGAACTATAATAGGTATAGTTTATGTATCAATTACATTCCAAACTCATTACCAAAGGTTTTTAGTTCATATAAATGGTGTACGAATACAAAGTACGGGTATATACAAAAAGGGGTTTTCAATTCATATAAATGGCGTACGAATACAAAGTACCAGGTTTATACAAAAAGGGGTTTTGAGTTCAGTTCACGTAAATCTGTTAATGAATAAATTTTTGAGACATTCGCTTCGCGTTACCTCCAAGGTAACAAAGTCAAAAGTCCTGTAAATTATAACTAGAGTCTCTTATAGGGAGAACGTGATAGTTGTGTATAGATCTATATTGGGTCTGACAAACCTGCACCTGAGTTGCATGCAACAGATAGACCGATAGGTATTTGGTGACAAGTGTCATTTAATTGGTGACGCCTGAAGAATGTCGTATTACGAGGCCGACAGGTCATAGTATGGTTATAATAACGCACATGAGGTATTAACAAAATATAAGATTTACGGGTTCTTACTTTTAAATTTAACGAGTTCAGGTCGATTTAAATTTGTATAAAAGTTCTTTAAGTATGCGAAAAATACTTGCACATTTCGGTCTTGAATTTTAAGACTACAATAAATTTTATAAGGGAAATATTGGATTTTTCTTGAACAAACATCACTTTTACAAAGAAAAGGATTTTAGCATAATAGTTAAAAGCTTATGAACTCACATACTTAATTGTTGACATTTTTCTTTCAAAAATACTTGTATTCTCAAGGAATCAATGAAATCAAGTAACCTCATGCTTTTGAGGATGCAAAGCTATGGCATTGAACAACTATTTTATTGTCATGTTGAAATCAATCATTGAAACACGTAACAGTTGCAACCATGTAATATATATTTTTATTATATTTATGATTGGTTGTATTGCTTTGATCACTATTATACCTGTTGTTATGATACTATACATGAAGTCTGCCACCCCCGGACATTTCCGCCATCCTTGGTTTGGGGGTGTGACAGATTGGTATCAGAGCATTGTTTATAGTGAACTAAGTATATCAAACCACATAAGATATAGAAACTATAAATACATTGGGACTAAAGTCTCTGATTTAAACGTTTGCAAATAATTATACTTTAAGAAATAAATAGTTTCTTGTTAAAAGTATAAATATGTACATGCACACCCGTATAGTGTCACGTCTAAGGAGAAAACAAAATAAAAACGAGGAGTTGGACACTACGAGTAGACCTTGGGGATATGTAATCAGACTTGGGATGGATATAGCCTGATCAACTATATTTATCCAAGGTGTGACTAATGTATGCCGAAGTATGGTTGTAATGAGCAACAAGCCTAAAAACTTATCATACAAGAAAGTTACTAAGAACCAAACATGACATTTAAAATACTATAGGAGTATTTTTTTTAATACTATAACTTATGTGAAAACTAAACAGATCCTTAATAGTAGGTCTATAATGACTGATTGCATACGCCAAGGTTACACATAATTAAAGATATTCTAGATTCAGAATCTATGACTATTGCTCAGCTTCCTGTTCCTTTTTTGGTTGTGGACTTAGAGTAGAGACATTATTCGAAGGTCTATTCTATCTCAGATTATGTATAATTGATATGCACTATGTGATTATAGGTGTGACTGATAAGGATCACCCCTATAAGTAATTATAGGATTAGACGTCTATTAATTATCTCTTTCACTCCTATTCTCGCACATATAGTTTAGCAAGATTCTACTTGCGAAGCAACCCCTACCTTCCCAACTAGGGAAATGGTTGATGGTTAGAAGAAGACCCCAATAAAGATAAGGAAAAGTCAGAGGAGGAACCGGAGATGATCAACCCTCCATAAATAGTCAGGGTTCCCGCGAACTGTTTCGACAACATCAGACATGTGCCCCGTTGGGCAACTGTGATCGAGGGTTGTAGTCGACAGCAACGACAACGATCACAATTTGGAGACCAACAAGGTTTTCACGACCTCAACCGCGGGGGATCGACTGATAGAGCCCTCCTCACGAAGACCCGACAGATTGCAAACATCAGGGATCAAGACAGGGAGACTGCGAATCAATTCTAAGAACTACGTGCTACTACAGACGCTACCATCTCACAAACTCGAAACTTGGGAAGAAACTACTATTTTAGAGACCAACTTCATAAGGACTTTATCGCCACTCGGGCGAAGGCAAGAGAGCATCAGGATATGCACCGGGCATTCAAAGAGAGAATGGTCGCAGACAAGCGTCAATTCGCAGAACTGCAAGGTGCATCGACTTTGTCTCAGGTATCACAGGGGATGGATCGTCATGCGTAGAGTTCATACTACTCATGATACCTTGTAGATTAAGTCCAGGAGTATGCAAGGGTGCTACTCTATTCTATATTTAAGCTCAACCCTGCGATTTCAGTGGTCATACTAATCGGGGGAGTTAATTTCTGCAAAAACGTTCCCTTACAATGATGTGGTATAGACCTGCAGCGAGGTCAAAACTTTCTCTGAAATTAAAATTTCTAGAATCACCATAACAAAATGGGCTTACGGCAGGCCCATTAGACTTGAAGGTCTATCAAGTCTTACTCATACAACTAAGCATACATCAAGTGGTTGTAAGAAGGACTTAGCTTGGATCACATCACAAGGTTTCACTTGGATACATAATTACTAAAATACATGGGTTTATTATGAACTCTCAGTAGGAATTGCTTTCAGAACACCATAAAAATCGAAATACAGTACACTTATAACTAAGATAAACTTAGTTAGATAATTTGCGACGTGTAGCCCTTCTAATGACTCATTATCGTTTAACATTTAAACATTTTGGTTGAAAGGTACCGTCTTCGTAGACCTATAGGGTTCGAGTATACCAGCACTAATGCACCGGATCCCATCAGAACTCCGAAGTTAAGAGTGTTTGGGCAATATTAGTAACTAGGATGGGTAAACTTAACATTCGTACAAAACCTACTTCTACCCATTTCCGTAACTCCATCTCAGGAGTGTTTAGCAGAAACACCAAGAACAGTATAACATTGTGCAAAATTTATATATGTGCATATAAATCGTAAGAATGCACTTGAGATAATCATCCCCACTTACGAAGTCGTTTTTCATCATGAAAAAGAACTATGTCTTCACCAAGAGACAACCAACCAACTAGCAGGGCGCCAACCCTGCAAATAGACTCTGCTACCTTTCAATCTGCAATCATGGCAGCCGTGACAGCCATTATGGCGCAACTCAATGCTAACAACGCCAACAGGGGTGAGGTGGTGTCAGTAATACTAACTGTAGTAATTGTCAAGAACACCAACAAGTGTCCACCAACGAAGGCGCCTCATGCCACAAACCTAAGAGCTAGAAATGAAAGTTTTGGAACAAAAAGGAGCGCAACCTATCTCAAATATTCGCTAAAAGACAACCACCCATGGCCACCCCTGGCATTACAATAACAGTCACGACACATGCCTCGGCCTTTGCCACAACACCTGTCACTCAAGCGCTAGCCAGGCGGTATGTTGGAAAACTTCCAAAGTGTAAGAAGTGTAGCTACCACAACAATGGGGCTTGTCGGGTATTACACTGTAAAAACTGCAATAAGAATGGACACACTTCCTGCTCCTGCAGAACCCGGACCCAGCTCGTCGCCTTAAACACTAACACCGATGAAAATCCATTATACCATCTATGTGGTGAGATGGGACACTTCAAGAGAGACTGTCCGACTAAGAAGAACGATGGCGGAGCAGGAGGAGCGTGATAAAAAAACCAACAGGAGCAACAAGGAATCTTATCAAGACTTTTGTAGTGTCTCCAAAAAACAAAAACGTTTAAGAACCATCTGTTTGTAATGAATTTGGTATGTTTGCTAAAGTTTCCATCTTTCAAAAAGTAGTTAAAACATTCTCTCATTCAAATCAAATCAAAGACACTCATATATGACCTTAGGGTCATTACCGGTTAGCTGTGATTAATTGATATATACATCAGGATTAATTATAATCAAACTACTACAGAATCAAAGCGAATAATTATGTAACACCCGTTTATTTATTAGTTAAATAAATTAAATAATGAACGAATTGTAGCCTAAAATCAATAATTATATATGTGGGATGTTGTGTTCGAGGAGTTAATTGCCACATTTTAGAAGTCGGAGGTTAAAAGTGTGAGTTTTGGGCTCAGTTTATAATTATTTATGAAGTCAGGGACTCCATGGTAATTATTTGGATTTAATTTAAGAGGAAGTGAGGTGGAAGGGATAATTATGTCATAATTAAGATATTGGGGGGCGTTTTAGTAAAATATGGACTTAATTTGTAAAGGAATTGAAGGGGCAAGGTTTAAAATGTATATCTTAGACTTGTTTGGAAGGGATTTTATGGAGGAGGGGCCGAAACTATCATTATGGTAAATATATGATGAGGGACCGGGTATATAGCCTCCTTACCCATCAAACCCTAACCGTAAGCCCCTTATGTTGCAGCCGTCACTCACACCCCCTTGTGACTCCCAAACGCTGGCTGCCACCCATTCTCTCTTGCTCCTCCTACCATCGAGCCTCCATTGTGTCTCTTCGATGATGCTGAAGACGGAGACCATTGCGTAACATTGCCATTCAGTCGGTAATGGAAGGAAGCGGGTTGCAGTCGCCACCTCCAGTCACTAGATCCCGCCATTGCCGCCTTGTTGTTGTCTTTCCAGCGGGTGGTGAGGCCGAGAATCATCGTCGAACATTAAGCACGATAGTTCCACCGCTACCGTCCCTCTGTAAATTCTTATTCTTCTCCTCCTGCCTTCTGCCATCATGAAGGACTCGATGTTTCGCCATCGGGTGGGTGTTGTTGTGGTGGTGGTCGTAAACCACCTCCATCG
Source organism: Lactuca saligna (assembly GCF_052625555.1). NCBI lineage: Eukaryota > Viridiplantae > Streptophyta > Magnoliopsida > Asterales > Asteraceae > Lactuca > Lactuca saligna. The sequence goes on along the minus strand of NC_136420.1, from coordinate 301,101,601 downwards.
TCGTCGCGGGTGCTGTTGATGAGGCCAAGAGTGTTGTAGACGATGCAATGGTGGTATGTTGCCACCCTCAGACGTGCTTCTTCTTCCCTTTTTCCAAGCCGTTGTCGCCGCCGGTTGCTACGACCAACCACCATGGGAGGTGGTTGTGTGTGTGTGTTTTATTTTGTGATCAGGTGTGTGTGGTTGTATTTCAATTAGCAATATGTGTGTTTGGGTGTTGTCTTTAGCCGGAGTTCACGGAAAAGTCACCACCACCACCGTGAGGTGGTGGCTGCCACCGCCGACCACCACAAGGGTGGTTGCATGTGTGTGTTTATTTAGTATAGTGTGTGGGTTTATGTTGTGATTTCATTGTAAATTGTAAAATTTGTAATAATAAAATGGAACTCAAACCACCACCGTAAGGTGGTGGCTGCCGCCTCTTGTCGCCACCGGCCGTCGTATCGGGTGGCAGTGTACTTGTCTTGTGAGTTGACTTGATTGGGGATGCTTGAAACCCTATTGGGCCTTGTTAGCATAATGGGCCCAATGAAGCTAAATAGGCTTAATGGAAACCCTAATCATTCTAATGGACTATAATTGACACAATAAAATCCTAATGAGCTTAATAATATTTTAGTGGGCTTAATAGGCCCAATAAAACCCTAATTTGGGAAATTAATCAGGACACACATGAATTATTTAATAACTGGAGATATTTAATAATAATCATTTGCAAGGAATTAATCTAGGTAAGATTGGACTTAATAGATTAAGTCCTTAATGGGTTAAGTGAGAAGACTTAACCCTAATCATCATTTTATGTGAAAACCCTAATTTCACTTGGGTTTATTATTGGGCCTTTCTATTGGGACTTGATGATTGGATTATTATTGATCCATCCAAAGTCAAGCAATTGGACTAGAATAATTAATGGGCTTTGAGGAGTTAGGTCGAATTTGGAAAATTAGACCATAGATGGGCCATAATCTGGGCCTTAATGATTATGTGTGATGTTGGGCCTTTGAATAAAGTCACATAAGGGGTTTGGGCCCAATTTGGAAAATTAGGCCATATGTTGGACTTTGAGTCCTATTCGACTTTGGGCCTATGAATTAGGCCTTGGGCTTGAATAAGCAAAGTTGTGGGTAACATAGTAATTACCCAAAGTATGTATTTGGTTATGTAGTTGTACCCAATTACTAATTGGGTGATGTTTTGATATTGACAGATCGGAAATCTGTCATCCAGCAGCTAGGGTTTGGTCTATGGGACTTCAGCAATATGGGGTTTAGTCTTCGGGACTTCAGCAGTATGAGGTGAATTACCTTCCAGTAGGGGTGGGTCTAAGGCCACAATGTCGGCCCACCAACAGGGGTAGTTGGTAGATAATTGTCTTTGTGATAATTATCTTGGGATGTTTATGTGATATGCTCATGAGATATGCTTATGTGATGTGCTTATGAGATATGTTTATGTGATATGCTATGTGTGTTAGTGGTAGTAGGAGGGAATACTTTTTCCCTGACTCGGTCGTTAGGATTGAAGGGTAGGTCAGTACCCCATAAATGCTCGACTGTATGATTATATCATGATATTATATGATAGTGGTAGGGGTGAAATAGTCCCCGGTTACCGGTTGAAAGATACCGATGGCGGATACCGGTTGAAAGATACCGATGGCAGATACCGGTTGAAAGACACCGATTGCAGTTATTGGTTGAAAGATACCGAAGGGGTATACAGAACCCATGCAATGCTTATATGTATGTTTATGATATGTTAGTATGTGATCAGTATGTTTATGATATGTTAGCATGTGATCAACATGTTTATGATGGTAGTATGTGATCAGTATGTTTATGACATATTATTATGTGATAGTGGTAGGGGTGAAATAGTCCCCGGTTACCGGTTGAAAGATACCAATGGCAGTTACCGGTTGAGAGATAGCGATGGTGTTATGTGGTATGTGGTATGATGGGGGAACTCACTAAGCTCCGTGCTTACAGTTTACAGTTTTGGTTTCAGGTACTTTGTTTCAAAGGAAATGAGTCGGCTTGGTCGCAATGCATCACACTACGTTTTCCGTACACGAGATCCTTGGGATAATTCTCTGATATGGTTTCATAATATTCTATTTTGATTATTCATACTTTGGTTTTATGTAATAACCTAATTAAAAATGAAATTTTTGGCCTTAAATTTTGGGATGTTACAAATTCCGTCGAAATTCCTATTCCATGTCTAATGGTGGTATTCAGATAGAGCCATTCACCCCGTCGATTTCAACAGCGACATATGACATACGGCTTGCATATACCGATCGATCGCAGAATGATCAGACGGGGTTCACAATATAAGGTATCATTACAAACTATCAGGACACACACACTACCAACACTAGCTACGGTAGTATAAATCATTTACAGTACTAATAACATCGATCAAAACGGAAAACATTAATAAGAAAGAGGATGCACTACCACTGTAACGAATACCTATTACGAATACGACTTGATACATGTGTCATCGAGAAAATCCGGTGTCGTCATTCAATATGGATTGGTTGGGTCATCACCTTATCAATTGCATATGTTACGAGAAGACCCTCCACTTAACCAGTTGAATATCGAAACCCTCGTCTCTCATAACCTTAAATCCAATTTCTGACCCCCGGGTCATCCTTCGTCGCAAAACCCCAAAACACTCTCTGGAAGTGTGTTATACCTTATGTAACCTTCTCAACTTATTCCAAGTAAACCCTTTGAGGATATCACTCGAATAACAGGTTAAGATAAAGCATGGAAGCTTGGGACAAATATGGTAAGCCTATCACTGCTAAGGGTGTATGTGAGGAGAATATGTAATTAAGATTCTACGGGCATCGGATGTGTGCTTCCGCCCTAATTCCTGTTCCTTGTCTGGTTGTGGACTTGGGGCAGAGTCACCCATCTAACCATTTTACCAATCCTAATTACATACAACCTATATGCGCGAGTTAAAGATAGATGGACTAGGTACGATTCCTACCAGGAGCTTCGGGACAAGATTGCCCAGGAGTGCGAATGGATGTTCTACCATTCGAATGAATCTAGTGGCGTAAATTGAACCCATATGCTCCCTACCGATCTAACCGAAAAATGAGAAACACTACAGCAGGCCCTATGCAGCACTTCGAGGAGAAGTTAGTACATATGACTTAAGACAGCTAAAGACATACGGGGTCGGCTAGGTCATGCGTGACCTCAAACTAGGAGCGATAGTACTCGCCCTAGAGATCTAGAGACACCATCTCCATGACACAAGATTTACAATCTTTACCAATTAGGAGAACCTAAAAGGCAAGAGCGGCAGGGCATGTTATCTCATGAACCGGATCTGGACACCGAGGCTGATGGATTAAGAAATAATGTAACAAACGAAGCACATGAAAACTTGCTACTCCATTCATCCAGGCTCGGATAAGATGTGTCTGGACCTCAAAAAGTAACATCAGTGGGCGAATAGGAAAGATGACATCGCTACACATATGGGAAAGTATCGGACTTGTGCCAAGGTCAAGGTAGAACAACAGAAGTCTTCGAGTTTCCTACAAACAACCAATGAGAACCGAAAGAAAGTGGAAGCGGATAGCCATGAACTTCACAACCAAATTATCCAAGTCAAAGGGTAGTCTTGATACCCTTTGGGTAATTGTTGAAAGGTTGACTAAATCCGCGTACTTCCTACCAATCAAAGGAACCAGCAAGATGGAGAAATAGACTAGAACGTACATCAAAGAAATTTTATGACCGCATGGTTTGTCAGTATCCATTATCTCTGATAAAGATAGTAGATTCATTTCGCGACTCTAGCAACCCTTACAGGGAACTAGGCTGGACTTAAGTATGGCCTACCACCAGCACACTGAAGGGCATAACAGAAGGGACTGTTCAAACTATGGGCGACATGTTAATAGCTTGGGTGACTAACTTCGGTAAAGCGTGGGAAACTAAACCCAAGGTACATCGGACCATTCAAGATCCTTGTCAGGATTGGCCCAGTGGTGTACAAACTCTGATAACCCTAAGAACTAAATCAAGGACATCCTACCTTTCACTTATCGAACCTAAAGAAGTGTCTGTCTGACGAGACTCTCGTGATACCACTCGAAAAAAAAATTGAAGTTAATGAGAGTCTCCACTTCATGGAAGAACAAGTTAAAATCATGGATCGGGAGATCAAAAGAACGAAACAAAGTCGTATTCCCATCATGAAGGTTCGTTGGAATGCTATACGAGGACCCGAGTTCACCTGGGAACGCGAGGATCAAATGAAACAAAATTACCCACATCTCTTCCCGAACTCTTGATGTCCCAGTCAAAATGCAAATTTCGGGACGAATTTGCTTCTAACAGGGGATGATGTGACAACCGTCAAATTCTGGTCAAGTCAAAGTCAAATAGAGTCAACAAGTCAAATCGATCAACTCAATTAACCCTTGTGTACTAGGGCTTACGTTAGGTAATTACTATACAACTCGCTATGATAATGAGAAATCATCAATTGAAAAGTTCGTATATCTAGATTTCATTAACCTAAAACTGTGGTAAGTAATGAACCAAACTGATAAAACAATGTTGCATACTCATCAGGAGTGTGTAAGATCCTTAAACATGTCTTAACGGGGCTTACGGACCTTGCGTTGCGAAGCCGAGCACTCAAAAAGGTCACAAAAGAAGCCTCTGCCAATCTTTTTCACTCTATCTCTCACTATTTAAAATTTTTTCCCAATTCTCTCTCTGTATGAGAAATCTCTCCAAGAATTTCAAATCTCTCCAAATTCTCTCTCTATATGAGAAATCTCTCAGAATATCAAATCTCTCCAAGTATGTGAAATCTCTCCCAAATCTCTCTGTATGAGAAATCTCTCCAAGAATGTGAAATCTCTCCTAAATCTCTTTCAAAATCTCTCTCAAACTTCTTATAATCACTTGGGGTATCTTGACCCTCGAATTAGACGAAAAACAGCCTCTTAGGACCGAACCTTCTTACGGCCGAAACCCTAAGAAGCGAAACCCCTAAGAAGCCTCTTGGACCGAAACTAGCAAGGACCGAAACCATGAAGGACTGAACCACCTGCTGAGCCGAAGCCCCAAGAACCGAAACCGCCTTTCGGACCGAGCCTCGCAAGGAACGAACCTGAAGGTCCTCTCGGACGCGAACCTCGCACGGACCGAACACCATTTCGCCTTCGGACCAGCAGCAACAAGGACCGAACCTCGGCCCAGGCACAAGAAGCCTCGCAGAAAGGCCATTTCTTTTCGCTTTACGACTACGACTTCGTTTTAGGCCCGTTTTTCATCATTTTAACGTGGGATTTTCACCCAAAACTTTATTTTAACATATAAGGCCCCATATTTATTAATTAATCACGTTTTGGGGGATAAATCTTATCCATGACCAACCCGCACCCCTCCCCACCATCCCTAGTCACTTCATAGTCCTTTCCCACTCATTTCCCAGCCATACTCACGTTCTAAGAGCTGGAAAAGTCACCCACTCTCCTCATTCTCACTCATTTCCACCTAAAGAGCAAACACTTTTCTCTTAACTTCTCTCTTTCAATTCCGAGATTTCCAAGGCTTTTTCCAAGAATTTTCTTCTTCATTTGGTAAGTATCATGATCATTCATATGATTATTACACTTCCTTTTAACTCAAATCATATATTCCTTACACAAACTCCATCATATTTGTGTTAGATTCTCGAATCCTCGAGGCATTCTCCTAAGTGTTCTTGGGTAGAACACTCCTTTTCGTCAACATCCATCCACTAAGAACACATTAGGTGAGCTCATACCCCTATGTTTTCATTTTTTTCAAGTTTTAAGGGGGGGGGGGAGAGAGAGGGGGGGGGGGAATACAAGTTAAAACACCAAGAACAAAACAAAACTCATCCAACAGCTTTCATCAGAAAAGTTTAACTCCATTCACGGACTCTCTTGGTCAACATAAACATTTTAGGTTTCAAAACTATATTATATGCAAATATTTTAGGCTTATACCTTTAAAATGACTACTTTCGCATGTTCATACGATATTTCTACAATTATTAGCGATTTTTACAAAACTGTCTATCATTGTAGCTACGAATCCAGACCAGTCTGTGAATATGGACATTTTCACACATGTTAGAGACATCTAAAAATAATGATAAAATTTATGAACAAACTAGACACATTTTCTAAACTCCCATAGTTTATGGATTCAGTTTTCGACTTCATATGATTTTTCTGCGATTTTTCCAAAACAGTGCAGAAATGTTAAAAACAAGTTAACAGTTTACAACTTTCATTACACTTTGTAACATGTTGAGCAAAGTGTTAATCTTTGATGGATTCATATTTTAATGTTTCTGTTGTGGTATAATTATATAAAAGAAAATACTCATTCAATTGTAAGAGTCCATTGTTATTACAAATAATACAAGATAAGGCATGATAAACTTAGTTATGTTTGTGCTATACATTCGACTCACATAAAACGAGATTTATTTGCATTACAAACGTTTTGGATAAACTATAATAGGTATAGTTTATGTTTCATATGCATTACAACCAGTCATAATGAACTATTATAGGTATAGTTTATGTATCAATTACATTTCAAAAGGTAACGAAGGCAAAAGTCCTGTAAATTATAACCAGAGTCTCTTATAGGGAGTACGTGATAGTTGTGTATAGATCTATATTGGGTCTGACACACCCGCACCTGAGCTGCATGCAAAAGATAGATCGGCAGGTATGTGGTGACAAGTGTCATTTAATTGGCGACGCCTGAAGAATGTCGTATTACGAGGCCGACGGGTCATAATATGGTTATAATAACTCACATGGGGTAATAACAAAATATAAGATTTATGGGTTCTTACTTTTAAATTTAACGATTTCAGGTCGATTTAAATTTATATAAAAGTTCTTTAAGTATGGGAAAAATACTTGCACATTTTGGTCTTGAATTTTAAGACTACAATACATTTTATAAGGGAAATATTGGATTTTTCTTGAACAAACATCGTTTTTACAAAGAAAATGGTTTTAGCATAATAGTTAAAAGCTTATGAACTCATCAACTTAATTGTTGACATTTTTCTATCAAAAATACTTGTATTCTCAGGAAATCAACTAAGTCAAGTAACCACAAGCTTTTGAGGATGGAACGCTACGGCGTTGAACAACTATTTTATTGTCATGTTGAAATCAATCATTGAAATATGTAACACTTGCAACCATGTAATATGTTTTTTTGATTATATTTATGATTGGTTGTATTGCTTTCATCATTATTATACATGTTGTTATGATACTATACATGAAGTCCGCCACCCCCGGACGTTTCCGCCATCCTTGGTTTGGGGGTGTGACAGATTTCATATAAACTCATTGTAATATTTGGCCTTATTTAAAAATATTGTTGCATATTTTGTATACAGAAAAACATTATTGTATATTTATATTCTTAGGATTAAACTTAGATTTACTATTTTTTGAATAATTCTCTTAATAATTAATGACCCTCGATTAATCCCTGATTAATCATCGCCTAACCGATTAGTACCTTAATTTCAATCCACCGACGTTTTTTACAAATATGATATGTAAAAAAACCTTACGAAAACTATTACATATTCAATTCATTTTGATTAAATCGGAATTTGTAATAGATACATATTTTGTTCGCGGTCGATAAAATGTTCTCTAATTTTAAAATCTCTAAGACGGTTGTGTTCTGCTCGAAGGCATAAATTATTGTTTTGGTTTTTAATTCGATGTTTAATTTCAAAATAAACGAATGAGAAAATTTTAAAATATGTAGGTATGTAGAAAAACCATCTAGACATACTCAAAGAAGTTGTAAGAATTTCATGAAAAGACGAAGACGACTTAAAGTAAAAAAAAAAATTAGATAAATACGAAAAAATAATACAGTTATACATTTAAAATACATAAACATCTATATAAAAAGAACTTAAAATATGTATATAAATACGTAAAAAAATATGGTTATATACTTAAAATACATAAAACATCTATATAAAAAGCTTATATATATATATATATATATATATATATATATATATATATATATATATATATATGTATATATATATATAATACATATAAATACATAATACATAAAAAAAATGTAACATCCCGACTCCCAAGTATACGATTTTTATCTAAAAAATACAATTTGACTTGGAACTTGTCGAGTTGATGGCCTCAGACTTGACGAGTAGGAAACTTTATACTCGACGAGTTGTTTAGAAAAACTCGATGAGTTGGTACCTGATTATGAAACCCTAATTCTCAGGGTTTTGCACCCTATTTAAAGAACTTATGGGTCATTTGTAGTCTCCCTCGTCGCCTTTACAGTCCAGAGAAACCCTAATACCGCCTTCTTCCTCCTCTTTCAGTGTGTGTGTGTGTGTGTGTGTTTATGTTTAAAAGTGTTCTTTGGTGCCTTTAGTTGAAGAAACTTGAGGATTCAAGAGCTTGGAACGAGAAGGAGCTTGTAGATCCAGCATCTACTTCAATTTGGCATCCTTTTCAAGGTGTTTGAGTTTGGAGCTATACTTCGGGAGGTTGATATTACCATCCAGTGCTACTTGTGAGGTGAATTCTCCTCACTATATCAACATGGCCTAAGGAACCAAGGTCGGACCTTTATGGATTGTATCCTGGTTTATCGTTGATGATATGTCTAGTGATCAGTTAGATCTGCATCCCGGTATGTAGGATGATATTATGCTTAGTGATTTGTTAGATCTATATCCTATTATATAGGATAATGCTATGATTAGTGATCTGTTAGATCTGTGTGAATGTCTGTACATGCTAGCTAGCTTTTATATCTATGTGATTGATTGTGTGATTGCAGTTGGGTTAAGGCGGTCCTACTTTGTGCGGTAGGATAACAGACCTAGGGTGTCCCGGATAGGCTAAAGGCTCGGAGAACGGTCTAGACAGGTTATAGGCCCAGTAGGATGGACCTGACATGTTGAAGGTTCTGAGAGAGGACCAGATAGACTAAAGGCCCATTGCGGGCGGTCCAGTCAAATTGTAGACTCTAGATGCATACCATTTGATATGATATTTTTCTGGTTTGTATGGCGTTGGTATTTTAGGGGTAAATCACTAAGCCTTCGAGCTTAAATTTATGAGTTTTGTTTCAGGTACTTCTGATGATCGCGGGAAGGCGAAGGTGTGACCATACACTTCCTCATATTTTATGATATGGACTTCTCGGATACTCTGATATGAAATGATTTTGATAACATTTTATAATAAATAATGATTTTGGATTATTTGAAAAGTTTTAAATGTTTGTGAATTTTTACGGATGTTACAAGTTGGTATCAAATCCTTGGTTTGAGTGATTAGAGGAACATTCGTGTGATTCCAATATGAAATTAAGGAAAAAGGATTTTCAAAATATTTTCAAATGGTTTTCAAAATAGAAAAAGGAGGATGTGAAGCGTATGATTAGCTGCAGCCAGTAAGTAGACCCCAAAATACCATGTTATTATTTGATATTGTGATATGTTAGAATAGTATGCTAGTGATCGGCTAGGGATCCTCAGGAATTTCATGATAGAAATGCCTGATTATGTGATGCCTTAGTTCCTATAAAGTTTCCTTGTTTTTTTGTTGTGTGACTCTTTCGCGTGTGAATTAGCTATAGAATGAATGCACTAAGTTACATGCTACATGGGTTAAATGATCTTAGGATGAGGGATTTGGTCTTGCTGTGCAGCTCTTGTCTGAGTCCAACCGTTGTAGGATTAAATATCTTGGTCTAAGATTGTTTAAGTTATGCAGCATGTGATTGTATTCATGCAATAGTTATCTGGTACCAATAGAGGGTTGTGTGGCAGTGGTGGTAGAATAAGTGGTGCGGGGTCCACCAGCCAGTTATAAGATATTTAGCCTCCTTTTAGGAGTGAGGATTGAGCGCTCGCCTATGCTTATGTACACTGTCAAGGTGTTGTGATGACCCTTGAGACATATATGGGTAGGTGTGGAAGGTAGTATGGGCTCGTACTACTGAAAGCACATGACCCATACGCATAGAAAGGAAGTCACAACCCCTATGGCTTCGTTGGGAGTTGGTTACCTGTTATTATACGGATTATCTGATACCTTTCTGGTGTATTTTTCAGAATGGTGGTTACAAGACGTTTCGAGAGTGGATCAAGATTAGGAGCTGGCAGTCAGGGTGGGCTAGCATTGGTGATAGGGACCATTGGTCAGATGAGACCAGAGGATTTGGATGCTAGGATTCGGGATATCCTACACCATGAGGTTGTTGCACTATTTCGGGCACAGTTACTGGAGATATTTGGGTCTATCAAGACCGCCATGGTTGACTACATTGATGATCATTATGCAGCTATTGCTGAGACGACTACCGCTACAGCCTCCGCAGTCGTAGCAGCTGGTGGTGGTGGGACTTGTCGAGCATTCCAGTATCGGGACTTAGATAAAACGAAACCCCCGGATTTTGATGGGGTTCAGGACCTGATTGTAGCTATAAGGTGGCTTTCTGATGTGGAGGGATGTTTCATTACATGTTCATGCCCTACTAACTAGAGGGTCAGGTGCACTCTGAACCTGCTGAGGTCTGGAGCGAAGGATTGGTAGAAATTGATGATTGGGTCATATTATAATGAGCAGAGAGTTTTGGTTACATGGGATCAGTTCGAGGAGATGTTCCCGATACATTCCGCGGTTTGAGCGGGAGAGGCTGGTACATGAGTTTTTGGATTTGAGACAGGGCATGGAGTCAGTGATGGAGATCACCCATTTGTTCACTGAGAGGACAATGTTTAACCTGTTTTTTGCTTCTAAGAAGGCTCATATGAATCGTTATATGAGCATGATCAAGACCGATATCAGACAGTTTGTGTCTACTCAGAATTGTGACACTTTGTTGGAGTTACAGGAGGCCACAAAGAGGCGTGAGCTGAAGATTGAGTTACAGTTACAGGAGCAGAGATAGGCCCCGACACAGGCGTAGCTGGTGCCGAAGCGGTTCAAGGCCGTTGATTCGAGAACTGGAAGGCAGCGTGGCCACACTTTTGGGAAGTGCAAGAAGGTTCATATCGGAGCTTGTTGATTCGGTGATGGGTGTTGCAAATGCAGAAAGTAGGAACACTTTGCGAAGGATTAATGCCAGTTAGCCCCGGTTCAAGATATCAGGATTTTTTACCACTGTAATCAGGTTGGTCACGTGAAGACCAACTGTCTATTGCTCGCTGCCAGGCCGGCATAGGCTCCAGTGCCGGCTACACTAAGGATCACTGACGGGAGTTAGGGTGGAACAGAATCCCCGAGGGCTCGGGGACGCGCCATCTAGATCACTGCCGATGAGGCCATGACAACACCAGATGTGGTGGCTGGTATGTTTCTATCCCTTATCTTGTTGATTATATCCATGTTATGCTTATATGTATGTGCTTATGGTAGGTACATTTTTAGTGAACTCTCTACTTGCTCTTGTATTATTTGACTTGGGGGCGACTCGATCGTTTGTTTCCTAATCATTTAGTAGGGACTTCGGATTTCCGTTAGGAGAGCTGGAGTGTCTGTTGCGAGTCTCCATCGCCAATGAACACGGGGTGTCTGCTACTCAGTCTACTGGGGTTACGTGTTAGAGATATTTGGGGTGTCTTTTCCGATTGACTTGATCCCTATTCCCATGGGGGATATCAACGTGATAGTAGGCATGGATTGGCCGAGTCGTTTTGGTGCCATGATCAACTGCGAGGGTCAACGGGTAATAGTTCGAACCCCAAGTAGGGGAGAACTGGTGGTTTATGGCTAGGGCACCAGATTGGGTTCAGGGTTTTGTTTAGATGCTAGGGCTCGATAGTATATTCAGCACGGTTGTGCAGGTTATTTGGCATATGTGGTGGATACGCGGGTTCCGGATCAGGTTTCGGTTTCGGATGTTCCAGTCTTAGGGAGTTCGTTGATGTGTTCCCGGAGGAGTTACCTAGGGTGCCTCTAGAGAGGCAGGTCGAGTTCAGGATCGACCTTGTACCAGGTGCGGCCCCTATTGCCAAGGCGTCATACCGTTTGCACTGCCTAAGATGCAAGAGTTGTCATCTCTGTTGGGTTTTAGCCATAAGAACTTTCCTATGTGCGCATGCAAAACCCTATTGCTTGGATCTAGGCTTTCTAATTAAACATGCTTTGAATCCAAGACTTCTAATGGCTAATTAGGTTAAACAACAACATTAATACAGATCTAGAATCATACCTTTGAGTTCCTTGTTGATCTTCTTGTCTTGGAGCTTCTAGAGTCACAATTGTCACTCCTCTAATGGTTTACAAACACCAATAGCAAGCAAGATGATTTAGGAGAGAGAAGAGGGGATGGAATTCAGCCAGAGGTTCCTTGCTTTAGGTTCTGAAAGATTGTCCACGAATTCCACACCCCAAGGGCCTATTTATACCTTTAGACTCCTTAAGGATTTCACCCTAAACCCTAATTGGATAATCTTCACTTAAGGCTATCCAAATCCATTCCATAGATATCCTTATGGACTATTTTGAGCTATCCTAAAGCTCTTAGAAACCATCCAAAGTCAACCCTAATGGATTTACAGTCTAAAGCTTAACTATCAAACAATTGACAGTTTATACCCTCTTATTTAATTAATCTCTTTAAGTCACCAAATTAATACCAATTAATTTATGACTTATATTAATCAAATAGCTAAATATTATTCCTTATAATATTTACTCTCTCTTAACAAATCATCCTTCAAGTTGCTATGGTGAAGGCAACCCAAAAGGACCATGCACAACTGAATATAGTTACAGCCTTAGACACTATTCCAACAGTCTCCCACTTGGATAAGTCTAGTAACTATACAAGTACAATTCGGTTTGCAATCGTAGCTCTCAAAGACGCTGTCAACTCTGATCTAATCAATCTTGTCCTTTAGATAAGGGATCGTACAGTCCTCTGTTAGATATCATGCTGACAATCCTATGGAATGGTTAGTCTAGCATTTAGATTTCTCGATCTTCGATTTATTTGACATAGAACTTAATCGAACACATCAATTCAGTTCTGACCGGGCCCGGCACATAAGTCAAATCAAATCATCGAGTGGCCAAGATATCTCTTCTACCCTCTTAGGATAAAATTTACAGATAAACTTCGACTTATATGCATTTACTTATTCATTAACCAACTATACACAACAATGCGTTTTATAACATCAAGTTACTGATGTGTTTTCGCATTATCAATGCACAATCAATTAACAAATAATAAACCATATATCTAGGTTTTAAGACCATATGATATTATCGTCTTGCGATCACCTTTTATATCATATTCCATAAGGTGATTCCAGCAAGCGCGGGTTTATTCCAATGCTCAAAACTAGTTCGTAAGCACTCATGAACGTTGCAGCAACTCTTTCTATGTCTAACACCATTTAGACACTCTACACACCAATTCACGACAATCTTCATTCATATCTACTCCCAACATATGAACGATTGTGGACCATTTGAATAATTCGATTATTCCTAATAAACTCAATTATTCTAGAAGTCAAAACATGCAAAGTGAAACAATAGTTAAACAACTAACATGTGATAGTAACTTTACTCATAAATAAAACTTCTTTATTTAATCATCAAATGTTAATTACATTTATCTATTATATGTTTCTAATACTATCTAATCTATGCTAATATCATCCTTCAGCCCAATACTCCTAGCATGCTGTAAGTGCTTAACCCTACTCAGTCCCTTCGTAAGCGGATCTGCTGGGTTATCTTCTGATGATATCCTCTTCACTACGAGTTGTCCTTCTTCTACACGATGTCTAATGAAGTGATATTTTATGTCGATATGTCGAGATCTACCATGATCCCTCGGTTCCTTGGTCAAGGCAACCGCACCTTCGTTATCACAGAAAATCTCCATGGGCTCCTTTATGGCCGGCACAACTCCAAGATCACCGATGAAGTTCTTCAGCCATATTGCCTCCTTCGACGCTTCGCTCGCTGCGATGTACTCTGATTCGCACGTTGAATCAACTACGGTTTCCTGCTTGGAACTTTTCCATGTCACTGCTCCTCCATTTAGGGTAAAGACCCAGCCCGACTGCGAACGATAGTTGTCCCTGTCGGTTTGAAAGCTGGCGTCACTATACCCTCGCACCTTCAAGTCATCACTCCCTCCAAGGACTAAGAACCATTCTTTCGTCCTCCGAAGGTACTTAAGGATGTTCTTCACCGCAATCCAATGTGCTTTGCCAGGGTTCCCTTGATATCTGCTAACCATGCTCAAAGCGAAGGCTACATCAGGGCGAGTACAAGTCATAGCGTACATGATTGAGCCAACTGCGGAAGCGTATGGTACTCGGCTCATTTCTGCTATCTCAGCTTCGGTACTCGGACTTTGAGTCTTACTCAACTTGGCATTTCCTTGTATCGGTAGTTCTCCCTTCTTTGAGTTTTCCATACTAAAACGTTTTAGTACCTTCTCTAAGTAAGGATTCTGACTAAGTCCAATTAGTCTCTTACTTCTTTCTCTTACTATCCTTATTCCCAAAATGTAAGAAGCCTCTCCGAGGTCCTTCATAGCGAAGCACTTCCCGAGCCAGGACTTAACCTCCTGCAGAGTCGGGATGTCGTTTCCTATGAGTAATATGTCATCGACATATAGAACGAGGAAGCTTACTACACTCCCACTGGCTTTGACATATACACAAGATTCGTCTTCGCTTCGTACAAATCCAAACTCTTTGACTTTCTCATCGAAGCAAAGATTCCATCTGCGAGACGCTTGCTTAAGCCCATAAATGGACTTCTCAAGCTTACACACTCTATTCGGATGCTTCGGATCCACAAACCCCTCTGGCTGAGCCATGTAAACATCCTCAGCCAACTTTCCGTTAAGGAAAGCGGTCTTGACATCCATTTACCAAATCTCATAATCATGAAATGCGGCAATTGCTAGCATCACTCTAATAGATTTAATCTTCGCAACTGGCGAGAAGGTCTCATCATAGTCAACTCCGGGAGTTTGAGTAAAGCCCTTCGCAACCAATCGCGCTTTATATGTGTGTACGTTCCCATCCACGTCGGTCTTCTTCTTGAAGATCCACTTGCACCCTACGGTCTTACGTTCGGGCACGTAATCAACCAAATTCCAAACTTGGTTATCGTACATGGATTGGATCTCGCTATCCATCGCCTCTTTCCATTTCGCAGACTCCGGGCCTGCCATAGCTTCCTTATAGCTATTAGGTTCATCAAGATTTACTAGTGTACCATCACTAATATACGTGTCCCCTTCGGTAGTAATATGAAAACCATAAAACTGGGGTTGAACTCTAAATCTATCGGAACGTCTAAGAGGTAAGGATTCATCAATCGGTTCAACCGGAGTTTCCTCCTCGGGTTGAACGCCAGCGGTGGAGGTTCCTTCATCTATCGATTCTTGAATCTCTTCAAGTTCGATTTGCCTCCCACTGTCTCCTTGGCTTATGAGTTCTCGCTCTCGGAAAACTCCTCTCCTCGCAACGAAGATAACATTATCTTTCGGTCTATAGAAGAGATATCCAAAGGAAGTTTGCGGGTAGCCGATGAAAATACATCGCTCACTTCGAGGTTCAAGCTTGTCGTGAGTATCTCGTCTTACGAAAGCCTCGCAACCCCAAACCTTGATATGTGCCAACGAGGGAGCTTTCCCCGTCCACATCTCGTGAGGTGTTTTGGCAACCTTCTTGGTAGGGACTCGGTTAAGGATACGGGCGGCAGTCTCTAAGGCATACCCCCAAAAGAAGATAGGTAGTGAAGCACGACTCATCATAGAGCGAACCATATCCAATAAGGTTCGATTACGCCTTTCTGCCACACCATTCAACTGCGGTGTCCTAGGAGGCGTCAATTGCGAAACTATTCCACACTCCTTGAGATAATCGTGGAATTCAAGACTTAGGTACTCTCCTCCTCGATCGGATCGAAGCATCTTGATTTTCCTGCCCAATTGATTCTCCACTTCACTCTTGAACTCTTTGAACTTTTCAAAGGTTTCTGACTTTTGCTTGATTAAATAGATATACCCATATCTACTATAATCATCGGTAAAGGTCACATAGAAGCGGTTCCCATCCTTCGTGGTTGATCTAAAAGGTCCACATACATCGGTATGTATTAGGTCTAATAGTCCCTCACCCCTTTCACAAGTACTCGTGAAGGGTGATTTAGTCATCTTTCCAAGTAAACAAGATTCGCATGTGTCATCTTCCCTAAGGTCGAATGACTCCAACACTCCATCCTTTTGGAGTTGGGCTATGCGTTTCTTGTTGACATGTCCAAGACGACAATGCCACAAGGATGCTTTATCCATACTAGTGGAAGAATCAATATTCAAAACATCATTTCCTAAGTTATCAACAATCATAACAGTTTCATATATTCCATTACATGGTATAGCTTCAAAATAAAAGACACCATTTAGATAAGCCAAAATAGAACCATTCTCATTATTAAAAGAAAATCTAAAACCTTGTCTATATAAACCATGAAATAAAATGATGTTTCTAGCCATTTCTGGCGAATAGCAACAATTGTTCAAATCTAAAACTAAACTATTCTTAAGCACCAAAGAATACACTCCAATCTTGGTCACAGGCGACGATTATCTGTTCCCCATGATTAGATTGATCCTTCCTTGCTCCACATCCCTACTTCTTTTTAGTCCCTGCACATTAGAACAAATGTGATAACCACAACCGGTGTCAAGAACCCAAGAAATAGCATGATTAGAATTGTTAGATTTGATTGCATATATACCTGCGAAAGATGGCTTGATCTTTCCTTCCTTGATGGCTTGCAGGTAGTCCGGGCAGCTTCGCTTCCAATGTCCTATCTTGTGGCAGTGGTGGCACTCTGCCTCCTTCGGGTTAGAGCAGGGCTTAGAGGGATCAACTTTTGTCCCACTAGAAGAGGAACCATCTCGGGCTTTCACCTTTCGATAGTTATTTGAAGAAGCTTTCCTCTTCTTTCCCTTCCCTTGACCAATAGCCAAGACAGGAGCAGCAGACGGATTGGGAGTTGGTGCAACAGACTTGTCCTTGAAATTGCTCTCAGCAACCCTCAAGAGACCTTGGAGCTTACTTAGAGTGACCTCCTCTTTGTTCATGTGGTAGGTCATCCTAAATTGATTATACATCGGAGGCAAAGAGTGAAGCACCATGTCGATCGCCAAGTCTTCGCCGAAGTCAACGTTTAACTTGCGAAGGCGGTCGACATACCTTTGCATCTTTTGCAAGTGCACGGTAAGAGATTCTCCATGACCCATCTTAGCGGAAATCATGTTGGTGAAGATCTCGTAACGCTCTTGTCTCGCGTTTTGGTGGTACCTCTCCAACAAGTCTTGATGCATCTCGTATGGATACATGTCCTCGTAGGACTTTTGGAACTCGGAGTTCATGGTGGCGATCATGATGCAATGTACTTTCGTCGCATCTCGCTCATGGGTTTCAAAGGCGGTGATTTCAGCGGGAGTAGCAACTTCGGGGTTGATTTTCTCGAGCTTCTCGTCGAGGACATACTCTTTATCCTCATAGCGAGCAATGGTGCGAATGTATCTTATCCATTCGCCAAAGTTCGTTCCATCGAAGGTGACCTTTTGGCAAAGGCTCATCAACGTGAAAGAACTAGCAGCAGCGTTGTTTGCGTTTGACATCTATAGAAAGGACAAAGATAGATTAGAACAAGAATCCCTAATTATCACCCAATAAGATAAATTAGGGCTAGGATCCAACAATAACATTTACATACTAGAAAAGGGATGCCGTAATCTAACATGCAAATAAATTGAAGGTAAGTGAATGACGATTCACTAATTCTCCATCACAAAACTTAAACTTTTAGTCCTAAGTGTTTTTGAGAATTCCTAGGTTCGGATGAGATTCATTGAACTATTCAATGGCATGTTTAAATCTCGATATGCCCCTCTTGTTTGTGACTGGGATGCCGAGGATCACAAAGCGGGTGTGAATTACCATGCAAATTTACATGGTGCCTTCATTGTTACGATCACCTATTCGATGTGCCGGTAAACCACACACGCTCCATCGAACTATGATAAACAATGAATCACCCTTTGCCACCTTCGCTTAGAACCAATTAGTGTGCCGGTAAACCACACACGCTCCACTAACATCTTAGCAAGGTGCAAAGTGTAATTTCATGGGATTGCATCAATTCACTTTTCCTAAAGTTACTAAGATTGGGAAATTTTAAAAAATTTAGTTACTTCGTATTTCTTATTATACTTTTAATGAGAGGATGAGGTTGCCCTATCCTACCCGTTCGGCTAACGACCCTCCACCAATCAAGCAAGCGGTGGGTGTGAGTGTACACCCATTAAGCGCCATTTTATAGGCCGCAACCTTATACCCACCTTATAGATCGGCTTCGTGAATGAGGCCTACTAGCGGTAAGACTAGCATTTAGTTATACATATATATATATTATTCTAATAATATCATATAAGTATAGGGTTGTATTTTAAACTTTTCAAAATCTATGGTTTGAAATTTAAGTTGTCTAAATTAAAGCTTTTAATCACAAATTTTAAATTTCAAAACTATAGGGTAGGTTTTTTAAGCATTTAAAAACATTGAGGATCAAATAACAAATAATTTCAATTAACAATTAATATCTTAATTATCTTTATTTGATTTATCTTTGATTTCTTTGAGGATAATTACCAAAAAATAATTAAAACAATTAATTAATTATCATATAAGGAAACTAAATATTTAATTAGTTGATAATTACCTTTTACTAGATCAAGATAACACTTATATTTATCAAGAAATCGGATTCATATTGATCTAATTAGTTTATGGAAAGTTTGGATAAGATAAACACAAAGAAATCCCGAATTTGGCCTTTCCTGACGCTTGGACTCGCCGAGTGCACAAAGGGACTCGCCGAGTCAGGCCTACTCGACGAGTCCACCTTGGAACTCGACGAGTCAGTGACTCAAAACCCAAAAAATCGAATTTTGCAGGTTTGTTTCAGTTATTCAAGCAACAATTTAAAGAAAACCAATCTAGGCTCTGATACCACTGTTGGGTTTTAGCCATAAGAACTTTCCTATGTGTGCATGCAAAACCCTATTGCTTGGATCTAGGCTTTCTAATTAAACATGCTTTGAATCCAAGACTTCTAATGGCTAATTAGGTTAAACAACAACATTAATACAGATCTAGAATCATACCTTTGAGTTCCTTGTTGATCTTCTTGTCTTGGAGCTTCTAGAGTCACAATTGTCACTCCTCTAATGGTTTACAAACACCAATAGCAAGCAAGATGATTTAGGAGAGAGAAGAGGGGATGGAATTCGGCCAGAGGTTCCTTGCTTTAGGTTCTGAAAGATTGTCCACGAATTCCACACCCCAAGGGCCTATTTATACCTTTAGACTCCTTAAGGATTTCACCCTAAACCCTAATTGGATAATCTTCACTTAAGGCTATCCAAATCCATTCCATAGATATCCTTATGGACTATTTTGAGCTATCCTAAAGCTCTTAGAAACCGTCCAAAGTCAACCCTAATGGATTTACAGTCTAAAGCTTAACTATCAAACAATTGACAGTTTATACCCTCTTATTTAATTAATCTCTTTAAGTCACCAAATTAATACCAATTAATTTATGACTTATATTAATCAAATAGCTAAATATTATTCCTTATAATATTTACTCTCTCTTAACAAATCATCCTTCAAGTTGCTATGGTGAAGGCAACCCAAAAGGACCATGCACAACTGAATATAGTTACAGCCTTAGACACTATTCCAACAATCTCAACTACAGGAACTGTTGGGCAAGCAGTTCATCCGTCCGAGCAGTTGTCTGTGGGGAGCATTGATTCTCTTCGTCAGGAAGAAGGATGGTTCACACCGGATGTGCATTGATTACCGGGAGTTGAACAAGTTAACGATGAAGAACCGTTATCCACTTCTGAGGATATGATCTTTTTGATCAGTTGCAGGGAACATCTTGGTTCTCCAAAATAGACTTGAGGTCCGAGTACCATCAGGTCAGGGTGAGGGAGGAGGAAGTGGAGAAGACTACATTCTGGACTCTTTATGAACATTACGAGCTCGTGGTGATGTCGTTTGGGTTCACTAATGCGTCGGCAGTATTTAGGGACCTAATACATTGGGTAGGCAGACTGATTCTTGATCGCTCAGTCATTGTGTTTATAGATGACATCTTTGTGTATTCCAAGACCAGAGAGCAGCATGAGGAGCATCTCCAAGAGCTTTTGGGAGTTCTGAGGCAAGAACAACTTTATGCCAATTTCTCGAAGTGCGAGTTTTGGTTGCGAAAGGTTCAATTCCTTGGACACCTCGTTAACCAGTAGGGGATTTTGGTCGATCCGGCCAAGATCGAGGCAGTTATGCAGTGGGAGGTTCTGAAATCTCACTCGGATATTAGGAGCTTCTTGGGGTTGGCAGGGTACTACCTAAGATTCATATGTGATTTCTCCAAGATTGCACTACCCCGCGCTTGTCTGACGAGGAAGGGGTGGATTTCCGGTGGAGCCTTAAGTAGCAGACTGCATTTGAGACTTTGCGACTACGAATCTGTGAGGCGCCATTGTTGACACCCCCTGAGGGAGTCGAGGATTTCGTGGTGTTTTGTGATGCATCGACCACTAGACTGGGAGCAGTCCTCATTTAGTAAATGCTGGTGATAGCGTATGCTTTGCGGCAGCTGAAGCCGCATGAGACGCGATATCCCACACACGATTTGGAGTTAGGAGCAGTGGTATTCGCTCTCAAGATTTGGAGAGATTACCTATATGGGGTCCTCTGTACCATCTATACGGACCACAAGAGTTTGAGAAACATCATGGATCAGCTGATCTTGAACATGAAGCAGCGCAGGTGGCTGGATGTAGTCAAGGATTATGACTGCAAGATCATTTACCATCCGGTTAAAGCGAATGTGGTAACGGACACCCTGAGCCGTAATTCGGATGGATCTTCTATACTAGCGACATGTATGAGGATATCTATGGATTCTCCACTCGTGAGCTATTAGGGAAGCTCAGACTGAGGGTGTGCGGCAGGAGAACTGGAAGCTGGACAGGATCAGGGGCGAGGTCACCCGATTTGTGTAGGATAGTCGTGGATTATTGACCCGATGCGTTCGGGTATGGGTTCCAATGTATGGTGGGGTCATACAGATTGTACCGGAGGAAGCTCATAAGTATCTCTTCTCTATTCACCCGAGGGCCACCAAGATGTACCGGGATCTAAGATTGCCTTACTGGTGGTTATGCATGAAGCGAGAGATCGCTTGGTACATTAAGAGGTGCTTGACCTGCAGGCTGGTCAAGGCAAAGCATAAGAGGCCGCATGGCAAGCTGCAGCCTCTAGAGATTCCCATGTAGAAATGTGAGCAGATCACGATGGACTTCATCATGAAGTTTCCGAGAACGGAAAGGGGATTCGAAGCTATATGGGTCATCATGGATCGATTGACCAAGAGTGCCTATTTTATTCCTATTCGGGAGAGCTCGTCTGCCGAGAAGCTAACCGATGCGTATATTCGCGAGATTGTTGCTCGCCATTGGGTTCCGGTCTCTAACATTTCATACCGTGATGTTCGGTTCACCTTTCGTTTTTATCATAAGTTCCATGAGTAACTAGGCACGCAACTACATTTCAGTACAACTTATCATCCACAGATAGACGGCCAAAGCGAGCGGACCATTTAGACCCTCGTAGATATGTTACGGGCCTGCGTTGTTGATTTTGGTGGGAGCTAGGACTCCTACCTACCTCTGGCAGAGTTCTCCTACAACAACAACAACTTTCATTCTAGCATTGGTGCTTTGCCATTTGAGCTGTTGTGACAACCTGAAATTTTTTGCCTTGTCAAGCCCAGCCAGTCAACTCAACTTAGTGTCAGACTCGTTTCTGCTATCATTTGGTCTTGTTTATAGTTCGTTCAAAGGTTCAAAGCTCAGTACATTCAAGCCTCAAGTATAGTATTGGGTCACGTACACTTCTAGCACCAAAATCAAGCCCTACACTCTATTAGACGGAGTGTACGGCCGTACACATGTGTGTGTAGCCGTACACCCATTTTGGCCGTACACCCCCTCCATAAGAGTGTTACCCTTCCATTTCCAAGCCATTTGATCAGTTTCCAAGTCAAGAACATCGATTTCTTTCTCAACTATCATCGAGTCTTTCACCCGATCTTCAAGAATGTAAGCTTTCTTCCATTTTGATTTATTGTTATTCCTCTTAACCTAGTAACACCCTTTGATTTCATCCATTGGAAATCATCTTTTGACTAGGTCTTCAAATCTCACCAAGAACACACACTCGTTCTTGGTGATTTTGAGCCTTCTTGAGCCTCTAGATCATAAGTAATCTTTCCCTATGCTTAGATCTTGTTAAGAGCACTAGATTAACACCTTAAAAATGCCCATAAATCATGAACACAAGGTGTGTGCGGCCGCACACCCATGTGTGGCCGTACATCCCTCAAAACACCCCTAAAGGCCCTTCAAAATGCATTTCCAGCTTCACCACTTGTTGAGCAATCATCCCACAAGCCTTCCTACCCTTGGAAATTGTTTTTGTGCACTCATTAACATGAGTGTGAGGCTGCACACCCATGGCCGCATACTCCTCAAAGTGGTCGTACACTCCCTTTTAGTGAATCACATGTGATTCCAACACTTGGTCAAAGCGTTTTCCTAGTCTCGTGAGGTGTTTCCTTGCATTTGGTTGCTTCTAAACACTATAATTATGTCAATATATGAAATTATATGTCATTTAGGACTTGTTAAGTCTCGGGACTTCATTTGTGGAACTTTTCATTCTTACGCACATATTCGTTTGAATCACCCACATAAGGTGAGTTCATACCCCATAATCAATCTTTTAAACTGTTTTAAATGCTTTTAAGGGGGGGGGGGGGGGATACAAGTTGAACACAATGATAATTGTGTAAATGTTTGTTATAAACATATTTCAAAAGATTGCTTATGTCATTTATAAGTGATCAAAACATTTCAAAAACTCTTTTAAAGTTATGTTACTTTATAGTTTAAGAAAACTCTGTTTTTTAAAGTACCAGCATAACTTAGTAGATAAATGAGTCTTTTCAATAACAGTTCAAGTAAAATACTAGTAAAATATAAGGGGTATAGTTTAGGGGTTCAATTCATACTAGATACAAGAGCATACTATAAAGAGAAACATGGAGGTAGAAACAAAATGCAATAACAAAGAGAACATGCTAAGATACTATAACAGAAAGAACATACTAAGATACTATAAGAGAACAAACATACTAAGATGCTATAGCATGAGAACAACTATATGATCTAATTATACCAATGAATCACTAACTCATTGTTCTAAACAAAAGGTGATAGTTAAATTGGGTATACATGATCGCATAACTTTAATGTGAATTTACACGGCCTAGCAATTATTTGCTGAAGTCGCGTTTGGTCCCCAGAATCTCTTGACAGGGAGAGCGTATAGTATGGGTACTAGCCTTCACATCACGACCTTAATAAACCAAACATGTTTTAAGGAAATCAGTACACCAGGATGTCATTTTAAAAGACAACTATGTACTTACATTTTCCCATTACTTTCATATTGTGACCGTTTCACTTGAAACTAAATGCAAATTATTTTCGAGTTAAGATAGCTATAAACTAGGGAAAACTTACATCTTTTCAAACGACAAATAGAACGGTCGAGTCTAGTACATTCAGTAGAAAGGGACCTATAATGCTAACTTTATGATTCCTTAGTGTACACATCAGGGATATATATTAATCGAATCCGACAGGTAGTAGGATGTGTGTGTTTCTGGTTCATTTCCTGTTCCTTTTTTTGGTTGTGGGCTTAGAGCAGATTCACCTAGCCTACTATCTATTCGATCTTAGTTACATATGTTCCGTATAAACCAAGTCATCATAAGGGGTACCTGGTATGGGTCAGGTCATAGGACACTAATTCAATGCACAGTTTTCTAGTACAAAACATACTTTTCAAATAGAACTTTTGATATACAAAACTAGAAACTTACCAATAAAGGTTTTAATCCATTTTATTAAACTAGTATAACTTAAAGGACCTTAGGTGGTTAGTTCTATAATACCTTAGTTAATACATCAGGGTTATATATAATTAATACCCAATAGATAGTTAGATGTGTGTCTTCCGCCTCATTTCCTGTTCCTTGTTTGGTTGTGGGCTTAGGGCAGATTCACACAATTAACTATTTGTTCGATATTAGATTATATATAGCTAGTATAAACTAAGAGATTATAGAAGGAACCACTGCGGTTACCAATTTTTACTAAAAGAAATAAGGGTTTTCTTAAAGAATGTTTTCATCAATATAAAGGAACTATTACAGTTAGCTCCATGAGTACCAAGTGAATACACTAGGGTTATATACAACAAGGATCTAACAACCAATGAGATGTGTGCCATCCGCCTCATTCCCTGTTCCTTGTTTGGTTGTGGGCTTAGGGTAGATACACACAATCGATTGCTTGTTTACTATGGGTTTTATATAACTTATATCCACTTAGTACTCGTAGAAAGGATTGTAGAGTCACTTTTACTTATCTTTCATCAAAGTAGGAAATATAGGATTTTTTGGAAGAACATGCGAACTTTTCTAAGAAGAACTTACAACTTACTACAACCCTCCTACAACTTACTTACATCACTAAAATCTTATGAACTCACCATCTTAAATGTTGATTAACTCTTTCAATATAACTTGTATTCTCAAGAAACAAGTAGACATGTACTCGCGCTGGGAGCTTAGAAGATGGAGCGGTATAGCTTCAAGTCTTGTTTTATTATCTGTTTATGTATTCTATGTTTTGTGAACACATAATTTATAAACACTTTGTTTCAAATTAAATGGTTGTTCGTTAGTTTGATTACTATGATGCATGTCTTGTGATACTAAACATGATGTCCTCCACCCCCGACGTTTCCACCGTTTCGGTTTTGGGTGTGATAGTTGTTGTATGGCTGGAGATTCCGTACCCCAGTCTGTTGGGGCGAGGATGGCCACAAGATGATGGGTCGGACCGAGGTGGTCCTTTAGACCACCGAGATGATTTAATAGATTAGGCAGCGGTTGCAGACTGCTTAGAGTCAGCAAAAGAGTTATGTCGACCGACACCGATTGGAGTTGGAGTTTCAGGTTTGGGATATGGTACTACTGAAGGTATCACCCTAGAAGGATGTGATTCGCTTCAAGAAGAGGGGAAAGTTAGGTCCCCGATACATTGGACCATTCAGGGTTATTGCCAGGATTGGCAAAGTGACATACATACTGGATCTTCCAGATGAACTCAGATAGACTCACATCACTTTTCACATCTCACAGTTACGAAAGTGCATATTGGATGAGGAGATGGTTGTGTCATTGGATGATACTTAGGTCAATGAGCGCTTGAATTATGTTGCGAGATTAGTGGTTGTTCTGTAGAGGAAGGTGAATATTTTTCGTAACAAGGAGATACCTTTGGTAAAGGTACAATGGGAACACCGAAGGGGATCTGAGTGGACTTGGGAGTCGAAGGCTAAGATTCGAGAGCATTAACCGGATATGTTTCTTGCATCAGACTTCAAGGACGAAGTCTAGTTTAAGTGGGGGAGAGTTGTAACATCCCGACTCCTAGGTACAAGAATTTTATCTAAACAGGACAATTTGACTTCGAACTCATCGAGTTGATGGCCTCAGACTCGATGAGTATGAAGCTTTATACTCGATGAGTTTTTTAGAAAAACTTGACGAGTTGGCACCTGATTATGAAACCCCAATTCTCAGGGTTTTGCACCCTATTTAATGAACTTATGGGTCATTTGTAGCCTCCCTCATCACCCTTACAGTCCAGAGAAACCCTAGTAGCGCCTTCTTCCTCCTGTTTGTGTGTGTGTGTGTGTGTTTAAAAGTGTTCTTTGATGCCTTTAGTTAAAGAAACTTGAGGATTCAAGAGTTTGCAACGAGAAGGAGCTTGTAGATCCAACATCTGTTTCATTTTGGCATCCTTTTGATGGTGTTTGAGTTTGGAGTTGTATTTCAGAAGGTTGATATTACCTTCCAATGCTACTTGTGAGATGAATTCTCCTCACTATATTAACAGGGTCTAAGGCACCAAGGCCGACCCTTTATGGATTGTATCCTGGTTTATCGTTGATGATATGTGTAGTGATCTGTTAGATCTACATCTTGGTATGTAGGATGGTATTATGCTTAGTGATCTGTTAGATCTGTATCATGGTATGTAGGATGGTATTATGCTTAGTGATCTGTTAGATCTGTATCCTGGTATATAAGATGATCTAATGATTAGTGATTTGTTAGATCTGTGTGACTGTCTGTACATGCTAGCTAGCTTTTGATATCTATGTGATTGATTTTGTGATTACGGTTGAGTTGAGGCAGTCTTACTTTGTGCGATAGGCTAACAGACCCAAGGCGGCACGGATAGGCTGAAGGCCCAGTACGGGTGGTGCAGTCAAGTTGAAGGCTTGGAAAACGGTCCAGACAGGCTGTAGGCCCGGTAGGGCGGGCCAAACATATTGAGTGGTTCTGAGAGTGGGCCAGTGCAGGGGGTCTAGTCATACTGTAGACTCTATATGTATACTATTTGATATGGTATTGTTCTGGTTTGTATGGCGTTGGTATTTTGGGGGTAACTCACTAAGTCTTCGAGTTTACATTTATGATTTTTGTTTCAAGTACTTCGGATGATCGCAAGAAGGCGAAGGGGTGACCGTACACATCCTCATATTTTATGATTTGTACTTCTGGGATATTCTTAAATTTTTGTGAATTTTTACAGATGTTACAAAATATGTAAAATACTTAAAAATGCATATATATATATACACGCAAAAAAAATACATTTATGCATTTAAAATAAATAGAAATACGTAAATATATACATATAAAAGCTTTAAAATAATACATAAATAGATAAAAGTAGATATAAATATATAAAAGAAATACGTTTATACATTATATACAAATTTTGACGAAATCTACTGAAAAGTTCTACTATTTTGGAAAAGTTAACGATTTAGTCTTATAACTTGCTGGATAGGTTAAAAAGGATAAAGTGAATAAATTAGTAGGTTTTAGGGGATTTTCTATTTAAGAAGTTAATTATTTATGAAATTTCTATTAAAAATGATAGGATTTTATTGAATTTTTTCTTAAAATATTGAAATATTTTTGAGATTTCTTAAAACGACCTACGAGAATAATTACATTTTCGTCTTGTTCACATTTATGTAACTTTATCGTTTTGTACACATTTGATTATTTAACAAGTTAAATGATCAAAAAAAAATTTGTCTAAATGTGAATTTTTTTTTTTTTTTACAAATTTCTTAAATTTTTTATAATTTGTTACAACATTTTTATGATATTATTTCACATTTTTTTTTTACAAATTTCTTAAATTTTTTATAATTTCTTACAGCATTTTTTTGATACTTTTTCTAGGTATTTCTAATACAATGTTTTAAACTTTAGTTATAACTTTTTTTCAAGTTTTTTTATACTTTCATATAATTTTAATACAAGTGCTTTTAAACAAAATATTTTATAAATGTTTTAGAATTCTCTTACAAGCTTTTTACTTGTTTTTTTACATTTTAATACAAATTTTCTATAACTTTCGTACATTATTTCTAAACTTTCTTTACAATATTTTTAAAGTGTTTCACAGATTTTGTATGACAATTTAATATTTTGCTATAACATTTTAAAACACTTTTGTTAAATACTTGTTTAAAATGTTATATTAAAAAAATAAAAAGTTTATAAACTTCTAAGTAAAAACCATTAAAAAGTTGGAATAATTTTAAAACATTTACGTTATATAGATTTTTTTGTTTTTTTATTTGGTAAGTAATATTTTCTTTTTAAGTTTTTAAAAGACCCTTCATACTTATTGTTACATATTTAATTTATTTAATTTTATTGTTAGATGTTATTTACTTTAAAAATATTGTATATGCTTCAAAACAAAAGAAAAAAATATATAAATGGCTATATAAAATATTTCACAAAATAAAAACATATTTATTAATTAAAAAATAAAGTTTAAAATTGATAAATCTTTAATTAATATTTGGGAAACTATGGATGTTTTGAAACTAACTTTTGAAAAAAATAATACAAACAAATATGAAAATAAAATTGCTATTAAAAGTTGGAAAAATGACTTATTAAGGTAATTAATTTTTCGTTTTTTTTACTTTTAGACAGCTTTATTTTTTGTACATATTTAACCATTTAACTTGTTAATTTGTTCACATATTATCATTATTACCGATAATAACAATATATGAATACATATAACAACTTAAATATTGAAATGTGTACAAAAGTAAAGAAATTAATTAAATATAAATAAAACGATAAAAATAATTATCATCGTAAGTCATTTTTCCGAATATTAATTATATATTAAAATAACTTTTACTTTTAAGTATTCTATAGATAAATAATTTGAAACTGGATTTTTAACAAAAAAAAAAAAAAAAAAAAAAAAAGTAGCCCATAGTTTTTCAAAGTTCCAACTACAAAAACACCCCCGAACTTTTCACTTGTTACCCAAAGCCTCCTCCCTTAATCGCATATAAAATCCACTCCGCCGCTTCCCTTCCGCTTGTCCACCGTAGTCATTATCTATCCTCTCGTAATCATGGTCGGTCAACCAGAGGTCACCATCAAACCCAGCCGGAGCGATGAGATCATCGACCCTGATCAGCAGCTTCAAATCTCCGAACAAGTCCGATCTCACTTCGATTCCATTCTCCCCAAACGTCCCACTAAACCTAATCGCAGTGACCCTGATTACATCTCAACAGTACAACCCTCCGACGAATCAGTTGATACTATTCCAGAGTTCCTCAAGTTCCAAACCCTAAAATCTCAATCTCATGTATAAATTTGTTGAATTGCTTCGGTTTATGATATTATCTATCTATTCTGATCGTGGAATCGACGATTGCAGGGTATAGTTTCCGATCGTAATGGAACGGTGGAAGATGAGTTCGTGGAAACCGAATACTACAAAGAGTTGGTTTCCATTGACAAAGAACATCACACGGTTTGTCAATAAATGATTTCATGTAATGAATTATAAAATTCATCCCTAATTTTTGTTTCTAAATGGTGAAATGCAGACTGGGAACGGATTTATAAAGGTGGCGAAGGAGGAAAACGGAGATGATGATGTATACGATCTCCGATTGCAGATCGGAGCTGATGGTAGATACAGAGATCATATTGTCAAATCAAACCCTGCAACAAACGATTGGATTCCTTCAAGTGGTGATTGCTATGATCAAGTACAAATTACAACGCCATCTTCTGTTGATTGATCATTTGATGATTACATTATATGGGTTTTTGATGAATTAGTTTTTTCTTGCAGGATGAATATCTGTCTTTGAAGCCGAATCGGAGCGAGAACTAGTAGAGATTATGCTTTGATTAATTATGATCAATAAAATGATTTCCTTTTGTTAATGGAATGTAATGGATAAGGTTGAATGTGTATTGTAAATTTATAAGTGGGACATTTGTACTTTATGTTTTGTTGTTATCTTATCGTATTTGTTTTACTTTATATTATTTTAAATAAGCATGTTTGATTTCCACTCAATGAGAAAAACATGAATTCGATGAAAAAAAACCATGTGGTGTTCGGAAACTAGATCTTGACTACGAGTAATGTATATGTTTGTCGTGCCTAGCTTTATTTTGATGGATGTTCTATTATAAAAAATCAACAAAATATGTTTGTGTTGTGCTTTTGTATTTAGTTATAGAAAACGACATCTTGATGGTATCGAGTTTAAGTGAGGGGAAATGGAAAGGAACACTACACCCTCGGTGTGGTTTAAGCAGTGCAGGGAAAGAGTGAGGAAAGAACACCCCTTCCTCTTTCTCCTTATCAGATTGATCAGTTTTATATTTTGAATTTTTTTTTATTGTTTTTATAGTTTCTATAGTCGTTAAAATTACATGGTTTTGATTTAAAACTATTTTAAAATTTAATTGTTTTGATCTAAAACTATTTTATGGTGTAACAGTAGTCTAATTTTGAATATTTTGTGTATTTTTTTGTTCAAATGTGTTAACTTTACTAGTTTGATTGTTAATTATTTTAAATGGAAAATTTACCTAATAATCATTTCTACAAACAAACTACAAGAACTATTTATGCATTTCTTTTCTTTTTAATTTTATTTAACTATTATATATTAATTCTTTTACTTATTTTTTTAATTTTCTTTTTACTAGATTACTTTTTTATTGCATTATTATATATTGATAAATATTATTTTTAATATATAATATTTATATATTAATAAATATTATTTTATTAGATTATTAATTACATACAATTATTTATTTTTTAATAGATTATTATAACATGTGTTTATAAGCCTTACAATTGATAAATTAAAATAACACGCACAATAATTGTAACAAAATAAATGGAATAATAGATTGTTTTACATTTACCAAATATTTTGAATTTTAAAATCTCTATTAATAATGCTAATTTTAAGAGATTTAGAAGAGTATTTAAATTTAAATATAAAATCGTATAAAAAAACATGTTATTTTTAGAGAGTAAGAAAAAAAATAATATAAATTATAAGAAAAATGACAAGTTGCAAGTTTATGATTGTTTTACAAGAAGAGATAGATTAATACATATTACTTTAAATATATAATGTGTATATTAATTTTTTTTTTACTTTATTGGACTTTTAATTTCATTATATTAGATTAATTCATTTTTATTGAATTATAATTTACTAATACATATTATTTTAATATGTAACTGTTTTTAATTTCTTTTAATTTTTCCTTTATTATTGTAAATCAAAAACTAAAAAAAAATCTCACCCACTCTAAATCTCCTAAATTATTATAAATATTTGGAAAATAACATAATTTTGACAACATCACCATCATCACCCAGTCTGGTAGTTGTGAATAACTCTGGAGTATGTGTGATGGGGGAGACATATAATGTTGAAGAAGAGTCGGACTACTACGACATATTGCAAGAGATCTTAGAGAGTACGTATTATCGCAACGAGCCCTTGTCTATTTTACTATTTAAGTGTATTTGGTTTGATAAGAAAGACAATGTAATAGTCAACAAAAACAAGTTGATCGATGTCAAACCCAACTCTCGACTTCAAACTGACGACCCTTTTTGTATGACATCACAAGCAGAACAAGTGTTCATATACCATACACTTCAGTAACAAATGAGACGAAAGATAAGTGGACAATTATCAGCACAAAACCAAGAGGGGTGTTTGAAGTTACCAAAGTTGAAATGGAAGCTTTAACATCTCAAAAATCAAAGTAAATTTAAAATTTTCAAATGCAACCCCAAGACAATAATTGTTTACAAAAACATTGTTTCAAAAGTATAATTCATAAATTAGAGTATTCTAGAAACTAATAACATAAATTTTGAAGGATGTGCACAATCACGCCTTCGCCTTTCCATGATCATTTGAAGTACCTGAAACAATAACTAAAACTATAAGCACGAAGCTTAGTGAGTTTTCCCAATATACCACCACACACACATATAACATGTATACTAGCTCCACAACTAACAGACTGGATTACCCTTACACCTATAACATGAGTCTGACCTGCTTTCCGGCCCTCAACTCATGTCTGGCTTTCTTCCGAGCCCACAACATAATTTTGACTTGCCCTACTAGCCCACAGCTTATGCATGGCTTACTCCCGAGCCCATAGCATAAGTTTGGCTTGCCTTACTGGCTCACAACTTATGTCTGGCTTGGTCCTGGGTTTGTTAGCTACCACATAAAGCAGTACTACCTCAACCCAACCATACTATGTCGACATATACATAACATATAACATAAATCTAGCAAAAAAATAAACATACAACATGTCATCAGACAATCAAGCAGATCTACAAATCAATACCACATACCACATCCTATTTACCAGGATACCGATCTAACAGATCACTATAACATATCGACATCCTCTATACCAAGATACATAATCGAATGGGTTGGCATTAGTGCCTTCGACCTACAAGTATAGTAAGGAAAACTCACCTCTCAGTCTGAACAAGTAGTTGAATAGGTCTCTGCTCCAAGTACCACATCTACCTATCGCCTAATCATGAAATGGTGTCCAATATCAAATACCACTTAAAATACCCTTAGGTCAAACTTGGTCAAAACATGTTAGAGTCAAAAAGTCAAACTTGGTCAACAAAGTTGAGTACGCCCACCGTACTAAGCTTGTATACTTGGCATACACGAGTTTTACCAGAAACGATGGCTGACCACAAACACCCAGTGTTCCTGGGGAATGCCTAATGTTCGCGATTGTGTCCTTTTCCTTCTTAATAAGAGCTCAATCCTTAAGCTCTTTTGTCCTACTTCCAGATCTAGTCCTCAAATAACGTCCTTAATCATAAAGTTTCCAACTTTATGGTCTTGCATGACCATTAATTAAGTGCCCAAACATAAAAACTCTAACTATTTATGTAACATGCTCCTCTAGCATGTATCACAATATTGTTCGCTTTGGGCTCCCGGCACGAAAACTTCCCAGGGGGGTCACCCATCCCTGGATTGATCTCACCCGGGCACGCTTAACTACAGAGTTCTTATGTGATTTGCTGCCCTCACGACTTTAAAACGCATCGTTCTCCTTCCAAGACAATGTAGGATCAAGTGCAACCCACCTTCACCCCCTCCCCCCCCCCCCATTATAGGGTTCGACGTCCCCGTAGAACACATCAACCCGTGCCCTAGGTCTAATACCATTTGTAACATCCCCTCTGGTAGGTATCACAATATTGTCCGCTTTGGGCTCCCGGCAAGAAAACTTCCCATGGGGTCACCCATCCCTGGATTACTCTCTCCCGGGCAAGCTTAACTGTAGAGTTCTTATGGGATCTTCTGCCCTCACGACTTTAAAATGTATCACCTAGTAACAAAGAGACCAGATGAAACTGAGATACCTACAACACTTCCCTCAGGATTACCAGGAACCCGTTTGAGAAGACTAATTTCAGGACAAAATTCCCTCTAACGGGGGGATGATGTGACAACCCGAAAGATTTGGATCAAGCAAGGTCGAAATTGTAACCTTATTACAATAAAAACCTTGGAAAACTAAAAGGGCATAAGTGCTCGTACATAGAAGTATACACTTTAGAAATCACATATAAGGTAACTTCTTGAAAGTAAACAAGTTTAGCAAGGCAAAGTATGAAAAATAAATTGGAGTTCATGCTGCAATAAGCCTTAAGTAAACGATACAATCAAACAAGGATCAAATGATGTTAACACGAGAACTTGTAATTATGTCACAATCTTGAGCACTTGAACTATAAGGCCAACATATTTGAGTTTTCAATTAATTAAGACCATGAACACCTTCCTGGCAACCATCTAAGACCATAAGCCCTTTCCATTGGGCCATGGTTTGGCCGAAAACACTTTAATAGAATCAAAGTTTATCCGTGAACATATTTAGTGGGAAGGATTAGGCCGTGAATACCTTTGATGGGAAGAGTTTGGCCGTGAACCTCCTTAGTGGACCACCATTTAGCCGTAAAATCCTTAGTAGGACCTCCCTTGGCCGTAAACTCAAGCAACAAATCACTTTAGGGGCGTAAACTACCTTAGGGAGCACACCTTGGGTGAAAACCCTTCCATGGACCACTTTTGGGCATAAACACTTGTGTATTTTAAAGTGTTTATGGATTGAAAGAGAGAAAAGCAAGAATTTGACTTAAAGATGAGTTGTCTTTTGCCATTTTCCCATGCATTCACAGATCTCTACGTATTACCCATCAAACACCCATGAATTAGCTAACACTTCTCTAACTAAACTTCAAATCAGCTTCACCTCTCTTATTTAAACGAGAACCCCTTTGTTAATTCTCACCGTTTCCCCATTTTACTCTCTAGTTATTTCATACTCCCTCTAAAATCCCTCCTTCACTTTACTTAGCAAGCAAATCATACCTCCTCAAGAACAAGCTTAGGATCTTTCAAGCTTAACATTTTTCCAAGTATCATCCTTAGATCTTTGTATGTATTTCGAGTTTAGTTAGTGGTTTCACACATTATATTGGTTGATTTCCTCTTAGTTACACATAATAATATGTGTTGATCTTCTTAGGGTATCATAATATTCAAATAGTTCATCAAACACTCCAAGTGTTTTAGGCTTAAAACTTTTATCTCATCTTCCTCTACAATTCGAAAATCCCCAAGGTGAGCTTCATACCCCCCTTATTTTCTGTATTTTTCATGTTTTCGGGGGGAGGATACAAGTCAATCTCGTTTAACCATTGGATAATAACATGTACCCACGTGCAATGTGTTTAACTGTTGGGTAATTGTATGCATCTTAAATATTGTGTTTAAAATCGGTAAAAATAGTTGTGAAAATGAATTTTTATCCTATGTGGCATCATAAAAAGCAATATGTAGATATATTGACTCAAAACTTTCAAACCGCTAACAAGGCGCAAAACATAAATACATGATTTACTATTTTACTAAAGATAACTATTTTTAACATAGTTGTAAATTTATTTTCACAATTTTGATGGGTTAAAACCCAAGATATCATGTTATTTTATACCAAATTTTAAATCTAGTTACCTTTTGAAATCCCTATTTTTATAAAAATGTTATAAATAGATTTACCAAAGTCTTTGATAAAAACAATTCATGATTGAAATATTGACGTGGCATAAACTGTATGCCAAAAAACTCTTAAGACAAGGAAAACCGCATGTCATGAATTTTGTAAAATGCGTGTCATAAAGCATCTGTTGCAAGTTTGAAATAAATAAGTAATTTTCTTATTTGAAAAAGGGACTCGAAATCCGCGTAAACCTATTAAGGATCTTGTGAGATTTTCCTTCATCGTACCTACCTAGTGTACAACGTAAGTCCTGTAGTTTTAACCAGAGTCTCCTTGAGGGAGAGAGGGATATTGTGTATATATCTATACAGGGTTGATACCTTCACGCCTCAGCTGCTCGCTACAGCTAGACAGGTCAGTCTAGGGTGACAATTATTTTTAGAAACTGACGCCTGAAGAACGTCAAGATAGGCGTTTAGTCATATTAGTATGGTTGTAACGACTCACATAGAGCAAGATTCCATTAACTTAGGGTTTACGAAGAATAGACACCCTACTAGTTTTTATAAAACACCAAACTATGTTTCGTTGCTTTGTAAACTAAAATCCACCTCTTTGGTCTTAGGGTTTGAAGACCATAAATCTTTTATATACATAAAATATAGGATTTTCTGGTAAGACACTTTTTCTAATACAAACAAAGAAAGGTATAGAACATGCATGTAATACACAATTTCGGGAAAAAGACTCACAACTACGTTTTTTGTAAATATTGGATTTTCTAGAAACACACTCTTTACAAGTATAACAAAAGGAAACAAAGGGCATGCATGCGTATATTCACGGTTTTTAGAACGACACTTACACTTTTTTTTATAGAAAATATCGAATTTTCTGAAAGTACAAAAAGAACGTTTCTAAACAAGTGCAAAACCGTTTCACACAAAAATGCTTATGAACTCACCCACTTTTTAGTTGATGCTTTTCAAAACATCTTGTATTCTCAGGGATCTAGCAGTAAGTACTCAACCCTTCTTGAGGGCCGGCATTGTCATTCATGTTTTACCTACTCTTCAGTTATTTGTATTTGACTTTTAAACAACTGTGTTGTAAACAATGTAACACTTTAAATCTAAATGTATGAATGTTTGTGTTGTTATGTTTCATTACTATTCAATTTTTATGATACTATAAATGAAGTCACTCTATCCGCACCCAGACATTTCCGCCGTTCTGGTTTGGGGGCGTGACAACTTACCCCATTAAGATAACCTAGATCATGCATGGAAGGAAACTAATGACCAAGACTACATTTTTATGCTTCTAACTCCAAAACATTTAAAACGACAACTTATATGGATTAGAGTAACCCATACTCATAAAACCAAGCTTATGGGGATCAAAAGAACACAAATTTATGGTTATACAAGATCTAATTAATTCTTCATCAATTTTAGAGCTTTTTACCTCCAAAAGATGTCAAATGATGTTGAAATTATGGATCCAAAGTTTTCCACTCCTCTAATATGATATTCTATTCCTCCACCCTTCTTCAAGAACATGAAAACACAATCAAATGCTCAAAAATGTCTCAAATGGATTAGGGTTTGCAAAGTGGTCAAAATGGAGCTAGAGGCTCATGAAAGGAAGAAGATATGGGAGTTGAGGATGTTTAAATTGGTTCCAACTGTTGGATTAGGTGTCTAAGCCTATAACTATAATTAGTATGTACTTGATTTTATAGTAGCATGGTGCTTTTGGGTTACCTTAACACTAGCAACTAGACAGGATGACTATTGGAGAGAGAGGTTGTGTTTATTATTTAGAATAATAAATTGGTGCATAAAAATGATTTATTAATACATTATAAGAATAATATATTAATTATAAATCATATTATTAACTAGTTTTTAATCAGAAATTAATTTTGGAATTAATTTTGGGATTAAAGGAATCGATTAATAGCACAAGGTTGTTTTGTAATTGTTTGATAGTTGTGGTTTTGGGCCATTGGATCACCCTTATTAGGGAGGGACGAAAATCTCTAGAAGGTTCTATATATATTTTTTCCAAGCCCTAAGGAAGGGATTCTATGGACTTGCTTAGTCCCTAAGCTAAGGGATTAGGGTTTCTACCTCAAAGCTAGCTAGCCTTAACTATAAATACCCCCTCTTGGCTAGGGATGAACTTCGGAACCGGGTGCCTGCTTTTGGAACCGGAACCGCCTCGGAACTGCCGGTTTTGGAACTGGAACCGCTTAAGCGGTTTGGCGATTCCGGTTCTCATTTTTTCGGAACTGCTACCCGTTGGGTACCTGCCGGAACCGGTATATATATATAATTTCATATAAATGTGTGTTACTTAGACTGGTTTAGAATATATTGATCCGATTTTGTCCGTCATTGGTCCAAATTGATTTGATTTGGATCGAACTAAATTGCGGTTTAATCGGAAAAAAAAGTTAACAAAATTAATGCAACCGGGTTACCCGCTCTCGGAACCGGAACTGCTGGTTCTGGGACTGGTTCCAAACATTTAAGAACTACCTAGAGCGGTTCCTGTTCCAGTTCTAACTTTCTAGGAACCGCCGGTTCCGGTTCTCACTAAATGAGGCGGGTACCCGCCTATGCTCATCCATACTCTTGGCCTCATGAATTAGTGCACGTCATAGAAACCCTAGAAGATCAGAATTTATAAGCAAGTGACACCTCTCTGCTCTCATTCATATTCATCCTCTTGCCCTAGTGTGTTTGTGATCCATTAGAGGTACTACACTTGTGGTACTTGTTCTCAAAGCAAAGGATCTTCAAGTTTTTCATTGTTATTACTATATAACATAAAAGGTATGTGATCTAATCTTTCTTTTATGTATTTCGAAGTTATTAGATGCATGCTAGGGTTTTCAATTTTTTTGTTCAATGCTTGTATGTCTAATAGTGCAAACATAGATCCAAATTAGGGTTGCATGCACACATATGATTGTTTGCTATGTAGAAAACCCATCTGCGGTATCAAATCTTATGGTTTTTGTTTTCAATTAGAATTAATACAATAGTTTGAACTTGAAAAATTAGAGTTTATGGCAATTAAACCCTAGGGCTTGGATTTTTCGAAAATTAGGGTTTCATAACCCTATTTTTGAAAGTTGGTAAGGGTTTATAAACCCTTTCCTTTGGCCTCAATATTTTCGATTTTTAGGGTTGGCTAACCCTAGAATTTTCGAAAAATTACTTATGCCACGATTAGATTTAGAAAATCTAGGGTTTTAGGTAGGTGTTATCTTATTTCCTTAATTGTTTAAATGGATAATTGAAGATTTTGATATATCTCATCCCAAAGTTTCAAAATCTAGGGGATAAGGGATTATGTTAAATTAATTTATTTAATTTAATGGATAATCCTTAAATTATTTAATAATTTAAATTGATTGTTTAATTTAGATAATTATTAAATCAAGGTTTTTAATATTTAAAAATTTAAACTAAATAATATTGATTTTCAAAAACTTTAAATTAGATTAAAAAACCATAGTATTATAAATGTTTAAAATACACCCTTATACTATATAAAATTAAAATTCTAATATTATATATGTATAAGAAAAGTAAGTCTTACTGTTAGTAGGCCTCATTCATGAAACTGGTCTATAAGTGGTGTTTACGGAAGCGGCCTATAAAATGACCATCATTGGGTGTCCATTCTTACCCACCGTACTCTTAACTAGTGGAGGGTCATTAGCCGAACGGGTAGGATAAGACATTAAATCCTCATTAATAAGTATAATGAAAAGTATAAAGTAATTAAATGTTTTTATAAATTCCTAATCTTAGTTACTTTAGGAAATGTGAATTTGATGCTAATCCATGAAATTGCACATTGCACTTTATAAAGTTGTTAGTGGAGCGTGTGTGGTTAACCGATACACTAATAGGGACTTGTAAAGCGTGGCAATGGGTGGCTCGTAAATTATCATTGATCAATGAAGCGTGTGTGGTTAACCGGCACATTGATTAATTGGAAAATGACATCAAGAGTACCAGGCTAATTTGCATGGTTATTCACACCTTGTTTGTGATCTTCGGTATCCCAGTCACAAACTTCAAAGGCATAATAGAGATTAAACATGTCATTGAATAGTTCAATGAATCTCAAAATATCTAGGAATTTCATTTCATTCAAAACCTAATTCATTTAAATTTCGTTTTCATGGTGGAATTGGTAAATCGTTATTTACCTACCTTCAAATAATTTACAATTGGATTACGACGTCCCTTTTCTAAATTGTGAATTATTGTGTTGGGTCAAAGCCTTAATGTTTCATTTGTGTGTTATGTTAAGGATTCCTTATCTAATCAAAACTTGTCCTTCTTCTTTGCAGATGTCTACCTCAAACAACGCTTCCGGTTCCTCCAAGAACAACTCTTTCTCGCTCTTAAGCATTTGTGCCAAGGGGACATTCGATGGGTCCAATTTTAATGATTGATGGCCTTGCGTTTTGAGGAAAAGGAATACATCCTCGACAAGGATCTGAACGAGATAAACAAAACCAAAGCTACTCCTGAAAAAATAGTTGAGTATAGGGCTCACTGCAAGGATGCTACTAAAGTGTCTTGTATTATGGTAGCCACTATGACTCCTGAGCTACAATGGTTCTACGAGGACTATTGTCCTTACGAGATGTGCAAGGAATTGATGGAGAAGTACCATTAAAGAGCGCGTCAAGAGTGGTACGAAATATTCAGGTCATTCATCACCACCAAGATGAAAGACTGAGAGTCCATCACAACCCACCTGCAAAGGATGCAACACTATGTGGATCGTCTATTGAAGCTGAATGTGAGCTTTGATGAAGAGTTAGCTATTGACATAGTCCTAGACTCTTTACCTCCTAGCTATGATCAGTTCAAAACGACTTATCATATGAGCAATGAGGAAATTACATTAAGAAAACTTCAAGGCCTGCTAAGAACTAGTAAAAGTGGATTGAAAGGGAAAAGTATTGAATCCACTCCTACTCCTATTGCAACTCCAGTCCTAACTATTGCATAAGGAAAGGGGAAAAAGAGGAAAGCTCCCTTAAATTTGATTTGGAAGGGAAAGTATCATGAAGGGTTATCTAGTGAATCCAAAGCAAAATCCAGTACTAACACCCCTCCTGCCTCAAATCAAAAATAAGCATTGTGCTTCTACTGTCAAGACAAAGGGTATTGGGAGAGTAGCTGCCCCAAGTACATGCAGAATATCAAGGATGGCAAGATCAAGGCTACCTCGGCAGGTATTTACATTATTTTGTCTAAAATCTT
The DNA here is from genome assembly GCF_052625555.1 of Lactuca saligna. Taxonomy (NCBI): domain Eukaryota; kingdom Viridiplantae; phylum Streptophyta; class Magnoliopsida; order Asterales; family Asteraceae; genus Lactuca; species Lactuca saligna. Next base: position 301,061,491 of record NC_136420.1, on the reverse strand, counting down.
ATCGCATTCTAATTCTTGGGTCCTTGATACAGGATGTGCGTTTCACATTTGCTCTAAATTTCAAGGACTAAAAAGAAGTGAGGATGTGGAGCTTGGGAAGATGAACCTGATAATGGGCAATCGAAGATCATCACCTGTTACCAAGATCGGTATTTATTCTTTAAAGCTTAGTAGTGGGTTATGTTTAGACTAAAATAATTGTTGCTACTTGTCATAAATGAAGAGGAATATTATTTCCTTTCATGGTTTGTAGATACATGGTTTTAATTAGTCATTTAATAATGAAATTGGTTCTATTAATGCTTATTATAATGGTGTATTTTATTTTGAAGCATTGCCTTGTGATGGAGTATATGAAATTGTGATGGTTGTAGACAATTTAGGAAATAGTGTGTTACTAATTGATTCGTCTAATGGTTTAGACAAAACATGCTTGTGTCATTGTCATCTTGGACATGTCAACAATAAGCTCATTGCCCAACTTTAAAAGGATAGAGTGTTGGAATTATTTGACCTAAGGTCGGATGATACATGCGAGTCTTATTTACTTGGAAAGATGACTAAATCACCTTTCACTGGTACTTGTGAATGAGGTGAAGGATTGTTGGATCACATACACACAAATGTGTGTGGGCCCTTCAAATCCACCACAAGGGATGAAAATCAATTTTATGTGAATTTTACCGATGATTACAGCAAATATGGATATATCTACTTAATCACGCATAAGTTAGAAACCTTTGAAAAAGTTCAAAAAGTTTGAACATGAAGTTGAGAATTAATTGGGTAGGAATATCAAGATGCTTGGATCTGATAGGGTTGGTGAGTATCATAGTATCGAGTTCCACGACTACCTCAAGGAATGTGGAATTGTTTCACAATTGACACCTCCTAGGATAACACAATTTGATGGTGTGGCTGAGAGTCATAATCGAAACTTGATGGACATGTTTCGTTCCATGATCAGTCGAGCTTTACTACCAATAGTATTCCGGGGGTATGCCTTAGAGACTGCCACCCATATCCTTAATCTAGTCTCGACAAAGAATGTTGCCAAAACACCTCATGAGATGTGGACAAGGAAATTTCCCTCGTTGGAACATATAAATATTTGGGGTTGTGAAACTTTTGTTAGACAAGAGACTCACAACAAGCTTGGATCGCAAAGGGAGTGATGTATCTTCATCGGATACCTACAAAAGTACTTTGGATATTCGTTCTACAGACCTAGTGAGAACGTGGTCTCCATAGCATGAAGGGGAGTTTTCCGTGAAAGGGAACTCCATATGCAAAGAGGACAGTGAGAGTATAATTGATCTTGAAGAAATCAAGAGTCAAGTGATGAAGGAACCTCTAATACTGACACTCAAACCGAGGAAGAAATTCCTGCTGAACCAATTGATGAATCGTTACCTCTTAGGAATTCTAGTAGGGTTAGCGTTCTGCCTGTGTTGTATGGTTTCCATATAACTGTAGAAGGTGATACATTTATCAGTGATAGTACACTGATAAATTTGGATGAACCTGCTAACTATAAGGAAGCCATAGTGGGCCCTGATTCTACTAAATGGAAAGAGGCAATGGACAGGGAGATCCAGTCCATGCATGAAAATCAAGTTTGGAACTTGGTTGACAATGTATCAGGTCGCAAGACAGTTGGGTGCAAATGGATCTTCAAGAAGAAGATCGACATGGATGGAAAGGTGCACACGTTCAAGGCACACCTGGTTGCAAAGGGCTTTACTCAAACCCCGGGGGTTGACTATGACGAGACCTTCTTATCAGTGGCCAAGATCAAATCTATTAAGGTTATGTTAGCCAGAGCTATGTTTCATGATTATGAAATCTGGAAAATGGATGTCAAAATTGCTTTCCTTAATGGGAAGCTGGCTGAAGATGTTTACACGTTTCAGCTAGAGGGTTATGTGGATGCTAAATACCCCAATAAAGTGTGTAAGCTTGATAAATCGATTTATGGATTGAAGCAAGCTTCTCGTAGATGGAATTGCTTTGATGAAAAGGTCAAAGAGTTTGGCTTCTTTAGGATTGAGGATGAGTCTCGTGTATATGTCAAAGCTAGTGGGAGTATAGTTAGCATTCTAGTGTTGTATGTTGATGACATACTACTCATAGGAAACGATGTTCCAACTTTGCAAGAAGTTAAGTCCTCGCTTGGAAAGTGTTTCAGTGAAGGATCTAGGAGAGGTTGCCTATATTATGGGAATAAGGATTTTGAGAAATAAGATTAAAATAATAATGGGACTTAGTCAAAATACTTAATTGGATAAAGTGGTAAAATGTTTTAGCATGGAGAATTCCAAGAAAGGAGAGTTGCCTCTCCAGAGCAATACCAAACTGAGTAAGACTCAGAGTCTGAGTATGGATTTCGAGATAGTAGAAATGAGTCGGATTCCATATGCTTCTGCCGTTGGCTCGATCATGTACGCTATGACATGTAATCGCCCACTAGATATGGAAACCTGGGTAAAGCCCATTGGATAGCAGTTAAGAACATTCTAAAGTATCTGCGAAGAACAAAGGATTGGGTCCTTGTGCTTGGAGGCAGTGATAACTTAAGAGTCATAGGGTATAGTGACGCCAATTTTCAGATAGACTGAAACAACTTCCGTTCTCAGTCTGGTTGGGTGTTGACACTCAATGGAGGAGCTGTAACTTGGAAAACTTCCAAGCAGGAGAATGTGGTTGATTCAACATGTAAGTCAGAGTATATAGCCGCGAGCGAAGCGTCAAAGGAGGCTATATGGTTAAAGAACTTCATTGGAGACCTTGCAGTTGTACCAACCATTAAGGAGCCGATGGAGATTTTCTGCGATAATGGAGGAGCGGTTGCCCTTACCAAGGAACCGAGGGATCATGGAAGATCTAGACATATCGACAAAAAATACCATTTCATCAGACATCAGGTAGAAGGACTCGTCGTCATTAAGAGGGTATTGTCACAAAAGAATCCTGCAGATCACCTCATAAAGGTTATGAATAGGATTAAGCACGTTCAGCATGCGAGGAACATTAGTATGAAGGATGATATTATTTTTAGTGATTATATAGATGTTTAGAAACTTGTTACAATATAAATATAATTGACATTTGATGATTATATAATAGAGATTTATTTATAAGTAATTGTTTACAATCTATTGTAAATTGTTTATTTTTGTTTCACCTTTGCATGTTTTACTTCTTGAATAATTGGATTATTCGAATATCCATATTCAATCATACTTTGGAAGTAAGTAGTGAATTAAGATTGTCATGAATTGGGTATGTAGATTGTCTAAGTGCTTAGACACAACAATGGTTTGCTGCAACATTCATGAGTACTTCTGAAATGGAGATTTGAGTATTGGATTAGACCAACGCTCATTTGAATTACTTCATGGAGTTTATCACGAGTAATTATGAGATGATAATATCATATAGTCTTTAAATCGAGATATATGAGTTGTTGTTTATGAGTTAGTTGTGCATTAATAATGCGCAAACGTATCGGTAACTTGATGGTATAAAATGTATTGTTATGTATGATTTGATGAGTAAATAGCACAAGCATATAAGTCAAAGTTTATATGTTCCTTTTATGCTGAGGGGCAAAAGCGATATCTTGGGCTCCTTGATGATTTTGTGTTCACTTATGTGTCGGGCCCGGTCAGGACTGAACTGATGTGTTTAATTAAGATCCTTGTCATAAAAAACAGAAATTGGGAAACAAACTGTTGGACAATGAAATGAATCTATTCCATGTCTTTGTCTACATGATATCTTTCTGAATGGAAGATTATATGATCCTTTATCTTAGGACATGTAACTGACTGGGTCAAAGTTTGACAGCGGCTATTGAGAGCTACGATTGCTAGTCAAATTTTGGAGTCATACTTGTAATTATAGTTATTAGACTTATCCAAGTGGGAGACTGTTGGATTAGGTGTCTAAGCCCATAACTATAATTAGTATGTACTTGATTTGATAGTAGCATAGTCCTTTTGGGTTGCCTTCACACTAGCAACTAGACAGGATGACTACTGGAGAGAGAAAGACTGTGTTTATTATTTATAATAATAAATTGGTGCATAAAAATGATTTATTAATATATTATGAGAATAATATATTAATTAGAAATCTTATTATTAATTAGTATTTAATCAGAAATTAATTTTGGAATTAATTTCAGGATTAAAGAAATTGATTAATCGTGTAGGGGATGTTTTGCATATCTTTAATAGTTGTGGTTTTGGGCCATTGGATCACCCTTATTAGGGAGGGCCGAAAAACCCTAGAAGGTTCTAGAAATTTTCGTCCAATCCCTAAGGAAGGGTGTCCATGGACTTGCTTAGACCCTAAGCCAAGGGATTAGGTTTCTACCTCAGAACCCTAGCCAACCTTAACTATAAATACCCTCTCTTGGCCTCATGAATTTGTGCACATCATAGAAACCCTGGAAGAGCCAGATTTCTGAGCAAGTGACTCCTCTCTACTCTCTCTCATATTCATCATCTTGCCCTAGTGTGTTTGTGAGCCGTTATACCACACTTGTGGTACTTTCTCTCAAAGTAAAGGATCTTCAAGTTTTTCATTGTTATTACTATATAACAATAAAGGTATGTGATCTAATCTTTCTTCTATGTATTTCAAAATTATTAGATGCATGCTAGGGTTTCCACTTTTTGTGTTCAATGCTTGTATGTCTAATAGTGAAAACATAGATCAAAATTAGGGTTGCATGCACACATAGGATTGTTTGCTATGTAGAAAACCCATCACCAAGCCCTATAAATTAGGGTTTGCAACCTGGCCATCTACGCTCAACGTTCCTGGGGGACGCCCAACGTTCGCGCTCAGCTGGAAAATTAACAAAAATGCCACTAAGGGCCAAAATGCAACAATTATCATATCAAGGTTTAAAAGGTAAAGACTTAGAAATCGAGGTGTTACATAAGTAGATGAAATCTTAAACATTGAAGAGCGGTTTGATTCACCCCTTAGTGTAACTCGTGCCAAACGACTGCACCTAGCCTGAACTACTAATGCGTAGGACCAAATATCTAATGACATAAAAATGAAGGATCTAGGGTGGAAGACGAAAAAGAGGAAGATTCTGTCGACAGAGATGATGAAAATGTATTGTTTATTTATAATATTAATAAATTATTTTTAATTTCCTTTTTATTTGATTAATTTTTTTATAACACCACCACCATCCCTATTTATTATAAAAAAAATCTCACCTCTCCCATCACCGTCGAACTGGGTGACGCTGATGGTGTTATTCAAAATATGTAATCTTTAAAATAAATTAGGAGATGTGGGGTTGGTTGGATTTCTTAGGGTTAATTTAAAATAATAAAGAAAACAATTAAATGAAATTAAAAACAATTAAAAAAATATTAATCCAATAAAATAATATTTATTAATATATATAAATATTACATATTAAACATAATAATTATTAATAAATTATAATCCAATAAAAAATTAATCTAATAAAAAAACTAAAAGAAATTAACAATCCAATAAATTAATATTTTTGAATATATTAAAATTAAATATTTAAAATAATATTTATTAATATATAATAATCAAATAAAAAGAAATACTCGATTAAAAAAAATTAAAAATAATTGACTAAATATAATTAGTAATCCAATAAAGTAGTATTTATATATCTATTAATTAGTTAACAAATCAAGTGTAACACCTAGTTTTAGTGATGTTCTAAATTCGAGACATCGGATTAGAATTTGATCAAGTGATGGTTTTTGGATTCAAAGGAATAGGGTTTAGGCCCTTTTGGATGTTGGGAATATTGGATTAAGTGATTAAAGCCCTTGATTTGTACCTTGAAGCAAAAGGGTAAAATTGGAAATGTGATATCTCGGACGTCTTGCATGATTTAAGGATTTTGGTTCAATATGATTTTAGTCAAAATTAATTACATAGGATTTTAGTTCAATATTTTTTAGACAAAATTAACGAACGCCTAAAACAAAATCGAAAAGCAAAGAAGTTATGCACGTGTGAAGTTGAATTGGAAATTGGGAAGTTTGCTCTATGTAGGGCGTAGGAAAGCTACGCAGGGCATATGAGCTAAATTCTGGATGCGGGTTTAATGACCTATGTAAGGCGTAGGTTATATTATGCATGACGTAGCCGTTTCAAACAAAAACCCTAATCCTAAGGTTTTAAGCCATATTTAACAGCTCTAACTTTCTGGGATCCCTACCATGACCAGCCTCCATTGCCTCATACCATTCCTTGAGAAACCCTAGCTTCCTCTTTCTTGTTTTGATCCTTGGTTCCTTTTGTGAGCTTATTTTCTTCATTGGTGGTTGGATCTTGAAGAAAAGGTTGTTAATTATTATATTTGTATAGTATAGGGTCCTTTATGTATATTTTTTATACTATTGTATTATTTAAAGCAATAGAATACATGTAAACCCTAACGGGTATTTTCACTAATCAACATGGTATCAAGCTAGGTTTTAATTCTCACGATGGTTCCTCTTGCCGGCCATCAAAGCAAAAAAAAAAATTTGTCGCTGCCATCTATTACACAGCGACTTCTAGATATTGCCTCATCGTGATCGTTTGTCTCTTGCTGTTACTGTCGAGCACCACATGCTGCCTTACTATCAACCTGTTGCTGTCACTTGTTACCAGATCTTCATCTTGGAGAAGTAAGATCAGCCCGTGTTTTGCTCTCCTTCCATTGTTCCTCTCACGACTTCAACATCAAGATTATTTACCTGCCTGTCAGGCTATAATACTCCTGCCTAAGGTACATATCTTGATTACTGTTACATTCTCTTTTATTTTATTTGTTTCTTTTGTTTTCCGGATCTATGAGTACCATCCCCGTTGGATCATCTTCTACCATTCCGGCTGCCAATCAACTTGTCTATGTAGTCACTAACATTTACAATCAGTTTAACTTCAAGTTGTCAGTTGATGGGTCGAAATACAAACTATGGTGTCACATTTATCTTGATATTTGTAAAGGTGCCAAAGTTTGTGGCCATATTACTGGTAAATCCAAGCCAAATGGTGCAGAAGATGAAGATTGGAAAGCTCTTGATTTGCGGGTGAAGTCATGAATGTACTCAACGTGTGATCCCAATCTACTTCAAATAATTTCGAGTGACAATCGTACGGCTAAAGACATTTGGGACAAAATTACAGATTTTTTTTAAATAATAAGATGTAGCGTATGCTTCAACTTTAAGATCAATTTCGCAACACCAAGAAAGGCGCTTACTCCATCACCAATTTTTGCCACACAATGAAAAATCTTGAGGATGCTCTTGTTGATGTTGAATCCCCCATTACCGAAAATGAGCTTGTAATGCAAATCTTAAGGCAACTTCCTGCATCCTACCATAGTATTGTTGATGTAATTACAATACCAAGCCGTTTCCTACATTTTTAGAAGCCAAAAACATTCTCTTGATCCATGAGGCATGAGAAGAAAATATGGATGTTATGCTTGACTCTTCCAACTTCGTCACTTCGGTCTAGATTCGGTGTCTTCTGAATCCAGAAAATCAAAAAATAAGTGGAATAAAAACTGTAATACTAATCGAGGTACTTCTAAAGGGGGGAGTCATTCTAGTATGTCAAGTGGTACTAACAATTGTGCAGGTTCTCAAGTGGGGCAACAAACTCAATTTGCAGGTACCTTGGGGAGAAATCCTAGCAATACAAATTTTTTCATGCTCAACAACAATTTCCAGCATCACCCGGCAGCCAACAACTTCCAGGAATGGCCTAGTTATAGCCCCATTACGCTTTCAGTCCACCCACTGCTGGCCCAACTTCGATGCAACCAAGTTTCTTTTCTCCTGCGATGTTCCAGCCCACTGCATAGCAGGCTCCTTCAGCACATTCAGCCGAATAGAAATTTTTGGTCCAACTCCATTTTCGCAAAACAGGCCACCAAGTCCAGCATTTAATTCACAATCGGCTGAAATTTTTTTTGGTGAACACGGTCTAGTTTCTAATGCACCACAACAGCCGACCGACCTTGCCTCGGTGTTCCAAGCTATGTCATTGCAGCCCCCACTCGGCAATAATTATTACATGGATACCGGTGCTAGCTCACACATGTCCTTCAATCAAGGTATAATGTCTTCCCTGACACCTTATAATTCTAAATCTGTTATTGATGGAAATGGTGCTATCATTCCAATTACTCACATTGGTCACATGTCTCTTCCGCATCCTAAAAAGAATTTATTTTTAAATAATGTTCTCGTTTCTCCTCACATTATTAAAAACTTAATTTTTGTTCGTAAATTCACTACTGATAACTCTATCTCACTCACATTTGATCCGTTTGGCTTTTCTATAAAGGATCTTAATTCAGGTGCTCTTATTCAATGATGTGATAGTGTTGGCGATATATATATCTGACTCTTCCATTTAATGATTCATCTATCGTCGCGAAAGCTCTTACAACTGTCTCTCTCCCCACTTGGCATCACCGTTTAGGACATCCCGACACTTCTATTCTTCATTTTTTACAGTCTCGTAATTTTATTTCTAGTACAACTACTAAAATTCCAATTTGTCACGCTTGCAAAAATGGAAAACATTATCACCTATTCTTTTTCTACTTTTACATCTAAAACTTCTAGTGTTTTTGAACTTGTACATTCCGACTTATGGACATCACCTGTTACTAGTTGAAGTGGATTCAAGTATTGTATCTTATTTCTTGATGACTTTTCTCATTTTTTGTGGGTGTTTCCTTTACGTGCAAAATCTGAAGTGTATTGTATCTTTTGTAATTTTCGAATGTATGTTAAAAATCAATTCAAAACGTATATTAGATCATTTCAATGTGACAACGGACGTGAGTTTAATAACCATGCTCTCCTTTCCTATCTTAGAACTCATGGTATAACCATTCGTTTCTCATGTCCTTATACATCTAAACAAAATGGAAAAGCAGAGCGCTCCATTCACATGATTAATAATATCATTCTCACTTCTCTTTTTCAAGCTTCTTTCTCCATGAAATATTGGATTGAAGCTCTTTTCACTCAGTTCACACTCTAAATGTCCTTCCTACCACCACTCACTCTTTCAAAACACCTTTTGAAGTTTTGTTTGGTTTCTTTCCCTCATATGACCATCTTCGTGTCTTTGGGTGTCTTTGCTACCCTAATACAACCTCTACTGCTCCTCACAAGCTCTGCCCCCATTCTACTGCATGTGTGTATCTCGGACCCTCTCCAGATCACAAAGGATACTGATGTCTTGACCCCATCACCCAACATGTCATTATCTCTCAACATTTCATATTCGATGAAAATCACTTTCCTTACTCTGATTTTCATCCCTCTCCGTCTTCATCCAAATATAATTCCTTTCTCCCTGAAGACGAAGCTACTCCTGTTATCATACCTCCTATCACCACTATTACTTCTTCTGATCCTTCTCCATCTGGGTCCTCTTCCACTGACATGCATGAATCTATCCATTCTCAACCAAATCCACTTCTCTCTGGTGCTTCAACTTCCAACCCTCCATTCAGTTCTAATTCTCACCCCATGACTACCCGTTCTCAAACTGGTTCTCTCAAACCTCAACGTATTCTCACTCTATCTGTCATGACTGAGGTCTCTCCTATACCTCGACCCACTGCTCAATCCATGTGTGATGTTAACTGGAAGTCCTCCATGGACAACGAAATGTTCGCCCTTAACCATAATCACACTTGTGATCTTGTTCCAAAACCACCTAATGCCAACATCGTTGGTTGCCGTTGGCTATATCGTCACAAGTTTGATTCTTCTGGAAAACTTGATCGCTACAAAAGTCGTTTAGTTGCGCAAGGTTTCTCCCAACAACCTGGTCTTGATTTTGATGACACCTTTAGTCCAGTTGTAAAACCTACAACTATTCGCATTGTTCTTAGCATTGCCATCTTGCGCAACTGGCCTATTCATCAACTTGATGTCAAAAATGATTAATTACATGGTGATATAACTGAAGAGGTTTATATGAAACAACCTCCCAGTTATGTGCGGCCCAATCATCCGGATTATGTGCGTCGCCTCCGCAAAGCCCTCTACAGTCTCAAACAGGCACCTTGTGCCTGGTATCAACGCTTTGCCTCTTTCATCTCCACCATCGGTTTTTGAAGTTGTCGCTCTGATAGCTATCTCTTCACCTTTCATTAAGGTTCTAACACTATTATCTTCTTTTATATATTGATGACATCGTTCTCACTACCTCCAACACGTCTCTGATCACGCAAGTGATCTCTCGTCTCTCAACTGAGTTTACTATGACAGACTTAGGTTCCTTGTCTTTTTTTCTTGGTATTAGTGCTACTCTTTCTGCTCAGGGTTTGTTTCTTTCACAAATTATGTTTGCCAAAGAGATCCTTTCTCGTGCTAAAATAACCACCTGCAATTCTTGTAGCACTCCGACGGACACTGAACCAAAGCTTTCTCCCTTTGGTAATCCGCTTTTTGATTCCACCTTGTATCGTAGCTTAGTAGGGGCTCTTCAATATACGACCTTTACTGGTCCCGATGTGTGTGCCATGTACTTAACATCAAACCCGCTTCAACACCAAAGAACCAAACATGTGGAAATAGATTTACATTTTGTTAGGGAACGAGTTGCCATTGGTCAGGTTCGTGTGTTATATGTCCCATCTGCTCATCAGTTTATTGATATCTTTACTAAAGGACTACCTACATAGTTATTCATTGATTTTTGGAACAATTTAAATGTTCATGAACATCCCGCTCAAACTGAGGGGGACTGTTAATTATTTTATTTGTATAGTATAAGGTCCTTTATGTATATTTTTTATACTCTTGTATTATTTAAAGCAATGGAATAGGTGTTTATAAAATGCATGGAAGAATGATTCAATTATAGATCCAGCAACATTGCTTCATTTTTGGACCATTATGAGTAAAAAGCTTCTAGCTTGCTCATTGATTTCTTAGATCGTGTTATTGGTCATTTTTTGTCACTTTTTGGTCCCTTGAGCTTGTGTTTTGGGAGTTGAGAGGACTCCAACACCTTTTGAGCTATATGGAACACTCTTGGGACTTGTTGGACTTGGAAAGTTGTGCTTTGGTGCTTGTTTATTAAGTTATTCAAGTTGTGTTAGAATTTTTGGTCTTTTTAGTGCATAAAGTGTAGATCTTCCTTAATTAGAGTGTCTTAATGGGTAAAGTTGGAAACTTTATCCATTAAGACATTATAAAGGTCCATATATGAAAATTTAAGGGATAGCTTTCTATATTAAGAGCTTAAATAGAGTTTTTAGACTTTTGGGGGCTAGGATGCATGTAGCTTTCTGAACGTTGAGCGTATGCCTATGTTGAGTGTAGGTATGTGCTACACCGAGCGTAAAGTTGGACCGTTGACTTTTTGACCAGTTTGATCTTTGGTCAAACTTGGGTAGAAGTGAGTATTTAGCTAAGGTATAGTCTTGGTTTGACTTTAGGTATCTCAGATTAGTTGTTATGTTGGTGGGAATGTTGTTGAGATTCTAATTTTTCGTTCAGGTGAGTCTTCTCACTATACTTGCCAGTATGGTAGTATATGTTGACCAATTGATTTGAGTTTTTGAATTGGCTTCTTTAACTCTGATTCCTGAATAATGGTTATGAATAATGGTTTGAATCGAATGGAGTTTTATAAAAGTGGATGTTTAAATTACTCTAAAAATGAAATTTTTAGCTTGGGATTTTGGGATGTTACATCATGTCCCTATAATTTCCCATGTCTTTTATTGCTTATTTCTATCAAAATAACCCAATTACTAATAGTAATGTTACCGAGTGTTGTGACTGTGGACACCATTCTCTAACAATGGTCATCATGCAGGTGGCTAACATGGCATGGAGTTAATACCACCCCCTAAAGGTGTGGTTGTCGTCGGTGTGATGTGGAGTAGCTGGAACCATAAATTATATGGGAGAGATACTCTCTTTCTCTCTCTCTCTCTCTCTCTCTCTCTCTCTAACACCCTGTTTTGACACGTTTCATATTTTAGGATTATAGGTAATAAATGGATCAACTAAAGCATTGGTCTTCAAGGAAATATGGCTTAGACCCTATTGGATGTTGATAATATCGGTTATGATCTAAGCCCTTGGTTTATGTTTTGGAGCCAAAGGGTAAAATGGAAAAAGTTATATGTGAGGCTTCTTGCATGGATTACAATGTTAGTTCGAAATGTGTTAAGATTAACTAGATAGAAGTGTAGGACTTGTCAATAGCTCTCTGTGGATATAAAGATCACCGAAAATGAAGTTGAAACAAAGAAGTTATGGTTTTTTAAAGTTGATGTGGGTTTGGGTGAAAAGTCATGGCAACAGCATGGGGATTAGAGCCCATGGTGTGGCCATCAGTTAGTCCCTAGCCCATGATTTTTTAGATTCAACGTATTCAAGCTTGATGTTCTACATTTTGGGCATTTTATTAGCCTCCACCTCTAGGACCCCTTGGTTAAAACCCTATCCTCCACCTTTAAGATTAGAGCTTCTCCTCTCTCCTCCCTCCTCTTTGGATGTATTTTATGTCATTTTTATGGAGCTTAAAAATCAAGAAGGTTCTTTTGGTTTCCAGGAATGATGCTTCAAGTTTGGATCCATTAAATGCACTACATTTTTGGACCATTATGAGTTTAAAGTTCTAGTCTTGCTATATAGTTCATTAGATCTTGTCATTTGGGGTTTTGCCACTTTTGGTCCATTTTATGAGTAATCTTGGAGTTGGGTGAACTCCAACATCTTTTTATCATTTTGGAACGTTTCTTGGACCTTATGGACTAGGAAAGTTAAGATCTTTTGCCTTCCCTTTTAGATATGCAAGTTATCTTGGTCCTTTAGGTCCTTTTAGTGTATTAAAGTTTAGATATTGCAAGATTGTAACATTATTATGGATGAAGTTGAAAACTTTATCTATCTAGACATGCTGATGATTCATATATGAAATTTGGAGACTTGGACTTAATGTATTAAGTTGAGAAAGATGCATTTTGGGTCCCTTTGAGACATAAAGTCTAGATCTTTATGGTTTGGACTTTCCTAATGGACAAAGTTAGAAACTATATCCATTAAGACCTTGGAAAGGATCAAATTCGAGCTTTGGAGTTATTGGAATCGAAAGAAAATGGATTAAGCCATCTGCGCTATTCAGATCAATCCCCATAGCGGGGCCTAAGACTGCCATAGCGTGGCGACTTGGGGATTAATGACCGTTTTGGCATTTTGTGCTCATGACGTGGCCAAGGAAGGCCATGACTTGGAGGGCTGTTGGTTGGCAACTTTGACTTTGACATTGATAGTTAACTTTTTGACAAGTTTGACTTTTGGTCAAACTTGAGTGGAATTGAGCATTTGGCTAAGGTTTGGTTTCGGTTTAGCTTTAGGAAGCTTAGGTTAGATCTTATGTTGCTGAGGTAGATTTTGGGCTTCTGTTGAATAGTTCAAGTGAGTCTCTTCACTTTACTCGTGGGTTGAAGGCACCAATGTCGACCCACTGAATTATGTTTGTAGGATGATATTTTTGTTTGTGACACTTCCTGATATTCCGGTATGTGCTTGTTGTCTTTGTGACTCTTGCTGGTATGACTGTATGCTTAGTTGTAGGGGTAAAATAGACACAGTACCGGGTGAAAGATATCGAAGGGGGTAAAATAGACCCAATACCGATTAAAAGATACCGAAGGGGGTGAAATAGAGCCAATATTGGTTAAAAGATATCGAAGGGTGTGAAATAGACCCAATACCAGTTGAAAGATACCGAAGGGGGTGAAATAGACCCAATTTACCTTTGAGTTATTATGTATGTTTGGTATGTGGTATTTTAGGGAACTGATTAAGCTTTGTGCTTGTGGTTTTATGTTTATGGTTTCAGGTACTTTCGTTTTCAAATGAAGTGTCTGGCTTGATTGCACTGCATCCAATGGAGAATTATTCTGCACTGAATGTTTATGAATTATTTTAATGTTCTGAGCATACTTGACTCTGATCATCTTTTGGAACAATGAATGAATGGTCTTAACTTATTTAAAATGAAATTTATATTCGAAGATTTTAGGACGTTACAAGTTGGTATCAGAGCCTTGGTTTGAGGGATTCAGGTACATTCTCGAGTGTGTATGAACTCAAACTAATGATTTGGTATTCTTTTCAAAAAATAAATAAAAATTCTATGAAGATTTCTATAAAGAAAATGTGTGTGATGCATGCAATCAGTTGAGCTGAAGTAGGTATTTTCCAAAATACCCATACATGTGTTGTACTTATTGTTTTGGTATTAGTATATGATAATTGCATGCTAGATTAGGGCTCAGGATCTGCTCAGGATTTGCATGATAGAATGTTAGTAGAGATGACTTTATATTCTTGTTGATTGAGCTTTTTGAATTGCATGATAGTATGGATTTCAGATTGTTTGATAGACTGGCCTGATGAAATGAGGCATTGGTTTAGATTTCTCGATGCTCTAATGCTACTTGCTTTGTGCTTTTAGGGAACTTCACTAATACCGACTAACTATTAAGCGAATATGTTAGGTTATATGTTGCAACTATTAGATAATTTTAGAGGACTAGGTTTAACTCTATTGCACAACTCTTGTTTGAGACCAACTGTTGTAGTATGAGACCTTGCAATTGAAGAATTATCTAGTGCCTGTTTCATGTAATTGTGTTCTTGAGGTAGTTAAAAGGTATTAAAGGGCGTATCATCTGTAGCTGATGGGTGAGAGTGGTGTGAAGGTAAACCTAGGAAGGATTAGGAAGAATGTTAGAATGTGCTTGTGAGAGCATTTTCGGAAGAGGGATCTTAGAAGGAGAATCTAGGAAGATTAGCAATGTTGGTAGAAGTTCGTAGCATCAAAGAAGCAAGTTAGTTGGAGGATGCCTTTTGTATGTTTTGTGACCTATAGAATGTTACTGTCCGAATGTTGCTTGCTTTTTTCTTTGTGGGACCCATATTGATGTGGACTAACTATTAAATGAATATGTTAAATTACATGATGAAAAGGTTAAACAATTCTAGAATTATTGATTTGGCCCTATTATACAACTCTCGTTGAGTCTAATCGTTGTAGAGTTGGGTCTTTTATTTCAAAGATTATTTAAGTCTTGTTAGATGCAATTGTATTCATGTAGTTAGCTAATATTATTAAAGGTTCTTTAGCAGCTGATAGCAAGGTGAGGTGGGAATCCTACGAGAGCCTAGGAAGTTCCTCAGAGGATTTGGTGAATTCTCTAGCGTTTTATACTCGTTTGAGAGCAGGTATATGTGATTGGATCAGACGCTAGTGGACATGAGTAGTTACGTAAAGGATCTATAATGATTCTTGAGGAATGTACGGATAGGTCTGGAAGGTAGTATTGGGGCCGTATTACTGAAAGCACATGATCTATACTCGAATCGAGTAAACTTTCAGGCATTCTAAGGACCTGATTGGGGGTAGATCGTATGGTTTAGCACCATGATTCATTGAGTGTGTTTCCTTCTTTTTTTAGTTTATTAGTTATGATTATTCAGTTGAGGATGAGTCTAGTGATTGTTTGGGCATTAGTGGCCATATCGGTTTGGGTTTGAATGGTGCAGACCTATGTTATGATTGTTCAGGCTGAGGATGAGTCTAGTGATTGTTTGGGCCTTAGTGGCCATATCAGTTTGGGTGTGAAATGGTGCAGAACAATGTGGGTTAGTTGATTTTAGGTCTCGAGGGCCTTGCTTGAGGTAGTGCTATTTGAATCACAGGACTCAAGAAGGAAGCGCATGTGATGATTGGTTCGAGGATTGAATCCAAAGGCCGAGTGATTGGCAGACAGATAGGGATGTCACTATCTTCGATGGGGGTTATGTCCTTCCAGATTTCCATGTTTGGAGGAAAGAGAGAGCAAACATGTAATTTTCAGAGTTGGGATGCAGACCCAACATGGGGCTATATAGTTGTGGTTTTCTGGTGATAAGTATCGCAGTGTGGGAATGCACAAGAGGATTCTTCTGGTTGAGTTTCCTTAAGATGAGATTAAGGGTCTACTTTCTTTGAATATAGGCAGGTCATGTGCTAGTTGAGTATTCCAGATGATCAAGGTAGGTAAATTGGGAACAAAAATTTGGTTGTCTCTAGTGTATCCTAACTAAGAGAATGATGCCTCTTGCACTTATGAATGATCCTCGCAATGAGTTGATGGCTGGGGATTTATGGTCAAGGTGAGTGGTAGTCCATTTGTTTCCAGATAGAGAATCGGTGCTATGAATGGACTATGAAAATTGTTGCTTGTGCATCTGCATGTGATTCTCGATGTTAGAGGCAGATTATGATTGGGAGGTTTCCGAGGTCTCCATATGAGATTCAACGTCTCTTTGAGTTTACTTGGTGTTAATATGCAATATCATCTTGCGTTGTGTTATACATTCCAAGGGACAGGGATGCTATGTACCTAAATGAGCCAATTTGAGTTTCGTTCTGGTTGCAATGTCAATTAGTGGTAGTTTGAACCCTAAGTGTGGGAGAACTGTGCAATTTTCTTAGAGGATTATCGATCTATTAGAGTTTATGGTTTCAGAGGAATGAGTCATAGGTATTTGTGGTTCAGGTATGCAATACTTTGGTTCAAGATTTGGTCAAGACGGGGGTGCAGAGCAAGTTTCGATCAGATATATGTACTTACGAACATATGAATTGTCTTTGCGGCAGGAAGCTGTTGGACAAGGAGCTCATTGTAGCCAATGGTTCCTTCGAGATTCTAGTGAATAAATCAAGATGCGTTTGGGTCGCTCAGGTTGAGTATCAAGTGTTGATGGATTCATCACATCGTTGTATAAATTGATATCTATAGTCTAGGTTGGGCAATTATTGATCGGTAAACCAGCTTTAGAGTTTGGTGTGTTTAGATCTGCATGGTTTTTGGTTCAGTAGTGTATTGGATCATTAGATTCGTTTTCAATGCATTCTATATAGTTGGTCATTTCATTCATCTCCAAGAGCAGAGATTCTTCTAAAGTTTCAAGTTGTATCAGTTGAAGTTCAATGAATGCGTCAACCTATCATCAAATTATGTACATTGTGAATTGGTTTCTGAGTATGGGTACCCTAAATCATCGGTTATTGAATTATTGTTCATAGCAGGCTCGAGTTTTGGCAAATGTTCTTGGTTATTGGAAGTTCGGATGTTGGGGCAATGTTGTTTAATTTTTTAGGTATGGCTTTAGATCTGTGCAGAATCCAAGTTTGACATGTCGTGTCGACAGGGTTGGTATCTAGATTGACCCGACCAAGGTTTTGACAACATTTTTGAATAACTTTGGAAGTTTTATCAAGCTGAGTTACATATTGGTAGTATCTGTTTAGTTTCAATAAAGGTGTGGGATCTTATATCGGTTGTTCATGTGGATGTTTCTATTAGCAGTTGAGGTTCACCATTTCGGTTAGATCTAATAGTACCACACCCTTTGTGTAAAGTTGTAGGGAAGAATGAGTATATTAGATATAGGTTTGGTTATGTGTTTCCCATGAGAAATGTATGTGGACTTATTATGATAGCATGAGAACACTTGGCTCGGGTTATTGGCGTGGTTCTTATTGGATTTATAGCTCTTGAATTGGAACAAGAGTGAAACCGACTATCTCATTCTCTTTTGCGTATGATCTCTTTTTCATCTGATTTAGCATTGGTAACATCCTGTACTATGAATGAAACTGTACATGATAAAAGGGTATGACCCATGTTGTGCTCGGTTAACATTGAGAGGGATGTTGATTAGGTTCCTGCAAGTTGTTGAATTGATGGTTGTGTATTTTTAGGCCCCTATGGTGCTTGTCGTGAATCTTTAGGGCATTGATGGAATAACAATATGATAGACGTAGTATCGTGAGCTTACCGTTCTAGTGGCTTGAGGTTGCCATGATGTATCGTGAACCTGTGATTGTATGACTCATATGGGAGGGACCCGGTAGTAATTTGATTGAAAGTCTTAGGTCTCGGATCGTTAGTCTTATTGGATCATGTGGATAGTAAAAAGTTTATTGGGAGTATTAGTTGTGTATCATAAGTCGCTTGATGAATGTTTTCCATTGTGGACCTCATTTTCTTGAGGATGGTTTATTAGGGTTTTAGTTACCAATGTAGGTATTGGTTCTGAAATCCCGAGTCATGAAGTTCGTTGTAGATGTATTGAGTGATTTGTCAGGTGAATGTACACCTGAGCTGATAAGGGATTTGGATGCAACGTGAGAGTCTTAGATGAACCATCATCATGCTCGTGAAAGCAGTGGGTTAGCAATGACTTGTCAGGAAGTCAAGTATGTACTTAGGGTTCTTGGGTACAACTTCCAGATTTGGGATTGGTTGAAAGTCATGATCAATTTTTTGAGTATTCTTTCTACATGTTTTATTGGGTTCTAGAGTTTAGACCGATGGATTACTAGTTTTAGGGTTTTATTGATGGAGTTAGTTATAGTTCCAATTTTTAAGAAGCTTCCCGGTTTGAGTGGTTTTCACTGGGAGTTGGGCTTTTCAGTTACATGAGGAGGATAGTGGCAGTGGTTTGAGCTAAAGACCTTAGAAATGATCGGATTTGAGCTTTGAAGCTCTTGGAATCGGAAGAAAATGGATTAAGCCCTTCGAGCTGTTCAGACCAGTCCCCATAATGTGGCCTTAGTCTGCGACAACGTGGTGATTGGGGGATTAGCGACTGTTTTGGCATTTTGTGCCCACGACGTGGTCAAGGAAGGGCACGATGTGGAGAGTTGCTAATTAGCAATTGTGAATTTGACTTTGACCATTGCCTTTTTGACCAATTTGACTTTTGGTCAAACTTAAGTAGAATTGAGAATTTGGCTAAGGATTGGTTTCAGTTTGGCTTTAGGAAGCTTAGGTTGAATGTTCTTCTACTGACGTAGTTGTTCGGCTTCTATTGAATTGTTCAGGTGAGTCTCTTCACTGTACTCATGAGTTGAAGGCACCAATAACGACTCACTGGATTATTTTTGTAGGATGACAGTTATTTTTGTGACACTTGTTGATATACATATGTGCTTGTTGTGTTTGTGAGTCTTGCTGATATGACTGTATGCTTAGCTGTAGGGGTGAAATAGACCAATTATTGGTTGAAAGATACTGAAGGGGTGAAATAGACCCAATTTAGCTTCGAGTTGTTATGTATGTTCGGTATGTGGTATTTCAGGGATCTCACTAAGCTTTGTGTTCACGGTTTTATGTTTATGGTTTCAGCTACTTCTGTTTTCAAATAAAGGGTCTCACTTGATCGCACTTCATCCCCTGAAAATTTATACTGCACTAAATTATTTATGAATTACTCTGATGTTTTGAGAATACCTAACTTTGATTGTCTTTTGGAACAATGAGTGAATGGTCTTAACTTATTTAAAATAAAAATTTTACTCGGAATTTTTGGGACGTTACACACACTCTCTCTTTCTCTCAAGTGGTGATGTGGAATAGTGGTATTTCTTAGGATTGTAGTGTCTAAGTGAAGATGTGGTGCCACTAAGTGGCAACACTTTTCAAATGGAAATGTATGATAACCTAATTGTTTTCAATTATATATATATATATATATATATATATATATATATATATATATATATATATATATATATATATATATATATCATTTACCTAGTAAGCACTTTGCAGTAAGGGTGAGAAAATTATCATTGGTATCGAACCGAACTATTGCCATACATCATAAATCGTTTCAACACCCATCAACAAAGTTAGTTCTTAGTACTTCTGGTTCCAATACCTTCGAGTTAAGGAAAATTCAGTACTGCTACCGGTTTCAATCGTCATATCTCTCTCAAGCTCAAAATAAGCTAATTTTTTCATGCATATTTTCATCCGTGTTAGGATTAGGAATCACCTTAATTGGATTAGCATTGGTTGAGTTACAGTGCCTTAAATAGAGGATGTTATTTATCTTTTTTCAGCAATTTTAAGTTTATGCGAAATTATTCGCCATATTTGAACTATCATATTTCTCTCTTAGGAGCTCAAAATAAGCCGATTATTTTTGTGCATACTCTCCTACTTGTGGTTTATATGTTAGGCTTTGGAAACACTTTAATTGGATTAGTATTAGACGAGTTATAATGTACTAAACATGGCTTCTATTGCTGTTTTTTCAATAATTTTATGTTTATGCAAATTTTCGTCATATTTAAACTTCCATATATCTCCCATATGAGTTCGAAATGAGCTGATTTTTTCTGTGCATATTCTCATCAGTGTTGGCTACATGTTAAGCTTGAAAATCACCTTAATTGGATTTGTAATAGATGAGTTACACCTTCAAACATAGCATGTTGGTGCTCTTCAAAATTTGGTACTTATGGGTAATGCTATCAAAGTACCGGTTACGTCGCTGTTACCTACCATTCGCTTTGGGATTCAGTTCCCTCAATCCAGAAAAATTGGGTTTTGGTACTTTCAGTTCAGTACCGGTTCAGTACCACACTCAACCATACTTGGGAATATATATATATATATATATATATATATATATATATATATATATATATATATATATATATATATATATATATTTAATTTCCTTGAATTATTTTATAGTATTCGACACATAAAAATTAAAGAAAGTGATTGCATGGTCTATTTGTTGATCTTTGGCATGTCATAACTAACTTACTTTTTAATTTTTTTATGTTGTAATTTTGGCAAACCAAAATTGTAACGACCATAAAATTCAAGCTAATTTAAACTTTTCAAAAACAACCTGATTTCATAAGGTTATTACAAAAAGGTTTTCAATACATTTATTATCATAGTATTTTCCTAGAACCACATCATAAACACATAAACTCACGCTTTTGCCTTGCCACGGTCTCCTGAAGTGCCTGCAACATTTTAAACCACAACTGTAAGCCCAAAAGCTTAGTGAGATACCCCCAAAATACCAACCACATATACCATAACATGCCATATCATAACAGAACATAGAACAATCATGCACTTCGGGTCTACTGTGTGACTGGTCCGCTGCACCTGGCCTTCAGTCCACCTGGTCCACCCTCCAAGTCTAGCCATATCCATCGAGTCTGCAGTGTGGTTGGTCTGCCCGCACCGGGCCTTCAAACCACCTGGTCCACTCTCTGAGTCTACAGTATGA
The DNA here is from genome assembly GCF_052625555.1 of Lactuca saligna. Lineage (NCBI taxonomy): Eukaryota > Viridiplantae > Streptophyta > Magnoliopsida > Asterales > Asteraceae > Lactuca > Lactuca saligna. The sequence continues at coordinate 301,040,324 of NC_136420.1, read as the reverse complement.
CTGATCCGCCCGCACCGGGCCTTCAGTTGGCCTGGTCCACTCTCCGAGCCTCGACGCGTCTGGTCCGCCCTCGTAGGGCCTACAGCCTATCCGGACCGCTCGTTGGGCCTTTGGGATATCCAGTCCACCTTGGGTAGGTTGGCATACAACACAAAGTAGGACCCGCCTCAACCCAACCCCAGTCAACCAACCATGTGCACATAAACATATAACCACATAACAATTAATCATCAATCAACCGATCTAGCAGATCACATACATAGCATACTCTAAACAGAATATCGACCTAACCGGTCACTAACATATACCATCCTAACTACCAGGATGCAAACATAGCAAAGCAATAACACAACAACAATACCCGGATTACAATCCGATAAAGGGACGGCCTTGGTGCCTTAGACCCTGTCAATATAGTGAGGATAAGTCACATTGCAACTGCTGAAACTCTGAACTGAAAAGCAGACTCCCGAATCACCGACTCATTGAAAATCCCGAACTAGCCAACATAGCAGAAATAACCATTAGATCAATCACATTATCCTTCGAAGGGTAAATTGACCAATTACCCTTAACTCAATCTGGTTCAAGACTAAGGCCCATAATCAATATGAAAGGCCTAATACTAGGTAAGCTCTCAAGCCCACTAATGGCCCAATTTTCTATATTGGGCCTAATCCCTTAATGGGCCTCATCCTTAGCCCACAATATATTCCTTGGTCCATATAATATGATTTCTGATGACCCACTAAGGCCCAAATACCCATTAATGGCCCAATTTTCTACGTTGGGCATACCTACACGTACGCTCAGCGTAGTGCTCTGTTAAGTCATTTCCTCATTAAGTGCTTACTTCTCCACTCCAAGGGCTACAAACTTAGATCCAGGTCTTATTTCACGACTTAAACCATACAGTCACTGACTTGGTGATTTAATATGGCTCAAACCAACTCAAACTTCCAAAATGATATTCTACATCCAAGAAGAGGACTAGATCTCATGCATGGGCTTAATAGAACCCCAAAGGTTCGAACTTTACTGCTTATGGGACTCATATGACTCTAAGGGAGGCAACCCTGGTCTTAAACACGAGCTTAACCCGCCAAGAGCCAAACTTGTACCAAAAAAGGTCCATAGACTTGAACTAGAGGAGATCTAAGAGATTAATCATCAAGCTCAAGACTTTTTACCTTGCAGAGGTCCGAAATGAAGCACTTTACCCAGATCTACAAGCTCTAGCTTCAAAGGTTCCTCCTTGCCAACCTTCTTCTCCTTGCTTCCAAGCTTTAACCCACCAAAATGGGTTCTCCAAGGTCAAACACACCCAACAATGGAGGTGGGACGACTCTCTAGGGTTTCTGAGGGTAAGAGGGTGTTTATGGAGGCTAGGGTGAGAACCATTATGTTCCTTTTATAGTGCTTAACCCAAAAATTAGGGTTTTGAGACTCTGAGCGTACGCTGGGCGTACTCCTTGTATGTTGGGCGTACGCCTTGAACCCCGCACCCAACTTTCCCCATTACGTTGGGCGTACCCATGCGTGTCCCATCTTGCATGCATGGTCTTTTTCTTCACTTTTTCCCATTATGGGCCATAAATGTCAATACCTTTAAAGCATCATAACTCCTTCATTCTAGATCCGATTATGTTGCACTTTATATCCACAGAAAGGTGGCGAGAAGATCTTCGCTTCTAGCAACACACCCCGATCCGAAACCTTACCAAATAATAACCCATCGGTCGTGAAAGACCGAAACGCCCTTACTCTTGATCTCGGGAACCCATCAATAGATATTTTAAGAACGGGGTGTTACAATTCTCCCCCACTTAAATTAGGTTTCGTCCTCGAAGCCTACTGCAACATACACAATAGAACAACCCCTGAACTGTAGATTCTGATTTACCCATCAACTCAGGTTCTTGCAACCTTACTACTGCGTCTTATCTATCATGGTCTCTAGGCTCTTGGCCTCCGACCGAAATCTTTTATACCATCTTCAGCATCGGTCCAAACTACTCCCGAGTTTGTTAACCTGCTGTCTCACCTTCCTCTGTTCCAAATCTCCACTCTGGAGCCACTAACCTCCTCCTTTTCCAAGGACATTGAAAATATGTATGAGCATCACTCAAAATTTCTACTACCTCGACGCGCAATCAACCCACAAATGCTTCTGTATATCTGGTATAATCCAGTGCCTCATACTAATGACTAAGGCACGACGGTCATCCATTTACTTCGCTTCCTCTCCTAACGAAGGACCCACGCTCCTTCCGGAGCTACATACATTTTCCTTTCCAGGAAATCCACCCAACAACTCTTACGTGCCTGCGCATGCCACTGAGCTAAACTCTACTCTACACTATCCATGTAGCAACAACTATTCCCGAACTTCACATACTCTAATTTTACCCGCAAGGACTCCTGACTCCATGTACTGCCTTCCACTAACATGATCAAAACTTGGGGCCAGACCATATCAATTTCCATATCCTGGCGACATATTCTCTAATTCTACTCACACTGATCCACTAACACACAGAGTCTTCAGCATGACTGGATCGCCTTACCAGGCCTTCAGCCAATCTGGATCACTCTCAGAACCTTCAGCATGTCTGGACTCCCCCCCCCTCCAGGGCCTTCATCCTGTCTAGACCGTTCTCCGAGCCTTCGGCCTGACTGGTCCACCCGCACCGAGCCTTCAGTCGGCCTGGTCCACTCTCCGAACCTCATCACGTCTGGTCCGCCCTCATAGGGCCTACAGCCTATCTGGAACACTTGCTGGGCCTTCGAGATATCCGGTCCACCCTGGGTATGTTGGCCTACAGCACAAAGCAGGACCCGCCTCAACCCAACCCTAGTGAACCAACCATGTGCACATAAACATATAACCACATAACAATTAATCATCAGTCAACCGATCTAGCAGATCACACACATAGCATACTCTAAACAGAAACCGACCTAATCGGTCACTAACATATACCATCCTAACTACCATAATGCAAACATAGCAAAGCAATAACACAAAAGCAATACCCGGATTACAATCCGATAAAGGGTCGGCCTTGGTGCCTTAGACCCTATCGATATAGTGAGGATAACTCACCTCGCAACTGCCGAAACTCTAAACTGAAAAGCAGACTCCTGAATCACCGACTCACCAAAAATCCCGAACTAGCCAACATAGCAGAAATAACCATTAGATCAATCACATTATTCTTCCAAGGGTAAATTGACCAATTACCCTTAACTCAATCTGGTCCAAGACTAAGGCCCATAATCAATGTGAAAGGCCTAACACTAGGTAAGCTCTCAAGCCCACTAATGGCCCATTAATGGCCCAATTTGCTATATTGGGCCCAATCCCTTAATGGGCCTCATCCCAAGCCCAAAATATATTCCTTGGTCCATATAATATGATTTCTGATGGCCCACTAAGGCCCAAATACCCAAACATGCCCCAAACCGCGACCCAAAAATCATGATCCATATAGACAGATTACACGCGGTGTACTTCAACGTACGCTTAGCGTACCAGCTCTATGAAGAGTACGTTGGGCGTACCTACACGTACGCTCAGCGTAGTGCTCTGTTAAGTCATTAACTCATTAAGTGCTTACTACTCCATTCCAAGGGCTACAAACTTAGATTCAGGTTTTATTTCACGACTTAAACCATAAAGTCACTGACTTGGTGATTAAATATGGCTCAAACCAACTCAAACTTCCAAAATGATCTTCTACATCCAAGAAGAGGACTAGATCTCATGCATGGGCTTAATAGAACCCCAAAGGTTGGAACTTTACTGCTTATGGGACTCATATAACTCTAAGGGAGGCAACCGTGGTCTTAGAAACGAGCTTAACCTGCCAAGACCCAAACTTGTAACCAAAAAAGGTCCATAAACTTGAACTAGAGGAGATCTAAGAGATTAATCATCAAGCTCAAGACTTTTTACCTTCCAGAGGTCCGAAATGAAGCACTTTACCCAGATCTACAAGCTCTAGCTTCAAAGGTTCCTCCTTGCCAACCTTCTTCTCCTTGCTTCCAAGCTTTAACCCACCAAAATGGGTTCTCCAAGGTCAAACACACCCAACAATGGAGGTGGGATGGCTCTCTATGGTTTCCGAGGGTAAGAGACTGTTTATGGAGGCTAGGATGAGAACCATTATGTTCCTTTTATAGTGCTTAACCCAATAATTAGGGTTTTGAGACTCTGAGCGTACGCTGGGTGTACTCCTTGTACGCTGGTCGTATGCCTTGAACACCCGCATCCAACTTGCCCATTATGATGGGCGTAACTCAGCTTACGTTGGGCGTACCCACATGTGTCCCATCTTGCATGCATGTTTTTTTTTTCACTTTTTCCCATTACGGGCTATAAATGTCAATATCTTTAAAGCATCATAAGTCCTTCATTCTTGATCGGATTATGTTGAACTTTATATCCACAGAAAGGTGTCGAGAAGATCTTCGCTTCTAGCAGCACACCCCGATCCGAAACCTTCCCAAATAGAAACCCATCGCTCGTGAAAGATCGAAACGCCCTTACTTTTGATCTCGGGAACCCATCAATAGATATTTTAAGAACGGGGTGTTACAAAAATGCTATTTATAAAAGGTTTTCAGAAAAATGGGTAATGTTTCAATGAACTTACTGAATATATATATATATATATATATATATATATATATATATATATATATATATATATATATATATATATATATATATAATCTTTGAGATATAGACTTTATTAATTATCAAAAAACACTCAATCTTCTCCATGCCCTTTTATGTCGTATTAAATATTTTAGCTACCTTATCAACTTGCTTTAGTAAAAGTCATTTTTATTGGCTAGCATCTAGCTTTTTAGACATCAACTAACTTTACAACTAGTCCGTCAAACATAATCCTAATAAAGATGCTAGATAAAATGATAAATAGATAAGTCTTGAAAGTACAATATTTCATACAATTTGCAACCTTAACAAAATTACAAAAACAACTGGCTACCATATTATATAAATATATTAAACATAACAACCAATAAACTAATTTAGGGTATTTCAAATTTCAAAACAAAACGTAGGTTATAACTTGAATTTACATGCCATTTGTTTATTAGGCAGCATGATATTCGAAAAGCTAGAGAGCTCAAAACAACAGAGTGATATAGAAAAGATGAGACTAAGAGGTAATGTTGAGTCTCCCTTCGATTTTCAATCATTGTGCAATCATAGTTCTGAATCTTCTTTTGTGTTCCATTGTTTTCGTGTTTATTTTTAATAGACAAAAATGTAAAAATAGTCTCTATGGTATGCATTTTTTTTCGAGATTTAATCAAAACTTTGATTTTTTTGGCTTCGTAGTCATTTTGAGCTAAGTTTGTTTGTAGTTTTGCTCCCCCGAGAAACTAAAAAAAGACTAAAATGCCATTTTATTTTTAGTTTTATATTTTTATTAATTAAAAAACAAGCGAGCCCCCCCCCCCCCCCCTCCCTCTCGCTCTCGATCTAAAAACACACACATACAATCCTACAATTCCCTTCCATTATCCCTCCCATTTTTTGATTCATCGATCTGACATCCCCCAACCCATCTAAATGTTAACTCATCGATCCAGGTTGTGGTTTTTCCCCTCTTTCAGTCATCTCCAACCAACAACCAACCTCCTCTTCCCATCTGATTCATTTTCTCGGTGACCCATGTGAGAAATTTCAAACCAAAAAAATCCATATATAATCATTATCAGTAAAGAACATATCAAATATGCATACATACATAAAAGACTTGGAAGGAAGTCAAACCAGGGTTAGATCCAATTTCTGGACTGGTCTCTCAGGCGTCATCGATGGGTGTAGAGAGTTATGCTTAGCAGTAAAGATGGCATGCCATAAGCATTATGATCGGATCCAATACAATATTTTTCTTTCTAAAACTAGATTTAAAAGAAAAAGAACACAAATTGGATCTAGGAGATGGAGATTGAGAGTTTCATATCTTCACTTTGCTCAACTCAATTCTTTAATCGAGCAACTCCGAAGGACATGGCAGCTTTTGCAATTTACCTGGCGGTTTGTGTAAGGGTTGGCGTCGTAACAAGTGGTGGTGACAACAGGTTGTGTGGCGATACGAATGGAAGGAGAAGGTGAATGTTGTGGCGATTTTTTGATTTTCCAATGAGGTGGATAGGTTTTCTGGCTAGCTCTTTTCCGACAAGAGAAGAGAGACGTCGGTTGTGGTTAGTCGACGGTTAAGTGCAGTAGAGGCGGAGTTAGAAGACTGACGGCAGTTGGTGTTGGTCTTGGGGGAAGGATAGTGTTAAGAGAAAGAAAGAAGGTAAGGACTGATGATATAAGGAGAGAGAGAGAGAGAGAGAGAGAGAGAGAGTCATCTCTTTTTTAATTAATAAAATATAAAATTTAGTATTAAAAATATAAATATAAAAATAAAAGGGCGGTTGAGTCTTTTCAGTTTTCCGAAGGACCAAAACTACCAACAAAGTAGTTTAAAAGGACCATGAAATCAAAAAAATTGATGTTTAGACTAAATTTTAGAAAAAATATATACCACACGGACCTTTTGTGCAGTTTTTTCTTTTTAATAGTGGGCCAACCAATCAAAGAATTGGAGTCATCCCTTCTTAATTTTAAATGAAAGTCCAACTTTTATCTAAAGAAAATCCTAGTCAATATATATTCATCGAGGGACTCGTCCCCCGCTTCTTAAAGGGTAGATCCTCTCTTGGAACATACTAATAAATTTTGCTAAAATACATTTAACGTTTATGATCCTGCGTAGTTTTATCACGTAGTTTTATCAGGAGGTTTGTACTAAATGTTTAAATTGTATGGAGAATCTATGAAGAGATATTATAAGTGTCCCTTGGTAGAGTTGTCGAAAACTAAGAGTTATTGAAAATGATTTAGAGCAACTATTTCACGAAAAAAATGGATTTTAATCACATTATATTTGGTTCATTGGTGTTTGTAAGATCCATGTCCTTTGCCCTTTGGTAAGCCCACATATATTATAAATACTCCTACTATGACCGTTATGATATAAGAAGGTATTGTCGGTGGGTCTAAGTGACAATTAACTGAAACTTAAAAGGGTTAAATTTGAAAATTCACAAATCAATAATGCAAGGAAAATTAGTATTAGAAGATAGGTAGAGTGTGATATAGAGAAGAAGTATAGGGACAATTGGTAAATTGTATTTCTTTTAGAGATTTTTACATAATATGTTTTAACTATACACAACAATTTATGTTTTAGATTATTATACTGTACAACTGTATAAATCATAATTTGTTATATATGGTTAAAAAAATATTGTATACGATAACCACCTTTCTTTTAGAGGTTGAAAGAGAAAGTTTAAGATATAGAAAAAGAAAGAAGAGAGATTTGAAGTTCTTCATTCATTGTCACCATCCATTATGGGCTTTGAAATGCTTCTTCCAATGGCTCAAGGTCCATAAAGAAAGAAAGTGAACTAATTCACCATCATATTCAACTTCACCATTATAATTTACCTAACAGCAGGGTGATGTTAGAATGGTAAATATATTTTATACATTTGTGTCAAATTTAAATTCTTATTTCTCATAAAAACACTTTAGAAAATGTCTAAAATTTAGCAAAGAAGAGCATAAAGGATATCTATCCATGGCTAATGGGTTTGATATTAGGCTTTGCAACTTGCAAGTCTAGTACATTCGGCCTTGGGCTCAACACGCTTGTTCTATCTCTACCTGTTATGACTTTTATGGGCTTATGAAAACTTAAATCAGGTCTTGTTATTTAATATTCTTTTACAATAAAGAAAATTCTATAATATAGAGTAGATTGAATGGATAAGTGGGAATATGTAATTTTTCTACCCTCAACTCATCAAGCACAAATTCCTTTATTTGGACTTTTATTTTTCAGCATTGCCGGGTTTTAATTAAATTTATTTTTTGGTAAATTACATAAATATTTTGTTAGCTACATGAGCCTTTTGTTGTGAGGTTTAACTTAATAAGATAATATTAACAATTTGATGTGATAGCATTGTCGTATACACACAAATGATGGGTGTTACTTCTATTACTTGACTCACATTGACCCGAAATGTCAATATATAAACCGAAATGTCAATATATAAAGTAAAAACGTTATAAACTACACTACAATCTAAATAGGCTTTGGCAAAGCGAGTGTCATGTTGACCCGATATGTCCAATACATAGACCTGATACCCAATACATAGATCCGATACGTCCAATATAAAGGTCGTGTCAATCACGGCCCATGATTGGTCAAAGATTCTAATTAAAGGGAAAAATGTGTTATGTTATAAAAAAAAATAGATTTTCAAAATACATCTTAATAAGAAAAAAAAACAAAGATACATTATTATAATTGAATGGATTCTACAAGCAACCATCTTAACATTATATTTTTTAAGCTAATGCTTAGAACCATCAATTATAAAGGGTCCTATATTATCCAAACTTTACCCAATATTAATATATCTCAAATCTCAATTAGCTCATTACTAATTTTCCAATAGACCACATCACAGTGAGAGACTTGATTCTTGAAATCGAAATACATGCGACATATCAGTACGATCTTGAAAACTAAAGCACCACATTTATCTTGATTATCAATTGTTCAAATCCTCAATGCCAAATGACATGCGTTTCACTTCTTTGCTAGTTTTCCATTATCCTAAGGACCTCATATTTTTGGTTGGTTTAAAGCCTCAAACTTATTGAGCCACCCATGTCTACATATAAGGAAAAATGTGAGCACTACCATTAACATGCTTTTTCAAACAACCACATACTAATTGTAATTATTTCTATACAAACAAAGAAAAGAATACATTTCATTTGGACATAAAGACAACACAAATAATAGAATGGCTAAACACATGAAATAGCTTTATCTTTCTCAATGTATTTTCTTTCATAAGGAAAATTTGTAACAAATTAATCTACTATTCATGAAATCAAAACAATCATTATTGATTCATTTCACAAATAGATAGAATGTGAATTGGAAGTAGCGGAGAAGCTACTCAGTCCCAAGTTATTTTCCATGAGCGCAGATGAGGAGACTTATTTCTATAATCAAATATGCTTCCTATTTAAATATATAACAATTCCGTCCAGTTTATTGGTTTTGCTCTATCAAAAGAAAATTAATATTACAAACCTAAAAAGTATACATCAAAGCACTTGTGTTGATCACCAGAAACCTGAAATATGCATATTTTTTATTCATACTTGAACCGTCAAGAATATAAAATAGATACATGTATATTGTAGCCTCTCCGAGAAAAAACTCATGTTACTATATTCAAAACTCCAATGTAGTTGTACGATCCCTTTTTAGTTTTTAAATATTGATCGACATAAAACAACATATCTCAAGTGAAGGACAAATCAAATTACTAGAGGCATCAAACTACTAATGTGTTTTGTGAAAAAATAAAGGCATCTCAAAGTTGCTAAAAAGGATGAAAGAGAGAGGTGGCTATTCATTGTAGAAAAAGTAGTTTGAATTATCAAAAGAAAACCCAAGTCTCTCTAAAGGCTACATTATTTGGTCCATATGTCTATAAAAGCTTTATTATGAAGTGTTACTTTATTAACCGATGTTCTTATTGGCTCATGATCGAGTTACTAAATAGAACACACATCAGTTAATAAAGTAACATATCATAATGACTATAACTTTTCCTATATTATCATGTTCTTGTGTTCTTATAGGCTCATGATCGAGTTACTAAAGAGATTTCATGTAAATGACAATAAGTTTGGCTACGAGACTTCGTTTTCGGCTCACGGCAATCCAAATAGAAGACTGAAATGAGGAGCATGAAATCCTATGGTCCTTTAGAGCCATTACCAATTTTTGAGTCCCAAAAACGCTTTCTAAGTAGAGTTTAGACGTTTTTATGATTATCTCTAATTTTGGGTTTGTATTTGGCCCATGACTCTTTTGGGGACTGCATAAATTTTGCTTCTTATTTAAGTGTTCCTGATGTAAGTTGGATGGTTATTCATCTGTTTTATGACAATTCACTTTCCTCCCAAATTTCATGTGCTTGAAACTAGAATTTGAAACCCAATTACATGGTATTCGTTGAATCAACTTGACTTGAAAGTGAGTATCTTAGGTATTCCTAAAAATCAACAAGGTAAACATTTTTTTCTTTGTACTCTTCATCAGTCGGTATTAGAGCCGAAATCATAGTTCAAAACGGCTACAAGAAGAAAGATGGCACCCCACGATGTCCATGATCGAGAATTAGAGCAACATATTACGAAAAAAGCGGAGGAGCGGTTAGATCAAGTGGTCTATCAATTGATGGGTGAGATGGTCAAATTTATGAATTATGTGACGAAGGGGCCTCAAACTCCTTTGTACTTAGAAGTTGATGAGTTTATTTCATTTGGGGATGGTGACGATTCTTCTTTCGATGAGAATCTAAAAGAGAAGCCAAGACATGATTATGAGGCTGAAAATAGGTGTTGGGAATCTAGAAGGAGAATTGATATCGCATAAATTCATGGGGTTAGTTTTAATCCAGAGGGGTTCATCGATTGGTTAGCTATAATTGAGGATGTGTTTGAGTTCAAAGGGATGTCTAAAAGCAAACAAGTATCATTGATCGCTACCAAGCTACATGAAAAGGCATCTACATGGTGGAATAATGAAAACTAACACGAGATAAACTTAAGAAGTCGAAGATTGTCACTTTGAGGTAGATGAAGAAGTGTCGGTGGTCGAACTTTTTGCCTATAACTTTCAACAGTTGATGTTAAATCTTATAGAATCTAAAAATGGGTCTAATTCGTTTAATGAGTACACAATTGAGTTCTACCTATTGATTGCACGAAACGATATTTTGGGGACAGAGGAATAATTTTTACCTCGATATATTATGGGTTTAAGGTAATATTACTCATTTACCCATAATTAAAATTTGAAATTATTGGTCTGAGTTAGTTTCTACATGTACACAATATTTGTCCATCCACATGTGAACCTAAACACATTCTCTTTCCCCCTCTCTCCCTCTCTCTATAACACTCATAAAAATCACCAGAAATTTAAGCTTTTTAAAACAACCCAAATTATAAATTGTTTATTATAATTGTTTTCAAAACATTTTCAAACATCAGAGTCTCCACAAATCATAAGTAATAAAACAAGAGGATGTGTACGGTCACGCCTTCGCCTTCCTGTGGTCATCCGAAGTACCAAAAATCATAAGAATATCTAATCCTACACTAAGGTCGAATAAGACATTCTCAGGCTATAAGGTCTTGATTATACACAGCCGTGATGCATACACTAAATATCTACAACTATGATGTCAATTCCATATACAAGAAACCCTAGGCTAGTAGGCATCATATAATCAGGCAAATCTTATCATGCAATTCCTGAAGACTCCTAGCCTAGCACTAGCATGTTGTTCTATCATATCATAATATCAAATAATTGTATGGTATTTTGGGGTTTACTTACAGGCTCCGACTGATCGTACCCTCTGCATCCTCCATCCTTTATTTTGAAAACCATTTTAGTATTTATTCCAAAAATTCCCTTGATTTGAGATTGGATTCACACGAGTGTTCCTCTAATTCATTCAAACCAAGGCTCTGATACCAACTTGTCACATCAAAAAAATTTATGCCAAATTTAAACTTTTCCAATCATAAATAAAACCAAATAGTATTTGTTTACAAAATGTTTTCAAATCATTATTCATTAGAGTGTCCTAATAACCAGATCATAAGGATGAGGAGTGGTACAGTCACACCTTACCTTACTATGATCTCCTAAAGTACGTGAAACAATAAACTGAAAACTGTAAGCCCGAGGGCTTAGTCAGCTACCCCCAAAATACCAATACCACACTGATAATACCATATCAATAATAGACAATCAACAACATGCATATTGGGCCATCGGCCTGACTGGACCACCCTGCAGGGCCTACAGTCTATCTGAATCTGTCTCGAGCCTTCGACATGACTATACCACCACGTGGGCCTACAGTCTCCCCAAACCGCTCATAGGGTGTGTTGGCCTTCAGCACAAAGCAGGACCGCCTCAAACCAAACAACAAGCAAATAACCCATGTGCGCATAGCTAACATATATTGGAATATACAACATCAAACATATCGATTTCACTGATCATTAATCATAGCAATCTCTCAGAACTAGAGCAACGACCTAGCATGTCACTACATACCCATCCATATGGATCATAAGAGCATAGCATACTGTCTATCTTGGTTCAGACCTAACAGGTCATAACCACATGCAACATAGATAACAATAAAAAATAAAGGGCCAACCTTGGTGCCTTAGAACCTATTGATATAGTGAGGATAACTCACCTTGCAGATGTCGACTCGGTAGATGAACCCCAACCCTCGGATCACTGTCAAAAACTCCACCACCTATTAGCATAATATAATCATGGCCATAAGTTCCCAACCTTTCAAGGTACCCCAAAAGCCAACTAATCAAACCCTGGTCCAAGTCAAAGTCATCAGTCAAGGTCAACAGTCCATTTTGACCCCAACTTGTCGAGTACCCTCGGCTACTCGCCGAGTTCCTTAAAGTACTTGTCCACTCGCCGAGTCACCGGAGGGACTCGTCGAGGTCCTTCGGTTTACAATCGAAACCCTAAGGCTACTCGTCGGGTTCCTTCTTGCAACTCGACGGTTACACACACATACATAAATTAGGGAAACCTCAACCGACTCGTTGAGTTTTTCATACAACTCGTCGAGTTCTATAGCAATCGTCATCAGACTCGTCGAGTTGTTCATCCAACTCGTCAGTTCCAGGCCTATCTTCATATGACTCGCCGAGTCGAACTTGCGACTCGCCGAGTTCCTTCAATCCTTAAGCCATACAGACTCTTTTAAGCCATGCAGTGGCTCCAAATTACATATCCAAGCTTCTAAGACATTCATTTCATGTAAAGTTGCAAACTTTACGTTCATGCATGGCTAAAAAGGCTCTTAATGTCAAATCCAAGCTCACAATGGGGGGTTTCATACTCAAGGAGGCTTCATACATGACCAAGCTTGGAGCTTTATGACTCTAGAACCGAAGGGGTGTCCAGATCTGAAGTTACAACTTTAGATCTAGCTCAAATCCCACACTATCATCTCAATTAAACCAAAAAAACCCTAAATCTCAACCAAATGAGGTCTAGAAGGAAAATGATATAAAGGTGACGACTTTATACCTCCAAATGATGTTAACTGAGGTATATTTCTTATTCCCACGCCTTCCTTGCTCCTAGTCTCTTTCCTTCCAAGTTCTTCCTTTCCAAAAAACTCGTTTCTAAAGCTTAAGACACACAAGAATGAAGCACCACACGAATTAGGGTTTTCTGAGCTCTCAAAGGACTATAAAGAGGCCAAAGGAAGCTTAGGCTTCCTTAAATAGGGTGCAAAACCTCGTGATCTATGGTTTCTTCTACCAGATCCTACTCGTCGAGTTCTTCATGGACTCAACGAATAGGCCACTAAATACGCGATCCCACCCCTCTACTACTTGACGAGTAGGAAACCAACTCATCGAGTAGATCTTAAAACCAAATTAAATTTCATTTAAATCAATACCTGAGAATCGGTGCGTTACAATTCTCCCTTACTTGAACTAGACTTCGCCCTCAAAGTCTGTTGGAGTAAACAATGTCGGGTAATGCTCGCGCATCTCCGCCTCCGGGTCCCATGTCCACTCGGATCCCCTATGATGTTCCCACTGCACCTTCACCAAAGGTATTTCTTTCTTCCGTAAAATCTTCTTCTTCTTCTCCAAGATCGCCACAGGCCTCTGCACGTAGTTCAGACGCTCATCGACCTGAATATCATCCAACGATACTACCGCCTCCTAGTCCATAATGCACTTTCGCAACTACGAAACATGGAATGTGTTGTGAATTCGGCTGAGCTCCTCCGGTATCTCTAGCCTATAAGCCACTTTTCCAACCCTGGAAATGATCCTGAATGGACCGATATAACGAGGACCTAATTTTCCCCTCTTGCTGAAGCGGATCACACCCTTCCAAGCCGAGACCTTCAAAATTACCATGTCACCAACCTGAAACTCCAAATCTGATTGGCATCTATTAACGTAACTCTTTTTCCGACTCTAAGCGGTCTGCAGTCGCTGTCTGATCTGTTGGATCTTTTCAGTAGTCTGCAAGAACTCAAAAGGTTGGGTGGCAATACTGGAACGATAGTTGTTGTTGTAGGCGAACTCTGAAACCAGTAGGTAGGAATCCTAACTCCCACCAAAGTCAATGACGCACGCCCTCAACATATCTTCGAGGGTCTGAATGGTTCACTCACTCTGTCCATCAGTCTGCGGATGGAATGTTGTACTAAAGTGCAGCCGCGTACCCAGTTCCTCAAGGAACTTCTACCAAAAGCAGGAAGTAAACCTGACATCCTAATCGGAAACGATGGAGACCGGAACTCCATGTTGAGAGATAATCTCGCTGACTAACATGTCGGCCAATTTCTCAACCGACGAAATCTCTCGTATGGCCAAGAAATGGGCAGTCTTGGTCAACCGATCCATGATGACCCATATAGCATCGAACCTATTTTCCATCTCGGTAACTTCGTAATGAAGTCCATCGTGATCTGCTCCCATTTCCACATGGGAATCTTCAGAGGTTACAACTTACCATGCGGCCTCTGATGCTCGACCTTGACCATCCTATAGGTGAGGCACCTCTCAACAAACCAAGTGATTTATCGCTTCATACTGAGCCACCAGTAAGTCAAACTCAGATCACGGTACATCTTGATGCCCCCGGGTGTATAGAAAAGTGGGACTTATGAGACTCCTCCATCACTGTCTGTCGGACCCATCCGGACATCGAAACCCAAACCCGACTGTGTTGGGTTAATAATTCGCGACTATCCTGAACAAACCAGGCGCTCTTGCCCTTAATCCTCTCCAAATTCTAGCTCTCTGGTCTCATACCCTCAACCTGAGCATCCCTAATCAAGCTCACGAGCAAGGAATCCACTACTATCCTCATACACCTTGCCGGGGTAGAAGACGCAGCTGACTTGCGGCTTAATGCATCTGCAACCACATTCGCTTTACCAGGATGGTAAAGGATATCACAATAATAGTCCTTGACAACATCCAGCCACCTGCGCTGCCTCATGTTCAGGTTCGGCTGATCCATGATGTGTCTTAACTTCTTGTGATTTGTGTATATAGTGCAATGGACCTCGTACAGATAATGCATCCAAATCTTGAGAGAGAATACCACCGCTCCCAACTCAAGATTGTGCGTTGGGTATCTCATCTCATGCGGATTCAGCTGCCGTAATGCATAAGCTATCACTCGTCCCCTCTGCATAAGGACTGCCCACAAGCCTGTGATGGATGCATCACAAAATACTACAAAATCCTCAACTCCCTCGGGGAGCATCAACACTGGCGCTTCACATAAACACCACAAGAGGGTCTCAAACGCCCTCTGCGACTCAGGGCCCCACCGGAAATCCACCCCCTTCCTCGTTAGACGAGTGAGAGGTAGTGCAATCTTGGAGAAATCTCGAATGAATCTTCGGTAGTACCCTACTAATTCCAAGAAACTCCTGATGTTTGAGAGAGATTTCGAAATCTCCCACTCCATAACCGCCTCGACCTTGGCCTAGTAAACCAAAATCCCCTCCTGGTTATCGAGATGTCCAAGGAACTGGATCTCTTGTAACCAAAACATACACTTCGAGAACTTGACATATAGCCGTTGTCGCCGCAGAACCTCCAGCAGCTCCCTGAGGTGCTCCTCGTGTTGCTCTCGGGTCTTGGAATACACCAAGATATCATCTATGAACATAATCACCGAGCGATTAAGCATCGGTCCGCAGACTCGGTTCATCAAATCAATGAACAATGTCGGCGTGTTGGTGAGCCCAAACGGCATCACCACGAACTAGTAATGACCATAACGGGTACGCATCACGGTCTTCTCCATGTCTTCCTCCCTCACTCTGACCTAGTGATATCCGGATATCAAATCGATCTTGGAAAAACAAGATGCACCCTCAGTTGATCGAAAAGATCATTTATCCTCGGGAATAGATAACGGTTCTTCACCGTTAACTTGTTCAACTCCCTATAGTCAATGCACATCCTGTGCGAACCGTCCTTCTTCCTGACGAAGAGGATCGGTGCTCCCCAAGGAGAACTACTCGAGCGAATAAACTACTCACCAAGCAGTTCCTACAACTGAGATGCCAACTCTTGCATCTCCGGCGGTGCTAGATGGTACGATGCCTTAGCGATAGTGGCCACACATGGCACTAGATCAATCCTGAACTCTACTTGCCTCTCTAGAGGCACTCCAGGTAACTCCTCTGGAAACACATCAGCAAACTCTCTAACCATTGGAACCTCTGAAACTTAAGCATGCTCCCCAATCTGCATATCCATCACATACGCTAGATAACAGACACACCCATGTCGGATGAACTGCCAAGCTATGGCGGTTGAACAAAACCCTGCTCCCATTCTGGTACCCTCACCATACACCACCAGTTCTCCCCCACTTGGGGTTTGAACTACCACTCGTTGTCCTTCACAGTCAATCATGACGCCAAACCGACTGAGCCAATCCATCCCTACGATCACACATACTTCCCCCATGGGAATAGGAATCAAATCTATCGGGAAGGATACCCCGAAAATATCCAACTTGCATCCCCGGTAGACCGAAGAAGCAGAAACCCCATGCTCATTGGCGATCGAAACTCGCAACGGACACTCAAGCTCATCTACCAACACACTGAATTCTTTACTGAAATTCTGAGATACAAACGACCGACTCGCCCCTGACTCGAATAAAACCAAAGCAGGAAAAGATTTTAATAAAAATGTACCTAATCATAGGTACAACTGATACGCATACCATAGATATAATAACTGAAACAGAAAATAGAAACATACCACCAACCACATCCGATGCTACCATGGCCTCCTCGGCCGTGAGCTGGAAGGCGCGCCCCTGAGCCTTCGAAGGCTCCATCTTGACTGGCCTCCCATCCCCAATCCTCAAAGTAGCCGGTGCGGATCCCTGCGCCGACTTGGCAGCGAGCTGCGAACAGTTGGTCTTCACGTGACCAACCTTATGACACTGGTAACAAATCTTGATATCTGCTAGAGGGGCGAACTGGCGACAGTCCCTGGCATAGTGCCCCTCCTTGCCACATTTATGGAAACTACCTCGTGCTCGACAAACCGCAGAATGACCCCTATGACACTTTCCACATGTGCGGCTCTGCTGACCCCCGGTCTGAGTATCAATGGTCTTGGACCGCTTAGGTGCTAGCTGAGACTGTGTCGGAACCTGACGCCGCTCCTTCAACTGCAGCTCTATCTCCAACTCACACCGCCTCACAGCTTCCTGAAGATCCAAGAGAGTCTCACAATGTTGCGTAGCAACAAACTGTCGAATATCACTCTTGAGCATACTCAGATAACGAGTCATCTGAGACTTCTCTAAAGCAAACTCTGGGCAAAACATAGCCCTCTCCGTGAACATACGAGTGATCTCCATCACTGACTCCCCGTCCTACCTCAATGTCAAAAATTCTTGAGCAAGCCGCTCCCACTCAACGTGTGGAACGTAGCTATGCAGAACATATCCTGGAACTACTCCCAAGTAACAGCAGCTCGCTGATCACCAGTGTACGACCCTGTCGTCAATCTCCACCAATCCTTTGCCCCAAGCCTCAGCAGGTTCAGGGAGCACCTGACCTTCTGGTCAGCAGGACATGAACACGTGAAAAAATAGCCCTCCATATCAGATAACCACCTCATAGCCCTGATCGCATCCTGCGTCCCATAAAACGTCGGGGGCTTCGTGTTATTGACGTCCCGATATTGGAAACCCCTGTCGGCTCCTCCTCCAATCCCTGCAGCGGTTACAGCCGATGTGGCTGCAACAGCAGCTGTCTCTGCTAGAGCTGCATATTGCTCATCAATGTACTCAACCATCACGGTCTTACATGACCCAAACATCTCTGGCAGCTGCGCTCGGAACGCCGCAACAATCTCATCATGTAGAATCGCCCGGATCCTGGCATCCAACTCCTCTGTCCCTATCTATACCACGGTTCAGGTGCTACCAGCACCTCCGACCCTCCGTCCCCCAATCCTGATCCTGATCCTAACCCTGATCCGGATCTAGTAGTAAAACGTCTCGTCACCACCATACTGAAAAATATAACCAAGACGTCAAATAAACGACATGATATCGGGAGACCAATTCCCAAAACCCTAATAAGTTCCCAACCTTTCAAGGTACCCCAAAATCTAACAAATCAAACCCTAGTCCCATTCAAAGTCATCAGTCAAGGTCAACAGTCCATGTTGACCCCAACTCGCTGAGTACCCTCGACTACTCGCCGAGTTCCTTAAAGTACGTTTCCACTCGCCGAATCACGGGAGTGACTCGTCGAGGTCCTTTGGTTTACAATTGAAACCCTAAGGCCACTCGTCGGGTTCCTTCTTGCAAATCAACGGTTACACACGCATACATAAATTGGGGAAACCTCAACCGACTCGCCGAGTTGTTCATACAACTCGTCGAGTTCTATGGCAATCTTCATCGAACTCACCGAGTTATTCATCCAACTCGTCGGGTCCAGGCTTATCTTCATCTGACTCGTTGAGTCGACCTTGCAACTCGCCGAGTTCCTTCAGTTCTTAAGCCATACAGACTCTTTGAAGGCATGCAGTGCTCCAAATTACAGATCCAAGCTTCTAAGGCATGCATTTCATGCAAAGTTGCAAACTTTACGTGCATGTATGGCTAAAAAGGATCTTAATGTCAAATCCAAGCTCACAATGGGGGGTTTCATACTCAAGGAGGCTTCATACATAACCAAGCTCGGAGCTTTATGACTCTAGAACACAAGGGGTGTCCAGATCTGAAGTTACAACTTCAGATCTAGCTCATATCCCACACTATCATCTCAATCAAACCATAAAAAACCTAAATCTCAACCAAATGAGGTCTATAAGGAAAATGAAGTAAAGGTGACAACTTGATACCTCCAAATGATGCTAACTGAGGTGGATTTCTGATTCCCACGCCTTCCTTGCTCCTAGTCTCTTGCCCTCCAAGTTCTTCCTTTCCAAAAACCTCATTTCTAAAGCTTAAGACACACAATAATGAAGCACCACACGAATTAGGGTTTTCTAAGCTCTCAAAGGACTATAAAGAGGCCAAAGGAAGCTTAGGCTTCCTTAAATAGGTTGGAAACCCCCGAGATCTAGGGTTTCTTCTACCAGCTCTACTCATCGAGTTCTTCATGGACTCGACGAGTAGGCCACTAAGTACGCGATCCCACCCCGCTTCTACTCAACGAGTAGGGCAACCAACTCATCGAGTAGATCTTAAAACCAAATAAACTTTCATTTAATTTAAAACCTGACAATCGGCATTAAAATCCTATATACCAGGATACCAATCTAACATATCACCACAACACAAAACATATTATCATATAATCGGATATCTTATCCAATGGGTTGGCCTTGGTGCCATCGCCCCACAAATACAGTGAGGAAACTCACCTCACAGTCTGAAAAATGGCTGATGAGGTCCTGACTCCAAATCTCAGCTCAAACTATCACCTACCCATAATATCCTTAAGTCAAACTTAGCCAAAGTCAAATTCATACTGGTCAAACCCGCGGAATCAACTGAGTCAACCTAACCGAGTCAACTCAGAATGAGTATGTGGAACCTACTCCGAAGGTACTCTGAGCATACTCGCAACCTCACATGTTAACCACCATATGGGTGGTTAACCTCGAATGCAAGGCGTACTTTGAGTACACAGTACGTACTCCCAAAAGCTCAAAAACTCAAAAAACGCTTAGTAACTTAAGCACTCACGTCCATATTTCAGATCCATGGCTAAAATACATTCAAGAGTCATAAAGTTTCCAACTTTATGACTTTACATGCCCATTAAGTTCTTAACTCAACTTCTTAACCCATTAAGACATTTTACAAGATGCATGGAGCAAAACCAACCATTTGAAACCCATTTTTATGACTCAAGACCTTCCAAGGGTCTGAAAGGACAACTTAACGGGCCCAGAACATGCTTTCTTCATGAAACACCACATTTGGGACAAAAGAACCTAAAACTAAACCCAAAACAAGATCTGCAAGAAACAACACCAAGTTTAGAACTTGATACCTCAAAATGGTGCCAAAAGGTTGTGTGATCCGGGATCTAGAGAGCTTTACTCCTTCATGGTGGTCTCATCCTCCTTCCTTCTTCTTCAACAACATAAAACACACACACACACACTCAAGCTTAAAAATGCTTCACAAGAGGGATTAGGGTTAAAAAACATATCAAGAGGGTGGAGGCTGATAAGGTGAGGGAAAATGAGGCTATAACGAGGTTTAAATATGAGGTACACCCTAAAATTTAGGGTTTGCATGCATGGAAAATATGCCTTGCGTACTAAGGCGCACCTTAGTATGCTAAGCATACACACGTACACATGGCATATTCCCAAACTTCGCAAATTACATAAATGCCACTAGGGCTTCCTATGCACACTTCCTTATACTTAGGGCCACAAAATGCAACATAATCAAATTATAGGGTTAAAATTAGAAGTACCTTATAATCGGGATGTTAAATTCTCCCCCACTTGAACTATACTTCATCATCGAAGTCTGCCATGACAATTAACTCAGGATAATGCTCCCACATCTTAGCCTCCAGCTGCTCCTAGGTCCATTCGGAGCCTCTCTTATGTTGTCATTGTACCTTTACCCAAGGTGTCTCCTTGTTGCGTAGAACCTTCATCTTCCTTTCTAGAATATCCACCGGTTTCTCAACATAGTTCAGACGCCTATCAACCTAAATATCATCCAAGGAAACCACTTCCTCATTATGCAATACATACTTTCACAACAACAAAACAGTGAAAGTATTGTGAATTTGACTGAGCCCTTCACCTAAATCTAACATGTAAGCTACCGTGCCAACCCTAGCAATCACCCGAAAAGGCCCAATATACCGGGGGCCCAACTTCCCCTTCTTCCTGAAGCACCTTTCCAACGTGAGACCTTCTGTAATACCATATCACTAGCCTGAAAATCCAATTCCAATCAGCACCAGTTGGCATAGGTCTTCTGCCAAGTATGTGTTATCTGCAATCTCTACCTGAACTGATGAATAAGCTTTGTGGTCTGAAGGACTACTTCGGTCCTTTCCATGACCTTGTGACCAACCTCACCCCAACAAAACGGGGTACGACATCTCCGACCATACAAGAGCTCAAAAGGGCAGAGCACCAATGCTGGAGTGATCCTTATTATTGTAGGAGAGCTCCATAAGTGGTAGGTAGGAGTCACAACTCCCACCAAAATCAATAACACAGACCCACAACATATCTTCAAGGGTTTGTATCGTCCGCTCACTCTGGCCGTTGGTCTGCAGATAATATGTAATGTTGAAATGTAGCCTCGTTGCCCAAATCCTCATGGAACTTCTACTTGAATCGGGAAGTGAACCGAACGTCTCAGCCAAAAACAATGGAAACCGAAACCCCATGGCTGGCAACAATCTCTCGACATAAACATCAGCCAACTTTTCAGCCGAAGAGCTCTATATGGCCAAAAATAGGCACTCTTGGTCAATTGATCCACGATGACCTATATAGCATCAAAACCCCTTGCCATCTTCGGCAATTTGGTAATAATCCATGGTGATCTGCTCCCATTTCCACATGGGAACCTCCAAAGGCTGCACCTTGTCATGCGGCCTTTGATGCACAGTCTTAACCATCCTGTAGGTCAAACATCTCTCAACATACCATGCTATCTCTCTCTTCACACACGACCACCAATAACTCAATCTCAAATACTGATACATCTTGGTGGCTCCCGAGTGTATAGAAAAAAGAGACTTATAAGCATCCTCTAACACAATCTGTCTGACCCCACCGGGTTAATAACCCTCAACTATCCGTGACAAATCATTCAATCTCATATCTGATCCTTTCATGTTTCCAGGGTCTTTCCAAACCCCCTCTACCTAGGCCTCTCTGATCAATCCTAAAAGAGGAGAATCCACGGATATCCTCATACACATCTACCCAACTGAAGACCCAGCTGACTTGCGGCTCAAAGCATCCGCCACCACTTTCATTTTACCCATATGGTAAAGGATCTTGCAATCATAATCCTTGACTACGTCCATCCACCTGTGTTGCCTCATGTTCAGGTTTGCCTGGTCTATTAGATATCTCAAACTCTTGTGATCCATGTAGACAGTACAATGAACCCCATAGAGATAATTGTTGTGATATGTCAGAGATGGTAGGATGGAGATCAAGGGTGTGAGTTGATCTACTTCCTTCTCCTGATATCATAGTACAAAGAAAAGAGATGATAGTTAGACAACATGTGGGAGTGGTTCCCAGGACGAAGCTCCGATGATCAAGTTAGAATTGATTCTGAGAGAAGATAGAGAATGTCTAAGAGAAAGAGAGTCCAATCCCATTCTCTGTGGGGAAGATGCGTTCTTTTATACATGATCGAGAGGCGAGTGCCTTCTAACTGATTCTGTTGAACCTTCCCTCGTGAGACGAGACATGGAGGATCTGTATTGAAGGATCTGTTGGGTTTTTGAATACTACAACATCCTATGGTGCACATACAAGCCTAAATACCTTGGATCTATGTTTTCACTAATTATACATGCAAATGGTTTCCAAGGTATTAATCTTACAACTAGCATGCATTTAACATTAAAATATAATATACTAGTTAGCCTGACATACCTTTTGATGGACCTTAAATTCTAGGTGTATTTGGCCTTAAAGATCTTATCCCCAACAGTGTGGAAGCCTCAAATGGAGTCACAACAAATCATGGACAAAGGATGAACATGAGAAAGAATTCCATGTACACAAAAGACACCATGAACTCTAAAAAGATACAAGTGGCGATTTTGGGCAATGAAGTATCTATTTATATGTGGGATTTCTAGGGTCATGGATATAACCCAAATCCATACCTATGGGTTTTATGATCCATGGTTCATGTGGCCCAACTCTTTATGTATCCATACATAAACTTGGTCCAACATGGATCATAAGCCCAACAAATATAAATATAACTAATTATCATAATTAGTCCCCATAGATTTAATTGGTCTCTTTCGACCACTAAATTAATTCCAAATTAATTCTTGATCAATACTAATTAAAACATATGATTTCATATTAATATATTATTACTTATAATATATTAATAAACCATAAATAACCTTCTCTCAAAAGTCCATCCTAACAAATTGTCCTGATGATATGCAACCCAAATCTACCATGCTACTCTCGGGTCGAATACATACCAATAATAGTTATGGGCTTAGACACCTAATCCAACAGTCTCCCACTTGGATAAGTCTAAAACTATTATTCAAGTATGATTCCAAGATCCCGAATAGCAACCGTAGCTCTTAAAAGCCGTTGTCAAACTTTGAACAAATCAATGACATGTCCATTAGATAAGGGATCATATATTTCTCCATTCTAGATATCATATGGACTGAGACATGGATTATAATCCATCTCTCTATCCATTTGTTGTTTCCCAATTTCCAATTTATGACGACTGACTAATTGAACAAATCAAATCAATCCAAGCCCGGCCGAGCACTTACGTTTGTCATCACCAAATCATCGAGGGGCCCATAAATATCACTTTTATCCCGAAGGTAAAAGGAATGGATAAACTTCGCCTCATATAGCTTGTTCTACTACTTTTTGAATCATACACATAGGCACATTTTATAACATCAAGTTACCAATGCGTTTTCGTCCAATCAATGTATAACCAAATCATAGTAACAATTCATATCTCTAGGTTTGAAGAATATAAGATATTATCGTCTCACGATCACTCGTGATAAAATCCATGTAATGATTCCAATGAGCGCGGTTTGAATCCAATACTCAAAACTTATGAGCACTCATGAGTGTTGTAGCCGTTTTTCCAACATCTTAGACCTCTACAAGCCAACCCATGTCAGTCTTAATTCATATCTACTTCCAACATATGACCGACTGTGGATGGTTTGAATAACTTAGTCATCCAGAACAATGACCTAGTTTATTCTGGAAGTCAAAACATGCAAAATGAAATACAAGAATAATTGAATCGAATATGGTATCAAAACCTATGAACATAAATAAAACACCTTTTATTTATCACCATATGATTACACATTATTCATTGTATACTGTTTCAGCTATCAACTTTATTCTTGAATTTAAAACAATAGTTGTCCCATGCTCCAAGCATGTACACTATGTTTTCTAAACGCTAGTCATGCCATACACCAAGTATGCATACTATGTTTGTCTATGATCTTTACTTTGTGAAATAGATCAATTGAACATAACTCCAATGATCCTCTTTTCACAGTCCCAAATCCTTACTGCAAATGCAAAAATTCCAAATTCACGCCATTTACTGAAATTTGTTAGATTCTAAACTTATCTGCATTGATCCTCTTGTAATGATTATGCACAAAGTCAGAAAGACTTGACAACAACCATTACAGAGCATTCCAAAGGAGATCAACTCCTTGGAAACATTCTTCTTGCATTAAGTTTCCTAATCTTACACAGATTGAATAATTTCTAACTTTGAAACATTTCTAGATTCCATTTTGACTATCACTTCTGAACAAGAGTTGCCTCCTTACAGATTATGTCAATATGGTCCTTCCAGAATTATCACTATACTTCCAACTGTCCTTGAGTAACCAATCTTTGGTAAACCTTAGATTGTCCTTGGTAATTGTTTAATCCTTTTATTCATATCCAATTTTAGACCTTTTCCCTTCTTAATGCCCCAGGCATTTGGAAAGTATGAATATAGCACATGTAATCGATCCTATATCCGAAGCATATAGGACACGATTCATAATGTCTTACATAAAGACTAAACCATTCTTTTGCTATAATATTTCCATTTCAATTTGCCAAGTTCTCATAATTCAGATTATGAAAAGGGATGCCGTAATCATAATCGAATTTTAGAACGCAAATAATGGACTCATATATTAGAATTTTCTTATGTTGAGCCATTCCAACATAACATTCATATATATACTTGACTAAATATGATTAAAACCTCAATCTAAGCTTTTAGATTGAGATGAAGTATAATTTCCTCTCCCTTAATTATAGCAAAACAACTCTTTCCCAATTGAAACCTTTTGTTTTCTATAATTAACATTGCTAACTTTCAACCTTTATCATAATTATCATGCTCCACTAACATGATGATTATTAGCATAACACTTATGCTCCCACTAGCTTTGACATATACTCAGAAATTAGCTGGACTTCTAGAAATCAATACTTTATTGACTTTCTTAGCAAAGTTTAGATTTCTGATACTAGATTGCTTTGATAAAACTTTATCAATATCATACACCTTATCTTAGATAGCTCATAGGTGTGTCTAAACAATTTTAAGAACTATGAAAAGGGATGCCATAATCATAGTCTTAATTGTATAGAACTTTGGCACTTCTTACAAGTCCATGTTAGTGTGCCGGTAAACCACACACGCTCCACTAACGACTTTGAGAATGCAAATATCACAATTGCTATCTAGCTAAAATATACTTAGTGAAAGTGTTTCCTCACCATCATTTTCATGAATCAAAGAGAAACCTTATGACACTTAGATTTAATAGTGTATGTGTTCTTATCCATGTGGATTTGTCAAAACCATAATCACAAGACAAGGTTAGTGACAAATCCAAACTCATATGGATTAAACTTGTGCAATCTTAAATTTTTGCCATTTGGCAGCTCAGGTGCCTGCCA
Organism: Lactuca saligna; assembly: GCF_052625555.1. Lineage (NCBI taxonomy): Eukaryota > Viridiplantae > Streptophyta > Magnoliopsida > Asterales > Asteraceae > Lactuca > Lactuca saligna. The sequence goes on along the minus strand of NC_136420.1, from coordinate 301,014,367 downwards.
TTGCTTCCAGGTAGCTATGCAACCAATTGAGAACTTTCAGAACTCCTATGCAAAGCCAACTTGAATAGGCACATAATATTTCAACACGATAGGTTATGAACCTCAGGTTGTGTGCAAGTGAAGAACTTCAGGTTTTATTCTTGATTAGTTCTTGAGAGTTTCAAGACCTTTAAGAATCCCACTGTCCTCTTGACATATAAGACTCTCTTGTCAAATATTCAAGAGATGGTGTATATTCTAATCAAGACAAACACTTCACACTATTGGCCTTAGTTGGTCTTTGTTTTATCCAAAACATCACAACGTACCAATTTCAAATGTACAAGAGTAGGATACTTTTACTCTTACATTTGACAGGTGTTTTAAACCTTCTTTAAGACATGTCACTCAAGTTACATTCTTAGAGTATAAATCTAAGAATTGTTTTGGAACGATGTATGAATCATCTTCTTTATTTAACCACTTCAACAATTCATAGCTCCTCTTCTTAACTATCAAAATGCACTTAGAGGATGAATTGTGATAAGGTCTCTAAATCATTAAGATGATCATATAACATGATACTAAAGTACTCTCCCATCTTTTCATTTTTGAGAAACTTTTATCCTTCTGCCTAATTTGATTCTTCTTATTCGCTCTGCCATACATTGGAACCTTTTCCGATGTCTCAGAATTACACTTAAGCTTGTAAGTATAACCATATTTACTGAGCTTTAGTAAATTATGACGAATAATCGTATTGAACTTTTGTGGTTGACTTGACCAGTACACACGAATGTGTGCTCGATCCCTTAGTCCTTCACTTGACTCACATATACATGTGAACAAGGACTAGTCCTAATTTTCCAAAGTTGAAAGTTCTCATTTATCATACTGTACAACTTGTATGATTCCAAGTTCCGGTCCACTTGAAACTTGGGTGATGAGAATCTTTCCTTATTTGGTAAAATTAGACACTACCACAAATGAAAGAATCAAATCCATTTTTCCAATATTGCTATAAATGGAATCTTATAAGCAACAACTTTTCACAAATGCCATTGTAAGGATACTTAAAATAAATGAAATCAAAACCTTTTTCTTTTATTTTAAAACTTTGCGGAAAAACTTATCCTTACAATCCATATGAAAACCTTGTTATTATCTATTCCTAAGCAATATAAATATCTTAACTCTTAAGTAATAGCCCAAAATTCTGATCACCGAACCATGCGATTGAAATCCATCTTCGCGATCAGAATTAACATGTACTTAATAGAGTTAGACAGTGGACTTTACTTGAAGTAGAGCCAAACTTATTGACTTAACATCCTTAGGTAAATTTGGCAGGTTCGCAACCAATGCCCCTTCCTATGGAAATAGTTACCTATGGACCCTTGATAATGGGACCATCTCAGACTTACCCTCTCTCTTTACCATTTGGTCAACCGAGTTGACTATGGTCGATCCCTTTCCATTGGGAAGACAGAGCTTTATTGGATATCCAATGTCATCATTTTCAATGTCCACAGCATTTTAGGAAGTTGATCTTAGCAAATAGATAAGATCATTATGGGTCTTGTCATAGTCTGTTTCATAGGAGTCCCAAAGGAACTCACTATGTGACTTAGAAAGTAGTTGAGCCACTAACTTTCTCAATACTTTGGCACCCAACTCTCCCAGCTTGTCAATATGTGACTACATCTCCAAGATATGACCACACCTAGACCTTGCCTTGCCAATAGGGCTTGAGTGACCTTAAAATTTTTAGGAACTTGTGGGTTAGGTAGAATTATTGGAGGAGGTGAAAGAAGTATGATATCCATGGGACATCATCTTCATTTAGGAAAGCTTGTTTCAAGAGATTTAGGAAGATCATAAATGTCTAAACCAGACATCTTTTGGGAAATATTCAAGATAGTTGATTTAAAGTCCTTAATATGACACCCAATATGAAATATTAAGGCTAGGACCCAACAAACTATTTTATAACTTAGAAGAGGGATGTCGTAATCCAAGATATAAAATATTTGAAGGTAGGTGAATGACGATTCACCAATTTCCACCAAGATAAACGAAATGTATTATTAGGTTTTAATTGGAGTTGAAACTCCTAGATCTTTTGAGATTCTTTGAACCTTTCAATGGCATGTTTCAATCTCGAGTGTGCCCTTCAGGTTTTGTGATTGGGATGTCGAGGATCACAAAACAAGGTGTGAAGTAACCATGCAAATTATTTGGTACCCTTAAGTGTTTACCCCTCAATTGATGTGTCGGTTAACCACACACGCTCCATCGATACTATGATAAACATTAAGTTACCCTTTGCCTACCTTGTTAAATACGAGTTAGTGTGCCGGTTAACCATACACGCTCCACTAACCGACTTAAACAAAGTGCAAAGTGTAATTTCATGGATTAGCACCTTATTCACTTTTTCCTAAGTAACTAGGATTGGCTATTTATGAAAGGTTTAGTTACTTAGTATTTATCATTAATACTTTTAATGAAGGGAGAATTATAGTCCTTGTCCTACCCGTTCGGCTAACGACCCTCCACCTGTCAAGGAAGCGGTGGGTGAGAGTGGACACCCATTAAACTGCCATTTTATAGGCAGTAACCTTATACCCCCCTTATAGATCGGCTTCGTGAAGGAGGCGTACTCACGGTATGATTGACTTTACTCTTATACGTATATATAATCATTAACTTTTAATATTATAATATTATAAGGGTGTATTTTAAACATTTAAAATACTTGGTGGTTTAATTTATTACTTAAACTATACTCTTAATTTAATTAAACCTAAACCATGTCTTTATGGAATTATTAACTCTTTTAATTAAACACTTTAATTAATTTAATGAAGTCCATAAAGTTTGAACTTTAACTTTTAAAATTCTAGATTTTGGAATTAAAGTGTATATGGGGGGGTGACTTTACAAATTCCAAAACTTGAGGTCAAGTTTTGAACAATTCAAAAACTTATGGTTTCCATAACTTATTAGTTTTAATGTTGCTTAATGGAAAAAACTCTTCAAGTTCCATAACTTGTAGACAAGTTATGGAAGACTTTAAAAGCATTTAAAAAATGCGACTCTTCATTTTTTTCATAACTTATGGAAATTTTATGAGTTATAAAATTCATAAATGTGACTTTTCATGTAACTTGAGGACAAGTTACAAAAACACATACTATGAACAACTTCAAGATTAATTTGGATTGAAAAGAACTATCTCATAATTTTTCCTATTAATCTAAACAAACTCATAAACATGAACATTCATAATCAACATTTTTCAAGCATCATATAAACATGTATAAAACTTGAAACTTTGATTATTATCATTTATTTGGATGAGAATAAACATTACCATATTATCAAAAAACAAATTTTATGAACAAAAACACTTTGTGATAATGATTCTAATCCAAAACACGCCAAAAAACACGAATATATGATGTCAGGGGGTCCAACTCGTCGAGTGCATGAACCAACTCGACGAGTTGGATGAATTTGTTGATGGACTCGTCAAGTCCATCAATGGAATCGTCGAGTCTGATGTCCTGATGTCACACCCCGAAAACCAAGGCGGAATCATTTCCGGGGCGGACTCCACGCTGAGTATCAATTCCAATGAACATAGTAAGTAAAGTAAACAACCATTACATTACATATAGAAATTTACATTTGTTCCAAAAGTAAAGTTGTACAATGTGATACATATGTATATATAAAAAAATGAAAGACGTGTCTTCGATGCACTCCGTCTTCGACAAAAGGATCATCGGGTACCTGTCTAATGCAGACCTGATAATACAAGCATTTTAAAAATCAGCATAAAGCTGGTGAGTTCATAAGAGGTTTTGTTTTGTGAAAATGTACGAGTTTCCTTTCTGGTTTCTGAAAATGTTACGACCCAAGAAAATCCCATATTTTATTAAAAGTAATGTTTGGTTAACTATTAGGTTACACTGTTCTGGTTATGTTCGACTGTGATCCCAGGAAAATCCCATATTTTCCTAATGTGAAAGATGTAAAAGATGTAATGTGTAATTTGTATGTTAGTCCACCAACCCAACATGTAATGTAAAAGATGTACACTGAAAATGTATTAGTTTTAACACGTTTATAAAACTAACATATACCAAGTAAATTAATTACTTGACCCATTATTACTATTATGTAAATCTGTGTTATCCAAATTGCGAGTTCCATAACCATACTAAAGACTAATTATGGCAATAAGTAGTCCATATCACTCTATGACTTTCGTCACCCTTGAACCATTCGGTTTGGCTGTAGCTAGCAGCCAGGTGCGGGCTAGTCAGCCCCGTATAGATCTATACACTCAAGTCACGCTCTCTAAATCCCATAGATTCTGGTTACGGGGGCGGTCCTCTACTCGCGTATCTCTGTGGAGTGTTCACCGAGGACGTGTCTCCAACTATAGGATTAACAAATTTACTAGTAATAATACTGAAAGATCAAATGACTATCCTCCACTTGCGTATCTCTGTGAAGTGTTACCGAGGACAAAACCATGTTCAAATGTTATGCTTTTAACTGATATAATGTGGGAATACATTTGTGAAAATATAAATACAACAATTTATAATATAATTCACAAATAACATGATAGTGTGTCCTATAAGTTCAAACGGTTGTTTGTTATGAGTGTTAGTGTTAAAAGCATATATAGTATGAAACACAATGTATATAAACAAGTTTTGAGTACAAGTATCACTTGTACTTTGCTTGTATTCCCCCATGAAAACAGTGAAAACAGTGAAAATGGGTAGGGGTATGAACTCACCAGACGAGAAAACGCGACGGTTTGGATGCTATGCAACGGTTCGGGGCTTGATTACGCACGATGTTCCTATGTAATATGAAATGATATGCAATTGTATCTAATTAGACTTTGAACCACTAATTAGACATGAATATGCACTCCAAGACGTGAAAACACTTCAATTCAAGTGTTAGGAGTGATCCGGGTAGCATCTAAGGGTGTATAGGGCCTAAATATGGAGTTTACTCTTCAAGAGTAAACTCCTTAAGGCGTTTACGGCCCATTGACCATATCCCCATAAGTTTACGGCCGTAAACTCATGGGTGGTGAGTTATTGGATGCCAAATGGTTAAACAATGCATACGGGAAGTTCTAGGGTCGATTCCATGGCTTAGGAAGTGATCGGGACTTGAAATGACCTTGGGAAATGAGTTTAAGGTCTAAGGAGATGTTCTTGGGGAGTTTATTACCTTAAAATCATGAGTTTACAACTGTAAACTCATGTTTGTCCATGAATCAAGGGCTTTGGTTGTTGCAATTCAATCACATGTGATTCTAGGTCCAAAACTAAGCTTTTCAAGGGGTTTAAGGCACCTTAACACCCTTTGGGGGGTGTTTACGGTCTAAGAAGGTGGGTTTACGGTCCAAGAATGTTCTTGGGCCGTAAACTCAAGTTTGATGCCTTTAAGGATGTTTTGGTGCATCACATGAAGGTTTATGATGTTCTACACTCCCATGAAAGTTCATTGAAGGTGTTTAAGGCCATTTTGACTCATTAACATGAGTTTATGGTCCATGAAAGAGGTTTTACGGTCCAAGAATGTTCTTGGGCCGTAAACTCATGTTTGTCCCATTTGTATATGATTTGGTGCATTTCTTGAAGGGTTACAAGGTTCTATGCACTCACGGAAGTCCATTGGAGGTGTTTAGGGGCAAACTAACACCCAACAAGGTGTTTATCGTCTATGAATGAGGGTTTACGGTCCAATAACATGCTTGGGCCGTAAAATCATGTCCAAGCCTCATTTTGTGCGATTTTGGGGTCCTAAGCTCATGCATGCAAGTTTCTAGTCCGAATCTAAGCCCTAGAAGTGCTTTGGAGGGGTTTTGAGGCTTCAAAACCCTCATATGAGGTGTTCACGGTTTTGGGAGGGTCCCCAACCGTAAACACATGTCCATGGATGTTTTTGAGTGATTCCAACCTGAATTTGAATGATAAACAAGCTTAGAAACATGCTAGGATAGATTTCTTACCAAAATGAAGTTTGAAATGAGGTTTTTGGGCCAATTCGAGTTCTAGAGAGAGAAAGTAGTGAGAGAAAGTTTTTAGAGAGAGAGTAAAAGCCTCAAAATGATGTCACTCAATCCCTTATATAGGGGTTGAGTTTGTGGCCCGGTGGAATTTTACCCGATACTGCCGTTAGACGGTGCTTTTGGTCGCACCCGATAAAGTTGCCGTAATTACGACTTAATAAAAACTAAATATTTTCTAAATGAAATAGAAAATATTTTAATGTTTTTAAAATGTATTCTAACATAATTAAAACATTATTAGAAGTCGTAATAATTTAATTAAAACAAGGTTAACAGCAAATTTTTGGAATTTAACGGCTTTGTTAACGAGAACGGGTTACAACTAATGGAATGAACTTCGGGTTGTTACATTATCCCCCCCGTTAGAGGGAATTTCGTCTCGAAATTCAAAGTTAAAACACAAGACAAGATACAAATCATGGATCTGGAAAGAGTTGTGGATACTTCTGTTTCAATAAGTCTTCCCGCTCCCAAGTGAATTTCGGTCCCCGCTTGGCATTCCAGCGAACCTTCACTAACGGGATGCGACTTTGCTTTGTACGTTTGAATTCTCGATCCATGATTTCGATCGGTTCCTCCACAAAGTTGAGGTTTCATTGATCTTGATCTCGTCTAAAGGAATCACTAGGGTTTCATCGGATAGGCACTTCTTGAGATTTGAAACATGGAAGATGGGATGGATGTTACTAAGCTCGTGAGGTAAACGAAGCTTATAGGCTACTGGACCGACCCTGGCGATGATCTCGAAGGGTCCGATGTACCTCGGATTAAGTTTCCCACGCTTACCAAAGCGTACAGTGCCTTTCCAGGGCGAGACCTTCAACAAGACACGGTCTCCAACCTGGAATTCTAGTGGTTTCCGACGGTTATCAGTGTAACTCTTCTGGCGATCACGTGAAGCTTTCAGTCGTTCTCGGATTTGGATGATCTTCTCAGTGGTTTCACGGATGATTTCAGGACCAGTGAGAGCACTATCGGGGACTCGACTCTTGGCTAACTGTGTATCCCCCACCTCGGCCTAGCACAGAGGGGATCTGCACTTGCGACCGTATAGGGCTTCAAACGGGGCAGCCCTAATGCTGGTGTGGTAGCTGTTGTTGTATGAGAACTCGATCAAAGGTAGATGTGCATCCCACGACTTTCCAAAGTCAATGAAACATGCGCTAAGCATGTCCTCCAGGGTTTGGATTGTTCTCTCACTTTTTCCATCGGTTTGAGGATGATACGCTGTGCTCATATCTAGTTTGGTTCCAAGGGCTTTCTGAAGGGACTGCCAGAATCTGGAGGTAAACTTGCTATCTCGATCAGATATAATGGATACAGGTACACCATGCAGTCGAACTACCTCCTGGATGTAGATTCGCGCGAGTTTTTCCATCTTGTATGATTCTTTGATCGGAATGAAGTGAGCGGATTTTGTCAAATGATCCATAATTACCCAAATGGTATCGTACCCACTAGGATACTTGGGTAGTTTGGTGATGAAATCCATGGTAATCATCTCCCATTTCCATTCGGGGATCTCGGGTTGTTGTAGCAGACCCGAGGGTTTCTGGTGCTCAACATTAACCTTGGAGCAAGTTAGACACTTGCCCACGAATGTAGCTATCTCAACTTTCATGTTTGGCCACCAATATTGTTTCTTGAGATCCAGGTACATCTTGTCAAAACCCGGGTGAATAGAGTATTTGGTTTTGTGTGCTTCCTCCATGACAATTTCCCTGAATCCTCAGGACTTTGGAATCCAGATCCGATCCATTAAACAATAGACTCCGTCACCTCTGATCTCAAGTTTCTTTTCCATTCCTCTCAAGGTTTCGATCAACACGTTCTCAGGCTTGAGTGCTTCTAATTGGGCTTCTCGAATTTGCATGGGTAAGTAGGAATGGATAGTCATTGTCTGGTTCTTCACTTTGTGGCCTGCACTTTCCTTTCGGCTAAGGGAATCTGCTACCACATTGGCCTTGCCGGGGTGGTAACGGATTTCACACTCATAATCACTGAGTAGTTCTACCCATCGCCGTTGCCTCATGTTCAAGTCTTTCTGATCAAAGATGTGCTGCAAGTTCTTGTGATCAGTGAAGATCTTGCACTTGGTTCCGTAGAGATAATGTCTCCAAATCTTCAATGCAAAGACTATAGCTCCTAGTTCCAAGTCATGTGTGGTATAGTTGACCTCGTGTGCTTTCAGCTGTCTTGACGCATAAGCAATCACCTTTCCTCTTTGCATAAGCACACAGCCTAAACCTTGATTAGACGCATCGCAGTAGACAACGAAATCCTCTGTCCCTTCGGGTAGAGACAGAACAGGCGCGCCGCACAAGGCTCTCTTCAACATTTGGAATGTAGTTTCTTGTTTATCACTCCAACAAAAGGGTACACCTTTCTGTGTTAGAGTGGTTAAGGGTTTGGTGATTTTGGAAAAATTCTAGATGAACCTCCGATAATAGCCGGCGAGACCCAAGAATTGGCAGATTTCTGTGGGTGTTTTTGCTGTCGACCAATTCTCTATCGCTTTAATCTTGGAAGGATCCACGTGAATACCCTCCTCGCTTACCACGTGACCAAGGAAAGTTACCTTCCGTATCCAGAATTCACACTTGGAGAATTTCGCGTATAGCTTCTCGGATCTAAGGGTCTCCAACACTAACCTCAAGTGTTTCTTGTGATCTTCTTCGCTCTTGGAGTAGACGAGGATGTCATCAATTAACACGATGACAAACTTGTCTAGGAAGGGATGGGACACCCGGTTCATCAGATCCATGAACACAGCAGGTGCATTGGTTAGACCGAAGGGCATCACTACGAATTCGTAGTGTCCATACCGAGTCTTGAAAGCTGTTTTGGAAACATCACTCTCCTGAACTCGTAACTGATGGTACCCTGACCGAAGGTCGATTTTTGAGAAGTAGCTGGCTCCTTGGAGTTGATCGAAGAGGTCATCTATTCGCGGAAGAGGATATCGGTTCTTAACGGTCAACTTATTTAGCTCACGGTAGTCGATACACATCCGAAAGGATCCATCTTTCTTCTTGACAAACAGTACCGGAGCTCCCCAAGGTGAGGAACTCGGTCTAATGAATCCTTTACTGAGAAACTCATTGAGTTGACTAGATAACTCCTGCATTTCTGCTGGAGCTAAGCGATACGGAGACTTCGCTACGGGAGTAGCTCCAGGAATTAGGTCAATACGGAACTCGACTTGACGCTCAGGAGAAATTCCTGGAAGCTCTTCGGGAAACACATCAGGAAAGTTACAGACTTCGAGGATGTTCGCGAGGTCTTTGACTTCTTGATTCTCGTTGATCACATGGGCTAAGAATGCAATGCACTCCTTTCGTAGGAGCTTTCGAGATTTGATGCAGGATATGATACGAAGATTGGAACTGGGTTTATCGCCATAGATTACGAGAGTCTGATCCGAAGGAAGATTGAGACGGATGGCTTTTTCGTAACAAAGGATATCAACATGATTGGGACTCAACCAATCCATGCCAATGATAACATCAAAGCTCTTAATGGAAACTGGCATGAGATCTATAGGAAATGAATGGTCATTCAGGGCAAGCGTACAACCTATGAATACATCGCTAGCGCTTTCTTTCTCACCGTTAGCCATCTCGACGGTAAACGTTTCAGTTAGTGGTTGGGGATTAAGTTTTATGTTATGTTTGAATGCATGACTAACAAAACTCCTTTCTGCACCTGAATCGAAAAGAATACTAGCATATGAGTTGTCGAGAAGGAACGTACCCGAAACAACAGTGGGATCGGCGACTGCTTCCTCCCATCCCATAGTTAGAACCCTTCCAATGTTGTCAGCAGTTGCCTTCTTGGGACAGTTCCTTTTAAAGTGTCCAACCTCTCCACAGTTGTAGCAAGCTTGACTAACGCCTGCTCCAGATGATTGGTTGGCCGATTGGGTTGGAGTTTTGCAGAATCGAACTGTGTGCCCCTTCTTACCACAGTTGGTACAGGATAGTTCTCGGCAGGGGCCAGGATTGTGATGGTATTTTCACTTGTCACACAGTGGAAGATTTCTAGCATACCTGCTGGTAGGAGTTGGAGCTGTGGATCCCACAACAGAAGCAGCAGCAACAGGGGTAGTAGCAACATGGACTGCTACAGTCTGCTGTTTCTTGGAAGATCCCTGGGAAGGTTGACCCTTCTTCTTCTTCCATAATTTTCTCTTTTCACCACTCCTTTGAGTCGGCTCAGAAGTGGTAGTGATTTCCTCAACATCATCGCTATAATCAATCAGGGTTTGGGCTAAAGTCTTGGCACTATCATAGGTATCCGGACGGGTAGCCAAGACATGACTCTTTGTCGGTTGGGATAACCCCCAAATGAACCTTTCGATCTTTTTGCTTTTAGGAGTGACTAATCCCCGACAGAGAAGTGCGAGATCATCGAATCGGGAAGTGTATGCAGCAATGTCGGAACCTTTCATCTTTAGGTTCCAGAGCTCGTGCACTAGTTTCTGCATTTCACCACGGGGGCAGTACTCGGCTATGAGGAGTTCTTTCATGGCTTCCCAGCCCATGGGGTTGGCTACGGGTAGGGTCAGAGATTTGACTCGGCCATTCCACCAAGTCAAGGCTTTGTCAACGAAGGTACAGGCTGCAAATTTGACCTTATCAGATTCTGCACAGGCACAGATTTCGAAGATGGATTCGATTTTCTCGAACCATCGGGATAAGGAAATGACACCTCCAGTGCCATTGAAGGATGTTGGTTTTGCGTTCATGAAATCCTTATAGGAACCCCCTTTTGGTGTCCCTGACTGTCTTCAGGGTTCTGGGGCTGGGGACCACCTCCTGAGCCACCAGGGTTCACTTGCAACATGGTTGCCACCATTGCAGCAGTTAGGACTGTCTGAAGCGATTCAAGATCAAATTGAGGAGGAGGTGGTGGCGAAGAAGGATTGTTGGGTCTCTTTTTGGGAGGCATCTTGATCTAATAAGATCAAGAAAGAGAGAGGAGGGTAAGTCCTCTACATTCAATCGATAGATATGGTAGTTATATGTTCCGAATAAGCAATAAAGCAGGAAAGAGTTATTAAAACAGATAATTTATCACTAAGAATGATCATAGAACGCCACTCGAATAAGGATTTCTACAGAGGATTGGATCGAGAAATACTCCCATAGTATTTCATGATTTGATTACGACAATGGTTTGATGTTTGTGGTATTAGGGTAAGTTTTAGGCATGCCGCGCACCACAGTCACTCCCAAGCACATGTTGGCCGTGTCTCGAATGAATATAGTTAGCCAAGCTATATTGACCCTAGACACGACTACATAACTACCCAGGTTTAACCGTAGTACACAACACCTAATTACTTATGTTCTGTTCTACCTGTGGTTACGGATCGCGACGATTCGGTATACTTGTATACTTTTGAAAATACTTGCAGTTTGAAGATACTTTTAATTCAGAGCACTTAGGCCCTTTAGTGTTTATAGTTTTATACCATGTAAGGTTTGGTATACCTCATTCACTATAAACAAGGGCTCTGATACCAATCTATCACACCCAGAAAACCAAGGCGGAATCATTTCCGGGGTGGACTCCACGTTGAGTATCAATTCCAATGCACATAGTAAGTAAGGTAAACAACCATTACATTACATATAGAAATTTACATTTGTTCCAAAAGTAAATTTGGACAATGTGATACATATGTATATATAAAAAAATGCAAGACGTGTCTTCAATGCACTCCGTCTTCGACAAAAGGATCATCGGGTACCTGTCTAATGCGGACCTGAGAATACAAGCATTTTAAAAAACAGCATAAAGCTGGTGAGTTCATAAGAGGTTTTGTTTTGAGAAAATGTACGAGTTTCCTTTCTAGTTTCTGAAAATGTTACGACTCAAGAAAATCCCATATTTTCTTAAAAGTAATTTTTGGTTAACTATTAGGTTACACTATTCTGGTTATGTTCGACTGTGATCCCAGGAAAATCCCATATTTTCCTAATGTGAAAGATGTAAAAGATGTAAAAGATGTAATGTGTAATGTGTATGTTAGTCCACCAACCCAACATGTAATGTAAAAGATGTACACTGAAAATGTATTAGTTTTAACACGTTTATAAAACTAACATATACCAAGTAAATTAATTACTTGACCCATTATTACTATTATGTAAATCTGTGTTATCCAAATTGCGAGTTCCATAACCATACTAAAGACTAATTATGGCAATAAGTAGTCCATATCACTCTATGACTTTCGTCACCCTTGAACCATTCGGTTTGGCTGTAGCTAGCAGCCAGGTGCGGGCTAGTCAGCCCCGTATAGATCTATACACTCAAGTCACGCTCTCTAAATCCCATAGATTCTGGTTACGGGGGCGGTCCTCTACTCGCGTATCTCTGTGGAGTGTTCACCGAGGACGTGTCTCCAACTATAGGATTAACAAATTTACTAGTAATAATACTGAAAGATCAAATGACTATCCTCCACTTGCGTATCTCTGTGAAGTGTTACCGAGGACAAAACCATGTTCAAATGTTATGCTTTTAACTGATATAATGTGGGAAAACATTTGTGAAAATATAAATACAACAATTTATAATATAATTCACAAATAACATGATAGTGTGTCCTATAAGCTCAAACGGTTGTTTGTTACGAGTGTTAGTGTTAAAAGCATATATAGTATGAAACACAATGTATATAAACAAGTTTTGAGTACAAGTATCACTTGTACTTTGCTTGTATTCCCCCATGAAAACAGTGAAAACAGTGAAAATGGGTAGGGGTATGAACTCACCAGACGAGAAAACGCGACGGTTTGGATGCTATGCAACGGTTCGGGGCTTGATTATGCGCGATGTTCCTATGTAATATGAAATGATATGCAATTGTATCTAATTAGACTTTGAACCACTAATTAGACATGAATATGCACTCCAAGACGTGAAAACACTTTAATTCAAGTGTTAGGAGTGATCCGGGTAGCATCTAAGGGTGTATAGGGCCTAAATATGGAGTTTACTCTTCAAGAGTAAACTCCTTAAGGATTTTACGGCCCATTGACCATATCCCCATGAGTTTACGGCCGTAAACTCATGGGTGGTGAGTTATTGGATGCCAAATGGTCAAACAATGCATACGGGAAGTTGTAGGGTCGATTCCATGGCTTAGGAAGTGATCGGGACTTGAAATGACCTTGGGAAATGAGTTTAAGGTCTAAGGAGATGTTCTTGGGGAGCTTACTACCTTAAACTCATGAGTTTACAACCGTAAACTCATGTTTGTCCATGAATCAAGGGCTTTGGTTGTTGCAATTCAATCACATGTGATTCTAGGTCCAAAACTAAGCTTTTCAAGGGGTTTAAGGCACCTTAACACCCTTTGGGGGGTGTTTACGGCCTAAGAAGGTGGGTATACAGTCCAAGAATGTTCTTGGGCTGTAAACTCAAGTTTTATGCCTTTAAGGATGTTTTGGTGCATCACATGAAGGTTTATGATGTTCTACACTCCTATGAAAGTTCATTGAATGTGTTTAAGGCCATTTTGACTCATTAACATGAGTTTATGGTCCATGAAAGAGGGTTTACGGTCCAAGAATGTTCTTGGGCCGTAAACTCATGTTTGTCCCATTTGTATATGATTTGGTGCATTTCTTGAAGGGTTACAAGGTTCTATGCACTCACGGAAGTCTATTGGAGGTGTTTAGGGGCAAACTAACACCCAACAAGGTGTTTAACGTCGAGGAATGAGGGTTTACGGTCCAATAACATGCTTGGGCCGTAAAATCATGTCCAAGCCTCATTTTGTGCGATTTTGGGGTCCTAAGCTCATGCATGCAAGTTTCTAGTCCGAATCTAAGCCCTAGAAGTGCTTTGGAGGGGTTTTGAGGCTTCAAAACCCTCATATGAGGTGTTCACGGTTTTGGGAGGGTCCCCAACCGTAAACACATGTCCATGGATGTTTTTGAGTGATTCCAACCTGAATTTGAATGATAAACAAGCTTAGAAACATGCTAGGATAGATTTCTTACCAAAATGAAGCTTGAAATGAGGTTTTTGGGCCAATTCGAGTTCTAGAGAGAGAAAGTAGTGAGAGAAAGTTTTTAGAGAGAGAGTAAAAGCCTCAAAATGATGTCACTCAATCCCTTATATAGGGGTTGAGTTTGTGGCCCGGTGGAATTTTACCCGATACTGCCGTTAGACGGTGCTTTTGGTCGCACCCGATAAAGTTGCCGTAATTACGACTTAATAAAAACTAAATATTTTCTAAATGAAATAGAAAATATTTTATTGTTTTTAAAATGTATTCTAACATAATTAAAACATTATTAGAAGTCGTAATAATTTAATTAAAACAAGGTTAACAGCAAATTTTTGGAATTTAACGGCTTTGTTAACGAGAACGGGTTACAACTAATGGAATGAACTTCGGGTTGTTACACCTGACAACAAAAAATTCGATTTTTTTCCAGTTTTTTCCAACAACTTGCATCAAGTATAATTGAAAACAACCCATGTCTCTGATACCACTGTTGGGTTTTGGAATACTACAACATCCTATGGTGAACATACAACCCTAAATACCTTGGATCTATGTTTTCACTAATTATACATGCAAATGGTTTCCAAGGTATTAATCTTACAACTAGCATGCATTTAACATAAAAATATAATATACTAGTTAGCATGACATACCTTTTGATGGAGCTTGAATTCTTGGTATATTTGACCTTAAGGAGCTTATCCCCAATAGTGTGGAAGCCTCAAATGGAATCACAACACATCATGGACAAAGGATGAACTTGAGAGAGAATTCCATGCACACAAAAGACACCATGAACTCTAAAAAGATACAAGTGGAGATTTTGGGAAATGAAGTATCTATTTATATGTGGGATTTCTAGGGTCGTGGATATAACCCAAATCCATACCCATGGGTTTTATGATCCATGGTTCATGTGGCCCAACTCTTTATGTATCCATACATAAACTTGGTCCAACATTGATCATAAGCCCAACACATATAAATATATTATCATAATTAGTCCCCATAGATTTAATTAGTCTCTTTCGACCACTAAATTAATTCCAAATTAATTCTTGATCAATACTAATTAAAACATATGATTTCATATTAATATATTATTACTTATAATATATTAATAAACCATAAATAACCTTCTCTCAAATGTTCATCCTAACAAATTGTCCTGATGATATGCAACCCAAATGGACCATGCTACTCTCGGGTCGAATACATACCAATAATAGTTATGGGCTTGGACACCTAATCCAACAGGATCCTTTATCACGTCTTTCTATCTCGTTCCCCCATTGGCTAGAGGGGAATATTTGATACAATGATGAGCATTGCTGTCGTTAGATAGGCTAGTGGAGCTCTCTGATTGGCTCCACGTTTGTCGGGGTATTTATTCATGAGGAGAATAGGTTAAGGCGCAGTTCTGCCCCTTAACCGCCATACAGGTGAGTCCATGTAGGAGGAGGCTTGGCCTTGGCCTCAGACTAGGTATGACCAGACTCTAACTAGGCCAAGCTTGACGCTAGTTTGACTTTTCTTCTTTAATGTTTTTCTTGAGGGATACGTTAACAACTATAGATGCTTATTGTATGAATCATAGTTGTACATAACTAAGATTCTATAGTCGGAGAATGATTGGTTTGGCCTTATTTCTTGTTATTTTTTTATGAAGGGCTTAGGGTAGAATTAGGTATTTGACTGTCTATAGGGTCCAATGTTATGTATGATTAGCATACTCGAGTGATGAAGAGTTGGTGGAAGTTTCATGAATGAGTTATGTGGGGTCTGCTAATCAGTCACGTTATGTCTAGCCTTCTTCTAGATAGTGAGGATAGAATGTATGTGTTTGCTAGTATCTTGGGTTAGGGTTGTTGTGATGATCCACTTTGAAAAATACAAGTAGGTGTAGAAGGTAGTATGGGCCCGTACTACTGGAAGAAATGGCTTGTACGAGTAGCAAGGAAGTCACAATCCTTAGGGATTTGTTGGGAGTTGGTTCCCTTGTATGATATACGTATTATCTTATATCTCCCTGGTTTATTTTTAGTATGGTGGTGACAAGATGATTTGATACAAGATCGAGATCGGGATCAGGATCTGGTAGCCATGATAAGCCAACTTTGACAGAGGATCGAGTTAGGGAGATCCTTCAGGAGGAGGTTGTTTCCCTCTTTTGGGCATATATGTCGGAGATGTTTGGGTGTATTAAGATCGTTATGGCGGAGTACTTTGATGAGTGATATGTTAGAGATGGTAGGATTTAGATCAAGAGTAGGTGTTGAGTTGGTTCCTTCTCCTGATATCATAGTACAAAGAAAAGTGATGATCATTAGACAACATCCAGGAGTGGTCCCAGGACAAAGCTCTGACGATCAAGTTAGAATTGATTATCAGAGAAGATAGAGAATCTCTGAGAGAAAGAGAGTCCACTCCCCTTCTCCATGGGGAAGAAGGCTTCTTTTATACCTGATCGAGAGTCACGTGCCTCCTAACTGTATCTGTTGAGCCTTCCCTCGTGATACAAGATGTGGCAGATCCGTATGGAAGGATCCTCCATCACGTCTTTCTATCTCGTTCTCCTATTGGCTGGAGGGGAATCTTTGATATAATGATGATCGTGGCTATCGTCAGATAGGCAAGTGGAGCTCTTTGATTGGCTCCATATATTTTGGGGTATTTCGTCCTAGGGAGAAGAGGGTAAGGCGTAGTTCTTCCCCTTAACCAACATACCAGTGAGTCCATGCAGGCGGAGGCCTGACCTTTGCCTCAGACTGGGTATGACCAGACTCTAACTAGCCTAAGCTTGGCGCTAGTTTGACTTTTCTTCTTTAACGTTTTTCCTGAGGGTATGTTAACAACAGTAATGATTTTAATTCCATATAAAGAAGAACCTTAGGCTATCAACCATGATATAGTCAAGTAAATTATCATGCAATTCAGGAAGATCCCTAGCATATCACTAACATGTTGTTCTAACATATCACAAGATCAAATAACAATATGGTAATTTCGGGTCTACTTACTGGTACACATCGCATCCCCCTTGATTATTTTGCAAACAATTTGAAAATCATTTTTAAAATCTTTTTTCTTAGGTTGAGACTGGATTCACGCGAGTGTTCCTCCAAATCACTTAAACCAAGGCTCTAATAGTAACTTCTAACACTCATAAAAATCATAAGAAATTTAAGATTTTAAAAACAACCCAAATTCATAAATTGTTTACAGTCATTGTTTTTCAAAAAAATTGAAACATCAAAGTCTCCCAAAATAATAAGTCATAAAACAAGAGGATATGTCGCCATGCCTTCACATTCTCGCGGTCATCTGAAGTACGTGAAACATAACCCAAAACTGTACGTCAACGCTTAGTGAGTTCCCATAGAGTAACAACACATAACATAAGCATACAAACAAATAAATTGCATATAGAGCCTTCAGCCTAACTGGAAAGCCACACCAACCTACAAATTATCTGGTATGCTCACAGAACCTTCAGCATGACTGGTAGGCCTCACTGGGCCATCAGCCTATCTAGAACACATTCTTCGGGCTTCTGTGTGACTGGTATGCCCCTTAGGCTTTCATTTTATCCAGGATGCCTTGGGTCTCTTGGCCTTCAGTCTACACTGGTCCGCCTCAACCCAACCACACACATAAACCATGTCGATATATATATATATATATATATATATATATATATATATATATATACACACACACACACACATATATATATCTATATACACACACACACATATATATATATATATATATATATATATAACCAGTCACCAGACAATCAGACAGGTCTTACAGATCACTAAGCATATTATCATCCTATATACAAAGATACAGTTCTAACAGATCACCACAATACAAAACATACTATCACATGACCGAATATCTAATCCAATGGGTCGGCCTTGGTACATTCGACCTGTGAATACAGTGAGAAAACTCACCTCATAGACTGAACAGTAGGTGATGAGTTCCCGACTCCGAATCTCAGCTCAAACTGTCACCTATCCAACCAAATGATCAATCATAATCAAAATCCCAAAATACCCTTAAGTTAAACTTGGTCAAAGTCAAAGTCAAACTGGTCAAACCCACTAAGGCAACACAACGGAGTCAATTCAGAATGAGTACGCGGGGCGTACTCCGAAGGTGTGCTTGGCATATTCGAATACGCAAGGCGTTTTCCTAGAAGCTTCAAAACTCAATAAGTGCTTAATGGCTTAAGCACTCACATTCATATTTCAGATCCCAGCCTAAAATACACTCAAGGGTCATGAAGTTTCCAACTTTATGAGTTTACATGCCCATTAAGTGCTTAACTCAACTTCTTAATCCATTAAGACATTCTACAAGATGCATGGAGAAAAACCAACCATTTAAAACCCATTTTTGTGACTCAAGACCCTCCCAAGGGTCTGAAAGGACAACTTAATGGGTCAATGACTTGTTTTGTTCATGAAACACCACATTTGGGACAAAGGAACCTAAAACTAATCCCAAAACAAGATCTACAAGAAACAACACCAAGTTCAAAACTTGATACCTCAAAATAGTGTCGAAAGGTGGTGTGGTCCTAGATCTAGAGAGCTTCACTCCTTCAAGGTGGTCTCGTCTTCCTTCCTTATTCTTCAAGAGCATAAAACACACACACACTCCAGCTTAGAAATGCTTCACAAGAGGGATTAGGGTTGCAAAAACGCATCAAGAAGGTGGAGGCTGAAAAGCTGAGGGAAAATGAGGTATAATGCAGCATAAACATGAGCCAAACCCTAAAAATTTGGGTTTGCATACCTGATACGCACGCCCTGCATACTAACGCGAACTTTAGTACGCTAAGTGTACACACGTACGCGAGGTGTACTCCCAAATTTTCCAAATTACGAAAATACCAATAGGGCTTCCCATGCACACTTCCTTCTACTTAGGGAGCCAAAATGCAACATAATAAAATTATAGGGTTAAACTTAGAAGTACCTTATCATTGGGATATTACACACACACACACACACAATCTCTCTCTATCGCTCTCTCTCTCTTATATATATATATATATATATATATATATATATATATATATATATATATATATATATATATATATATATATATATATATAGGGGCGTTCAATCGAAAACATTTGAGACCAAACTTTGACCACATAATTTTTTAAAATTAAAATCATCAAATAATATTAATATAAATCAAAAAATAAGTAAAAAATAAAAAATAAATTAAAAAAAAAAAAACTCCACTAACCAAAACCACTGACTACCCAAACAATACCATCCACCACCACCACCCGTCACTATCACCGACCTCCACCACCCCCACTCACTACCCAAAATCATCACCACCATCTGCCATCGCTAAAAATAACCATCATCCATCACCACCAACCCCACCCGCCACCACCACCCACCACAACCACAACCCGCCCACCCACCACTATCCACCTCCACCACCCATCATGTCACACCCCCAAACCAAGGATGGCGGAAACGTCCGGGGGTGGAGGACTTCATGTAGAGTATCACAACAACGAGTATAATAGTGCTCAAAGTAAATACAACTATCACAAATATAATTGAAAAAGTTACATCAAAGTACATGTTTACATGATTCACATCAATTACATTATGATACAAAATGAATTGTTTGACGAATTATCGCCCCATCCTCAAAACGTTGTTGATTTCCAGTTTCACTGAATTCCTGAGAATACAAGTAGTTTTGAAAAAGTGTCAACACAAAGGTTGGTGAGTTAATAAGAGATTTCATTAGAGAAGTAAACCATTTTCCTTGTAAAAGCATTAGAATATGTATCCAGAAAATACGATATTTTCTTTAAAATCTGTGTAATGTAGTCTTATAACCGAAGACTAAAATGTATAAGTAACCTCTCTTACTAATAAAAAATGGTATGTGTTTAAATCGACATAAAACGCGCTTGAATTAAATAAAATTCCCGTAGATTCTTATGTTTGTTAATACTTTATGTATATGTAGTCCTAAATCCCAGGACCGAGAAATAACAAGTATTGGCCATACTTAAAGGTATAAATGTGGTTTCAAATGATGTGTAGTCATAATTACCAAAACCGAAAGTGTACAATAATATCTGTACTCATTGAGATAAAAAGTTATTTTAAATCGTCATAAAACCCATTTAGGTTTTATAAAAATCCCGTAAACTTTATGGATTGTTATATCCCTATGCGAGTCGCTATACTCATACTATGACTGAATGAACCTGCCATGACGTTTCTCAGGTGTTGCGAAACTAAAATGACATTTGTCATCTGTAGACCTGCAGGTCCCACTGTAGCTACCAGTAAGGTGTGGGGTGTCAAACACAATATAGATCTATATACAAGTATCACGTTCTCCCTCCAGAAGACTCTGATTATAACTACCAAGAATTATATCCCGCACTCGGACGTACGGGAAGAGAATGTCTCACAATTTAGGTTAACAAGTTTACATGTAATGTGTGTGAGTGTAAACCTTTTCTGTATGAATGTACCCTTTTTGTACGAGTGTGTTAAGTGATGTATCATAAACTATACCTATTATAGTTTATCTAAAATGTTTATAATATGTAAGAACTCTTTTATGAAAAGGCATTAGTGTTATGAATCCATTATACTATGTTTTTTATAGCTTAATATACGTGTTCTAAATGAACAAATAATCTTATCATGAATGACTTGGTTTTAGTTTATGATGATAAACTAACAATGAAACACATTCAATAATTAGAACTTATGATTATACGCTTTGCTCAACATAATACAAAGTGTTATGAAATTTATATGTTGTTAACTAACTTTAACCTTTCTGCGCTATTTTAGAAAAGTCATAGAAAAATCATACGAAGTCGAAAACTAGATCCGTAAATTATGAGAGTTCCCAAAATGTGTCTATTTTACTCATAATTTTTATCATGATTTTTGGAAGCTTTGACTTGTATTAAAATGCTCATATTCACAGACTGGTCTGGATTTGTGTTTGAAAAGACAGGCTGTTTTGTAAAAATCACCATAAATTGTAGAACAATCGTGTAGAGATGTGCAAGTAGTCATTTTAAAGATAAGAAGTGGAACTACTTGCACCTAAAACAGTTTTGAAAACTAAAATGTTTAAGTTGTCCAAAACAGTCCGTGAATGGAGTTGAACATTTCTGATGAAGGCTGTTAGAAAAGTTTAGTTATGTTCTTGGTGTTTTAATTTGTATTCCCCCCTTGAAAACTTGAGAAAACATTAAAATGTAGGGGTATGAACTCACCTTGAGTGATTTCAGTAGGTAAGTTTTGAAGAAGAGAAGTGTTCAACCCAAGAACACTTGAAGAATCACTTGAAGATTCGAAGATCTAACACAATTTTGATGGAGTTTGTGTAAGATATCCATGATTTGAGTAGAATGAAGTGGAATAATCACAAGGAGGATGAATTACACTTACCAAGAGTGGAAGAACACTTGATGATTATCCTTGGAATCTCGAATTAGAGAGAAAAGTTTGAGAGAAAAGTTGAGTTGGATCCTTGGTGAAATGAGAGCATGTGAAAGAAAATGAGGAGAGAGGATGAATGTCCAACTCTCAAAAATGTGGGAAAGGGTGATAATTGAGTGGAAAAGAGATTGATGTGACCTAGGTAAGGTGGGGAGGTGTGGCTGGTCATAGAGTGGGTGTGGGAGTGGTTGCTTGTGTCATAAGGTAAAGCAAAGTCAACACTCCACCTCTTTGTACTTTACTCACTAGCTTTTATTATTTAAATAAAGATTTTCATGAAAATATGATTAAATTGTGAATATTTAGCGTTCATTATGTTAAAATATGATTTTGGGTGAAAATCCCGCTTTAAAATAATTAAAAACGGGCTTAAAACGCAAAACTAGTCGAAAACCGGGAGAAAATGAGTTTCCAGCAAGACCTCTCGGTCCTAGGCCGAGGTTCGGTCCCTAGGTCGAGATTCGGTCCCTTCTGATGCAGAGCCGGAAGCGAAATGGGGCGAACCAGAAGTGAGAGGCGAAGGCGAAGGCTCGGTCCGAAGTCATGGAAGCGAATAGACCGAAGGTGGTTAGCCCCGAAATGGACCGAAATGAACAGTACCTTTGGGTTCGGCTGGTGCGCGAGGTTCGGTCTTGAGAGGACCTTTCGGGTTCGGTTCTTCTTGGGTGAGGTTCGGCCCTGAGAGGACCTTCGGGTTCAGGTGGTGCGCGAGGTTCGGTCCTGAGAGGGCTCTCGGGTTCGGCTCTCCTAGTTTTGGTTCTTAACAAGTTTGGTCCCTATAGGGACCATCGGTTCTAAGAAGCTTCGCCTCTTAATAAGAGGGTTTCGGGTCCTTAAGCCTATTTTACTCGTTTTTACCCCGTTTTAAGCTGTTTTTGACCCGGTTAAGGGTCGAAATTGATGGGTTTTAGCCATAAGAACTTTCCTATGTGCGCATGCAAAACCCTAATGCTTGGATCTAGGCTTTCCAATAAACATGCTTTTGAATCCAAGACTTATAATGGCTAATTAGGTTAAATAACAATATTGAAACAGATCTAGAATCATACCTTTGAATCCCTTGTTGATCTTGTTTGTCTTGGAGCTTCTAGAGTCACAATTGTCACTCCTCTAATGGCTTACAAACACCAATAGCAAGCAAGATGATTTAGGAGAGAGGAGAGGGGAGGAATTCGACCAGAGGTTCCTTGCTTAAGGTTATGTGTCGAACTCCCTCATCCATAGGGTCTATTTATACTATCAGACTCCTTAAGGGTTTCATCCTAAACCCTAATTGGATAATCTTCTCTTAAGGCTATCCAAATCCATTCCATAGATAACCCTATGGACGATTTGAGCTATCCTAAAGCTCTTAGAATCCGTCCAAGGTATATCTTAATGGATTTACAGTCTAAAGTTTAACTATCAAACAATTGACAGTTTACACCCTCTTATTTAATTAATCTCTTTAAGTCACCAAATTAATACCAATTAATTTATGACTTATATTAATCAAATAGCTAAATATTATTCCTTATAATATTTACTCTCTCTTAATAAATCATCCTTCAAGTTGCTATGGTGAAGGCAACCCAAAAGGACCATGCACCACCGAATATAGTTATAGCCTTAGACACTATTCCAACAGTCTCCCACTTGGATAAGTCTAGTAACTATACAAGTACAATACGGTTTGCAATCGTAGCTCTCAAAGACGCTGTCAAATCTGATCTAATCAATCTTGTCCTTTAGATAAGGGATCGTACAGTCCTCTGTTAGATATCATGCTGACAATCCTATGGAATGGTTAGTCTAGCATTTAGATTTCTCGATCTCCGATTTATTTGACATAGAACTTAATCGAACACATCAATTCAGTTCTGACCGGGCCCGGCACATAAGTCAAATCAAATCATCGAGTGGCCAAGATATCTCTTCTACCCTCTTAGGATAAAATTTACAAATAAACTTCGACTTATATGCATTTACTTATTCATTAACCAACTATACACAACAATGCGTTTTATAACATCAAGTTACTGATGCGTTTTTCGCATTATCAATGCACAATCAATTAACAAATAATAAACCATATATCTAGGTTTTAAGACTATATGATATTATCGTCTCGCGATCACCTTTTATATTGTATTCCATAAGGTGATTCCAGCAAGCGCGGGTTTATTCCAATGCTCAAAACCAGTTCATAAGCACTCATGAACGTTGCAGCAACCCTTGCTATGTATAACACCATTTAGACACTCTACACACCAATTCATGACAATATTCATTCATATCTACTCCCAACATATGAACGATTGTGGACCATTTGAATAATTCGATTATTCCTAATAAACTCAATTATTCTGGAAGTCAAAACATGCAAAGTGAAACAATAGTTAAACAATTAACATGTGACAGTAACTTTACTCATAAATAAAACTCCTTTATTTAATCATCAAATGTCAATTACATTTATCTATTATACGTTTCTAATACTATCTAATATGTGCTAATATCATCCTTCAGCCCAATACTCCTAGCATGCTGCAAGTGCTTAACCCTACTCAGTCCCTTCGTAAGCGGATCTGCTGGGTTATCTTCTGATGATATCCTCTTCACTACGAGTTGTCCTTCTTCTACACGATGTCTAATGAAGTGATATTTTCTATCGATATGTCGAGATCTACCATGATCCCTCGGTTCCTTGGTCAAGGCAACTGCACCTTCGTTATCACAGAAAATCTCCATGGGCTCCTTTATGGCCGGCACAACTCCAAGATCACCGATGAAGTTCTTCAGCCATATTGCCTCCTTCGACGCTTCGCTCGCTGCGATGTACTCTGATTCGCACGTTGAATCAGCTACGGTTTCTTGCTTGGAACTTTTCCATGTCACTGCTCCTCCATTTAGGGTAAAGACCCAGCCCGACTGCGAACGGTAGTTGTCCCTGTCGGTCTGAAAGCTGGCGTCACTATACCCTCGCACCTTCAAGTCATCACTCCCTCCAAGGACTAAGAACCATTCCTTCGTCCTCCAAAGGTACTTAAGGATGTTCTTCACCGCAATCCAATGTGATTTGCCAGGGTTCCCTTGATATCTGCTAACCATGCTCAAAGCGAAGGCTACATCAGGGCGAGTACAAGTCATAGCGTACATGATTGAGCCAACTGCGGAAGCGTATGGTACTCGGCTCATTTCTGCTATCTCAGCTTCGGTACTCGGACTTTGAGTCTTACTCAACTTGGCATTTCCTTGTATCGGTAGTTCTCCCTTCTTTGAGTTTTCCATACTAAAACGTTTTAGTACCTTCTCCAAGTAAGTATTCTGACTAAGTCCAATTAGTTTCTTACTTCTTTCTCTTACTATCCTTATTCCCAAAATGTAAGAAGCCTCTCCGAGGTCCTTCATAGCGAAGCACTTCCTGAGTTAGGACTTAACCTCCTCCAGAGTCGGGATGTCGTTTCCTATGAGTAATATGTCATCGACATATAGAACGAGGAAGCTTACTATACTCCCACTGGCTTTGACATATACACAAGATTCGTCTTCGCTTCGTACAAATCCAAACTCTTTGACTTTCTCATCGAAGCAAAGATTCCATCTGCGAGACGCTTGCTTAAGTCCATAAATGGACTTCTCAAGCTTACACACTCTATTCGGATGCTTCGGATCCACAAACCCCTCTGGCTGAGCCATGTAAACATCCTCAGCCAACTTTCCGTTAAGGAAAGCGGTCTTGACATCCATTTGCCAAATCTCATAATCATGAAATGCGGCAATTGCTAGCATCACTCTAATAGATTTAATCTTCGCAACTGGTGAGAAGGTCTCATCATAGTCAACTCCGGGAGTTTGAGTAAAGCCCTTCGCAACCAATCGCGCTTTATATGTGTGTACGTTCCCATCCACGTCGGTCTTCTTCTTGAAGATCCACTTGCACCCTACAGTCTTACGTTCGGGCACGTAATCAACCAAATTCCAAACTTGGTTATCGTACATGGATTGGATCTCGCTATCCATCGCCTCTTTCCATTTCGCAGACTCCGGGCCTGCCATGGCTTCCTTATAGCTATTAGGTTCATCAAGATTTACTAGTGTACCATCACTAATATACGTGTCCCCTTCGGTAGTAATATGAAAACCATAAAACTGGGGATGAACTCTAACTCTATCGGAACGTCTAAGAGGTAAGGATTCGTCAATCGGTTCAACCGGAGTTTCCTCCTCGGGTTGAATGCCAGCGGTAGAGGTTCCTTCATCTATCGATTCTTGAATCTCTTCAAGTTCGATTTGCCTCCCACTGTCTCCTTGGCTTATGAGTTCTCGCTCTCGGAAAACTCCTCTCCTCGCAACAAAGATAACATTATCTTTCGGTCTATAGAAGAGATATCCAAAGGAAGTTTGCGGGTAGCCGATGAAAATACATCGCTCACTTCGAGGTTCAAGCTTGTCGTGAGTATCTCGTCTTACGAAAGCCTCGCAACCCCAAACCTTGATATGTGCCAACGAGGGAGCTTTCCCCGTCCACATCTCGTGAGGTGTTTTGGCAACCTTCTTAGTAGGGACTCGGTTAAGGATATGGGCGGCAGTCTCTAAGGCATACCCCCAAAAGAAGATAGGTAGTGAAGCACGACTCATCATAGAGCGAACCATATCCAATAAGGTTCGATTACGCCTTTCTGCCACACCATTCAACTGCGGTGTCCTAGGAGGCGTCAATTGCGAAACTATTCCACACTCCTTGAGATAATCGTGGAATTCAAGACTTAGGTACTCTCCTCCTCGATCGGATCGAAGCATCTTGATTTTCCTGCCCAATTGATTCTCCATTTCATTCTTGAACTCTTTGAACTTTTCAAAGGTTTCTGACTTTTGCTTGATTAAATAGATATACCCATATCTACTATAATCATCGGTAAAAGTCACATAGAAGCGGTTCCCATCCTTCGTGGTTGATCTAAAGGGTCCACATACATCGGTATGTATTAGGTCCAATAGCCCCTCACCCCTTTCACAAGTACTCGTGAAGGGTGACTTAGTCATCTTTCCAAGTAAACAAGACTCGCATGTGTCATCTTCCCTAAGGTCGAATGACTCCAACACTCCATCCTTTTGGAGTTGGGTTATGCGTTTCTTGTTGACATGTCCAAGACGACAATGCCACAAGGATGCTTTATCCATACTAGTGGAAGAATCAATATTCAAAACATCATTTCCTAAGTTATCAACAATCATAACAGTTTCATATATTCCATTACATGGTATAGCTTCAAAGTAAAAGACACCATTTAGATAAGCCAAAATAGAACCATTCTCATTATTAAAAGAAAATCTAAATCCTTGTCTATATAAACCATGAAATGAAATGATGTTTCTAGCCATTTCTGGCGAATAGCAACAATTGTTCAAATCTAAAACTAAACTATTCTTAAGCACTAAAGAATACACTCCAATCTTGGTCACAGGCGACGATCTTCTGTTCCCCATGATTAGATTGATCCTTCCTTGCTCCACATCCCTACTTCTTCTTAGTCTCTGCACATTAGAACAAATGTGATAACCACAACCGGTGTCAAGAACCCAAGAAATAGCATGATTAGAATCGTTAGATTTGATTGCATATATACCTGCGAAAGATGGCTTGATCTTTCCTTCCTTGATGGCTTGCAGGTAACCCGTGCAGCTTCTCTTCCAATGTCCTATCTTGTGGCAGTGGTGGCACTCTGCCTCCTTCGGGTTAGAGCAGGGCTTAGAGGGATCAACTTTTGTCCCACTAGAAGAGGAACCATCTCGGGCTTTCACCTTGCGATAGTTGTTCAAAGAATCTTTCCTCTTCTTTCCCTTCCCTTGACCAATAGCCAAGACAGGAGCAGCGGATGGATTGGGAGTTGGTGCAACAGACTTGTCCTTGAAATTTCTCTCAGCAACCCTCAAGAGACCTTGGAGTTTACTTAGAGTGACCTCCTCTTTGTTCATGTGGTAGGTCATCCTAAATTGATTATACATCGGAGGCAAAGAGTGAAGCACCATGTCGATCGCCAAGTCTTTGCCGAAGTCAACATTTAACTTGGGAAGGCGGTCGACATACCTTTGCATCTTTTGCAAGTGCACGGTAAGAGATTCTCCATGACCCATCTTAGCGGAAATCATGTTAGTGAAAATCTCGTAACGCTCTTGTCTCGCGTTTTGGTGGTACCTCTCCAACAAGTCTTGATGCATCTCGTATGGATACATGTCCTCGTAGGACTTTTGGAATTCGGAGTTCATGGTGGCGATCATGATGCAATGTACTTTCGTTGCATCTCGCTCATGAGTTTCAAAGGCGGTGATTTCGGCGGGAGTAGCAACTTCGGGGTTGATTTTCTCGAGCTTCTCATCGAGGACATACTCTTTATCCTCATAGCGAGCAATGGTGCGAATGTATCTTATCCATTCGCCAAAGTTCGTTCCATCAAAGGTGACCTTTTGGCAAAGGCTCATCAACGTGAAAGAACTAGCAGCAGCGTTGTTTGCGTTTGACATCTATAGAAAGGACAAAGATAGATTAGAACAAGAATCCCTAATTATCACCCAATAAGAAAAATTAGGGCTAGGATCCAACAATAACATTTACATACTAGAAAAGGGATGCCGTAATCTAACATGCAAATAAATTGAAGGTAAGTGAATGACGATTCACTAATTCTCCATCACAAAACTTAAACTATTAGTCCTAAGTGTTTTTTGAGAATTCCTAGGTTCGGATGAGATTCATTGAACTATTCAATGGCATGTTTAAATCTCGATATGCCCCTCTTGTTTGTGACTGGGATGCCGAGGATCACAAAGCGGGTGTGAATTACCATGCAAATTCACATGGTGCCTTCATTGTAACGATCACCTATTCGATGTGCCAGTAAACCACACACGCTCCATCGAACTATGATGAACAATGAATCACCCTTTGCCACCTTCGCTTAGAACCAATTAGTATGCCGGTAAACCACACACGCTCCACTAACATCTTAGCAAGGTGCAAAGTGTAATTTCATGGGATTGCATCAATTCACTTTTCCTAAAGTAACTAAGATTGGGAAATTTTAAAAAAAGTTTAGTTACTTCGTATTTCTTATTATACTTTTAATGCGAGGATGAGGTTGCCCTATCCTACCCGTTCGGCTAACGACCCTCCACCAATCAAGCAAGCGGTGGGTGTGAGTGTACACCCATTAAGCGCCATTTTATAGGCCGCAACCTTATACCCACCTTATAGATCGGCTTCGTGAATGAGGCCTACTAGCGGTAAGACTAGCATTTAGTTATACATATATATATTAATCTAGTAATATCATATAAGTATAGGACTGCATTTTAAACTTTTCAAAATCTAGGGTTTGAAATTTAAGTTGTCTAAATTAAAACTTTTAATCACAAATATAAATTTCAAAACTTTAGGGTAGGTTTTAAACATTTAAAACATGAAGGATCAAATAACAAATAATTCCAATTAACAATTAATATTCTAATTATCTTTATTTGATTTATCTTGATTTCTTTGACGATAATTACCAAAATAATTAATCATTATCATATAAGGAAATTAAATATTTTATTAGATGATAAATATCTTTAATTAGATCAAGATAATAGTCATATTTATCAAAAAATCGGATTTACATTGATCTAATATGATTAAGGTAAGTTTCCATAAGATAATTATGAAAAAATCCCGAATCTGGCCATTCCTGACGCCTGGACTCGCCGAGTGCACAAGGGGACTCGCCGAGTCAGGCCTACTCGACGAGTCCACCTTGGAACTCGCCGAGTCAATGACTCAAAACCCAAAAAATCGAATTTTGCAGGTTTGTTTCAGTTATTCAAGCAACAATTTAAAGAAAACCAATCTAGGCTCTGATACCACTGATGGGTTTTAGCCATAAGAACTTTCCTATGTGCGCATGCAAAACCCTAATGCTTGGATCTAGGTTTTCCAATAAACATGCTTTTGAATCCAAGACTTATAATGGCTAATTAGGTTAAATAACAATATTGAAACAGATCTAGAATCATACCTTTGAATCCCTTGTTGATCTTGTTTGTCTTGGAGCTTCTAGAGTCACAATTGTCACTCCTCTAATGGCTTACAAACACCAATAGCAAGCAAGATGATTTAGGAGAGAGGAGAGGGGAGGAATTCGACCAGAGGTTCCTTGCTTAAGGTTATGTGTCGAACTCCCTCATCCATAGGGTCTATTTATACTATCAGACTCCTTAAGGGTTTCACCCTAAACCCTAATTGGATAATCTTCTCTTAAGGCTATCCAAATCCATTCCATAGATAACCCTATGGACGATTTGAGCTATCCTAAAGCTCTTAGAATCCGTCCAAGGTATATCTTAATGGATTTACAGTCTAAAGTTTAACTATCAAACAATTGACAGTTTATACCCTCTTATTTAATTAATCTCTTTAAGTCACCAAATTAATACAAATTAATTTATGACTTATATTAATCAAATAGCTAAATATTATTCCTTATAATATTTACTCTCTCTTAATAAATCATCCTTCAAGTTGCTATGGTGAAGGCAACCCAAAAGGACCATGCACCACCGAATATAGTTATAGCCTTAGACACTATTCCAACAGAAATGACCCGAATGACTTCAAAAAGTTACGGAAACTTTTAAGAGAGATTTGGGAGAGATTTCACATATTTGGAGAGATTTCTCATACAAAGAGATATTTGGGAGAGATTTCATATACTTGGAGAGATTTGACATTCTTAGAGAGATTTGGGAGAGATTTCACATATTTGGAGAGATTTCTCATACAAAGAGATATTTAGGAGAGATTTCATATACTTGGAGAGATTTGGGAGAGATTTGACATTCTTGGAGAGATTTGGGAGAGATTTCACATATTTGGAGAGATTTCTCAAACAAACAGATATTTGGGAGAGATTTCATATACTTGGAGAGATTTGGGAGAGATTTGACATTCTTAGATAGATTTGGGAGAGATTCTTGATAAAAAGAGATAGAGCGAAAGCGATTGAGAGAGGTTTCATGTGTGGCATTTGTGAGTGTTCGGCTTCGCAATGCAAGGTTCGTAAACCCTGTTAAACCTTGTTTAAGGATCTTACACACTCCCGATGAGTATGCAACATTGTTTTATCGGTTTGGCTCGCCACGTACCACAGTTTTAGGTTAAGGAGATCTAGATGTTCGCACTTTTTTATTTATGATCTCTCATTAGAATAGAGAGTTGTGTAGAAATTTCATAATGTAAATTCTAGTACCCACAGGAAAATTGAGTCAAACGGTTTGACTTGTTGACTTTAGTTGACTTTGACTTGACCGAAAATTGACGGTTGTCACACATCACTACCACTCACCCACCACTTGCCACTACCACCACTCACCACCATCATCACCATCCACCGACCACCACCACCCGCCACCATTACCCTCACCATCATCACCACCACCGACTTCAACCACCACCTACCCACCTCTACCACCCATCATTACCACCTAGCCATTACCCATCATTATAACCACCACTTGCCACTATCACCAACCACCATCACCACCCATCACCACTACCACTTGCCCCCATCACCCCTACCTACCACCCACCAAAACCACCATCCGCCCACCTCCACTACCCATCATTACCACCCACCCAATATCCATTATTATGACTACCACCTATCATTACCGCTAACCACCACCCTCCACCCATCACCTCTACCACCCCAACACCACCCATCACTACTAACCACCACCACCTATCACTACCACCAGCCATTACCACCATCCACCACCCACCACCCACCACGACCACCCATCACCACAACCCATCGACCATTACCCATCACCATGTTAGGTGTAATTTGTTGTAACGCCCCGATTCTTAGGTATTGCTTAAATAAGATTTGTTGGGTTAAGCTCTACTCGACGATTTGGTTGACCTACTCGTCGAGTAACAGTTTGATGAGATCGAGTTTTAAGTGACCTAATCGACGAGTCCATATTGGGACTCGACAAGTAGGAGCTGGCAGTGGAAACCCTAAATCACGGGGTTTGCACCCCTATTTAATGGGATCTCAGCCTCCCTTGGGTCTCTTTACAGATCTAGAGAGTCCTTATAACGTGTGTGAGTGCCTTTGTGCGGTGTTTGAAGCCTAGAAAGAGAATCTTTGAGGAAGAAAGCTAGGAAGTGAAAAGGAATTGAAGCAAGGAAGGCGTGGGAAACAGGATTTACCTCATCTAGCACCCTTTGGAGGTATCATAGTGCCATCCTTACTTCCCTTTTCCCTTTTGTTGAGTTTCTAGGGCTTTTTATGGATTTTCAAGTTGGTATGATGAGCTATGGGCTAGATCTGAGGTTGTAACATCAGATCTGGACCCTCCTTGGATTCTAGAAGCATAAAGTCACAGTTTTGGTTGTGATTAAGGTCCCTCTTGAGCATGACGTTCCATTAAGAACTTAAAATATGCATTTACAGCCTTTATAGCCATGCATGCACATAAAGTTTGCAACTTTACGTGATAAGCATGCCCTAGAAGCTTAGATCTATGAGTTGGAGCTATTGCATGGCTCAAAACAAGCCTGTATGGAAAAAGGACTGAATGGACTCAGCGAGTCGCAAGGCTAACTCGGTGAGTCACATGAATATGGCCGTGAACTCGACGAGTTGATGAACAACTCGGCGAGTCCGATGAAGATCGTCATAAGACTAGACGAGTTGAAGAACAACTCGGGGAGTTGGATGGTTTTTCTCTTGGATATGTATGAGTGTGTATCCGTCGAGTTGCAAAGAGGGAACTCGACGGGTGGCCTTAAAATTTGATCGAGAATCAAAGGAACTCAACGAGTCACTCCGATGACTCGGCGAGTCGGAATGTACTTCAGGGAACTCGGCGAGTAGCCAAGGGTACTCAGCGAGTTAAGGTCAACATGGACTGTTGACCTTGACTGAGGACTTTGAATTTGACCAGGGGTTGACTAGTGGGTTATGGAGTACCTTATAAGGTTAAGGACTTATGAGTATGATGTACTATGATAATAGGTGGTGGAGCCTGTGTTAAGTGATCCGAGAGTTGGAGTTTACCGTTTGTGCCGACATCTGCGACGTGAGTTATCCTCACTATATCAATAGGGTCTACGACACCAAGGTTGGCCCTTTAGTTGTTATTGTTACAGTATGCTACATGTGGTTATGATCTGTTAGATCAAAAATCAGGGTAGACAATATGTTATGCTCTTATGATCCGTAGGGATTGGTATGTTAGTGACTTGCTAGGTCGGTACTCTAGTTACAGGAGAATTCTATGATTGATGATTAGTGTGACAGATATGTTTGATGTTTGCATATGCTTGTATATGGTAGTATGCGCACATGGTTATTTGCTTGTGGTCAGGTTGAGGCGGTCCTACTTTGTGCTGAAGGCCAATATACCCTATGAGCGGTTCGGGGAGACTGTAGGCCCACGTGGCGAACCAGTCATGCCGAAGGCTCGGGATAGATTCAGACAGACTATAGGCCCGGTAGGGCGGTCCATTTAGGCTGATGGCCCAGTTTGCATGTTGATTGATTGATTATTATTGATATGGTATTGCCAATGTGGTAATGGTATTTTGGGGGTAGCTTACTAAGCCCTCGGGCTTACAGTTTTAAGTTTATTGTTTCAGGTACATCAGGAGATCATGGAAAGGCGAAGGCGTGACCGTACCGCTGAAAACATTTTGTAAACAATGCTATTTGGTTTTTATTTATGATTGAAAAAGTTTAAATTTGGCATAAAAATTTATGGATGTTACAGTGCACCTTTTTTCACACCCCTTTTGGTTCCTTTTATGCATCATTCAGCATAATTATTCTTCATTTTATTGCATTTCATCAAACTCATGTTAGTCTCTAGAACAACCTTATTTTCACTCTTTCATGATCTTTTCAGGTAAACCAGAGGTTAGAACACACTTTGGGAGGTGCCGAGAAGCATAGGTAAAGATTTCGGGATGATCGGGCAAAGAACGAAAAAGTTGGAACAATCAAGTTTGGATTTGGTGTTAGAGGAATACACGGTCCATGTTGGATTTACACTGAAAAGTGGGCACGGGGCGTCTTTGACCAAGAAGAAGTTGATGACCATGCTGAACATGGGCTGTGTCAATTTAGTGGAAATCAACACGGGTCGTGTTAACTGCTGAACACGACCCGTGTCAGTTTAGCCTATTTCGACCCGGGTCGTGTTCGAACCAAAAACTGCCTTTTGACAGTTTTTCCTATCTTTCATATTACGGGAAGAGGGTCATTTTTACACACACACACACACATGACACCATAGCACTTTGGGTGAAGGAATTTTGAAGGTTTTTGCAAGGATTTAATTGGTTATCATTTGGAAACATTATTTCTCTTAATTGTAAGTTGTAATTGCACAAGATTTCCATCTTTACAACTTGTGATTTTGTTCTAGCCATGTGTGGCTAGAACCCTAGTTTCTCCAAATTCATGTTTTGACTTCTTAGTGGTGATTTCAATCATATGACTTGATGTTTGCTTTTAATTTCTATCTAGTGAAATTGATTTTTCTTTAATTGAATATTTGATTCTAATTGTGATTCTTATTGGCCATTTGAATTAGGGTTAGGTCATTCAAGTTATTTAATTTTCAAAATACATCATTGTTTTGTGAATTGAACTAAGTAACAAGCATTGAATTGATTCCCATTGAATGAATTTACTGTAAATCTTTTCAGACACTTTTACACTCCCGAGCTTGTGAGGAGTATTGGGAGTTGTTGGGAACATTCACATAAAGCTTAATGCAATCTTTTATTCTAATTCTAAGAGCTTGTTTAGATTAGGTTAGTAAGGTTAGGTTAATCAAAGTGCTTGTTTTGGTTAATTAATATGGTGAATGGGAAGTGTTAGAGCTTGTTAACACCTTCAAGTACCAACTTAGATGGAATTGAGCAAATATCATGTTATCTTGGAATCGCATTGCAAAGTTGTCATGCATAGCGTTGCAGTCCTTACAAATTTTGAATTTGATTCACTCATTTAACTGATTAATTGTGTCTTTAATTGTTTGTTTTCATCATTGCATTCTAAACCCCTCTCTTTACTGTTGGTGACCATAGTACCTCTCGCAAAGAGGTATAGACCAATTATCTCGTGTCTCTGTGGATCGACCCTTCTTGCCTTTTACTACCTTTTAGTGCAATATAGTGGGATTCATATGGAGTATATCATACCTCTTTATTTTTTGGGTTTGAAACACCCTAAAAAATTGGTGCCATTACCGGAGCATGGTGTTACTAACTGTTAATGGCAGGATCATTTCGTATAGGTACACCACTGCCAATTGATTCGGAAATAGAAAAAACTATAAAGAAGTTAAGGAAGCAAGCCAAGCTTCGTAAGATGCCAACGAGCTCTGGGACTTCTTCATCATCTCACCCTCTGGTCATCAACATTTGGGAGGACATACCACTCTCAATTGTATCTACATTCGAAACAAAAAGGCTCTCACTCTCACCACAACCTTCCTTAGCTAAAAATACCACTCCACCATCTTCAACCACTTATAACATTCTAAATACTACATCCACAGAAACTTCAACTACTACTCACACAATGGGAGACAACCATGGAGGGAATCCACCTCCAAATCCACCACCCGAGCAAATCCTTCGTCAATGGTCAAGACAAGAAGTTACACATCTGCCTCTTTATATCACATATCCAGCAACCACAAATCTTGAACTTAAATCCGGACTCATCCACCAACTCTCTACCTTTAGAGTCTTGGAAAATGAAGATCCCCACAAGTTTCTGACATAATTTCATGTTGTATGTGTGGGCATGAAGCCACACAATGTCACTGAGGATCAAATCAAGCTTAGGGCATTCCCCTTCACGGTGCAAGATGCAAAAAAAGACTTGCTCTATGACCTCTCACTGGGGACGGTTACCACTTGGGTAGATTTTACATGACTCTTTTTGGACAAATACTTTTCGGAGATGAAAGCTTCAGCCCTACGGAGGGAAATTATTGGAATCAAGCAACATAAGAGAGAAGCTTTTCACATATATAGGGAGAGATTCGAGAAACTTTGTGTCTGATGTCCAAAGCACGGAATCACCGAATACCAGCTCCTCCAATACTTCATTGAAGGCATGACTCCAATGGAAAGAAGGCTTCTTAATGCCTCTAGTGGCAGAACTTTAACCGACAAGACTCCCACCGAAATCCGCAACTTAATCAAGAACATGGCTGAAGATTCTAAGCATTCAAGTCATGATGAAGAATGGTACACAGATGCACCCCGAGGTGTAAAGGAATTCCATACTCCTCAAATTGAAGCCCAATTGTTCGAGCTTATGAAAGTGGTAATGATGCTAGTTAAAGATAAAGGTGTGCAACCCACACCCCACCCTTGTGGTATTTGCACTCAAGTAGGTCACTCAAGCGACATGTGCCCTCAACTTCAAGAGGAGGATTATGAAGAAGCAAAATCCATGGGAGGCTATCCCAGATCAAATCACAGAGGATACGATCAGTCACGAGGTGACTAAAGATGGAACAAAAATCAAGGTTGGGTAGGAAATAAACATGGAAGTTATCAACCAAGTCAACCATATCAATACCAACAAAGACCACCTTTTCCACCACATAACTTTCAGCCAAGGAAGTCACAACACCCTCCTCAACAAGCGGGTTCATCAAGTATGTCCTTAGAGGACGTAGTGAAGAGTTTGGCCACTAGCACCCAAACTTTCCAACAAGAGACAAAAGCAAGTATAAAGAACTTAGAGCAACAAGTTTCACAGTTGCTATGTCTATAAGCAAACTAGAATCTCAAGGAAAGTTGTCCGCCCAAAAAGACACGAACCCAAGGCACAATGTGTGTGCCATCACTTTGAGAGGCGGAAAGAGTTACGATGGTCCAAAAGTGTCGGTTGATCAAGAAGAAAAAAAAATAGTGGTCGAAGAGGCAACCAAAAAAGAGAACAAGGAAGATAAAACAACCGAAAAAAAGCCCTTCATTACTGAGTCTAAAGCCACACCTGCTCCATTTCCCGAATGATTAAAGAGTATGAAGAAAGAACATGAGGAGAGTGAGATTATGAAAAAGTTCCAGAAAGTTCACATTAACATCCCACTCCTCGAGGCCATCAAGCGGGTACCTAGATATGCAAGGTTCCTTAAGGATCTTTGTGTATCTAAAAAGAAATTGAAAGGAAACCAAATCGTAAATGTTGGGGAAAATGTATCTGTGGTTTTGCAAAAGAGGATGCCTCGAAGTGCAATGATCCTGGTGTCTTTACTGTGCCATGAACATTTGGGGAATCTTTATGTACCTTGACCCATGCTCGATCTAGGTGCATCCATAAATGTCCTACCATATTCTATTTTTAAATTAATTGGTGTAGGAACATTGAGCAAACCCGGTGTGATCATCCAACTTGCCACCCAGTCTTTGGTACATCCAAAAGGTGTATTGGAGGACGTGTTAGTGCAAGTTGATGAATTTGTTTTCTCGGCTGATTTTTATGTCTTAGATATGTGAGATGATGACTCTCCAAGTTCAAGTTCTATACTTTTGGGTAGACCTTTTCCTAAAACTTCTAAATCTAAAATTGATGTCTACAACGGAACTTTAAGTATGAAATTTGATGGTGAAGTTATCAACTTCAATGTTCACGAAGCAAAAAAGGTTCCTTCCGATGTTCAATCTATCAATCTTGTGAATTTGATCCAGCCCTTAACTAGAAAGGGTTTAAACTTTTCTAACAATATATTTATAGAGTTAGTTTTGTCACAAAAATTAGACAGGAATAAGGCCAAATAGATTGCAAAGGAGTTCGATATGAATAATGAGATACTGGAGATTTTGGAGTTTATTGATGACAAGAAGCATATGAGGTCATCAGCAACCACATTCATGCAGTACGCAAAGCATTCTCTTAGGTACGCCCAATGTACGTAAGGGTCCAAATATGAAAATTTAACATTCCTTAGGGTTTTCAAGGCATAATAGAATTTTGGATGTTACAACTCTCCCCCACTTGAACTAGACTTCGCCCTCGAAGTTTGTGGTTGAAAATAGTTCAGGTTAATGCTCCCGCATCTCCACCTCCGGCTTCCAAGTCCATTCGGAGCCCCTTCGGTGCTGCCATTGCACATTTACTAACTTAAATTCCTTGTTCCGGAGTCCCTTCATCTTCCTGTCTAGTATGGCAACCGGTCTATCAACATAGTGCAGGCCCCCATCCACCTGGATTCATCCAAGGATATAACTGCGGACTCGTCAGCGACACACTTCCGAAGCTGAGAAACGTGGAAGGTGTTGTGAATCTGACTAAGTTCCTCTAGAAGCTCTAAATGATAGGCTACCTTGCCCACTCGGGCTGTGATCCTGAACGGGCCTATGAACCGAGGCCCTAACTTGCCTCTCTTATGAAACCTGATAATTCCCTTCCAGTGTAACAACCTTCAGCAAAACGGAATCTCCCACCTGGAACTCAAGGTCCAATCATCGTCGATTAGCATAACTCTCATGATGGCTCTATGCGACTCGCAACCGATCGCGCACTTGCTGGATCAACTCGGTGGTCTTGAGTACCACCTCCGTGCTTCCCATTACCCGATGACCAACCTCGTCCCAGCATACTGGGGTTCTGCACGTCTGTCCATATAATATCTCAAAAGGAGCTCTATCGATACTAGCACGATAGTTGTTGTTGTACGAGAATTCTACTAGTGGAAGGTACGCATCCCAACTTCCTCCGAAATCCAGCATGCAGGCTCACAGCATCTCCTCCAATGTCTGGATCATCCTCTCACTCTATCCGTCCGTCTGGGGGTGATATGTTGTACTGAAGTGTAGCTATGTACCAAGTTCCTCGTGGAAATTTCCCCAAAACCAGGATGTAAACCAAACATCCCTATCCGAAACCACCGACATCGGCATCCCATGCCAAGCCACCACTTCTCGAACATAGATGTTTACCAACTTTTCTGCGGATATACTCTTGGAGATCGGAATGAAGTGGGCACTCTTCGTCAGTCTTTCTACAATGACCCATATGACATCCACTTCCATCACCATCCTTGGTAGCTTCGTGATGAAGTCCATAGTGATCTCTTCCCACTTCCACATGGGAATAGGTAACGACTGAACCTTGCCATGAGGCCGATGGTGCTCCGACTTGACCTTCTAGCAGGTCATGCTCCAGTCTACAAACCAAGCGATTTCCCACTTCATGCATGGCCACCAATAACTAAGTCTCAAGTCCATGTACATTTTTGTTGTCCTTGGATGTATAGAAAACTTGGATTTATGAGCCTCCTCTAACAGTCTCTGCCTCACTCCCCCTGCTAGTGGTACCCACACCCGGCCACACTAAGTCAAAAGGCCATGACTATCCTTGACAAACAATGGATACTGACCCCAAATTTTCTCTATTTTCTAGTTCTCCTTCTTCACCCCCTCAACCTGAGCCTCTCTGATCATATCCAAAAAAGACGAAATCACCGTCATCCTCATACAAATGTCCCTAATCGGCGACCCCATCGCCTTGCGACTCAAAGCATCGGCCACCACGTTGGCCTTCATTGGATGGTATAGGATCTCACAATCATAATCCTTGAGTATATCCAGCCATCTCCTCTGACGCATGTTAAGGTTTTGCTGATCCATCAAATACTTTATACTCTTATGAGTGGTATAGATAACAAACCGCACCCCATACAGATAATGCCTCCAAATCTTGAGGGCGAACACCACCGCCCCCAATTCCAGGTCATGCGTGAGGTAGTTTTCCTCGTGAGGCTTCAACTACCTCGAGGCATAAGCAATCACATGCCACCGTTGCATTAATACTGCACCCAACCCTAAAATCAATGCACCACAATATACCACTAAATCATCCAGCCCCTCAGACAGTACTAGGACCAGAGCCTCACATAATCTCTACCTCAGAGTCTCAAAATCCCTCTGCTGATCTTCTTCCCACCGGAAAGTCACATTCTTCTTGGTTAAATGGGTCAATGGCGTCGCAATGTTGGATAAATCCTGGATAAATCTCCGATAGTAACCCGCTAAACCCAAGAAGCTACAAATCTTTGAGGCGTTCCTTGGTACCTCCCATCGCATCACAACCTCCACCTTTGCTAGGTCAACCAAAATACCTTCTTCATTGATGACATGCCCCAAAAATTGCACTTCCCGCAGCCAAAAAACATATTTTGAGAACTTTTCATAAAGCTTCTCCGCCCTCAAAGTCTCCAGCACCTCTCTCATGTGATGCTCGTGCTGCTCTCTAGTTTTGGAGTAAACCAGGATATCATCAATAAAAACGATCACCGATCGATCCAACATCGGTCTGCATACCCGATTCATGAGATCCATGAATGCTGTCGGGGCAGTGGTAAGCCCAAATGGCATCACCAAAAACTCATAATGCCCATAACGAGTCTTGAAAGTTGTCTTCGGTATATCCTCATCCCTAATCCTCATCTGATGATACTCGGACCGAAGATCAATCTTGGAGAACCAAGATGCACCCTAAAGCTAATCATATAAATCGTCGATCCTTGGCAAAGGATATCAGTTCTTCACCGTCATCTTGTTCAACTCCCTATAATCAATGCACATGATATGCGATCCGTCCTTCATTTTCACGAAAAGAATCGGTACACCCCACGGGGAACTACTCGGACGTATGAACCCTCGGTCTAGCAGCCCCTAAAGTTATGTAGATAACTCCTGCATCTCGAGTGGTGCTAACCAATATGGTGCCTTCACGATCGGGGAGGCACCCGGTACCAAATCAATACGAAACTCCACTTGCCTCTCTAGAGGCACTACAGGCAATTCTTCGGGAAATACGTCCCGAAATTCTTGCACAACCAGCACACTACCCAAATCTACTACAGCCTCCGCTCTCGTATCTGAAACATTAGCCAGAAATACTGAGCAACCCTGCTATAGAAACCTCCTTGCCCTCGCAGCTGAACAGAGGGTCAGTCCCTGCAAGGCCCTCTCACCATGAATGACCAGCTCTCCCCCACTTAGGTTACGGACCCGAACCAACTATCACTTACAATTGATCATGGCCCCATTAGCCCCCAGCAAGTCCATTCCAATGATCACCTTCAGTCCTCGCAACGGTATAGGGACTAAATCCACGCGAAACCTCTCACCATGCACATTCAGGACGCAGCCCGGAAATACCCTCGCAGCACTCACAGTGCGATCATCTACAATCTCCACCTTGAGCGGGGTATACGGAGCCCTAGTGCATCTCAAAACTTCTTGTTGAGCGCAAGAGACACGAACGATCGGGTAGCACCCAAATCAAACAAAACATGAGCCGACATACCATTGACCAAAAAGGTCCCTATGCAACACATAATACACATATAAGAAATTTTCAAACACAAGATAGAGAAGAATAAACACATACTAGCCATGACGTCCGGTGTTGCCCAAGATTCCTCGGTAGCCAGCTGAAAAGTGCGGCTTCACACCGCTGGAGCTTCCGCCTTGACAGGGTGACTGTCAGTAATCCTCACAGTGGCGGGCACGGGCAACGCCACTAATTCTCCTCCCTTCCCTCCAACCTCAGACAATCGAACTTTTTATAGCATGTTTGGTTGCAGTGAAAACATATCAAACCCTTCTTGGGGAAATCCTTAGTCATGTGGCCCTGCTGGCCACAAGAGTAACATCTCGATATCCTGGCTGTCCAACAAGCCCCACTATGAAACCTTTCGTACTTGGCACACCGGTCCCGGCCTGCTGGCACCTACCTGAAGAATCAGAGGTCTTAGGCTTCTTAGCTTGAGCCCCTCCTGCATGTACCTGGTCAGTCTTCTGCTTCGTGCAACACTCCAACTCCATCTCCCTCTCACAGGCCTTCTCCACCATCTCGTTCAGGGTTTTTCACCCTGTAAAGCTCACAAACTCCCAAAAATCGTCCCTCAACATAGCATGATATCAGGTTCGCCTCATCTCCTCATCTGTAGCATACTGAGGAATCAACAAAGCTCACTCTCAAAACCTGGCGGTGATCCCCACCACAGTCTCGGTGGTTTGCTGTAACCCATGGAACTCCCTTACAAACTGTTGCACCTCAATAGTTGGTGCAAACTCCGCATTGAAACGTCGAACAAACTCAGCCCACGACATCTCAGCCACACCAGCTACTCCCACCTGGCTAGTAACCTCGCCCCACCAATCCCGGGCCCTGTCCCTCATCATATAGGAAGAAAATCCAACCTTTACCGCCTCCGGGTAAGAACTCGTGCGGTGGGCATTCTCAATGTCTGCTACCCAGCGTCTGCTCACAATGGGGTCCCTGACCCCGGAGAACTCTGGAGCTCCACATGCCTTGAACTCCCGAAACGAGGGAGCTCGGGCTCCACCCTGACCTGCTGCAACATCAGCCCTGAATTCCCTAAGTCTCTCCTCCATGATCTCCATAATACCCTCCTTGACCGTCCCGAAGATGAGTGGAGTAGCATCAAGAATGCCTCTCGTAACCTCGGCCGCAATCAACTCTCACAACATCTCATCAATACCATTAGTAGTATCGCCTGACCCATCCCTGGATCCAGATCCCGATCCTGATCCCCCTGTTCCCAGCCTTGTCACCACCATGCTGAACTGAAATACCATAAATTAAAATGATCAAGATTTCTATATGTATAGGATCTTCCCACACTGGTCCTCCTCGAGGTTGTTAGGTCTAGAAAGGCTTTGGGTACAGGTCCTGTGCTTTCAGTAGTACGGGCCCAATACTACCTTCCACGCCTACCCGTGCCTTTCCACACTACTCTACCTGATAACTTCAATTCATCCCACAGTTACAAAATACATCAACCTCAGGTTGTTCTAAGGCTTGCTCTGCTCATATCAACCAAACTAATCATGACAGGTTGCTCTTATGCATGCAAATTATACACTAGAAGGATCAAATAGACTTTCGAATAAGAGATTCTACCCTAAGACTCTATCCAATGAGGAAAAGAAAATAAGGCCACATCAATCATTCTAAGGTTATAAGCACCTAACTGTATACAATTTTAATAACATACATTTAGCAGGTTCCATATAATCAACATAGCTCAATATCAGTATTGCATGGTTATTCAAATTGGGAAACTACTTACTTGGCTCGGCTGATCACGTACATCGCACTCTCATCT
Source organism: Lactuca saligna (assembly GCF_052625555.1). Classification (NCBI taxonomy): domain Eukaryota; kingdom Viridiplantae; phylum Streptophyta; class Magnoliopsida; order Asterales; family Asteraceae; genus Lactuca; species Lactuca saligna. The sequence continues at coordinate 300,971,523 of NC_136420.1, read as the reverse complement.
TTTGGGCTTCTTTTTAAATTCCTTTTTAGGTTACTTTCGAAAACATTTATCATCTCCTTAGTTTGAGTCCTAACACACCCAAGGGTGTGCCCGGATCCCTCAAACCAAGGCTCTGATACCAACTTGTAACGACCCAATTTTACAAAGAAAAATTTTTATTTTTAAGTTAATCAAAACCAGTCTCGTAAACCATAGCTTTCCAAACATATGTTTTCAAATAAAATTCATTACATCATCGTTTTCCCTTTTAAAACATCATAGGGTCCTAATTACATTAAACGAGGGAGATAGAGTGTGCGCCACGTCATTACACCTTGCCCTTGCCCTTGGGCTCAGAAGTACCTGAAACAAATTAACAACCTATACGCGAAATGTTTAGTGAGTTTCCCAGAGCATACCACATACATTCACATACACATATCATGTTAGCTAATAAAGTTATAACATGTCAGAGAAACCATGCAACATAATCCAACAAGAATGCCATGGGCTACCCCGCATAGTATTTACCTAGGACTGACATGATCTACCCTACATGGTCTTACACCTAATGCCATGGGCTACCCCACATGGTCTTTACCTAGTAATGCCATGGGCTACCCCACATGGTCTTATATCCAATGCCCAAGGGTCCCCCTGGATCTTCCATACCAACATAATATCACATAACATATCAATTCATAAACGAATAACACACATATAAAATGATCACATAATGGGCCAGCCTTGGTGCCGTAGACCCATAGGTATGGTGAGAAAACTCACCTCCAACTACTGAATAAAAATAGTTGCTAGACCAAAACCACTAGTGTAGTACAATAACAATATTAACCCAAGATTAGGGTTTGATCATGGATAACTGAAAACTCAACCCCAAAGTCCCTCCCTAATGGCCTAAAAGTCTTCCATGGCTAATGGGCCCCAAAGTCCATGCTAAAAAATTATTAACGGGCCACATGGCTCATCAATGTCCAACTATAATATTTCCAGTACAAGACTGATCAGTTGATCCATTACTCGAAATATGGTCAGACCCAAAGATAGATTAAGGCACAAAAGGATTATGGGCACAAAACAAGTCCAAGTCCATCAGGGGTGCGTACGCCATGCATACCACCATGGTACGTGCAGCGTACTGGGATTCCGCACATTACGCGCGGCGGTCTCTAAGCTACGCCCCATGTAGTAACATATTAAGCACTTTTTCCATTAAGTGCTTATTTCTCGATAGATCCACGTCACAAAGTCAGATCTGAGCACATCTTAACGTCCTAGGTCATAAGGTTGGAAACTTTATGACCTTTCATGCTTTGAAGGACCTCAAAACCTCATTTCTCACTCAAGACCTTAAATAACTGCTCTGAAATCATGCATGGAGTCTTAACATCCACCAAGCTCGTAACTTTATGCATTTAGCATGCATACAAAGCTCAGATCTGGACATCTCAGTCCCTGGAGTTGTTTCACATCCAAGAGAAGTTCTAGATTTAACAAAAGGAGACAAAATGGAAACCCTAGGTAGATCTACATAACCAGATGGAAAGTGTAACGCCCGTAGATCCGGGCTAGTCAATTTAGAGATAATAGGGGTCGAAGATGACTTTTTGACAAAAGATTATTTAAAATAAATAATCTTAACCAACTTGTAGAATATATCTCAAGGGTTTCGTACAAATAATGAGCACCAAAATCCGAGTTATAAGGAAGAAGTTATGACCCGTCAAAGTTTCGCGACGGAACCGGCACGACACCGGGAAGACGTAAATAGTGAGTTTATGATAGAGAGATTTTTAGCCTTAGTAATCTAAATGAAAGACATAGAATATGTTAACCTTATAGCATCCATAAAAACAACTCCCAAATCTGACTTCTTGTGAGGAAGTTATGATTTTTCGAAGTTTCAGCTTAGTAGTGTATGGCTCGATACTCGAATTTTAGTTCGAGCGGTTTTTGTCCTACACGACCTAAATGAGACTTGAAGATCTCGTTAATAAGAACTCAAATATAAAATGACACACGAAAATGGAGTCCGTATGAAGGAGTTATGAATTCTTTGCGGTCATTTAACATTCTAATCTCCTCCTAGTGTTAAATTAAGATCGGTCGAGAATTAGTCGATGGAGTCAAAATGAAAGTGGTCGATATTATTTTTACCTATGCGTGGATATAAAGAAGGTCGAAAATGGAGCTTTGTATGCGAAAGTTATGAATTTTTGAAAATCGGATGATTTCCACCCTGCGTGCGATGTCATGTGTCAGCACCAAGGGAAACCTTGGAGCCTACGCAACACCACGATGTGGTGAGACGCACCATGACGTGGTGACGCCCCAGGTAGCCTATAAATAGAGGTATCAGGTGAAGCTCATTCCTCACTCCTTCGATCCCTTCTTTCTCTCTCTAAAACCTCTCTCTAAACGCCCCCCCCCCCCCCCCCAAACCCCCCAAAAAGCCTAGGGAATCCCCTAGCACAAGGAGGAAGCCCCGGAGCGCCCAACGGCTCCGAAAAGAAGAGCCTTCGATTCAGAAACTCTACTTTGGTGGAGCCCGGTTCTGAGAAAACCCTACTGTAAGTGAGCTAACTCTACCCTATCTTTAGTATAGCTTATGTTTTAATATAGTAACATTATTAGGATCTTAAAATAATTATTTGGGCTATTATTATGAGTTATATAAGAGTGTTGCTTAATGCTTATATAATAGTAATAATAGCTATACTATTAATTAGTCCCGGTTAACGTTAGACTAAACCATAGTGGTATTGATACTAGGTTTTGTCAAGGGAAAAATTGTTTTGAGATAACGAAGTGTTGTCCAAGTACCGAGTCACCACCTTTTCAAGTGAGTGCATAGTTACCTTCATCTTACACATAGATATGAAGTATTTTATATAAACTACGTACTATGTGTGCATATTACTTGAATACGTGTTCTTTATGCTGGACAAACAATTTTATATATGTTTTAAATGATTTAAACTGTATACGTATTTTATATCTACAAAATGTGTTGGGTAGAACATGAGTTGATTAAAGATGAGATAAATGATGAGCGATGAGAGATGAGATGAATGATGATCGATGATATATAATTGGTAAAATATGGTGAGAACCAATGACCTGTGTGATAAGCAAAAACGATGAGCCAAACAATGACCTAAGTGATGACCCAAGCGATGGCCCCGTCATCTAGCAGAGTATGGATGACAACCCTGCACTATTCTAGACAGTCCATTGGAACACTAGTAGGCTCGCAACCTGTAGGTGTTGTGAACGATATGTTCACCGGTGTACTCTAAAAACCCATTCACATGAATTGCGAGTGGACTCTCAAAAATGATATTGTTAATAAATGAGATAACCCTAGCAGCTATGCTCAAAGGACAACATTGGGAGTTGAACCTCATATAGAATGTCACAATTCTGGCAGGTGTGCCTAAGTGATAGAACTAGCAGATGAGCTTGATAGTTGTGTCATTGACAATGATGGACTTCGTACCTATTCCTTAGGATAATCCTTAGGAATGAATGAATGAGAAATAGCTTATTCTTAGGGTAGATCCTTAAGAGTAAATAAGATAATGGGGATAGGTAATTGGGTTGATTGTTTGATGTTTAAACATAATAATTATATTAATGTGGGTTGAAAACCCTATGTACTCACCAGGTTTCCCAACCTGACGCACTCAGTTTATTTGAATCACAGGTGTCGATATGAAGTTACATTACACGGAAAGATTAAGGAGATATAAATCACTAGTGATAATGAATGTAAGTTCTGTTTATGCTTATTTATGTATTGACGATGACATCCCAAATGTTTGAAAATAAATAAAAATACATTTCTTCGGAAATGCTTTGATAATGTAATTATCATGTTTCTTCAGGAACAAATTCCGCAGCATTTTTATTAAAAGAGGTACTCTAATTTTTTTTATAAAGCATAAACAAAATCGGTCTTTTCTTGCCGTGAAAATGGGGATGTCACAGTTGGTATCAGAGCATTAGTTTAAGCGAACTAGGAATAAGGATTTATTTCTAGACTTAAACTTAGAATGCTAAGCGATGATTGTGAGGAGTGTGTCCAATATATTTTAGGTACTACACCTGAATAGACATATGAACTAGCTTAATTAGGGAAGATGCCTAAAATGTTTTTATGTTTTATATGATTTGTGATGCTTTATGCCATTGTTTGATCGGATCTATGGTCTGTTGCCGACCGGATCTGGAAATTTTATGTATTCAAATTTCTAAACGTTTAATTACGGTGTTAGAATCGGCATGTAAATTTTTGGAGTAACAAAGAGGAAAACGCATCTAAATCTTCCTCTATCTATATTCTCGTCTCGATACACCGAGCGCCTGGTTTGGTGTGTAGAACATCATGGTGAAGACTCGTAGTGAATTGAGTGAATGGAGGAAATGAGAAGACTTACGATACTGAATGGTACCTATTGGAAGATATCATAAGAGTAATATCATGCCTATAGAATGCATCTAATAAATAATAAGTCTAGTATGGGAGAAGTACATGTTCGATTAGCCAAAAGAAAGATTTTTGGTATAATCCACGAAGTTATCCCATCGTCTGACGTTTCCATCACTAACCGAGTAAAGCGGAATTGATGATTAAATATACGTATGGAAGAAGTCCTAGTAGAGCCTAGGGAAAATTATATGATTGTTTGGACACATATGTATGTGTTAAACGTGTTTATGTGATAATGACTTGGAGAATTTTGAGACAATACTTGGGACGAGTATGAGTATGTGTGAAAGGTAGTAGAGGCCTATACTACCGGAACTACAGGAGTCGCACTTGGATCAGGGAAAGTCACAAGGTTACCAAGAAGCTAGTAATTGGTTCCGTTTTATTCAAGTATGTGGTTACCATCGTTTCGGTAATGACTAAGAAGATGATTGTTATTCCGACCCTAGTGGTCATACCAAATTGAGTCCGACTACGATGAGTATGTTACGTGGTTCCAAGAACCAAGTTCGAAGTATCACATGACTTAAGCCGGAAGAATTAATCAAAGTGATCAGTAGAGGTATCGTGGTGGTTGCTTGTAGCTAGAAATGCTACCTTTTAAGATGAGATTAGAACATGAAGGAAAGTATAATCTGTTCTGGAAGACTCTAAGAGACCTGAGTCTAAGCATTGCAACATACTATGATAGCTCATTAGAATATGACACATCGTTCCAGTGTAGTAATAAATGAACTTATCTTAAGTTCGTATCTAGTAAGGATCGAGATTGTGACTTGAAGGTCATAATTTAGAGTCTAACGTGAGATAGGGAGCAAGTGCAAGATTGAGTACCACTTGCAGTCAGGAAGTCTTAGAGTTAGATACGCATTCGAAGAAACATCAAAGTTACAGTTATGACTTAGGATGAAGAGATAACGTATGGAGTCATCATGTGAGCCTTGATAATTGTAACGCTCGTAGATCCGGGCTAGTCAATTAAGAGATAATAAGGGTCGAAAATGACTGTTTGACAAAATATTATTTAGAATAAATAAAATTAACCAAGTTGTAGAATATATCTCAAGGGTTTCATACATATAAAGAGCGTCGAAATCCGAGTTATAACGAATAAGTTATGACTCGACGAAGTTTCGCGACAGAACCAGCACGACACCGGGAAGACGTAAATAGTGAGTTTATGATAGAGCAACTTTTAGCCTTAGTAAAATAAATGAAAGTCATAGAATATGTTAACCCGAGAGCATCCATAAAAATAACGCCCAAATCTTACTTCGTATGAGGAAGTTATGATTTTTCGAAGTTTCAACTTAGTAGTGTACGGCCCGAAACTCAAATTTTAGTCCAATCGGTTTTTGGCCTATGCGACCTAAATGAGAGTTGAAGATCTCATTAATATGAACTCAACGATAAAAAGACAGACGAAAACGGAGTCCGTATGAAGGAGTTACGAATTCTACGCGGTCATTTAACAGTCTAACCTCCTACTACTGTTAAATTTAAGATCATTCGAGAATTAGCCAACGGAGTCAAAATGAAAGTTGTAGATTTTATTTTGACCTACGTGTGGATATAAAGAACGTAGAAAATGGAGCTCGTATGCGAAAGATATGAATTTTTGAAAATCGGATGATTTCCACCCTGTGTGCGATACCACGTGTCAGCACCAGGCGAAACCTTGGAACCTACGCAACACCACGATATGGTGAGAGGCACCATGACGTGGTGACTCCCCAGGAAGCCTATAAATAGAGGTGTCGGGTGAATCTCATTCCTCACTCCTTCAATCCCCTCTTTCTCTCTCTCTAAAACCTCTTTCTAACCCCCCCCCCCTAAAAAAAGGCTAGGGAATCCCCTAGCACGAGGCGGAAGCCCTGAAGCGCCTGACGGCTTTGAAAAGAAGAGCCTTCGGCTCATAAACTCTTCTTTGGCGGAGCCCGGTTTTGAGAAAAACCCGTTGTATGTGAGCTACGTCTACCTTATCTTTAGTATAGCTTATGTTTTAATATAGTAACATTATTAGGACCTTAAAATAATTATTTGGGCTATTATTATAAGTTATATAATAGTGTTGCTTAATGCTTATATAATAGTAATACTAGATAGACTATTAATTAGTCGTGGTTAACGTTAGACTAAACCCTAGTGGTATTGCTACTAGGTTTTGTCAAGGGAAAATTTGTTTTGAGATAACGAAGTGCTGTCCGAGTGCCGAGTCACCACCTTTTCAAGTGAGTGCATAGTTACTTTCATCTTACACATAGATATGAAGTATTTTATATAAACTACATGGCCCCGTCATCTAGCAGAGTATGGATAACAACCCTGGACTATTCTAGACAGTCCAGTGGAACACTAGTAGGCTCGCAACCTGTAGGTGTTGTGAACGATATGTTCACCGGTGTACTCTAAAAACCCATTGACATGAATTGCGAGTGGACTCTCGAAAATTATATTGTTAATAAACGAGATAACCCTAGCAGCTGTGCTCAAAGGACAACATTGGGAGTTGAACCTCATATAGAATGTCACAATTCTGGAAAGTGCGCCTAAGTGATAGAACTAGCAGATGAGCTTGATAGCTATGTCATTGACAATGATAGACTTCGTACCTATTCCTTAGGATAATCCTTAGGAATGAATGAATGAGAAATAGTTGATTCTTAGGGTAGATCCTTAAGAGTAAATAAGATAATGGAGATGGGTTTGGGTTGATTGTTTGATGTTTAAACATAATAATTATATTAATGCGGGTTGAAAACCCTATGTACTCACCAGGTTTCCCAACCTGACCCACTCAGTTTATTTGAATCATAGGTGTCGATATGAAGTTACATTACACTGAGAGATTAATGAGATATAAATCACTAGTGATAATGAATGTAGGTTCTTTTTATGCTTATGTTTGTGTATTGACGACGACATCCCAAATGTTTTCAAAATGAATAAAAATACATTTCTTCAGAAATGATTTGATAATGTAATTATCATGTTTTTATCGAAACAAGTTCCGCAACATTTTTATTAAAAGAGGTACTCTGATTTTTTTATAAATTATAAACAAAATCGGTCTTTTCTGGCATTGAAAATGGGGATGTCACAGAAAGGTCATGACTTTATACATCCTGAAGGCTCCCAAGGTGAACTAAGTGCAGAATCTTGAAGCTCCAAGCCACTCCAAGCTTGCTTAGGATCCCCTTCTTCTTGAATGAACTTCACAAAGGCCACAAAACCCACTCCTTAGGCTCAAACTCTTTCTCACAAAGAATCTCAGGTGATGAGGGAGAAAAATGAGGCTCTAGGGGCGAATAACGTCCAGACCAAAGGCTTAGAGATGTTTAAATAGGGACAACTCCACACATTAGGGATTTGCATCCCTGGCGCAAATGCCCATCGTAAATCAAGGTACGCCCCGCGTACCCTGATTCACCCGCGACCACATTCATGCACTACGCCAGGCATACTCTTAGGTACGCCCAGCGTACTTAAGGGACCAAAAATGAAAATTTAACATTCCTTAGGGTTTTCAAGGCATACCAGAATTTTGGATGTTACAACATTTAAACATGTTTTTAAATCACCAAACGAACCCCAGGATGCAAAACCATTTCGTTTGAATGAGAGGGGATTTTTGGTTTCAAAAAGTGGGAAGTGGCAAACAAGGCCGCTCACGGCCTGTGTTCATTTTTGCCTTATATTGAACATTGGTCATGTTCAAGCAAGGAAAACATTTTCGCAGTCAGAGGGGTACACGACCCGTATTCTTCTTTGCCTTATACTGAACACAGGTCGTGTTTAGCCATATTTAGAATTTTAAACCCCCAACACGGGTCATATGCTTTTACACTAAAAGAACACAGGTCGTGTTCGCACGGGAGAACAATTGTGTTTTAAGTCTAAAAATAAGTTTTTATCACCCCATTCACCCATAACTTGGGGATGTTGAAGAAGAGGTTCTCACCACCAATTGCAAGGCTACAAGAATGATTCGGTAAATTCTTTCCATATCCTTAATCATCTATATTTTGCTTAAAATTTTAATTTGTGTGCACTTGTGACTATTTTGGACTCTTACCCAACCGGGTACCACCTGTTGCCTCCTCCACAATAGGTTGTTCCACCGTCTCCAAGCATCGAGGATGATGCTTATCTTTAAGCTTGGGGAGGGGTAGAGTTGTACACTAGGTTTATTCATGCATTTTTCAAAAAAAATAATTCTTTGCACCCTGCATTTTAAAATATAAAACCCAAAAATATTTTCCCTTTTTGTTCTAGTTTTAAAGCTTTTTGTATCGTATCTTCAAAAAAACAAAAAAAATTATACGAGATGATGACACTCTTTACATACGATAGCTCCATGAAGTTGAAAAACGAGAAAACAAATGAAAAACAAAATACCCAAAGCGACCGGATAGTTACCAGAAGTGTAGAATCAATTGTCCTAACTAGGGGACCCGAACACCGTAATTTGAGACCCCCCGCCTTAGATAATAATAAAAATGGCATACTGAAACATTTTTGTGGGCGGTAATAACAGCTTTAGGATGATTTGCTTCTGAATGTTTAAACAGAATCCTTATCGACGACTCTGGACCCACAGAACACGGACCTATTTGTTGACACGTGTTACCCTCGCGGTAACAGAGAGCTTAAGTATCAGATCCACATAGTCAAGAAAGAAGAATGGGTACAACTGTCATATTCAGTACCCAAATCAGAATTTCAAGTACTTAATTGAAGAAACTTTCAGAAATTCAAAAGTTGATTGAAGAATTCAAAGCTCAAAATGAAGATACGAATCCAAGTTCAATCAAAATCAAAAGGCATCTCAAAGTGAAATCTTGCGAATGAAGAACTATGTGATATGATACTTGTGTCTCTCGAAAAAGTGAAAGCATAGGAGTTGGGCCCCTTCGGGTGGGCTCACTGTTTCAGCGAAAGCTAATTCGCCGTGATAGGTTCTTAAAGATGCATCGATTCTGATTATTGACCATCTAGTCTTAAGGACATGAGATCCTGAACTGTGTTATTTTCACTCGCAAAATCTAACTAAGGTATGAAGTTTAAATAAAACTATGGTTGGATTATTGATTACACCGTTTCGTGGTCTTCCTCACTTTGGGAGTATGTGATATGTGGAAGGTAGCAGGATGGTTGCCTAGGTATTAATGATTGGAGCCCCATTGATGTAAAGTTTTATTGTATATGTCCATATTTATAAAAATAAATAAAAAGATTACTTGTGTTCTTAAAATTTTCTTTGGTTGATTTTTGTTCCTTAAGTATCTTTTATACACATGTTTCTTTTTCATGGTTTTCACTGCATGCATTCATTATAAGGTTTTAGGATCTTTCTGCCCCCCATTTGTTCTATGTTTCATTTTTCCATCTAGAAATCATCATGTTTGTCCGTTTCTTGTGCATCATTTTAACATAATTATTCTTCATTTTATTGTATTTCATCAAATTAATATTAGTTTCTAGAACAACATTATTTTCACTCTTTCATGATCTTTTCACGTAAAAAAGAGGTTAGAACGAGCTTTGGGAGGTGCCGGGAAGCATAGGTGAAGATTTCGGGATGATCGGGCGAAGAACGAAAAAGTTGGAAAAATCAAGTTTGGATTTGGAGTCAGATGAGTATACATGCGGTGTTGGATTTACATTGAAAAGTGGAAACTGAGCGTGTTTGACCAAGAAGAAGTTGTTGACCATGTTGAACACAGGTTGTGTTAATTTAGTGCCAATCAACACAGGCCGTGTTGACTGCTGAACACGACCCGTGTCAGTTTAGCCTATTTCGACACGGGTCGTGTTCGACCCAAAAACTACCTTTTGACAGTTTTTCTTATCTTTCATATTACATGATGAGGGTCATTTTTACACACACATGACACCAGAGCACATTAGGTGAAGGAATTTCGAAGTTTTTGCAAGGCTTTAATTGGTTGTCGTTTGGAAACAGTATTTCTCTTAATTGTAAGTTGTAAATGCACAAGATTTCCATCTTTACAACTTGTGATTTTGTTCTAGCCATGTGTGGCTAGAACCCTAGTTTCTCCAACTTCATGTTTTGACTTCTTAGTGGTGATTTCAGTCATATGACTTGATGTTTGCTTTTAATTTCTATCTAGTGAAATTGATTTTCCTTTAATTGAATGTTTGATTAGAATTGTGATTCTTATTGTCCATTTGAATTAGGGTTAGGTCATTCAACTTATTCATTTTGCAAAATCCGTAATTGTTTTCTGAATTGAACTAAGTAACAAGCATTAAATTGATTCCCATTGACGAATTTAGTGTAAATCTTTTCAGACACTTTTACACACCTGAGCTTGTGAGGAGTATTGGGTGTTATTGGGAACATTCGCATAAAGCTTAATGCAATCTTTTAATCTAATTCTAAGAGCTTGTTTAGATTAGGTTAGTAAGGTTATGGTTAATTAAAGAGCTTGTTTTGGTTAATTAATATGGTGAATGGGAAGTGTTAGAGCTTGTTAACACTTTCAAGTACCAACTTAGATGGAATTGAGCATATATGATGTTATCTTTAATTGTTTGTTTTAATCATTGCATCTTAAACCCCTCTCTTTACTGTTGGTGACCATAGTACCTCACGCAAAGAGGTATAGACCAATTATCCCGTGTCTCTGTGGATCGACCCTACTTGCCTTTTACGACCTTTTAGTGCAATATAGTGGGATTCTTTTGGAGTATATCGTACCCCTTTATTTGTTGGGTTTGACACGCCTAACACACCACCACCCACTTTACCACGCATCACAACCACCTGCCACCACCACCTTACCCATCACCTACCAAAATCACCATACACCATCATTACCCTCACAACCACCCACCACCCACCTACCCACTTACCACCACCTATCACATTCACCCGTATCCACCACCACTTGCCACCTCCACCTGCCACCCACTATAATCACCACCCGACATGTCACCCTCACCCCACTTCACCACCATCACCACCTACCACCTACCACCACCAAACATAACTACACACCACCACTCGTGTTTATCTTTATATAATCACATGTGATTATTTGTATTTAATCATATATGATTTATATGGACCATATTCTTTTTTTTTCATATAAATCATGTGATTAGATACATATAATCACATGTGATTAGATATATTTAATCACATATGTCATTATTGCGTTCTCGATTCAATAATTATTTTTTTGTCAACTTTAATCATATGTTATTAGATACATATAATCACATGTGATTATATGTATCCAATCACATATGTTGTATATCAATAATACTCATTTTTAGTTTTCGTTTCAATAATTTTTCTCATATGTTTTATCACGTGTGATTATAAGTATTTAATCACATATGATTAATGTGGACTTAAATTTGTTTTAATCTTCTTGATTCATTAGTTGTTCTCGTGTACATAATTACACGTGATTATATATATTTCATCACATATGATTTATTGAATCAAGAACATGAAAACAAATATTTTTCATATAAATCGTATGTTATTAAATACACGAGACCATCTATTGAATTAAAAATGCAAAAATTAATATTATCCACATAAATCATATGTGATTAAATACATATAACCACATGTGATTATATGTACCCAATCACATATGATTTATGTGGATAAGATTCATTATTTATTTCCCAATTCAATAGTTGTACTCGTGTACTTAATCACATGTGATTATATGCATTTCATTACATATGATATATGTAGACAATATTTATCTTTGTGTTCTCGATTCAATAGTTGTTCTCCTGTATATAATCATATGTGATTATATGTATCTAATCACATATGATTTATATAGACATCATTACTTTTTCCATATAAATCATATGTGATTGGATACATATAATCACAAATGATTATATGTATTTAATCACATATTATTACAATGGAAAAAGAACAATTACTGAATCGAGTATGTGACAATGAATCTCATCAAAATAAATCATATATGATTGGATACATATAATCACATGTGATTATATGTATTCAGTCGGGTATGATTTATGTAGATAATATTTATTTTTGTGGTATCGATTGAATAATTGTTTTTGTGTATTTAATCACATGTGATTATATGTATATAATCACATATGATTTGAGGTGGACAATATTTATTTTTTCCTTCTCGATATAATACTTGTGCTCATGTATTTAATCACATACGATTATACATATAATCACATGTGATAAAACACATGAATACAAATATTGAATCATCAAAGCAAACATAAATTATGTATACATAAATCATATGTGATTAGATTCATATAATCACATGTGGTTATATGTATTTAATCACATATGATTAATTTGGATAATGATTTGTTTTCATGTTCTCGGTTCAATATTTGTTTTTCGTGTTCCTGGCTCAATATTTGTTATTGTTATATAATTACATGTGATTGTATGTATCTAATTACATAGATTTATATAGACAAGACATGTTTTGTTCAAATAAAATCATATGTTCTTAGAAACATATAATCACATTTGATTAAATTTATTTAATCACATATGATTAAAGTGAAAAAAAAACAATTATTGAATCGAGAACGTGAAAATGAATCTTAGCCACATAAATCATATGTGATTAGATACACACAATCACATGTTATTATATGTATCTAATCTCATATGATTTATAGGGACAATATTCATTTTCGTGTTCTCGATTCATCATTTGTTCTCATGTATTTAATCACATGTGATTATACAAATCTAATCATATATGATTTATGCGAATAAGATTCAAATTCGCATTCTTAATTCGATAGTTATTATCATGTATTTAATCATATCCTGTTTTATGTATTTAATCACATACAATTAACATGAACTAAGAACAACTATTGAATCAAAAACACAAAAAATGAATCTTGTACATATAATGTGATTAGATCATATAATCACATGTGACTTAATACACTATAAAGAATAAAGAATTGAGAACACATAAATGAATATTATCTATTTGTCTTACTAGAAAACAAACTACATTCTGTCTTTCCTTGTTCACTCTACCGGATTAGGTTATCCGTGAACAATAACATAAAACAAGTAATGCCTACATAATAGGAGAGTTAATGTAACTCACCTCCTTGAACTTGAAAATTAGCTAGTATGAGTAAGATAGATCATTTCCTTTTTGATAACCTACACAAAAATGATAACAATATTTAGCTTGTGCATTGTTGTATTAATCTTATAAAACTTATGTATATATTTCCTTATTTTCTCTTTGATTGTAGTGCTTTGTTTGAGATATGTTTTCTTATCTTTCAATCCCTTTTTAAAATTTGATAAAATTATATTGGTAAAATTCCCCCATTTTATCTTTTAAGAAATATAAAGATACTATTTTAATGATTTTTGTTTTATTTTATATTAAATTTACAAGTTAGTAACTTTTAGCTATCACTTTCTGGACCACTCAACACTCTTGGAATAAACTACACCAATATACTAATAATTACATCAGTCCCTTTATATGTGGGAAACTATACATCCATATATAACTATAAGATTTGGAATTTGGGTATTTGGAGTTTTGATGAATTTATTATGATTTTTTGAAGACATTGCATGAAATTTGTGACAGCATGGACCAGGCTAAGAAGATTGCCAATTTTAACCCTTAGAGAGTTGGAATTTCGAATTGTGATTCAATGTTTGAAGAAACTAAACACAATAAGTTTTCCAGAAAACTAAGTCTCATGAGTTTTAGGTGTCCCTGAATTTTAGAAGTTGGAGGACAAATTTGGGAAAATTGATCATAATAGCTTTTAAATCACCTTTGGTGTTCTATTAAGGAATTAATGGTTAAGCCTTAAGTTTATCACTTTTAACATGACTTTTGGTTACTTAGTAGGCTATTGAGATGTGAAATTCAATTTAACATAAGGTCCTTAATGCTTAGCTTGATAAGGGTTCAAAGTTATTGATTTTCACATAAAATGCTACTTTTACACTTATTAAGTTCTTTCAGACAATATGACAATTGTATGCATGAAATCCTACAGTAATAATCAACTCTCTAACAAACTCCAATCCATCCCGTAGAGCTTATTGTTCTTAATAAAGACAATCCAACTGTATGCATAATTCCTCACAAAAATAAGCAAATGAACAAGCAAGTTTGTAATTCATCAACAACAGGAAAACATACCAAAAATTTTCAAATAAAACGTCTTCTTATGTGAAATCAAGTATTAGACGCGTGATTAGTCGTTCATTATAAGCTTAATTTCATGAATTTCATGACAAACTGAGTCAATTTAGGCTGAAAATGCAGTTGTATAGACTTGAAAAAAATATTACCTGGAAGCTCTCATAGATTGTGTTTATAGATATCAACTTCATTGTGGCGGTCAGGTTAAATAGGGTTACCTGCTTCAGATTTCTATGGCGAGATGATGGATTGTATAGGAAGAAGATGAAGAATTTGTGTTATACGCCTTTGAAATGAAGAAATCGAGTTCAGTTGGTCGATGATTTGGTCCACCAAATCATAAGGATACGATTGCCACTAGAACTAAATCGAGAAACATACTCGTCAGAAAGAAAGAGACAGACATGCATTGCTTTCGAATGTGGAAGGAGTAGAGGCGGCGGGTGGGGGAGGTGTGGAGAGGCAGCGATCGGTTATTTCAACGAAATTCCGATGATTAAGGCAATGGTCTGCAGGTCTCAAGTGTTTCATTTTCAAACGAGAGAGATAGTGACTTCTAGTAGAACGTGTGGGTGTGGATGGAGTTGAACTTTTTTATATGTTTGAAAGTTTAAATTGTTCTCAAATGTTATAAAATTAAGAAATGTTCTCATTTGAACACACACACACACACACACATATATATATATATATAGAGAGAGAGAGAGAGAGAGAGGTAAGTTCAAATGAGAAATAAATAAATGTTGAAAATGAGGGACTTATTCGCAGACAATCTTTTTTTTTTTTTTTTTGCCGAAAAACGCATCGTCAAAACGACACGAAGGACGATGGATAATATTCATATATGAATATAAATGAAAGTATATTCATATATCAATCCACCACTTCCCATCTGTCACCTACCACCACCACGACTACCTCCGACACCAACTACCGCCACCAACCATCGTCACCATATTTAAATATGAATAATTACTTATTCACATGTGAATACATTTATTTGTGTGTGTGTGTGTACATATACCTTTAAAATATATGAACATACATGTAACATCCGAAAAATACAACCAATTTAAAATTTTCAAAACAACCTGATTTTCATTAAAATGTTCACAAAAAGGTTTTCAATACAAGTCATTTGAGTATTCCCAGAATCACATTACTACAAAATCATGAGGAGCGGTACGATCGCGCCTTCGCCTTGCCACAGTCTCTTGAAGAACCTGAAAAACATTAAACCACAACTGTAAGCCCGAAAGCTTAGTGAGATACCCCCAAAATACCAACCACGTATACGCCCTTCCAGGCTACGACCTTCCGGTCCAAAACATATAAAACATTCATAACATAACAGAACATAGAACAGCCATGCATATCGGGTCTACCGTGTGACTGGTCCGCCGTATCGGGCCTTCAGTCCAACGGATCCATCCTCCAGGTCTAGTCATGTCCTTCGAGTCTACAGTGGGGTTGGTCCGCCCGCATCGGGCCTTCAACCCACCTGGTCCACTCTCTGAGTCTACAGTGTGACTGGTCCGCCCGCATCGGGCCTTCAGTCGGCCTGGTCCACTCTCCGAGCCTCGGCACGTCTGGTCCGCCCTCGTGGGGCCTACAGCCTATCCGGACCGCTCGCTGGGCCTTCGGAACAACCGGTCCGCCCTGGGTATCTTGGCCTACAGCACAAAGCAGGACCCGCCTCAACCCATCTCCAGTCCAAACAACCATGTGCACAAAACATACACTCATATAACAGTCATAGTCAATAAACTGAACAAGCAGATCACATAGCATATCATTACCCTAACCGGGTTACCGACCTAACCGGTCACTAGCATAGCATCACTCTGTATATCGGGAACACTGACCTTAGCAAGGCCTCCTAGCATGTACCATCCTAGCTACCAGGATGCAGACACATCAAACAATAACATAATAACCATAACCGAATCTCAATACAATAAAGGGCCGGCCTTGGTGCCTTAGACCCTGTTGATATAGTGAGGATAACTCACCTCGAAACTGCCAGCTGAAAAGATAAGATCCCGCTGCTCCGAACTCTGGCACGAACTCCTTCACTAAACATCAAAACATACAACTCAATAAATACCCTTAATTACCAAAATACCCCTGGAAGACAACTGGTCAACCTTGGACGAGTCAAAGTCAACCCCTGGCTGACCCTACTCGCCGAGTCATCCCGATGACTCGCCGAGTCCTTATGCTCAGAACTTCCCTCAATTAGCGACCCAACTCGCTGAGTCACCCCAAGACTCGTCGAGTCCAAAAACTCTGAGTCCACTCGCACCCAACTCACCGAGTCATCCCTTGACTCACCGATTCATCGACTCAACCAGAAATATTGGGACTTCCTCGACAAGACTCGCCGAGTCCAAATGGACTCGTCGAGTCCAAGGCCATCTTCAACCTACTCGCCGAGTTGTTCTTCCAACCCGTCGAGTCCCAGGCCATCTTCAAGCAACTCGTCGAGTCCACCCATGTGACTCATCGAGTACCACCTATCTGAATCCATACAGAAGCATCTCAGGCCATGCAATTGATCCAAAACATAGATCCAACCTCCTACAATCCATCCATCACGTAAAGTGGCAAACTTTACGTGAATCTAACGAGATTTAAGCCATATTCACCTTAAAACCAAAGTTTGGGACATGGTGGCTCCACTAAGCACTCAAACATAGGAACTTTAATGCACTCTAGGCCTTCAATATTCCAGATCTGAGGTAGCAACCTCAGATCTATCCTCCAAACTCCAAAACATTCCAAGACATACTCCCCACAAACCCCAAAATGATGAAACTAGGAGTGCACAACCTAAGGACGAAGATATTACCTCCAAAAGATGACTCAATAGCAGCCAAACTCGAATCCAAGCAAAGCCCTTTGATCCAAGCCACTTCTCCTTCAAGATCTCTTCAAACAACACCTCTCCAAGCTCTAATTTGCTCCACAAATGATCTCTCCACAACTTTAGGGTTTTCTGGAACTCAAGGGGGGAATAAGGGAGGCTGTGGAGGAGTATAATGCTCTTTATATAGGACTCAACCCCGAAAATTAGGGTTTTCTCCATACAGCACCTACTCGCCGAGTCCATCCTAGGGACTCGCCGAGTAGGCCACTTGACACGCGACCATGACCGCGACCTGACTCGCCGAGTCAGCCATGGACACGCCGAGTCATCCTCTAAAACTTGCACTTTCATCCCTTCAACTCTACTCTTGCGATTCCGGGATGTTACAATTCTCCCCCACTTAAATTAGGCTTCGTCCTCGAAGCCTTCGGCATCTCTTCTTCAAATTACTTCCCACGACGCACCACTTGACCTTAACCGAACCAAGTCCCTCAAGGTACAACCATAGAACTAGAAGCTCACTTTCTCCTTCCATACGGTGTCCCCACCACCTACTCAAATCGGGCACCAACTGTACCCTCCGATAACCACACTCAACAACCGAGAATTACCCATGATGCCTTACTGCTCCAATTCTCATCCTTCACTTGACTCATATGGCTATAAAGCCACGGACCATCGGATTCCCGATCCGAATTCCACTCTATCCATCCCATGACGACCGAAAGACCCATTCTTCCATTTCGGAGCAACTTCCCCGAGTTCTCCTCTCACAATCACACACACATGCTGATCTAGCTCTAGCACCCTCAGGT
Organism: Lactuca saligna; assembly: GCF_052625555.1. NCBI lineage: Eukaryota > Viridiplantae > Streptophyta > Magnoliopsida > Asterales > Asteraceae > Lactuca > Lactuca saligna. The sequence goes on along the minus strand of NC_136420.1, from coordinate 300,953,145 downwards.
TTGGAAAAACTGATACACTGATGATATCCTCGAACATCCTTCCAGGATGAACTGCTAAAACGTAGCCAAAACCCTTATCAGAATCACACTGAGAGTCCAAGGCTCTTTCTCTGTATCCCTTCCGTATCCCTCTCCCTGGCTCTACGTCGCGGTATTCCCTCCGCGCCCAAAGCAACATATCAAGTCGAATGAGCTTTTATTCCACCGCCGCAACACACTACTCAAGGACCATCGACGAACCACTCCAATCATAACTCTACACTGCTGCTTTCACTTCCGTGAGTTCGCACTCCCTTTTGGGATTTCATTCCTCCCTCTTTCCTTATCAAGGAAACCACTCGTCCGCCCAGTCACCATGACAGGCACCATGGTGCTCATCTCACGCTACATTACCTCTTTAAAGCGTACCCAACATCTATGCATCGCCACTACTCTGACTCTCATCACAGGGACTCTCAAGCCCATGCACTACCTTCACTGCTCAAGATTGCTACCCGGGGCCAGACCTCCCAATGTAATCACACTGCAACATACGCAACCCATAACCTTAATCCGATCCAACAATACTCGCAGAGTCTTCAGTATGACTGGACCGCCTCCCCAGGCCTTCAGCCAATCTGGACCACTCTCAGAACCTTCAGCCAATCTGACTGGACCGTCCTCCGAGCCTTCAGTCTGACTGGTACGCCTACCAGCTTACAGTCTATCTGGACCGCTCAACTAGCATTCATCACTCCGGACCATCCCTTCGGGAAATCCTCCCGCACATACCGTTCTAGCCCTCTAGGGGTTCCGAACTCTATCTCCATCATACATGCTCGATCCCGGCCTGCTCCCATGCCTTCCTCAATCAACTGCTCTAGGTCTGTATTCCGCCCCGCACGCCTGTTATTCACTCATACGAGCCTGCTCTCGACTAATAGAAATACCGCTGAATTTTCCCAAGCAGCTAAACAACCTCTCAGGCCCAACGATCATCCGGAGAATTTCCAATTCTCCCCCACTTAAGACACTGACAGTTAGTCACCGGTCGCCATCACCGATCCCCCAAGCAACCTTGCAAGAATCGACACATGCACTCAAAATATTTTTCACCAGCACCAACAACTTTCATACAATCATGTTCCCATGCTGCACAACCTGCTCGAAAGGAACCCAATCTTCAACTATCAATTCCTCAGACTACAGAATCTAACTGGCCTTCAAACCAACGCCGCATCCGCCACCAATCCTCACAAAGATAATCAACGATAGCTCGAAGTACAAATCCATAACCATAACGATCCTTCAGGGAACAAGAGATACTAAAACGAAATCTCGATCACAACTCGCCAAACCCTCAAGGAACAACGGATACCACACAAAAACCTGAAACGCAATTCAACGAAACCAACAGATAACAATACTCCACAACAATCATAAATAATCAAAACATCAGAAGGAAACATACCCGCAGCAGCAAGCTGAAAACACGACCCTAAGCCCTTGGGGGCTCAGCTCCACCCTGATCTCCACCTGTGATCCTCAACGTAGCCGGTGCTGGAGCCTGCACCGGTCCTGTAGCAAGCCGTGGACAGTTGACCTTCAAATGTCCAACCTGATGACAATGATAGCATATCCTCAAATCCCGAACCGGCACTGACTGCCGACAATCCCTCGCATAGTGTCCTTCCTTTCTGCACTTGCGGCATGCTCCACCGGACCGACAAACCCCGGCATGACCCCTTCCACACTTTCCACAGACGTGGCCACCCTGATCTCCCATCCTGGAATCAACGGTCTTAGACCGTTTCGTCGCCGGCTGCGACTGAACCGAAGCTTGCCTCAGCTCACGCATTTGTAACTCAATCTCTAACTCACGCCGCCTGGCGGCCTCCTGCAACTCCAGCAAAGTCTCGCACCTCTGCGTAGACACAAACTGTCTGATGTCTCTCTTTAGCATACTCAGATATCGGGACATCTGAGCCTGCTCCGAAGCGAACTCAGGGCAAAACATCGCCCTCTCAGTAAACATCCTGGTGATTTCCGTCACCGATTCCGAATCCTGTTTCAGCTCCAAGAACTCCTGAGCCAACCTCTCCCTCTCGACCTGCGGAACATAACGAGTGCTGAACATCTCTCTGAACCGATCCCATGAAATCGCAACCCTCTGCGCATCCGAGTACGACCCCGTGGTCAATCTCCACCAATCCTTTGCTCCGAGCCTCAACAGGTTCAAAGCACACCTCACCCTCTGATCAGCAGGGCATCAACACGTGAAGAAACATCCCTCCACATCTGATAACCATCTCATAGCAACGATCGGATCCTGAACTCCATCAAAAGTGGGAGGCTTCATATTATAGAAGTCCCGATACTGAAAACCTCTACTGGCTCCTCCCCCTGCCGCTGCTACTGCTGCGGTAGCCGCCGCGGCCGCCGTCTCCGTGAGAGCCGTATAGCGCTCATCAAAATACTCCACCATGGCGGTCTTGATCGACCCAAACAACTCTGGCAGCTCAGCCCGAAACAATGCAGCAACCTCATCATGCAGGACCTCACGAATCCTTGCATCCAACTCGTGCGTACTCATCTGACTGATAACCTCTGGCTGTACAGACCCACCCGGAACTCCCTCTCCGGCTCCTGATCCTAACCCGGATCCACTCCCAGCGTGCCCTGAAATCTCCATTCTGAAAATAAAACACCAAATCTCAAACACATTCCACTAACCCGGGAACCAGCTCTCATCCCGACCCTAGAGGTCATGGTTTCCCTGATACGCGTATGAGTCCGTGCTTTCAGTAGTACGGGCCCATACTACCTTCCACACCAACCCATATTTGTATGAAGTACTCCCACAACACCCTAGCGACACATATAACATCGCTCTATCCTCACAACTAGAGGAACACTAGAAATCTCTCACAAGGAACCCTAGGCTAGCAGGCATCATAAATCAGGCAACTCATCAATAAATCCTGAAGATCCCTAGCCTAACTCTAGCATGCTGTTCTATCAAAGCTCAATAAAACAATTGCCCTGTATGGTATTTTGGGGTTACTTACTGGCTCCGGCTGATCGTACCTCCGCGTCCTCCTTTACTCATTTTGAAAACCATTTTAAATTCTCTTTTTGAAAGCTCTCCTCGATTTGAGACTGGAGTCACACAAATGTTCCTCCAATTCACTCAAACCAAGGCTCTGATACCAACTTGTAACATCCGAAAAATACAACCAATTTAAATTTTCAAAACAACCTGATTTTCATTAAAATGTTCACAAAAAGGTTTTCAATACAAGTCATTTGAGTATTCCCAGAATCACATTGCTACAAAATCATGAGGAGCGGTACGATCGCGCCTTCGCCTTGCCACAGTCTCTTGAAGAACCTGAAAAACATTAAACCACAACTGTAAGCCCGAAAGCTTAGTGAGATACCCCTAAAATACCAACCACGTATACGCCCTTCCAGGCTACGACCTTCCGGTCCAAAACATATAAAACATTCATAACATAACAGAACATAGAACAGCCATGCATATCGGGTCTACCGTGTGACTGGTCCGCCGTATCGGGCCTTCAGTCCAACGGATCCATCCTCCAGGTCTAGTCATGTCCTTCGAGTCTACAGTGGGGTTGGTCCGCCCGCATCGGGCCTTCAACCCACCTGGTCCACTCTCCGAGTCTACAGTGTGACTGGTCCGCCCGCATCGGGCCTTCAGTCGGCCTGGTCCACTCTCCGAGCCTCGGCACGTCTGGTCCGCCCTCGTGGGGCCTACAGCCTATCCGGACCGCTCGCTGGGCCTTCGGAACAACCGGTCCGCCCTGGGTATCTTGGCCTACAGCACAAAGCAGGACCCACCTCAACCCATCTCCAGTCCAAACAACCATGTGCACAAAACATACACTCATATAACAGTCATAGTCAATAAACCGAACAAGCAGATCACATAGCATATCATTACCCTAACCGGGTTACCGACCTAACCGGTCACTAGCATAGCATCACTCTGTATATCAGGAACACTGACCTTAGCAAGGCCTCCTAGCATGTACCATCCTAGCTACCAGGATGCAGACACATCAAACAATAACATAATAACCATAACCGAATCTCAATACAATAAAGGGCCGGCCTTGGTGCCTTAGACCCTGTTGATATAGTGAGGATAACTCACCTCGAAACTGCCGACTGAAAAGATAAGATCCCGCTGCTCCGAACTCTAGCACGAACTCCTTCACTAAACATCAAAACATACAACTCAATAAATACCCTTAATTACCAAAATACCCCTGGAAGACAACTGGTCAACCTTGGACGAGTCAAAGTCAACCCCTGGCTGACCCTACTCGCCGAGTCATCCCGATGACTCGCCGAGTCCTTATGCTCAGAACTTCCCTCAATTAGCGACCCAACTCGCCGAGTCACCCCAAGACTCGTCGAGTCCAACAACTCTGAATCCACTCGCACCCAACTCACCGAGTCATCCCTTGACTCACCGATTCATCGACTCAACCAGAAATATTGGGACTTCCTCGACAAGACTCGCCGAGTCCAAATGGACTCGTCGAGTCCAAGGCCATCTTCAACCTACTCGCCGAGTCGTTCTTCCAACTCGTCGAGTCCCAGGCCATCTTCAAGCAACTCGTCGAGTCCACCCATGTGACTCGTCGAGTACCACCTATCTGAATCCATACAGAAGCATCTCAGGCCATGCAATTGATCCAAAACATAGATCCAACCTCCTACAATCCATCCATCACGTAAAGTGGCAAACTTTACGTGAATCTAACGAGATTTAAGCCATATTCACCTTAAAACCAAAGTTTGGGACATGGTGGCTCCACTAAGCACTCAAACACAGAAACTTTAATGCACTCTAGGCCTTCAATATTCCAGATCTGAGGTAGCAACCTCAGATCTATCCTCCAAACTCCAAAACATTCCAAGACATACTCCCCACAAACCCCAAAATGATGAAACTAGGAGTACACAACCTAAGGACGAAGATATTACCTCCAAAAGATGCCTCAATAGCAGCCAAACTCGAATCCAAGCAAAGCCCTTTGATCCAAGCCACTTCTCCTTCAAGATCTCTTCAAACAACACCTCTCCAAGCTCTAATTTGCTCCACAAATGATCTCTCCACGACTTTAGGGTTTTCTGGAACTCAAGGGGAGAATAAGGGAAGCTGTGGAGGAGTATAATGCTCTTTATATAGGACTCAACCCCGAAAATTAGGGTTTTCTCCATACAGCACCTACTCGCCGAGTCCATCCTAGGGACTCACCGAGTAGGCCACTTGACACGCGACCATGACCGCGACCTGACTCGCCGAGTCAGCCATGGACTCGCCGAGTCATCCTCTAAAACTTGCACTTTCAGCCCTTCAACTCTACTCTTGCGATTCCGGGATGTTACAATACATATTCATATATGAATATGAGAATATGATATGTTCCGCCGGCCCGGTACGCTGGAACAATTCAGTGGCAAATTCGAAATGAGTGGTTCGGATTCATTCATTCGTTCTCAAACTTTTGTCTCAACTAAACACTTATCTATGTGTGTGTATGTGTGTGTGTGTTTGTGTGTGTGTATATATATATATATATATATATATATATATATGTGTGTGTGTGTGTGTGTGTATGTGTGTGTATATATACACACACACACACTAGGTTAGTCCCATTGTAGAACACTGTTGACAAAATTAAATAATATATGAAATTCGTAATCATTAATCATACTTTGCAAACAGTTATTTTTATACAACATTGGATATTTTGTTCGTAAGTATATCGCTATTATTTTTAATTAATATGTAGAATGGTGTCAAAACATCACCAATGTTATTTAGCCCGTGATAAATGATAAAATCATTATGTTAGACAATGAAATATAAAGTGCGTGTTTGATATGAAGCGTTTGAAAGCTTCTAGTTTTTTAGCTTTTGACAAAACGTTCAACTTTAAACAAAAAACTTTGTTTGACAATACGAGTATGTAGCATTTAATTTAAAGAAAACATTCCTAATGTAAATGCTACTTAATGTAGTGTTTAACAAAACTTTACTAAGCTATTGAAACAATTGTCATTTTATGTAATTTTACATATTTTTACCAAACATGAAAATAACAAATAAAAAGTTATAGCTTCAAGTTACCAGTTATCCGCTACCAGCTAACCGGTTTCCGCTACTTGCTACCCGCTTCTCACTTCCAAATAACAATTATTTTTGCTAAAAACACCCAAAATTTAATAGACTGAAAAATAACAAAGACAATTAGTCATACATGGTAATACCATTGTCTTGTTATGAAAGGCCCCTCTAACATACAAATATAGTAATGTACTTTTAATAGTTTTTTAAACTATTTCCTATACAATAAATTGCCATAAAAACAAACAATTTGAAAAGTACGCTTACTACAAAAATAAACAATTTAAATACAAAAAATGTTTTAAAAAAATATACGTAAAGTGAGATGCTAATTTGAGAAATAAACAAAAATACATTGCGATATTTTTCAGTTTTTCTTGTATTGAGCTAAATGAAAAAAATAACAACATATTTTTATATTAATAATCGATTTAAGTAATGATACATTAAAAAAAAGGTTTACATAAAAGATTAATGAATTATTTTCAAGTCGTATATTTTCAAATCTACCATGTTAGTGATGTTAATTTATTTATAATTGCTTTACTTTATTTTTTTTTGGCAACAAAATTCAAAGGTTTTGAATTTATGAGAAAATTGACAACATTATTGCAAACAACCTTAATAAAGACAACAATGCCCTGCACCACGACACACATCCTTTACAGAGGAATGAGTCAGTCTTATAATTACCCTTATCCCTTAAAAGATACTGTAACAACCAATAAAAGACCAATGTTTCCTGTTTAAACAATCACGCCATATATTTCTGCCACGTATCCCTATTACACAACGGGTTTTTCTTGGCAAAGGTAAATGTATACTAGTTCTAATATTGCATGAGGCACAAGTGAATGGTGTAAACTATTATTTAATCGTAATGATTCGTTATCATTAGCGAACTAATGCATGGCATTGTACGTTGGTTCTTCCCTGGATAATGACGTACAAATTTTGATGTCAGATGTTGAAGTTGTTATTCACAAACATGTCGACATGTATATGGTATCTTTATCTTTATCTTATAATAGACAAAAGTTTTAAACATATACGATGTATCTGGAATTCAAATTTAAAAAACTTAGCCGACTTTTTTATATCAGAGAATTTGTATGGCACCAAATGTGTTTCTTTGTTAGGGTTGAAATGTAGTTAACGTGTCTTGCTTTTGGTACGGTATTTGTTGTCAACTTGAAATGTAGTTAATGTGTCATGTAGTTATGACTTGAAATGTACAATTCTAAATACCTATGAGGATTTACTCGGAGTTAAAATATGAGCCTATAACAACTATAATATAGTTGGTTCCGAAATGATATTTAGTTATCCCTAGTTTTAATTAACGTTGGATGCACTTTTTCTAGACAAAGTTGTAGGCCGATGTATATGTTATTATTTCTCACATATTGCTCTTGAGAATGGTGTTAGCTTAAGGTTTGTTGTAAGATAACGCATTTCTAGAAGTTAACAAATGCAACTGTGCATATTATTGAATATAAAAAGATGCATTTTTAAGTTGTACACGATACTATTTGTATGTATGATGTTTGGTACATGTCAAAATCGTTATATTGTCAAAGTCGTTACAAAAATACTATTTCATAAAACAGGAGACAAAGACTTTAGATTTGTGAAAAGTCAAACGTAGATATGTTAGAAAATCTTTGGTGCCGTTTCAAACTTCGAGTGTGGTCAAGTTAGAGTTGTAGAGGACAAGAGAAAACGCTCACGAGAAGGAATCAATCTTTAATTATATAATTTTTACGTTATCTTGTCTGATATGATGTTTATATAAAACACGATCGACATGTGTGAGTGTTGACTCCATTGACCATTGTATGGTCTTTACTCTCTTAGTTTTTTTGTTCATGCATGCATTTTTAGTATTCATCACATATGTAATATAGCATAGAACGTGGCAGAAGTCACAAAGTCTCCTTTATTTATAAATTGCTTGAGTCATAGAGACAGAACCTCGTATATATCAAATAAAAAAGTATATATTTATTACAATTTCATGAAATTTACAACTCCATGTTCTGTGATTCATGTTATATTCTGTGATATTTCGACCCGTTTTGTTGGATATGCATGCATGTAACATTGTTTTATTAATTAAATCGTGAAGATAAACACATGTGTATGCTTATCTTAATTTAGTCAAAGGTATACGATATTGAAACAAATGAATTAAAGCTACAATTTGTATAAAAGATGACACACATTGAAAACTAGTTTTACAAGTATTTTGAATATTCAAGATAAATTAATTCTACGATCATCTTCATTAAATCTTCAACTTTAGTATATCTCATAATAGTAATGTTAGACTTGTGGAACCGTGTAACCTAAAATTAGACTTTAAAATGGAATTACCTAATTCCCAAGTTATAATTACCAATATTTTTTCAAAAACTTTTATAAGCATAAGATAGATAAGATTAAGAAGCATAAGTAATATGTCAATACAAAATCATTTCAATACAGTTTACATGCTTCTAACAACAATGACTTTTGTGTAATTTTCCAAAATCATTAGGGCCTTAATATAGCTTAACAAAAATCACAAAAGACTTTTTTAACAACTAGCTCTAACTAAAAACACTTTTATGTCATTTTCCTAAATCAGGAATGGCTTTAATTAATCCCCAAATAAAATGAACAATGTCTTTTCTAATATTTAGCCAATTATAATGGTTTTTGTATCATTATTAACCCTTTATAGTATTTAATTAGTATTAACATTTATGAATATGATAAAAAAAAAAATTATATTGCATTTATTATGGTGGTCGTACAGTAACACACTCACCCATATTCGAAAATAGAGTTGGTCAAAATGTGAATTAAAAAGCTTTATAACACAGAATTTTTCCATGGAGAATATCTTCATCGAATCTACATGTACTTCAAAATAAATCTTTGCCTTCATCATGCGGAAAATATTGCAATTTTGACTACTTCTTTGCGAGTTTATATTAGCATTTCCAAGGTGGTTGTCATAATTTATGAAGTTTAAAATCATATGCAAAAGTTAAAATCAATTAATCAAAAAACAGTTTACTAAAGTTGTCGGTAATTTTATGGTGTTTTATATTTATTTTTGAAAATAAATTCTATTGTAGAAACTTGAATTTTTTGTGTTTCTAGATTTGTTTCTTTTTGCTCTAACAAGTCAAACCTAAAAGTAATCAAGATCTTAACACCCTTTAATTAACAACAAAGTATAGAGAATTTGATTAAATAATTACAATTGGAAATATTATGAAGGTGCGGAAAGTAGTATATTTATTATATTTATTATTATTATTAAACACAGTTTATTTTTAACACGCTTCTAAGTGTCATTTATAATTGTATCCACTTATAATTGTGAATTTTCCACGAGACGTAGATTATTATATTTATATGCTTATCTTAATCAATGATAACTAAAAATATATGTGTTTTTGCAAAACTAATTGCTAGTTGGAAGATGTAGTTTTTATTTAATATTTTTAAGTGTTTGGTAAAAATTGTTTGAAACTTTTAAAATGTATAAAATAATATGAAAAGATAACTGTTTAATAAAAAAATAAAAATATATTTTTAAGAATAATTCTGATTGACAAAGTTCAACAGAAGTAAAATACATATGTTTTTAGTAAAATAATTCCTGTGACGAAAGTTTCCAATTATTTGTGAATAACACATAAAACATGTTCATTTCATTTAGAAATCCAAATTTTTTTTTTTTTGAGCAAGCAAACGTAGACACGAGTGATTTTGTAGGGTTGGTTGTCACCCGTTTGTGGATATGTAAAAAAAAATGCTCAAACACAATCCACTTTATTTATTTTTGCAAATCTTGATATCTTTTAATAAGGATACATTGATATCTGATTATTAAAAGATGCGATTTTTCTTTTCCTAAAAGGGCAATGTACAGACCAAAATGTTAAATCCTTCTTTTTGATTCTTTAATGCTTGTTAATATGTAATCCTACAGGACATGAAAAAGATCCGCCTTTCAACATATAACTTTGGGAAATAATATATATATATATATATATATATATATATATATATATATATATATATATATATATATATATATATATATATATATAACTATATTATAAAACATAATGTATTTTTTTTAAAATTTAAAAAATACATGTTTGATAACTTAATATCCAAATTTGTTATATAAAATCATTTATCTTTTCATTTATCTTTTCATGAACAAAAACTAATTATAATAAAGAATAATCAACCAAAATATTTAAAGAAGGAACATCAGTTAAATTTTGTTTCTTTTTTAACGTAGGAATGATGTTTGTCTGAAGATTGGACATGGATTTTTTCAACATATTATCTAAAAAAATTATAATCATTAAAACAATCAAATGATATTTTCTGGAAAAAAACCGTCATCGAAAAAGTAATAATTGTCGCCGCCGCTTTGGGTAGGAGAGAGAGAGAGAGAGATGTATTCTAACTATCTAGTGTGTGGATGTAATCATTGATTGTCGACCAATCAAAATTTAATAAACAAATCTATACTAATAAATAAAACTCATTTTCTGCTACATGTCACGTCCTCATTGATTTGGACACATGGCATTTAAATAGATTTTTAGAATTTATTTATTTCCACATGGAATTTTCTGATTTGTTCACATATTATAACTTATTTCGGTTACAATATTGAAAAAAATAAATGTTTCCTTGAAAAAGAAATGATATATTTATAATGTAATAAATGACATAATTAATGAGAGTTCTAAAATTGATATTGATATTAAATTTAATGTTTAAATATTGATATTAAATTTTTATTTTTAATAAACCCGTATAGTACATACGGTTCTTGCACCTAGTAAATAAATATACAAGTGTATATTAGTAATATCTACTATATTTAATTATGGTAGATAATTGAAATATTTATTATGCTTTTATACAAGGGAAATCAAATCAAAACCCTATAATAAGGAACAAAACATTCACTACGTTATCACTAAGGTGGCAAAATTAATCATCGTAAACCACTACCGATCCCTTGTTCATCACTTCCATCACCACAAAAACCCTAATTTCGTCGCACCACCATCAGCCACCACTGGTTTCTCAATTGCCGCCACAACCGAGTCTTCGAAACCATACCTATTTTGATTTTACATTTTTACAGCTAAATGCCACTAAACATTTAGCAAGTTCTTTATTTTTTCTGCTTTTGGCCGGCGTATGTTTAGAATATCAAGATATGAGTTATTTATCTTTTTTTTTTTTGGAAAATGAATTAATGAAATTGCTCAAATCCAATAACATTTTCCTGTTTATAAATTAAATCGATTATAGTTTTTTTGATGGTTTATAAAGAAAACGTATGTATAATGTTTCAAGCTATCAATAATGAATTTTATATTCAACTAAAAATAATTCTTTTTAATAGCTTTATTGTCCAATCTTTTTTTTGAAGTAAAATAATCAGGAACTGTTATTCCTTTGAATATATCTTTGAACTAGTAGGAACGATATCAAAAACTTTAGTTTTAGCATTAATTTAATTATTTTATTTGTTTATAAGCTTCTTCGGTGGGAAGCTTATTAGAAACATTAACACCTAACACCAACAAACTAGCAACTTGTTGATACTGATTATGCATTCAAGGAGTTTAAGTGCTTTGTTGTTTATCTTAATGTAATTATGAAGAGTTGATTGTAATATCCTTAGAAGAATATGTATTTGGATGATTGTTGATCGTAATATTTTAAAATAGTTTTCTATGGGTTTATTCTATCGTTTCTTTTATAGGCTCTTGTAAAAAGAATTCGTTTTGCTGGTAAATTAAATTAAATTTATTTGATTTACTTAATAAATTTTATTTAAAACCTGCAGATATTCTTTTAAATGGTTAAGACTTTATAACGATGAAGACCAATATGGAAGAGCAATACTTTTTTGATTCTTTGATTATGACTATATGGTAATCACTAATATTTGTAAGGGTATTTTATAATATGTTTTTTGAATGACCAGTTAGTGGTTATAAGTTAGTATGATACACAGTTACACATACATACACCTAGGACCACTCAGAATGTAGCAAGGTTGTTAGAATGTATCGTTTAGGGTTTTCATTGGTAGGTTCTTTTTCGAATCATAAAAGGTGTAATATGTTTTGGGATTTTTTTGTTTTGAATTTTTCTACTAACATGTAGTTGGTTGTTGCAGTTTTAGATTGGTTATGCATTATTAAAGAAGGAGCTTGATAGGACACAGATGTTTCTATTGTGAAGAAGCACTTCAATATTCATTCAGAATGGATTAGCATTTTTTTTCTATCAGAATGGATTAACAACAATATTCTATCAAAATGTATTAGTGTTTTACTTAGATTTCAATGTTTTTATTTGATGTTTAACCATTCATATTTTTATTCTTTAAGAATAAATGTAATTGTTAACCATTATTACTTGTATTCTTTCAGAATCAGAAGGTACATCGAGGCATCGCAATGTACAGCTAATTCCATAGCAAAGCAGAGTGGCGGAACATATGAACCAAAAACCGGTGGAGCGTGTTCGGTACATGCGATTATCTACTGTTTATCGGAGCAATAATGAGCGGAAGCAGTCAATACTGCTTTCTATCTGGCGAATAGATATCCATAAACTACAATTGATTGTAAGACTCCTCAAGAGGTTTGGTCTGGGAAACCCTCTAAAAACATTGGTTTATGAATTTTTGGATGCTCTACTTATGCTCGTCTAAATGATGGTAAACTGCAACGCAGAGAAATAAAGTGGATATTTCTAGGATATGCATCTAGAGGGAAAGGTCATCGTTGTAACAACCAATTCTTTCGAGTCAACAAAAATCAATGAAATTCACACTAGTTCAAATCAAAGCTTACACTAGTTGAAATAAGGATTAAAATCCTTCACTCTAGAGCCTAATACTTAGTGTGAATTATGAAAATATAAAGTGTAAATGTTGTGTTCGGTCCAAAGAATCCTAATTAAAAACCAAGACCGAACACCCAAAAGTGTGAAGCATTTTAACTTAATTCCCCTTTTCCCTTTTGACCAAGAAAACAAATTCACCCCATTTGGAAAAGCTTGGACTGAATTCCATCACTTCCTTTGACCAAGAAACCGAAATCATACTTTGTATCCCACTTTAGGATCAAATTCAAGGAGAATTCGGTCATGTAGGACCGAGTACACAAATTTGAGGCCCATTAAGGACCGAACACCTCCCTTATATATATATATATATATATATATATATATATATATATATATATATATATATATATATATATATATATATATATATATATATATATATATATATATATATATATAACCGAGTACCCAATTCATTTCTCACATTTCTCACTGAATACACACCCATTTTGCTATCAAAATTCATCTAAAGATTCTCTCAATCTTCAAGTATTCTTGCCCATATCTTCATCCAATATTCAAATCTTCATACTTTTCCCAAGAACATTCATAAGTCCCTTCATATCTTCAAGTGATTCACCAAGAACACACACCACTAACACCATTACACCGAAAACACCCCCGAGCACACCGAAAACACCTTTAGGACCGATTCAAGGAGACGTCGGTCATGTAGGACTGAGTTCACAAATTTGAGGCCAATTAAGGATCGAATTCACAAGTTTGAGGCCCAATAAGTTCCGAACATGTAACACCGAAAATTTTTAAAACAAAATTTTCATTTAAAAACACATAATTCTCATAACACATTTCACAAAAATCTCATTTATTTAATTTACAAATCGCAACTCCATAATTGTTTAATTAAGATCCAGGATCCTCAAAAACATAACTCTTTCACTAATGTGTACAATCAAGTCGGTGCCTTCCCACGATCCTGAGAAAAACCTGAAACACATAACACATAACACGGTAAGCACAAAGCTTAGTGAGCAAGTCAACATATTTACCTCAAGAAAACACTGTTGAACCTGTGGATCCAAAGCCTCCTCTTGCCCCAACCTCAACACTCTTCACTTCTCTTTCAAAGAATGCACCAAAAACCATCAACTTAGCTCCTCACTCACTTTCTAGCTCTAATGGCGATTAGGGTTTTCTCTCAGGGGTGTAGGGTAACTGTTGAGGCGGAAATGGGGGCATAAGTTCCCTTATATAGGCCTCAACCCCGGGAAATTAGGGTTTCTCTGCCCATCACCTACTCGACGAGTCAGCTCACTGACTCGTCGAGTCTACTCATTAATTCCACGTTGGAAACTCGACCCTAGTCGGTGAGTTGGACTCACAACTCGTCGAGTCACTCCATAAATTTCAAAATTTAAACACACAATAATATACCTGAAAGTCTGGATGTTACAGAACACATCCCTGATATATATATATATATATATATATATATATATATATATATATGTGTGTGTGTGTGTGTGTGTGTGTGTGTGTGAATACTTAATTCATTTCTCACATTTCTCACCGAATACACACTCATTTTGCTCTAAAAAGTCATCCAAAGATTCTCTCAATCTTCAAGTATTTTCGCTCAGATCTTCATTCAATATTCAAATCTTCATACTTTTCCCAAGAACATTCATAAGTCCCTTCATATCTTCAAGTGATTCACCAAGAACACCAAGAACACACACCACTAACACCATCACACCGAAAACACCCCCCAGCACACCGAAAACCCTATTTCCCCTCCGAAAACACCTTTCAACACTTCAAATAATTCTAATTAATTTTGTAAGTCTTCGTTGCATAATTAATTTATTATTTAACACATTATTTAAATTAATATCTTATTAATTTAAATATGACGTCGAATATAATTACTTTTAGGAAAACTTTATTCGCACGTACGCCAGTCCAAGGGTCATCTCTACCAGCTCGCTATTCAAACACGAACACATATACGAGGTGAGTTCGTACCCCTATATTTTCAATGTTTTTAATGTTTTTAGGGGGTGGGGGAATAAAATTAAAACACAAGGACTTTTGTGTTTATACAAACCTTTCCAAATAATTTTTAAAACCTTTGCAATTGGTTCAAACCGAGTATTCGCTACAATTCATAAAAATATTCTTATATTTTTAGCCCTTTTGTAACATGTCGGGCATAAGGGTATTTTACTTTCATACAATTAGATTGCACACATTTTCAGTACATTACAAATAAACTATAATTGGTATAGTTTGGAAAACTTTACACTATTTTGCAAAGTACAATACACAGAACAAGAACATTCATTCAAACTATAATAGGTATAGTTTGGGAAACACTACTCTAATACATTGATACAAGTATACACTACTAAAATAATTATTTGAGTATAATTATTTTACACTACAAAGTACTCCACCACAAGGATATACATACAAGATAACACTACAACACTGCACGTAAACTAGTTAATACATGGTTGTGAGGCACTAAAATAATCAATGGAATCATATAAACAACAATTTTCACAACTGCCACTGTAAGGATATTTAAAATAAATAAAATTAAAATTTTTTCTTTTATTTTAAAACTTACGGAAAAAACGTATCCTTACAATGCAAATGCATATGAAAACAATGTTGTTATTTATTCCTAGACAATCTATCACAACTCTTAAGCAACAACTCAAAATTCTGATCACCGAACCATGCGATTGAAATCCATCTTCGCGATCAGAATCAACATATTCTTCCTTTAAGCTTCATTTTTCTTTGATTCTTAAAACATAAACATGCGGCCTAGTCACATCATGTAATAAGAATCCCCAAATAGGAACTTAATAGAGTCAGATAGTGGACTTTACCCGAAGTAGAGTCAAACTTTTGACTTTACCATCCATATGATCTTTCAGGTAAATAAGGCAGCTTCGCAACCAATGCCCCTTCCTTTGGCAATAGAAACATATGGACTATTTGGTAATGGTACATGGGAGTATCTCAGACTTAGCCTTTCTCTTTACCATTTGGTCAACTGGGTTGACTATGGCCGATCCTTTTCCATTGGGAAGAGAAAGCTTTCCTGGATTTCCAGTGTTACCATTGTCAATGTCCATGGAAGTTTGGGAAGTCAATCTTCCAATCAAATTTGCTTTACCAGTGCTCCAAATCATTGTTGATTTAGCAGCATCAAGCAAATATGTAAGATCATTTAGGGTCATGTCATGGTCTATCATATAGTAGTCCTAAAGGAACTCACTATGTGACTTAGAAAGTAATTGAAGAACCTAGTCAGCAACCAACTCCCTCAAGACTTTGACACCCAACTCTCTCAGCTTGTTAATATGTGACTTCATCTCCAAGATGTGAGCACACATATACTTGCTTGCCAATAGAGCTTGAGTGACCTTGAACTTTTTCAAGAACTTGTCGGTTAGGGAGAATAATTGGAGGAGGTGGAGGAAGTGAAGTATGATATCATCTTCATTAGGACAGCTTGTTCCAAAGGATTTGGGAAGATCATAGTTGTCTGCACCAGACATCTAAAATGGGAGATATTCAAGTTAGTTGATTTAAGTCCTTAATATAACACCCAATATGAAATATTAAGGCTAGGACCCAACACAATATTTTATAAGTTGGAAGAGGGATGTCGTAATCCAGGCTATAAAATATTTGAAAGTAGGCGAATAACGATTCACCAATTTCCACCATGAAAAACGAAATAAATATTAGGTTTTAATTGGTTTGAAACTCCTAGATCTTTTGAGATTCATTGAAATTTTCAATGGCATATTTAAATCTTGATTGTGCCCTCTCAAGTTTGTGACTGGGATGCCGATGATCACAAACAAGGTGTGAATAACCATGCAAATTAACTTGGTACCCTTAATCTTTATCACCTAACCAATGTGCCGGTTACCCACACGCGCTCCACCGATCTATGATAAATATTAAATCACCCTTTGCCACTCTTACTAGTCTATGTTAGTGTGCTGGTTACCCACACGCGCTCCACCAATGACTTGGTAAGGTACAAAGTGTAATTTCATGGGTTAGCACCAAATTCACATTTTCCTAAGTAACTAAGATTAGGAATTTATAAGTGCTTAGTTACTTAGTATTTATCATTATACTTTTAATGAAGGAAGAATTAATGTCCTGTCAAACCCGTTTGGCTAACGACCCTCCACCAGTCAAGGAAGCGGTGGATGAGAGTGGACACACATTAAACTGTCATTTTATAGGCTGTAACCTTATACCCCCCTTATAGACCGGCTTCGTGAATGAGACCTACTAACGGTAACACTTACTTTGTTCTTATATATATATATATATATATATATATATATATATATATATATATATATATATATATATATATATATATATAAACTATTAATATTATAATAGTATAAGGGTTGAAGTTTAACTTTTAAAATTTTAAGGGTTTAACTTGGAATTAAGGTATTCATGGGGGGAATACAAATTCCAAAACTTGAGGGCAAGTTTTAAACAATTCAAAAACTTTTGGTTTACATAACTTATGAGTTTAAAGTAGTTTTAATGAAAAAACTCTTCAAGTTCCATACCTTGAGGAAAAGTTATTGAACACTTTAAAACATTTAAAATTGAGACTCTTCATTGTTCATAACTTACGGAAATTTTATGAGTTTTTAAAAAACATAAATGAGACTTTTCATATAACTTGAGGATAAGTTACAAAAACACATTTTATGCACAACTTTTAGATCAATTTGTATCGAAAACAAATTATCACATAATTTTTCTATTAATCTAAACTAACTCATAAGAACAAGATAATTCAAATCATCAATCTTCAAGAATTATCATGAACATATAAACTAATACAAATCTTGAAATTATGACAATTATCTTAGACTTGGAAGAGAATCAACATTACCATAATAACAAAATCAAATTTTATGAACAAAAACATTTTGTGGTAATGATTCTAATCCAAAACAGGCCAAAAAACTCGAATATATACTGTCAAGGTCTCTAACTCGTCGAGTGCAAGAACCAACTCGACGAGTTGAATGAGTTAATACATGGACTCGTCGAGTCACCTGTCCAGACAGCAAAAAATTCGATTTTTCAGCTTTTTTCAGCAATTTGCATCAAGTATAATTGAAAACAAGCATTGGTTCTGATACCACTATTGGGTTTTAGTATACTACAACATCTTATGGTGCATATACAACCCTAAATATCTTCGATCTATGTTTTCACTAATTATACATGCAAAGTTGTTTCCAAGGCATAAACCTATAACTATCATGCAATTAACATAAACAATACAAGATACTAGTTAGAGTAATATACCTTTTATGTGGCTTGAAGTCTTGATGTATTTGGTGTTGCTTGAAAGACTTTGGCCTTTAAGAACTTAGTGCCCCAAGTGTTGCGCCTCAAATGGAATCACAACACATCATGGACAAAGGTGGAACTTGAGAAAGAATTCCATGCACCCAAAAACACCCATGAACTCCAAGAACAAGCATGTAGGAATTTTTTAGGTTAAGAGCATATATTTATATGTTGGATTTAAAGGGTCATGGGTATAACCCAAATCCAAACCCATGGGTTTATGATCCATGGTTCATGTGGCCCAACTCTTTATGTATCCATACATAAACTTGGTCCAACATGGATCATAAGCCCAACACATATAAATATAACTAATTATCATAATTAGTCCCCATAGATTTAATTAGTATCTTTTGATCACTAAATTAATTCCAAATTAATTCTTGATCAATACTACTTAAAACATATGATTTCATATTAATATATTATAACTTATAATATATTAATAAATCATATATAACCTTTCTCTCAAGAGTCCATCCTAACAGATTGTCCTGATGATATGCAACCAAAATGGACCATGCTACTCTCAGATCGAGTACATACCAATCATAGTTATAGGCTTAGACATCTAATCCAACAGTTGGGACACGGACCTCCTACTGGTAAAGTTTTTGTACAATAACAGTTATCATGCCAGTATCGACCGAGCTCCATTCAAGATGTTATATGGTCGGAGGTGCAGGACCCCGGTGTGTTGGGACAAGGTTGGGCATCGGGTCATGGGGAGCACTGAGGTACTGCTCAAGACTACAACGTTAATTTAGCAGGTACGCGACCGGCTACGGGTCACGTAGAGCCGTCAGAAAATTTATGCTGACCGACGGCGATCGGATCTTAAGTTTCAGGTGGGGATTTTGTGTTGTTGAAGATGTCTCCCTGGAAGGGGATTATCAGTTTTCGAAAGAGAGGCAAGTTGGGGCTTTGGTACATAGGCTCGTCCAAGATCACGGGCCGGGTGGGTAGGGTGACATATCGCTTGGATCTGTCGGAGGAGCATAGCCAAATTCACAACACCTTCCACGTATCTCAGCTTCGGAATTGTGTCACTGACGAGTCCGCAGTCATTTTGTTGGATGATATTCAGGTGGATGAGAGCCTGAACTACATCGAGAGTTCGATTTCTATCTTAGATAGGAGGACAAAGGGGGTTTGGAACAAGGAGGAGAAGCTGGTGAAGGTGCAATGGCAGCACCGAAGGGGCTCCAAATGGACTTGGGAGTTGGAGGAGGAGATACAGGAGCATTATCTCGATCTATTCACAGTTATGGACTTTAAGGACAAAGTCTAGTTCAAGTGAGTGAAATTTGTAACACTCCCAATCAGGTATTACTTTGAAACCCTTGAAGAAATCCAACTTTAGCATACTAGTCCCTTAAGTACGTTGGGTGTACTTATGAGTACGCTTAGCATACTATGCATGGATGATCGCGGAGGGGCCGTACGAACGTTGGGCATACCAGAAGTATGATGGTCGTATGTGTCGGATGACCAAACCCTAATTTTTGGACTTGAGACCTATTTAAACGTCCTTAAGGCCCTTGGACTTAACCCTAGCGAGCCTCTATAGCCTTGGAACGTCCTTCTACTCCAAAGAGAGCTTGTGAAACCATTTTGAGCTTAGAAAAGGGTGTTGGTGGCCATTTTTAGTGACATTCAAGAAGGAGAAGTTGTCAAGGAAGCTTGGAGTGTCATTGGGCTTCAAGAATCTGCATATAGTCGACCTTGAAGAGTTTCTGGAGGTATAAAGCTTGGACCTTTCCACCTTAATCACTAGATCTAGCTAGGGTTTTCTAGTTTTGTCCCCTTTGTTGATTTTGGATCTCCTCATGTGAGTGGAGCAACTCTAGAGGATGGAAATGACAGATCTGAGGTCCTTTGGTCTGTTTGCAATATAAAAATGGAGTCTTGGTGGGTGTTTTGACCTCATGCATGGGTTAAGAACCTTAAAAAGGTCTTAATGAGGGTGTTGGGAACATATGAGACATGCAAAGGCATAAAGTTGCCAACTTTATGCCCTAGGTTGTCTTAATAAGCTTAGATCTGACTTTTGGACGTAAGGGAATCAAGTATTAAGCACTTAATGGAGAAAGTGATCAATCTGTTAGTATGTTGGGCATAACCTAGCATACGATGTGCGTAAGTCCCAGAGCCCCAGTACGTCACGCGTACCAGGGTGGTACACTAAGCGTACGTACCACAAATAGGCTTGAATCTGTTTTAGGCCTTTGAATTGTTGGGCCTCATTTGGTTATTGGACTTGGTTGGATTTTGGGAATAGTAGGCCATTTTATCTATTTTGGGCCATTGATGTTATGGTAAGGCCTTATTGGGCCAAGAGGCCCATTAATAATTTTGGACATAGACTTTGGGCCCATTAACAAAGAAAGGATATTTGGGCCTTTATGGAAGGACTTGGGGTTTCGGTTTCACTTTGATTATGTGATGTCCTAACATAGGTTAATATTATTATTTAGCACAGGAGGTTACTGATATTTAGGAGAGCAGTTTTGGATTCTTCGGATAGAGGTGAGTCTTCTCACCATACCAATTGGTCTAAGGCACCAAGGTCGGCTCATTTTGTGTGATTATGTATGTTATTGCATGGAAGATCCCAGGGGTAGCCTGTGGAAATTGGATATAAGACCATGTGGGGTAGCCCATGGCATTCCCAGGTAAAGACCATGATGGGGTAGCCGATCGCACAATGGTGTAAGACCCTAGGGGAGCCCACATCATCCTTATAGGTTTATGTATATGTTATGTGTAGATGCTTCTGTGATATATTACATGTTATCTGATTATATATGTTATTGCATGGAAGACCTCGGGGGTAGCCTGTGGCAATTGCATATAAGACCATGTGGGGTAGCCCATGGCATTCCCAGGTGAAGACCATGTGGGGTAACCCATGGTACGATGGTGTAAGACCCTGGGGGAGCCCACGACATCCTTACAGGTTTATATATGCATAACGTATGTGATATAGGTAGCTTTTATAGCTAATATGATATGTGTTATGTGGATTATGTGTGGTATGCTCTGGGGAACTCAATAAGCAATTAGCTTACATGTTGTGGATTTGTTTCAGGTACTTTAGATCCTAAGGGCAAAGGCAAGGCCTGATGGCGTGACGTGCATTCTCTCCCATGCTTTTTATGGACACTCTGATGGTTGGAATAAAAGTTGTATTTGACATATGTTTTGAAAACAATTACAATTGGATTTCTTAAACTATAAAAATGTGTTTGCTTATTCTAAAATGAAATTTTTCTTTGAAAATTGGGTTGTTACATCATGGGTTGTATGTCATGGAAGAATGATTTAGAAGATGTTGCATTGCGGAATATGATTGGTTGTCAACATTCATGGGCCAATGGGCTTAACCCATTAGGGTTTTAGTTCTGATCCCTCAAGTATAAATAGGGATGTATGAAGAGTCATTTCAAGTATCCTATTTCTGGTATCTTGTATCCTTAGTGAGTAGGACGAATCTCTGGTGAATTGTACTTGTGACCTCTGTTTGCTAACTCTGAAATAAAGAATACTCTCCTCCTTCCCATGGACATAAGTCACATTGACCGAACCACATAAATATTGTGTCTTGTGTGCTTATAGTTTTGCTAATTATCTGCATTACTTCCTAACATGGGTCATCAGAACTTGGCAAATGGCATAAGATTTGTTATGAGTCTTGACATGTATCGCCTATTTTCCTAAGACACGCCAACAATATCAACACGCGAGGTACATTACAAATATACCCCCAAGTTGCTTAATCTTCTATTCCTTTCTAGTCAAACCCACTCTACCTGTTCATCCTCCTTACCACTCTACTACTTCATCCCTAAGAACATTGAAGCTTTTCCTATAACATGTACCATTTTTACCGTTACTCTAGTACATATTCTAAAGATACGACATTTCAAAATTACATGAGTAAAATTTTTTTTGTGTGTGTGTGTGTCTGTATGTATATGTATATGTGTATATATATATATATATATATATACACACACACACATACACTTGAAGCTTAATTTCAATTACTCCTGACGAGTTTTCATGATTTTGTAGTTGAAGAAGCATTATTTTCTTTTGATGAAGTTTTAATGTGTTGAGATGAATGCATTTATAGTTTTTGAAGATTTAGTCCAAACATAAGTATAATAACATTACTAGGATAATACTACTCATCGCAAAGTAGTGTTGAAGGAAGGAAGCTAAATGAGTAAAATTATGTTATTGTGAAGAGACGATTAGTTCTCTTGAAGAAGATAGATTAGACTGATGATCGAATAAGGTTGACTAGACGAGTGAAAAATAGTGAAGCTTCCACGGACTCACCAGTGAAAGATCTTTATGTCCAAGAGTCATTATAAAATGATATTGTTAATGACATATGATACTATATGGTCACACCTTATAGAAAGTTACTACTAATTGATTAATTATTAGAGTAATTTTGATTATTAATAAATAACAAAACTTGTATTAAATTAGAAAACCATTATTCTATGAAAATAATATTTTACCAAAACATTGGGTGTAACACCCCAAAAACACGGTCCATATATTTCTTTTCAAAAACATTAATAAAACATAAATACCATCATCATAGTATAGAATCATAAAAACATGTATCTCAAAACATAATATCATCTGCCAATAACTCCAAATCTCAAAACAGTATCTGGGTAAACTCCTAGGCTAATAAGAACTGTGGTGTGTGCCATGTGATCACTCCGAGCCCCTCCCTTTGCTAGTTGAAGTACCTAAAACCAAAACTGAAAATGTAAGCACGAAGCTTAGTGAGCTCCCCCAAACTACCACATACCATACACATATATCATATACCAGATAACGCAACTATGGGACACCACCCAACTACATCGAGACGAACCTGTCATCGGCTTACCTGGCATCGGAATCCTAGCTGGCATCGGGCTTACCCCGACATTAGACTATGTCTAGCATCGGGCTCACCCCGACATCAGGCTCACCCTGATACATACACAACATAACATATATCATAAACACAAAAAATAATCACATAATTTGCATCAGGCTTTCCCCGACATCGAAATGAAGCCCGGAACATATAACATATAATATATAAACTAGCATACATCGGGCTTGTCCCGACATCCGATCGCAACCCAGAACATGTAACACATAACATGCATGAATCACAGAGACATCAAGCGTACAAAACTACTTCTCGAGACCGCCTCGGCATCAGACCGAAGTCCAGAAACATATAAACTACCTCGGGCTAACCCCAGCATCAGACCGAAGTCCGACATACTCTAAATACATAAACGGGCCGACATTGGTGTCTTCAACCCGTTCGTGGAGGAAAACTCACCTCTTAATCTGGTTGTTCGAAACTCGTGCAAGGTAACTCTGTCCGCTGCTCCAACTACTCCTCGGATATTATGACCAATTAACCACTTAGTCAAAAACTGAAAATCCTTCGATGAGTAAAATGACTATTTTACCCCTTTGATCTAATTTAGGCCATGACCAAGGTCCAATCCTTTCTAGGCCTTCCTAACCCACTGGAGCCCATTAAAGTCCTAAAATGGCCTAATTTTCTAAATTGGGACCAACTCCTCAAGTGGGATTTCCTCTCAAGCCCAAATAGTCCTTGGGCCCTTGACTGACTCCGAAAGGCCCATCACGGCCAAACTACTGCTATGTCCAAAGCTTGGCCCAAACCGAGGCCCAATAACATGAAGCCCACCGTCTGGGCGTACGTTGAGTGTACCCTTCTATAGGTCGCACATACCACTTGAATGGCTTGTACGCTGCGCGTACTAGCGAGTATGCCCAACGTACTCCCCTGTTAAGCCACTTTCTTCAAATCTACTTAATCCCTTAAAACACTACGTCCAAACTACAGATCTGGGTCCAATACTTCGTCCTAACCCATAAAGTTGATCACTTGGTGGCTTGCAACCCACCAAATGAATCCAACTCTAAAAATAGCAATACACTGACATGCAGAATGGCTAGATCTCATGCATGGCTACATAAAAGCCACAAAGATTGAAACTTTACTGCTAAATGAACACTTTGAGCTTCAAGGGTGGCAACCCTAAGCTTAAAAACGAAGTTGCATGAACAAGATCCATTCTTTGGACCTAAAAAGGTCCAAAGCTTCAAAACCCTAGATCTAATATTCTAAGAGGAAAGATAGGAGCTTTATACCTCCTTTGAGTGCTAAAAGATGCAAATCAGATCCTTGAGCTCAAGATAATCAAGTTCTTCTTCTCCAACTCTTCTTCTCTTTTTCCAAGATTTTCTTCACCAAAATGAGCTCAAAAGTCAAACACACACAACAATGGAGTATGAGGGTGTATTAGGGGTTTTTGATGGTAAGGGGCTGGTGAGGAGGCCAGAGGGGAGGCTATAATGGGGTATTATATGTCTTAAACCCTAAAAATTAGTGTTTGGCATCTTCTCGTGCACGCTGGGCGTACCTCCTGGTACGCTGGGCGTACGTTCCCGAGTCCCCTGAATCTAATGAGCCATTACACCCCGCGTACGCCAGGTTACGCCCAGGGTACGACTTATGGGCAGCCGAATTTCTTGGCCCATCTTTCTAAGGTCCACTCTAAAAGTTCATTGTCCAATTACTAGTACAAAACTAATATTAATTACATAATTTAAATAATAACTCGAGAGATGGATGTTACAATTCACCCCCACTTGAATCAGACTTTGTCCTCGAAGTTTTGTGTTGTTGCTGAATCCGAAAACATCTCCGAATAGTGCTCCCTCATCTCCTCCTCGGGCTCCAAAGTCCACTCTGAACCTTTTCAGTGCTCACTGCAGCTTCACTAACTTGAATCTCTTGTTACTCAACTCCTACGTCTTGCAATCCAGGATCGCCACTGGCATCTCAATGTAATTCAGGCAGTCGTCAACCTAAATGTCCTCCAAGGGAAAAACCGTTGTCTCATTTACTAGGCACTTCCGTAGCTGGGAAACATGGAAAGTGATGTGGATCTGGTTGAGCTCAGCTGGAAGATCTAATCGGTATGCCACCTTGTCCACCTAGGCTATGACCCTGAAGGGGCCGATACACCTAGGGCCCAGCTTGCCTCACCTCCAAAACCGAATAACACCCTTCCAGGGTGACACTTTCAGGAGGACCATGTCGTCCACCTGAAACTCCAAATATGAACGTCATTTGTCGGCGTAACTTTTCTACCGACTATGAGCAGTCTGGAGCCTGCTCTAGACCAATTGGATCCGCTTGTGGTATTGAGTACTACCTCCGCACTCTCGATGACCCTATGACTAACCTCACCCTAGAAGATTGGGATCCTACACTTCCTCCCGTAAAGCATCTCAAAGGGAGGCCGGTCTATACTGGAGTGGTAGCTATTGCTATACGAAAATTCCGCTAACGAAAGATACGTATCCCAACAGCCACCAAAATTCAACATGCATGCTCGAAGCATGTCCTTGAGAGTCTAAATCATCCTCTTGCTCTGTCCATGAATCTGAGGGTGGAAAGCGGTGCTAAAATGGAGACGAGTTCCCATCTCGTCGTGAAATCGCTTTCAAAATCTGGAAGTAAAACAAACATCCTGGTCTAACACCACTGAGACAGGAACTTCATGGCGCGCCACTACCTCTCGCGCATAAATCTTGGTCAGCTTCTCGGCCGAGATGCTCTCCTGGATCGGTATGAAGTGGGCACTCTTGGTTAACCGATCCACGATGACCCAAATCGTATCAACCCTATGTGCAGTCCTGGGAAGCTTAGTGATAAAATACGTAGTAATGTCCTCCTATTTCCACATGGGGATGTCTAATGGTTGCATCTTGCCATGCGGTCTCTGTTGCTCCGCCTTGACCTTCCTGCATCTCAGGCATCTCTCCAAGTACCAAGTTACATCTCGCTTCATGCAGGGCCACCAGAAATCGGGTCGAAGATCTCTGTACATCTTCGTCGCCCCTGGATGGATGGAGAACCTAGACTTTTGGGCCTTATCCATCAATATCTGCCAAACTCCACCCCAATACGGCACCCACACGCTTCCGTGTAGTGTCAACAACCCACGGCTGTCGTAATCAAAGGAGGCCACCTGGCCTATGATCCACTCGCACTTCCGGCGCTCCTCCTTCAGGCCCTCGACCTGCGCCTCTCGGATCTGCTCCAGCAATGGAGTAATCACTGTCATCCTCAGACAGATGTATCGAATCAGGGTCGCTACCGCCTTGCAGCTCAGGATATCAACTACTACGTTGGCCTTGCCCGGGTGGTAAAGGATCTCACAATCATAGTCCTTCACCACATCTAACCACCGACACTACCTCATGTTCGAATTCGGCTGGTCCATGAGGTACCTCAAACTCTTTTGGTCCATGTAAATGGTACACCGGACCCCATAGAGGTAATGCCACCAAATATTGAGAGAGAACACCACATTCCCTAGCTCTAAATCATGCGTCAGATAGTTAGCCTCGTGAGGCTTCAATTTCCTTGAAGCATAAGCTATCT
This sequence comes from Lactuca saligna, assembly GCF_052625555.1. Taxonomy (NCBI): domain Eukaryota; kingdom Viridiplantae; phylum Streptophyta; class Magnoliopsida; order Asterales; family Asteraceae; genus Lactuca; species Lactuca saligna. The sequence goes on along the minus strand of NC_136420.1, from coordinate 300,926,137 downwards.
AATGACCCCCCGCTGCATCAACACTGCTCCTATGTCTGTAATTGAAGCATCACAGTAGACTACGAAGTCATCTACCCCCTTTAGTAGGGTGAGAATCGACGCCTCACACAATCACTGTCTGAGCATCTCAAAGGTTGTCTGTTGCTCAGGACCCCAGCGAAAAACCACCGACTTCTTTGTCAGTCGACTCAACAGAACTGCAATCTTGGAGAAATCCTGAATGAATCTCCTGTAATACCCTGCCAGACCTAGGAAACTCCGAATCTCAGTTGGAGACCTCGGAATCTCCCACTGCGTCCCGACCTCTATCTTGGCTGGATCTACCAAAATTCCCTTCTGGTTGACGAGGTGCCCAAGAAACTACACCTCACGCAACCAGAACTCACACTTGGAGAACTTCGCAAAAAGTCTCTCCCTCCTTAGTGTCTCCAGCACCTCTCTCAGGTGCTCCTCATGCTTCTCCTGAGTCTTGGAGTCAACCAAGATGTCATCAATGAATACTATTACAGACAGATCTAGCATCGGCCAGCATACGTGGTTCATGAGGTCCATGAACGCGACTGGATCATTGGTGATCCCAAAAGGCATCACCACAAACTCATAATGACCATAGTGAGTCCTAAAAGCTGTCTTCTGCACATTATCATCCCTGGATCGCATCTGGTGATACCATGACGGTAGGTCAATCTTTGAAAACCAAGATGCTCCCTGAAGCTGGTCAAACAAATCATCTATCCTCAGAAGTGGGTAATGGTTCTTTACCGTTACCTTGTTCAACTCCTAGTAGTCTATGCACATGTGATGTGACCCGTCCTTCTTCTTCACAAACAGGATTGGGGCTCCACATGGTGAACTGATCGACCTGATAAAACCCTTGTCTAGCAGCTCTTGCAGCTGCATAGACAACTCCTACATCTCGGGAGGAGCCAACCGATACGGTGCCTTAGCTATCGGATCCGCACAAGGGACCAGGTCAATCCGGAACTCAACCTGTCACTCCGAAGGTATCCCAGGTAAATCCTTCGGGAATACGTCCAGGTACTCTCGCACTACCGGTACATCATCGACTGTCGCCTTACCCTTATCCCAGGTATTCATGACATAAGCGACATATCCTGCACAACCCTGAAGTATGTGGCACCTCGCTCTCACTGCTGAACACAAAACCGGTCCGTGATGTGGCCTCTCGCCCTAGATCACTAACTCTCCCCCACAAGGAGGGTGAACCCTAATCAGCTGATGCTGACAGTCTATCATTTCCCCATTGGGGCTCAACCAATCCATGCCCACTATAACCTTATTCCCTCACAGGGGAATAGGAACCAAATCCACTAAGAACTGCTGATCAACTAACTGAAGCGTACATCCTCTATGAACCCTCTTGACCCTGATGGTATTATCATATACTATATCTACATCAAGTGGACAACCCAGCTCCCCCGGAGCTCCTATAAATCTCTTACTGAGCGCGAGCGACACAAAAGATCGGGTGACACCCGAATCGAGCAGTACTAAAGCTGATATACCTCTCACTAAGAACGATCCTATAAAAAAACATGCGAACATTAGTAACAAACAATATCAATAAAGACATAAGAGAAAGATACATACCGGTCACCACATCAGGGGCTGCTCGTGCCTCCTCTATAGTAAGCTGAAAAGCCCTGCTCCGCGTTGTAGGCGCCTCAGCCCGACCCTGACGGCCATCTGTAATCATCAATGTGGCAGGAGAAGATGTTGTCACCTTCCCTGCTACTACTAAACTCTGGAACTAGGATTGCTTGTGTCTCGTCTGATTGCAATGAAAGCAAATCAGATCGGATGTTGTCATGGTGGTGATAGTGGCTGTGCAATCTCGGCTCATATGACCAGTTTGGCCACACTTGTAGCAGCCCGAACTCCCCGCCTTGCACGTCCCCTCGTGCATCCTACCACATTTTCCACAACGGTCGTGGCTTTGTTGGCTTCGAGATTTGTGATCTGATACCTTAGGCTTCTTGCCCGAACCCCCTGACTGAACCCCCTATGGTTTCATCTTCCTCTCCATCTCTAAATCCAACTCCCTCTCTCGAGCCCTGTCAATCATGTCCTCCAGCATCTTGTAGCTAGAGCAGCTCATAAACTATCTAATGTCACTCCTCAGTTTCTCATGGTATCTAGCCTTCTTCATCTCCTCGTCCGCCACATACTTCAGAACAAGAAGGGCCCTCTGATGGGTTTTGAGCATTCTAACACTTCCTAAGTGTACATGCAACCCTAATAACCTTGGATCTATGTTTGTCTAATTATCGTGCAAAGTTGAATTCCAAGGTTATATTCCTATCTAGCATACATGGAGAACAATTTTTAACTTGAATGAAAGATAGAATAACATACCTTGTTGTTGCTTATGATCCTTGAAACCTTGTGAGCCTAGCACCCCAAGTGTGATGCCTCAAATGCTTCACACAACACCAAATAGCATAACGCCTACTATCTGGGCGTACGTTGAGCGTACCCTTCTATAAGCTGCGCGTACTACTTGAATGGCTTGTACGTTGCGCGTACTGGCGTGTACGCCCAACGTACTCCCCTGTTAAACCACTTTCTTCAAAACTGCTTAATCCTCTAAGACACTACGTCCAACCTACAGATCTGAGTCCAATACTTCGTCCTAACACATAAAGTCGATCACTTGGTGGCTTGAAACCCACCAAATGAACCCAACTCTAAAAATAGCAATACACTTCCATGAAATGGCTAGATCTCATGCATGGATACATAAAGGCCTCAAAGATTGAAACTTTATTGCTAAAGGAACACTTTGAGCTTCAAGAGTAGCATCCCTAAGCTCAAAAACGAAGTTGCATGAACAAGATCCATTCTTTGGACCTAAAAAGCTCCAAAGCTTCAAAACCATAGATCTAATCTTCTAAGAGGAAAAATAGGAGCTGTATACCTCCTTTGAGTGCTAAAATATGCAATAGTCTCAGATCCTTGAGCTCAAGATACTCAAGTTCTTCTTCTCTTCTTCCAAGTTTTTTCTTCACCAAAATAAGCTCAAAATTCAAACACACACAACAATGGAGTATGAGGCGTATTAGGGTTTTCTGTCGGTGAGGGACTAGTGAGGAGGCCAGAGGGGCGGCTATAATGGGGTATTTATATGCCTTAAACCCTAAAAATTAGGGTTTGGCATCTACTCGCGTACGCTGGGCATACGTGCCCGAGTCCCCCGAATCCAATGAGCCATTACACCTCGTGTACGCCAGGTTACGCCCACCGTACGACTTATGGGTAGCCTAACTTCTTGGCCCAGCTTGCTAAGGTCCACTCCAAAAGTCCATTGACCAATTGCTAGTCCAAAACTAATATTAATTACATAATTTAAATACTACCTCGAGAGACGGATATTACATTGGGAATTCTTGTTTCTAGGAAATATTAATAATAAAAAACAAAAACTTGTTATATTCATAAGGTATGAATATATATATATATATATAATGGTCCCTATGGTTTGGGGTAATTTGCGCGCTTAGTCCCTAACTTATTTATTAACTCGAAAAGTCCTTACTTTTTGTTTTTGTTACGTGCTTGGTCCATACTATTTGTTTTTGTTACGTGATTGGTCCGTATCTTACCTAAAAAGATTATTATTTAAATAGGAAAAATTTATGGGATAGATAAGGTAAAGTGAGGGGGGTTAGGTTTGGGGTGTGTTTATTTAAATATTTTAAAAGATCAAGGGCAAAATAGTTTTTTAGGTAAGACATGGACCAAGCGTGTAACAAAAACAAACAGTACGGACGTTCTGAGTTAAAAAAAAAATAAGTTAGAGACCAAACGCGCAAATTACCCTAAACCATAGGGACCATTCGTGTAATTTACTATATATATATATATATATATATATATATATATATATATATATATATAATATTATTTGGACACTTTGAGTAGCCATCTAGCTACTACATATAACTAGTTAGTTAGATGTTAAATGAAAGACTAACCAACTTTGACTCGTTGGTTGTCAAAACCATGGGTCCTTCTCTTTAAGAGATGGGTTGCTTGTTAGTTAAAGTCTTGCACTCCATATATTATGAAATTGCTTGTTTTGACTTTGTAAGAAGGTATGACTAAAAGGTAATTTTGTATGAATATATAAAGGAATATTATGAAGGGAAGAAAGCTATTTTTCCCATGATTTCCTTCCTCTTTGGCTGCCAAATTTCATGATTAGCATGCCTTATTCCCTTCCTTCTTTGTGTAATCCTGGTGCAAGAATAAAGGTCATATATGTTGCTTCTCTTTAAACATATTTTAGTATATGCCTTAATGGTTTAAAAACAACGGACTTACAAGTGAAGACTAGGATCGTTGGTAGTTGATTTTTGCTTGGTGGATACATTATTAAGAGCTCCTACTTTGGAGTTGAATGTAAACTTCATCAACTTCGTAATTGCCAAAAGGAACCATCTCTTCAAAGATTGTAGTGTTTCTTTTTCTATGGTTGATAATCTTTCTAAGTTTGCAAATGGTCCGTGATGGGTAAAATAATTTTAGTTTATTCAAATCTAAAAAGGCTTTTGTTGCTAATTAAGTCAAATTTATCACTATAATTAAACTATTTTTGAATAACAACCTAACAATTAGTATCATATCCATTTATGCAAGCTTCATTAGATTATTTAATAATTTGTTATTATTTTTATTTTTGGAAAACATGAATGGTTTCTTGTGGTAAAAAATTCCATATATAAATTATTTAACAACTTTATAAATGTTGTTTTTTGGTGACAAAAGTTTACATGTGTTTTTTTGTCACAAAAGTTGTTTTAGAAAAAGTAAGTATTATTCAGTGTATGTGTGTCTCTCTCTCTCTCTCTCTCTCTCTCTCTATATATATATATATATATATATATATATATATATATATATATATATATATATATATATATATATATTGTACATAAATTAGCAATGGGCCTTTTGTGTTTGTGTTTGAGGTGATTTGTTAAAATGGTTGTAATATTTATTTATTTATATGGTATTTAATAATTAAATAGATTGTTTTCATATTGTATATTATTGTAAGTAATATATTTGTTTTAAAATAGTTTATTTTTTCTAAAAATGTAACAAGAATGAAGATAATGATCATTTTGAAAATCAAAAGTTTATAAGCTTGATTTTATTAAAGTCTCCCAAACTTTATAAAAATAGGCTTGATTTTATTAAAGTCTCTCAAATTTTATAAAATTATTTTTTATAAATTTGTTATAAAGTGTTGAACCAAACAGGAATACATGAAGACATTGCAAGATGTAACTAGTTCCCTAAATGTCCTTTTGGGAATGAAGTTTGTATATTTGTGACGGCTCACAAAAATATCACTTGATGGTTTATATATATATATATATATATATATATATATATATATATATATATATATATATATATATATATATATATATATATATATATATATATATATATATATATTGCATACTTCTTTTGTTTAAATTTAAGTTGATATTGTATTATTATTGTTAGATTTAGATTTCCCATGTATATACTATTTTGAACACAAATAACATCACAAGAAGTTTCGTTTTAATGAAATTTATCTTTTAGCATAAAGTGGTAAAAATAGTTCTAAAAATAAAACACACTTTATTGTTTAAAACTAGCTAAAATGGTATCAAACGACAAATTTTGGGATTAAAATTATAGCAGTTTAAAATTGATATTTGGTAAATTTATCAAACTACAAATTTATTTTTAAGAGAATTTTTATTAAAAAAAAGTATAAATGCTTTTTAGCGCTTAAATGGTAAAACTTAATACTAGTTATAAAATTTAAAATTTGATCATATCATATTTATAAAATTTGGATTTTATAAAAGAAGATTATTAAAATGTGATTTTAAATAAAAATGTTAAAATGTGATTTAAAATAAAATTATATCATAGTTTATTGGATGTATGCAGTATTACAGAAATCGGCTTTGGCGGCCGATTAATCGTTTTACAGCTTCGAACCTATTACGATTAGGGTGTTTGACGGAAATTGATCAAAATCAGTCAAACTCGGGTTTGACGGCCTTGGCGGTCCTCGATGATCATATGTGGGAAATATTTAAAAAATTCATTTTTTTTTTCAAATATTACACCAAAATTTTTAAAATTTTAAATTTTTAAGCTTTCAAATTTTAAAATATTATACTAAAATTTCAAATTTCCAAATACTTAATTTTTTAGGAAATAATAATTTTTTAAATAGTTTTATTAATAATTTACGGTCCCCGATTAATCGCTGTCGAGTCTAATTAATCGCTTATCGTCAGTCGACCGTTGAGCTACTGCTAAACGATTTTTACATCCTTAGATGAATGCAATAACCATGATAAAATATATTTTTTTAAACTAAAATTTTAAAGTCATAAAAACTTCTTAAAAATCTCAAATCTATTCAATAATTTTTTGAATAGCAACCACTTGTTACTTGTATGCATTATAAATCAAAGCATCTCTCGTAAAATCATCACCCATTATAAAATGTAAGTCGGTCTTGTTAATTTATTTTCCGTATATGGAATCATTGTTATGTAGTAGTGAGCTAATTAATTCTACCGTCCATCATGCTATTCCCACCGTCCTCTCCCATTTCATTTTGTTGGGTTAATTAATTCTTTAAATGCGGTGTTACATGGACTAAGATTTAGCTGTTTGAATTTTTATTAAGCCTAGAAAAGAAATAGTTGCACATTTATATCTTGTCATGTATATATAAAAGTCCAACAATTTTTTTTTTTTTTTTTTGGAACGGCAAATCTAACCTACTCCTAAACTACACCTTAAATCCACCTATGTCCTCGACGGGACTTGAACCCTCAACCTCAAATAGGGAGGGCAACACCGGATACCGCTGGGCTACAAACCCTTTGGTAAAAGTCCAACAATATTAATTAGTAAACATGACCCCTACCACTAAGTTAGCTCGTGATTGATAGTTAATGATCATCTTTTTTCTATTTCTAACCCATTGCAAGTTGCTATACATGCCACAACCCACCATAATATGGGTTAGTGTTTATGCCTGGCCATTAGTTGCGGGTAGGGAAAAGAAAACAATGTGGTTCCCTAACTGAGTTCAACCGGGTCAGTTCAAGAAAAAACCAAGTTCAATTGAACTGGTTCAGCATGTATTAACATTTGTGTTGAAAGGCAAATTGGTTATTTCTTAAATGTTTTTCTTACTAAAACCGATTTCTATTTGAAATAAATCGGTCTAAACCTCACATTTCAAAGCTTATAGTATGAAAGTATGAAAAAGAAAATATTTATTTAAATTCGAAAAGCCCTTGATATTTTCTATTTGGATTCGGTGTGGGATATCATGCCATAAATTATTAAATAAATTCTATTGTCTATAGTTTATATATATTTTTTCTTTATTTTTTTTTTCCAAAACCATTAAGTTAGAGTTTTTATAATATTTAAGGTAGCTCCTACGTATTTTTTGTATATAATTTATTGTAAAAAATTAAAATTTAGATGGGTCTAAGTGACCCATCATGAAATACAACATTCTCGTCTTAGACGACCACACCAACCACGTCAGAACACAACTATCCCACTCAACTCGCTGAACCTTCAAGCTTTTCCTATAAGGCTGGAGGAGTGCTGCCATTGAAACCGTATTTCCTCCTATACCACTTAGATGCCAACTCATATTTTTTCGTATTTAATCAATTTGAAACCGCAATTTGAGAGTGAGGAAAAGGTTAGGAGAGAGAAAAGAAAAAAAAAAAAGATGATCGATTGAGAGAAGAGAGAGCAAGTAAAAGAGGAGAAAGAAAAAAGGGAGTGCGGTCATGGACTACCGCACTGCGGTTTTGACCGCAGGAAACCGCACCCTGAGGGCGGTATTTGCGGTCCATGTAGCAGCATTGCGGTTTAAAATCGCACTCCACACCCTACAACCAACCTAAGGAAACTAAACCCCTAATTTTTTCTTGTTAAACAAATATACCGTTTTTACATTACATATGCTTAAGATAGGGCATTTTAAAAATACATGAACACTATTTAGTAAACAAAAGAATATCATTTTGGAAGTTACCATGAATAAACACGACAATATAATTTGCAAAAATACTTTTTCCACTTTTATATACACTACCTTTTTCAAACATGTGACATTTATTAACGTATATGATTGTTATCAAATTGGCTATTCCCCTTTGGACTTAATTTCCCGGTTGAAAGGGCAGTGAACATTGCCGGATCGCCGGCAAGCCATCGTTGTCCATTAGAACAATCTCTACAGAAAAGAGCCGTGTGGTCCGACGTCCGGACAAAATTTCCAATTTTACCCCTATCCTACGTGTCATTGTAGTGGTCCCCACATGTCCTCTCATTCTAAAGACATGATGACATGGATGGTCTCACATGTCTCCTCTACAGCCCACAACATCCCACAACGTCAACATCTACGCAAAACATTTTCATGCAAACCTCCGTCAAAACCCTTCCAAAACAACAATATTCCTTCGGCCAATTCCACCACGATTTCTGACGTGGCATCCCACCACCACCCTATAAAACCCTACCCACCTTCCTCCCCTATCCACCCAAACAAACAAACACTGAAACTTAATCATCTCTCTCACTGAAAATCACACAAGATTCTTTCTCTTTCTATCTTCTCTCTCTGCAACATGGCCGTTGATTCCACAACCTCATCGCCGCTGGGTCCTCCGGCGTGTGAAAAAGATGCAAAAGCTCTTCAGTTCATCGAAGACATGACTAAAAACTGTGACCCCGTTCAAGAGAATGTCTTGTCGGAGATTCTGTCACAGAACGCTGCAACGGAGTACCTTCAACAATGGAACCTCGACGGAGCTACTGACCGGAAAACTTTCAAATCGAAAGTTCCGGTCATCTCCTACGATGATCTCCTTCCTTACGTCAACCGTATTGCTAATGGCGATCGTTCTCCTATCCTTTCTTCTCACCCCATTTCCGAGTTTCTCACAAGGTTTGTTTCTATTCTTTCATCTCTGAAATTGCGATTGTGAATCTCTTTTGTTGATATCTTTGTTTTTGATCTTTTGTATGAAAGTTCTGGGACTTCTGCTGGTGAGAGAAAACTCATGCCCACCATTGCTGCGGAAATGGATCGGAGACAGAAGCTCTACAGCCTTCTCATGCCTGTCATGAATCTGTATGTACAATTACCATTACAAAACCTTGTCTTTATCGATTATTTTGTTTCTTTTAAAAAGTACGAAAAGATTCATGTTTATCAAAAACTGAAAAAGCTTGTTTTTATGATTTTATCGCAGGTATGTGCCTGGTTTAGACAAAGGAAAGGGATTGTACTTCTTGTTCATCAAAGCCGAGGCAAAAACCCCAAGTGGGTTGGTAGCCCGACCCGTTTTAACAAGCTACTACAAAAGCCAACAGTTCAAAACCCGACCTTTTGACCCGTATAATGTGTACACAAGCCCGAATGAAACCATCCTATGTGTTGATGCTTTTCAAAGTATGTACTCTCAAATGCTTTGTGGCCTTCTTTTTCGTGAAGAAGTTCTCCGATGTGGTGCTGTTTTTGCATCGGGACTCGTTCGAGCTATCAAGTTTCTTCAACTCAATTGGCAACAATTGGCTATGGATGTCGAATCTGGAAACCTGAGCAATAAAATCACTGATTCATCGATTCGTGAATGTGTTTCCAAGATTCTGAAACCTAACCCTGAGTTGGCTCAGTTCATTAGAGAAGAATGCTGTGATGGAAACTGGGAAGGAATTATTACTCGGATTTGGCCGAATACGAAGTATCTCGACGTGATTGTCACCGGAGCTATGGCGCAGTATATTCCGATTCTTGATTATTACAGTGGGAATTTACCCAAGACGTGTACGATGTATGCTTCGTCGGAGTGTTACTTCGGGTTGAACTTAACTCCAATGGTGAAACCATCGGAGGTTTGTTACACCATCATGCCGAACATGGGTTATTTCGAGTTCATCCCACATGATCCGGAGAACCCGGTAACAATTTCACGCGATTCGCCTCCTCAGTTACTCGATCTTGCTGATTTGGAGCTTGGAAAAGAATACGAGCTCGTGATCTCAACCTACTCCGGTCTCTGCCGCTACCGTGTCGGCGATATTCTACAGGTGAAGGGTTTCCACAACTCCGCCCCGCAGTTCAAGTTCATTCGACGGAAGAACGTTTTACTCAGCATCGACGCTGATAAAACCGACGAAACCGAGTTGCAGGCCGCCATTGATAACGCTTCTGTTCTTTTGAAGGAATTCAACACCACCGTCGTGGAATACACCAGCTACGGCGACACCAAAACGATTCCCGGCCATTACGTTATCTACTGGGAGTTGTTAATGAAGGATCCGGCGAATGGCCCACCTGAGAATATGTTAGCTCAATGCTGTTTGGCAATGGAGGAAGCTCTGAACTCCGTTTATCGGCAAAGTCGAGTTGCAGACAATTCAATCGGGCCATTAGAGATTCGTGTCGTTAAAAATGGAACTTTCGAGGAGTTGATGGATTACGCGATCTCAAGAGGCGCTTCGATCAATCAATACAAAGTTCCACGATGCGTCACTTTCACTCCGATTATGGAACTGCTCGATTCCAGAGTCGTATCGGCCCATTTCAGTCCGGCAGCCCCACACTGGACATCAGAACGACGTTTTTGATGTCGTTTTGTAGGACTCTACCAACCAGAAAATCTTGTGGATGTAAACTTTTGAAAAGTGAAGGGTTGAATGTGTAATATCTCAGATAGTATGTTCGAATAACGTTTTCTGTTTGTCTTATGTTGGGAATTAGGTGAAACTTGACAGAAAGATTCCATTTGTGGCAAGTGAAGTCCTTTTTTCCGGAAAAAAGTAGATTTTGTCACTTTGTGTTGTCTCGAGGAGGATCTAGGGGGTTTATTGTAAACTATTTTATTGTTAAAGGGGTTTTGTTGGTGTGTATGTTATCTTTTGGACTTTATTGTAAATTAATCCCATATCATATCATGGTTTGTTGATGTATTCTGCGGGCTTTATATGCATGGATTTTTATGCACGTGATGCACGATGTTTTTTCTTTTTGAATTCCCTTTATAACAAATTTTAAAAAATTACAAGAAAATAATAGGGAATTAGAGTGTTAGATTTAACCCGACCCGTTTCTATAAATGTACCATACTTTTGACCACATAAATATTATTAAATTAACACACTATTAGAAAAAACACATTATAACAAATTTTTATAACAAATTTTTAAAAATTACAAGAAAATAATATTAGAGTGTTAGATTTAACCCGACCCGTTTCTATAAATGTATCATACTTTTGACCACAGAAATAATTATTAAATTAACACACTATTAGAAAACACACATTCTAAAGTGGAAATACTCATATTTATCCAAAAACTTATATTCCCATAAAACAATCATCCATTCCACCTGTTACTATTTGCTATTCTTTTGGAAATTGATCAGTTTTTAATATATATTTTCTATATTTTCACAGTATTTATTTTTAGAAATCTTTCAACCTAACAATCTATTTTCCCAGTATGGAATTTTCTTGCGCTTTTAAATTAATTTTTAAGATTTTCACAACAAAAATAACTTGAATATTTATTTTAAATTGTTGAAAAGTTGCAAGTTGTGTTTAAAAATTGGAATCTGTCACTAAGATATTGTATTTGACATTGCAAATGCCAAATTAAAATTTAGCTTGTGAAATTATAAATTTTATCCTTTTTTTTTTCGTTTTTTTCTGTCTTTTTGGTATGGGCAATACAAAAAGTCAATTTCGCAATAAATAAAGATTTTCATGTGGGCTCATAGCAAATTTTATAAGTTGAAAATTTTGGGGTAATTTGGGAAAAAAATTTATAAATGTCATTATAATATATGATACACAGCATAACAAGCAACTACAAATATAATAATAAAAGTACATGTAATCTAGTGGTATCACGAGTTCTTGAAAATTTACCCTAAAATTAATTAAAATAAAACATATATTGACAAATATATATATATATATATATATATATATATATATATATATATATATATATATATATATATATATATATATATATCTTTAAAAAAAATATATAGATATATTAAATATCTAAACCAACAAGAAAAAGTTTCCACATGTCTAGTTGTTTTCGATTTAAACTTTAACACCGAATGCGATTGCTCAAATACCTTTCACTTTCCTAGAAAAGCTGACTTCCCTTTGCTTGTCACCACTAAATTTTGTTTTTTTTCGTATAACCAAAACCGAAAAGGTATGTAAAACCTTCTAGAGTTAAAATTGTTACTATATTTTTTAACCATATTATTACAAAATATATTAATATTATATTTTAAATTAGGACAACGAGGTATACTTAAAAACTAATATTAGTTACACATGATTACTTAATTTATTTGAGTTTTTAAGCAGGAAGTTTAAGTTCTAAATTAAGTTACAAAAATTCCATGTCTTTGACACATTCAATTTGCATTATATTATTTAATTCTATATTTTCTTTAAAAGATTAAAATATCAGGATAAAAAAAAAAAAAAAAACTGAGTTTTGCTTGAGTTTTTTTTTTCTTCCGAAAAAAGCTTTGTATCTTTTTTTCAAATTGGTTCTCTTAGCTGGTTTATCTAATCTTGGGGTTTTAAATAGCTTTTATTTTTTGGAAACTTTCAACTTTTTTTTTTTTTGGAAAAAAACCTTAAACATTTTTTTCCTAAAAAGAATGAGTTTCTTTTGGCAACAATGAAGAGTTCAACCCAATGTTTATTTCTATCTTAGTTGATAATGATTCGACATTAAAAATGTATTGATTTTTTCCTAATAACTGAGCGTTTTTATAGAGAAAAATATTTCTGTAACCAAAAGATTACCGTAAATCTGTGAAGTAGTCAGATCAATAACAATGGAATAATGCAATGTCTTTCTCGTAGTAGAAAAAAAAAATTAAGGTTTAATCGAAAAAAAATCTATTGAAAAAGCATGAACTTCAATTTTATAATTTTTATGTATCATATTTTTGCAAAAAGTGAAAGTATTTTGTATTTTCTATTTAGTATTTTTTTTAAACATGCCGGTGGTTTAGAACTATTTATATGAATTAAAGAAAAATATTTTGCAAGAAATTTATAAAAAAATAGAAGAAATCTGTGGATTAAAACTTTGATCTCACACTTTTAACCAAAGTCATCCTTTTACTTTAAGATGTCTAAAGACCGATAAAGGATTGTAAAATTCAACTAACACCTGTGTAAACATAATTGCTATAAAGTTAAGAAAAAAAAATGTAGGATGTCTTATTAAAAAATGTATTGTAAAATATAATATTATAATTAACCTAAAAGAACAATAAAAAAAATAATATAAATTACTCTGTATGAAATTACATACGTAGCTATGGATCTTAGCAGATTAATCCTAACGAAAACTTTGTTATACAAAAATATAACATTGTTTTAAGCATAGCAATAAAAAGAAATTTATTATATAATTATTTGAGGAAATAATTAGAAAAAAGACAAGAAAGCTTTTGAATAAAAAAGACGACTGGAATGCAAGAAAGATTAGGGCATATTGTATGCTCTTTCTGCGTTTGGTCGGCCTCTTCCTTTTTTTTACAGTTGGAAATTAATAAGCTTTATTTATTTTCCATTTAATTATCACAAATTTAAACAATTTATCTAATTTGTTAAAATATTGTTATAACAATATAGTTTTTGTTATTGTATTTAATTTGTTACTTAGTTTTTAATGGGGTAACTATACAAAATACAGCCTATTTTGTCTATTTTATTGGCTTAAGAACTATATATTATTTTCTCTAATCAAGTCATCATATTTTGGAAAATATATTGTCAGTTTATGAGATAACATGATGAGCTGTCGTTTTATTTGACTAAAGTCATTCAAATTAATAACTTTTTTTTTTTAATTTGCCACTAATAATTAGTTTTGTATTTTTTTCATTTGTTTAAGGCAATATTTTTCTTTTTGTTTTGAAAGTTGTCAAAGGTTATTTTTGTATTTTTTCCATTATTTTTTTTCACTATTTTATTTTTTATTTTTTTCAAGTGCTTATTCGCTTATGTTGTTTTTTTAACGGCATCCAAATTTATTAATAAGATATTGGGGAAGCACGAAAAAGATGCAAAAGACTTTAAAAAAGGAAGATGTAAACAACAAAACATAAACCAAACAAAGAAAAAAAGAATGTCCAAACAAAATATATCAAAGGCAACATAACGTAAAAGCACCGATACCCAAACATTAAAGAACCTTCGACCCACTCCAAACCAATAATAATAATGTACTATGGAGGCTACCCTAGTAATACCCAATCAACAATATTAGTAGAGTTGTCTTCAACTTGAGGCTCTTCTTCATCTTGAGACTACCCCTCAACATGGGGTTGGTCGTGAAGTGGTTGATCACTAAAGAATGTGAGCTTAATGAACTATTTTGCTTTCTTCTTTTTCATCTTCTTATTTTGCTTTGTCTATTTCATGCTCCCCCTTGTCAGGGACGGTTTTAAGGGCTTCCCGGTGTGGCACCGGCAACCCCTAACTTTTTTGGCAGTGTAAAAAATTTTGATTTTTTTGATTTTTTTTAACTATTTTTTATGTATCGGCAATACCTATTCACCCCGACAACACCTACTATGTATTCATGCGTACGTCCTTGCACCTCGTATGTATTCTCCCCTTTTTGACATCATTAGAAGGAATAGTAGGATATAGTACTACGTAAATTGAAGGATGTGGTGTTGGGATGTTTGGAAGGCTAGAGTCGCTTGATGGATCTAAACTTGGTGGTATGGCGAAGCTGAAGTTGGAGACATTGGACAGAAGCTTTGCAGATTTCAATTTGTGTTATGAATTTTTAGAACCTTATAGTCTAGAAGCAGATGTTAGCGAACAGGGCGCAAAGTTCCCAAGACATTCAAGATGTATTGAAGATTGATTATTAGCGCGAAAACTGAGAACACCCCATCATTTGCCATGGTGCTGAGAGTATTGTTGGTTTTCCTTATCAAAGAAGTTGTGCGAAAGAGAAGTTACTAAAGGCTAAAGACAAACTAAGAAATCTTTGATAACATAGGAAAATAGGAATTTTCATGTTGTTGATATTTGAGACTATAGACCATATGATGTCAATGTCCATTGGCATGGATGAGACATTAAAGTCATCAATAACATGTTTAAGAGCCAAAATTAAAAAGTGAAGATATTCCTTTAGAGTTGGAGATAATGTGGACGTATGGGCCACAAATGTACGTGAAATTTGATTTAGGCAAGATCATCTTGAGTCCTCATGGTCATGGTTGTGAGATAAACAACAAAAGTATCAACCTTTGCGGAAAGTTGATAGATAGTATCAAGAACTTAGAAAGTTATATTGTGGTTGGTGTCTTACTCATGTTATGTTGTTAAAGCATAGGATCATTAACAATGGAAATTAAGACTTGCATCTTCGGTTCTTTCAATCCATATAAATTGATAGTCCATGCAAGATGGGTAGGAAATCTATGGTGATGATAAATTTTCATAAAATTTGGGTTAACCCAAGAAAAGGTATCTTCACTTAGCATGAAAGGTATACCTTAAATTTTTTGTGTGGTATCCAATTGAAATAGAACTCTACCTTTTTGAGAGGGTGAAGAGGATTCAAGATTATCAACGTATTCCATATCATTTCATTAAGATAAGGTCTTGTCATGGAGTGTATCTTCATTGATTTGCCTTTCTTCATGGTGATACATGGAGCTTTGGGTAGCTTTAGGACCCATCAAATATAAATTTCACAAAATATAATTAATAAATGATGATTAGTTTGTACATGGTTAGTGTGATCACTGTCAAACTATTGTACAATAGGGGATTTTGGTGGTGACTGTAAGGGATACCTTAAAATAGATGATTTAGAGGATGGGTCAGGTGGGATTGTGGTTGTAAAAGCCTTGTCCATAGGATGAAGTTAAGGATAGGGTCTTGATCTCATAGACTAAGAAGATGGTGAAGAGGACTAACTCGAGTGTGATGAAATAGTATGAGTCGGTGAATATGTTTTGAGTGGCTTGATGGATAAAGAAGAAGATGTCTTAGAGAGAATTTTATTGTTTGGTGTTTCCCTAAAAGGAGACTCCAAATAAGGAGAATGAAATATAATATAATTTTAGGGACTGGTGTGGCAGTGCTGATCTTAAGAGTAAGCATCATCTTCATTTACATGAGATGAAATAACTTCATCATTACCATGAAAGTTAGAAATAGATTTAGGATGATCATCTACATGGACATCTTAAAAATGAAAAAAGTCCTTTAGTGTGAACAGAGCCTTTAATATTAATTGTTCGTCAATGTATGAGATTTCTTTAGGGAATCACCTTGAGTAGGCTAAGCTTGTGTGACATCCTCATTTTCATGGCTAGAAAATACCGATTTAGTTATGCTTATTTCATTTCAAAGTGTCCTTTTTTAATTATAATGCGGAAGTTTTTCCCAACAATGTGATAATATTATTACCAAGTATTTCCAAAAAAATATGTTTTATAAAAAACTTTGGGATGTCATTGTCAATATAGAAACATAAGCATAACGAAAATATTACAAGCCTTACAATAGTTTACTACACTATGGCCTACAATTATCCATAAATCAATCAACATCCTTGGGCCTTTGTTCCACTACCTATGATAAAAAGAAACTGAGTAGGTTAGGCTTGGGAGCCTGGTAAGCACATAGGGTATTCAACCCACAATAATTAAGTTTTTTAATTATATAATTTACATCAAATAATTTACCCAATTAACCATTCCCGTTATTCTTACATCTTGATCCTAAAATATTGATCTCAATGGGCCTATCTTAAAGATCATCATCATCATCATCAACCGAGTAGACAATACTGCTTCAGGGATTCCTGTAGCAATATGTGTCAATAAGGCAACCGTGAGGGGAAGGGGAATATAGTATATCACTGAACATACAGATCACTAACACCTATTGGTTGCAAGTCTGCCAGTGTTTCCAGTGGACTATCTAGAATAGTCTATAGTCATCATTTATACTCTGTTAAACGAATGGTTTATTAATAGTCAAGTCCTTTCATCATTTTCATCACCCATCACTATGCCAATATATTTTATATAAAGATACAATAAAGTGCATATCTGATTAAATCAATTAAAAATAATATAATTTATCAAACACAGATATCAAGTAATACAGATAATAGGAACACAAAACATTTAATCATCTAGATACTTTATATCTACATGTAAGCATAAAGTAACTATAAACTCACTTGTTAAAGTGGATGATTGGAAATTTGGGCAGCGCTTTGCTTCAACACTTAGCATTTCCTTTGATGTGACTGTTAGGTTTTAGTTCAAAAATAGTTTCATAAACTAGAAAATATGGCAAATGGAAGACTTTAAAATTTTGAAATAACATAAATATTTTACGCCCACCAATGATCTTCTTGAAAGT
Source organism: Lactuca saligna (assembly GCF_052625555.1). NCBI lineage: Eukaryota > Viridiplantae > Streptophyta > Magnoliopsida > Asterales > Asteraceae > Lactuca > Lactuca saligna. The sequence goes on along the minus strand of NC_136420.1, from coordinate 300,908,594 downwards.
TATAGAAAGATTAAAACACCAACCAAAGAAAGGATGAAGAAATAACAACCTTTGTTGTTCTTTGGGTCCTCTTTGGAGGCTTGGAAGTTGATGAAGAATTTGAAACCTTTGAGACACCAACAATGACTCAACTTGATGTATATGCCAGTCAACAAACTCTTAAACCCTTAAGCTTTAACTTCGTAACTAATATGAACTTAAAGAGGGCATGTAAAATCAAGTAATCTCCAAGTATATATTCAAAAAAAAAACTAGAGAGAGTGAAAGAGATAGAGAGAGAGAGAGAGAGAGAGAGAGAGAAGGTGATGGTTTCGGCCATCATGCAAGAGTGAAGAAGACAAGAATAAAGCCTTTCCTATAAAGCTTAACTATTATCCAAAGGACTTAACACTTTAAGTCAATCATGCACCTAAGAACTAATTATCCCCCATGTTTTTAGGACATGACTGCTTTTCATTATTATATGTAAAAGCCCATAACTTGTTCTCTAAAGAAAAAGTCACAATTTTAATAAAAAAAAAAAGAAGTTAAAGGTTTGTAAAATTTTATAAACTCTTTTATAAAATATAAACCTTAATTTTTTGGTAAAATACAAAAAGTCCTTATGGTCCAAAATGTTTTGCATGACTTATTAATTCATAACATATGAATTATGTAATGTTACTTGCTAATGAAAATTATTATTTCTAATAAATAAATAATTTTCAATTAATTATAAGTGTTTATTGAATATTTATTAAAATTAATTTCTAATAAATAATCAGTTATATCAAGTTGTTGTCAGTGTGACCCATTAGTATCATATGTTAATTAGCGATATTACTTTAATATGATTCTTGAGCATACTAGATCTTTTAATCTCCCACTTGCGCAAAATTCATATTAGACTGATATAAACAGTGGTGAACGTCTAGCAACATTTCACTGCCCCCATCAACATACGACTTTATGTCATTCTATCAACGCCCAATTCCCAAAAGCCCAAGGCTACAATTGATGTATAAGGTAAGTTTATCAATTATCCCTTTGCTATAGAAATCATGTTGAACATGAGATACAGATCACGATCAATCTCATTAGTTGTTCAACTTTTGGTAAGGCGCCTTAGATGTCTAACTCTCCACACATAAGAGGAACAAATCTCATCTTGACTACATAAGTCTCTTTCATAGTTTACACCATACCTGAAAATGGCATTTATAACTGCCCGGTTAAGGAACAACATTTGACCATATAAAATCATAATACTCCTTACACTCAACTCCCACTATGTATCTCAGGTTTTAAGGATACAAAGATAGTATCTTTTAATCAAGTATCATTCATGATAGCAATCCATGAGATAATCTTGATGTGGGTCACTTCAATACTAGTTCTCTGACAAGTACCTATGAAACTTGGTTACAACCACTTATCTACTTTCATCTAGTGAGAGTTAAGCAATCTATTCATATTAGTCTTACTTTATAATTGATCCCACAATTATAACTGACTATGAACTTTTTGAATAATAACATTATTCATGGATTAAACGTGTTAATATAGAACAAAACAAATATTAATGTGATGACTATATCCCAATATATCATAACATTATCTAATAGTTTTTGTTATAATGTTCCAATATCCAAATACTAAATCCAAATAAAAAACCCATTTCTAGAATAATAAAGTCTTATAGTTGAAACATGACCATTTATACTTAGCTCAAAAGAATGACTTTATCAATGGATATGACAAAATTTAATTTATGTGAATTCTGTGAATATTATCATCTCCATACTTAACTTTACTCTAAGTATAGTTAAATATCTTGGGGAATATGATTTGTGTTCTTTCGTGACATAAAGTCCCTTAGCTTGATTAAGTATACTCTTGAAGTAGCAAAGATTTCTATGTGATCCTTGAATGACATAAATCAACATAGTTTTTCAATGTTCCGATTCATCCAATCATATTTGAATTCAACTTCTAAAGTAATGTATTCTTATTGTGGAGTGGATTATGTCATTATGTGTTGCTTAGACCTCATTTAAACAAAACCTACCCTTCACTCCATAATGAAGTCAAAACCCAATTATAATTCATGATTATTTTTATCTATTTAGAAATTAACATCTTGTGTAGCTCTTTCTATAAAGATACTTTCTAAACTGATTATGGTATTTCCATAAAGTTCTTCTAAAGTACTCTTAGAATCCTCTCTTACTCATCTAGTGACCTAACCATGTATTCAATTAGTATCCTATGACATGCTTACAACATGATCAAATACCATGTCATATGCATAATATGATATAAATGATGAATTCATTTTCCAAGCAAATAGACTCTAAATCATTTCATCTAGTTCAAGCCTATGAGCTATGTACTTTTTAGGCTACCTCAAAATGGTGCCATATGACAATGCCAAGAATTCTCCAAAAGAATCTTGTGTCATGATCCCTTTCAAGATATATATATATATATATATATATATATATATATATATATATATATATATATATATATATATATATAAGGACATGAAACTTTTAACATTCATTTTATTTATCCCTTATAGATTTCACATTTCAAGAATGCATCTTCTCCCTCCTAAGTCTTTCATTTTAGAAACACTTTCTGAGTCAAGGTGAAAACGAACTTGCTTAGTCAGAATGTAATTTCTTATGATTAAGTATGTCTTATTCATACAAGATTAGGAATGTCACCATACTCCCACTAGTTTTTAGTAAATACGCATGTTCTATTAATTTTAATATAAAAACATACATTGTGGTTTTACATAGAATGATGATTGTAGCATGGAGATGGTTGCTTTATATCCACAAGTGGATCTCAAGCTCTATATATTTTTTAGGATGACATGGATTAATAAAACCTTCAGGCTAATCTATATAGATATCTTCTAGTATATGTCTATTAAGAAAATCAATCTTTCTTGAAATCTATTTACTATATCTCATATTAACTATATGAATTTATAGTAAATAATATCCTTGTTAATCTAATCATAGATACTTGTGAAAAAGATTTGATCACAATCAATGTCATGAGTATTATGAGGACCATAGTAAATGACATGATTATGAGAAAATTCTTTTACTACAAGTCTTACTTTAAATGTGTATGATTATCCATGCAATTTATTCTTTCTAGAAGGATCATTTTCTCCTTCTAAAATTGATATAGGGGTAAATTTTAATCAAGCCCATACTTGATTCTCATACATTGATTACATCTCATGTTTTTTTTTTATTTTAAGTCATTTATCTGATTCGAGATCTAACATAGTGTCTTTGTATTTGATTGATTTTCTAGAAACCAATAATAACAGCTCATCAATAAGAGATTCCACATTTCTCAGGTCATAGATGATTTGTACCATTAATGTGAACATCTTGTGTTTTTGAATAGCTATTATTGAAGTTTAACAATCCTTGTTAAAAACTAGTGCCAACCATTACTACATAAGGTTAGTTCTTGAGCCGTTTCAAGTTCCATGTACCTCCCACTAGCTTTGTCATTAGAAGCTTGATTTATACTAACATATAGCTTTCATAAGAATAAAAGAACCTATTCTTGGTGGTTTTGCATATAACAATCTAAGACACATTTAGAGTATTATATGTATAAATATGTATTTAGTAGATTTTGGGTTTAGAAGCTTTAGTCCAACATCGACTTGAAATCCATAAAACATTAAGTAAGATGAGGATAGAGCCTTTCCATACTAAATCTTATAAATTGTTTAATCTACTTATTAGTTGGTATTTGTGTTCAAGATACAATTAATAGTGATTGAAGTATTATCCCAAAAGATTAAAGGAGGATATTTCTACCGATTAGAAAGTAAATCATACCAAGTAAGATTTACTTTATCCTTTATTATCATTAAGGCCTTAGACGGTTCTTACCGGTTTGCATCTTAACTTTTGAAACCTTCAACAAAGATTTCACAATTATGTTTTACCAAGTAAAATATAATTAAAAATACTATAGTTGTTAATAAAGTTGATTTGGTATCTTGTGCTTAATCTCATACATTCATTAGAAAGGAAGTCATACACCAAAGTGTATAGTTCCTTAATTATTTTCTCTACACTTTAATGAAAATACCATTAGGAATCCTTTACATATAAATAAGGTTCACATATGTGAAACAAACTACATTATTTGCCTTCAAAGATCCCTTTCTTGAAGTTGGAATATGTGAATGCCATTTATATAATAAAGATAACGATGTCAAAGATGAGTTTGATTTAAAACAAGTTTACGTCAAAATTGATTGTATATAAAACTTGATTTTATTTATAAAATGTTGATATTTACTTTATAATTCTAATAAGAGATCTAGTCTCATAAATAAAAGTTAATCATTTAAGAATATGAATATTATCATTAGGAAAAAACGATTGAGTAAATTATAAAACATTTGAATAAAATAAATGAGACATAAATTTAGATATTCTAAATTAAAGCCTACATTGTTCCAAACAAAATATTGTTTTACATTACAAGTACTTTATATTCTAAGCTTAAATAATAAACTAAACTCCAAGAGTGTAGTTCCAACTTGGTAGTGCTCAGCTTGGTTACTCTTCAGTAAATATCTGCAAGCCATTTACAAATATTAGATTAACATTTAAGTACCAAGTACTAAAGTGTTATATGAAAAGTACAAGTTCTATCTAGTAGATACTAGAAGTAATAGTCTCTTCCAGACTTTCTTTCCAAATAAGAGGAGTAAATACTCTTCTAGTGTCTAGTTTCTTCACAAAAGAAACAAGATCCATCTATGTGGGTTTTAGTAGATTTCTTGGGCTTAAAGGTGTTCAGTCCATTAAACATGGACCTCTTAGATCACACTAGGTGACTCTTTTAGCCTTGTATTATTTCAATGCTTAAACTAGCTTTAAATAAAATATCACTGTATTTACTGGAATATTGATTGACTTATTATATCATCAGATATATTTTTTCAAAATTATCCAAGAATTCCTAGAAGTATCTTTAGTATCACAGTGATACGTTTACTAGCTATCATGTTTCAGGTTTAGTTCTCAAAGCAAATAGTTTAGGACTAGGGTCTTTAAGTGTATACAATTTTATATCTTTCACGAGATTGTCTCTAAAGACATGAAACCATTCATTGAAGTTTTATCTATTGAATGTTATTGTTTCATTAGGTCGTTAAAGAAAATGACAATTCATGATGATGAGAATGGATTATTTAACTTCAAAATTTTACAAAATTCATTTAGTATTTTCAATATTTAATCTTTAATAATTAATACCCTTTTAGTTTCCAAAATTATCAAAGTCTAGGATCCAAGTTGCAAAACAAATAAATGGTTAGGTATCCTTTATCCCATCCATTTGAATCCAACCCAGTATATATTGACTATCAATTATATCTTGCTATATAATTCTAAGATTTATGGGATCTCTAATGTCACACCCCCGAAGCGGAATGGCGAAAACGTCCGGGGGCCGGTGACTTCATCTTGTAATATCATAACGATTAATTATAAATGAGACATAGCAACCAAACGTCATAAATTACAGATACCAACATCCATTGTTTACAACTTTGTATTTGTTCATTAATTTACATCCAAAAATAACCCAATGTATGAGATTTCAAAAATACAACACTCATCCAAAATTCGTAGCTGCAAAACCTGCTTACTGAGTCCCTGAGAATACAAGTCGTTTTGAAAACCGTCAACATAGAATGTTGGTGATTTCATAAGCATATTTTTAAGTGATATGGGCATATTTAGTTATAAAATTCATGCATTATCTTAATAATTTATGTTGATTTTATCTCATATAATGAACAAAAGGTGCTTAATTAGTTTATAATTTCATTTTTCAGCAACAATGACATGCTCGGATGGAAAAGGAAGCGGAACTAGCGATTGGAAGCTTGGATCTTGGATTTTGAAGAAAGAAGGATGTTGCTGGATTGATGAGATTCAAAATGTTCTGAAAACTAGACACAATTTCGGACAACTTTAGTGTTTTGAGAAAATGTTGATTCCAAATGGACTAGGCGAGTAGGCCATCAACTCGGCGAGTTGGTCAGAAGTTTCGCGATTCTTGACTTTGCCTTGCCGTACACGGATTTTAAGTGATGGACTCGCCGAGTAGGTCACTAGACTCGCCGAGTAGCCCCTGTTTTCATAAAATATATATAGAAACGCTTCTCATTCGAACCCGAACGAATGGGGGAAGTTTAGGATGATTTTTGGAGGCCAGAAGGGTTCTTAGAAGCTGTGGTTTTCGAGATTTCAACTTAGATATCAATTTGGAAGAAGATCAAAGGCAATAACACACTACTTTCATCTTAATCTTTTGCATAAACCATGTTTCAATCATTAGATTATGTTTTTAGTTTGTTATTTGTTGTAGATATGAGCTAAAACTCATAACTTCTGTTTAGGATAGATGATTTTGTGATTATGGTTTGATTTTACGGTAGGATTAATTTAATATTGGTGATTTTGTTGATTCTAGCTTGTTAAAGAACCTTATATGTGATTGAAAATTATTTTTATGTTATTAGGAAGTTAATTAAGTTGTATGAACATCTCTTAATTGCTACCTCATATAATTTATGTGACCACTTTATTATATGACTAGGATTAGCGACTGTGAAACTAGAATTAATAGAAAAATAGGTAAATTCATGTGTGAGCTTGTGTACTGACCATCAACAAGAGGTTAACTAAAGGGCTAAATTAGTTAGCTATTACAAGTCTAAATTAACCCGAATAAATAACCTAGTGAATTAAATTAAATTAGACAATTGACCACTGTTTGAGTTAGTTTGTTCTCTAAGGATTAGTGCAGCGAACGTGAATCTAATTACTTGAATCAGTAGCCAATAGAAGAATTAATCCATTGCACTATTACCATAATATCAACCATAGGATCAATTGCGTTGAAGTAAACAAAAGTTCCCTTTGTCATTGAATTTAGTTGAATCTTTACTTTTCTAGTTCTTAGTTTAAGTTTTAGTTAATTGTTTAAGTTTCTAGTCTTGCAAAACTAGAGAAAACCCCATTTCTATTACTTGTCTTATTTAGATAATATTAGCATTTATTTTAATTGTTTACCGTTCCCTGTGTTCGATACCCTACTTGTAACATCCCGGAATAGCAAGAGTAGAGTTGAAGTGCTAAAAGAGTAAATCTTGAAGGGCGACTCGGCGAGTCCATGGATGGACTCGGCGAGTAGGGTCGCGACTTTGGTCGTGTGTCAAGTGGCCTACTCGGCGAGTCCAAAGATGGACTCAGCGAGTAAGTGCTGAGTGGAAAAAACCCTAAATCTGGGGAATGAGCCCTGTTTAAAGAACATTACACCCTCTCCCCAGCCTTTTTGATCCCCCTTGAAGTCCAGAAACCCTAGAAAGCATGATTGTGGAAGATTGGAGTGCATTTGGAGCTTGGGGAGGTGTTAGTTGAAGAAATCTTGAAGGAGAAGAGGCTTGGATCAAAGGGATTTGATTAGATTCGAATCTCTTACTGTTGGAGTCTTCATTTTGAGGTAATATCTCGTTCTTGGGCTGTGTTCTTCTAGATTCTTCATTTTGGGGTTGTGTGGGAAGCTTAGATTTGTGGCATCTTGAGTTTGAAGGATAGATCTGAGGTTGTTACCTCAAAGCTGGAGTGGAGAAGGTCTTAAGAGCATTAAAGTCCCTGTTCTTGTGTTGTTGATGGAGCTATCTTGTCCCAAACCCCAAACCCTAGAGTAAAAATGCCTAGATCTTCTTGGATTCACGTAAAGATTGCCACTTTACGTGATGGATGGCCTTAGGAGAAGTAGATCTATGGTTTGGATCATCTGCATGGCTAGGAAAGCTTTTGTATGGATTCAGACCCGGTGGTACTCGGCGAGTCACATGGGTGGACTCGACGAGTTGCTTGAAGATGAGCTGGAACTCGACGAGTTGGATGAGAAACTCGGCGAGTAGGTTGAAGATAGCCTTAGACTCGGCGAGTCTATTCTTGGACTCGACGAGTCTTGTCGAAGAGTCCCAATATTTTCAGGTTGAGTCGAGAATCGGTGAGTCAAGGGATGACTTGGTGAGTTGGGTACGAGTGAACTCAGAGTTGTTGGACTCGGCGAGTCTCGGGGTGACTCGACAAGTTGGGTCGCGAAACGAAGGAGGTTCTTTGTATGAGGACTCGGCGAGTCATTGGGTTGACTCGGCGAGTAGAGTCAGTCAGGGGTAGACTTTGACTTTGACTTTGACCAAGGATTGACCAGTTGTCTTCCAGGGGTATTTTGGTAATTAAGGGTATTTATTGAGTCGAGTGTTTTGGTGCTCAGTGGAGGAGTTCGTGTCGGAGTTTGGAACAGCGGGACCTTATCCTTTCAGCCGGTAGTTTCGAGGTGAGTTATCCTCACTATATCAACAGGGTCTAAGGCACCAAGGCCGGCCCTTTTATCGGATTGAGATCCGGGTATCTGTTGTTATGTTATTGCTTTGATATGTTTGCATCTTGGTAGTTAGGATGGTATTCGTTAGAGACCTGGTTAAGGTCGGTATCCTGGTATGTAGGGTAAGGCTATGCTAGTGACCGGTTAGGTCGGTATCCTGTTAGAGTATGTTGATATGTGATCTGCTAGATCGGTTGCCTAGATATGAATTGTTATGTGATTGTTTGTTTATGTGCACATGGTTGTTTGGACTGGAGTTCGGTTGAGGCGGGTCCTGCTTCGTATTGTAGGCCAAGAAACCCAGGGCGGACCGGTTATTCCTAAGGCCCAACGAGCGGTTCGGATAGGCTGTAGGCCCCACGAGGGCGGACCAGACGTGCCGAGGCTCGGAGAGTGGACCAGGCCGACTGAAGGCCCGATGCGGGCGGACCAGTCATACTGGAGACTCAGAGAGTGGACCAGGTGAGTTGAAGGCCCAGTGCGGGCGGACCTACCACACTGCAGACTCGAGGGACATGATTAGACACGGAGGGTGGACCAGGTGGAGTGAAGGCCCGACAAGGCGGACCAGTCCCACAGTAGACCCGATATGCATGGCTGTTCTGTGATTCGTTATGAGATAGCATGTTATGTGTATGGTATATGTGGTTGGTATTTTGGGGGTATCTCACTAAGCTTTCGGGCTTACAGTTGTGGTTTAATGTTTTTCAGGTTCTTCAGGAGACTGTGGCAAGGCGAAGGCGTGATCGTACCGCTCCTCATGTTTTTGTAGTAATGTGATTCAGGGAATACTCTAAATGATTTGTATTGAAAACCTTTTTGTAATAATTTAATGAAATCGGGTTGTTTTTGAAAAATTTAAATTGGTTGGATTTTCGATCGTTACAAGTTGGTATCAGAGCCTTGGTTTGAGTGAATTGGAGGAACACTTGTGTGACTCCAGTCTCAAATCGAGGAGGGTTTTCAAAAGAAAATTTAAAATGGTTTTCAAAATAAGTAAAGGAGGACGCGGAGGTACGATCAGCCGGAGCCAGTAAGTAACCCCAAAATACCATACATGATATTTGTTTTATTGAGCTTTGATAGAACAACATGCTAGAGTTTGGCTAGGGATCTTCAGGATTTCTTGATGTGTTACCTGATTTATGATGCCTGCTAGCCTAGGGTTTTCTTGTGAGAGATTTCTAGTGTTCCTTTAGTTGTGAGGATAGAGCGTTGTTATGTATGTTTTCGCTAGGGTGTTGTGGAAGTACTTCATACAAATATGGGTAGGTGTGGAAGGTAGTATGGGCCTGTACTACTGAAAGCACAGGACCCATACGCGTATAAGGGAAACCATGACCTCTAGGGTTGGGTTGAGAGTTGGTTCTCGGGATAGTGGGAAGTATCTGAGATTTTGGTGGTTTATTTTCAGTATGGAGATTTCAGGGCATGCTGGGAGTGGATCCGGGTCAGGAACAGGAGCAGGAGAGGGAGTTCCGGGTGGGTCCGTACCGCCTCAGGTTGTCGGTCAGATGAGTACGCGCGAGTTGGATGCGAGGATTCGTGAGATCCTGCATGATGAGGTTGCTGCATTGTTCCGGGCTGAGCTGCCGGAACTGTTTGGGTAGATCAAGACCGCCATGGTGGAGTATTTTGATGAGCACTATGCGGCTCTCACGGAGACGGCTGCTGCGGCGGCTACAGCGGCTGTAGCACCGGCAGGGGGAGGAGCTAGTAGAGGTTGTCAGTATCGGGACTTCGATAATATGAAGCCTCCCACCTTTGATGGAGTTCAGGATCCGATATTGCTATGAGATGGTTATCAGACGTGGAGGGATGTTTCTTCACGTGTTGATGCCCTGCTGATCAGAGGGTGAGGTGCGCTCTGAACCTGTTAAGGCTCGAGGCAAAGGATTGGTGGAGGTTGACCACGGGGTCATATTCGGATGCGCAGAGGGCTGCAGTTTCTTGGGATCAGTTCAGAGAGATGTTCAACACTCGTTATGTTCCACAGGTCGACAGGGAGAGGTTGGCTCAGGAGTTCCTTGAGCTGAAGCAGGAGTCGGAGTCGGTGACGGAAATCACCAGGATGTTTACTGAGAGGGCGATGTTTTGCCCTGAGTTCGCTTAGGAGTAGGCTCAGATGTCCCGATATCCGAGTATGATAAAGAGAGACATCAGACATTTTGTGTCCGTGCAGAGGTGCGAGACCTTGTTGGAGTTGCAAGAGGCCGCCAGGCGGTGTGAGTTAGAGATTGAGTTGCAGTTGCGTGAGCTGAGGCAAGCTCCGGTTCAGTCGCAGCCGGCAACGAAACGGTCTAAGACTGTTGATTCCAGGATGGGAGATCAGGGCAGCCATGTTTGTGGAAAGTGTGGGAGGGGTCACGCTGGAGTTTGTCGGTCCGGTGGTACATGCCGCAAGTGCGGAAAGGAGGGACACTATGCGAGGGATTGTCGGCAGTCAGTGCCGGTTCAAGATTTTAGGATATGTTATCATTGTCATCAGGTTGGACACTTGAGGGTCAACTGTCCACAGCTTGCTGCAGGTGCGGTGCAGGCTCCAGCACCGGCCACGTTGAGGATCACAGGTGGAGGTTAGGGTGGAGCGGAGGGTTTTCGCTGGTTATCTTTTGTGAGGATTATTGGTGGATGCGGTGTTGGTTTGAATGTCGGGTAGCATCTGCAGTCCGAGGGATGGATATTTGAAGATTGGGTTCCTTTCGAGCGGGATGATCGGTGTGGAAATGTGTTTTTTTGCGAAGGTTGCTAGTGCTATGGGAATCAGTCTGAGTGTAAATGTCGGTTTTGTGCAAGGTTATCTTGGGAGGTCGGTGATAGCGACCGGGGCTTGATAGTCAGTGCCTTAAGTGGGGGAGAATTGGAGAGTTCTCCGGAGGATCGACGAGTATGAAAGGTTGTTTACCTGCATGGAATTCAGTAGTGTCTCGGTCAGCCAAGGGCATTGGTTGGTATGAGTAAATGGCAGGCGTGCGGGGCGGGATACAGACCAAGAGCTTGATTGTGCAGGGCCTGGGATCAGGCCGGGATCGAGTATGTATGATGGAGATAGAGTTCGGAACCCCTAGGGGGCTAGAACAGTATGCATGGGAGGTTTTCCCGGAGAGGTAACTCGGAATGTTGATTGCTAGTTGAGCAGTCCGGATAGACTAAAGGCTAATGGGCGTACCAGTTAGGCCGAAGGCTCGGTGAATGGTCCAACTAGACTGAAGGGCCTGGAGAGCGGTCCAGGTCTGCTGAAGGTTATGAGAGTGGTCCAGTTTGATTGAAGGCCTGGTAAGGCGGTCCAGTCATGCTGAAGACTCTGCATGTGTCGTTAGATCGGTGCGAGGTAATGGATTGAGTATGTCGCGATATGTTAGCGTTGCATGGTCTGGCCCCGGATATTGATCACAATCAGTGGAGGTAGTGCATGGACTTGAGAGTCTTCTTGGGTGGATTCAGAGTATGTATGCTGCATGGGATAGCGGTTACGCTATAAAGATGTGGTGTAGCGTTGGGTGAGCACCTCAGTACTTGTCGTGGTGACAAGCTGGTCGAGTGGTTTTCATTGGTAAGGAAAAAGGGAGGAATGTAATTCCGAAGGGGAGTGCAAAATTCACGGAAGTGAAAGCGGCAGTGTAGAGTTATGATCGGAGTGGTCCGACGGTGGTCATTGAAAAGCGTGTACGGTGGCGGTTTGGGATAACATCATGAGGGGATGTCTGCTGGGGTCGCAGAAGGGAATTCCGAGGCTGTAAAGTCAAGAGGCTCGTAAGGGATGTAGATATGGAGTTTTGGATTCCCAACTTGATTTTGGTAAAGGATTTGTGTATTAGTGGTTCATCCTGAGGGATGTTTTGAGGGTCGTCAGAGTGATGGGTTTCCTAACCCGCGGGTGCTAGAGCTAGTTCAACATGTGCATGCGATTGCAAGAAGAGAACTCATGAGAGTTGCTCTGAAGAGTGTGTCTTTCTATCAGCATGGAATGGATAGAGTTGGACTCGAATCAGGAATCGGGTGGTGCATAGTTATTTATAGCTCATATGGGTCGAGTAATGGTTGTGATTTGGAGCAGTGTTGCATCATGAGTGGTACTCAGTTGTTGTGTGTGGTTATCAGAGGGTAAAGCCGGTGCCCAATTTGAGACGGTGGTCAGGACACCGCAAGGAAGGAGAAAGTGAGTTCAATTTTCGAAATGTATGCCTTGAGGGACCTAGTCCGGTTAAGGCTAGGTGGCGTGTTGTGGGAGTATTTTTGGAGATGAGTTGCCGTAGGCTTCGAGGACGAAACCTAATTTAAGTAGGGGAGAATTGTAACATCCCGGAATAGGAAGAGTAGAGTTGAAGGGCTAAAAGAGTAAATCTTGAAGGGCGACTCGGCGAGTCCATGGATGGACTGGGCGAGTAGGGTCGCGACTTTGGTTGCGTGTCAAGTGGCCTACTCGGCGAGTCCAAAGATGGACTCGGCGAGTAGGTGCTGAGTGGAAAACAACCTAAATCCGGGGAATGAGCCCTATTTAAAGAACATTACACCCTCTCCACAGCCTCTTTGATCCCCCTTGAAGTCCAGAAACCCTAGAAAGCGTGATTGTGGAAGATTGGAGTGCATTTGGAGCTTGGGGAGGTGTTTGTTGAAGAAATCTTGAAGGAGAAGAGGCTTGGATCAAAGGGATTTGTTTAGATTCGGATCTCTTGCTGTTGGAGGCTTCATTTTGAGGTAATATCTCGTTCTTGGGCTGTGTTCTTCTAGATTCTTCATTCTGGGGTTGTGTGGGAAGCTTAGATTTGTGGCATCTTGAGTTTGAAGGATAGATCTGAGGTTGCTACCTTAGATCTGGAGTGGAGAAGGACTTAAGAGCATTAAAGTCCCTGTTCTTGTGATGTTGATGGAGCTATCTTGTCCCAAACCCCAAACCCTAGAGTAAAAATGCATAGATCTTCTTGGATTCACGTAAAGATTGCCACTTTACGTGATGGATGGCCTTAGGAGAAGTAGATCTATGGTTTGGATCATATGCATGGCTTGGAAAGCTTCTGTATGGATTCAGACCCGGTGGTACTCGGCGAGTCACATGGGTGGACTCGACAAGTTGCTTGAAGACGAGCTGGAACTCGACGAGTTGGATAAACAACTCGGCGAGTAGGTTGAAGATAGCCTTAGACTCGGCGAGTCTATTCTTGGACTCAGCGAGTCTTGTCGAAGAGTCCCAATATTTTCAGGTTGAGTCGAGAATCGGTGAGTCAAGGGATGACTTGGTGAGTTGGGTACGAGTGAACTCAGAGTTGTTCGCGAAACGAAGGAGGTTCTTTGTATGAGGACTCGGCGAATCATTGGGTTGACTCGGCGAGTAGAGTCAGTTAGGGGTAGACTTTGACTTTGACTTTGACCAAGGGTTGACCAGTTGTCTTCCAGGGGTATTTTGGTAATTAAGGGTATTTATTGAGTCGAGTGTTTTGGTGCTCAGTGGAGGAGTTCGTGTCGGAGTTTGGAACAGCGGGACTTTATCCTTTCAGCCGATAGTTTCGAGGTGAGTTATCCTCACTATATCAACAGGGTCTAAGGCACCAAGGCCAGCCCTTTTATCGGATTGAGATCCGGGTATCTGTTGTTATGTTATTGCTTTGATATGTTTGCATCTTGGTAGTTAGGATGGTATTCGTTAGAGACCTGGTTAAGGTCGGTATCCTGGTATGTAGGGTAAGGCTATGCTAGTGACCGGTTAGGTCGGTATCCTGTTAGAGTATGTTGATATATGATCTGCTAGATCGGTTGCCTAGATATGAATTGTTATGTGATTGTTTGTTTATGTGCACATGGTTGTTTGGACTGGAGTTCGGTTGAGGCGGGTCCTGCTTCGTATTGTAGGCCAAGATACCCAGGGCGGACCGGTTATTCCTAAGGCCCAGCGAGCGGTTCGGATAGGCTGTAGGCCCCACGAGGGCGGACCAGACGTGCCGAGGCTCGGAGAGTGGACCAGGCCGACTGAAGGACCGATGCGGGCGGACCAGTCATACTGTAGACTCAGAGAGTGGACCAGGTGAGTTGAAGGCCCAGTGCGGGCGGACCAACCACACTGCAGACTCGAGGGACATGATTGGACATAGAGGGTGGACCAGGTGGAGTGAAGGCCCGACAAGGCAGACCAGTCCCACAGTAGACCCGATATGCATGGCTGTTCTGTGATTCGTTATGAGATAGCATGTTATGTGTATGGTATATGTGGTTGGTATTTTGGGGGTATCTCACTAAGCTTTCGGGCTTACAGTTGTGGTTTAATGTTTTTTAGGTTCTTCAGGAGACTGTGGCAAGGCGAAGGCGTGATCGTACCGCTCCTCATGTTTTTGTAGTAATGTGATTCAGGGAATACTCTAAATGATTTGTATTGAAAACCTTTTTGTACTAATTTAATGAAATCGGGTTGTTTTTGAAAAATTTAAATTGGTTGGATTTTCGATCGTTACAAGTTGGTATCAGAGCCTTGGTTTGAGTGAATTGGAGGAACACTTGTGTGACTCCAGTCTCAAATCGAGGAGGGTTTTCAAAAGAGAATTTAAAATGGTTTTCAAAATAAGTAAAGGAGGACGCGGAGGTACGATCAGCCGGAGCCAGTAAGTACCCCCAAAATACCATACATGATATTTGTTTTATTGAGCTTTGATAGAACAACATACTAGAGTTTGGCTAGGGATCTTCAGGATTTCTTGATGTGTTACCTGATTTATGATGCCTGCTAGCCTAGGGTTTTCTTGTGAGAGATTTCTAGTGTTCCTTTAGTTGTGAGGATAGAGCGTTGTTATGTATGTTTTTGCTAGGGTGTTGTGGAAGTACTTCATACAAATATGGGTAGGTGTGGAAGGTAGTATGGGCCCGTACTACTGAAAGCACAGGACCCATACGCGTATAAGGGAAACCATGACCTCTAGGGTTGGGTTGAGAGTTGGTTCTCGGGATAGTGGGAAGTATCTGAGATTTTGGTGGTTTATTTTCAGTATGGAGATTTCAGGGCATGCTGGGAGTGGATCCGGGTCAGGAACAGGAGCAGGAGAGGGAGTTCCGGGTGGGTCCGTACCGCCTCAGGTTGTCGGTCAGATGAGTACGCGCGAGTTGGATGCGAGGATTCGTGAGATCCTGCATGATGAGGTTGCTACATTGTTCCGGGCTGAGCTGCCAGAACTGTTTGGGTAGATCAAGACCGCCATGGTGGAGTATTTTGATGAGCACTATGCGGCTCTCACGGAGACGGCTGCTGCGGCGGCTACAGCGGCTGTAGCAGCGGCAGGGGGAGGAGCTAGTAGAGGTTTTCAGTATCGGGACTTCGATAATACGAAGCCTCCCACCTTTGATGGAGTTCAGGATCCGATATTGCTATGAGATGGTTATCAGACGTGGAGGGATGTTTCTTCACGTGTTGATGCCCTGCTGATCAGAGGGTGAGGTGCGCTCTGAACCTGTTAAGGCTCGAGGCAAAGGATTGGTGGAGGTTGACCACGGGGTCATATTCGGATGCGTAGAGGGCTGCAGTTTCTTGGGATCAGTTTAGAGAGATGTTCAACACTCGTTATGTTCCACAGGTCGACAGGGAGAGGTTGGCTCAGGAGTTCCTTGAGCTGAAGCAGGAGTCGGAGTCGGTGACGGAAATCACCAGGATGTTTACTGAGAGGGCGATGTTTTGCCCTGAGTTCACTTCGGAGTAGGCTCAGATGTCCCGATATCCGAGTATGATAAAGAGAGACATCAGACATTTTGTGTCCGTGCAGAGGTGCGAGACCTTGTTGGAGTTGCAAGAGGCCGCCAGGCGGTGTGAGTTAGAGATTGAGTTGCAGTTGCGTGAGCTGAGGCAAGCTCCGGTTCAGTCGCAGCCGGCAACGAAACGGTCTAAGACTGTTGATTCCAGGATGGGAGATCAGGGCAGCCATGTTTGTGGAAAGTGTGGGAGGGGTCACGCCGGAGTTTGTCGGTCCGGTGGTACATGCTGCAAGTGCGGAAAGGATGGACACAATGCGAGGGATTGTCGGCAGTCAGTGCCGGTTCAAGATTTTAGGATATGTTATCATTGTCATCAGGTTGGACACTTGAGGGTCAACTGTCCACAACTTGCTGCAGGTGCGGTGCAGGCTCCAGCACCGGCCACGTTGAGGATCACAGGTGGAGGTTAGGGTGGAGCGGAGCCCCCAAGGGCTTAAGGTCGTGCTTTTCAGCTTGCAGCGGAGGAGGTTCGAGCAGTGTCGGATGCAACTGCGGGTATGTTTCTTTCTTGTTGTCTTGTTTATTATGATTATTGTGGAGTATCGTTTATCTGCTAGTCTCGTTGGGTGATTTTCATTTTGGTATCCGTTGTTCCTTGAGGGTTTGGCATGGGTATGGGTTAGTATTTCGGGTTTTCGCTGGTTATCTTTTGTGAGGATTATTGGTGGATGCGGTGTTGGTTTGAATGTCGGGTAGCATCTGCAGTCTGAGGGATGGATATTTGAAGATTGGGTTCCTTTCGAGCGGGATGATCGGTGTGGAAATGTGTTTTTTTGCGAAGGTTGCTAGTGCTATGGGAATCAGTCTGAGTGTAAATGTCTGTTTTGTGCAAGGTTATCTTGGGAGGTCGGTGATAACGAACGGGGCTTGATAGTCAGTGCCTTAAGTGGGGGAGAATTGGAGAGTTCTCCGGAGGATCGACGAGTATGAAAGGTTGTTTACCTGCATGGAATTCAGTAGTGTCTCGGTCAGCCAAGGGCATTGGTTGGTATGAGTAAATGGCAGGCGTGCGGGGCGGGATACAGACCAAGAGCTTGATTGTGCAGAGCCTGGGATCAGGCTGGGATCGAGTATGTATGATGGAGATAGAGTTCGGAACCCCTAGGGGGCTAGAACAGTATGCATGGGAGGTTTTCCCGGAGAGATAACTCGGAATGTTGATTGCTAGTTGAGCAGTCCGAATAGACTAAAGGCTAATGGGCGTACCAGTTAGGCCGAAGGCTCGGTGAATAGTCCAACTAGACTGAAGGCCCTGGAGGGCGGTCCAGGTCTGCTGAAGGTTATGAGAGTGGTCCAGTTTGATTGAAGGCCTGGTAAGGCGGTCCAGTCATGCTGAAGACTCTGCATGTGTCGTTAGATCGGTGCGAGGTAATGGATTGAGTATGTCGCGATATGTTAG
This sequence comes from Lactuca saligna, assembly GCF_052625555.1. Lineage (NCBI taxonomy): Eukaryota > Viridiplantae > Streptophyta > Magnoliopsida > Asterales > Asteraceae > Lactuca > Lactuca saligna. Next base: position 300,891,016 of record NC_136420.1, on the reverse strand, counting down.
CGTTGCAAGGTCTGGCCCCGGATATTGATCACAATCAGTGGAGGTAGTGCATGGACTTGAGAGTCTTCTTGGGTGGATTCAGAGTATGTATGGTGCATGGGATAGCGGTTACACTATAAAGAGGTGGTGTAGCGTTGGGTGAGCACCTTAGTACTTGTCGTGGTGACAAGCTGGTCGAGTGGTTTTCATTGGTAAGGAAAAAGGGAGGAATGTAATTCCGAAGGGGAGTGCAAAATTCACGGAAGTGAAAGCGGCAGTGTAGAGTTATGATCGGAGTGGTCCGACGGTGGTCATTGAAAAGCGTTTGCGGCGGCGGTTTGGGATAACATCATGAGGGGATGTCTGCTGGGGTCGCAGAAGGGAATTCTGAGGCTGTAAAGTCAAGAGGCTTGTAAGGGATGTAGATATGGAGTTTTGGATTCCCAACTTGATTTTGGTAAAGGATTTGTGTATCAGTGGTTCATCCTGAGGGATGTTTTGAGGGTCGTCAGAGTGATGGGTTTCCTAACCCGAGGGTGCTAGAGCTAGTTCAACATGTGCATGCGATTGCAAGAAGAGAACTCATGAGAGTTGCTCTGAAGAGTGTGTCTTTCTATCAGCATGGAATGGATAGAGTTGGACTCGAATCGGGAATCGGGTGGTGCATAGTTATTTATAGCTCATATGGGTCGAGTAATGGTTGTGATTTGGAGCAGTGTTGCATCGTTAGTGGTACTCAATTGTTGTGTGTGGTTATCAGAGGGTAAAGCCGGTGCCCAGTTTGAGACGGTGGTCAGGACGCCGCAAGGAAGGAGAAAGTGAGTTCGATTTTCGATATGTATGCCTTGAGGGACCTGGTCCGGTTAAGGCCAGGTGGCGTGTTGTGGGAGTATTTTTGGAGATGAATTGCCGTAGGCTTCGAGGATGAAACCTAATTTAAGTAGGGGAGAATTGTAACATCCTGGAATAGCAAGAGTAGAGTTGAAGGGCTAAAAGAGTAAATCTTGAAGGGTGACTCGGCGAGTCCATGGATGGACTGGGCGAGTAGGGTCGCGACTTTGGTTGCGTGTCAAGTGGCCTACTCGGCGAGTCCAAAGATGGACTCGGCGAGTAGGTGCTGAGTGGAAAACAACCTAAATCCGGGGAATGAGCCCTATTTAAAGAACATTACACCCTCTCCACAGCCTCTTTGATCCCCCTTGAAGTCCAGAAACCCTAGAAAGCGTGATTGTGGAAGATTGGAGTGCATTTGGAGCTTGGGGAGGTATTTGTTGAAGAAATCTCGAAGGAGAAGAGGCTTGGATCAAAGGGATTTGTTTAGATTCGGATCTCTTGCTTTTGGAGGCTTCATTTTGAGGTAATATCTCGTTCTTGGGCTGTGTTCTTCTAGATTCTTCATTCTGGGGTTGTGTGGGAAGCTTAGATTTGTGGCATCTTGAGTTTGAAGGATAGATCTGAGGTTGCTACCTCAGATCTGGAGTGGAGAAGGTCTTAAGAGCATTAAAGTCCCTATTCTTGTGTTGTTGATGGAGCTATCTTGTCCCAAACCCCAAACCCTAGAGTAAAAATGCATAGATCTTCTTGGATTCACGTAAAGATTGCCACTTTACGTGATGGATGGCCTTAGGAGAAGTAGATCTATGGTTTGGATCATATGCATGGCTTGGAAAGCTTCTGTATGGATTCAGACCCGGTGGTACTCGGCGAGTCACATGGGTGGACTCGACAAGTTGCTTGAAGACGGCTGGAACTCGACGAGTTGGATGAACAACTCGGCGAGTAGGTTGAAGATAGCCTTAGACTCGGCGAGTCTATTCTTGGACTCGGCGAGTCTTGTCGAAGAGTCCCAATATTTTCAGGTTGAGTCAAGAATCGGTGAGTCAAGGGATGACTCGGTGAGTTGGGTGCGAGTGAACTCAGAGTTGTTGGACTCGGCGAGTTGGGTCGCGAAGCGAAGGAGGTTTTGTGTATGAGGACTCGGCGAGTCATTGGGTTGACTCGGCGAGTAGAGTCAGTTAGGGGTAGACTTTGACTTTGACTTTGACCAAGGGTTGACCAATTATCTTCCAGGGGTATTTTGGTAATTAAGGGTATTTATTGAGTCGAGTGTTTTGGTGTTCAGTGGAGGAGTTCGTGTCGGATTTTGGAGCAGCGGGACCTTATCCTTTCAGCCGGTAGTTTCGAGGTGAGTTATCCTCACTATATCAACAGGGTCTAAGGCACCAAGGCCGACCCTTTTATCGGATTGAGATCCGGGTATCTGTTGTTATGTTATTGCTTTGATATGTTTGCATATTGGTAGTTAGGATGGTATTCGTTAGAGACCTGGTTAAGGTCGGTATCCTGTTATGTAGGGTAAGGCTATGCTAGTGACCGGTTAGGTCGGTATCCTGTTAGAGTATGTTGTGATATTGGATCTGCTAGATCGGTTGCCTGGATATGAATTGTTATGTGATTGTTTGTTTATGTGCACATGGTTGTTTGGACTGGAGTTCGGTTGAGGCGGGTCCTGCTTCGTATTGTAGGCCAAGATACCCAGGGCAGACCGGTTATTCCGAAGGCCCAGCGAGCAGTCCGGATAGGCTGTAGGCCCCACGAGGGCAGACGAGACGTGCTGAGGCTCGGAGAGTGGACCAGGCCGACTGAAGGCCCGATGCGGGCAGACCAGTCATACTGTAGACTCAGAGAGTCGACCAGGTGAGTTGAAGGCCCAGTGCGGGCGGACCAACCACAATGCAGACTCGAGGGACATGATTGGACACGGAGGGTGGACCAGGTGGACTAAAGGCCCGACAAGGCGGACCAGTCCCACAGTAGACCCGATATGCATGGCTGTTTTGTGATTCGTTATGAGATAGCATGTTATGTGTATGGTATATGTGGTTGGTATTTTTGGGGTATCTCACTAAGCTTTCGGGCTTACAGTTGTGGTTTAATGTTTTTCAGGTTCTTCAGGAATCTGTGGCAAGGCGAAGGCGTGATCGTACCGCTCCTCATGATTTTGTAGTAATGTGATTCAGGGAATACTCTAAATGATTTGTATTGAAAACCTTTTTGTAATAATTTAATGAAATTGGGTTGTTTTTGAAAAATTAAAATTGGTTGGATTTTCGGTCGTTACACTACTTACCTGAACTAAACTGCTAATTGATAGGTACACTGCCTTTCGTGTGTTTGTCTTTGTGTTTAAGTTAGTAGGATTAAAACTAGTTGGTTTTACACACATCATTAAGAAAACTTTGTAATAGTTTGTAAAACTCCAGAAAATCCAATATTTTCTGTAAAAAATAATTTAAAAGTCTTGTTGCAAATCAAGTATAATTGCATGCATGTTCTTTTGTTTCCTTGTTTGAAATTATATAGAAAGTGTTCTCAGAAAATCTTATATTTTCTGTTGTACGAAAAATCATGGTCTTAAAACCCTAAGACCATAGTGGTGAAATTAATTACAAAATAGACGACACATGGTTTTTTGCTTTATAAAATGAGTAGAGTGTATATTCCACATAAATTTTAAAATAATATTGTTATTCTCTGTGTGAGTCGTTACAATCATACTAATGTGACTAGAGCGCCTCTCTTGACATTCTTCAGGTGTCAGTTTCTAATAAGATATTTGTAACCTAAGACTAGCATGTCTAGCTGTAGCGAACAGCTCAGGTGGGGGGTATCAACCCCGTATAGATCTACACAAAATATCATGCTCTCCCTCCAGGAGACTCTGGTTATAACTACAGCACTTTCGGTGTACACTAAATACGTATGGTGAAGAAGTGTCTCACAAGAGTCTTAACAACATTTACGCAAATTTCGAATCCCATTAATGAATAGTAAAAAAAAAAATCTAGTGTATATTTACGACTGAAGTTTTATGACACGCATTAGTTCATTTCGTAAATTTACATAGTTTACTAGGAGTGTTTAGAAGCCTTTATGACAGACAGTTTATCACATGAAAATTTTGTGTCATAAAAGTCTAATTAGTTCATCATTTTGGTTGGTTTATTTATAAACTCTTTTTACCAATATTCGAATTTCGAACTAATATATTTATAATATTTTGTGTAAAAATAACATATTACCATAGGTTATACACCATAATAATAATAATTTTTACATGTCTCGATTTTTCGACAACGCACATAAAACTCAAAAAAATATATTATATTTTATGTTTATACAAATCTTGTGGAAAAGTGAGTTTGTCCATTTTTACTACAATTGTCATAAATGACCCATTTCTAACACAAATATCATAAATGACCCATTTTTACCACAATTATCATAAATAGCCAATTTTTACCATAATTATCATAAATAACCCATTTTTACAAGTTTTTGTGGCAAAAATTTATATATTTAAAAAGTTACCATTCAGAGTGTAAATTTTCATATTATACCATTTTTCAAAACCTTCATAACCAAAAATTGTTTTAACATTTTCTTGGACATATTTATGTGATTTTTAACACACATCAAGAGAAACCATTTTTCACCTAGCAACTTATTTCCATGTTTAACCAAAAAACCAAAATAAATGAAACAACGCGAAGATAACTGTGTTCCAACAACTTGAGACTTAACAAAATCTCGAGCTCTTGGAGTGTAAGCATGAAATATCAACATTTCATCACACATAAACTTACATACACACAAATACATGCAATTATCCAAAGAGTTTACACATGCAATTATCTTGAGAGGATTTCCGAAGTGGTGGTTGTTTTAAGGAGTTTAACACATAACTAAGTGTATAAGTTGAGTGTTCTAAGCATAAACATGAAGTAAAAACTCTTGAGTTGGAAATAAACTTACCAAGTTTATGATTCTTGAAGAAAGCTTCTTGAAGAACACTTACACACTCACAAATTTTTGGAGAAAAAGAATGATAGAACACTTGAATTTTAGAGAGGAAAAAGGGGTTGGAAATGAAGTTGGAAATGAGGGTGAGGGAGGGGAACTCGGTTGAATTAAGAGAGAGGAGAGGGGATATCAATCATTGATACATGTTGGGTAAAGATTGCTTGTATGGATGTATGTAGGACATTGGCATTGTTATTTGTTATGTATTATTGAGGTGTCACCCTTTTTGCATGCATTTTATTTTATTTTATTTTATTTTTTTGAAATTTCCGACCGAACTAAGGAGGATAGGGGAAATGAGTTTCGGTTTTCAAGTGTAGCCGAAAACACCTTAGGCCCATTAAGGGTTTGTAACACCTGTGTTTCTGGGTTAAGCATTAACGATGATGTAATAGTCTAGGTCAACCATTGTAACCCATTTAAAAGTAATAAAGATGAATTATTTAAGTATTATGTGAATTTATGTGCTTTATACATAATTAAAATGATATAATAAATTAAGAATGAAAATAAGCATAAAAAATAAAGTGTGAGATAAACCCAATATCAATGAAGGAGGTTTTAGTGGTCATGACAAGGATTCCGGACATATAAAGAACGCCGAAATCCGAGTTATAACGAAGAAGTTACGGACTGTCGAAGTTTCGCGACAGAACCGACACGACGATGTGTGACGTAAAAAGTGAGTTTATCATAAAATTTAAATGAAAATCATAGTATATGTTAAACCAAGAGTGTTCATGAAAAGAACGTCCATATCTGACTTCATAAGAGGAAATTATGATTTTTTTAAGATTTAGCATAGTAGTGCACAACCCGAATTTCGAATTTTGGATCGATCGATTTTTGGCCGACACAACCTAAATGAGAATTGAAAATCTTATTAGTAGGAGATCAACAATAAAAAGACAAATGAAAATGGAGTCCGTCTGTAGAAGTTATGAATTCTACACAGTCGTTTAACAGTGTAATCTTCTCATACTATTAAACTTAAAATCAGTCAAGAATTAGCTAATGGGGTCAAAAGGAAAGTTGTAGATCTTGTCATTACCTACGCGTGGATATAAAAAACATCAAAAATGGAGCTCGTATGCGAAAGTTATGGGATTTAGAAGTCTGCAGGGTGCTACAGCGAAGTGGGTGACGTGGCGCAATCTGATGACGAAACGTGGCACCAACTCGACGAGTTGGACCAGAAACTCGATGAGTTGGGGGTCAGAAACTCGACGATTTAGGCCAGAAACTCAATGAGTTCGCCCCTTTTTCAGCCTATAAATACCCCCCGAGAGTTCCTTCATTTTTATACCAAAACCCACTTCTTCGTCTCTCTACTCACTCTTTAAACCTCCCAAAACACCTCCAAAAGCCTAGGAAACTTCCCTAGAACTTGAAGAGAGCGCCGAAGTGCTAGAAGGCTCCGAGAAAAGAGTTTTTTGATTTAAAAACTCTACCCCTGCAGAGCCTGGTTTTCAAGCAAACCTTCCGGTTTCGTCGAAGCGAAGCATTGTCCAAGTTGGAATCGCCACCTAATCAAGTGAGTGTGTAGTCACTTTCATCTTACACATAGATATGAAGTATTTTATGTGCTATGTGTATTTATATATGTTATTTATTTTTCTTGAGATGTTTGTTGAATGAAAGATCTACGCTTCTTTCTTTTCAGATCTAAACTTTATGTTTCAGATCTAAGACTTTTCTTTCAGATCAGAAACTTTTTCCTTTAGATATACACTTTATCTTTCAGATCTAAGACTTTTCTTTCAGATATAAAACTTTTTACTTCAGATCTACACTTTATCTTTCGGATCTATGACTTTTCTTTCAGATCTGAAACTTTTTCCTACAAATCTACACTTTCTCATCTCATATCTAAGTTTTTCTTTAGATCTAGACTGTATATGTATTTTATGCTTCGAAAGTTATGCTGGATGAAAGATGTGACATCCCTATTTTCAAGGCCAGAAAATACCGATTTTGTTTATGCTTTATAAAAATCAGAGTATCTCTTTTAAGTAAAATGTTGCGGAATTTGTTCCCATAAAAACATGATAATTACATTATCAAAGGCACTTTCGAAGAATGTACTTTTATTTATTTTAAAAAAACTTGGGATGTCATCGTCAATACAAAAACATAAGCATAAACAGAACTTACATTTATTTATAGTAGTGATCTATATCTCTTTTAAATCCCTCAATGCAAAGTAGCTTCGTATCGACACCTGTGATACAAATAAGCTGGAGTGGGTCCGGTTGGGAAACCTGGTGAGTACATAGGGATTTCAACCCCACAATGTTATATCATATAAATAATTTAGAGCACATAGTATATATAATTTCCCCATATATATATATATATATATATATATATATATATATATATATATATATATATATATATATATATATATATTCAACTCTTACCCCACCCCAACGACCCACACAACAAGATTATCCATACTCTTGGACCTTAAATTTTACCTCTTACTTAACCCATACTCTCAGATCTAGTCATGCTCTTGGATTAATAATTGTGCATATTACATACTTTCGGATTAGGAACAAGTGTCTATGTGTAAATTCATACACCCGGATTAATGATGAATAACAATGTCCTGTCCATACTCTCGGACTAAGGACGTCTGGCTATGTCTTAATCCATACTACCAGACTAATGACATTTGACTGTGTCCAATCCATACTCTCAGACTAGGGACAATGACTATGTCTAATCCATGCTCCCGGATCAATGACATATATTAATGATCTATTCTCGGAGTATAACTCACTCGTACTCGTAAAAAGATATTACCCAATATTAATTTAGGTTTACTCTTTATCCCAAATCATTATAAATAATTAGGTATGTTCCTTAACACATAATTCAGAAAACATCAAATAATTCGCACGTAAACATATATTTAATACATTCAATCAATACTTGTATTAAAATCATGTTCATGAAAGGGACTATGTACTCACCTAATACGGTGGTGACTCAGCACTCGGATAACGCTTCGATATTCTCGAAACAATTTTTTTTCGATAAAACCTAGTATTAATACCACTAGGGATTAGTCTAACGATAACCGCGACTAATTAATAGTCTGACTATTATTACTATTATATAAGCGTTACTAGTTTATAACCCGTGGGAACCACGGTTATAAAATTAATTAAACTTTTATAATAAAAACTCAAATTGATTAATCAATTATTTTAAATAAATTACTAATTAAGAGATATTTTTATTAGTTATGTGAAATTATAATCATTAATTCAAATAAATATGTAAAATTAATTTTCAATATATATTAGATATTTTTTACGTGTGAACTAATGAAAACAATAATATAAAATTTAAAATTTAAAATTTAAAATAGAGAAATCAATACATTGACTAATAACATCACATTAATGAGGATGTATAATAAATTTAAAGTGGAGAACTAATAGATTAACAAGTGGCAATACATTAATTAAGAGGTCTAATATGATGACACATGACAAAAGAACTACTCTTCTATTAGTATAGAGATTAAACGATACTTACATAACTCATAATAATAGCCTAAATAATTATTTTAAGGACCTAATAACATTATTATAACTATTTGAAAGCTATATTAAAAATTGCGTAAACGTAGCTCACTTACAGCGGATTTTGCAGAAAACTGGGCTTTGCTCGGAGCAGCGTTTCCGAAACCGAAAGACCCTTTTTCTCGGGACTTCGGGAGCCTCGGGGCTTCCTTCGGGAGCTAAGGGGTTTATCTAGGGTTTAAGGGGGGGGGGGGTGGTTAAAACCCTTAGAGAGAGAAGTGGTTTTGGTGCAAGAAATGAGGCTGCCTCGGCCTCCTTTTATAGTTGCGAGGGTCCTCACTACGCGGGGCGTAGATCCGAAGTACACAGCGCGTACATCCGAAGTCGTACCTACGTGTCGATGATCTGCTGGGGCGACGTGGGCGAAGCTGGACCGAGGAGGGGTTCGCGTATGCGGCGTGTTCCGAGCTCAGACATTGGGCGTAATGCGAGGGTGACGCGTCCTTCATCCAAAGCAAGACCGTGCTCAGCAAGCGACGACTGAGATTTGGCCACGTCATCATATCTAGCAACAGCTTCGCAATTTTTCCTTTCCGACTTCTAAAAATCATAACTTTAACATACGAGCTTCATTTTTGACGTTCTTTATATCCACGCGAAGGCAGGAACGTACTCTATAACTTTCATTTAGACTCCATCGGCTAGTTTTGATTTTATTTTAAAAGTTACAATATTAACAGGGCGGGACAGGATTGGTCCGTTAAATTCTCATAACTTCTTCATCCGACATCCGTTTTTACCCATCTTTTTCTCATTACGCTACTCTTAACGAGATCTTCAATTCTTGTTTAGGTCGTGTTAACTAAAAACCGCTTGATCTATTTTTCGAATTTTGGGTTGTACACTGCTAATCCGAAACTTCGAAAAATCATAACTTCCTCATACGAAGTCAAATTTGAGCGTTCTTTTTATGGACGCTCTCGGTTTAACGTGTTCTACAACTTTTTTTTAGATCAATAAGGCTAAATCTCGCTCTATCATAAATTCAGTATTTACGTTTCCCGGTATCGTGCTGGTTCCGTCGCGAAACTTTGACGGGTCATAACTTCTTCGTTATAACTCGGATTTCGGCGTTCTTTATATGTACAGAACCCTTGAGACATATTCTACAACTCGGTTAAGATTATTTATTCTAAATAATCTTTTGTAAAAAAGTCATTTTCGACCCCTATTATCTCTAGATTGACTAGCCCGGAGCTACGGGCGTTACAATTATCCCCCTAGGGGGATTACATCCCGAAATCATCAACGAAACAGGACTCAAATGATGACTCCATAAGTTATCTCTTCATCGTAAGTAATAACCGTAACTTTGACGTTTCTTCGAATGAGTATCTAACTCTAAGACTTCTTGAATGCAGGCGGTGCTCGATCTTGCACTTGCTCCCTATCTCACGTTAAACTCTAAATTATGACCTTCAAGTCACAATCTCGATCCTTACTGGAGACTGCTTCTTCTTCTTAACAAACTTAAGATAAGTTATTTTATTACTAAAATGGAACGATGTGTCATATTCTAATGACTTATCGTCGTATGTTCCCACGCTTAGACTCAGGGTATGTTCCCACGCTTAGACTCAGGTCTCTTAAAATCTTCCAGAACAGACTATACCTTCCTTCCTGTTCTAATGTGATATGATCACATTTTAAAAGGTAGCATTCCTAGCTATAAGCAATTATCACGATACCTCTACTGATCGCTTTGATTAATTCTTCCGGCTTGAGTCATGTGCTATATTAGACTTGGTTCTCTAAACCATGTAACATACTCGTCTTATTCGGACTCAATTCGATATGACCACTAGGGTCGGAATAACAATAATCTCCTTAATCATTACCAAAATCATGGTAACAATTTACTTGAAAAAAACGAAATCAATTATTAGTTTCTTGGTAACCTTGTGACTTTCCCTGATCCAAGCGTGATTCCTGTGCTTCTGGTAGTATAGGCCTCTACTACCTTTCACACCTACTCATACTCATCCCAAGTATTATCCCGCAGTTTTCCAAGTCACCATACAAGAAAATCACATAACAACTTGACACATCAAATATCAAAACGAAGTTTTTATATTATTCCTTAAAATAATTACGTAAGTGTTCAATTTCACCCTAGACTATGCCTCTAACAGGCTACATCATATGATATTATGGCTACTACATAACTCGATCTTCGGATATGAAGTCCTCATCCTTGATTCCTCGCTTTGTCATCTGCTTCGTCAAGGATCATCTGAAATGCTCTTGCCTTTGGCTTTGGCGGCACATTTGGCTTTGTAGCCCCCTCTTTCCTTGGGCAGTCTTGCTTTAAGTGTCCCTCTTCACCACACTTAAAGCAGACTTCCCTCTTGGTTGTGCATTCGCTAGCGTAATGACCAGTCTTCCCGCAGTTAAAGCAGGTCATCTTTTTAGAGCATTTCCCAATGTGCTTCTTTCTGCAGTTGTCACACCATTGCGTTCCTTCTTCGAACTTCTTTGAATCAGACTTTGAGAATTTTCTCTTCTCTTCGGACCTTGAGGATCCTTCAAACTTCTGCTTTTCTCATGCCTTATCTTTTTCTAGACCTTTTTCTCTTATCAGGGTCTCTACGTTCTTTGCTGCTCTAATGGCAGTTTTCAAAGTAGTTACCATTTTGACCATTGGGCCAAAGTCTGTGGGCAGTCCGTTAGCAAACCTATCAATCTTGGAGAGTTCAGTAGGCACCAAGTATGTAAATAGCTTCATCCTCTCTGTGAATGCGGTGGCATACTCATCAACACTCATCTTCCTTTTCTTCAGGTTTTGAAACTCGTTGTTCAGGTCTATCAGATCTGTCTCTAAACAGTACTGTATTTTCAACTGTTCCAAGAACTCTTCCCATGACATCCTTAGGGCTTCTACCTGTGGCATCGTATCTGTCAGTAGCTTCCACCAGCTCAAGACTCCAGTTTTCAGCTGTCTTACTGCGAAGACAGTCTTCTGTTTCTCGCTACAGCTGCAGCTTTCAAACACCATCTCCATCTCGGAGATCCAATCCATAATCTCAACGGGTTTTGGGCTTCCGGAAAGGCTTGGTGGTTTGGCACCCAAGAAGTTCTTATACATTCGTCCATCCTTGTAGTTTTCTTTCCAGGGCTATTCCTTCGTTCTCTTTGAGTCCCCACTTGACTCACTTGGCAACTGTAGTTCCCTTCCTCCGATTGCTTGAGAATCAGCTCGGGTTGTTCTATGGGCATGGTAGGTTCGTCCCTATTTTCGTGCAACATCTGCCTCATTTCCTCCCTTTGTTCAGCCATCATAGCCTGAACATGGCTTGTACTCCAGCCATGGTGATTGGTTCGGGTGCAACTTCTACTACGACTGGTATTTGCTGTATCACTGGGGGCTGATCTCGGTTCCCATTTGCATTCACATTTCCGCTACGGGTCCTTGCCATCTTGATCTATACACCAAATAAGGTGAATCTAGATCTTTATTTAGGATTGACGTTTAAATCATCCTTATCACTCCGAAAAGTTTATATGCTAGTTCTAATATCGTATTCGTACGTTTAGAATTCTAAACACATAAGGATTCCAGATCTGGTCGGCAACATACCATAGATTCGATCAAACGATAGCATAAAGTATAACAAATCATTTAGCACGTAAAAGCAATTTAGGCATCATTCCTTAAATAAGTGAGTGCTTGTGTCTATTCAGGTGTATTACCTAAATCTATTAGACACACTCCTCACAATCATTTCTTAGCATTCTATGTTTAAGTCTAGAAATAAATCCATATTCCTAGTTCGCTTAAACCAATGCTCTGATACCAACCGTGACATCCCCATTTTCACGGCCAGAAAATACCAATTTTGTTTATGCTTTATAAAAATCAGAGTATCTCTTTTAAGTAAAATGTTGCAGAATTTGTTCCCAGAAAAACATGATAATTACACTATCAAGGCATTTTCAAAGAATGTACTTTTATTTATTTAAAAAAAAAACTTGGGATGTCATCGTCAATACAGAAACATCAGCATAAACAGAACTTACATTTATTTATACTAATGATCTACATCTCTTTTAAATCTCTTAGTGCAAAGTAGCTTCGTATCGACACCTGTGATACAAATAAACTAGAGTGGGTCAGGTTGGGAAACCTGGTGAGTACATAGGGATTTCAATCTCACAATGTTATATCATATAATAATTTAGAGCACACAGTATATATAATTTCCCCATATATATATATATATATATATATATATATATATATATATATATTCAACTCTTATCCCACCCCGTCGATCCTCACAACGAGACTATCCATACTCTTGGACCTTAAATTTTACCTCTTACTTAACCCATACTCTCGGATCTAGTCATGCTCTTGGATTAATAATTGTGCCTATTCCATACTCTCGGATTAGGAACAAGTGTCAATGTGTAAATCCGTAGTCCCGGATTAATGATGAATAACTATGTCATGTCCATACTCTCGGAATAAGGACGTCTGGCTATGTATTAATCCATACTCCCGGACTAATGACATTTGACTGTGTCCAGTCCATACTCTCGGACTAAGGATGATGACTATGTCTAATCCATGCTCCCAGATCAATGACATATTTTAATGATCTATTCTCGGAGTATAACTCACTCGTACTCGTAAAAACATACTACCCAATATTAATTTAGGCTTACTCTTTATCACAAATCATTATAAATAACTAGGTATGTTCCTTAACACGTAATTCAGACAAAATCAAATATTTCGCATGTAAACATATATTTAATATATTCAATCAATACTTGTATTAAAATTAGGTTAATGAAAGGGACTATGCACTCACCTGATACGATGGTGACTCAGCACTCAGACAGCGCTTCGATACTCTCAAAACAATTTTCCTTCGATAAAACCTAGTATTAATACCACTAGGGTTTAGTCTAACGATAACCGCAACTAATTAACAGTCTGACTATTATTACTATTATATAAGCGTTAAACGATACTTATATAACTCATAATAATAGCTCAAATAATTATTTTAAGGACCTAATAACATTACTATAATTATTTGAAAGCTATATTAAAAATTGCATAAGCGTAGCTCACTTACAGTGGATTTTAAAGAAAACCAGATTTTGCTTGGAGCAGCGTTTCCGAAACCGAAAGACCCTTTTTCTTGGGACTCTGGGAGCCTCGGGGCTTCCTTCGGGAGCTAGGGGTTTATCTAGGGTTTAGGGGGGTTAAAACCCTTAGATTTGTGCGTTCTTTTTATAGACGCTCTTGTTTTAACATATTCTTCAACTTTTGTTTAGATTGCTAAGGATAAATCTCGCTCTATCGTAAATTCACTATTTACGTTTCCCGGTATCGTGCCGGTTCCGTCACGAAACTTCGACGGGTCATAACTTCTTTGTTATAACTTGGATTTCGGGGTTATTTATATGTATGGAACCCTTGAGACATATTCTAGAACTTGGTTAAGATTTTTTATTCTAAATAATATTTTGTCTAAAAGTCGTTTTCGACCCCTATTATCTCTAAATCGACTAGCCTGGAGTTACAGGCGTTACAAAAGATGTAAACTTTCTTTTCAGATCTGGATTGTGTATGTATTTTATATCTAAAAATATGTTGGGTAGAACATGGGTAGATGAAATAGTTGATGCGTTATAAAATGATGAGAGACCTCGATGTTAAAGATGATCCGGTCATCTAGCGGAGTATAGATGACGACCACGGACTTTTCTAGACAGTCCAGTGGAACGCTAGCAGGCTCGCAACCTGTAGGTGTTTTTTGAACTAAATGTTCACCAGATGTACTCTATCCCCCCTGGTTGCCTTATTTGACATGTACTACTGAGGAATCCCCTAAGTAGTCTTGTCACTCGAAGAAAGATCCTTAGGCTTGGTCCCTTATAATAGATGCTTTAGGGACGTAAAGTGAAGATAACGGGAATGGGTAATTGGGTTATTGATTTGATGAAAATAAGTAATAAACTTATTATTTTGGGTTGAAAACACTATATGCTCACCAGACTCCCCAGCATGACCCACTCAGTTTCTTGTATTACAAGTAGTGGCAAAAGTATAGTTGGATGATCTGACAAAAGATTATGGATTTATAGAAAAATGAATAGAATGTTGTAAGGCCTATGATGTTTTGAGGCTAATTTTTGTGGCCATGATGTTATGTTTATGCTTTTGTTCTGTATCGATGATGACATCCCGAGTTTTGTAATGTAATGAAAACACATTTCTTTAAGAAATGCTTTGATAAATTGTTATCGTATTTTGTCTTTGGGAACAAATTCCGCAACACTTTTCTTTGAGGATTACTTTGATTTCATTATAAAAACATAAACGAAATCGGTCTTTTCTGGCTGTAAAATGGGGATGGCATAGGGTTTTTGGTTTTTGGAGAGTGTTTGCTTATTGGGCTTGGTTTTGGCCCAAGAAGGGGTTCGGTTTTATGAGAGGTCCCAATAGAGACTTTTGACCCATTAGGGCCCAAAGAAAGGTATTTGGCCTAATGAGATTTTATGAGGGAGCTTTCGGCCCAAAAAGACCCATTAGAAGGTTTTTCGGCCTAATAGATGGCCCCAATAGTGATTTTTGTCCCATTATGATCTAAGAATAATTGTCACTGCCTAATAAGGCCCAATAAGGGTCTTACAACCCAATGGGAAGCCTAAAGGAGGGTTTTCGGTCTAAAAGACCAATTTAAAAGGCTATCGGCCCATTAGGGCCCAATAAGAGAGTCTTGGCTCAAATAGAGGTTTTGGGCCGAGAAAACTTGGGCTAAGGCCTAAAGTTGAGTAGTCTTAGCTCATTGGATTAGGTATTTGGGCTTATACGAGGTGGTTTCGATTTGAATCATAATTTTTTGATGAATAAACTTAATATCTTTAAAGTTCGATTTATACTAATCGTAGTGTTACAATGGTTACACAAGGAAACTATCTTGTACAAGGATAGAAATCTTAACCCTTATTTTCTAGTTGTGACATCATCCACCCATTAGAGGGATTTCGTCCTGAAATTCTTTTGAAAGTAACCCTTAAGAACTATAGAAGAGATGGAGGTATTTTTCATCATCTGGTCCTCAAGTTCCCATGTGAATTCGGGTCCACGTTTGGCACTCCATTGAACCTTAACAATATGAATGTGGCTTTGTTTCATATGTTTCACTTCTCTATCCATAACTTTGATTGGTTCCTCAATAAAGTGAAGGTCTTCGTTTACCTAAATCTCATCTAGTGGACAACAAGGGTCTCGTCTGACAAGCATTTCTTCAGGTTTGACACATGGAATACAGGATGTATTTTGCTAAGCTCTAGTAGTAGTTGCAGTTTGTAGGCCATCGGACCAATCCTGGCAAGGATCTCAAATGGTCCGATGTATCGTGAATTCAACTTTCCCCGCTTCCCGAATCGTATCATCCTTTTCCAGGGAGAGACTTTGAGCAACACGCGATCACCTACTTGAAATTCCAGAGGCTTTCGTCTTCTGTCAACGTAGCTTTTCTGTCGGTCCCTGGATGCCTTCAATCGTTCTCTAATATTTACAATCTTCTCGGTCGTTTCTTGTATAATTTTAGGACCTGTAAGATACTGTCAGGTACCAGTACTTTTGCTAATTATGTATGCCCTACCTCCGCCCAACAGAGAGGTGATTGACAGTTTCGTCCATAAAGGGCTTCAAAAGGGGCGACCTTGATACTTGTATGATATTTATTATTATACGAGAACTCAATCAAATGCAAGTGGGCATCCCATGCCCTGCTAAATCTATCACACATGTCGTGAGCATATCGTCTAGGGTTTGGATGGTCCTTTCACTTTGACTATCTGTTTGGGGATGGTAGGCAGGCTCATATCAAGTTGGATCCCCAATGCTTTTTGTAGCAATTGTCAAAACCCGGAGATAAACATACTATCTCTGTCCGAGATAATAGATTTTGGCACGTAATGCAGTTCACCGCCTCCTTTATGTAGACCCGCATCAGTTTTTCCATCTTATATGTATCCTTTATTGTCAAGAAATGGGCGGATTTAGTCAACCGATCGACAATCACCCAGACGACATCCGGTCTGTCTGTTGTCTTAGGCAATTTGGTTATGAAATCCATTGTTATCCTCTCGCATTTCCACTCGGGTATGATGGTTTATTACAGTAAACCCAAGGGATTTTGATATTCTACCTTTACTTTAGCGGCAGTCAGACACTTACTCACATACGTAGCAATCTCACCTTTCATATTCGGCCACCAATAATGCTGCTAGATATCCAGGTACATACTACCGGAAGCACATGACTCACGCTTGGATCATGGAAAGTCACAAGGTTACCAAGAAGCTAGTAATTGATTCCATTTTGTTCAAGTATGTCGTTACCATCCTTTCGGTAATGACTAAGAAGAATATTGTTATTCCGATCCAACTGGTCATATCAAATTGAGTCCGACTAAGATGAGTATGTTACAAGGTTTAGAGAACCAAGTTCGATGTAGCATCTGAACTAATCCAAAATATTGAAGTGAAAGATAATCGAAGCAATCGATAGAAGTTCCCCGATCGTTGTTAAAGTAAGAAGCTTGTAGCTAGAAGTGTTGCATGCTAGAATATGATTATCTCACATTAGAACATTAAGGAAGGTATATTCCTTTCTGGAATTTGACTCTAAGAGACTCGAGTCTAAGCATTGCATCATACAATGAGGGGTCATTAGAACATGACCCATCGGTCTGTTAAGATAGTCGAAGTAAAGTTTGTGTACAAAGGATTAGGAGTTTCCAATAAGGATCAAGATTGTAACTCGAAGGTTATAATTGAAAATCATACACCGTATGAAGAGCGGATGCAAGATTAAGCACCGCCAATAGTCAAGAAGTCCAAGAGTTAAATACTCGTTTGAAATGACATGAGAGTTATGATTATTACCTAGGATGAATAGATAACGTATGGAGTCATTATACAAGCCCTATTTTGTTGATGATTCCGGAACGTAATCATCCTAAGGGGGAGATAATTGTAACGCCCACAGATTCGGGCTAGTCAATTTAGAGACAATAAGCATCAAAAATGAATTTTTAATAGAATATTATTTAGAATAAATAATCTTAATCAAGTTATATTATATGTCACAAGGGTTCCATATATATAAAGAACGCCGAAATCCGAGTTATAACGAAGAAGTTATGACCCGTCAAAGTTTTACGGCAAAACCGACACGACACCGGGAATCGTAAAAAGTGAATTTACGATAAAATACTTTCTAGCCTTAGCGATCTAAACTAAATTCATAGTATATGTTAATCCGAGAGTGTGTATAAAAAGAACATCCAAATTTGACTTCGTGTGAGGAAGTTATGATTTTTCTAAGATTTAGCATAACAGTAAACAACCTGAAAATTCAAATTTTAGATCGGTAGATTTTTAGCCAAAATAATCTAAATGAGAATTAAAGATATCGTTAACAGGAGTTAAACAATAAAAAGACAGTAAAAAATGGAGCTCGTATGCAAAAGATATGTACGAAGCTTAGTCTCTACTCTTCAAGCGCGACGAATTCGGTGCAGATTTGTAAATCTGAGATAGAATATGAATTGGCCAATGAGGTCTAAATGAAAGTTGTAGTACTCATAAATACCAACACATTGATATAAAGAAAATTGAGAATTGAGCTCGTATGAGAAAGATATGGACGGAACTTAGTCTCTACTCTTCAAGCGCGACGAATTCGATACAGTTTTGTAAATCTGAGCTACAATGAGAGTTAGCCGACAGGGTCTAAATGAAAGTTGAAGCACTTTTAAATACCAATGCGTGGATATAAAGAAAGTAGAAAACAGAGCTCCTACGCAGAAAATACAGACGAAACTTGGAGACTACTCTACAATAAAACCCCTATAAATAAAGGGTGGATCCTTCATATTTCTCACACCTTTCACCCTCTCTTTCTCTCTCTACTTTCTCTCTCTAATCCCCCTAAGCCTAGGTAAACCCCTAGCACTGAAGGAAGCTACAAGGCTCCCGAAGTCCCGAGAAAAAAGGTCTTTCGGTTCGGAAACAAGCGAAGCCTGGTTTTTTGAGAAAACCTGCTCTTTTGTCGAAGTAAAATATTTTAAAGTAAACGAAGTGTTGTTCGAGAACCACGTCACCACCTTATCATGTGAGTGCATAGTTACTTTCATCTTACACATAGATACAAATTATTTTGTATAAATTAGGTGCTATGTGTGCATATTATCTGAATACTTGTTGTCTATGCTGGATAAACGATTTTATACATTCTTCAAATGAATTAAAATGTATATGTATTTTATATCTACAAAATATGTTGGGTGAAACACGGGTAGATGAAATATGAGTCGAATGATGAAATGAGAGGTGATATTGACCATGAGATAAGGGTAAGAGGTGAATAATGAAAGAAGCCTTTTACCCAAATGATAGACCCATCATCTAGCAAAGTATGGATGACAACCACAGACTATTTAGACATTCCAGTGGAACACTAGCAAACTTGCAACTTGTAGATGTTGTGAACGATGTGTTCACCCGGTGTACTCTAAACCTTGGCGACTATGCAGACTTAGTGTCTAAACCTTGGCGATCATGCAGACTTGATGCCTAAACCCTGGTGGGTGGGTGGTAGTTATGGGTGGTGGTGGTGGTGGGTGGGGTTGGTGGTGGCGAGTGGTGTTGGTTAGTGAGTTTTTTAATTTTTTTTTACTTATTTTTTTATTTATATTAATATTATTTGATGATTTTAATTTAAAAAAATTATGTAGATCAAATTTATTCTCAAATGTTCTTTATAGAACATATATATGCAAAAAAAAAAAAAAAAGTCAGCATTTATATAGTAAGGTAAAGACAAACATATAATTGTAAGCTTACATGTAATCAGATAATCACATTGATGTATTAAAAATAAGAAAAAATAATGTGTAAAAAAGCTAAAATTTTTGATGGTAGTATTGGAGAGATAGGTTGCTTCAGTTATAAGAAGCTGAGAGGTATTAATGGATAAGTCTTTACTAATTTAATCTTCTTGATTCTTGTTGTTTATTTATTTATTCGGTATGTTATTGTTCCCAAATTAACAGACCAAATATTCATGAAGATGCTTTGATTTTTTCTTTTAATTTAATGATTTTTGACTTTAATGTCTATAGACATTAGTTTCTTGGTCATAAGAATGTAAAATCAAAAAACCTAAATATTAAATTTTCGTTTTGTTTAAAAGAATTAACTTGAAAACCAGCCTATCAATGTATATCCTTAAAGTCTTGATATGTATATCCCACAAAGAATATAATTGTAGTTGAAAATGGTACCAAATTACACATTGTTCCAATAATCAGTTTTCGGCTTATATTTTACATTTTAACGATAGTTAGTAATTTTTCAGGAAAAAAAAAATAAAAATCATTCGGTCGCTAATAAATCAAAAATTGAGATTGTAAACAATATAAAGAGTAATGCCAACGGCATTATCTTATTTTAAATTGTAGTTTTTTATGGATTAAGCAAATTTTATATATGTTTTCCATATACAGAGAAACACAAATACTTTGAAATAAGAATTCAGCATCAAAATGTTTAGTTATTAATATAAAGGAAGTTCAACTAGAAATTTAATATGGTTAGTTTATTTATTGTAGCCAAATGACATTGACTGTTGAAGTTAATTTAATTTCTAAAAATAAAAATATAACTTTAAACTTGTTTGCCCATAAAAGAGATGACCAAATAATAAAATGAAAGGTATCTATGAATAAAAGTGACAGAAAAAGAGCACCTTTGTACCCCGAAAAGACCATACATCCACAAGGCGTTGTCAATTATTGAAAGATATGTGAAGGCTAAAATTGTACTTTTAACTTCATATACAAAAATTAAAACAAAGCATAACTAGTTCCAATTTTATTTTAGACTGAATAACCAAATTGGTCTTTGCTAGAACTAACATATTGTGGACACAAGTGTTACATTGTTGGCTATGTAGTTTCATTTTGTTGCATTACTGCATTACTGGTCCTTCACACCTTAAATTTGACTTTAAAAATATTACCTCTTTAGAAATGGTCGATATCCACTTGTACCAAAATAATGTTCAAGGACCATTTGTGTAATTATATGTATTAGCCTTAAATCCATAATATTATAATAACGTTTACCCTTGTTGATTCCCGCTTACGGACGCCTGCACCAGACACCGTTCTACAATTCTCCATTTCATTGACACCTCATATAATAATAATAATAATAATAATAATAATAATAAATAAATAAATAAATAAAAAGGTTATTAACTATTTAAAGGAAGAAATCAAGTAATTTGTACATAAAAGTGAAAGTAAAAGAAGAATTATCAAATTGGACAAGTTGATCAAATTAAGGGAGGAGATTGAAAATGTTTAGGGTTTATTTGTTAGCATCAAAGTTCTAAATAGCGTAAACCACGATAAGTCTTGACGAGTTATGATGTTTTTCAAAACGTGTCTATTATATATATATATATATATATATATATATATATATATATATATATATATATATATATATATATATATATATATTACTTTCAATCAAGAACAATTATGAAATTAAGAATGCAAAAACCAAAAAGAATGTTGACCATCCATTTTGAAATACTATTTTTAATGAATTTATTTGAAATACCTTAAGAATTGTAGTTTTTAATTTTTTTTATAAATGACCATTAATAGTGATATGATATTTTTTTTGTTAAAAATAAGAATTCTTTTTTTATTATAATTATTATCATTTAAAACTCCATCATATATATATATATATATATATATATATATATATATATATATATATATATATATATATATATATATATATAGAGAGAGAGAGAGAGAGAGAGAGAGAGAATGTTAAGTTATGTAATGAGCAATTGGTGAGCACATGAAACATAATCCAACAAAAAAATTTCAAATCTAATAACAATCACATGAACCTAAACAACTTAGGTAGGTCGGGCATAAGTTATAAAAAAAATAGAAAAAATAAAAACTTAAAATAATATATATTTTTTGATTTGTATGCATTTTGTTATTATATTGTTTTTTTCATTCATATTTGCCCCCTTGTTTAATTGTATATATCAACTCCTTATGACCGACTATTACAAGTAGACCGGAAAAAAAATTTAATAAGATAATATATTTTTCACTTTGTATATATTTAGTCCTTTATATATTTTTTTTGTACAATTAGTCTATAATATTTTTTTTGTTGCAAAACAAGTTTGGTTATTTTTGTATACATTCAGTATTTATAAACGGTTTCTTTATGTTTTTTCTTACAACATACTACATAGGACAATCATTAATGATGTGTTTGGGGTTGTTTATGCTTATTGGCATTGGGACCTCGATTGTTTGGTGCTTAGGCCTTGTGTTCTAAATGTCGTAGTTTCTTCATACAATCTTAGATTTTAACGATGTTTATATCTACACTTTTGTATTTGAGTCTACTATAATTTTCGTTTAAATTACACTCGTTAAAAATTAACATATTTTATACTTACGATTTTATATAAAAAAAACATTCATATATACATGATTAAAGAATGCATGTATATACAGATCGTAACTAAAAATATATTATTTTTTAACATACATAATTTAAACAAAAGTTTTAGTAGAGTTAAATACGAACACGTGGATATAAATATTATTAAAATCTAGGATTGTATGAAAAAGTTACGACATTAAGAATACAAAACCTAATCAACCAAGCAGTTAGGTCGTGGTGACCATAAACATCAACATCTCCGGACACCTTATTAATGATTGTTCCACATGGAATACCGTGAGAAAAAAATATAAAAAAACAAGTTATAAGTACTAAATGTGTACAAAAACAACAATAAGTTATTTTGCAACAATAAAATATTAACGATTAAATTTGGAAAAAAAATATTAAGAACGAAATGTATAAAAAGTGATTAATATATTATCCTATTAAGTCTTTATTATTTTTTTTTTACCTAATGTAGTTGGTCATAAGGACTTAATGTATACAATTAAACAAAAATTGACGAAAAAAGAAACTTAATTACAAAATATGTACAAATCAAAAAATATATTACGTTTTAAAATCATTATCCCACAAAATCACAAATAATAAAACCAAAAAAATCAACACACTAGTAAAATGGAGCTTAGAAATGTTTGAATCTACAACTTATTGGATCATAAAACATAACAACATTAATGAAATAGTAATTTAAAGCAAACAATTGTTGGAATGCATCCAATTGAGGAAAATAAAAGGTCAACACAGTCATCGACGTCTTTGTTCATAATAGTCTCGGATTGATTCTTTTGATAGTAAAATGTAGGGGTGAGCAAAACCGAATCCGGAAACCGAAAAACCGAAACCGTAATAGAAACCGACGGTTTGGGTTTGATTTTTTTAAAAAACCCGAAATATTGGGTCGGTTTCGGTTTTATAAAAAACAAAAACCGAGAAAACCGACCCAAACCGAATTTTATGAAATATATATATTCTGCGATTTATATATGTATATATTCGTTTTTGTTCGCTTCTAAGCAAAAAAACAAACTTGGTGTAGTGGTTAAGGCGTTGCAACATTCTTCTAACTTGTCCCAAGTTCGAAACTTATTGCCTACATTTCTTTTGTTTTATTTATTTTGGCTGTCCTTTAAAAACTATCCCACATCATCCAGGTGTTCAAACTAACCTGCATATTATCTCTTATATAAAACATGTTGATTCTAACTTCATTCCCACATCGCCCCTTGTAACAAAAATCGATCATCCTTGCTTCTATAAAAGGATTATCATCTTTCAAAGAATTATTTGGGATTTCTATTGGGTTTGGGTTTAAACCCAAATCCGAACCGAAAAGAACCAAAAATCCGAGAAACTGAACCTGTTGGTTTTGGGTTGGGTTGGGTTTTAAATTTCTAAAAACCGATAAGTTGGTTTTGGGTTTGGTTTTAGGTTCCAAACCGATCCATGCTTAGTCCTAGTAAAATGGGAGGTAGGCGAAACATTTTTCGTGAACTCATTTCGATAAACTCATTTTTAGCTTTTTAGAAACTCTATTCGTTGTAGATAAACTATACTCTAAACTCTATTTCTTATAGTAGAGAATCCTTAGACGGCTAGGAGCAGGCAACGCGTAATAACGTTATTATGACGTGGCCTACAAACATGACGTTATAACGTCTGGAACACCATGCCAGGGTAGCGTTTTTGCGTGTTAGATTACGACGCGTTACCGTGGTAACGCTTGAAAACGGCTATTTCTTCGAGGCTCAACTTATACATTTTGTTTTTTAAATTCTTCAAAAAAATTATCTTTTAAATACTATGGATCAAAACCCCAACACTCCTCCTCCAAACACAAATACACATCCGCTTCTCGGTTTTGCACTATACGAAATGTATGCGAACATCATCAATACTCAAGGCAATTTTTTCAATCCCGTCTCACCCCTTCCACAAAACCTTTTCAACCCATTTGATACAATGCAACAAAATACCACACAACCACAACCCACCCAACAAATTGTACCCGAAATGCAAGCGGAAAAAAAGGGCCCAAAAAGGGAGATCACGAAGGAAATGGAAAACGGTTGCGGTGGAGCAATTGGAAGATGAACCTCCAACATGGTGGACTGCGGACGAGGAGTATGCATTGACGGTGGCTTGGTGCGGAACATCAAAAAATCTAACGCAAGGAAACGACATGCAAAGAGTTGCCTTTTAGGAAGCCGTGATCAGGAAATTTCGTAGCCTTTTGAATAAAGATGAAAAATACCGCAATCACGACATGTTGAGTAGCAAATGAACTCAAATAAGCAAAAAGTGCACCAAGTTCAATTCCACCTACAACAGGCTTTCCTCACACAAGCAAAGTGGTGCGACCGATTTTGATGTTTATAGAGCGGTGAAGGAGCAATATCATGTGGAGACCAATCACGTTTTTTAGCACGAAAAAAATTGGGAGATTGTGAAGGAAGACCCAAAGTGGAATAAAACCGACACATTTACGGAACAACAATCAAAGAGGTCACGCGGCTCGGGTTCGGTAGATGTTTCGGACGCACGCACAAACATCGACCTCAATGCGGACACGGATGAGATATCGGACGGCTTGAACGACATTGAAGAGATCTCCCCTCCTCGACCAATAGCCCGTGACAAAGCGAAGCGTGCTCAACGGCATGCGGATGAAACCGAAAGTAGACGACGAGAGCAAGCCGAAATGAAAAAAAAAAAAATGACGAACACAACGAATCGCGCGTAAAAGATATGATTTGCAACGGAAACATTTTGAGTTTTTGCGTCGTGTCGAGGACAACGTATTGCGAAAGATTTGACAATTCTTCAAACTAGCGAGGATAATTTGTCACCGAGACGGTTGGAAACACTCCGAAAAATGAAGGCGAAGATTGAATAGAAATATTTAGACGAAGATTAATGTTTCTTTTTTCGCTGTAATATTGTGACACCTTTTAGGTGTGGTAACATATAATAACATGTTGCTACCAACAGCCTTAAACAAGACATGTGTAGGAAAGAAATGGTGAATACAAAATTATTCAGGAATGCGACTGGAACGTACAATAATATGTTCGGAAAAAACCTTTTTTTGCTATGTCATTTGCAGAAAAGCTTTATATCCTTTATGCCTCACCCACTTTCTATCACGTAGAGTTTCCTACAGAATGGTTATTTTTTAAAACTGAGAAAAAATTTAGGATTATTGTTAGCAAACTTGTATTTGCATATTGATGAAGGAAAAATACAATCACTATATTAGATAATCAAATAGTTATATGGTTAAATTTAATAGTTAATGTAATTTCTAGATGTCTATTTTTATAATGTTATAGAACTATTTACAATTGAATGAACTTCGAATGTATTATATCTTACAAATCCCAAGAGAATTCTCCACTCTCGTAAGAATTCACTATTTAATTATATTTACATAAATTACACCAAACCTTAAAAATTGTTTTCATTAAGGTTGTTTGGGTCAACATAAAGTCAAACCACGAAACATACTTAGGAGGGAAACGTCTAACACTTTCAACCAAATACTGATACGAGTCACGATCTTTAGCAACTAGCTCTCCTAAAACTGGAATAACTGAGAATGAGTAGTAATCACACATTTATCAAAAAATAAAGAAAAAAATAATAATAATAAAAAGGGGAAACATAAATATTTATAACACTATATCATAAGTGTAGAATAATTTAATAAAATACTAATATTATAAAAGGCCTAAATTTTTAAGGTGTAATTGAAAAAAGCTCTAATATGTTTTTTTATTGCTATGGTTACAACTTTCTCGCAGAATTATCAGTCTAGCCCACTTAACGAGTTTCATTGTTAACTTTTTTGCAAAATCAGTCGTAAAAATTTCAAATTTGGTCCATGAGGTTTGCAAAAAATTATACCACATGGTTTTTTAACTTTATTTTTCAACAATTTGATTTTGTTTTTACCATTTTACCTTTTGTTTTCTATTTTTTTTAGTGTATATATAGAGTTTGAGTTTTTTTTTTTTTTTTTTTTTTTTTTTTTTTTTTTTTTTTTTTTTTTTTCGTATTATATTTTAAGTTTTGTCTTTTAATTTTTTTTAAATTTTTTCTTTTTTTTTTTTCCAATTATTTGTTTTTAGTTTTTTATATTTTTAACTTTTTATTGACCTTTTTCGAAAAATGTAAAATGTATTAATATATTAGAATATATTACAACTTTGATAAGTTATAGTTTTTGTATTTTTTTTTATTTTTATTCAAGTAAATAAAATAGTTATGTTTATATTTGTAACTTCGGTCAAAATTATTTTCTTTTTATTTTTTTGTTCTTCAGTGCTATTATATTTATGTTACAAAAGTGAAAATAAAAAAAAAAATAGCTTGTTTATTGAGGATTAGTGTTTCAATATGTGATATAACTTGCAAATTAAATCATATTTCTATATGTGATATCAATAGTTTAAATTCAAGATAATATTTCAATTTGATAATAGATTAAAAGAAAGAACAAAAAATAATAATAATAATAATAGTCGGCCTCAATAAAAAAAAACTTGTTATATAATTTATATTTAAATCAAGTTCGTTTACTTAAATCAAAATAAATAAAAACATTAGAAAAACCATAAATAACTAAAATAGAGAAAAAAAATAGAAAACAAAAGGTAAAAAGATAAAAAAAAAAAAAAAAATCAAATTGTTTAAAAATAAAGTTAAAAAAATGAAGATAAATAAAGTATCCATAAAAAAAGAAAATAAAAAATGTATATATATTTATAAAAAAATGAAAATAAATAAAGTATACAAAAAATGAAAAATAAAGTTAAAAAACCATGTGATGTAATTTTTTACAAACATAAGGGACCAAATTTGAATTTTTTAGGACTGATTTTGCAAAAAAATTAATCATAAAACTCGTTAAGTGAGCTAGAATGATAATTCTGCAAGAAAATTTGTGGCCATAGCAATTATATAAAAAAAATATTAAGGTTTTTTTGAATTACGCGTTAAAAATTTAAGGCCTTTAATAAACAAAGAGTAATACAAACAGTTGCATGAAGACTGGAGCTTCAACAGAGCTGAGTTCAAGACAAAGGAATCTCCCTCCTTTCTTGAGTACCCTGATTAAAAAAAATATATATTTATAAAACTATAAATTTTTTATTAAAAAAATACAAAAAGTAATACCTACATGCTTCAGCAAGAACTTTTTCTATGTGTGTAACATTCCTAAATCCTAATACCAAAAGCAATATATAAATAAATCTAAGTTTCTTCTTGACAAGAAAATTACGGTTTTACCTCTTGAGAATAGTTAGGTGTTATTTGTTTTTTTAAAAAAACCACTTCAGACGACTTATTGTTGCGCCGCGCAGCACTTGGCCCTTCGCAGCTGTTTGTTTTTAGAAGACTTCTGATTTAAAAACTGTTGCGTGTGTGCTGCATGGCGTAACACTAAACCAACTGCTTTAAACCTCTTCACGCCTTAGTTTAACTTACTGCAGCTGTCTGCAGATGGTAAAAAAACAAACATACTTTCTATTACAAGTTGCAACTGTTTATTCCACCTCTTCTGCTACAAAGGATTGTAGAGGTGGTCCGCAGACTTTACGCATTTTGTCTTCGAAAAAACAAACAGCACCTTACTTATCTCTTTGTTGGGCTCGTTTTTTTTTACTAACATCCAACATATTTGGATTAATATCACAAACATCACCTGTATAAACAACAAGTGATTGAACCCTCTGAGTTCTGACTAGGAGCAAATCAAATGACCATTTTACCCTTCTGCCGTGAAGTGATATGCAAATCACAAATGACTGTTTATTTGAGAATTGTTATAATTTCATGAGTGTTGTATAAACAAAGAGTGATTCTTTTTGGACTAAATGAACCTTCTGACTTCTGACTATGAGCAAATGACCATTTTACCCTTCTATCATGAAGTGATATGCCAAATAACAAATGACTGTTTATTTGAGAATTGCTATAGATTGAACTGTAAATGGAAAAAATTAAGAAAGTTTTTGGCATCTTATTTTGTGGTTTAGAGAGTGAAAATATACGAAAGGGGATGATTTAGGTAAAGGGTAATAAGGTCAAAAGGAAGATGTTGAGAGAAACTAACCTTGGTGAAGACATTGCCAACCATTTGCCTTTTTTCTTCTTCATTTACTTCTTTAAATCCTGCATGAAGTACAATTAGGACACCAATAATCATTATAAAAAAAAATAAAATAAAAAAATAACATATTTAATCAGAACTTATAAATAAGGAGTTAAGGACATTACTTAAAATCTATAAAAAAATATCAATGTCATTAAAATAACAATTTCATAGAAAAGCCAACACTCGAGAGACAATCAAGATTAATTCTTTATTGAATTAACTCCTGCATAAAATAAATGTTTTGGTTTAATTACCAGATAAGCAAACACAGATAAGAAACTCAATTTCCATGTTCAAGAATAGTATACACATCAGATATCATATATGAACAGCAAACATACAGAAAATCAGGAGTAGCGACATTAAAGAAATCGACTAAAATCAGTTGTATATTTGATAATAATATCAAAGAAATTGACCTACATCAAAGCTAAAAAAAAAAAAACGCCAACTGAGATGCTGAAAAGATATTTGCTATTAACACCAGCATCAATTGATAATAACATCAAAGAAATCGGCAACATCAAAAGGAATTTCTGTAAAAAGTGGAAAATAAAAGGAAGAAAAATGGAACCTGGTTTGCGAGAGTGTAGCAATCGATGGTCTCCGGCCGGTGGCTTCACAGGGTTGGCGACGGCATAAGGAGGCGAGCAGGGGAGGGGGCGACGTGAGAGCAGACGCGATGTTGGAATGGAGATGCGTAATGAATAAAGGTAAGGTTTTAGTTTAAAAGGGCATTTTGGTCAATTCCCAAATCATGTTAAAAAAATAGTTTTTGATAAGAAAGGAATGGGTAAGTTATTAAAAATGGATTGTTACTATGCAGACAAATTATAAGTTGGGATAATACCTTGAAAGTGTAATCAACTTTCGATTTTTGTTACATTTAGTCACTAAATTTTTTTTCGTTATCTATTTGCCATTGAACTATTAAAACTGTTCATATTTTACCCTTATGACCGGCTGTTACTGGTCATAAGGGTAAAATATGAACAGTTTTAATAGTTTAGTGGTAAATAGATAACGAAAAAAAATTTAGTGACTAAATGTGAACAAAATCGAAAGTTCGTTTCCGTCTAAAAAGTTCAATGACTAAATGTGAATAAACTTCCTATTGTATTATGTTTTAGCAAAATTATTTATTTTTGTTTAATTGTAGCAACATTTGTTGATGAAGAAATCTAGGAAATAAAAAAAAAAACAAAATGTAACATCCGGATTTCCAGGTATCATAATTTAAGTATTTTCTTTTGAGTTAAGAAGAGAGACTCGACGAGTTGACGCCTCAACTCGTCGAGTAAGGTCGCGACTGACGACTCGGATTAATGAATGGACTCGACGAGTCGGTGAGGCGACTCGACGAGTCCGCGCTGTTGGCAGAAACCCTAAATCTTTGGGCCCGAGCCATATTTAAAGGCACTTATGGCCTTCAATTGCGACTACCTTTGCCATAAGTGAGAACCCTAACGAGCTTGAGTGTGTAGAGTGAGAGGAAGAGCTATCTTGAGCTTTTTGGTGTGATAGATCTGGACCCTTCTAGGTCCAAAGAGCCGAGAATATGAAGCTTTAGTAGAGTAAACCTTGGGGTTCGAAGTTAGGAAGCATTTATGGGATTTTTATGGTATATATAGTTACTTTCATCTTACACATAGATATGAAGTATTTTATATAAATTACGTGCTATGTATGCATATTATTTGAATACTTGTTATCTATACTGGATGAACGATTTTATACATGTTTTAAAAGATTTAAACGGTATATTTATTTTATATCTACAAATATGTTGCGAATGAAACATGGATAGATGAAATAGTTGGTGTGTGATGAAATAAAATGATGAGAGATAGATGATGATAGAAAGGTGATGATAATTCGGTAAATAGATGATGATGAATATGTGATGTAGGATGAAAGGAGATACCATAACCTTAACCAGCAATGTGGCGATGTAGTCATCTATCAGAGTATAGATGACGACCACGTACCATTCTAGACAACCCAGTGGAAACACCAGCAGACCCATAACATGTAGGTGATGAATTACGAGTTCAGACGATGTTGTAACTACATATTCATACGATGATACTCTAACCCCTTACTATGAATTACGAGTTCAGACGATGTTGTAACTACATATTAATGGGATGTCATAAATTCCGCATGCCAAACCAATGGTCATAATTCACATTAGTGAGAATGGTTTATTTTTTTGTAAAACCGAAATCAGATTGGAAATTTTGATTTTTTATTTTGGAAAATGTCAAACCATTGGTTTTTTATTTCGTTTTTTTTTAAATATATTTTCAGGGTTTTGTTTTTTGTTTTTTTTCATAGATTTCTTCATCAACAAATGTTGCTACAATTTAACAAAAATAAATAATTTGCTAAAACATAATACAAGAGGAAGTTTGTTCACATTTAGTCATTGAACTTTTTAGAGGGAAACAAACTTTCGATTTTGTTCATATTTAGTCACTAAATTTTTTTTTGTTATCTATTTGCCATTGAACTATTGAAACTGTTCACATTTTACCCTTATGACCGGCAACAGCCGGTCATAAGGGTAAAATGTGAACAGTTTCAATAGTTCAATGGCAAATAGATAACGAAAAAAAGTTTAGTGACTAAATGTGACAAAAGTCGAAAGTTCGTTACCCTTTCAAGTCATTATCTCTTATAAGTTAGTTTTGAAAGTTTTCATCATAAGCTACTTCTTTTATATATGAAATCGATAACAAGAAGATCATAATCTATTTAACTTATTAAACTTTAATAGGGATATATACAGTAAAACTCTAATATTTTCATCGATTTGAAAAGAAAATCGTAAAATTTATTTTTTTAATAATAAAGTCCTAATCACCGGCGGTTTTTGACACTATAATCATTTTTGTCGGTTAGCCGGTAATTAGGATTTTTTTGTCAAAAAAAATAAAGTTTAGGAATTTCTTTTCAAATCGTAAATTAGGACAACTGTCAAAAAAATAAAGTTTAAGATTTTCTTGTCAAATTGTTGAAAATATTGAGATTTTAGTGTATATATCCATTTTTTGTTAAAAATTTAATGATATGATAGTCCTTGAACATAAAAGTTATTGAAACATGCTCTAGTCAGCTAGATCCTATTGAAATCCTTAATCTTTCCTTCTTATTAAATAGTTTTTTAATCTCAACAAAACGATATTGAAAAAAATGGAGATAATTAAGAAAGAAAGAAAAAATCAGGGTTGTGGGTTGTGTTGCTTTTTACAATCTTAAATATGGAGAATTAAGAAACCAGGAAAAAAATTATCCTGCGGGTGAGAATGTGGAAAAGGGGTAAGAAGGGTATTTTTTTTTTCGGTTTCTTAGTTCTTCATTTTTAAGACTGCAAAAAATCAAACACAACCCACAACCCTGTTTTTTTTTTCTTTCTTGATTATCTTCATTTTTTTCAATATTGTTTTGTTGAAATTAAAAAAACTATTTAATAAGAAGCAAAGATTAAGGATTTCAATAAGATTTAGCTAACTAGAGCATATTTCAATAACTTTTATGTTTAAAAACTATCATATCATTAAATTTCAAACAAAAAAAAATGGATATATATACTAAAATCTCAATATTTTCAACAATTTGACAAGAAAGTTATAAACTTTATTTTTTTGACAGTAAATCTTAATTTACGATTTGACAAGAAATACCTAAACTTTATTTTTTTGATAAAAAAAATCCTATTACCGGCTAACCGGCAAAAATTGGTAAAATGTCAAAAACCGCCGGTAGTTAGGACTTTACTGTAAAAAAAAAAATTAGGACTTTCTTGTCAAATCAATGAAAATATTAGGGCTTTACTGTATATATCCCAACTTTAATGAATTGAAACATCATCATTTTAATTTATATATATAATTATATATTAATTTTTCTAGAATGCATTAAACTTTATAAATTTCAATAAAATATATTTTTAATGATTAAAAAAATTATCATTAAATAGTTCAATGGACAATTAATTCATATTCGTTGAACACTAATATCATATTCCCTAAGACTGGTCGGAGTGAAAATTGCCTACCGATGTTTTTAGAAGAAAAAACGAGAAAACTGACGTTATAAGATGTGGTGGTGATAACGGGAAGCAACGTGCATGCTAATAACGCGCAAAAAATGGAAATGAGGGACGAAATTTGTGATGTTATAACGTGGAAAAACGCTTCATGGGCGTTGTCCACGCCTAAGAGTCTAATGATATAGTTTAATTCATTAAATATCAATTAGAGATGTCATTCAACTCTTTCATTAAACCATTCATTATATATATATATTCTCAAAGTTAAAAACCTCCCAAGCACTCTCTAAATAGAGTATCTAGAACACATTGTTCATAGAATTAATGGATACACATAAATAAAAAGAAATTGAGATTTTTATTAAATAATAATAGATATTTTATAATATTTGTTGATAAAATTATATATATGGTCCCTATAGTTTGTTAAAATAGGCATATATAGTCCTATTTCAAGAAAATAAACAAACCCAATCCTTGTATTTTGTTGATATTACATAAATGGTCCTTATAATAGTAAACGATGCTAAAAATTACTGTTAAGTTTCGGTAAAATGACATTTTAACCATTTTTTCTTTTTCTTTTTCATATTTTGTATTTTATTATTACTTTTATCTTAAATTGTAGGGACCATCTATATAACTTATATTTCATTTACTAATTTTGTCATATATTTTCGTCAAATTCTCCTGATAGTTCACAAAGAAATCTTAGGTTTTTCTTCTCTTTATGTTCTTTTTATTCAAATTATGGTTTCACGAATTGTTTTCTTACTGCAGATAAATGTTGCACTTATGCTAGAGACACGATATGTTGATTGATGTTATAACGCTCGTAGATTCAAACTAATCAATTTAAAGATATAAGCAGTAAAAATGATTTTTTGATAGAAGATTATTTAGGGAAAATAATCTTAACAAAAGTTATAGTATACATAATAAGGATTCCATACATATAAAGAACGCCGAAATCCGACTTCGTATAAAGAAGTTATGCTTCATCGAAGTTTCGCGATTTTAACCGGTACGACTCTGCATATCGTAAAAAGTAATTTTTTGATAAATTGCTTTTTAGCCTAAGATGTCTAAACGAAAGTCGTAGTAGTTGTATAACCGAGAGCGTGCATATAGAAAACGTCCAAACCTGACTTCGTGGGAAAAAGTTATGATCTTTTGAAGTTTTTACGCAACAATATACGGCTCAGAAACTGAAGTAGTGATTGGTTGATTGTTAGGAAAAACAATCTAAACAAGAGTTGAAGATCTCACCCATAATATCACATTGATAGGGGCGGAACATGATCAATAGAAGTGAAGGGGCCAAAACCATATTCAAATTTTTTAATAATATCAATAAAAGTCATTCAAGGTTTTTATAGTTTTTTATATCGAACAATTCAGAGGTCTAATTGATCTTAATTTTTTGGCTGACTACAAATTCATAATAGATTTATTAGTATATTAAGTTGGATGTTTCAATATGTTTTTGAGCTAGTTTTGTACACATCACGTATAAAAAAATCAAAGTATAAAAAAATCAAAGAATTTTTTTTTCCTTTATGAACAAGCCTTTACAAAAAATTATACCTTATAAAAACAAACTCATCGAAGAAAACAAATGTTTTTATTTATTTCTCATAATGATTATCAAAGACATTAGCTTTATATTAAAAATATATTATATGAACATCCCTATTTTAAGAAAAAAGTTTTTACCTCCATTTTTGTTACAACATCATATATATGAGACTAGTGTACTATAAAAAGATTTTTTAAAAAAAATTTGATCACACTTCGTCGTGATCTAAATTATAGAAGGGATTACAATGTATATTTAAATGAAAAATTAGAATTGTATATCCTTCCTGATTTGGAAGCGAAAGCTCAAGACACTATTACAAAATATTTATAATACTACTATTTAGTGAAAGCATTTCAAAATTAAATTGTAATTTTTAGTGGAGCAAAAAGCTTAGGGGCCATGGCCTCCCCCAGCCCTTATAGGCATCCGCCACTGCCCGTTGAAATAAATATAATCGAGAACGGATATCATATGAGAATGTTCTTAAAATTTACCGGACTTTAGCAGTCTAAACATGTTAAAAATATAGATTAAAAAATAAAGTCAAAATTAGCTGATGGATTCTAAATGAAAGTTGTAGATCTCATCAAGAGCTTTTCGTACATATAAATAACATTGAAAATATGGGCTCGTATGAAGAAGTTACAGAATTTTGAAAAATATGGAAAAACGTATGCGCGAAGTATGTCGTGTGCACTGATGACATGGCACTCTCCGGAGGTGACATGTGGCCAGTCAGCCGCTCCCCTCCTCTAAGAGTCAACGTGACATAACACCAAGAGATTTGGACACGTGGCACCACAAAACATGACACGTGGTGACGTTCTAGAAGCTATGACACGAACTAGTGGAGCAGCGACATGTGGCAGACAAGCACAGGAACCAGCACAACCCTGGTGTGCAGCGCGCCTCCAGGCTATGTGTGGCATGCCCGACTGGTGCCTATGTATAGCTTTCCAAAAATCATTCCTCCCACACCAACTTCACTCATATTTCTCTCTAGAGCCATTTCTTTCTTTGAATCCAATCTCTTTGGGCTTTTAAAGTATTTTATTAAGGTTCTAAGGTCCCGAAGAGCCTATGTAACGTCCCAAAATTTCCGAGTAAAAATTTCATTTTTAAATAAGTTAAGACCATTCATTCATTGTCCCAAAAAACGATCAGAGTCAAAGTATTCTCAAAACATCATACAAAATAGTAAACATTTAGTGCGAAATAAATCTCCAGGGGATGCAGTGCGATCAAGTCAGACCCTTCATTTGAAAACAGAAGTACCTGAAACCATAAGCATAAAACTATAAGCATAAAGCTTAGTGAGTTCCCCAAAATACCCCATACCATACATATATAATAGTACAAAACATAACTAGGTCTATTACACCCCCTCCGGTCTCTTTCAACTGGTATTAAGTCTATTTCACCCCCTTCGGTCTCTTTCAACCGGTACTAGGTGTATTTCACCCCCTTTGGTCTCTTTCAACAGGTATCGGGTCTATTTAACCCCATACAACTAAGCATACAATCATATTAGCAAGAGTCACAAATACAACAAACACATACAAACATAACGGTAAATGTCATAAAGACAACTATCATCCTACAAACATAATCCAGTGGTCCGACAGTGGTGCCTTTGACCCATGAGTACAGTTAAGGAACTCACTTGAACTATTCAACAAAAGCCCAACAGCTACCTCAACAACATAGCATCTATCCCAAGCTTCCTAAAGTCAAAACAAAACCAATCCTTAGCCAAATGCTTAATTATACTCAAGTTTAACCAAAAGTCAAACTAATCAAAAAGTCAACGATCAAAGTCAAAGTCAAAATTGCCAATCAGTAGCCCTTGGCATCATGCCCTTCCTTGGCCACATCGTGGGTACAAAATGGAAAAACAATCGTTAATTGCCCTGCATAAGGCTATGTCGTAGGGACTGGTCTGGATAGCTCAAACAAGCTTAATCCATTTTCTTTGATTCCATGAGCTCCAAAGCTCGGATCTGATCCTTTCCAAGGTCTTAATGGATAAAGTTTATAACTTTATTCCTTAGGAAGGTCCAAACCACCAAGATCTAGACTTTAAATCTCAAAGGGACCCAAAATGCATCTTTCTCAACTTAATCAATCAAGTCCAAGTCTCCAACTTCCATATATGAATAAAAAAGCTGTCTAGATGGATAAAGTTTCCAAATTTATCCATAATAATGTCACAATTTTCCAAGATCTAAAATTTAGTACACCAAAAGGACCTAAATGACCAATAACTTGCATGGCTAAAAGGGAAGGCGAAAGATCACAAATTTCCAAATCCATGAGGTCCAAGAAGCATTCTAAACACATCAAGAGATGCTGGAGTCCACTTAACTCCAAGATCACCGATAAAATGGACCAAAATTGCCAAAAACCTCAAATGACAAGATCTAATGAACTAGATAGCAATATTGGAACTTTATACTCTTCATGGTCCATAAATGTAGTGCCTTTGATGGATCCAAACTTAAAGAATCATTCCTTGCAACTAAGATAACCTTCTTGATCTTATTATTTCATCCAAATAACATAAAAAGCATCCAAAAGAAGAGATGGGAGAGGGAAGAAGCTCAAATCTTGAAGGTGTAGGCTAGGGTTTCTCCCAAGAGGTTCTAGAGATGATATAGGGTGATAAAATGCCCTAAAATGTAGAACATTAAGCTTAAATACGTTGAAAACCCTAAAAAGGATCATGTGCTTGGGTTAGATTGATCCCCACGCCGTGAGCTCTGATCCCCACGTTGTGGCCACGACTTTTCACCCAAATCCACCTCAACTTCAAACAGTCATAACTTCTTCGTTTCAACTTCATTTTAGGCGATCTTTATATTCATGGAAACATATTGACGAGCCCCGCAATTCTATATAATTAATTCTGGCTTAAAGCATGCTAAACTAAAAAACATAATCCGTGCAATAATCCTAACATATAACTTTTCCCATTTACCCTTGGCTCCAAAGCACAAACCAAGGGCTTAGATCGTATAACCGATATAATCAACATCTAGTAGGGTCTAAACCCTATTCCCTTAAAGACCAAGGCCTTTACTTTATCCATTTATATCCCATGTAACATCCATAAAATTCATGAAAAATTTAAACTTTTAAAACCAATCCACAAATCATCATTGTATACAAAATAGTTTTTAAAACATGTTTAATATCAGAGTTTTCCCAAAATCATAAAACAAAACACGAGGAGGTGCACGATCACGCCTTCTCCTTCCCGCGATCATCTGAGGTACCTAAAACATAACCCAAAATTGTAAGCCCAAAGCTTAATAAGTTCCCCCAAAGTACCAACACACAAACAAATAACACATATACAATAACATCATACTATGGGTCCAATCAACCGTCGGGTTGGAATACCCCAGGCCCATCAACCATCGGGTTGGAATGCCGACATACTATGGTTCCAATTAACCATCGGGTTGGAATACCCTAGGCCCATCAACCATCGGGTTGGAATGCCAACATACTATGGTTCCAACAAACTATGGGTAAAATCGTCTTCTGGATGGAATACCCTTGGTCTCATTCAACCATTGGGTTGGTATGCCCCAACCTATTGGCTTACGCATAAAGAAGTGAAACCTCAGCTATCGACTAAACATATGTAAATATAACAAATAATCATATAACACTCTATAGCCAGTCAAACAGATCTACATATCACTAAGCATATCATCATCCTATATACTAGAATACCGATCTAATAGATCACTACAATACAATATCATACATAACAAGATTTCAATCCAATGGGATGGCATTGGTGCTTTCGACTTGAAAGTACAGTAAGGAAAACTCACCTCGCAAGCTAAATAGAACTAATGAGGCCCGACTCCGAATCTCAGCTCTCTAAATGATACATCTTTCCACCAAATGACCGATTCCATTAAAATCCCAAAATACCATCAAGTTCAAACTTGTTCAAACCTACTAAGTCAACCAAGTCAACCCAATTGATTCAATTCAACAAGGCTGACCCATGCGAGTATGCGGGGTGTACTCCGGAGGTATGCTTTGTGTACATGAAGGCTCGCAGAAAACCACAACCGGGTTGGTTGACTGAGTACATGGGGCATACTCCCATGTACGCAGAGCGTACCCTCGCAGCTTCCAAATTCCATTTAGTGCTTAATGGCTTAAGCACTTAAGCCTATATTTCAGATCCATGACCAAAACACACCCTAGAGTCATAATGTTTCCAACTTTATGACTTTACACGTATAATAAGAGCTTAACACAAGGGCATAATACATTAAGACTTCTTACAAGATGCATGGAGCAAAACTAACCAAAGGGAATTCATTTTTATGTCTAAGGACCCCTCTTAGGGTCTGAAAGGACAACTCAAAATGTCCAGAACATGCCATGCTCATGATGAGACTTTTAGGACCAAAAAGATGACATAAAACCCCCATTACTAGATCTAAAAGACTAAGAGGCAAAGGTGCAAGCTTTATACCTTGAAAGGCTCGCAAATGAAAGATGAATCTGAGATCTAAGGTGTGTAAAATCCATAAAATCATGCCAAAATTAAACTTTTTAAAACATTTCAAAACCATTAAACATTACAAAACTTGTTTTCAAAATAGAATAATATCAGAGTATCCCAGAAACAAAGTCATAAATGTGAGGAGCTGTACGATCACGCATTTTCCTTCCCGTGATCATCTGATGTACCTGAAAGAAAAACTAAAAATGTAAGCCCAATGCTTAGTGAGTTTCCCTAATATATCGATACACAGCAAATAACACATATACAAATAACAACATGTAATGGGTCCACAACTTTACAGACTGGATTACCCCTGGGATCTCAGTGTGAGTCTGGGTTGCCTTCCAGGCCCACAACTCACATCTGGCTTGCCATTGAGCCCATAGTATGAGTTTGGTATGCCCTAACCAACCCTCAACTCATATCTAGAATGCTCCTGGGCCCATAGTACAAGTATGGCATGCCTTTCCCAACCATCAGCTCGTATTTGGAATTCTCCTGAGTCCTCAGTATGAGTCTGGCATGCCCTTCCCGACCCTCAACTCATATATGGAATACTCTAGTGTTTGTTGGCTACAATACGGAGCAATACAACCTCAACCCATCCCACATAATATGTCGACATATAACGTAACTAATGCACATACAAATAATCAGATAATAACACAGGTAGTCCAAGGGATCTACTAAACTGGCATAGCAACTAGCATGCAAAACTAACTCATACTCAACATAATACCAACTGCTAGGATAACATATCCAATGGTCTAGCATTGGTGCCTTCGACCCCTTAGTATAGTGAGGGTAACTCACCTCACAACTGTCGAACTGAAGTGCTAAGCTCAAACTCTCAAATCACAGCCACGAACTCCACCACCTATATTTACCATAAGACCATTTCCATAAATTTCCAATTTACCAAAATACCCCCAGAAGTCAACTAGTCAACCTTTGGTCAAAGTCAAGCTCAACGGTCAAGGTCAACAGTCCATGTTGATCCAACTTGTCGAGTGCAGATTACTGACTCGTCGAGTCCTTCCAGAACTCGATAAGTCGTGAAAACCCCCAGTTGACTCATCGAGTTTCCAGCCAACTCGTCGAGTCCATGCATGTCTAAAATTCGAGAAAACCCTAACTAACTCATCGAGTCGTCTTGTTGACTCGCCAAGTTCATGCAGAAACCCTAAAGACTAATCTTCATCGGACTCGCCGAGTTGACCATGCAACTCGTTGATTCCCTTCAGTACTTTCTCCATTCAGGTGATTTTAAGCCACCCCAAAGCTCCATATTGCAGATCTAAGCTCCTAAGGCATACTTCCTATGTAAAGTTGCAAACTTTATGTAAATGCAAGGTGATAATGGCCCAAATCAAGCTAAAGAAGAGGTTCTAGGTAAGGGAATGGCATTATCTTGCTAAAGGCTGATACTTAATGATTATAAGGACCAAGCTGAGCAAAGATCTGAAGTTTCAACTTCAGATCATGGTCCAGGACTCGAATGAAACACCAATAAAGCTAAAATAGCCTTAATCTCAAATATAGAAAGATCTAAAATGGAGTCGACTTTAGATCCACAACCATTCCTTGCCTCAAACTTCTTGATCTTCAAGCTCCTTGCAACAAGATCTTTCGTCCAAGCTTATCAATGCACAAATATGGAGAGAAAACACGATTTAGGGTTTCTAAGCTCAAAGGGGATTGTAAAGGAGGCTAATGACCCTTTAAATAGAGTGAAAAACCCCAAAAATTAAGGTTTCATCCTCCAGCTCCAACTCGTAGAGTCAAGTCCTCCGACTCGTCGAGTTGGTCACTTAAGTTATGCGGCCAAATCAGTTCCTACTCAACGAGTCAAGGCATCCAACTCATTCAATCGACCTTTCAAAATGAAAATATAAGACTATAAAGTTTATACCTGAGAGTTGGGGCGTTACAATTATCCCCCACTTGAACTAGACTTCGTCCTCGAAGTCCGTTATGATGAACAACTCTGGATAATGCTCCCGCATCTCAACATCCGGCTCCGACGTCCACTCAGAACCTCTTTGGTGCTCCCATTGTACCTTCACCAAAGGCACCTCTTTGTTACATAGAACCTTCACTTTCCTCTCTAGTACAACTATTGGCCCCTCTATGTAATTCAGGCACTTTTCGACCTGTATGTCCTTCAAAGAAACTACTGCTGCCTAATCTAATATGTACTTTCACAACTGTGACATATGGGAAGTGATGTGAATATAATGGAGCTCCTCTGGTAGCTCTAGTCCACATGCCACCTTGACAACCCTGGAAATGATCCTGAATGGTCCGATGTATTGGGGACCCAATTTCCCCCTCTTCCTGAAGC
This sequence comes from Lactuca saligna, assembly GCF_052625555.1. Taxonomy (NCBI): domain Eukaryota; kingdom Viridiplantae; phylum Streptophyta; class Magnoliopsida; order Asterales; family Asteraceae; genus Lactuca; species Lactuca saligna. The sequence goes on along the minus strand of NC_136420.1, from coordinate 300,850,344 downwards.
GGATCACACCTTTCCAGGGCGATACCTTCAGGAGCACCATGCCACTGACCTGAAACTCCAACCCAGAGCGGTGTATATCGGCGTAACTCTTCTGCTGACTCTATGCGGTCTGCAATTGTTGTCTGATCTGTTGAATCCTCTCAGTAGTCTGCAGGACTACCTCGGTCCGACCTATCACCCTGTGGCCGACCTCCCCCCAACAGACTGTGGTGCGACATCTCCGTTCATACAACAAGCTCATATGGTGGGGCACCAATACTGGAATGAAAGCTGTTGTTGTAGGAAAACTCTGCCAGAGGTAGGTAGGAGTCCCAGCTCCCACCGAAGTCAATGACGCATGTTCTCAACATATCCATGAGAGTCAGTATGGTACGCTCACTCCGGCCATCAGTCTGCGGATGGTAAGATATACTGAAGTGCAGAAAAGTGCCCAGTTCCTCGTGGAACTTCTGCCAGAAATAGGAGGTGAACCTAATGTCATGATCTCAAACAATAGAGATCGGTACCCCATGGGGAACAATGATCTCGCAGATATACAAGTCGGCCAGCTTCTCAGCTGATGAACTCTCCCATATCGATAAGAAGTGGGCGCTCTTGGTTAATCGATCAACGATAACCCGAATAGCATCAAAGCTCCTCACCATCCCCAAAATCTTGGTGATAAAATCCATCGTGCTATGTTCCCACTTCCATGTGGGAATCTTCAGGGGCTGTATCTTACCATGCGGCCTCTGGTGATTGGCCTTGACCATCCGACAGGTCAAGCACCTCTCAATGTACCATGCGATCACCTTATTCATGCATGGCCACGATTAACTCAAACGCAAATCCCAGTACATCTTGGTGGCCCCCGCGTGAATAGAGAAGCGAGACTTATGAGCCTCCTCCAATATAGTCTCTCTGACCCGACCAAACATTGAAACCCAGACCTGAACATAACGGGTCAATAGCATCTGGCTATCCTGCACAAACTGAGTGTTCTCACCCCTAATCTTCTCAAGTTTCCAATTTTCCTGACACATACCCTCAGCTTGAGCTTCTCTGATCAAACTCACGGGTGGAAAATCCACCGATATCCTCATACACGTCACTAGTGTGGAAGACCCAGCTGTCTTGTGGCTCAGAGCATCCGCAACCACATTCGCTTTACCTGGGTGTTAAAGGATCTCATAGTCGTAGTTCTTGACTACATCCAGCCACCTGCGCCACCTCATGTTCAGGTTCGACTGATCCATGATGTGTCTAAGGCTTTTAGGATCCATGTATATGGTACAACAGACCCCATAGAGATAATGTCTCCAAATCTTGAGAGCGAATACCACCGCTCCCAACTCCAGATCATGAGTAAGGTATCTCATCTCATGCAGCTTCAGCTGCCACGATACATAGGCTATCACCCATCCTCTCTACATGAGAAACGTTCCTAGTCCCGTGATGGATGCATCACATAACACTACAAAATTCTCAACTCCCTCCGGGAGAGTCAAGCCTGGAGCCTCGCATAGTCGCTATCAGACGGTCTCAAACGCCCTCTGCTGCTTGAGGCCCCACCAGAAATCCACCCCTTCCTCGTCAGACGAGTAAGGGGTACTGCAATCTTGGAGAAATCCTGTATGAATCTATGGTAGTACCCTGAAAATCCCAGAAAGCTCCTAATGTCTGAAGGATATTTCGGAACCTCCCACTACATAACCGCCGTGATTTTGGCCGGATCGACCAAAATCCCCTCCTGGTTAACGAGTTGTCCAAGGAATTGAACTTCTCGTAACTAAAACTCACACTTCGAGAACTTAGCATAAAACCGTTCCCGCCTCAAAACTCCCAATAACTCCCGAAGGTGATCCTCATGCTGCTCTCGGGTCTTAGAGTATACCATTATATCATCTATGAATACGATGATTGAGCGATCAAGCATCGGTCTTCAGACCCGATTTATCAGGTCCATAAATACTACAGGTACGTTGGTGAGCCCAAACGGCATCACCACGAAATCATAGTGTCCATAACGAGTCCGGAACACAGTCTTCTCCATGTCCTCCTCCCTAACCCTGACATGATGATACCCGGATCTCAGGTCTATCTTGGAGAACCAAGATGCCCCTACAACTGATCAAAAGGATCATCTGTCCTCGAAAGTGGATAACAGTTCTTCACTATCAACTTGTTCAACTACCAGTAATCAATGTACATCCAGTGTGAACCATCCTTCTTCCTGACGAAGAGAATCAGGGATCCCCATGGGGAACTGCTTGGAGAGATGAACTGCTTTCCCAGCAGTTCCGGCAGCTCTGATGATAACTCCTGCATCTCTGGTGGTGCCAACCGGTACGGTGCCTTGGAGATAGGGGCCGCACCTAGCACTTGGTCGATCCTAAACTCGACCTGCCTCTCTGGAGGCACCCCGGGTAACTCCTTCAGAAATACATCAGCAAACTCCCTGACCATTGGAACCTCTGAAACTGAAATTTGATCCCTGACCCGCGTATCCACCACATATGCTAGACATCCCGCACACCCGTTCTGAATATACTACCGAACCCTGGTAGCTGAACAAAATCCTAATCCCAATATGGTACCCTCTCCATAGACAATCGACTCTCCCCCACTTGGGGTTTGAACCACTACCTGCTGACCCTCGCAGTCGATCATGGAACCGAAACTACTAAGCAAGTCCATACCTACAATCACACACACACATCCCCCATGGAAATCGGAATCAAGTCAATCGGGAAAGACACCCCGAAGATCTCCAACTCACATCCCCAATAAACTGAAGAAGCAAAAACCTGGTGTTCGTTGGCGATAGAGACTCGCAACGGACACTTTATCTCTCCTACCGGTACACTGAACTCCCTACTAAATGTTTGGGAGACAAATGAAAGACTCGCCCCCGAGTCAAATAAAACTAGTGCAAGCAAGGAGCTCACTAAAAACATACCTAATCAGAGGTACAAACAGATAAGCATAAAACATATATAATCAATAAGATAAGGGATAGAAACAAACCAACAACCACATCTGGTGCTGCCCTGTCCTCCTCTGTTGTGAGCTGGAAAGCGCGTCCATGAGCCTTCGGGGGCTCTACTCTACCTGGTCTCCCATCAGTAATCCTCAATGTAGCTGGCGCGGGAGCCTGCGCCGTTTTGGCGGTGGGCAAGGGATAGTTGGCCTTAAAATAGCCAACCTGATCATAGTGATAACATAACCTCATACTTGGAACCGAGGTGGGCTGGTGACAATCCTTTGCATAATTCCCCTCATTGCCACACCTGTGGCACCCGCTACCCACTCGAAAAAACCCCATAATGACCCTTGTCGCACTTTCCACAAGTGCGGCCCTACTGACCCTCGGTCCTAGAATCAGCGGTCTTAGACCGCTTCAGCGCCGACTATGACTGTGCTGGAGCCTACCTCTACTCCCTCAACTACAACTCAATCTCTAACTCACGTCACCTAGCAGCCTCCTGCAAACTCTAGTAAGGTATCATATCAGTAGGTAGACACAAACCGACGGATGCCAGTCGTGAGCATGTCAGAAGCAAACATCAGGCAGAACATCGCCCTCTCTATGAACATGCGGGTGATCTCCATCACTGACTCACCATCCTGTCTCAATCCCAAAAACTCATGAACTAATCATTCCCGCTCAACCCGTGGAATGTAACGAGTGCGGAACATATCCCTGGACTGCTCCCATGTAACTGCAGCTCTTTGATCATCCGTGTACGACCCAGTCATCAACCTCCACCAGTCCTTTTCTCTGGACCTCAGCAGGTTCAAGGCACATCTGACCTTCTCATTAGTAGGACATGAACATGTTGAAGGGTTTTGAGCATTCTAACACTCCTAAGGTATACATGCAACCCTAAATACCTTGGATCTATGTTTTCTCTATTATACATGAAAACTTGAAGTTTCCAAGGTATTACCCTAATTAGCATACAAAACTTTGACACATGGGTAATAAAACAAGTTAGATAACATACCTTTTGTTGTATCTTATTCTTTGGAGCTTTAAGATCTTTGCACCAATAGTGTGAGTGCCTCAAGTGGAATCACAAATCACAACTAACACTTCGACTAATATGCTTGTACTAACTATTTGCCAAATCATACACAACATTACGTTTTATAACATCAAGTTACTGATGCGTTTTCATACTATCAATGCACGACCAACTCATAGTCAAGAATTCATATCTCTTGGTTTGAAGACTTATATGATATTATCGTCTCACAATCACTCGAGATAAAATCCATGATGTGATACAAGTAAGCGTGGGTTTAATCCAAATACTCAGAACTTATGAGCACTCGTGAATGTCATAGCAATGTCTAACCATTTCAGACAATATACAATCCAAATTCATGACAGTCTTGATTCAATACCTACTTCCAATGTATGATCGACTGTGGATAGTTTGAATAATCTTATTATTCTGGAAGTCAAAACATGCAAAATTGAAACAATAGTAAATATTTGAGACAAGATAGTAACTTTACTCATAAATAAACAACAACTTTTATTTAATCATAAAATGCCAATTACATTTTATCTATTATGAGTTTCAGAAATAACTATCTAGTCATTAAAACTAATATCGTCTTTCAGCCCGATGCTCCTCGCATGATGCAAATGCTTAAACCTAATCAGTCTCTTCGTGAGGGGATTTGTTGGGTTGTCTTCTAAAGATACCCTCTTTGATACGAGGAGTCCTTCTTCTATCTCGTGTCTTATGAAGTGATATTTTCTGTCAATGTGCCTGGATCTGCCATGATCCCTCGGTTCCTTAGCTAGGGCAACCGCACTATCGCTGCCACAGAAAATCTTCATAGGCTCCTTTATATCTAGTACAACTCCAAGGTATCTAATGAAGTTCTTCAGCCATATCGCCTCCTTCGCCACTTCTCTTGCCTCTATGTACTCTGATTCGCACGTTGAATTAGCTACAATCTCCTGCTTGTAACTTTTCCAAGTAACTGCTCCTCCATTCAGGGTAAATACCCAGCCCGAATAAGAGCGAAAATTATCTCTGTCTGTCTAAAAGTTGGTGTCACTTTACCCTGTCACTCTCAAGTCATCACTCCCACCGAGGACAAGAACCCAATCCTTAGTCCTTCCTAGGTACTTGAGAATATTCTTTACCGCAGTTCAGTGAGCCTTACCAGGGTTTCCCTGATATCTGCTGACCATGATCAAAGCAAAAGCCACATCAGGGTGAGTACAATTCATAGCATACATGATCGAGCCAACAGCAGAAGCATATGGTAATCGACTTATCTCAGCTATCTCAACCTCTGTACTCGGACTCTGAATCTTACTCAGTCTGGCATTATGCTGGATTGGTAAGTCACCTTTCTTGGAATTCTGCATGTGGAACCTCTTTAACACCTTGTCTAAGTAGATACTTTGACAAAGTCCAATTAGTCTCTTACTCCTGTCTCTCAATATCCTTATCCCTAGGATGTAGGCAGCTTCTCCAAGGTCCTTCATAGCAAAATACTTCCCAAGCTAGGATTTCACTTCTCGCAAGGCTGGGATGTCATTTCCAATGAGCAGTATGTCATCCACACAAAGTACCAAAAAGCTAACTATACTCCCACTACCTCTGACATATACACATGACTCATCCTTGCTTCTCGAAAAGCCAAACTCTCTGACTTTCTCACCGAGACAAAGATTCCATCTACAAGATGCTTGTTTCAATCCATAAATGGATTTCTCAAGCTTACACACTCTATTAGGGTACTTTGCATTGACAAAGCCCTCTGGCTGAATCATGTAAACATCCTCAGCCAACTTTCCATTAAGGAAAGTGGTTTTGACATCCATTTTCCATATTTCATAGTCATGAAATGCAACAATGGCTAGCATATCCCTAATAGACTTAATCTTCACTATTGGTGAGAAGGTCTCATCATAGTCAACTCCTGGAATTTGAGTAAAGCCCTTCATAACCAGTCGTGTCTCCCATTTATGTCGGTCTTCTTCTTGAAGATCTATTTGCACCCGACTGTCTTATGACCTGGTACATTGTCAACCAAGTTCCAAACCTGATTGTCATATATGGAATGAATCTTGTTGTCCATAGCCTCTTTCCACTTTGCAGACTTAGGGACCGCCATGGCTTCCTTATGTAGTAATATGGAAACCATAAAACTCAGGTGAGTTCTTAACTCTTGTGGAACGCCTCAGAGGTACAGACTCGTCAATTGGCTCAAAAGGAGTTTCCTCCTCAGGTTGATCGCTAGTGTTTGAGGTTCCTTCACCGCTTGACTCTTGAAGCTCTTCAAGGTCAATTTGCCTCCTACTATTTCCTTAGCTTATGAATTCTCTCTCATGAAAGACTCCTCTCCTTGCAACAAAGACAACATTGTCACTCGCTCTGTAGAAGAGATAACCAAAGGATTTCTGTGGTGTGATATCCCCATTTTCACGGCCATAAAAGACCGATTTTGTTTACGATTTATAAAAATCAGAGTACCTCTTTTAATAAAAACGATGCGGAATTTGTTCCCAACAAAAGATGATAAATACGGTATCAAGGCATTTTCGAAGAAAAAGTATTTTCATTCATTTTAAAACATTTGGGATGTTATCATTAATACAGAAACATAAGCAGAAAATACAATTTAATGATATCACTTTTTTTTGGATTAATTTAATTATCATCGTACAAAAAGTGAGATGGAAAACAAGCAACAACCTGAGATGGAAAACACAAGCATAAACATAACTTACATTCATTATCACTAGTGATTTATATCTCCTTAATCTCTCAGTGTAATGTGACCTCATATCAACACCTGTGATATAAATAAACTGAGTGGGTCAGGTTGGGAAACCTGGTGAGTACATATGGTTTTCAACCCACAATAATATAATTATTATGTTTAATCTTCAAACAATTAATCAACCCAATTACCCATCCCCATTATCTTCTTTACTCTTAAGGATCTACCCTAAAAATCAGCTATTCCTCTTTCATTTATTCCTAAGGATTATCCTAAGGAATTGGCATGAAGTCCATCGTCACCGGGTTTAGGCACTAAGTCTGCATAGTCGCCAGGGTTTATACAACAAGCACTTAGTCCACATAGTCTCCAGGGTTTAGGTAATAAGTTTTCATAGTCACTAGGGTTTACGCATCAAGTCTGCATCATCGCCAAGGTGTAGGCCCTAATTTTGCATAGTCGCCAAGGTTTAGAGTACACTGGGTGAACACATCGTTCATACCACCTACATGTTGAAAGCCTGCTAGTGTTCCACTAGATTGTCTAGAATAGTCTGTGGTTGTCATCCATACTCTACTAGATGATGAGTCCATCATTTGGGTAAAAGTATTGTCTCATTTTTAACCTCTCACCCTTATCTCATGGTCTATATCACCTCTCATCTCATCATCCGACTCATATTTCATCTACCCATGTTTTACCCAACATATTTTGTAGATATAAAATACATCTACAGTTTAATTCATTTGAAGCATGTATAAATCGTTCATCCAGCATAGATAACAAGTATTCAGATAATATGCAAGCATAACTCGTAATTTATATAAAATACTTCGTATCTATGTGTAAGATGAAAGTAACTATGCACTCACAACACATAATTTATATTAAATTCCAACATATTTGTTTTCAAGTCCACATTCATTACAGCTTTTTTTAAAACATCAGAGTGTCCCTAAACATATTAGTAAATAGAATAGAGATAAAGTGCACGCCATGCCATCACGCCTTGTCCTTTCCCTTAGGCTCAGATGTACCTGAAACAAATACACAAACGGTAAGCTTGAAAGCTTAGTGAGTTCCCCAGAAAATACCCACACACAAACACATACTACATATCATGCTAGCTATCAGTTATACAAACACATAAGCCATACAAACAACACATAAGGAAGCCCTAGAAACCCTCTAGGGTCTTACTCCGGGTTCCTCGAGAACCCCCACGTGGTCTTAGCCCAATGCCTCAAGAAACCCCCGAGGTCTTTTATACACAATGCACAGAAACAACTAGCACATTACATATCAAATAATCCAAGTATGATATACGTAACAATTAATGGGCCGGCCTTGGTGCCTTCGACCCATTGGTATGGTGAGGAGACTCACATTTGTCTGCTGAATACCATAGTTAATCTCCTAACAGTCTGAATCTACTAAGCTGAATAATAATATTAATGTCCAAAAATTAGGGTTTTGAACCCTTGGCACGTACGCCCGTCGTACGGCTTGGTACGCCCAGTGTACCTCTAGTTCCTCCGTGACCAACCATGTGTAGTACGCTAAGCGTACACTTAAGTATACCCAACGTACTTAAGGGACCACTTATGCTAAAATGCAATTCTTGAGGGTTTCAAGACATACCAGATTTAGGGTCTTACAACTCTCCCCCACTTGGACTAGACTTCGTCCCTGAGGTCCGTATATGCAAATAGATCGGGGTAATGCTCCCGCATCTCCTCCTCCGACTCAAATGTCCATTCGGAGCTTTTTCGGTGCTGCTATAGCACCTTTACCAATTTCACTTCCTTGTTGCGAAGACCCTTCGTCTTTCTATCTAAGATGGAAACCGGTTTCTCGACATAATTTAAGCTCCCATCCACCTGAATGTCATTCCAGGAAACAACTGTGGACTTGTCAGTAACACACTTCCGAAGCCGAGACACATGGAAGGTGTTGTGAATTTGACTAAGCTCCTTTGGAAGCTCTAAACGATATGCCACTTTTCCCACTCGGGACATGATCCTGAACGGGCCTAGAAACCAGGGCCCCAATTTACCCCTCTTTCGAAACCTGATAATCCCTTTCTAGGGTGACACCTTTAGCAGTACAAGATCCCCTACCTGAAACTCGAGGTACGAACGCCGCTGGTCAACATAACTTTTTCTGATGGCTCTGCGCGACTCACAACCGGTCATGCACCTGCTGCATCAGTCTGATGGTCTTGAGCATGACCTCAATGCTCCCCATGAACCGATGCCCAACCTCATCCCAACACACCGGGGTCCTGCACCTCCGTCCATATAACATCTCGAATGGAGCCTGGTCGATACTGGCATGATAATTGTTATTGTACGAAAACTCTGCCAATGGGAGGTACGTATCCCAACTCCCTCCAAAATCTAGCACGCATGCCCTAAGCACGTCCTCCAACATCTGGATCGTCCTCTCATTCTGACCATTGGTCTAAGGGTGGTATGCCGTACTGAAATGCAGATGAATACCCAGTTCCTCGTGGAACTTCTTCAAAAACCTGGAAGTAAACCAGACATCCCTGTTGGAGACTACAAACATGGGTACCCCGTGTCTAGCCACCACCTCACGAACATTAATATCTGCCAACTTCTCCGCGGATATACTCTCGGAGAATGGAATAAAGTGGGCGCTCGTTGTTAGTATGTCTACGATCACCCAGATAGCCTCCACTCCCTTTGCCGTCCTAGGTAACTTTGTGATGAAGTCCATGGTGATGTCTTCCCACTTCCACATTGGAATGGGTAGTGGCTGAACCTTGCCATGAGGCCGTTGAATGTCGGCCTTGACCTTCCGGCAGGTCAAGCACCGCTCCATGAACCAGGCGATTTCCCGCTTCATGCAAGGCCACCAATAACTCAGGCTCAAGTCCTTATACATTTTTGTATCCCCTAGGTGTATAGAGAACTTGGTCTTATACGCTTCCTCTAATAACCTCTGCCTTACTCCCCCTGTCACTAGTACCAATACTCGGCCACACTGAGTCAAAAGGCCACGAATATCCTTGACGAGTAAAGTATACTGTCCCCAAATTTTCTCTATCTTCCATTTCTCCTTCTTTACCCACTCGACCTGGGCCTCCCTGGTCATATCCAATAGAGGCGAAATCACTGTCATCCTCATACAAATGTCCCTAATCGGGGACCCCGCTGTCTTGCGGCTCAATGCATTGGCCACCACGTTGGCCTTCCCTAGGTGGTATAGAATCTCACAATCATAATCCTTCAACACATCCAACCACCGCCTCTATCGCATGTTGTGGTTCTGCTGATCTATCAGATACTTCAGATTCTTGTGATCAGTATATATAGTGAACCGTACTCCATATAAGTAGTGCCTCCAAATCTTGAGGGAAAACACCACTACCCCCAATTCTAAGTCATGAGTGGGGTAATTCACCTAATGGGGCTTCAAATTTCTCAAGGCGTAAGCTATCCCATGCCCCCTCTGCATTCGTAATGCACCTAACCCTGATATTGACGCATCGCAGTACACCACCAAATTATCCAACCCCTCAGGTAATACTAGAATAGGAGCCTCGCATAACCTCCTCCTTAGGGTCTCAAAAGCCATCTGCTGATCTGCGCCCCACCGAAAAGTCACATTTTTCTTAGTCAAGCGGGTCAATGGCACAACAATTTTGGAGAAATCCTGAATAAATCTACGATAGTATCCTGCTAAGCCCAAGAAGCTACGCATCTATGATGCATTATTTGGTACTTCCCACCGCATTACAACCTCAACCTTGGTTGGGTCAACCGAAATACCCTCCATATTGATGACATGCCCCAAAAACTGTACTTCTTGCAGCCAAAAATCACACTTGGAGAACTTCACATAAAGTTTCTCTGCCCTCAGAGTGTCTATTACCTCCCTCAAATGCTACTCGTACTGCTCCCTGGTCTTAGAGTAGACCAGGAAATCATCAATAAAAACAATCACTGACTGATCCAACATCAGCCTACACACTCTCTTCATGAGGTCCATGAATGCTGCTGGGGCGTTGGTGAGCCCGAATGGCATCACCACAAACTTATAATGCCCATACCGAGTTCTGAAATCCGTCTCGATATATCCTCATCCCGGATCCTCATTTTATGATACCAAGACCGAAGATCAATCTTGGAAAACCAAGACGCACCCTAAAGCTAATCAAACAAATCGTTGATCCTCAGCAACGGATAACTGTTATGTTCTTCACCGTTAGTTTGTTCAGCTCCCTATAATTGATGCGCATTCTGTGCGATCCACCCTTCTTTTTCACGAAAAGAATTGGTGCCCCCCACGAGGAACTACTCGGACGGACGGACCCTCGGTCTAGAAGCTCTTGAAGCTGCAGGGACAACTCCTGCATCTCTGGTGGTGCCAACCGATATGGTGACTTTGCTATCAGGGCGGCACCTGGCACCAGGTCAATGCGAAACTCCACTTGCCTCTCTAGAGTCACTCCTAGTAACTTTTCGGGGAACACATCCCATAAATCCTGTACAACCGGCACATTACTCACTTCCGTCACAGCCTCCATTCGCGTATCCAAAACATAAGCCAGAAATCCTGAGCAACCCTGATGTAAAACCTCCTTGCCCTCACAGCCGAACAGAGGGTCGGTCCCTGGAAGGCCCTCTCTCCATGAATAACCAGCTCTCCCCCACTTGGGGTTCAAACCCTGACCAACTGGCGCTCGCAATCAATCATGGCACTGTTGGCCCCCAACCAGTCAATCCCCATAATCACTTTTGACCTTCTCAACGGTATCAGAACTAGATCAACACAGAACCTTTCATCCAACACATTCAGGACACAGTCCTGACACACCCTCGCAACACTAATGGTGTAGTCATATGCAATATCTACCTCGAGCGGGGAATGCAAGATTCCCGACGCGTCCCTGAACTTCTTGTAAAGCGCAAGTGACACAAATGATGGGGTAGCACCCGAATCAAACAAGACATGAGCAAGCATACCATTGACCAAATAGGTCCCTATATAATCATAGAATACACATAAGTCTCATAAATCATTATGTGTCGAGAATAATAGATACGTACCAATCATAATGTCTGGTGCTGCCCGAACCTCCTCGGTGGTCAACTGGAATGTGTGGCTCTTCACTGCCCGAACATCCGCCTTGGCAAGGTGGCCATCGGTTTATCTAGTAAAGGTGTCAGTTTTGTTCCAAATGCCATTGGTACATTCGTCTTCAAGTCTCCCACCATTCCAAACTTACCAAGTAAGGTCTTTGTGTAAGCTTCCTGATTAATGAAAATTCCTCCCTGTCCCTATCTAATGTTTAATCCAAGAAAAATGTTAATTGGACCCATTGAGCTCATCTCAAATTTAGTTTCCATCAACTTTCGAAACTCAGCTGTAAGGCTAGGATTAGTAGAACCGAAGATGATATAATCAACGTAAATTTGTACAATCATCAAGTGGTCACCCTCTTTCTTGCGAAAGAAGGTTGGGTCAACCGAACCTTGTTTGAATTTGGACATTTTAATAAAATGAGTTAGTGCTTCACACCAGACTCTTGGATCTTGTTTTAGACCATAAACTGCTTTGTCAAGAATATAACAGTGGTTGGGATATTTTTTATTTACAAATCTAAGTGGTTGTTCCACATAAACGGTATCTTCCAGTTCGCTATTTAGGAATGCACACTTCACATCCATTTGAAAAACTTCAAAATTCTTGTGTGCTGCATATGCCAAGAAGATGCGAACGGATTCCAAACTTGCAACATGTGCGAAGGTCTCTTCGTAGTTAATCCCCTCTTCCTCGCAATAACCTTTGACCATGAGTCTAGCTTTGTTTCTGATCACATTCCCTTCTTTCTGAAACACCATTTTAAACGAACAACCGATGCATCTGGGGGAGTTGGAATTAGTCTCCAAACTTTGTTTCGTTTGAACTCATTGAGTTCATCTTGCATCGTTTGCACCCAATCAAAATGATCGAGAGTAGTGTTGATAGTTTTGGGTTCAATCTTGGATACGAACGAATTAAACATACAAAATTCTAATTTGGAGAATAATGCAGTTTGCTTCGCTTTCAGTTGAGAACGGGTATGGACACATGCAGAGGATTCACCAATAACTTGAGCTTTTGGGTGGTCTCTTGTCCATTTGGTCATAAGAGGATAACTGGGATCTAAGGATGGATTTAGCTCAACATTTACTTCCTCGAATTTAGATTGAACAAATTGAGCGTCCGAATCATCATTTGCTTCCTTATTCCCCCCCTCGAATGATGCAAAATCGTTGTCTTCAGGAATTGAATCATCTGCGAATAGAGGCTTGTGGGTCATAGTTGGTGGGGAATTATCTCCATCATAAGGAGGCTCAGTAGAAATGGGTGAAGCAAAACCCTCCCCTTGCAGAGAAGCATTCGTGCTTTGAGTTGTAGCATTCTCCCCCTGGAATTGTGTGTTAGACCCAGAATACTCCCCTTGGTAAGTTGTGCTCGTGTTCTGATGGATATTCGCAATGGATGGCTGATGTGGCATGTCGTTTGCAACATCATCGATAATCTTCTTAAGTTTGTCAACTTTATTATCCGCTTTCTTGGCTTCAGATGAAATGACTCTCTCAGGTTCATCAAAGAGTAACATGAACTCTTCATAAAGGTTGGAAACAGGAATAACAGCTGGACAAGGTTTAGGAAAGATTTCCTTGATTTGGTTTTCGTTTGACTAAATTCACTTCAGATAATTGTCATCAAACGTGACATAGTAGGTTTCTTCTATCTTCTTTGAGCGTTTGTTAAGAACCCTATATGCCTTAGAAGTCAGTGAGTATCCCAAGAATATACCTTCGTCAGATTTCACATCGAACTTGTTCTGTTGTTCCTTAGAGTTGAAGATGAAACACCTGGAGCTAAAAACATGGAAAAACTTAACGTTACGTTTGCGATTATTTATGATTTCATAAGGAGTTATTGAGAATCGCTTATTTAAGATGGGTTGATTTTGGGTAAAGCAAGCGACAACAATCGCATCTGCCCAGAAGTAGAGTGGCAGACTTGCAAACGTTAGCATGGTTCGTGTAGCTTCACACAAGTAACGGTTTCATCTTTCAACTATACCATTCTGTTGTGGAGTGTAAGGAGCAGAAAAATTATGAGTGACTCCCTTTTCAGTAGGAAACTCTTCAAACACTTGGTTTTTGAATTCAAGCCCGTTGTCGTTGTGAATGTTGCGACCAGCTTTTGCAGTTGAAGCTCAATTTGCTTGATAAAATCCTTGAGCTTTGGCATTGCATCTGATTTATGTATAAGAAAGAATACCCAAGTGAAACGAGAAAATAATCAATAATTACAAGTATATACTTACTACCACCAACACTTTCAATAACAGAAGGTCCATAAAGGTCGATGTGTAGAAGCTCCAAAGGTTCAATGACTTTCTTGTTTACAATAGTTGGATGACTCTTTCTACTTTGTTTTCCCATCTCACAGGCTGCACACAAATGATCCTTGTCGAATCTAAATAGAGGAAGTCCTCATACATGATCACCAAGTACGATTTTGTTGATGTCTCTGAAGTTCAGGTGCGAAAGACGCCTGTACCATAACCAACTTTCGTCAGAATGAGATTTTGTAAGCAGGCAAATGGCAGGCTTTTCTCATATTGGGTTTAGATTCAATGGATACATTTCACCCTTTCATTGTGATCTTAGAAGAACAGTCTTGGATTTCTTCTCAATGATTTTTGATCCTTCGTCATCGAACGACACCTTCAATCCGGTTCCTACAACCAGCTGTGAGCAGCTGATTAGGTTGTGCTGCAAGCCTTCAACATAATCCACTTTATGAATCAAGAAGTCCCCATTCGTTCTCATTAGGTAACCTTTTATTCCGCCAAAAGAATTATTCCCATATTTTACGTTGCTACCATCCTTAAGAGCCCTGTACTCTCATAGTTCCTCCTTTCTTCCTATGATATGACACGAACAACCACTGTCGATATACCATTCAGTGTCGAACTGTTCATCATGAATAGCCTGCAAAATTTAGGCAGATTTAGGAACCCAAAGTTTTTTTTGGGTCCTTGTGAGTCTTTCGCAGATTGCGGAAAAGTGATATCTAGATTAACCAAATATGTTCGTTTTATGAGAGTGGTTTCATCCTTTCGTTTGATGGTGAAAACTTTGGTTTTGTTATCTTTTGAGTTAGTTTCTTTAGAATCAAAAGTTTTATTCTTGTTAGTATCTTGATTCTTAACAATCTTCCTTTCAGCTTCCTTAGGGTTAGCATGAGTTTTCTTAATTGGAGCTTTCGGCTCTCAAACTAGCTTTCCCTTGTCTTTGATGTCTTTAGATGTAGACTTTGTGGATTGAGAGTGATTAGGCTTTGGTCTCTCCATTGGTTTCTTTGTAAAGAAGGCTTTTGGAGCCCCTTTTTGCTGAGAGTCCCTTGGACTATGAGAGCAGCAATGCGAACACTGATTGGAATTCACTTGTGAATGAGCTTTCGCTTTGTGATTCATTCTTCTTTCGTTGGAAACATAATCCGAATTTTGGGATTGACAAAATTACTTCCTTTCCTTGAGATTTCTTCTATATCTCTCATTCCTTTGTCATTTCTAATCAGCAAGTTGCTTTGACGACTTATGGATGTTCACCCTAGTATTTGCTTTTCTCACTTCAAGTTCGTTCTTCACAAGATTAATTTCACTACGAACTTCCTTGGTATCACTAGGGATACCTTTTGCAAATATTGAGCGATTATTTATGGGTTTAACCACATATTTTCCTTTGATTTTCCAGGAAGTCCAAATAGATAAGCCAACAGTTGCGTCAGCATGATCTATGGGAGCTGACCAGAAGAATTCATCGCATTCGTCTTTGTTTTCTTTGTCGACAATGGTCTTTAGTTTGACAGTTTGATTTTCGGTTAATCCATGGACTTTAAAAACTTTATTAGGCATTGTTTGAACTTTTGGAAAGACAGTTGCTTTTTCTTTCATAATTTCAGGTTTGTTTTGGACAACACGTGCGAACTCAACAGAGTTTTCAGAAACAAGAGCTTTCGCTGGTTGAGATTCATTTTTAACAAATTATGAGCAGTTAATCTCGTCCTCTATAGAAATCTCACTCACATCACTAACCTCATCGAATTCAAATGTTCTTTCAACATTTAATTTATTTTCTGAACTCAATTTGGTATTCAATGAATCAAATTTTCACAGTATCAAATTTGATATGCGTTTTATCATTCTCATCCAAAATTTGTTTCAACATATTTTTGTGGTCCTTTGACTTAATGTAATTTTCAATTCGTTCAAGACCAGATTTATATGCATCAAAAGTTTCTTCAGGCGTGACAATAGATTCGCATTTGTAGCAGTCTGCGTCTATTTCGTCTTCCTTTAATTCGAGAAATGGCAAAATCATATTATGGATTTTCTGACCAATTTCACAATCAAGATGCAGTTGAGTGATATTAAAGTAAAGTCTTTTTTGCAATCAAACAAAAAATGAATCGCTATTTTAAAACCATTAAATTATCTCTTTGCAAATAAATAGATTCATCCCTAGACTTAGACAAATCCAACTCAATCTTCTGAATCCACAAACATCTCTCTTCACTCCTGGATGTTTCCCTGATCAATTAATCGGTTAGGTTAGAGTTTGATAACCTGGTTCGTTTTAGACTATCGCTTATACTTGCAAAGGTGAATTTTAGATCGTTAAATTCTGTTTCATATCTTGATACATGAATATTAAGAGATTCAAGAATGAAATTTATCTTATTAATCAGTTGTTCGCATTCGTTGATCTGTTTTGAGATAGGCTTTGCTGCAAAACAACTATCATCGCTCCTTCCACTCTCACTTGCATTCTCCCGCATCTGCGATCCACTATCACTCAGCATCAAGAATCTACTAGAATATTGTGAATTCTACTCTTTCGCAACGAATGCCCTTCCATGTGTAGGCTTGCATACTTCTTCATCCTTTGAGTCTGTCGACCAGACTTACACTCCTCCGAACTCACCTTGAGCTAAACTTTCCCATAGAACAAAATCAGGCATAGAATTATCATTAGATTTCTTCTTCTTAATATCCTCCATCTTTCGCAGGTGATAAGCCTCCTCATATTCTCCTTCATTCTTTCTTCTTAGCATACATTCCTTGGCAAGATGATTTTTTTCATGACAATAATTGCAGTCGTATCCGGAGTCACCAGTCACTTTGTTTTCCTTCTTCTCTTCCTCTTTCTGCGAACCACTTTCTATTTTTCATTGAGGGAAACTTCTTTTAGCAAAACGCTTAGGGTTAGAAACCATCAAAGCAAATTCTTCACTTGAGAGTTCATACTCAGAGTGATCTAAATCAGACCCATCATCAGTAGTATTATTAACCTTCGCAACTAGGTCAAGAGATCACATTCCAGATAACACCTTATCTTCCTTCGTCACTTCACTCTCTTGCGCCTTCAGTATACCTACAAGTTTCGCAAGAGTGTAGCTCTTGAACTATTCGTGAGCTTTGACAGTTGACACCACTTCCTTCTATTCCGATCGTAGACCGTTCATGAACGTAACCTTTTGCTCGATCGGTTCGCCTTCAATCCCATGCTTCATCATCTTGCTGAGAAGATGATTGTATCGATTGAACGTGACACTCAGAGATTCTTCAGGCTTTTGAACAAACTCGGAAAACTCAGATAGCAAAAGCGTTTGAGTCGAGTGCTCCAGATCTGCATCGGTAGAGTAGAGCTCTTTCAACCTATCCTATATGTCCTTCGTTTTGTCACAAGAACTAACAAGTCGAAAAGTATCTGCTTGAAAAGCAAATATGATAATCCTCATTCCTTTAATATTGCTCATAAGTTTTTCTTTTTCATCTTGAGGCACGTCCTTCACATCAAGAAGCATTTGGTTGTATTCTTTCTTGGTTTTGATTTTTCTTTTGGTCTGTGTGTGAAAAAACAAACCTAGAGTGATTACCTCCCAAATCAGATAACCATTCTCTTCTGAGCCTAGAACATAATATTCAAAGTGCAGCGCCCAGACTTCATATTCTTGAGGAAAAAGAATCAGGATCCTGGTTGTGGATCCGATGCTGCTTGAGATATTCAAGGAGTTGATGCTTGAATCGTCGTTTTGCATGGTGAGTAATCCTTTTAATACCTGTAATTAATCAGACTGTAAACACTTATTAGGTTAATATTGATATCACAGAGCAACGTCAATAAATCAGTGACGACTCTAACAGGTCCAATATTTGCGGAAACCTTAATAATTTCTTCAAACAAAAGAGTTATGTAATGACTACACAGCCTCCTGCTCTGATACCAATTGTTAGGATGAAATACTTAAAGATCGAATAGATTAAAATAGGTAAACAAGAATACAATATGATCAAACTGAGTCTGAATGATTAACATTCATGCCCAGAAGAACTCGACAAAGAATTGCTTCTGTAGAGGCGCAAAATAGGGTTACAACGATAATATGAAAACTTAACTAAAATACGTAGCATGCATGCATCTTGTATACTTAAACACTAACAGTAAATACGAGTGGATAGGCCCAAATCGTTTGTACAAAATGGACTAAAAAAACTAGGCCCAATGACGCAACACTTTATCTTCAACAGAACCATAACCCGACTCACCGAGTCCCATGAATGACTCATTGAGTCCCCAAAGGTCCATGTCCATACAGTTGATTTCAGTCATGCTTAATGCATCCATAACATAGAACTGGCCTCCTAGGGTCCATATTCCACGTAAAGTCACAAACTTTACGTCCATGCGTGGGTCTTCAAGATCAAAAGACCCAAAAGTGAAGGCTACAAGGTGCATGCGACTCCCGTGGCCATAAAGTCACCACCTTTATGCCATGGGAATCGTCAATGGTTCAAGATCTGAAGTTATACCCCCCTTTGAACCACAAGATCCCGAAAATGGCTCTACTAAAGCTTGGAAAAGGTAAAAACTAGCCCTAAATAGAGATTTAAGAGATAACTAGTCAAGGTTGAGGTTTTTTTTCCTTAAATATGCTGGAAATGTGCCAAAACCTATGAATCTACTTGCTTTCTCTTGATCTCCCAAGCCTCCTCTTTCTTCTCAAGCTTCAAACACACACAAAAAGGTACAACAAGCTTATGAACTCTCAATAAATGATTAGGGTTTCGTAAAGATGGACTGAGGGTGCTGGAGGCTGTAATGGAGACCCTATAAGTTGTTTAAATAGGGTGCAAACCCTTAAAATTAGGGTTTCATCCAGATGGGTCTACTCGTCGAGTCGGGGCCTCCGACTCGGCTAGTAGATTCTTCCACCCGTGTCCAAACTTTGCTTCGACTCAACGAGTTGGGGCCTCCAACTCGTCGAGTCCTAGAGTAAAAGTGCAAGAATTCATATTTAAATTACGTACCAGGAACCAAGTACTGCAAATTTCCCCCGCTTATTTTAGACTTCGTCCTCGAAGTCTGCTGCTGTATTTGGAAAAAGCTCAGGGGTAGTGCTCCCTCATCTTATCCCCTGGCTCCCTAGTCCATTCTGAGCCCTTGCAGTGCTACCATTGCACCTTCATCAGCTCGACCCTCTTGTTCCTCAGATCCCTTGACTTCCTGTCGAGGATAACTACTAGTCACTCGATGTAGTTCAAACTGTCATCAACCTAAATATCCTCTAGATGCACCACTGCTGAATCATCTACCACGCACTTAGGCAGCTGGGAAACATGAAAGGTGATGTGAATCTAGCTAAGCTCGGTTGGCAGATCCAGTGTATTCGCTATCTTGCCCACCCAGGCTGCAACCCTGAAAGTTCCAATATACCTGGGGCCCAACTTGCCCTGCATCCTGAACCGGATGACACCTTTCCAACATGACACCTTCAGGAGGACCATATCCCTGACCTGGAACTCCATGTCCGAACGACGCTTGTCGGCATAACTTTTCTATTGACTCTGAGCAGTCTGAAGTCTGCTCCAAACCTACTGGATCCTCTCTGTCGTCATAAGTACCACTTTGGTACTCCCCATGACCCTCTACCCAACCTCACCCCATCATATCGGGGTTTTGCACTTCCTCCCCTATAGTATCTCGAAGGGAGGACGGTCGATAATCGTGTGGTAGGTATTATTGTAGGAAAACTCTGCCAAAGGAAGGTAGGTATTCCAGCTACCACTGAAGTATAGAACGCATGTTCGCAACATATCCTCCAATGTCTGGATGTTCTGGTCGCTCTGACCATCCGTCTGCAGGTGGAAAGCGGTGCTAAAGTGCAAACGAGTACCTAACTCATTGTGAAACTTCTTCTAGGATTTGGAAGTCAACCGCACATCCCTGTTAGAAATCACGGAGACTGGAACTTAGTGTCGTGATACAACCACTCGAATGTAGATGTTAGCCAACTTCTCGGCCAAGATACTCTCTCAGATCGGTATGAAGTGGGCGCTCTTGGTCAATCGATCCGCGATGACCGAAATAGAATCCAATCCCCGTGCGGTCTTGAGAAGCTTTGTGATTAAATCCATAGTAATATCTTCCTATTTACACATACGGATATATAACGGTTGCATCTAGTCGTGAGGCCTCTTGTGCTATTCCTTGACCTTCCTGCAGGTCAGCCATCTCTCGACGTACTAGGCTACATCGCGCTTCATGCAGGGCCAACAATAGTTAGGACAAAGATCTCTATACATCTTCGTCACACCGGGATGGATAGAAAACCTGGATTTGTGTGCCTCATCCATTAAAATCTTTCGTATGCTGCCCCGGAACCCAAACCCTCCCATGCTGGGTCAGCATCCCACGGCTGTCATAGTTAAACGACGCCACCTGGCCTATGATTCACTCGCATTTTCGGCGCTCCTCCTTCAAACCCTCGACCTACACCTCTGGGATCTGCTCCAAAAATGGAGTCACTACTGTCATCCTTAAGAAAATGTCTCAGATCGAAGCTGCCTTGCGACTAAGTGCATCAACCTCAATGTTGGCCTTCCCCGGGTGGTAGAGCATCTCACAATCATAATCCTTCACTACATCTAGCCACCGACACTGCCTCATGTTCATATTCGGATGATCCATAAGGTACCTCAAACTCCTGTGGTCCATGTAAATGGTATATCGGACCACATAGAGGTAATGCCGCCAAATCTTGAGGGCAGAGACAACTGCCCCCAACTCTAGATCGTGTGTCGGGTAGTTCAGTTCGTGAGGCTTTAGTTACCTCAAAGCGTAGGTGATAACATGCCCTCTGTGCATCAATACCACGCCCAACCCTGAGATGGATGCATCGTAGTATAAAAGTAAATTCTCCACGCCATCTGGCAGGGCGAGGATCGGCGCCTCGCATAGTCTCCGTCTCAATGCCTCGAAAGCTGGCTGCTGGTCAGGCCCCCAACGATAGACCACGACTTTCCTTTTCAACCGAGTCAAGAGTATGGCTATCTTGGAGAAGTCCTGAATGAATCTTCGATAATAACCTGCCAATCTTAGGAAACTCTGAATCTCAGATGGAGACTTCGAAACCTCCCATCTCATCACGGCCTCTACTTTTGCTGGGTCAACCAAAAAACCGTTCTGATTGACAAGGTGCCCAAGCTAATGCATTTCGCACAACCAGAAATAACACTTGGACAAATTGGCATACAAAATCTCCCTCCTCAAGATGTACAACACCTCTCGCAAGTGCTCCTCGTGCTGCTCCTGCATCTTGGAATAAACCAAGATGTCATCAATGAAAACTATCACAAACCAATCCAGCATCGGTCTGCATACGAGGTTCATGAGGTCCATGATTGCGGCAGGGGCATTAATGAGCCCGGAGGATATCACTACGAACTCGTAATGACCATAGAGAGTTAGAAAAGTAGTCTTCTGTACATCCTCGTCTCTGACACTCATCTGATGGTAGCATGAGCGCAAATCGATCATGGAAAACCAAGATGCCCCCAGTAGTTGGTCGAAGAGATCATCAATCCTCGAGAGTGGGTAATGCTTCTTCGCTGTTACCTTTTTCAGCTCTAGGTAATCTATACACATCCGATGCGCCCATCCTTCTTCTTCACAAACAAGATTGGGGCTCCCCAGGGTGAACTACTCGGTCTAATGAATCCATTGTGTAATAGCTTCTGTAGCTGTGTAAATAACTCATGCATCTCTGGAGGAGCCAACCGATATGACCCCTTGGCTATCAGAGCCACACCAAGGACCAGGTCAATCTTGAACTATACCTTCCTCTATGGTGGTATCCCAAACAGCTCCTCTGGGAATACATCTGCAGACTCTCGCACCACTCGTACATCACTCATAGTCGCCCTACCCGCCACCCGGGTATCTATAACGTAGGTGACATACCCTGCGTAACCCTGCCGAAGGTGAGCCTAGCCTTCGCTACTAAGCATAAAGCTGTTCGCCGTTGTGGCCTCTCGCCCCTGAGTCACCAACTCTCCCCCACTGGAGGTCCTGACACATATCAACTGTTGCGCACAATCGATCACTGCCACATTGGGCCTTAAATAGTCCATGCCTATGATAACCTTGCCTCCTCGGCGGTCAACTGGAAGGCTCGGATCCTCACCACCAGCGTATCCATCTTTCCCTATCGGCCATCCGTAAGCCGCAATGTCGGTAGAGCTGGTGCTGCTGCTGCTGTCCATCTCAGGCATTCGGCCTTTTTATGGCCCTTCTGATTACAGTGGAAGCAAATCAGGTCAGTGGTCTGGAATGTGGGAGTAGGGGCAGTACAATCCTTGCTAAAGTGCCTGGTCTTGCCACACTTGTAGCAAACCGATGATACCAATCTACAAACCCCCCATGGGTCCTGCCGCACTTCCCGCTGCGGCCCCGACCTTGTTGGTCCTTCGACCTAGTTTCGGATCCCTTGGGTTTCTTCCAGAAAACCCCAGAAACATACCCATATCCTACCTTCCTCTTCCTGAGGTGCTCTATATCAATCTCCCTCTCCCTCGCCCAGGCAATCATGTCATCTAATGTCGGGAATGCTAAGTAGCTGACATGTTTCCAGATGTTAGCTCTCAACATGTCATGATAGCAGGTTTTCCGCTTCTCCTCATCCCCTGCGTACCGAGGCACCAGTAAGGACCTCTCCTTGAACTTGGTGGAAATCTCTGCCACTGTCTCTGTCATTTGTCTCATGTCAAGGAGCTCCCTGGCCAGCTACTGAAGCTCTACAACTGGTGCAAAATCTGTTGGATAAGGTGTCTAAGTCCATAACTATTTCTGGTATGTACTTGACCCAACCCGACATGGTCCATTTGGGTTGCATGGCACCATGCAATTGGATAGACTAAATGAGAGAAATAACATTTGGGGATTATTAATATATTATAAGTTCTAATATATTAATAATATTATTTGATTAGTTTGATCAAGAATTAATTAAGTGATCAAAAGATAACTAATTAAATATATGGGTTGATTATGTAAATCATCCATATCTTGTATAGTAGGCTAAGAGGCTCCATGGATTATCAAGTTAGGTTCCACCCATAAGATGCTCCATGGATGCTCCATGGGAGTTACAAACCCATGGGTCATGGAAATGAAGAGTCATGACACATTAGGGTTTACATGATGTAACCCTAGATGTGTCAACACTATATAAAAATCTTATTCTCCACCAAAATTGGCTACACATATTAAACAAGAGGGCTAGGCCGATTTCAAGAAGTGTGCATTCTCTCAAAAGTCTTTCCAAGAGCATTTGGTGTTGTGTGAAGCATTTGAGGCATCACACTTGGGGTGCTAGGCTCACAAGGTTTCAAGGAACATAAGCAACAACAAGGTAAGTTATTCTATCTTTCATTCAAGTTAAAAAGTGTTCCCCATGTATGCTAGATAGGAATATAGCCTTGGAATTCAACTTTGCATGATAATTAGACAAACATAGGTCCAAGGTTATTAGGGTTGCATGTACACTTAGGAAGTGTTAGAATGCTCAAAACCCATCAAAATCAACCCTAAACCGGGCCACAAAATCTGACCATGTCATAGCCTCAATGGCTAAGGCTCCCAAAGAATCACCAACTGACTCCCACTAATCTCTAGCTCTCTCCCTCAAACAACCTGCAACATACTGGACCTTCGACCCCTCAAGGCAGAAGCTCGTCACTGAGAAGACTCCATGTTTGCGATCCACCTCCTGGCAACATTAGGGTCCTTGACCCCGTGGAAGTCCGGCGCACCACATCCCCTGAAGTCCTTGAAGGACAGTGTGCGTGTCCCTGTCTGGCCAGATGCCATATCGCTCCTGAACGCGCTGAGGCTATCCTCCATCAGCTCGACAATCCCCTCCTTAATCGACCCAAAAATCACCGAGGTCGCCTCAATGAACTCGTGCAGTCTCTCATCAATTGGTTCGAAAATCAAACTCAAACCTGATCCTCATCCCGATCCTCCTACTCCGTGACGTATAATCATCACCATTCTGAAACAAAACATACAATTATTAGGATTATGCATAATCTCGAGAGATCCCACACACTTTACAAGTTCCTTGGTTCTACCTCGGCCCTCCTTGAATCGAGTACGGATCCCCTGCTTTCAATAGTACGGGCCCATACTACCTTCCACATCTATCCGTACTTTCCTCAAGGATTGCTTCGACTTCACCAAGTCCCTTCTACTACTATTGTACTCTGTGCTAATATCTTCCTAGGCATCCTTGCAAGATCCTTAGACCTAATCTAGCATGCAGTTCTCATACACTTATAGCAGGCATAAAAGGCGTCCTTGCAAGATCCTTAGCCTTAATTGTCACACCCCGCTAAAGCGGAAACGCAAGATATGACAGCGATAATGGTTTTATTGCAAAAGATAAAGATACATCACCATAGCAGTATTTAGAAGTTTACAACCCATAGCTTAAAAAGAAACAAAGTACAAGTTTTTCCAAAACAACATTGTTCAAAGATAACTTCATAAATAACTTCAACACGATGCAGCATGCTCTATGATGATGAATCTTTATATCCACTTACTAATTATTTCCTGAAAAAAGCATGTAAAACGAGCGTCAACTATGAAAATAGTTGGTGAGTTCACAAGTTTATAAATCGAGCTTGAAATAAGGCTTTTCGTAAATACAAGTACATTACTTTAATGAGAAACAAAGTTGATTGCTATTAATAAATACAAGTTTATTGCTATAACGAGAAACGAGTTTTTGTATGTGTATGAGCAAACAATGAGTCTCAACCAAACCTATGACTGAAGCCCTATCGAGATCTATGCTTATCGTTCCATAGATGAATATGGTATCATGCACTCCAGCGATTCGGGCGAGGGAGGAGTTGTCAATTCCTAATAGCGCTATCCATAATGACCATTGGCTCAAAGAGTTAATGGTTAGAGATAAGGGAAGGGCCTTAGTACGATAAGTTCTCATGTTCCGTGTTGCATAGACATACATAAAGAAACATAGCAATACAATAGCAATCATGTTTGATAATAATCAATTTAAATACAACATGCAAACAATAGTTTTTCTGGACATGCTTTTCCACCCCAAAACATAAAAACCGAAAATAGGGGAGTGCGTGAATACTCACAGTATGCTAAATATAGCAACCAAGTTTATACGAGTTAGATAAATACAACAGATATAAATAGTTTAGGACATGCTTTTCCACCCTAAAACATCTAAAAACATAAAATAGGGGATTGGTGAATACTCACAATATGCAAAATATAGCAACCAAGTTTATACGAGTCAAATAAATACAACGAATATAAATAGTTTAGGACATGCTTTTCCACCCCAAAACATCTAAAAACATAAAATAGGGGATTGGTGAATACTCACAATGTTTCGTGTAGGCACAAGTGGTACTTCGGAATGCACCAACGTCTTACTACCGGAATCCTACGACATCAAACACACACTAGTGAGTTTCCATGTCGAAATCTAATGCTAATATACTAAACTCTACATATAGTGAAATGCCAATTTATGTTTTAGTATTGGATTTTATATTAATTGGTTACACTTTTTCTGAAATAATGAAATTTTACAAGTCGTGCGATTAATTACAACTTTGGAATATAAATTTTCAAAATTTTAAGTCTTTATAACAACATAAATTCACGAAAAATAGTATTCAAAGGATAAAAATTCTCAAACTTTTTATTTAACTGTTATTACACAATACTAAGCTGGGAAAAATATAAAAATTGATTTCCAAGCTGTTTAATTATATTTTATGATTTTTGAGCATTTATTCCAATAAAAATTGAAATAAATATAAAACAGCTTCCAAAATTACCCAAACTTTTTATTTAACTGTTAGTATACATAACTAGGCTGGGAAATATATAAAAGATATTTTTCAGTGGGTATTTCTATTTTTCCTTGTTTTATTCCTTTAAATAATCATTAATTGAAGAAATAATATTAAACAGTTAAAATAAATTACCAAAAATTTTTGCAACATCATTTACAGTATAAATAACCTGGGAAAAATACCAAAAGTGGTTTTCATATTGTGTAATCCGGTTTTGAGTATTTATGTGTATTTAAGTGTATTTAAGTGTAATTAACTTTAGAAATTAATAGAAAAAAAATAGTTTACAGTGGAGAAAAATCCTCAAAAATTTTATGTGATCTCCTACTGTACAATATGATATTCTGGTATTTTTTTATGAATTTTGGATAATTAGAACTATTTTTCCCATTTTTAGACCATTATAATTACCAAAAATTCGGAAAAATATTAAGACATGATGAAAAATCTTGAAATTATTTTCTGGAGTCACCATTCACAGGTAAGGTATGCAAAAATTGTTAGATACAATTTTCACATTTTCTAAAGTGGTTTTGTGATTTATTTTGCCCTAAACAAAAGAAAATTGGAAATCGTATTAAACAGTAATAAAAATTGATTAAATTTGGTGAGGGGTCAGTATTCATCATAAGGATCATCCATGAATTTATTCAGGATTTATTGATCTCTGGAAGTATTTTATGTGATTTATGCCCGTGGTTTTAAAAATAATTTTAATAAATCAAGGAAATAATAAAAGGTTTTGGTATCTTACAGATTATCACATGCATGTAAGGGCTTTCAAAAGGAAAAATTTTAAAAATGTATTCAGAAGAGAAATGAGAGTAATGAATCTAAACAAATTAAGAAAGGTTGCATGCAATGATGCATGAAATGTAGATATGGCTGAAGTTCATGAATTTGTGTAGCCCATTCAGTGAGATTTTAAACCACGAAATTTCAGCCATCATTGACTAGATATGTTAAGCTTCTAAGGTATTTTTCCTCAGATTTATGGTTGGGTTTAAGGCCATTTATCATGCAAGACAAAAATAGTGATCACAGAAAAAGAGATGTATGCGCAACCATTTTGTAAAAATTGTCAAAAATCGGATATTTAATATTTTACAGTGAGACCAGTTGGGTTTGAAATTTAACTCGTGGAACTATCCAATACAAAAAGAATATCATGATTTGGTTAAGAAATGACCGAGTTATGGCCATTCAAAGTCGAACAAAGTAATCTGGCAGATTGCATGTTTGTTTTTGTGCATTATTAGGGTATTTTGACAAGAACATCATGCATGCCTTTGGTAAGGTCCGATTTCTAACACATGCATGGAGTGAATGAGCATCCAAGATATACTAGAAATGGTTTAAATGCTTTTGGTCATGCAAGAACACAAAAGAAATGGAGAAGAAGATGAAATATTCGGTTTTGATGTCATATGATCATATGTGCATCTTTTTCACTCCTTGCATGGGTTTGATCCCGGATTTTCACCATCTCAAACACATGCATTGTTTTATGGTGAGAATCTACAAACCAAAAGGGAAGAATAAAGATTTCTAGCCATGGAAAGGCATAGAATCCGAAAAGTAGAGAAAACTATGAAGAAGAAGAAGTTTAACCATGAAACTATGGGAGAAGATGTTGTTGTTTACCTTGGTTTTGACCTTGAGAGAAGTATGAACACTTCAAGCCTCCTAAATCTCAAAATATGGCAGATGAATGAGAGGATTTTCGTGGGTTAGAGAGAGAGAAAGGAGAAGAGTTTGTGTGAGAAGAGTGGAGTGTAAGAGAGTGAAGAGAGAAGAGGTAGTGTGAGGTTTTTGACTTAAGGATTGTGTTTTGGGAAGAGAGAGTGCATGGGGAGGGGAGAGTGGCCGAATCTATCATGCATTAGGCCTCCTCTCTCCAAAATTTTAAACTTTAAAAAATTCCCTCTAATTTCTTTTATAAAACCCTAACTTTTATAAAAATATTTATTAAGCAATTCTTGATTTGTTTTAATATCTTGTATTTAACCAATAATTTATGATTAATACTTGATAATTTAATTTCTATTTCATTGATTATAATTCCTAATTTGATTAATAAAAATTTGCTATTAGAAAGTTTATAGCCAAATTTTATAAAGTTTTTAAGCTTTATAATTTATAAGTTTGGCTCTTTAGGGTTTTTTTTTTTTTTTT
The DNA here is from genome assembly GCF_052625555.1 of Lactuca saligna. Lineage (NCBI taxonomy): Eukaryota > Viridiplantae > Streptophyta > Magnoliopsida > Asterales > Asteraceae > Lactuca > Lactuca saligna. The sequence continues at coordinate 300,822,146 of NC_136420.1, read as the reverse complement.
TTTTTTTTTTTTTTTTTTTGGAATATTGTTTGATATTCATCAACATGTTGAAGTATAATTAGAATGTTTTAATTTATTTTTAGGGTTTTATACACTATTTCAATTATAACAAAGCTTGAAGGTTTATTCTAATTATAGTATTGGCATTTCCTATTGTAGCTAAGCAACTTACTAGAATTGCAAGTGTCAAGTATATTAGTCCTAGATCTTAGTTGGATCCTATTTTATGCAAGAATTTTGACCTAATTTATACTACTAGGTCATGACATGTTGTGCACGAATGGTTTTTATAAGGATGCATGAGTTCGAAAATGACCTGAATTGGCAGTTGTCACATTAATCTAGCATGCAGTCCTCATAATCATAACATAAAATGTATGGGTATCTTGGGGAAAAACTTACTTGAGCTCGGCCTATTGCAGGCATCACATACCTTGTTCTTTTTCAAAACTCTTTACTTAACTTAGGAAAACTATTTTCTTGTGAAAATCTTTCAAACCCTCGATTTGAGTCCAGACACATCCGAAAGTGTGTCTGAATCCCTCACACCAAGGCTCTGATACCAACTTGTAACAACCCAATTTTCAAGCCCAAAAATTTCATTTTTGTTATAACTATTTAGAAAAAACATTCATAAGAAAACATCAACGAGTCACATCATTTCATAACTGCGTACTAACTACCCCTTCGGCCCTGTTGACCAGTACTGTGCCTAGCATATCTGGGTGCTGGCCTCCCTTTTGGTCCTTTCGACCAGTAACCTTATCTAGCCTATCCGGCTTCCGGCTTACCCCTTCGGTCCTTTCGACCAGTACTAGGGTCTATTTCACCCTTTACTCTACCACATAGCATCATAGTGCATAAATATACATTTCATATATTGCCTAACTTATCTGGGTGTTACCATACCCCTTCAACCCTATCGATCGGTACTGAGGTCTATCCTACCCCTTCTATCACATACCACATAACATCATAACACACTAGCACATAAACATAACATATAACAAAATACCAAATAATTATCAAAAAGACAAATACCCATACTATAACTCTTACTAGTGAGTCGACCTTGGTGCCTTCGACCCACTTCTACTAGAAGGTAACTCACCTCAATGTCGTGAAGTGTCTGAACTATTCTTGATGACGAGATCAACTCCTCTCAACTCCTACGCATAACAGCCTTCCTTAATTACCATTTCATACAATTGACCCTTTTAAGGGTCAACTCTGGGTAAAGTCAAAGTCAAGGTCAACACCCTGGTCAAAATCATTTTTTGGTCAAAGTCAACATCTGGTTGACTCAACTCGCCAAGTTGGTCTACCAACTCATCGAGTTCCATAACTCATAATATTTGGGAACTTCGATCCTACTCATCAAGTCTTTCAAGAACTCGTTGAGTTCTCCTTCATACAGAATCGGGACCTTTTGCTCATGACTCGCTGAGTTAATTTTTGAACTCGTCGAGTCCTTCCTTATACAAATTGAAGTGTTTAGTCCTTGACTCACCGAGTTCTTCTTCATATAGTTCAGACATTGCCTTCAACTCGTCGAGTTCTTCGATCTCCAGGTCTATGTTCACATCCATCTTGCTGAGTCTTCTTCTAGACTCAGCCATATCAATTAGAAACCAAAAAGGTTGGGGAACCATAACCCGACTCATCTAGTCCCATGAATGAATCGTTGAGTCCACTAAGGTCCATGTCCGTACAATTGATTTTAGTTGGGCCTAATGCATCCAGAACATAGATATGGCCTCCTAGGGTCCATATTCCACATAAAGTTACGAACTTTACGTCCATGCATGGGTCTTCAAGCTCAAAAGACCCAAAAATGAAGGCTACAGGGTGCATGTGACTCCCATGGACATAAATTTGGCACCTTTATGCAATGGGAATCCTCAATGGTTCAAGATCTGAAGTTATGCCTCCTTTAAACCACAAGATCCCGAAAATGGCTCTACTAAAGCTTGGAAAAGGTAAAAACTATCCCTAACTAGAGATCTAAGAGATAAATAGTCAAGGTTGAAGCTTTTTACCATAAATAAGCTGGAAATGTGCCAAAACTTTTGGATTTACTTGCTTTCTCTTGATCTCCCAAGCCTCCTGTTTCTTCTCAAGCTTCAAACACACACACAAAAAGGCATAAAAATCTCAAGAACAATCAATAAATGATTAAGGTTTTGTGAATATGGTCTGAGGGTGCTGGAGGCTATAATGAAGAGCCTACAAGTTGATTAAATATGGTACAAACCCTTAAAATTAGGGTTTCATCAAGACAGGTCTACTCGTCGAGTTGGGGCCTCCGACTCAGCGAGTATGTTCTTGTAACATCCGAACTCCTAGGTATATTATTTATTTATTTATTTTTGAGGACTGCTGAGAAACTCGACGAATTGGTTCTACAACTTGTCGAGTAGAGTCACGTTTGGCCACGTGGAGTTAATGATATACTCAACGAGTCAGAGAGTCGACTTGTCGAGTAGATGCTATGAGGTGAAACCCTAAATCCCCAGATTTGGGGCCTATATAAGGACACTTATAGCCTCATTTGTGGCTCACCAGCTGCTTACCTTCACTGAGAGAAACCCTAATCGCTCTTTGAGCTAATAGAGAGAGTGTTGAGCTAATATTAAGTATTTTGGTGCATCTTTGGAAGATAAGAAAAGGATTTCAAGCAAGGAACGAGAAGAGGCTGCTAGATCTATTGCTATTCGTCCAAGAGCTTCGAGGAAAGGTGAAAAAGTTCATACCTTTCTCATTTTGTTGAGTAGATCTCATATTATTGGAGTTTCGAACTTTGAGTGTATTCAGTATATATAGAGATTTGGACATCAGATCTGGACCTTGTGAGGTCCCTAGAGTCTAAAGGTCCGTACTTTATTCAACCATAGTAGAACCTTTGAGTGAAAAACTATTAATAGAGCATGTTCTTGGCATTTCAAGCCCTAAGTGTCATGTATGAACGTAAAGATCGTGGCTTTACATGATAAATGAGCCTTGAGAGTTTAGATCTAGAGTGTGGGAGGGTTTTCTACCTTGAAATCGTATGAATATGGAATGAGTCTGAATGGACTCGCCAGGTCGATGAGCCGACTCGACGAGTCGGTTAGTTTTTGTCCCGGTGAGCTAGGCCATGCAATATCTCAACGAGTTAGGGGTTAACTCGATGAGCTGGACCTTCACAAAACTTCTGAGAATAGAGTGGACTTGACAAGTCACATGAGTGCACTCGGCGAGTTAGGTCAAACCTGGACTATTGACTCGAGCTTGACTTCTGTTGACTTTAAGGTTTGGTCAACATGAGTAATGGAGACCATGGAGGGGTAAAAAGTTCTTTTACCCATTCCAAGAGTTAAAGAGAAAGAAGGAACAACCTTTGGTGTATTTGAGTATGAATAGAGTATTAATTAGAAATAATTATCCTATGTGTTAGGCGGAGGCTAGTTCGAGATTTCCGAGTTCGAGACTTTTACTTGCTAGCTTACGAGGTGAGTCTTCTCACTATACTTTACCTAAAGTGGTAACATTTGTGTGACCAGAGGGTCTTATGTGCATACTGAGTTATGTGATATTTTGCTTTTTGCGTGTGTGATATATATGTTATATTTTGTGTTTATTGAGATTGGACCAGAGGGTCCAACCCGACTTGTGGGACCGGAGGGTTCCCACCAAGACAGGACTGAAGGGTCCAAACCGAGTTGTGAGACCAGATGGTCTCACTAAGACACATTGACATGAGGGTCTTACTGAGTTATAGCCCGAGTGGCTAATGAACTGTGTGTGGTATTGTGGGGAACTCGCTAAGCTTCGTGCTTACAATATTATGTGTTATGTGTTTCAGGTACTTCTGAGTATCGCGGGAAGGCACTGGCTTGAATGTACACACACCTGAGCTGGAGCTATATTTTTGGTGGATCCTGGATTCGCGATAAACAATTTTGAAATATGTATTGATATTTGATACTTGAGATTTCTAAGAGAATGTGACATGTGTTTTATTGTGTTTGAAAATGAAAATTTTGGTTTGAAAATTTACGGTGTTATAGTTCTTCCACCTGCATCTCGAGTCCCAGAGTAAAAGTGCAAGAATTCATATTTAAATTACGTACCAGGAACCGGGGCTACAAAAGAGATCAAGGTAATGACTTGTTACCTTCAAATGATGCTAAACTGGAGTAGACTTCAAATCCACAACCGTTCCTTGCCTTAAACTTCCTGATCTTCAAGCTCCTTGCAACAATATCTTCCTTGCAAGCTTATCAACACATAAATATAAAGAGAAAACACGATTTAGGGTTTCTAAGCTCAAAGGGGGATGTAAGGGAGGCTAATGACCCTTTAAATAAGGTGCAAAACCCAGAAAATTAGGGTTTCATCCTCCAGGTCCAACTCGTCGAGTCGTGTCCTCAGACTCGTCGATTTGGTCACTTAAGGTACGCAGCCAAATCAGTTCCTACTCGACGAGTCAGTTCATCCAACTCGTCGAGTCGACCTTTCAAAATAAAAATATAAGACTGTAAAGTTTATACATGAGAATTGGGGCGTTATAAGGTGCTTCTTCCTCCAAGTTGAGCTTGATCTTCTTCCTTCGTCTTCTAATCAAACAAACACATTCTTTAATGCTTGAAATGGTCTCACAAGATGCATCTAGGTTTCAAATCATGAAGAGAAGGTAGAGGATGATTAGGTGATGAGAAATGAGGCCATAAAGATGCTTAAATACCTCCCTAACGCTGAAAATTAGGGTTTCCAACTTTATTTAGTACGCCCAACGTACTAGGGCACGCCCTAGTACGCTCAGTGTACACACATGTACGCTTGGCATACTCGTAATGCCCAAAATTACGAGCATGCCACTAGGGATTCAAGGCATATTCTATTGGACTTAGGGACCAAAATGTCATATAATAAACTTAAAGGGGTAAATTTAGAAGTACCTGAAAATCAGGCTGTTACAACATGTTAAATAGAAGCTTTCGGTTTCAGGGTTTCGGAGTTCTATCCGTATAGTTTCCCAGTTTTCGCTAAAATCTCTGTAAGTTAAGCTACACTTTTTGGTTTTTAGTGTAACTTATCTTTTAGTCATAAACCGTTATTATGAAATAGGTGATGAGGGTTGCATAAAATAAAGAGGGAGATAGGTGATGAAGGATAAAAACAATAATAGGTCTTAACTTTAAAGATGATGTCATCTAGTAGAGTATAGATGAAAAGCATGGACACCCTAAAATAATACTATCAATAAACAAGATGACCCTAGGATAAATCCTTAGGAATAAATATATAAGAAAGCCTACTAACAAGTATCATAGAAGAATCCTTGAACTAGTATTGTCAACATAGATGATCCTTAGGGTAGATCCTTAAGAATAAAGAAAACAACGGGATGAGAAATTGGGTTAATTTTTTGATAATTAAACATATTAACTATATTTTTGTAGATTGAAAACCCTAAGTACTCACCAGGTTTCCCAATCTAACCCATTCGACTTCTTTGTATCACATGTAGCGATACAAAGGTACATGCATAACGAGAGATTCAAGGACATGTAGACTGTTAGTTTATTGAGACATCTTAAGTCTCCATTTATGCTTATTTTTTATATCAATAATGACATCCTGAGTTTTAAAAATATTAACAAAACACATTTCTTCAAAAATGATTTGATAATTTATTATCATGTTTTTTGGGACAAATTTCGCATAATCAATCTTCTTAAAAGAATACAATGATTTAATAAGCATAAACAAATTTGTCTTTTGTGGCCAAAATAATGGGGATGTCACACAAGCTATGCTATCTCGTGGTCCACTTAAGGAAAATGAGTTTCAGTCCAAATTTTCCAATGTCATTGACAAAAGCATTGGTTCTTATATTGTTCCCCCTATATGCAATCCTTTTTCCTCCCTGTTTTTAGAAGGATTTTCATCTTAGGTTTACATGTATGTTTTCTTGTGTGTAGGATGTCATTTTCCTGTTTTTAAATCACTAGTCACCACACTCCCTCTCTTCATTCTAATCGAATCCATATATTTTTTGCCCCTCCCAGCTTCCACCCCACACTAATCAACGTTAGTTGAACTCTAGATGATCTCAATGTTGGATCTACATGTTCAATAATCAATTTAGAATGATATTACTAATAACATATGAGCCTATAGGGTCATACCTTTATCAAGTAGTCACTTGTTGAATATTTAGTAGAATTCAAATGTTAACAAATAATATCAACTATTGCATTTAATTTGAAAATTACTATTTTATGAAAATAATATTTTCTAAGAGTGTTACTAACTATTAACTCATAAGGTATGAATTAATATGTTATGTGCACATTTTTGGACATCTTTAAGTTCGTTAGAATAAACTATTGTACATGTGAGAAATAAGATTGAGTGTAAGAAACTCCAAATCTCTTCTTTCTTTCTCTTGGTCGAATCCACCCATACATGGTGGATGTTGCTTGTAATCTTCTTCTTGCACATACCATGCTTTTTACATGGCCTTACCTTTGAATATTTGAAGTTATGGTCCTTAGATATGATGTGTGTGTATAAATAAGATTCAAATGATTTCATTTAATGTTTGCTTCTTGCTTTTTTTTCCTTGGTCAAAAGTCACACTCTACCCTCTCCTTTTTTCTCTCTTTTAAAGACTAGTGAAAAAAGTTAGTGATTTAAGTGCTTCTCCTTTAAGGCTAAAATATATTTAGTTCAAAAAGGCTTAAGAAGTACTAGATACAAGTGAGAATTAGCATTCGTGGTGACTTGTACTTATTGGTGGATACTTTATAAGCTAGCTCTACTTTGAGCTCATTTTTCATTCTTCATCAACTTCATATTTGTCAAGTGGGATCAAATGCTTCAAAGGTTGTCATCATAAACATCCTAGGGTTTTTTATAATATTTCTAACTCATGTAATTGATGGGTTTTGAGCATTCTAACACTTCCTAAGTGTACATGCAACCCTAATAACCTTGAATTTATGTTTTCTCTATATACATGCAAATTTCTATTTCAAAGTTATTTCCTAACTAGAATGGCATGAGGAATACATAATACATAAAAAAAACTAGTAGAAATACATACCTTGTTGTTGCTTGGATTCCTTCAAGACTTTGTGAGCCTAGCACCTCAAATGTTGTGCCTCAAATGCTTCACACAGCACTACAACCTTGGAATAACTAGAGATAATACTTCTACACTTCAAAATCGGCTATGCCGTCACAAGAATACTCTAGTGCTAATTTTGCATGCTATAGGGTTTCTTTTATAATGTGTCATAGTTACGAGTTACAAATGTAAACCCTAATTGACATGACTCTTCATTTCTCATGACCCATGGGTTTGTAACTCCCATGGACTATCCATAGAGCTCCACATGGTTATAACCAAACCCATAAACCATGGACCATTAATCCACCATAAAAGAATTGATGATTGTCATAATCAACCCTATATATTTAATTAGTCTCACTTTGATCACCAAATTAGTACTAGATTAATACGTGATCAATACTAATTAAATAATGCTATTAGTAATATATTAGAACTTATAATATATTAATAATCACAAGTGTACTTTCTCTCATTTTGTCTATCCAAGTATTGCAATGCCATGCAACCCAAATAGACCATGCCGGGTCGGGTCAAGTACATACCAAATAAAGTTATGGACTTAGACACTATATCCAACAGTCTCCCACTTGGATAAGTCTGATAACTATATTTGCAAATATGACTTCAAAATCCGACTAGAATCGTAGCTCTTTCAAAGTCTCTCGGAACTGAGATGATGATGATATGCCATTTAAGATAAGTGATGATATAATCCTCTGTTCTCACGATATCAGCCATACAAATACATGGAGCATGATCTTACTTATTGTCCAACAATTGTTTCTCGATCTCTGATTTGTTTCGACATAGAACTAAATTGAACACATCAATTAGGTTATGATCGGGCCCGATACATAGGTCAAAATCAAATCATCGAGGGGCCTAGATATCGCTTCTATTTCTAGAAGTAACAAATAAACTTCGACTGATATGCTTGTACTAACTACTTGTTGAATTATTCACAAAGGCACGTTTTATAACATCAAGTTACCAATGCTTTTTCGTACAATCAATGAATAACCAATTCATAGTCAACAACTCATATCTCTAGGTTTGAAGATTTATATGATATTACCATCTCACGATCACTCGAGATAAATTCCATGAAGTGATGCAAGTGAGCGTGGGTTGAATCCAATACTCATACTAGAATAACATTTATGCTCCCACTAGCTTTGACATGTATCCAAAGATCAGGTGGAGTTTTAGAAACCAACACTTTATTGACTTTTCTACCACAGTTCAGATTTCTGATATGCAATTTCTTTGATAAGACTTTATCAAAACCATACACATTTCCTTAGATATCTCACTTGTGTGTCTAAACAATTATGAAGAGGGATGTCGTAATCATAATGTTTAGACCTTTTGTCATTCTCACAATTGCTATCTACTCAAAATCTACTTAGTGAAGGAGTCTCCTTACCATCATTTTCATGAATCGAAGAGAAACCTTATGACACTTAGATTTTTATGGTGTGTGTGTTCCTATCCATGTGAATTTGTCATAACCATAATCACAAGACAAGGTTAGTGACAAATCCAAACTCATATAGACTGAACTTGTTCAATCTTAATTTCTTGCCACCTGGTAGCACAATGCCCACCATTGCTTCTGGGTTGTTGTGCAAACAATTGAGAACTCATAAAACTCACAAGCATAATCAACTTTCAACTGGAATAGACACAAAAATAAGAATATGTGAACACGATAGGTTACAAACCTCAAGTCGTGGGCTAGTGATTAACAAAAGTCTTGATTAGTTCTTGAAACTATTTGAGAATCTTTTAGACTCCCACTGTCCTCTTGACATATAAGACTTCTCTTTGTCAAGAACCATTCCTTGACAATACAAATATTCAAGAGCTAGTGTGGATTCTTATCAAGTTAAACACTTCTCACTATTGGTCTTATCTAGTCTTTGTTTTATCCAAAACATCACAACTTACCAATCTCAAATGTACAAGAATAGGAAACATCTTACTCTACATTTGACAAGTATTATGAACTTTCTAAAGACTATGTCACTTAAGTTACAATCTTGGAGTGTAACTCCAGGATTTGTTTTTGGCACGAAGTATGAATTATCTTTTGATTAAACCATTTCAACAATTCACCATTCCTCTCCTCAGGCAACAAACACACTAAGGTGTCCTTAGAGGATCAATTGTGATATGGTTCCATAATCACTAAGATAATTATAAAACAAAATAAAAAAGTACTCTCCCATCTCTTCAGATTGGAGAAACTTTTATCTTTCTACCTTATTTGATTCTTGTTATTAATTCTGCCATACATTGAAACTTTTCTAATGTTTCAGAGTTACACTTAAACTCGTAAGCATAACCACATTTACTAAACTTTAGTAAATCATAACGAATAATCTTATCTACCTTTGTGTTGGACCTGACTAGTGCACAACTTAATGTACCCAATCCTTTAGTCCTTCGCTTGACTCACATGCGAATTTGAACAAGGAATTAGTCTTAATTTACCAAAGATGAAAATTCTCATTCATCACACAATACAACTTGCATGATTCCAAGTTTCTATCCAACTGAAACTTGGGTGATGAGAATCTTTCCTAATTTGATAAATTATCACATTAACACTAATGAAAGAATCAAATCCATTTACCTATATTTCTTATCAATGGAAACATATAAGCAACAACCTTTTTCAGAAATGCCATTGTAAGGATACTTAAAATAAATAAAACCAGAACCGTTTTCTTTTATTTCAAAACTTTGCGGAAAACTTATCCTTACAATCCATATGGAAAACTTGTTATCTATTCCTAAGCAATATATCATAACTCTTAAGTAACAACTCAAAATTCTGTTCACCGAACCATGCGATCGAAATCCATCTTCACGGTCAGAATCAGCATATACTTCCTTTAAGTTTCTTCACTCTTCTTTGATTCTTAAAACATCAATATGTGACTCACTCACATCATGCAATAAGAATCTCAGAATAGAAACTTAATAAAGTTAGATAATGGACTTTACCTAAAGCATAGTCAAACATTTGACTTTACTATCCTTATGGACTTTTAGGTAAATTTGGCAGCTTCGCAACCAATGCCCTTCCTTCGGCAACAGAAACATATTGACTCTTTGGAAACGGTACACAAACTTAGACTTTCTCTTTACCATTTGGTCAACCGAGTTGACTATGGCAATTCCCATTCAATTGGGAAGAGAAAGTTTTTCTGGACTTCCAATGTTACCATTGTCAATGTCCATGGAAGTTTGGGAAGTTGATCTTCCAATTAAATTTTGCTTTACCAATTCTCCAAATCATTGCTGATTCAGCATCATCAAGCAAATAGGTAAGATCATTAAGGGTCAAGTCGTGATCTGTCATCAGGGAGTGACTGAAGAACCAAGTCAACAACCAGCTACCTCAAGAATTCGACACCCGACTCTCCCAGCTTTTCAATATGGGACTTAATCTCCAAGACCTAAGCACATATAGACTTTGTTTGCCAATAGGGATTGAGGGACTTAGAACTTATCAGGTCTTGAAACTTGTGGGATAGGGAGATTTATTGGAGGAGGTGGAGGAAGTGAAGTATGATTTCTAGTCCCACTAATGCACAACAAAGGGATTGATCTTTCACCTTGGTTGCCATTTTAGGATATCATCTTCATTAGGAAGCTTGTTCCTAAAGATTTGAGAAGACCATAGCTATCTAAACTAGACATGTATAATGGGAGCAATTCAAGTTAGTTGATTTAAAGTCCTTAATATAACACCCAATATGAAATATTAAGGCTAGGATCCAACAACCTATTTATAACTAGAAGAGGGATGTCGTAATCCAAGTTATAAAATAGTTGAAGGTAGGTAAATGACGATTTAGCAATTTCCACCATGAAAAACGAAATATAATTAAGTTTTAATTGGATTTGAAACTCCTAGATCTTTTGACATACATTGAACTTTCAATGGCATGTTTGAATCTCGATTGTGCCCTCTCAAGTTTGTGAATGGGATGCCAAGGATCACAAACAAGGTGTGAATAACCATACAAATTGACTTGGTACCCTTAACAATATTACCTAATCGATGTGCCTGTTAACCACACACGCTCCATCAATCTATAATAAAGTCAAGTTACCCTTTGCTACTCTTACTAGTCCATGTTAGTGTACCGGTTAACCACACACGCTCCACTAAAGACTTGGTAAGGTACAAAGTGTAATTTTATGGGCTAGCACCAATTTCACATTTTCTTAAAGTAACTAAGATTGGGAATTTATAATGTATATTTACTTTATAATTCATTATACTTTTAATGAGCATTTAAAGTCGTATCCTACCCATTCGGCTAACGACCCTCCACCGATCAAGGAAGCGGTGGGTGAGAGTGGACACCGATTAAGTCACCATTTTATAGGCAACAACCTTATACCCCCTTATAGACCGGCTACATGAATGAGACCTACTAACAGTAAGAATGACATATTCTTATACATATCTGTATAATTAAAATTATAATAATAGTATAAGGGTGTATTTTAAACATTTAAAATACTTGGTGGTTTAATCTATTAATTAAACTATACTCTTAATTTAATTAAACTTAAACCATGTCTTTATGGAATTATTAACTCTTTTAATTAAACACTTTAATTAATTTAATGAAGTCCATAAAGTTTGAATTTTTTTTTTAACTTTAAAAAAAAATTGGAATTAAAGTGTAAGACTTTACAAATTCCAAAACTTGAGTGCAAGTTTTGAAACTATTTCAAGACTCTTCAAATTTGTAACTTATGAGTTTTAATGGTTCATAAAGTTGAAGACTCTTCATTCTACGAAACCTACTATTCTTTAATGATACCTTTTAAAGAAGTGACTTTTGGTTATTCATGACTTGAGGACAAGTTATGGACACCATCATTAACATTAAGATCATGAATTAAACAAGCATGTAGGTTACACACAATTCCTATGGTCTTCTAAAACTCATAAGAACAAATATTAATATCAATCAATTTCAAGAAATCATATTAACACATATAAAACTTGAAAATTGATAATAGTCATTTAAAATGGGTTAACATGATCATTACCACTTTGAAAAACATTTTTTTACAACTCCAAAACAATTTGGGATAATGATTTAAATCCATTTCCAGCAAAAAACTCGAAAAACTGCCCAACAGGCTTCTACTCGTCGAGTGCATGATTCTACTCGTCGCGTAGGATGAATTTGTTCATGGACTCGGCGAGTCCTCCCCATGAACTCGGCGATTCCAGTCATCAGAGTGCAGAATTTTCGAATTTTTAGCAGTTTTGCATCAAGATACAGAAAACAATCCTAGGCTCTGATACCACTGATGGGTTTTGAGCATTCTAACACTTCCTAAGTGTACATGCAACCCTAATAACATTGAATCTATGTTTTCTCTATATACATGCAAATTTCTATTTCAAGGTTATTTCCTAACTAGCATGGCATGGGGAATACATAATACATAAAAAAACTAGTAGAAATACATACCTTGTTGTTGCTTGGATTCCTTCAAGACTTTGTGAGCCTAGCACCCCAAATGTTGTGCCTCAAATGCTTCACACAACACTACAACCTTGGAATAACTAGAGAGAATACTTGTACACTTCAAAATCGGCTATGTCCTCACAAGAATACTCTAGTGCCGATTTTGCATGCTATAGGGTTTCTTTTATAATGTGTCATAATTAGGAGTTACAAATGTAAACCCGAATTGACATGACTCTTCATTTCTCATGACCCATGGGTTTGTAACTCCCATGGACTATCCATGGAGCTCCACATGGTTATAACCAAACCCATAAACCATGGACCATTAATCCACCATAAAAGAATTGATGATTGTCATAATCAACCCTATATATTTAATTAGTCTCACTTTGATCACCAAATTAATACTAGATTAATACTTGATCGATACTAATTAAATAATACTATTATTAATATATTAGAGCTTATAATATATTAATAATCACAGGTGTACTTTCTCTCATTTTGTCTATCCAAGTATTGCAATGCCATGCAACCCAAATAGATCATCCCGGGTTGGGTCAAGTACATACCAAATAAAGTTATGGACTTAGACACTATATCCAATAGTAATTAGATCATTGGTGGTTTTGTTTTAAAATGGTCTTAAATTAATAGTTATTTTAATATTGATTCTGTTATTGTAATAAGAAAAGGTTAAATTACATGAATGTGTCTTTGGTCCCTACCATATATAAAAAGACTATTTTACCCTTAACAATTTATTAATTTACTTATTTAATTTTATTGGTTATAATTTAATTAAAATTAAAATAGGCACAAATTATTTCCCTCCTTCCATTCCCCCTTCATCCTTCTTCTTCTTCTTCTGGTCGACCTTTCTCCCAACTACAATTCACTCATCCTAGCTCGGACGACTTCGCAAAAGCTCCAAAAACCACCGACCAATCAATCCTCCTCCTCACCGGAGAAATATTTTTCACTAGAAAAAACAAATGGCAACGAAACTCAACAAGATTTTCATCATAGGACATCTATTATGTTTCGAGAATCTTCGGTGGTGGACCACGTGAAAGGTAAGCTTGTCGAAATATTCAACAACTCTGGTGTCTGAATGTGATGATGAATATGTATAAAATCATAAAACCCCTAGATAGATCTTCCCTAATTTACTAGTTCGCAAGTCTGTAAATCTACACACCGATGATCATCAGAAAAAAAAAACATGGTTTGTGAAGAGGGTCGTTGTAGCTCCTCCTAGGTGTTCTTGGGGTGAATCATGATGGTCATTATAGCTCCTCCTATTGCAGATCTCTTACATTTAGGAAGAAAGTGGAATGAATGTGGGTATTGTTTCCGTTGGTGAAAGTGGTTTCCGATGATAAATGGGGTTTTCAGCAAATAAAGATGTTTCCCACAGAGCTAAATGGAGATGAGAGCTTGTTTCTCTTTTAATGCTATGAAATGGTGATGATATGTGAGTTATGAGGTATCCTATTATCAAAGAGGTAGGTAAGGATAGATGGTGGGACCCAATGGTTTTATTTTTGATTTAAATATTTATTTAATTAATTACAAATATAAAAACAATTAATGGTGGTAATATAGTCATTTTAAAAATGAAAGGGGCCAAGGACTTAACAAAACATACTCTAACGACTTTATTAGTTAAAAACATTTAGGGACCAAACGCGCAAATTATCCCAAACCATAGGGAACATATCGCTTTTAGCCATTAAAACTCATCATGGTATCAAAGCCTTTTTTACATAAGATTTATTATAATGTTACATAACATTTTGTTTTGAAAAACATGCATGGTATTTCTTTTGACTAAGACATGACAACATATGTTCTATGGCAACGCGTACTTTTAAAATTGTATAGTTTTTGCAACCAAAACTTTCATGTATATTGATTGTATTAGTTTTCCCTAGAAAAGCAAAATGTTGTTTGTATTTGATGTGATGATTTTGTGTATAAACAAGCTATTAGGACCCTTATGTTGTTGTGGATTATAATCATATATTCAGATGTAATAAATAAATATGTATTTTTTTTATTTTTAATTTTGTATGTAATAAATGAATTTTGGATTGGTTTATTATTGTTCAAATGTAACAAGATTGAAGATATTACCAACTTTGGAAGTTTGTTCTTTGTCTTAACCACTTAATACTACAATCATAATCTTGAGTATGGACTCATGGTTTTGGGCTTCATTATGGTCTTATTGTTTTGAGTCTCATACGTTATATAACTCATGTAGTCTTGAAGTCTCTTTTGCATGCAAGAGTTGTTGTGGAAAGTGGACGTTAGAAGACCTTTTGAAGTGTCCTTTAAATCCTTATAGGAATGACTTAATAATTCTTGTGCTGGTTTACAAAAATTATTACTAGTAAATGGTTTGGTTTATATATTTTTTGATGTATGCTTGTGATGCTTAATTTATGTGGTATATATAATGTTATGTGTATGAAAATAAGTTTACATGCTAGAAAACATTTTCTCATAAATTAACATCATTTGGAATTTGGAAATTAAATATTAAATTTTAAACATAAGATGTTTAAAATTGAGATTTTAATTTAAATAAAGTTTTTTTTATAGCTAAATTTGAAATATTTAAAATGGTTTAAAATGTGTTTTGAACTAAATCTAAATTCCATGTTTTTATTCTAACACCCCAAACTTTTTCAAACTTTTTCAAACTTTAAAATGTTATGGTTTAAACAAATCACTATGGGTATTAACCCACATTTAACAACAACTGGTCCCACAAAAAATATTAATGATTAAAACATTTGGTGTTATCATTAACCATCATACAAACCATAGTAAGCAGATAAGAATTACATCAATATCATTTTAAAAAAGAATTTAACAAATTCCACTCCATTCTTTATCTCTTAACTTCAATCTTCCATCTATAACTTTTCTGCTTAATTGCAACCTGAGATACATAGATTAACAAGAGATACATAAGACAAAATGTCTTGTAGCTATGCGAGTTTGTGACCCAAAACATTTATCACATTTTCATTAAAAATATATCATTGTTGCAAAACATATTTCAAATAGACATTTTCCACACATATCAAAATATTTCGTTAGTCATAATATATTTCAAAAGAAATTTATTTTCACATTCCAATCCTTCTTTCATTAATGGCTAATTCCAATATTAAACTATTGCCATTTCTTTACTTAGGCTCTACGACTAATAAAGGAACGACTCTGAAGTCTAGACCAAGGTGGAAAGAACAAATCAATCCACCAAGGAATCATTTCCATTATGACATCTATCTAAGGAAGGGAGGCGCCACCCCGATAGATTCCTCTAGTGCCTCTTATGAGGTATCATGGCTCGTGTAGTTTTCATTTCATTATTTTCCAATTCTTTTCATTCCTTTTCATTACTTTCCATTTCTTGTCATTACTTTCCATGATTTGCATATTTCATATGTCAGTATCAAAATACTCATTTCAAACATGTTATTAAAATATTTGTTCTTCCAAAACGTTCTTTACCTTTAAAACATTCTTACATTCAAGGCATTCTTTCAAAACATTCTTTTCAAAAACATTTAACACTTTTATTTGAAAATATTTCATATATCAAAGCATTACATTTCAATATCAAAAATTCATTTTGCTATGTACCCTAAAGTGTGAAAATTCCAACACGTACTCACTTTAGTCACACAAAGGTAATCTAGTACTCTTCTAGTTCCTTTCCCTAGAACAATCCTCTTCAAATACTACATACACCATATATGGACATAAGTCATTACAATGACCAAAATACCCCTCAAGGTATCCATTACTAAATTTTATTACTTTAAACTATTCCTCATCAAAATATATGAATATTTGCAAAAATTGTGCATAAATCCGAGTCTGTATGCAAACGTTATGAATAAAACAAGAAAATATCCAATCAAAGACTTCCACGGGTCGTGGAAATTAAGGCATGAATTTCCACGGGCTGTGTTTTCTTGTCTGGACACACCCAAAACTTATTTTTCTCAAAATAACACCTTACTTTGCATATATTTTGAAGATCCTTTTCCCATTCACTTTGTACCATTTATTTAGGTTCTCACACATGTTAGTAGGTGTTTTATCATCTTAAAACACTCCACTTAATCCATTAAGTGCTCATTGAGACCTTTAAGATCATATAAATCCTCAAATACCATAAGAATGGTTAACTTGTCTATTGATCAATTAGGCATTCTACAACTTACAAATCTTGGTCCCAAATTACTGAACACTCAAATGAATGTTGTCAACTACATAAAAACTTCATTAATCTCATTGTAAGTACATAAACTAACCATAGAATCCTCAATTTCGTTCCATGTTTCCCAAATTGCCCTTTAGACTAAAACAATCACAAGAACCACTTATAGATCAACATATCCTACATGTTTATGTTTCAATACCATCTCTAAAGCGTCAATTCATATCCATGAATGTCATTCACCTCTTAGATGTCAATCAACGTGTAGTTATCCCTAGATTTCCCAAAATGCCACAATGACCAATTATTCCATAAATCCAATTATAGATCACTCAATCCTTCATGTTCTTCCATTAAAATCATGTTGTTAATATCAAATCATGTTTATGAGCATCATATACTCATCAAATGCTCACATACCAAGGGTTCCATTGTTTTCATCACCATTTCCCCCAAAATCATCTAAAATCATTGTTTATACTTGAATCTACCATCATTGATGAATTTGAGTATTCCAATTGGATTTTTTGCTACCAAATTTCATCTAGGTCATACAATACACTCCAATATAACATATAAACATGAAATCCCTAATTTCAATGTTTAGGGTTCATGATATTTTTAACCAAAATCCTCAAATTCATCAATAGGATGATTGGATTGAGATTGGAATCACCAAAACAATTCAAGGGAGGTTAGGAAACCAAAATTTAACAATAATAACATACTAAAATCTAAATTGGGTTTACCTTCAAGTTATGACTTCAAATTGGAGAGCTAGAGGATAAGAGATTTTGTCTTAAAAAAGCCTTTGATTCGTCTTCCTTTTGCGTGGACAATCAAATCTCCACTTGAATCAAACCTAGGAGCTCTTGAGAATAAAAAAATTTCATTTCCCTCTTTCTTTCTCTCAATTATGTTCTTCCCAAGAAAATCAGAGAGAAGACCTATTAACTACCTTTAAACTTTCCTAACTTGCCACTATTGGTCCCTCCTTGCAAAAGATCTTTCAAGATAACTCCAAACTAACTTATAAGCTTCAATAAATTTCCAAAATGGTTCTTCTCCATCCTAATATTCATAAAATTAGTCCAAGTTATAAAATTGGTCAAATCTCTAGTCAAACCTAAGTTTCACCGGATTGTCACAAATGGCCCTTTAACTTTTAAAATGTTATTATTTTCACTTGCAACTTTCTAAACTTCATATCAGTTAATGATACGATTATTCTTTGATGATTTAATGAAATAAATAATCTTTCATTTATTAAATTTATTAATTTAAGAACCTAGTCTTAAATTTTAGAATGTTATAATTATATATCCCTTAAAAGGATTCTGTCCTCAGAATTACATCGAGAGCCATCTCATTAGAATTTCATACCGTAAATTTTCAATTTCCTCAATGGTTACATCACTTTGGTAATTTGGCACAATTGCATTTCACCTAATAATCAATATTACAAATTTAGGGGTTATTAATCTTTTTGGACATTTTTACACTATTCTGGTAGCGTTCATTTTTCGAAGTTGATTCGATGGCGACATGTTGTCAGACTATTATGGTCAGATGGACCAGAAGGATTTATGGAGCCATGAGTGGCGATATAGCTAGGGCAGTTATATCTAGTCAAAGTTTCCTTTGGAAATCATGAGGAGCTACTGTAAGATTGCTCGTTGTTTTAGCAACCAAGCAGGACTTTGGTATTCCAGATAGGTTAGGACCAGGGAGATCTCAGTGGACTTCAGAAACAACTAGAAGGCAGCCTACTGTTTCAAACAGTTTCTGTGTTTAGGGTGGTATTGATGAATTGGGTTTTCAGGTGTATGAAAAGTATCTGGATGTTGGAACCCAAGTTATTATAAGTTGAATCGTCAGAATGGAGATAAGCAGATCGGGTTCAACAAAAATGATTAGGTATGGGTGGTCATCTCGAATTCCTTGGGAAAGGTTGGGGTTATGCTCGTAATTGTGGCAGTGTCGCTCAAGTTGTCTGGCGTGTAAGGGATGATAAGAAACGATTTCGAGGACGAAATTAACTTTAAGTGGGGGAGTGTTGTAACATCCCATTTAAAATAGAATAATTAAATACTAAACTAGGAACCCCGAGAAGTAATTATTATTATTATTTTATATTATTATAGTCCAAAATCAAATAATAATTAGCGGGATGTTGGTTTCGGTAAGCCAAATGACAAAAATTTAGTCTTCGGGGGTTAAAATGTAATTTCGGGATTTATTTTTAAATTGATTTCAGAAGTATGTAAGGATTTATGTAAGCATGGGCAGATTGGGAAGGCTTCAGACTTAATTTGTAAGCGTTTTCAGAAGGAAGGGTTTAAATGGTAAATTAAGGACTTAAGCTGAAAGGAAAGAGAGAAAGAGGGATAATTTATGTCATTATGGATCGAAGTTTGAAGGGTTGGGTATATAGTCGTCCATTCCTCCCGTAACCCTAACCCTAACCTCTACAACCAACCGTCATCTTCTTTTCCCTCTTCCAACCGTGTGACAACCCGATATTTCGAATTAATGTAATGACCAAAAAAGTCAAGAATTGTAAACTCTTTTGATATAATGAAATTATTGTCAAAATAAAATGTTCAAAAGTCATACTGGATTTCATAAATGATACATATCGTGTCAAGGGTTTCAGAAATATAAAGAACACTGAAAACCGAGTTATAACGAAGAAGTTATGAACAACCTAAGATTCACAACAAAAACCGTCAATACGGTTAAACGTAAAACGAGAAATTTCAATAAAATACTTATTAGCCTTAGTCATCTAAATAAAAGTCGTAGATATCATTAATCCGTGAACATACATAAAAATAACGCCCAAATCTGACTTCGTATGAGGAAGTTATGATTTTTTTTTGAAGTTTCGGTATAGCGGTAGACAGCTAAAAACTCGAAATAGAGATCGAGCGATTTCTAGCCAAAACAACCTAAATGAGAATCGAAGATCTCAACAATAGTAGTACAACGGTAAAAAGTCTGTTGAAAACAGACATCGGATGAAGAAGTTACAGATTTTTAACGTACTTTTCATGTCCCGGCCTGTTAAAAATAATATAATTAAAATAAAGTCAAATTTATCCGACGGATTCTAAATGAAAGTTGTAGAGTACATTCTCACCTATGCGTGTATATAAGGAACGCGAAAAACGGAGCTCGTACGCAAAATTTATGCAATTTAGAAGTTAGAAAAATCCATTTACACCCTGCGTAAAGGATTACGCCCCGCGTACCAGAGGATAGGAGCGTCGTCCCATCGGCCACAGGCTCTCCCATCGGACCTCCCATCCGAAGTGTGTCATGCATGATGTCCAGTATGCCCAGGGTAAAGAATTACGCCCAGCGTACCGAGGGTTTCCAACCCTATAAAAGGGATGCGAGATTTTCGGGCATAACTGCTCATTTTCTCTCCTTCTCTTACATTTTACTCCGTTTTGCGTGCAAGAAATATCCTGAAGCCCCGGTTTTCATACCCAAGTCCCGAAGGAAGTTTTATGCTCCCGAGATTCTCGAGAATCCCGAGAAATCCGCCTTGTCCTGCCAAAGTTCTGCTCGGTTTTCGTCTCACATTCTTCAATCTATCAAGTGAGTTCATACCCCTACAACTACGTTTTCAAATGCTTTGTAAATGATTTTATACACTTTTAGGGGGGGGGGGGGGAGGGGAATACAAGTAAACACACGGCTATCCTTGTGTGAAAAACATAAATATTTTTTTATACTCTTTGTTATATACTCAATCATATGTGACTTATAACTATCGTACGAACACATTTTCATGCAACATGGGGTGACAAATGTCATAACATTCCAAAGCCTAAAGAACGTTGTTACAGGCAGTCTAGGTCAATAGCATGGTTATAAAACTCACATGGAATATTAAAAACACGATGATTTATGGGGTTATTAAATGTCTTAGTGATTTTATACATACATAAACCTGTTATTCTAAGCATCAAAACTACTAATGCATTACAATTTGGAACTTTTAAACTACGACACACTCATGGAAAATATTGGATTTTTCAGAAGCAAACTCAGTGATTTTATGCCAAACTTAAAAATTTTATACATAACCGCTTATGAACTCACCAACTTAATTGTTGACACTCTTTCATAACTACTTGTATTTCTCAGGGATTCGGTAATACAGGTAAACCCTAGCTTTTGGAGAAGTGACGCTAAGGCGTTAGTTTAAAACTCATTTTGTCATCATATTGTAATTTGTTTTGAACAAGTATCATTCAACAATGTAACTTTTAAATTATATATATGATGGTTGTTTTACTTTCTTTACTATGTATACAAATGTTACGATACTACATGAAGTCATCTACCCTCGAACGATTCTGCCGTTCTGGTTTGGGGGTGTGACAAACCGCCATCTCCCTTCCTCTTCTGGCTGCACCGATTAACCAAGGTCGTCGACGGTCCATCGCTGACGACGAAGACGAAGGATCGACGCCCCATTGTTGTTCTAGTCGCGGGAGTCAGATACTGACGATCATGGACTCTATGGTGGTTCGTGGTTAGGTTGCGCACACCCTCCCTTCTCCAATATTCTGCCGCTGTGATTCTATTTGCCAGGGAAGCGAACCATGGAGGAGCCGATGTCATCGGTTGACAATGCATCACCATCCCATTGTTTCATCCGCTACCATCCTTCTCCTGCTTCTTTTCGTTCCAGTCGCCACAACCGATTGTGTCATCACCATGGGCCACCATCCTTTGCAGTGAAACACTTGAACTCAACAATGTGATAAGCTGGTTGTCAGGACGAACCCATCAAGAGAAAGGAAGGACACTATCAAACCCTAGCCACCGCTTCTGCCGTCTTCACGTGATGTTGCCGCCTGCTTCCATTCTTTCGTCGGCACCGGCCACAGTAGAAGGTGGCTATGTGCGTGTTTTGCAATGTATTTAGGTATGTATGTACTGTTGTTGTATTGCATTAAGTGTGTGTGTGTGTATGTGTGTGTTGTGTAATCTGGGATAAAAGTGAGCCACCACCACCACTATAAGGTGGTGGCTGCCACCTCCGACCACCACCTGCCGCCCTGTATGAGTGAGTGTGTGTTATTTTATGTGTGTGTGTGTGTTATTTAGATATTGTTGTAAATTGGTATGTAATCGGCCGGAATAATGATAGAAAACTTATAAGCACCACCGTGAGGTGGTGGCTGCCGCCACCAGCCGCCGTGTTGGGTGGCGTTGTGCCTCGTTTGCATTTTGACTCATCTGGGTTGCTTGGAAAAAATGGGCCTAATGAAACCCTAGTGGGACCAATGAAGCCCTAATTAACCTAAAAGCGCAATCATGTGATTAATGGTCCAGTATTGGGTAGAAAACCCTAATGTCATGAAACCCTAATTTTGGGGTTTGATCGGGACATGCGTTATAATTATTTAATAAAACCAAAATATTGATTAATAATCACTGGTAATTTAACATAAGGTAATATTGGACTTAATGGATTAAGTCCTTAATGGGTTAAGTAAGAAACACTTAACCCTAATCGTCATTTAATATGAACACCCTAATTTCACTTGGGCCTTTCTTTTGGGCTTTGGTGATTAGGTTACGGATGGGCTATCCAAGGATAATTAATTTGACTAAAATATTTAGATGGGCTCTAGGATAAGGCCCATTGGAAATGCTTGGGCCCAATTTGGAAAATTAGGCCATAGATGGGTCATAATTGGGCCTTTATGATTATGAGATATTGGACCATTGGAATGCCAAGTATTTGGACTAGAATAGGTGGTTGGGCCTTAAGGTAAGGCCTATGTGAAGGGTTGGAATTGGGCCATATGTTGGGCTTTGACCCATTACTTGACTATTAGGCCTTTGGAGTGTGAGTTGGACCTTAGGCTTGGAACCCAATTATTAATTGGGTATTGTTGATGTTGGTAGTTCGGGAATCTGTCAACCAGCAGTTGGAGTTTCATCCGCGGGACTTCAGCAGTGCCAAGTGAGTTGTCCTCATGATATTAACAAGGTCGAAGGCAGCAATGTCGACCCTTTTCAGATTTGTATCCGGGTTATTTACATGATATTTTATTGATTTATATTCTGGTAATTAGGATGGTGATATGCTTAGTGACCTGGTTAGGTCGGTATCCTGGTATATAGGATGATGCTATGTTAGTGACCGGTTAGGTCTGTGTCCTGGTTATAGGATGTTGCTATGATTAGTGATCTGTTAGACTGGTTTGATTGTTATATGATATGAGCTAGCGTATGATATTTATGTGCACATGTTTACTTGATTGAGGATTAGGGGTGAGGCGGTCCCGCTTTATGCTGAAGGCCAACATACCTAGAACGCTCTGGATAAACTAAAGGCCCTGCAAAGGGATTCAGTCTGGCCGAAGGCCCGACGAGCGATCTGGATAGGCTGAAGGCCCTGAGAGCGGTCCAGATAGACTGAAGGCCTGCGAGGCGGTCCAATTAGGCTGAAGGCTCATTATGCATGATGTTCTGTATTTTTTATATGATATAGTTATATTTGTATGGTGTTGATATTTTAGGGGTAACTCACTAAGCCTTCGAGCTTACATTTATCGATTATTGTTTCAGGTACTTCTGATGATCGTGGGAAGGCGAATGCTGATCGTAACGCTCCTCATATTTCATGTTTTTATGATTTGATTCGGGGATACTCTTACACTATATTATTTTGGAAACTTATTTTGTAATAATCTTGGTTTTGAAGTTGTTTTAAAAAGTTTAAAATTGGCATGATTCTCATGGATGTTACGCTCTTTTCCGATCACACATGTACCCTTAATAAGATACTACCCAATATCTAAACTTAATTGAACTAAGCATCTCTTTTAAGTCTTCTTTCATCACTAAGAAAGCCTATAATGCTTATAATCAACTTTCAATACTACCTCTGTTTCGGCAACACTATCCTAATTTAGTGTAATATTATATACAAACTATTAGTATTAACATACATTTATCTTCTCATCTATAATACTTCTATTATTATTATCATGTAAATACATCTCAACACATATAGAACCATGCATGGTTTGCATAGCGTATATCATTAAATATACATATAACACATATTTCTAGATAATAAGCATATAAATCACATATAAACTTTCAACATATATTTAATACTTTTATTAATACTTATATTAAAATCATGTTCATGAAAGGGACTATGCACTCACTTGATAAAGTGACGACTCGAAACTCGGCTTGCGCTTCGCTTCTTGCAACTATTTTTCCTTTGACGAAACCTAGTATTATCATCACTACATTTTAGTCGAATATTTATTGCCACTAATTATTAGTCTAGATTCATCATTAACTCAAAGTCTAATTTAATGATCTATCAAGTAAGGAACAACCAGGTAGGATCATATTGGAGGTATGGTCTGTTTAGTATACGAAGTATACTATTTGGAAGTCTCACTTTAAACACCTCACTAAATAACAGCCTAGACATCATTCCCGTAAGTAGATCAATCGGTATAACGACTTGGAATCACTGATAAATCTTGTTTATAGGTTAATAATAACGATAATGAACTTAAACATAAGTTATACTTAAAGTATGGTAAGCATAACTCACTTACAAGGGGGTTTAGCGAGGAACCGGTCTCTGCGCAGGCAGAACGTCAGAGACGAAAGCTCTTCTTCTCGGGGACTTCTGGCGATCCGAGACTCGCTAATAACACCTACGAGGTACTAGGGAAAGGCTTAGAGGGTTTGAGGGTGTTTGGGAGAGAATGGGTGAGAAAGGTGTGAAGAATAGAGTGATTTGCGCCTTATATTTATAGGCTGTCTAAAGGCCGAACGCGGGGCGTTCAAGAGCTAAACATTGGGCATTCGCATGCCACGTGTCACCATCTTGTGGAAAACCGGCGTGAGGAAGCAGTGGCTCAGATCGCGTCACGTGTCACTCGATAGTTACTCCAAAAACTAATTATCTTCTAAAATCCGTAACTTTCGCATACGAGCTTCATTTTTGACGTTATTTATATCCACGTGTAGGCATCGACAGGATCTACAACTTTCGTTTAGAATCCATCGGCTAATTTTGAATGTTGTCATCTGACGTTCGTTTCCGACTGTCTTTATACCGTTGAGCTCCTATTAACGATATCTCCGATTTTCGTTTTAGCATGTGTCGGCTAAAAATCGATCGATCTAAATTTCGATTTCCGGGATGTGCACTGTTATGCTAAATCTTATAAAAATTTATAACTTCGTCAAATGAAGTCAGATTTGGACGTTATTTTTAGCACGTTCTCGTTTTAACATATACTATGACTTTCTTTTAGATCACTAAGGCTAAAAAGTTTTTTTTTTTTTTTTTTTTTAAATTTACTTTTTACGATACGCGGAGTCGTGCCGATTTTGTTACAAAACTTTGATGGGTCATAACTTCTTCGTTATAAGTCAGATTTCAGCGTTTTGTATATGTATGGAATCCTTTTGACATATACTATAACTTTAATTAAGATTATTTATGCTAAATAATTTTCTATTAAAAAGTTATTTTTAACGCTTATTATCTCTAAATTATCTAGACGAATCTGCGAGCGTTACAATTCACACTCATTAACAACCCAATCCAAACCCATTATTATTTGAAAAATATAATATTTTATTTTTATTTTACTTAAAACTACTAGAAATATTAAAAATAATATTTTATTTTGAAACAAAAAAAAAACAAATATTTATTTTAAACGTAAAATCAAATAAAAAATATAATAATTATTGTACATTCATCAAACATACTTAAGAAAACAGATAAAATAAGTTACAAATACAGAATATGCAAACTACTTAATTATTATCCCGTGCTAATTTTTTTTTTTTATATATTTGCTCAATAAAATCATATTTTAGAGCATTATGAGCTTCTCTATTTCGAATTTGTACCATGTTGGTCATATAACTGGATAGATAGACGATTCGTTAAGTAGAGTATTCAAAAGATTCCTCATCTTCTGTAGTTATAAATTCTGATGGATCATAATAGTGAATGTATGTGTGTCGTTCATCCTCAACGATCATATTATGAATGATAATACATGCAATCATAATTTTCCCCATCATATCCTTGTCCCATATAAGACGATGGCGGTGAAGAAATGCAAAACGAGCTTGTAAAACTCCAAATTTTCGTTCAGCATCTTTTCTAGCAGCCTCTTGACGTTCAACGAACAACTTGTGTTTTCGAAGTTGTGGAGAACTTACTAACTTGGCAAAGGCAGCCCATGAAGGATATATGTCATCAGTAAGATAATAAGCCATATTATTTTGTCGATCATTCATAGTGTTACTCACCTTTATTGCTTGACCTGCTAAGATATCATCAAAAATAGGAGATCTTTGGAGGACGTTAATGATATTGCACGAATCTGGTGTTGCGAAGAATACATGTCATATTCATAAGTTATTAAGTTGTTTATAACGACCTTTCATTTGAGCTATGTTCCTGTTGCCAAGTTTTCATTGGTTTTTCGCCTGATTTGCATCATATAGCTCCTTCATTTGCACCCATATTGATGGTTTCTTTTGGTTTTTTCCATGAAGCTCATCTTCACTAACAATATAATATGTTTGCATTAAAGTGATATCTTCGTCAACATCCCATTTATTGCCTCTTGCATTTCTTCCAACATTTTGTGAGGCTTGAATATTTTCAGTGAGATGGAATTAATTGAGATTTGAAAAAAAATCGAGAGCTTTTCATACCCTTGAAAGTTTTAATAATTTTGTGAATCGTCAAGTTTTAAAACGAAATTTGTATTCATGGTATCAAAGAAATCAAAAAGGTTTAGAAATGAAGAGGTAAGATGAGATATAGACTATGTCAATATTATATTCTATTTATAGAAAAAATCATGAATTTTAATATATTTTTTTATTATTTTTACTAGATGGGTCTTGGATTTTTAGTGATAATAATTCTTATCCAAAAAATATATAATTCGCCATTCAATATTAACCACTTGGCAAAAGAATAGTTTGTGAACTTTTGTGAACTTAGATCGGTGGAGTGGCTTAGGCCGCCGATAATATTGCAATTTTTTTTTAAAAGGGTGAGCACCTCGTCCTACACAAGCGATGGGGGTAATCTTAAGCGACTAACGCCAAACTATAATATTAGACATTATTTTTATGTCAAAACTATATATATCATATTAGTTTTTAAAAATTGAACGCGTTATGTTAATATTATGTTTTATATATGCTAAATTAGATTATAACAAAATTATTATAACATGGTTTTTAGTTTTCAAAATATATCGTTTAAGATAAGATGTATAAAATATGTTTATAAAATAAAATAGTTTTATTCTAAAAATTCATAATTTCAATAGATTTTGAATTACTAAAAAGAGAATTGAAATAATGATTTTAATCTCATCCAAACTCCAAGTGTTAACAATAAAATGAAGTTTTATTAAAAAACTATTATTGATTCTTAAACGATAAATGTCAAACTTCAAATATAAAATATTAGATTAACATCTAACTTTAATAAGTCTAAATTTAATAAGATAAGTTTTATTAGACATAATAGTAACGTCTAACTTTAATAAAATAAGTTTTAATAAGATAAGATATTAGATTAACATCTAACTTCAAATATAAGATATTAGATTAACGTCTAACTTCAAATATAAGTTTTATTAGACATTAATTTTATGTCAAAACTATATATATCATATTAGCTTTTAAAAATTGAACGCGTTATGTTAGTATTATGTTTTATATATGCTAAATTAGATTATAACAAAATTATCATAACATGGTTTTTAGTTTTCAAAATATATCTTTTGACATAAGATGTATAAAATAGGTTTATAAAATAAAATAGTTTTATTCTAAAATTTCAAAATTTCAATAGATTTTGAATTACTAAAAAAGAAAGTTGAAATAATGATTAGTCTCATCCAAACTCCAAGTGTTAACAATAAAATGAAGATTTATTAAAAGATTATGGTTGATTCTTAAACGATCGAATGTCAAACTTCAAATATAAGATATTAGATTAACGTCTAACTTTAATAAGATATTAGTTTATATTGATCACGATTAAAATATTAATGAAATGAAGATTTTATTTGAACATAAAAGAACCTTGTATAAAAAATATATTTTTTTAAAGGTAACATGAATTATTGGATGCATGCAATCTTTATGAGACCATATTTAAAAAAAAAAAAGATTTGTAAACCATTTACAAAATATTTTCTTAAAAATGCAAGTTAATGATGTGGGTGTTAGGCATGGAGCTTTTGGAAGCGTTAGGAAGCTTCTAGCTTTTAACTTTTGATAAAACGCTCTAGTTTAAACAAAAAACTTCGTTTGGTAGTACGGGCTTTTAGCTTTTAGTTTAAACAAATGATCCAAATCTAAAAACTACTTCATGTAGCGTGTAACAAAACGATACTAAGCTTTTAAAATCAATTTCCATAATTACCCTTAAAAATATATTTTTAAATTTATTTATTTTTAATCAATTGTCCTTTTATGTGATTTTATATATTTCAAAAGCTTCCAGTTATTTTTGTCAAACATTTATATAACAAATAAAAGTTATAATTTTCCGTTACCAGCTACCCACTATACACTACCAGCTATTTGCTTCCAACCAACAACTACTTTTGCCAAACACATCTGATATATCTTTTTGAAGGACACTCTAACATCCTTTGTACAATCCTTGTAGGATAAAGGTCGCATAATCACTTGGGTTTTGTCTTATAATGACTGAGCTGGTTTTCTTATTTTTTTCGTATGATAAATGTCACATAAGCACTAGTTAAGTGTCCATACCACAAGTTTTTTCAAATAAGGTGATCATCTCTGATAAAATATAGAATAACCTAATCATCTCATCGTGTTGCCCAAAATAACCAAAATGATAACCATTTATGTTAAATTTAAATCCAGTGTTTGCTATATTTTGATACTATGTATTTAGGTTCATATTAAATATCTTAATGAAAATGACATTTGGTCTAGGGGTCAAAGGTGTTTAAAAAAGTATTGCTCCCCTAGCTAGGGGATTGAGGCTTCACATTTCGTTACGTACAAAGTGGTAGTTGGAATATGAGTTAGAGTGTGTTAGCCGTTAAAAAAAATTAATATCTTATTGTGTCATTATAAATGAGAATAAATAACAACATTAATTGATGCTTGTAATCTTAAGTGACTTTCTTGGCATACTTTGTAGGTATTTATGCTGTTGTGCTTATGGTATACGACCATACTTCTAGAATGTGCATTCCATTATGTCCCAATTAACACCTTTTATTTCTATAAAAAAACCAAGTCACTATTGAATAAAGATATTAGGAGGATAAAACAGCACGCTTGGAAAAAGACCTATATAAGGTCTAATAATTGGCCGGTTTAATTTAAGCGAGAAATTTTGAAAAGTAACAAGTAATATAAGTTGTCAATTCTATCATACTCATCATCACCATCATTGCTTTCAATCGCCATTGATTAATTTCAAGAGACATTGCTTAGAACGATGGCTTTTGGTACTTGTTTTGAATCTTTAGCAATCCACCTTTTTCCTATGCATCAACTCTGGTGTTTCCACTTCCATGTATGCTTAAACTTAGCATATGCTTCTTTAGGTCTACTTGGTCTTCCAGAATGATGGAGCTTTATCTGTCTGACTCATTTTAGTTTTAATGGAATCTTCAACTAATAAAACATGTAATAGTAATTGAAGGATTATGAGTAACAAATGTCTATGTATATTCAACAATAATACTTCAAAATTTTATCATAGAACCAAATGTTTAAGGTTTCCTGTCAATAGCCAACCTGATCACTATTTTTAATAACAATATCTTCACTTCTTATGAATATATATGATCGGATATCAATACTCAACTGAAATCTCATCTAGGCATTTCATCAAATGTTTTATATGTATTTTATCAAAAATATACTGTTTAGTGATTGCAATCTATCACGGATTAATTGCTAACATATAAGCAACATAAAATATGCAGTTCAAGTACTTCAATTAAGAGGCCATGTGGAGATAGTAAATATTTTTGCAACTGATATATTAAGATTGAACAACAATCATTTAAAGAAATTGTGTGAGAAAGAACACCGGTGTAGTCAAGAAAAGAAGAAACATGTGATCAAAATAGTCGGAAGCAATTGACCACTTAAGTAACGAGAATCATTTTCCCTCTTCGTGAAAACAACTCCCTTGCCATGGTGTCAAATCCTTCACCAAAAGTCGGGTGATTGATAGCGTTTCCTATTGAAATCGATATAAGCAACATTGCGATATTTTGAAAAGGTTAGATGAATAGATTTCAATTTCGAATTCCAGAATCAAATGGATGTCTCTTATGTTGGAACATTTTGTGAATTCCAGAATAAGAAAGGAAGAAATATATCGGTTGTAATTTACTATCATATGCATTATATATATAGATAGAAGTATTATATGACTTTTTAATTTTAAAATTAAAAAAAAAAATAGAAATTTGTATTATTATTCAAAAATACTATAAAATAGCAAATATCAAAACATATAAAAATTGATATGTGAGATAAGAATGAATTTTGATTTATTAGGGTAAATTTGTAAATCAAATAGTGTTATGCGCCTCTTTCATCCCCAAGATGCACGTTGATGATAATTTATCTTGTTGTGCAAGTCGTCTTTCTTTAATTAACAATTAGGTTTTTGTCGGTGAATCCATGCTTTCCTTGGTGACTTTTTTCTAAGAAAGTTGATTTATATCCATAAAGTATCCTTACTAGGATAGCTTTTGTGCCGTGTTAAAGATGGGATGACCACATATCAATTGAAAACTTAGCTCTCTTTTCTGAGAAGTTACTTGATAACTTCCATTAGGTTTATTATTAATATGAATATAAAAATGTATATCTTGACGACTTGTAGAAAAAAAATATGAGTATATAAATGTTTATCACTTTTTCTTCACGACTTATAGATAAATAAATAAAATTAAAAATAAAAATAAATAAATAAATAAATAAATAAATAAACACTTAACGATACTTTGCATGTTTAGCCTTTAATTTTTTAATTTTTTTAAATTGGGATGTTTATTTATTACATGTTTTTGTTGTGTTTTCTGTCTCTCTCATATGAAAAAATATATTGCCTTTACTACTTTCTTTTGTAATTAATATATTGATTAATTAATTACAAAATTAAAATATAAACATAAACTCACTCATTTTCCTCATCCCTATCAAAACGATGAGATCTCACATTGGAACCTGAGTCACGTCGTGAAGCTGATACTCACATCGTGACCCATGGTTGAATCACCTTGTAGGTTTGCCATCTGCGTTCTAGCTTCAAAAGATGTCCAGATGACATTGCACGTCGTGAATTGAATGTTCACGTCGTGAACTCTTAACACAGAACACTCGTAGGTTTGGCACGTGTTTTCTAGCCTCGATTAGTGTCTTTGACTAGTTTCACGTCATGAATCTCATGTTCACATCATGAATCCAGTTAAATTAGGGTTTCTGGCACGTGTCATGCTCTCAGACAACTGCATCTTCGGAAGGCCATAACATTTGCATACGAACTTCGTTTTTGACATTCTTTATATTCACGTGTAGGTGGAGACGTATTCTAAAACTTTCTTTTAGGTCACTAAGGCTAAAAAGTAATTTATCCTAAACTCACTTTTGATGATTCCCAGTGTCGTTTCGGTTTTGTCGCGAAACTTCGACAGGTCATGACTTCTTCGTTATAACTCGGATTTAAGCGTTCTTCATATGTACAGAAGACTTGTGACATATACTACAACCTAGTTAAGATTATTTATTCTAAATAATCTTCTATCAAAAATTCATTTTTGATGCTTATCGTCTCTAAATTGATTAGCTCGAATCTGCGGGCGTTACAATTATCTCCTCCTTAGGATGATTACGTCCCAGAATCATCTACAAAATTGGGCTTGTATGATGACTTCATATGTTATCTCTTCATCCTAGGTAAATTGTAACTTTTATGTTCCTTCGAATGAGTATCTAACTCTTGGACTTCTTGAGTGCAGGGGGTGCGCAATCTTGCATTTACTCCTCGTACTATGTTGGAATTTCAATCGTAACCTTCGAGTTACAAAATAAATC
This sequence comes from Lactuca saligna, assembly GCF_052625555.1. NCBI lineage: Eukaryota > Viridiplantae > Streptophyta > Magnoliopsida > Asterales > Asteraceae > Lactuca > Lactuca saligna. The sequence goes on along the minus strand of NC_136420.1, from coordinate 300,790,102 downwards.
TTTTTAGGACTCCTTATTCTTCTTAAAAGACTTAAGATAAGTTATTTCCTTCATTTATTGTAATAGACCGATGGGTCATGTTCTAATGACCTCTCATCGTATGATGCAACGCTTAGACTCATGTCTCTTAGAGTCAAATTCCAGAATGGAATATCCCTTTCTTCATGTTCTAATGTGATATAATCACATTTTAGCATGTAGCATTTCTATCTATAAACTTCTTACTTAAAAAATGGTTGTGATACTTCTATTGATCGCTTCAATTATCTTTCACTTCAATCTTACGGCTTAAGTCGGATGCTACATCGATCTTGGTTCTCTGAACCACGTAACATACTCCTCTTAGTCAGACTCAATTTGATATGACCACTAGGGTCGGAATGATAATCATTTTCTCATTATCGAAATGATGGAAACGACAGACATGAACAAAACAGAATCAATTTGTAACAGCCCAGAATTTCAGGTATTGTTTTAAAACTATTTTTGGGACATTTTAGGAAGGGACTCGGTGAGTTGGTGCCTGACTCGCCGAGTAGGACCACAGGATTGGTCGCGGGTTCGCGACTGGACTCGACGAGTCCAGATATGGACTCGGCGAGTCGACGCTGTTCAGCAGAAACCCTATCCGTTTGGTTTGGATTGTATATAACGCCTCTTAGGCCGTCATTGTCCGTTTTTTTGGCCGATTGTGAAGAACCTAAGCATCTGTGGACGACTAGAGGAGAAGGAAAGGCTATTGGGACCTTGAGGAGATTGTTAGGCAAGAAGAGGAAAGTTTTTGGTCAAAGGAAGATCAAGAGGATTGAGTTCTGAAGGTTGGGGACACAGAGAACACGTTTTTCAGGTAATACTCGGACCATTTCTGTTGTTTTGAGGTGTACACGAATCTAGGGTTTATGAGACCCATTTGGTGATTAGATATATTATTATGTTGTTACCCAATCGTTTATACCCCAGTAATAGGATGCTTAGAGGTCCAGAAAGTCCCATGATTGCATGTCTCGGGACCATGCGTATTTCAGGAGGCAGATGATCGACTGCATGGCATGGACTCGCCGAGTCCAATGATCAGACTCGGCGAGTAGCTTGAAGATTTACTGGGACTCGCCGAGTTGTTCTTCAGACTCGGCGAGTAGCTTGAGGATTCATTGGAACTCGTCGAGTTGTTCTTCAGACTCGGCGAGTGGAGTCGGGGTGGCCCCGCGATTCTTCCACGAGGATCTCGTCGAGTCAAGAGGGATACTCGACGAGTAGAAAGGGGAACAACAGGGAAGTTGGGGAGGACGTCTAGACTCGCCGAGTCGCCTTTGCACTCGATGAGTCCGGTCAAGTTGACCGTTGACCAGAGTTGACCTGCATGTAATTCCTTAGGGTCAGTTGTCTTGAATGATAAGAGTATTAATAAGGGTATATGGTATTATAGGGAGTCTGCAGATCGGCGGATCGAGCGCGAGTGGTTTCAAGAGTTGATAGTTTACATTACTACGAGGTGAGTCTTCTCACTATACTTCACCCGGAAGGGTTTGACTGTGAGACCGGAAGGTCGTATATGATATGTGTTATTTATGCTATAAATAGAAAGGTAGTTGCTATGCATGATATGTATGTTTATACGGGCCGGAAGGCGATATGTTAAGTGACAGAAAGGTCAGGTATGAAGTATGATGTATGTGCTATGTTTGTTATATTAAATGTATTATGTGTTGTAAATGTTATGGGCCGGAAGGCAATATACTATGGGCCGGAAGGCAATATGATACGGGCCGGAAGGCAATATGTTATGGGCCTGAAGGCGATTATGTTACGGGCCGGAAGGCAATGTATTGTGGACCGGAAGGTCAGGGCCTGGAAAGGCGTATGTGTGTAAGTCGTATACTGGGGAACTCACTAAGCATTTATGCTTACAAGTTGTATGTATGTGTTTCAGGTATTAGCGAGGACCGTGGGAAGGCGCCGACGTGATGCGTACACACTGCCATTGTTGGAGATCTTGGGGATTCTTATAATTGTATTTTGATATGAAACTTGGAATAAATACTATTGGTTGAATGAAATTGCTTTATTTTAAATGAAAATTTTATTTGAAAATTTGCGTTGTTACAATTGATATCAGAGCCTTGGTTTGAGGGATTCGGGTGTACCTTCGGGTGTAACTGAACTCAAACCGAGGATTTGAGGAAAAATCTTTTAAATTAATAAAGACATAAATTTTTATAAATGGTAAAGTGGTAAACAAGAACGGAGCAGTGTGTACGATCAGCCAGCGCCCGAACGGTAAAGATCCCCAGAATACCTTACAATGTTATGTTATGCACTGAATTATGAATTGTTATGCATGCTAGAAGACTAGGTATACATGATAGGACTAGAATGGTCTGTTTTGTGATGCCTTAGTCTAGGGAGATTGCTTATATGAGATATTCGGTAGCGTGCTAGTAGATAGTGCATACTAGAAGTAGAGTACTCATTATTCGGGGTTTGGGGAGGAAGATTTGGGACGAATACTGATACGGTGTGGTCGGTAGTATTGGGCCCATACTACCGAAGGCACCGGGTCGGTGGAAGACCCAAGTAAGAATCCCTGGATATCGGAGACTGAGTAGGGTGCGTTATCGAGTACAATTGTACTTGATGGAGTCTCTGATAATTTTATGTTGTATTTCAGAGACATCATGGTTACCACACGTCATGGGGCGAGTTCGAGCACTGTGACTGACGAGGATATTCGTCAGATGATCCAGGAGGAGGTAGCTGCAGCGATCCGGGCCGAGATCCCGGAGATGTTTGGGTCTATTAAGACCACGCTGATGGAGACATTCGAGGAGCGGTACGCCGCACTGACCGAGGCTGCAGCTGCTGCCGCTACCGCAGTCGTAGCCGCTGCCAGGCCGCAAGGGGGCGATTCGTTGCTGTTCCGAGAATTCAGCAACACGAAACCCCCTGAGTTCGATGGGACGCAGGATCCGATTGCGGCGATGAGGTGGATCGCCGACATTGAGGGGTGCTTCTATACTTGCTCATGCTCGGAGCACCTGAGGGTACGGTTCGCCTTGAACCATCTCCAACTGGGAGCGAAGGATTGGTGGAAGTTCGTGACGGCGAACTTCACTCTGGCAGAGATTACAGCGGTGACGTGGGAGAGGTTTACTGAGATGTTCAGGGACGAGTACGTTCCCCCGGTGTAGAGGGAACGATTGATTCAGGAGTTCTTGACCCTTAAGCAGGGTACTGATTCCGTTGCAGTGGTCACACGGAAGTTTCATGAGAGGGCGATGTTCTGCCCCGAGCTGGTATCTACAGAGCAGTCACGGATGAGCCGGTATTTGGGCGTTCTGAGGAGGGATATCCGGGAGTTTGTGTCAAACTCCACCTATCGTACTTTCACTGAGCTTCAGGCGAACGCCAGGAAGCGCGAGATCGAGTTGGAGACTCAGGCGAGGGAGGAGGCCGAGTCTCGGCAGGTGGATCGGCGGCCGGCTCAGTCTCAGCCGGCAGCCAAGCGGATCAAGTCTGCTGATTCGAGGATGGGAGGTCCGAAGGGCCGCACTTGCGGGAAGTGCGGCAAGGGTCATGAGGGGGCGTGTCGAGCTGGTGGTTGCTACAAGTGTGGCAAGGAGGGACACATTGCCAGGGATTGCCCTAAGGGGTTTATGGTTTGCTTTCACTGCAACCAGACAGGCCATCGGAATGCCGAGTGCCCGCAGCTTCGTCAGGGATCTACACCTACTACTAGGACTACTGAGACCCGACCGGCGAAGGTCGAGGCCTCGAGGGCTCGCGGGAGAGCCTTTCAGCTGACTGCGGAGGAGGTCCGCGCTGCGCCCGATGTTGTGGCAGGTACTTTTCTTGTGAACTCTATACCTGCTCTAGTGTTATTTGATTCGGGTGCGAGTAGATCCTTTGTATCGTTAGCTTTTAGTCAGCATATCGGTATTAGTCGTGAGCCGTTAAGTCGGCCTCTGCGCGTTTCTATTGCGGCTGAGAGGGTGGTTTGTGCTACAGAGGTTCTTCGGGGATGCGTGCTAGAGATTTTCGGGGTTGCGTTTCCGATTGACCTAATTCCTATTGCGATGGGGGATGTCTGTGTCATCGTGGGCATGGACTGGTTGAGCCGATTTAGCGCCGTCATCGACTGCGAGCGTCAGCTGGTGACTATACGAGACCCTAGTGGGGGAGTTCTTACGGTATACGGCGAGGGTACCCGTACGGGATCAGCTTTTTGTTCGGCCGCTAGGGCGAGGCAATGCCTACAGCAGGGATGTAAAGGTTTTGTGGCGTATGTGATGGATACGCGGGAGGCTTCCGAGAGACCTAGGACAGTGGAGGAGGTTCCAGTGGTGCGCGAGTTTCCAGATGTCTTTCCCGAGGATTTGCCGGGAGTACCTCCTGCGAGGCAAGTAGAGTTTGGTATCGATCTGGTTCCGGGGGCTGCGCCTATTGCGAAGGTGCCTTATCGTCTTGCACCTCCAGAGATGCAAGAGTTGTCCTCGCAAATCCAGGAGTTGCTGGGGAAGGGATTTATTCGGCCGAGTAGCTCGCCGTGGGGAGCACCGATTCTGTTCGTCAAGAAGAAGGATGGTTCACACCGGATGTGTATTGATTACCGGGAGTTGAACAAGGTGACGGTCAAGAACCGCTATCCGTTACCGAGGATCGATGATCTATTCGATCAGTTGCAAGGGGCATCTTGGTTTTCCAAGATCGATTTGAGATCAGGGTACCATCAGGTAAGAGTGCGGGATGAGGACATCTAGAAGACAGCATTCAGGACGCGGTATGGGCATTATGAGTTCGTGATGATGCCTTTCGGGCTCACCAATGCCCCGGCAGTGTTCATGGACCTCATGAACAGGGTATGCAGGCCGATGTTGGATCGGTCTGTGATCGTATTTATCGATGACATCCTAGTGTATTCGCGAACTAGAGAGCAGCATGAGGGACATTTGAGGGAGGTCCTTGAGGTACTGAGGTCGGAGAAGTTATATGCAAAATTCTCCAAATGTGACTTCTGGTTGCGGGAGGTCCAATTTCTTGGACATGTTGTTAATCAGGCAGGGATATTGGTCGATCCGGCCAAGGTGGAAGCAGTGATGAGTTGGGAGGCACCGAAGTCACCTTCCGAGATCAGGAGTTTCCTTGGGTTGGCGGGGTACTATCGGAGGTTTATTAGAGACTTCTCCAAGATCGCGGTACCGCTCACCAGATTGACCCGGAAGGGTGTTACATTCTCATGGGGACCCGAGCAACAGACTTCCTTCGAGACACTTCGTCAGAGACTGTGCGAAGCCCCGGTATTAGCTCTCCCGGAAGGGATGGAGGACTTTGTCGTATATTGCGACGCATCGATTTCGGAACTGGGTGCAGTGTTGATGCAGAGGGGCCATGTGATAGCTTATGCATCGAGGCAATTAAAGCCTCACGAGGCGAGATATCCCACGCATGACTTGGAGTTGGGGGCAGTAGTGTTCGCTCTCAAGATTTGGCGTCACTACCTGTATGGGGTTTGTTGTACTATATACACGGACCATAAGAGTTTGAAGTATTTGATGGATCAACCCAACCTAAATATGCGTCAGAGGAGATGGTTGGACGTGGTGAAGGATTATGACTGTGAGATCCTATACCACCCAGGCAAGGCTAATGTGGTAGCCGATGCATTGAGTCGTAGGGCGGAGAGCACTCCATTGCGGGATGTATGTCTGAGATTGACGGTGATGACTCCGGTATTAGATGCTATTCGTGGGGCACAGGCCGAGGTTGTGAGATCTGAGATGCAGAAGAAGGAGCGGGTCGTCGGGTTAATTTCAGAGTTCGTTAAGGATGGACGAGGACTTCTGACGTTTCAGGGCCGGATTTGGGTACCATTCGTGGGCGGTACGCGTACTACTTTGATGGAGGAGGCTCACAGATCGAAATTTTCGATCCATCCCGGTGCTACGAAGATGTATTTGGACTTGAGAAAGGAATATTGGTGGCCTTGCATGAAGAGAGATGTCGCTTGGTTCGTTGAGAGATGTTTGACCTGCTGTAGGGTTAAGGCCGAGCACCAGAGACCGCATGGTAAGTTGCATCCCTTGGAGATTCCTGAGTGGAAGTGGGAACAGATTACGATGGATTTCATCACCAAATTGCCGAGAACTGCCAGGGGAGTCGATGCAATTTGGGTGATTGTGGATAGGTTGACGAAGAGTGCACACTTCCTTGCCATTAGCGAGAGTTCATCAGCGGAGAAGTTGACGGAGTTATACGTGAGAGAGATAGTATCTCGGCATGGAGTGCCGATCTCGATTGTTTCAGACCGTGATGTACGCTTCACTTCCAGGTTCTGGAAGAAATTCCATGAGGAGCTGGGTACTAAACTGCATTTTAGTACCGCATACCATCCCCAGACAGACGGTCAGAGCGAGCGGACGATTCAGACATTGGAAGACATGCTTAGAGCGTGTGTGTTAGACTTCGGGGGTAGCTGGGATGCGCATTTGCCTTTGGCTGAGTTTTCCTACAACAACAGCCATCATTCGAGCATTGGTATGCCACCTTTTGAGTTGTTGTATGGTAGGAGGTGTCGGACTCCCATTTGCTGGGGAGAGGTGGGACAGAGAGTGATGGGCAGTACAGAGATCGTACTTCAGACGACCGAGCAGATTCAGCAGGTTAGGCAGAGATTATTGACCGCCCAGAGCTGACAGAAGAGTTATGCGGACAGACACCGGTCCGAGCTCGAATTCCAGGTTGGCGACTTCGTTCTCCTAAAGGTTTCTCCTTGGAAAGGAGTGATCCGGTTCAGAAAGAGGGGCAAGTTGGGGCCCCGGTTCATAGGTCCATTTCGTGTAATTGCAAGGGTAGGTCGGGTAGCTTATCGGTTGGAGTTGCCAGCAGAGTTGGGTCAGATTCACAATACCTTTCACGTATCACAGTTGAGGAAGTGTATAGCCGATGAATCGGCAGTGGTTCCGTTAGAGGATATTCAGGTGGATGCGAGCCTGAATTATGCCGAGAGACCAGTAGCTATCAGGGATCGGAAGATCAAGGTTCTGCGGAACAAGGAGATACCTCTGGTGTTGGTGCAGTGGCAACATCGGAAGGGATCGGAGATGACTTGGGAGCCGGAGCGTGAGATGCGGGAGCAACATCCGGAGTTATTCGCAGAGTGAGACTTCGAGGGCGAAGTCTAGTTCTAGTGGGGGAGAGTTGTAACAGCCCGGAATTTCAGGTATTGTTTTAAAACTATTTTTGGGACATTTTAGGAAGGGACTCGGCGAGTTGGTGCCTGACTCGCCGAGTAGGACCACAGGCTTGGTCGCGGGTTCGCGACTGGACTCGACGAGTCCAGATATGGACTCGGCGAGTCGACGCTGTTCAGCAGAAACCCTAGCCGTTTGGTTTGGATTGTATATAACGCCTCTTAGGCCGTCATTGTCCGTTTTTTTGGCCGATTGTGAAGAACCTAAGCATCTGTGGACGACTAGAGGAGAAGGGAAGGCTATTGGGACCTTGAGGAGATTGTTAGGCAAGAAGAGGAAAGGTTTTGGTCAAAGGAAGATCAAGAGGATTGAGTTTTGAAGGTTGGGGACACAGAGAACACGTTTTTCAGGTAATACTCAGACCATTTCTGTTGTTTTGAGGTGTACACGAATCTAGGGTTTATGAGACCCATTTGGTGATTAGATAGATTATTATGTTGTTAACCAATCGTTTATACCCCAGTAATAGGATGCTTAGAGGTCCAGAAAGTCCCATGATTGCATGTCTCGGGACCATGCGTATTTCAGGAGGCAGATGATCGACTGCATGGCATGGACTCGCCGAGTCCAATGATCAGACTCGGCGAGTAGCTTGAAGATTTACTGGGACTCGCCGAGTTGTTCTTCAGACTCGGCGAGTAGCTTGAGGATTCATTGGAACTTGTCGAGTGGAGTCGGGGTGGCCCCGCGATTCTTCCACGAGGATCTCATCGAGTCAAGAGGGATACTCGACGAGTAGAAAAGGGAACAACAGGGAAGTTGGGGAGGACGTCTAGACTCGCCAAGTCGCCTTTGCACTCGACGAGTCCGGTCAAGTTGACCGTTGACCAGAGTTGACCTGCATGTAATTCCTTAGGGTCAGTTGTCTTGAATGATAAGAGTACTAATAAGGGTATATGGTATTATAGGGAGTCTGCAGATCGGCGGATCGAGCGCGAGTGGTTTCAAGAGTTGATAGTTTACATTACTACGAGGTGAGTCTTCTCACTATACTTCACCCGGAAGGGTTTGACTGTGAGATCGGAAGGTCGTATATGATATGTGTTATTTATGCTATAAATAGAAAGGTAGTTGCTATGCATGATATGTATGTTTATACGGGCCGGAAGGCGATATGTTAAGTGACAGAAAGGTCAGGTATGAAGTATGATGTATGTGCTATGTTTGTTATATTAAATGTATTATGTGTTGTAAATGTTATGGGCCGGAAGGCAATATACTATGGGCCGGAAGGCAATATGATACGGGCCGGAAGGCAATATGTTATGGGTCGGAAGGCGATTATGTTACGGGCCGGAAGGCAATGTATTGTGGACTGGAAGGTCAGGGCCTGGAAAGGCGTATGTGTGTAAGTCGTATACTGGGGAACTCACTAAGCATTTATGCTTACAAGTTGTATGTATGTGTTTCAGGTACTAGCGAGGACCGTGGGAAGGCGCCGACATGATGCGTACACACTGCCATTGTTGGAGATCTTGGGGATTCTTATAATTGTATTTTGATATGAAACTTGGAATAAATACTATTGGTTGAATGAAATTGCTTTATTTTAAATGAAAATTTTATTTGAAAATTTGCGTTGTTACACAATTACTAGCTTCTTGGTAACCTTGTGACTTTCCCTGATCCAAGTGTGAGTCATATGCTTCCGGTAGTATAGGCATCTACTACCTTTCACGCCTACTCATAATTGTCCCAAGTATTGTCTCGCAGTCCCCAAGTTCTTATCTCCTAAAATCACAAAGCGATTTAACACATAAGAATGTGTCTAGATAATCTTAAAAATTTCCCTAAACTCTACTAGGACTTCTTCCATGCATATCTTTACCATAATTGTACTTCAACTCAGTTGGTGATGGAAACGCCAGACGATAAGACAACTTCAGAAATTACACCAAACCGTTCTATCATCCCACCAATCAAATGTGTACATTCGGATGTACCATACTCCTCTATACGTACTGTTATTTTATTAAACGTATTTCTAAAGGCAAGATATCACTTTGACGATATCTTCTTATAGGTATCATTCACTATTGTAAGCCTTCTCATTTTCTCCATTTACTCAATTCACTATGAGTCTTCACCATGACGTTATGTTCACAAAAGCAGGCGTTCAACATATCAAAACAAGAATATAGATAGAGGAAGGTTTTGACGCATATTCCTCCAAAAAGTTAGTTTGTAGTTCTAATATCGTAATTAAACGTTTAGAATCCTGAGCACATAAAATTTCCAGATCCGGTCGGCAACAGACCATCGATCCAATCAAATAATAGCATATAAGGCATATAATGTTATAACATAAAGCATTTAGCACATAAAACATTTTAGGCATCTTTCCTAAAATAAACTAGTGCTCGTGTCTAAAATATAGCAGACACTCATCTCACAATAATCGCTTAACATTCTAAGTTTAAGTCTAGAAATTTCCTACAATTTCCTAGTTCGCTTACACTAATGCTTTCATACCAACTGTGACATCCCCAAATTCACGGCCAGAAAAGACCGATTTGTTTATGCTTTGTTTTAAAATCAGAGTAATATTTTAAAGAAAATTGTTGCGAATTAGTTCCCAGAAAAACATGATAAATATGTTATCAAAGCATTTATGAAGAAATGTATTTTTATTCATTTTAAAACATTTGGGATGTCATCGTCAATATTGACCAAAAGCATAAACATAACTTACATTCATTTACACTAGTGATTTACATCTCCTTTCATCTCTCAGTGTAAAGCAGTTTCGTATCGATACCTGTGATACAAATAAATTTAGTGGGTCAGGTTTGGGAGCCTGATGAACATATAGGGTTTTCAACCCATAATAAATAAATTTACTAAATTTAAGCATCAAACAATCAACCTGATTACCCATCCCCATTATCTTATTTATTCTTAAAGATCCTAAGGATCATTTGTCCTTCATTCATTCATTCCTAAGGAATAGGCAAGAAGTCCATCGCTACCATGGTTCTTAAATAACAACTGGTGAACACATAGTTTAAAACATCTGGTAAACACATCGTTTAAAAATATTTAATGAACACCTAGTGAACACTCAGTTCAAAAGTACCTAATGAACACAATCACCTAGTGAACACTCAGTTCAAATTATCTAATGAACGCAATCACCTAATGAACACATAGTTCAAAAACAATTGATAAACACTTAGTTTAAAACATATGGTAAACACTCAGTTCAGAAATACCTGATGAACACATAAGTTCAAAAACATCTACAGGTTACGAGTCTGTTAACATTCCATTGGATTGTCTGGAAAGTCTGTGGTTGTCATCTATATTCTGCTAGATGACTAGAACATCGTTAACATCGAGACCTCTCATCATTTTATTCCCTCACACATTAACTATTTCATCTACCCATGTTATACCCAACATATTTGTAGATAAAAATACATATACATTTTAAATCATTTTAAAACCTGTATAAAACATTTATTCAACACCCATCTCACATAAACAAACAATAAATATACACATAGCACATATTTTATATAAAATACTTCATATCTATATGTAAGATGAAAGTGACTATACACTCACTTGATAAAACGACGGTTGGACAGCACTTCGTCCCTAAAAACAATATTCTTCGATGAAACCGGAATGTTTTCTCAAAAACCGTGCTTCACGCGGGCAGAGTTACGGCTCGAAAAACTCTTTTTCTAGGGATCTTCGGGGCGTCGGGACTTGCTTCGGGTGCTAGGATGGTGCCCTAGGCTTTGGGGGGTTTTAAGATGGCTAGGGAGGGTATAGAGAACGAAAGAGAGTGTGAATTAGCAACCATTACCGGATACCCTCGCTTTCTATTTATATGGTGTTCTGGGACGTGAACCTGATGTTCACATTGTGACACATGGCTGAATCACCTCGTAGGCTTGCCATCTGCGTTCTAGCATCGAAAGGTGTCTGGATGACATTTCACATCGTGAACTCTTAACACAGCACACCCGTAGGTTTGGCATGTGTTTTCTAGCCTTGATTGGTGTCTTTGACTAGTTTCACTTCGTGAATCTCATGTTCTCGTTGTGAATCCAGTCATATTAGGGTTTCTGAGACGTGTCATGCTCTCAGACAGTTGCATCTTCGGAAGGTCATAACTTTTGCATACGAACTCTGTTTTTGACGTTCTTTATATCCACGCGTAGGTGGAGACATACTCTACAACTTTATTTTAGGTCACTAAGGCTAAAAGGTAAGTTATCATAAACTCACTTTTTTATGATTCCCGGTGTCGTTCCGATTTTGTCGCGAAACTTTGACAGCTCATAATTTCTTCGTTATAACTCGGATTTAAGCGTTCTTTATATTTCTGAAACCTTGTGACATATACTACAACTTAGTTAAGATTATTTATTCTAAATAATCTTCTATAAAAAAGTCATTTTTGACGCTTATCGTCTCTAAATTGACTAGTCCGAATCTGCGGGCGTTACAAAAATCCATAATGTCTTCTTTGGCAACTACTTGGTTAAAATTATATATATATATATATATATATACACACACACATATATATATATATATATATATATATATATATATATAACCATTTTTGTAGCACCTGGTTCCTGGTACGTAAAAATTTATCTAAGTAATTGTCATTTTAGCCTTGGACTCGGCGAGTTGTAGGTCCGACTCGCCGAGTAGGGATGCGGTCCAGGGACACACTTAAGTTGGCGACTCGGCGAGTCCATATCCTGGACTCGGCGAGTCACCGCTGTTTGATGAAACCCTAATTCCAAGGGTTTGCCCCCTATTTAAGCTAGCTTGTGCGACCCAAGCTCGCCCCCTTTCACCCTCAGAGCGCCCTACATCCAACCCTAACTCGTTTCTTGTGAGATTGAAGTGATTAGAGTGATTCCTTGAAGTTTTTGGGAGAAGAAGGAGAGTGGAGCAAGAAGAGGAGAAGGAGACCAGATATCTTGGTGCTATTTCAGAGTTCTCTGAGGTATTTCTCTACTCTATTCTGTTTGCATGCTTAAAACCCCATTAGAGCACCTTTTGAGCTCTTCTTGAACCTTTTCCAAGCTTGTGCATGAAGTAGAATTCGTAATAAGTTGAGTATCCGCTAGAACTAGTCATGTTTGAGCTCCAGAAGCTCAGATCTATAACCTTTATGGGAGTAAATTGCTGGAATGTCCTAGATCTACCTTCTTAGCCATTATTTCACCCCTAATCCCCATTCTATGCGTTTCTACACGTAAAGTTGGAAACTTTACGTGTAAACTAGGCCCTAGGAACCCAGATCTATGAATGGCATGAGCTGGATCCAAGCAAAATCGCGTGTTTGGTTTTTGCATGTGGCCGACTCGGAGATTCGTTCATCTGACTCGGCGAGTCGGGTCGCGAGTCCCAGGGTTGTTCCCCTTTGTGTTTGCGAGTTGGAGTAGTGAGTCATAGGGTATGACTCAGTGGGTTGGAAGCCAGACTCACTCCTGAGGTCACTCGGCGAGTGAGTGCCATGACTCGGTGAGTTCATGGCAATCTTCTTGTCTCAAGAACAACTCAACGAGTTGTTCATACAACTCGGCGAGTCACATCTTAGAGTGTTCTTCGTATGAAGGCGAACTTGGCGAGTTGTTCACACAACTCGGCGAGTAGGATGAAGGACTATTGGACTTGGGTATAGAGAAAGGGAATCGGCGAGTTGGCAAGCCAACTCGGTGAGTCTGGTCAACTGGCAGTTGACTGTGACTTGGCTCATGACTTGATAAAGGTAAATGGACAATTTACCCTGAGGGCGGTTAGCAGTATTTGACTAAGTGTTTGGTGGGAATTACAGCCGGAAAATTTCCGAAGCAGCAGTAGCAGACAGACTATTTCCATACATATCAGCAACTACTACGAGGTGAGTTACCTTCCAGTAGCGGTGGGTCTACGGCCACAATGCCGGCCCACCAGTAGGAGTTGTATGATGGATGATTGTCTCTGTGATATTCATCTAAGGTTGCTACTACTTGTGATATGTTTATGTTCTAGTATGATATGCTGCTATGTGCTAGTGACAGTAGGGGGAGATAGTTCCCATATTACCGATCGATAGGGCCGAAGGGGCGGTCATGCCCAGCCATGCTAGATAGATTACGAGATATATGTGTTATGTGGTAGTAGTAGGGGGTGAAATAGTCCCCAGTATCCGGTCGAGAGGTCCGAAGGGGGAGACCAGCACCCAGATATGCTAGTCAGTATCCGATCGAGAGGACCGAAGGGGAGGCAAGCTCCCAGTTATGCTAGACAGTATCCGATCGAGAGGATCGAAGGGGTAGGTCGGGCACCCAGATATGCCTAATGATATATGCATGTTATGTGATTGTATGGTATGTGGTAGGTTGGGGGAACTCACTAAGCTTCGTGCTTACAGTTTTCAGTTTCGGTTTCAGGTGCCTCTTCTTCGAAGGGGAAGGAGCTGGTGCGGTAGCGGCCCATCACACACATGCTTCGTATTCCGCATCATGAGATCTTCCTGGGGATTTGTACTCTAACATTATTATGTTTTATGATATGTTTTCCAGACATGCGATATCTTACTAAAATATTATGATCAATAAACGTTTAATTCGAATGTTTTGCTAAACTTATGTTTTCAAAAATGAAATTTTTGGCTCGTATTTTTGGGGTGTTACAAGTTTGTATCAGAGCCCTGGTTTGAGGGATTCGAACACACCTTCGGTGGTGTTTGAACTCAAATCGAGGGATTAAAAGATTTTGGAAAGAGAAAATGTTTTCTAAAAGGCTAAGTAAAGGGTTTTAAGAAAGAACAAAGTGTGTGATGTGCGCGACCGGCCGAGCTCAAGTAAGTATTCCCCAATGTACCCATACAAATTTATTTATGTTTATCAGTTTCTGTAGAACAGCATGCTAGAATAGGATTAAGGATCTAGGAGTGATGCCTTATGTGCCTGCTTTATGTGCTTCAGTATATGAAAGAGTTGCATGCTAGAATCGAGTAGACGGCAGTAGGGTAGCCTGTTTAGGTTGTTCCTAATAGTACGAGTTTAGCATTGTATGCTAGTTCAGTTTTCTCTATGAGGATAGAGTTGCTTAAGATTGTTTTCTTTATGTCCAAATGCTGCTTGCTTTGTGCTATGTGGGCTTTGAAGTGATGGGAGTTAGCTGTTAGGTGAATACATTAAAGTCACATGTGATCAGGGTTGAATAATCTCAGAGTATTGGATTTGACCCTATTGTGTAGCTCTTGTTTGAGTCCTAACCGTTGTAGGGATGAGTCCCTTACTCGAAGGATTATCCGAGCCTCGTCACATGTGATTGTATTCAGGTAATAGATAATTGGCATCACCAAGAGGCCTTCAGCAGCTGAGGACTGGGTTGGGTGGAGTCAGAGGTTTCCTAGGGTAAGCCTAGGATAAGAGTAGCAATGATCAGTGGTAGTGGAAGGGACCTGGTTGAGTCGAGGCGGTCTTTGGGGAAGGTAAGTATAGATGTGGAAGGTAGTATGGGCCCGTACTACTGAAAGCAGAGGATCCGTACTCGAACCGAGGATGGCTAAGATAAGACTAGGGAATTTGTAGTGGGTGTGATCCCTCCAGGGGTATTAGTATCGCTAACAGTTGTTATTTCTTTGTATTTCAGAATGGTGGTACTACGCCCGAGGCCAGTAGTTGGCAGTACAGGAGAAGGATCGGGTTCGGGATCAGGTTCCAAGCCAGTAGATGAGGGGCTACACGAGTTCATCGCGTCAAAGATCACCAGAGGCATCCTTGAGTCAACCCCCATTATCTTCGGGTCGATCAAGGAAGGGATATTAGAGATGATGGAGGATCGCCTCCATGCATTCAGGAGCAACATGGCATCTGGCCAGTCAGGACCCCGCACACTGTCCTTCAAGGACTTTCGGGGCAGTGGTGCACCGGACTTTCATGGGGCGAAGGACCCCATAGCTTCCAGACGATGGATTGCAGACATTGAGTCTGCACAGTTGACTAGCTTCTGCCCTGAGGGGTCGAAGGTGAGATATGCAGTAGGATGTATGGGAGATCGAGCTAGGGATTGGTGGGAGTCCGTCGGAGACTCGTTGGGAGCCTCGGATGTCGAGGCTATGACCTGGTCGGACTTCATGACCAGGTTCAAGACAGAGTTTGCACCGGCTGTCGAGCTTTAGTAGCTGGCCAGGGAGTTCCTAGATATGAGACAGACGACGGAGACTGTGGCGGAGATCACCGCCAAGTTCCGGAAGAGGGCGTTGCTGGTGCCCCAGTACGCGGGTGACGAGGATATGAGGATGACCCGCTATCATGATATGTTACGAGCTGATATTCGGGAGCATGTCAGTTTTTCAGCTTGCCCTACCCTGGACTCTATGATTGTCAGGGCAAGGGAGAGGGAGATAGATCTGGAGCACATCCGAAAGAGGAAGACGGAGGAGGGGCATGTTATGGGTGCTTCGGGGAAGAAGCCCAAGGGATCAGATGCGGGGCTGAAAGGACAACAGGGATGGGGCCGCTGCAGGAAATGCGGCAAGACGCACGAGGGAGCATGCAAATTGGGATCGTCAGGCTGCTACAAGTGCGGCAAGATAGGGCACTTCAGCAGGGATTGTATCTCCCCTGCACCTGTGATTCAGACATCGGAGTTGCTATGTTTCCACTGCAACCAGAGGGGCCACAAGAAGGCCAATTGCCCCCAGTTGACATTACTAGCGCCGGTTAAGGCGCCAGCTCCAACAACCCTGCGGATTACAGATGGCCATTAGGACAAGTCAGAGGCTCCGGTGGTGAGCAGCCGAGTGTTTCAGCTGACTGCAGAAGAGGCATGCGCCACACCCGATGTGGTGACGGGTATGATTCTTTCCCTCTACTTTATTTTATGATGTTATGTTATTGATATGTGCTCTGCGCATATGCATTAAGATCATTCCATGTGAACAGTATTCCGGTTCAGGTGTTGTTCGACTTGGGTGCCACTCGGTCATTTGTTTCCCTTGCACTTAGCAAGAGGTTTACTGAGTCCTTGGGCATGTTGGATAGCCCTTTAGAGGTAGAGATTGCCGATGATCGATCGGTGCGAGCATCAACAATGTTCAGGGATTGTGTTTTGAGGTTATTTGAGGAGTGCTATTTGGTAGATTTGGTTCCCATACCGTTGCGGGGAAACAAGGTGATTATAGGCATGGATTGGTTGAGCCCTAATGGGGCGGTGATAGATTGTGCACAGCAGCTAGTGCGGGTCAGGACGCCAATCGGGGGAGAGTTGGTGATCCACAGCGAGAGGCCACAACGTGGACCTATAGTATGTTCAGCAGCAAGAGCTAGGCGCTACCTTCAACAGGGTTGCGCGGGGTTTGTCGCGTATGTTATGGATACCCGGGAGACGGGTAAGGCGCCGGTGAGCGAGGTTCCAGTGGTGCGAGACTACGTTGATGTGCTCCCGGAGGAGCTTCCTGGAAGACCTCTGGAACGTCAGGTGGAGTTCAAGATCGATCTAGTTCCTGGTGCGGCTCCAATAGCCAAGGCACCCTATCGGTTGGCTCCTCCCGAGATGCAGGAGTTGTCTACGCAGCTGCAGGAGCTGCTAGACAAGCGGTTTATTCGACCGAGCAGTTCACCCTGGGGAGCCCTGATCCTGTTTGTGAGGAAGAAGGATGGGTCGCATCGGATGTGTATAGATTATCGGGAGCTGAATAAGGTAACGGTGAAGAACTGTTACCCACTCCCGAGGATTGATGACCTCTTCGATCAGTTGCAGGGAGCATCTTGGTTCTCCAAGATCGATTTGCGTTCAGGCTATCATCAGATGAGGGTTAGAGAGGAGGATATTCAGAAGACCACGTTTCGAACGTGTTATGGCCATTATGAGTTCGTGGTGATGCCGTTTGGGCTCACCAATGTTCCTGCCGCGTTCATGGACCTCATGAACCGCGTGTGTAGACCGATGTTGGATCGGTCTGTGATAGTTTTCATTGATGACATCTTGGTTTATTCCAAGACTCAGGAGGAGCATGAGGAGCATCTGGGGGAGGTTTTGGAGACCCTGAGGAGGGAGAGCTTGTATGACAAGTTCTCCAAATGTGAGTTTTGGTTGCGCGAGGTGCAGTTTCTTGGGCACCTCGTCAACCAAAACGAGATTTCAGTAGACCAGGCCAAGGTGGAAACCATGATGAGGTGGGAGGTTCCGAAGTTTCCATCTGAGATTCGGAGTTTCCAAGGATTAGCAGGGTACTACGGAGGTTCATTCAGGATTTCTCCAAGATAGTCGTACCCCTGACACAGTTAACTAGGAAAGTTGTGGTCTTTCGATGGGGGCCTGAGCAACAAGCAGCGTTCAAGACTCTGACGCAGAGATTGTGCGAGGGGCCAATCTTAGCCCTACCCGAGGGCGTGGAGGATTTTGTGGTATATTGTGATGTGTTGATCTCAGGCTTAGGCGCAATGTTGATGCAGAGGGGGCATGTCATTGCTTATGCTCGAGGAAGCTGAAGCCTCACAAGGAAAACTACCCGACGCACGATTTAGAGTTGGGGCGGTGGTCTTTGCCCTCAAGATATGGAGGCATTACCTTTACGGGGTTCGTTGTACCATTTACACGGACCACAAGAGTTTGAGGTACCTCATGGATCATCCAAATATTAACATGAGGCAGCGTTGGTGGTTGGACGTGGTGAAGGATTATGATTGCGAGATCCTCTACCACCCGGGGAAGGCCAATGTGGTGGCCGATGCGCTTAGCCGCAAGGCAGCACCGGGGGACGGCCAATGTGGTGGCCGATGCGCTTAGCCGCAAGGCAGCACCGATCAGGGATGTTTGCATGAGGATGACTGTGGTGACTCCCCTGTTGGAGCATATTCGGGAGGCTGAATAGGAGGCTATGAAGGAGGAGCATCGGAAGAGTGAGCGAATAGTGGGACAAGTCACCTCCTTCGATTATGATAGCCGGGGGTTATTGACACTACATCGTAGGGTGTGGGTGCCGTATCATGGAGGCGTGCGTCAGATCTTGATGGAGGAGGCGCACAAACCCCAATTCTCTATTCATCCAGGGGTGACAAAGATTTATTGAGATCTTCGCCTGGACTATTGGTGGCGCTGCATGAAGCGGGATGTGTCATGGTACGTCGAGCGGTGCTTGACCTACAGGAAGGTCAAGGCCGAGCATCAGAGACCGCATGACAAGATGCAGCCGTTGGATATCCTGTTGTGGAAATGAGAGGATATTACGATGGATTTTTATCACAAAGCTTCCACGAACGGCGCGAGGAGTAGATTCGATCTGGGTCATCGTGGATCGGTTGACCAAGAGCCCCCATTTTATTCCGATTCCGGAGAGTATCTCGGCCGAAAAGTTGGTTGATATCTATATCAGGGAGATAGTGGCGTGGCACCGGGTGCCAGTGTCAGTGATATCAGATCGAGATGTGCGGTTCACTTCCAGGTTTTGGAAGAGGTTTCATGAAGATTTGGGCACTCGTCTGCATTTTAGCACCGCGTTTCACCCGCAGACGGATGGTCAGAGTGAACGGACCATCCAGACTTTGGAGGATATGTTGCGGGTGTGTGTGTGTTGGATTTCGATGGTAGCTGGGATACCTATCTTCCCTTGGATGAGTTCTTGTACAACAATAGCTACCACGCGAGTATTGACCGTCCCCCATTCGAGATGTTGTACGGTCGGAGGTGAAGGAACCCGATATGCTGGGGTGAAGTTGGCCAGAGGGTCATGGGGAGCACCGTAGTGATGCTCAAGACGACCGAGAGAATCCAGCAGGTTCAGAGCAAGCTTCGGACTACGCAGAGTCGGCAGAAAAGTTATGCCGACAAGCATCGATCAGACCTGGAGTTCCAGGTCGAGGATATGGTTCTCCTGAAAGTGTCATCGTGGAAAGGCATCATTCGATTCAGGAAGCGGGGCAAGTTGGGCCCAAGATACATTGGTCCGTTCAGGGTTGTAGTCCGGGTGGGCAAGGTGGCATATAGGCTGGATCTGCCAGCCGAGCTCAGCCAGATCCACAGCACCTTCCATGTCTCCCAGCTGCAGAAGTGTCTCCTGGATGATTCAGGGGTGGTACCATTAGAGGATCTACAGGTTGATGACAGCCTGAATTACATTGAGCGCCTAGTCGTAATCCTCGACCGGAAGTCGAAGGATCTGAGGAACAAGAGGGTGGAGTTAGTGAAGGTGTAGTGGCAGCACCGAAAGGGGTCCGAGTGGACTTGGGAGCCGGTGGAAGAAATGATGGAGCATTACTCCGAGCTGTTTCAAGATCGAGCAACAGACTTCGAGGACGAAGTATAAAATAAGTGGGGGAGTTGTAGGTCCGAATCGCCATTTTTGTAGCACCTGGTTCCTGGTAGGTAAAAATTTATCTAAGTAATTGTCATTTTAGCCTTGGACTCGGCGAGTTGTAGGTCCGAATCGCCGAGTAGGGACGCGGTCCGGGGGCACACTTACGTTGGCGACTCGGCGAGTCCATATCCTGGACTCGGCGAGTCACCGCTGTTTGATGAAACCCTAATTCCTAAGGGTTTGCCCCCTATTTAAGCTAGCTTGTGCGACCCAAGCTCGCCCCCTTTCACCCTCAGAGCGCCCTACATCAAACCCTAACTCCTTTCTTGTGAGATTGAAGTGATTAGAGTTATTCCTTGAAGTTTTTGGGAGAAGAAGGAGAGTGGAGCAAGAAGAGGATAAGGAGACCAGATATCTTGGTGCTATTTCAGAGTTCTCAGAGGTATATCTCTACTCTATTATGTTTGCATGCTTAAAACCCCATTAGAGCACCTTTTGAGCTCTTCTTGAACCTTTTCCAAGCTTGTGCATGAAGTAGAATTCGTAATAGGTTGAGTATCCGCTAGAACTAGTCATGTTTGAGCTCCTGAAGCTCAGATTTATAACCTTTATGGGAGTAAATTGCTGGAATGTCCTAGATCTACCTTCTTAGCCATTATTTCACCCTAATCCCCATTCTATGCGTTTCTACACGTAAATTTGGAAACTTTACCTAGATCTATGAATGGCATGAGCTGGATCCAAGCAAAATCGTGTGTATGGTTTTTGCATGTGGCCGACTCGGCGAGTCGTTCATCTGACTCGGCAAGTCGAGTCGCAAGTCCCAGGGTTGTTCCCTTTTGTGTTTGCGAGTTGGAGTAGTGAGTCATAGGGTATGACTCAATGGGTTGGAAGCCAGACTCACTCATGAGGTCACTTGGCGAGTCAGTGCCATGACTCAGCGATTTCATGGGAATCTTCTTGTCTCAAGAACAACTCGACGAGTTGTTCATACAACTCGGCGAGTCACAGCTTAGAGTGTTCTTCTTATGAAGGCGAACTCGGCAGGTTGTTCATACAACTCGGCGAGTAGGATGAAGGTCTATTGGACTTTGGTATAGAGAAAGGGACTCGGCGAGTTGGCAAGCCAACTCGGTGAGTCTGGTCAACTGGCAGTTGACTGTGACTTGGCTCATGACTTGATAAGGGTAAATGGACAATTTACCCTGAGGGCGGTTAGCAGTATTTGACTAAGTGTTTGGTGGGAATTACAGCCGGAAAATTTCCGAAGCAGCAGTAGCAGACAGACTATTTCCATACATATCAGCAGCTACTACGAGGTGAGTTACCTTCCAGTAGCGGTGGGTCTACGGCCACAATGCCGGCCCACCAGTAGGAGTTGTATGATGGATGATTGTCTCTGTGATATTCATCTAAGGTTGCTACTACTTGTGATATGTTTATGTGCTAGTATGATATGCTGCTATGTGCTAGTGACAGTAGGGGGAGATAGTTCCCATATTACCGATCGATAGGGCCGAAGGGGCGGTCATGCCCAGCCATGCTAGATAGATTACGAGATATATGTGTTATGTGGTAGTAGTAGGGGGTGAAATAGTCCCCAGTATCCGGTCGAGAGGTCCGAAGGGGGAGACCAGCACCCAGATATGCTAGTCAGTATCCGATCGAGAGGACCGAAGGGGAGGCAAGCTCCCAGTTATGCTAGACAGTATCTGATCGAGAGGATCGAAGGGGTAGGTCGGGCACCCAGATATGCCTAATGATATATGCATGTTATGTGATTGTATGGTATGTGGTAGGTTGGGGGAACTCACTAAGCTTCGTGCTTACAGTTTTCAGTTTCGGTTTCAGGTGCCTCTTCTTCGAAGGGGAAGGAGCTGGTGCGGTAGCGGCCCATCACACACATGCTTCGTATTCCGCATCATGAGATCTTCCTGGGGATTTGTACTCTAACATTATTATGTTTTATGATATGTTTTCCAGACATGCGATATCTTACTAAAATATTATGATCAGTAAACGTTTAATTCGAATGTTTTGCTAAACTTATGTTTTCAAAAATGAAATTTTTGGCTCGTATTTTTGGGGTGTTACAATTTTTCGTGCATTTTGGTTATATAAGAATTGCCTTAGAAAAAACAAAGAGTTGTTTTTTATAATATTTAATATATTGTTGTATATAAACAAGCCATTTGGACCTTTGTGTTGTATTGGTTGATATTTAATTATTCGTACGATGTAATAGATAAATATGTATTTTTCATTTGTTGATTTGTTGTAATAAATTAATTAGACTAGTTGCATTTCTTTTTAAATGTATCAAGATGAAGAAATGACCTCCTTGAAGGTGACTTAATCATTTAATACCATAATCCAAACCACAAGCTTCCACTTTTTGTTTTAGGCTTAATTATAGTATTAATGGTTAAGTGTTCCAACCTTTACAACATAAGGACTTGAAGACCTTTTGCGAGAAATAGTTGACTTGGCAAGTGGAAGTTTGAAGACCTTTTGAAGTGCTCCTTAAGTCCTTTAGAAAAGACTTAATAATTCTTGTGATGGCTCATAAAAATTATTACTAGAAATGACTTGGTTTATACACATTATAATGCATGTTTGTGATGTTTATTTTACGTTAAATGTATGTTATGTTTTATGTATGAAAATAGTTTTTACATAACAATTAACATTTTTTCATAAGATAATATCACTTGGAGTTTGAGTAAAAAATATTTAAAATATAACATAAGATGTTTATAAATGAATATTTATAAAAACGTGTTACCGTTTACCGATTAAAACTCAATTTTGTTGAAAATAATTTTATTGTAAAACTTATAAATAACCAACTTTAAAATATTTGAAATTGTTTAAAAGATGTTTAAACTTTATATAATCTCCAGGTCTTTATAATAAATAATGATTTTTTATTAAAAAGACTAAAATCGGTTTATAGCATTATAACGATAATAATAAAACTAGTGAGTATTTTTGCGTCGAAACTTATATATGATATTGGTGTTTTAATCATAACACAAAATGTTGATATTATGTTTTATGCATGCTAAATGAGATTTGAAACATAAGTATTATTACCCAAAATTTGGTTTATCAAAATATGACTTTTATCATAATATGCACAAAACTGAATTTACAAAATAAAATGACTTTATTCTATAAATTCATGAAGTCATAAGTTTTTTGATTGTTAAGAGGAGATTTAAATTAGTGATTTTATAACTCATCCAAAACTCCAAATCTTAAATATAAAATGTAGTTTTATTAAGACTGTTATTGGTTCTTAAAACCGATCTACGACTAAACTTTAAAATACCGGATTTTAGTTTATAATTGATTGCAGTTAATGGTAAATAAAAGAAAGTTTTATTTGGCACCTTAAGAACCCCATAACAAGTTATATGAATTTTACAAAAGGGTACATGAATTGTTGTATGCATGCAATATTAATGAGACCATGTTTTTATAAACTATAATGTTAAAACATATATAAAATCTTATTTACAAAACTTCAAATCTATGCAATCCATTTAAAGTTCATTTGGGATTTTTGTGCAGTTCATATGGATTTTTGGGTCACCATATTCATATAAGTTGTCAAAAATAATCAAGGTGTTTTTTTGTATTTGCTTATAGGAAAAAGGTCACCTAACCATTTGTGGAATAGAACTCATATGTTTTTTAAATAGATGATTTGATCAATTTCTTATGTGATAAAGGTCACCTAAGCATAAGAGTTTTGAGGCATATATGGGACAAACATGCTAAGCTAAACAATAGTTGTTTAGGATCCTATAATCTAGGAGTTACATATCGTATGCAATTGGTAATCGCTACCTACCGAGTTTGATTAAGTTTATGGGATAAAGGTCGCCTAACCATTTACTTGTTTCGTTACTTGGATCCTAGGCTTTAATAAATTAATGTTTTAAGAAACAATATAAGGTATTAATTTTTAAAATTATTAACAGTTATCAACACAATTTAACAAAGTTTCTTGAGTTTCTGCCTTTAAGATAAATATAAATTATATATATACAGATCTCATACCTGGATAACCTATGTAACCAGTTAGTCTGATCATGATACTTTGATGGAAGTATTATTCTGATGATATTGATGTGTCGCACATCATACTGAATTAACCATCGCTTGTAGAAAGTCATGGATAATCATGAAACATATTAGATGTCTCTTCAAGTAAAGCAGATATTAAATCAGAACACTAGAAATAGTTTCAAGTCTGTTCAAGCATTGAATAAAAAGAAGTCTAAGAGATTGTGCACTCATATAAACTTATAGTTCAGTTAAGGAAAATACAGCATAAACCCAGAAATCAAGAAAGGACCAAATGATTAGTGTTGTTTCCATTGTGGAAGAAACCAAACACTAAAGGGGGAATTGCTCATCTCATCTCATCAAGCTGAAGAAGTCTAACTTGGATAAGACTTCATATATCTATATGATAGAACTAATTATTTTTCCATCATTCACTTGAGTATGTAATACTTCATGTGACACTAATAATTGATATTATGTGTTGATGATTGGAAGAAATAATCAACTAATTACAAACGAATGGTATTTAATATTGAAGATATAACAAGTGTTGTTATAGTCTTTTATTTAAACAATAGATGTATTGTACCTATCCTTATAGGGACATGTAACAGTTGTAATTTATGAATGAATATAGATTATCATTTAATAGATGTTCACACTACTAGAAAAAAGGCCTTTTACGACGTGCAAAATACGACGCTCATTGATCTATGTTACGCAAGAGAGAGTGACATTAGAAAAATGTCATCTCTTCAAAAAATTTAAGTATATATGTCGCGTTTTATTGAGTGCCCTTAGAGTTAGTGTCTAATGTAAAAAACTTAAAAACACGGAGGGCACTTAATGTAAAATGTGCGCCATCTCAAAATGTCGCATTATAATTTTAGTGAAAGGCGCGCATCTCTTCACAAAAATCGAGGTTACTAATAAAATATCTAACACTCACTATTCATCAGTCACTTCACTCTCTATGATTCTATCCTCGACTCGCCTCCCCTTGCAGACAACGTCTCCTCCTCCGATCGTTAGGTTACTTCTGTGGCTGATTTCGCCTCGCCGACGACCGTGGGCTCAACTGACATCATTGGAGACTGCTCAAATTTACGTGCCCTAGGTCCGATTAAGGTGTTCCTGTTGAACCGATTTAGGCGAAGTGAACTTCTCGGTTGGCCAGAGAACGCTGTAACAGAAGAGAAAGAGCAGAAGAAAGTCGACACAAGGGGAAGAAGCGTCTGGTAGCCATGAATCTAATGCTAAGTTGAACACATTCAAGGGTTTCTCACCTACTGAAGCTTCTCAAGTCGAACACAAGGTAAAATCTCAAGCTTCTCAAGTTATATGTAATGTTTTTATCCCCTTCTTTCATCTTGCGAACATTTTCTCTGCTTTTTATCCCAAACTTTCACCTTGTCCTCAAGGTGAAGAAAGGATTGGCTAACCGTGTATATATAATGTCAGTTGCCTAAGAAAAGAGTCGAAAAATCCCTCAAAATACTCTTAATCAAACTCCCCTGTGAGATGTTTCTCTTCAGGTTCTTCGAACCCTGGTCTGGTAGAACGTAATTTTTTATGTTTTCTGATTGTACTTATGAAATTATGAAATCGTGTGGTATCTTTCATTTCGATTGGGGGTATGTATGGACGATTTGTAATAGGGATTGAGATTATGAAATCATGGTTGAAGCATTCATTAAACCCTAAATGTAGATGTCTGAGTCGAGATTTATTTTTGAATTGTTGAGAAATTATGCAAGGACACTTGATCTTCTCAAGATCATAGAAAAAAGTTCTAAGTTGTTTCACTTAATTAGTCAAAAAGCATATTATTCTGGAACCAAAAGACTTGTTAGAGCATATTAAACATTGAAAGTGTATGTATTTATGAAATCAGCCATTGATTCATTTTACATTTTGATCATCACACAACCTCTTTGATAGAAACCAAAATCCAATAACAGATAAATGAAACTCAAATATGAGATATATAGATCTAGGAAGCTATTGGTTACTAAATGGAAATAAGAAGAAATCAGAAAGGAAATCCAAATGATTATCCTCCTGCCCTAATCAGAAAAGTTCTCTCAAGAGAAACTTACTGCCCAAGCTAAAGCCGATACTCAAAGTTACAAAATACTAAATGATTCAATACTCTTAAGAATTAAAAATCTATAAAAAGCTTGCCTGTTTGTTTAAAGCATCCAAAGTTTCTTCATTGAGGTCATTACCAGCAGTGATTCCAGTCTTTCCAAACCTCGGAACTCCAAATTCCATTCCAATTGTTTCAAAGAACTTTCTTTTCTCACATGAAAGATAAGCAAGATCACCAAAATCCAACCGAATTCCCCTTGCTTTATACCTATACAAATAAATACATCAATTAACATATTAATTATTATCATTAAAGGTTAAACCTTTTGTATCATAAAATAGAAAAAGACAATAATACCCTAGATCATTTAGTGCTAGAAGAACAACACAAAAGTTAGGAACACCACTCTTCATCACTTAGGAAAAAAAAATTATTTGATAAGTGTTTGCTGACATGCAACCTACGTGGCATGTACTTGGCAAATTGTTAAAAGGTTAAGGTCATATAATAACTCACGTATTTGTACTTTCTTACATATATTTTTTTGTTAAAATACTTCAGGCCTCAAGTATTTTATGCAAAAAAAATAATCCTTGTCAATTTTCATCACATACAAAAAATTTCAGGAGTGAAAATGTAACACCCAACGCAACAAAGACCCGATTACCCTTTGCCTAATGCCTACCTTTTCTGATGACTACCTTCAGCATTTTGTTTTGTTTTGTTTCAAATAGGTGCATAATTTGCAAAAAAAGACAAACACAAAACTGCTGTCTAAAGAAAATTCTGATTTTATTGCAACAAATCTTCTGGCTACAAACAAACAAAACATTCATCTCATCTTGTTAAAAATAAAGTCGATTCTTTTCTGTACACCTGTATCAAACCACTGCCATCTGTAACTTGAAGCTTCTCATTTAACATTGTCTTGTATTCATCATCTCTATCTTCTAAACCACGCATTAGTTCAACCTGTTCAATACAAACACCACATCATTTGTTGGTAATCAACATAAATTTATGATGTTGTGTCTTGTCCTAATGGGGCCCACATCATTAGAGCATATTAAACATTGAAAGTGTTCGTTATCATTTGTTTGCCCACGGCTTCTAACTATTAAACATAAGGTATTTATTTTTAATCTATCTATTTTTTAGGGTACATAAAGGTATTTATTTTTAATCTATCTATTTTCTAGGGTACATAAGTTTTTTATTTTTCATTTTCTAATATAGATTCTATTATATTATTTTGATTAAAAATTCATTTTTGTGAATATTCGTTTATAACATATAGCTCAACAGAATGAGATTAAAAAGAATGTCATCCAAAAAGCTTCTTGCTACTCTACAAGCAATACATATAACACCTGCACCTCTTCTTTTCTAACAGATCCATCATGTTCACCCTTTAACAAGATTCATACAAATCAATTCAATCATATTATAACAAAAACAATAATTAATCTATAACTAAAGTTATTACAGATAATAAAAACAACCTTGAGAAACAGAGAGTTTACCTTTCACAGAAACAGATAATAAAAACAACCTTTTCTAACAGATCTTTTATAGATCTTAGGTACTCACCCTTTCACAGGATTCATACAAATGAATTCAATCATCTTTAAATAATAATAAAATGATAATTAATCGACGTGTGATGAAAATTTTACTAACCTCAATCTGCCACATTAAATCAGGAATGGAAACAAGTAGAAATATCAACTCATTAACCAACAAAGACAGAAGAGAAAGAAAGAAAGAAAGAAACAACAAAGAACAGCCATACCTATAGGAAGTTCTTATGCAGTATTAATCACAATTAACATCAAACATAAATATTTATACATTTTTAGAATGTAACTATCAACTGACAGTTAATACCTAATTATGGCAGTTACTTTCTATCTAACTAACACAACTTTCACTAATTCCCATTCTTAAAAATAGGTGAAACCAAATATCAAATGCATGTATTTATATTTGTAAGATTGGGCTTGGAGCAATCTGTATTTATTAAAGAAAATATTACAGTTAGCTAATTACATATTGAAAAATAAAGCTAAGTTTAAACAGATTGACCACCCAAGGGTAAAAAGGTCAAACACATAAATTATGAAGTAACGGGTTTGCAGGTGGTTTTGTGTTGGACACCTGTTTAGCCCATTTCTAACTTTCAAATTTCTGCAAAAGATCATATTCAAAATTTTAAAAGTATTTCTAATTTTCAAATTTTTGTAAAAGTTCATAAAATTTTATAACAAACACATAAAAATATTCAAACAAGCTGAAAAAGTAACTGGATGCTAAAAAAGTAATTGATAACCTATACAGTTTTGGTCCCTGCTTCAGTTTTGTCACTGTACAGTTTTGGCCCCTGTACAATTTTTTGTCCCTGTATAGTTTTGGCCCTGTACAGTTTTTAGGGTGCATAAATGTATTTATTTTTAATCTATCTATTTTCTAGGGTACATAAGTTTTTTATTTTTCATTTTCTAATATAGATTCTATTATATTATTTTGATTAAAAATTCATTTTTGTGAATATTCGTTTAAAATATCCAAGCCTATTTAACTTAACATTAAAAATAATCAAAAGCCTAACATATATTGTACATACTCTACAAGCAATACATATAACATATAGGTCAACAGAATGAGATTAAAAAGAATGTCATCCAAAAAGCTTCTTGCTACTCTACAAGCAATACATATAACACCTGCACCTCTTCTTTTCTAACATATCCATCATGTTCACCCTTTAACAAGATTCATACAAATCAATTCAATCATATTATAACAAAAAAAAATAATTAATCTATAACTAAAGTTATTACAGATAATAAAAACAACCTTGAGTAACAGAGAGTTTACCTTTCACAGAAACAGATAATAAAAACAACCTTTTCTAACAGATCTTTTATAGATCTTAGGTACTCACCCTTTCACAGGATTCATACAAATGAATTCAATCATCTTTAAATAATAATAAAATGATAATTAATCGACGTGTGATGAAAATTTTACTAACCTCAATCTGCCACATTAAATCAGGAATGGAAACAAGTAGAAACATCAACTCATTAACCAACAAAGACAGAAGAGAAAGAAAGAAAGAAAGAAACAACAAAGAACAGCCATACCTATAGGAAGTTCTTATGCAGTATTAATCACAATTAACATCAAACATAAATATTTATACATTTTTAGAATGTAACTGTCAACTGACAGTTAATACCTAATTATGGCAGTTACTTTCTATCTAACTAACACAACTTTCACTAATTCCCATTCTTAAAAATAGGTGAAACCAAATATCAAATGCATGTATTTATATTTGTAAGATTGGGCTTGGAGCAATCTGTATTTATTAAAGAAAATATTACAGTTAGCTAATTACATATTGAAAAATAAAGCTAAGTTTAAACAGATTGACCACCCAAGGGTAAAAAGGTCAAACACATAAATTATGAAGTAACGGGTTTGCAGGTGGTTTTGTGTTGGACACCTGTTTAGCCCATTTCTAACTTTCAAATTTCTGCAAAAGATCATATTCAAAATTTTAAAAGTATTTCTAATTTTCAAATTTTTGTAAAAGTTCATAAAATTTTATAACAAACACATAAAAATATTCAAACAAGCTGAAAAAGTAACTGGATGCTGAAAAAGTAATTGATAACCTATACAGTTTTGGTCCCTGGTTCAGTTTTGTCATTGTACAGTTTTGGCCCCTGTACAATTTTTTTGTCCCTGTATAGTTTTGGCCCTGTACAGTTTTGTTTTTGCATAGTTTTTGTCCCTAAACATGCGTAATCATTATTGCTTTATATGGTAAATAATTATGTAGGTTGGCAACAAATGTTTAATGGATAAATAATGGATATCCTCTAGTAGATTATCAAATGCATATGATGAAGGTGTGAATGCTTTTCTAGAGTTTGCACAAACTAATAATCCAAAGTGAGATGTTATTCCATGCCCTTGTGTAAATTGCATCAATTTGTGTCACCACTCAATTGACAATGTCCGTTATCATTTGTTTGCCCACGGCTTCGATGAGAATTATAAGATTTGGTCTTTCCATGGAGAAAAACAACCCAATACTGATTCTAGATGCCCTAACAATTCCATTCCTCCTGATGCTATTTATACAAAGGATATGCTTCATGATGCCTTCAAATACGTAGACGATGAACCTGATTCGTTGAAATCACTTCTTGAAGAGTGTGATAAGCCACTTTATGTAGGGTCGAAGTATAATGCACTTAGTGGATTATTGAAATTCCAACATTTGAAGGGTCAATTTGGATGGTCTGATGCTAGTTTTGATGTTTTGTTGTCTCTCCTAAAAGATATCTTACCATCAAACAATACCATCCCTAGCTCGATATATGAGTCCAAGAAGTTGCTAAAAGCAGTAGGTCTACAATATGAGAAGATTCATGCATGTGAAAATGATTGTGTTCTATTCTGGAAAGAACATAAAGATGCTTCTCAATGTCCAACTTGTGGCACTTCTCGTTGGAAGAAGAATTCCAAAAACGTACCTTCAAAAGTTTTGTGGTATTTTCCTATCATTCCTAGATTTAGAAGAATGTTTTCAATACCACAAATTGCACATGACTTAACTTGGCATGCACAAGGTCGAGTCAATAGTGGGAAGCTTACTCATCCTCGCGATACCCCTTCTTGGAAGCTTGTTGATAACACGTGGAAATAATTCGGACAGGAAAAACGAAATCTTAGATTAGCCTTGTCTGCTGATGGTATCAATCCACACAAGTCATTAAGTTCCAAGCATAGTTGTTGGCCGGTTATCCTAATAACATATAATCTACCCCCTTATTTGTGTATGTCAAGAAAATTCATGATGTTGACTCTGTTGATATCCGGGCCAAACCAACCTGGTAACAATATTGATGTCTACTTGGCACCATTGATAGAAGATCTAAAGCTCTTGTGGGAAACCGGCGTTGAGACTTTTGATTCTCATAAGAAAGAATACTTCAATTTAAGAGCAATATTACTTTGGACTATAAGTGATTTTCCCGCGTATGGTAATCTTTCGGGTTGTGTTCCCAAAGGTTATTATGCTTGTCCAATATGTTCAAAGAATACTTGTTCACAATGGCTGCCAAAGTCCAAAAAAGTATGCTTCCTTGGGCATAGAAGATTCCTACCACTTGAACATCCTTAACGCAAAAGAAAAAAACATTTCAACAATCAACAGGAGCACGATTTTATGCCACAACCATCATCAGGTGAAGAGATTTATGACTATCTGGCAGGATTTGAGACTACATGGGGTAAGAAGATAAAGCCAAAGAAGGTAGGATCAAAGAAGATAAAGTTAAAGAAGATAAAGTCAAGGAAGGGAGCGTCAAAGAAGGAAACGCCAAAGAAGGAAAAGACAAAGAAGAAAAAAGAAAGTATCGACGAGAGATCTAAATTTTGGCATAAGAAGTCGATTTTTTTTTAACTTGAATATTGGAAGAAGTTGCCTGTTCGCCATCAGTTAGATCTCATGCACATAGAAAAAAATGTGACCGAGAGTGTTTATGGGACAGCGCTGAATTTGCCTCACAAGACGAAGGATGGATTAAAATCACGGCAAGATCTTGAAGCGTTGGGCATCAAGACTGAATTACGACCTAAACCAAAAGGGGATCGACATTGGCTTCCGCCTGCCAAGTACACATTGAATTCCGCAGAGAAACATCTATTTTATGAAACCCTGTCTAACATAAAAGTTCCTTATGGGTATTGCTCTAATTTCAAGAATCTCGTGTCGGATGATGTTTCAAAGATGAATGGTTTGAAGTCTAATGATTGCCATGTACTAATGCAACAACTTCTTCCATTTGCAATAAAAGGGGTGTTAGATGTGAAGGTGCGGAGAACAATCCTAAGCCTGTGTCATTTTTTCAATGAGTTGTGTAGTAAAGTTGTTGATGTTAGTAAGCTAGGCAAGTTGCAAAGTGACATCGTATTAACATTATGTTTGTTAGAGAAGTACTTTCCTCCTTCATTTTTCGATGTCATGACTCACTTGATGGTGCATTTAGTTAGAGAGGTGAGGTTGTGTGGCCCAGTTCATTTTAGGTGGATGTATCCATTTGAGAGATACATGAAAACACTTAAAGGGTATGTAAGAAATCATCATCGACCCGAGGGTTGCATTGCAGAGTGTTATGTGGTAGAAGAGGCCTTAGAATTTTGTTCAGACTACTTAAAAAACAAGAAATCAATTGGCAATCCTCATGAGCGTGTTGATGAAAGAATCCGCAGTGGCAAGCCTTTATCAAAGGCTACAATTGATGATGTAGATGCTCAGTTACTTGATCAAGCTCATCTTTATGTATTACGAAACACTGCTGTTGTGGAGCCGTATATAGAGTAAGAATTACATGAAACTGTATACTCTTATACCATTATCTATCATATAAAACATTCTTTTAACTTGTAATACACTTCAGGCAACATATGTTGGAGTTGAAGGATCTGAACCCCCGTCATGCTCGCAAGAGTACATGGTTGCAGAGCCAACATAGTCGGACATTTATTAGTTGGTTTAAGAAAGAGGTTTGCTTTTAAAATAAGATTGTTAGAATTACAATATTTTTAATTATTTTTTTGAATTACATTAATTATATATTTTTCTATTAGGTTGGAAAACGTTTGGCTAACGGGGAAGATATTTGTGATGATGTTCGTTGGTTGGCCAAAGGGCCTAATTTTGCTGTTACTAAATATAGCGGTTTTGCCATAAATGAATATCATTTTCATACAATATCTCGTGATGAGTCTAGAACAACTCAATGCAGTGGAGTGTCTTTAGTTGCACATACTATGCAGATTGCTAGTGCAAAAGACTCCAATCCTGTGTGTGGTGCTGTTACTTACTTCGGCCGTATAAAGGAGATATGGGATCTTAATTATCACATGTTTAGTATTCCTGTATTCATGTGTGATTGGGTTGATAGTCGTGGAGTAAAAAAGGATGATTTAGGATTCACGGTAGTTAACTTTGATAGGCTTGGTCAAAAGTCTGAACCCTTCGTATTAGCTAGTCAAGTCAAACAAGTTTTTTATGTTCAAGATCAACAAGATGAGAATTTGCATGTTGTTGGATTCACACCTCAAAGGATGTACAAGTATGGATCAAATGGTGAAACTGATGATATGCTGGAATTTGATGTTACTTTTGATTTAGCACAAGATTCCGCTTTATTAGACCTTGATGATGATTTTTTGTGTACGCGTCCGGATGGCGAGGGCATATTAGTGTAAATATTTTTTTTGCAGAACAATAAAGTTTTTGGTATGTTTTTATTTCAGATTTTGAATGTGATTAATCAATGTCCAACTGCAACAAATAACAACGTACTTAATTTAATTTCAATCTTGTTGAAACAGGTTGTGTTTTTGTGACATGGAATCAGATTCAGCTTCTGATCACGATGAGGAGTCCAAACAAAGAGGTCCGACAATAAAGACAAAAGCTAATAAAGTGAAGCTTGTAATAACTTACAATAAAAAAGGTGTCCCGGTTGGAAAGGAAGCCACAAAACTGTCTACTTTTGAGGGTTTGGTTGCAAGAACAATGGTTCCCATAACCTATGACTCGTGGCTGGAAGTTAGTGAGGAAGTAAGGGAAGGATTATGGCAATATGTTTTGGTAAGTCTCTGTTTTCTTCCTGTTATTACCTTTGTTCAGATCTGTTTTTGTCCCTGTTCAGTTTTGTTTTTGAACCAACCTTTTTTTATGTTTCAGGAAAAGTTTGTAGTTGACCCAAAGAGCCGAAAGCAAATTCTCCAATCGATCGGGAAGAAGTGGAGAAACTTCAAGCATTATCTATATGCCAAGTTCATTAAGAACCGAAGTAAAGATACCAAGGCAAATCTATTCAAACCTCCGAAAGATTATCCGTTTATAAAGAAAGAAGATTGGAAAGTTTTTGTATCCCATAGAGTTACAAAGAAGTGGGAGGTTTGTTAAACTTTTATTATATGCATTTGTAGTTACAATTTTAATGTTTGTATTTATAATTTTAATGTTTCTAATGCAGGAGAAAAGTATGAAAGCTAAAAATACTCGTGCACATCATAAATACAATCATTGTTTGAGCAGAAAAGGATATGATGGACTCATTAATGACATTGTATGATTCCCACTGAATATTGATTATTTTATTTGTATATATATATATATATATATATATATATGTTAATTGACTTTGTTATTCTTGATAATTTAGATGCAAGAAACCGGCAAGACGGAAGAGGAGATTGATAGGACACTGCTGTGGAAAAAGGCAAGAGAGTTGAAGACAGGAGGATACGATGCAGATGTGAAGACGATTGTTGATAAAATTGTAAGTTTCATTAATTCCCAAATATATAAAAAAAATAACATTTGTCCCATTTTATTTTTCTAACATTTGTCCCATTTTATTTTACAGGATGAGCTTCAGAAATCGGGAAGCTTTGGAGAGGTTACATGTGGAACACATGATGTGCTTACTGAGGCGTTGGGTACTCAGGAACAACGTGGGCGTGTACGAGGGATGGGTAGATTTATAACGCCACAACAATACTTTTATTTACCCAAGAATGTTAAGTATTACTTGGAGATTGAGAACGAGAGGGTGGATAAACGGATCAACAAACTTGAAGATGACTTGGAGAAACTAAAAAGAGGTGTACTTAATGTTTCTGAAGCTGCAAGTTGCCAAATAGGGGGCGTCATTGAAGATTTTGAAAAACAACCACATAATGAATCACTTGTAAGTCCTTGAAGACAATTATGAAAAATATATTTAAATAATTTTGTTTTTCTACAAACTAACATACTATATTTTTCAGGATAATTCATATCTTCTTGCGGTTGAATTTGCTGCAAATGTAGTTGCTAAAGGAACCATAATGAAAGCATCGGGTATTTTGAAATATATTTGCATTATTATTATTTATATATTTTCATTTTTTAGAAGATTGGATCTTAATTATTTTTTATGTTTATGTAACAGATGAAAACATTGAAGTTATGATTGAAACAATTTTGCAAGGAGAAGCTTTAGTACCCTTTCCACTTGAAGAGGAGTTCATTGTGAAGGTCAAAGATGCACTGGGACACATACTAAGTTGGCCAAGACACTTAGTTATTCGATGCTCTGACCTGGTAATACTATTTGAACATATTTTCCCTTGGTTATCTTAATTTTTCTGATATTTGAGTGAGTTCTTAATTTTTCTAGTAATACTATTTGTATTTTTGATTGCATTTGTAGGGAAACGTGGTGGCGAAATCTGTGAAAAAGCATGCAACACCAGTGAAGAAAGCTGCAACACCAGTGAATGAAGATGTAACACCAGTGAAGGAAGATGCAACACCTCCAAAAGAAGAAATAGGAAGTAATAAGAAAGAAAAGGGGACAGGAAAAATGGTTGATGGAGAAAAACAACCATGTGATATGGAAGGAGGGAATGATGTGGAAGAAGGGAATGATGTGGAAGAAGTACTGATTGGAATAGAAAAGAAGATTAAAAAGGAGAAACAAAATGTGACCATGCAAAGAAGGTGGACCAGAGCACAGATGAAGACAAGGATAAGGATTGAGAACAGTAGTATTTTGAACATGACTGCAATGATGGCTGATGGACAAGTTACAAAGGTTGATTCTATAAGAGTGCAGAGTGAGAATGATCTTTTTGGGTACGATAGTTACACGTACTTAACTTGGAATGATTTTGAAGCAGTTCTTACAATGGATGAGCTGACCGGTGTTGTTATTGTGTCTTATATGATGTAAGTGCAAGAAATTTAATTTAAATAACAATATGTCTTAAAAAAAATGTTTTAATGAATTTAGTGTTTGTATGATAACAGGGTGTTGTTTAACAAATTGAAGTATGGCTCCCCAGAAAAATACCATGGAATTTGCTTTGTGAACCCGGCAGTAATCTCACCAAGTACGCGTAAAGGGAAATCTAAGAATATTGACGATGCAAGCAGAGGTTTAGCAGATCGGTTGTCTAAAAGAAAGGTCAATGACATCATCTTTATGCCCTACAATCCCAGGTATTGTTATTTGACATTTTATTTTTAAAATGACTGCAATTATGTTATTTGACATTTTTTTGTGGTTTTTGTAGAAGACATTGGGTATTGGGTGTACTAGACATGAAATCGGATACTTGCTATTATCTTGATTCCTTGAGCTCTGCCAATTTCAATATGCAGTTAAAGCAAATTGTTGATTCGTAAGTAATATAAATTATCAAAACACTTGATGTGAGTACAATAAACACATATTTGTTAATGTTTTTTTATAGGGCGATGGTTCTTTACACTACACAAAGTGGATCCAACAAAAGGGTTAAACTAAATTGGGTTAATGTTACGGTCAGCACTTAATTCGTTATTGAAATTGTAGTTTTAACTTTATTTTTTTTGGATCAATTGAAATGATCATTTTATATGTAATTGTGTAGTGTCCAGTTCAGCCCGGATCTAC
Organism: Lactuca saligna; assembly: GCF_052625555.1. Classification (NCBI taxonomy): domain Eukaryota; kingdom Viridiplantae; phylum Streptophyta; class Magnoliopsida; order Asterales; family Asteraceae; genus Lactuca; species Lactuca saligna. Next base: position 300,753,901 of record NC_136420.1, on the reverse strand, counting down.
CGAATGTGGCTACTACATGCTAAGGTTCATGAAGGAGATAGTGGAAGAAGGAATTGAAGTGTTGGTCAAAGACAATGTAAGGATATAGCATTCTACTTTCATTACTATAATTCATGGCATCCTTACTGTTACAGAATATGTGCTTTCATTCATTTGAAAGTACAATGCTCTATTAAGAAAGAATAATTTACATTTTATGCTTAGTTGTTAAATATATCAACTTACTATTACAGAATATGTTAATATGCTATTTTTTTATTAATAAAAACAATATGTAAATGTTTTCACAGATCGGGGATGGCAAAGTTGAGTACACAACTGCTGATATCGATGAGATACGTGAAGAATGGTCAACGTTTGTTACAGGCTTCATTTATCGATGATATGTATGATCTTTTGACAATGTATCCACAAAACAATGTTATGGTTAACCACTAATGCTAGGTATGGTCTTTTGACATGTGTAATGCTAGGTAGTCTTTTGAGACACATGTACAATTTTTTGCTAACTTTTAGTAATGTTACTTAAGGTAACATGTAGTTACAACTTAGGTAATTCAACATATATGTAAAGTTGTTTGACAATTAGATGAAAATGAATGTTTTGGTATATTTGTCATTTATTATGTGTATTCACGTTGTAAATGTGTGTTTTAAATGCACGTCGTAAAGGCGCGTAGTAAAAACGAGAGACGTAAGGTTAGGACATGCGAATGAGCGTCGTCTTTGTTTATGACATGGCCTTCCTTGACACGCATTGCGTATCATAAGTGCGCGTCGTCTGTAGACGACACGCATTTGAGCGTCGTCTTCCTTTATGACATGGCCTTCCTTTACACGCAATGCGTATCATAAGCGCGCGTCGTCTACAGACGACGCGCATTTGAGCGTCGTCTTCCTTTATGACATGGACTTCCTTGACACGCAATGCGTATCATAAGCGCGCGTCGTCTACAGACGACGCGCATTTGAGCGTCATCTTCCTTTATGACATGGCCTTCCTTGACACGCAATGCGTATCATAAGGGAGCGTCGTAAATGCGCGTCGTAAATGCGTATCGTCTATCTTTATGACATGCCCTTCCTTGACGCGCATTTGCGCGTCGTCTGAGCCTTTTACGACGCGCAATGAGCGTCATAAAAGGCCTTTTTTCTAGTAGTGACATTCATGTTCTGAAACGATGTATTATGTGTTAAAGAATATTTTCTCATAATGTTATTTATGAAGTAAATCTATGATCTTTCATTAAGTTAATAGTTCTAATCATAACACCTATATAATCAAATGATATTTGATTGACAGTTATCTATGTCATAGTCATCATGATAATATAAATAAGAAATACATATACCAACTTCAAAAGGATGAAATATTTTGAATGAAAATGAGTTTGATTCATTTGATATATGTGAATCTTATTTATATAGGAAGATGATTTACAAGTGTATTTATCTATTAGTAGTTAAAGAACAAAGGGCTTGACAAAGAGTTATACATAAGTGATGTATATGATCTTTTTCAATCCATGAATAGATCTAGTGATAGATACTTAATCAATTTCACTGAAGACTTTTATTCGTCGTTGATGAAACCTTTTGATTTGATTAAATTTTTCATAGTGAAGATTGAAATACACATTAATGAGATCATCATTAACCTTTCGTTGTGATAAAGAAAATGAGTTTGGTAAACCAAGTCTTCTTGGAACATCTTAGGAGTTGTGGAATTGATTCAAAACTCATTCCGACAAAGACACTCACTTGTCATTAGTATGTTTCTTGTGGCACATGATCACCTTGTAACATCCAAAAATTTAAGCCAAATTTAAATTTTTCCAACCATTAAACACCAAATAATGTGATACAAGTTGTTTTCAAAATATTATTCATCATAGTGTCCCAGAAACAAAATCATAAGGATGAGGAGTAGTACGGTCACGCCTTTGCCTTGCCATAATCTCCTGATGTACCTGAAACAATAAACTGAAAACTGTAAGCTCGAGAGCTTAGTGAGTTACCCCCAAAATACCAATACCACATTGATAATACCATATCAATAACAAATAATCACAACATGAATAATGGGCCTCCTGACTGGACCGCCTTGCAAGGCCTACAATCTATCTAAATCTATTCCAAGCCTTCGGTGTGACTGGGCCGTCAAACAGGCTCACAGCCCATCCAGACTGCTCATCGGGTATGTTGGCCTTCAGCACAAAGCAGGACCGCCTCAACCCCCACCAAACCAATAACCATGTACACATGAATAACATATCCTAGCACATATATCAGGTATAACTACCTCACAAATCATCAATCATAGTAATCTCATATACTGGAATACCAACCTAACCATGTCACCAACATACTACTCTATCGAATCATCATAGCATAACAACATCATGTCTATCCTGATACCGAACTAACAGATCATAATCAAATGCATCCTACTCAAATTAGTATATCAACCAAAAGGGTCGGCCTTGGTGCCTTAGAACATTTTGACATAGTGAGGATAACTCACCTCGCTAGTGGCTCGAGATAATACTGCTCACTCCTCTAGATATATCTCCAACAGTTTCACCTGAACCCATGAGTGACCCACCAATAAATACTAAAATTACCAAAATTCCCATGGAAGACACAAGACAATTTCCAGAACAAGTCAAAGTCACTGGTCAATGGTCAACAGTCCATGTTGTATTATTGTTAAGTGGAACTTTCCCCTCACTGAGTTCCTACTGATTTAAGAATTACCCGACCCAACTCATCGAGTCTCTAATAGACTTGTCGAGTCATTACATGACTTAGAGCCTGAAAACCCAAACTGACTCACCGAGTCATCTCCCAGACCCGCCGAGTCCACATGGGACCAATTCGGACAAAACCCTACTCAACTCGCTGAGTCATCTCCCAGACTCGCCGACTCCATACGACTATTCCCATGATCAAGCGATATAGAACTATTCTTTTGTTCCAAACAATAGATCTAGGTCCCTAGAGTGTATTAGCAACGTAAATTTGCTACCTTTACGTATTTGCATGCCTCAAAATCTGAATCCAAGCTTGAAATGAAACTCTATTCATAAGGGAGGGTTCTTTCATAGCCATAAAAGGAACTTTATGAACTTAGGACCCAAGGGAGGTACAGATCTGAAGTTTCAACTTCAGATCTAGCTCATACACCACACTCCCTTCATGAATATGCTAAATAAAGCCCTAAATCCGTCCATGAGAGATTCTAAGAAGAAATAGATCAAAGTAATAGCTGATTACCTCCAAAAATGTGCCCCAAATTGAGATGGATTCAAGATCTACACAAATTTCCTTGATACAAGCCTCTTGATCTACAAGTTTCCTTCACTAAATGACTTTCCAAAGCCCCAAAACTCTCACAAAGCTCACACACACGAAATTAGGGTTTCTGTCTCTCAAGGGGTGATAAGGGACAGTGGGAGGCGCTAATGGTCCAATATATAGGGTGCAAAAATCCTAAAATTTAGGGTTTCCTCTGCCAGCCCCTACTCGTCGAGTCCCCTTCCCGACTCGACGAGTAAACTCATTAAATGACGTGTCCCAACTCGCTTCTACTCGACTAGTCATAGCATCAACTCGTCGAGTTAGTCTTAAAACATGAAATTTAAATTAAACCATAATGATACCTAACAATTGGTGTGTTACACACCTAGTCACTTAAATATATCTTTTGATATTTGAAGTAGCCTTCAAATTCTCTAGTGGGATAGGGTCACCTAGCCACTGGTTGAATGTCGATAGTACAAGTTTTTGAAGAGGATAAGGATAGACCTTTCAGTCTATTATATGATGCTTTAAGGGAACTAATTACTTTATAAAATTTTGGAATTAATGCTCACTGCAACAAATATATATTGAATATATATTTGCAACCAAACAAGTGGATTAGATACTTATATTAGACTAAGGATGAAATGGTTTATCCTTATCTAAAATATATGGAGTCATTGAGCTCATGTTAGACAACAAGCTTAATCACTCTAGCATCTACTAACTGCATTTATGTAGAATATCCCAAATGATTGTTTAGGATGAAGTTTCTACTAATCCCACTAATTTTCATTCTATAAGACAATTGATTAGAAAATGATTTTTCTAAATGGGAGCAATTTGGAGATTTAAGAGCTAAAGAACCATAAACTAAATGCATCATAGTTTGGAACTAGCAAGTTTTCAACTGTTGTTGAATCTGCTCAATGGTTGACCAGAAACTAATAAAATACATAGAGATGCATTCATGTATGATTATCAAGTATGGACCTAATTAATTTTCCTCGATATAGTTTGACTATAAAGAGTAAGTGAGTTTTCAAAGGAGAAAACATACATGATTGAAAATCTTTTCAGATTTAAGCTAACATCTCAAAGTAAGAATCTTCTTTCTTATAAGATAATTACATACTGTGATTTGATTATAAATCAAGATGACTCTAGTGTTTTCTACAAAGCTAGTGGGAGCGCCATAACATTCCTAGCCTTATATGTAGTTGACATGCTAATTCTTGGAATAAAGATCTATATAGATAGATCATGGAAACTTAAAAGATTAAGTAAAATTGCATTAATTGTCAATGATCTTAATGGAGCTTAAGATAAAGGACTCTGATAGAGTCGTCTTGTCAAATACCATATGACATGATTTTGAGCAAAATCCTAGTACAAATGTTTTTGAACTAGATAACATGATTATATTCAATACACTGATGCAATTAGAGAAATCATATATGTCATGATTATGCATAAAGGCCAAAATAAGTCGTATGCTTAGAGCATATGGAATGATACCAATATAATCTGAGAACAAGTCATTATGTGACTTATAGGAATATTCTAAAGTACTTGCAAAAACTAAAGAAATATTCCTAATCTGCGAAGTATTTGAAAGAAAGCTATGTTTAAAGTTGTTACACACGTGCTAAATTTTCAAATAGATTAAGATAAATCTCAGTCACAATCGAACGTATCCTCATTATGAATGAAAAGATAATTACATGGATAGTGGTTCCATGTAGATTTTAATTACAGTTACACATCATAGTTAGAGTACTCCATGGTTTAGAGAACCACGTACAAAGATGCTTAATGTGTAGTTCATTGTGACTATAAGTAATCCAATTACGCAAGTATTGGTATCTAAGTCATATTCAAGTATCTAATTCATTCTCAATAGTTTTTCTTTATATATGAGTTATATATAAAACTGAAAATGATTGTATTCGCAAAGTTTATACAAATCAAGTTTGTCAAATCTACTTAACAAAGCTGCTTCATTAGCTAAAGCATGAAAGTCAAGTTTGTGCTATAAATAACTATTGATACAAGTAGATGTATTTGATTGAAATTTAGTATTCGGATATTGGAACAATAAAGTGACATATATTGTAATGAATGATATATTAGATATGAGTCTTTCATTAAATAATTGTTGTGTTCTATATTAGCATGTTTAAATCCTTGAATAACTAGGTTATTCTAAATGTCCATAGTCGTTCATAATTGTGGGAGCATCTATGAGGCAAGACTAATATGAGTGGACTGGTGGATTCTCATGGATATGAGAATGGAAAAGAGCTGCTACCAACTTCATAGATACTTGATTAAGAGAATAAGTATTAGACTTGAACCGCATCTAAACCACTTTATGGATCGTAGTCAAGAGTGCTATTTTGATCAAGGTTGTATCTTTTAATCTTAGACCTGAGATACATATTTCGGATTTGAAGTGTAAAGATTGTTGTGCTTAGACATGGTTCAACATTGTTTCGTAAAGGGGCAATCATAAAGGCCATTGTTGGGTATGACATGAACTGCATTGATAGGAATATGTAGTCAATATGATCTTTGTATTCTTAGACATGAGATGCATATTTGGGACTTAAAGTGTAAGGATTGTTGTGCTTAGACATGGTTCAACGTTGTTTCGTAAAAGTCAGTCATAATGGCCATCGTTGGGTATGACATGAACTGCATTGATAGGTGTATGTAGTCAAGATGGCATTTTTCCCTCTTATTCGTTGAGAGCATGACATCTAAGGCCTTAGTTAAAGTTGAACAGTAAATGAGATTGATCGTGATCCATATCTCATGTTCGACATGATGTCTGAGAAAAAGGAATAATAGATATCACACCTTTAGTAACAATTGCTACTTAGAGCTCTTGGAATTGGCTGTTGATGAGATGGCACCCTTCATATCTTGTTAGGGGAAGTAGCCCGTTGCTAGATGCCAGCCACTGTCTATGTCAGTCTATAATGAATCTTGTGCAAGTGGGAGATTGTTGGATCTATATGCCCAAGAATCATTATAGAGTGATATTGTTAATAATATATGATCCTATAGCGTCACAACTTTATCAAGTTGGCACATTTTGTATATTTATTATTAATATGATTATTAATAAATAATATTGATTCTTGTATTTTAATTAGGAAATAATTATTTTTTTGTGAAAATAATAATTATAAGAGAGTATTACTAGTTATTATTTTATATGGTATCATATAATAAGTCATGTACAATGTTTTGGACCTTTTGGTTAACCATAGATAAGTTAAGAGCTTACTCTACCATGGTTAAAAGAGTTGGAGAAAATTTTTGTCTTCATTCCCACACTTATCCCTTGTTACTTTATGATTTATAATACTTTAGAATATTATAATCCATGCCTTGTCCCCTTTGACTTTTTGCTTTATAATAATTTTGAGTATTATAATCAAAAGGTGTTTCTTTACATGGTGTATATAAGAAGAGTCTTGGGGGCTCATTTTAGTAAGTTCTTTTGTTCATCTTCTTCTCCCTTTTCTCTCCTAAAAACCATGTGCACCAAGAGAGACCTCTTTCTCCATCTTTTGAATATGGTGCTTGCATTTTGGTGTTCACTTTGTGTCTCCCTTAAGTGCTTAATTGTTTAAGCACTTAAGGCGAGAAGATCAAAATCATACAAGAAGGAAACTAGCATTTCATGGTGTCTTACTCTTGATGGTGGATACTTGTAGAGAATATCATACACTTTAATCTTTTGTTATCTTCATCAACACCCCAAAACCAAGTGGGTTCAAATGCTTCAAAGGTTATATCTAAAACATCCTATGGTCATTTTTTATTTCATTCTAACCTCTATAAATGGATCCATGATGGTGTGGTTTTGTTATGAGCTAAAAAATAAACTTGTTATTTTTAAAGTCTTTCGTTGTCGTTTTTTATGAAAAACAAACTTTTATTTCGTCACAAATCCCAACAATATTCACTTGTGAATATTAGATATATAGTATATTCACTTATGCAAGATATTTGCATACGTGAATATTACATAGTATTAAATGATATATGACATTGAAAATTATATACTATATTCACGTATGAATATTATATGGTATCTGCATATGTGAATATTACATGATATATCACTTGTGAATATTACATAATATATTCACTTGTGAATAATAGATGATATATTCACTTATGAATATTATATGGTATATTCATATGTGAATATTACATATTATATTCACATATGAATATTACAAGGTGTATTCACAAATAGACATAATTTCATATGTTATTCACATATAAATAACTTACAGACTTGCATATTTGTTTTGTGTTTTAATAATCATATATTGATTAAGGTCCGAAAACATTTTCATATGTGAATATTACGTGGTAATATAGTTTATGCATTTCATCAAACAGTTCGAGTGCATACAGGTTAGCTTTTTTTAAAAATGTTAAAAATATGATACATTTACTATCTAAAACTTACAAAATAGTAAACCAATAGAGAATTGTATGAATTTTTTCAAAAAAATGATTTGATGTTTTACCTTAATTTCGATGTTTTGTTTGATGATCGGTGTTGAACGAATTATATGAAGTGGATCTGTTATTAATTATCGATGATGTTGATCTAATGACGCTGAAAGTATAATTAATTGCAGATGTTGAAAATATGCTCGTATTGAGCAAAATTGAAGGTTTGATAGAAAGAATCAAAAGGTTTTTTTTTTGTCTAATGTTGAATGATCTTGATAAACGTGTTATTGTTGAAGATCAATGCTTGATTAACGTCATATGATGTTTGATCGAGAGTTTAATTGAATAAAACTGGATAATTGTTGAAGGTTTGAGAAATTTGGATGATAAATGATCGATTATAAATGAATTTGAACTGTTATCTATTTATCCATAGTTACATATTTGTCATTGATGGTTTAATCTTATATCATATATACAAGTTTGTCACGGTGTCTTTTATGTTTAGATGTTAATTAAATGATTGAATAAGAATGACTCCTCCATTTTCAATATATTTTTTTCTCAATTGAACCCACCTTTATATATATATATATATATATATATATATATATATATATATATATATATATATATATATATATATATATATATATATATATATATATATACAACTTAATTTTGTGAGACCGTGAGACGCAATCCTAGCCACTTATTTTGTAGATAAAAAAACATTTTTAAAATGCAAAATAATTGAAAATTTTCGAAAAAAAAATTCAAAAATTATTTTCGTCATTTATACTTTCCAAAAAAATGCCCAAAAAATTAAAAAACAAATAAATAAATACCTTTTTTTACATAATTCATTAGAATATTAGAATATTTACATATCTGAAAAATCTAGTAGAATATTCTAACATTCTAAAAATCACATTAGAATATTTACAGTTTAATATTCTATTCGAATATTTCACGTATTTTTCAAAAAAAAAAAATTTATATCTTTTACTTATTTTTTTTATTTAATCAAAGTGACGAAAATAATATTTTTTTTTTTTTTTGGATTTTTCCTTTTATTTTTCATTTTAAAATTATTATTAGATTTGGTCTCACGATCTCACAAAATTATGATGATTTGAAATGAACCAGAATATATATATATATATGGAAAACTTCAATAGAGAACCATATATATAGGTTCTTCAAGGAACCAAATCTTTTTTTTTTCAATTTCTAGAGCTTATTCTTTATCGAAAAAAAATTATAAAAATATATAAATTCATATATTAACATTGTGAATGTGAAAAATATTTTTCGGATTTACGTTGTGAATTTTCGAAGATTCACATTGTGAATTTGACGTAAAAAAAAAAATTCGAATTTTATATCATTAGAAAAGGAATAAAAAAAATTATGAATTTCTGTATTTTCAGTTTTTTTTTTTTATTTTTTTTTTTTTAATTTTTTTTTTTGATAAAAAAATAAGTTCTAATAGTTGAAAAAAATATTAGTTCCTTGGTTAATTATGGTTCTCTATTGAACCTCACCATGTGTGTGTGTGTGTGTGTATATATATATATATATATATATATATATATATATATATATATATATATATATATATGCTTAGGATATTGTATTTTAACTAATTATTATGTAGATGTAGAAATGATTACAGTCCGGTCATTTAGTTATATTAAGAAGATCATTTATCCATATAATTAAATTAAAATAAATAGATTAATACCATATATATATATATATATATATATATATATATATATATATATATATATATATATATATATATATATATATATATATATATATAAGAAGGTAAAATTATATATTTCAATTTCTTTTAAATTAAGAAACACAAATTAAAAACGGAATTTTCGGAATTTAAGAGATTTTTTATTATCTTAATTTTGAATTCTGATTTTTTATATTAATTCACTTAAAATTTTGTCAGAATTTTATTTTGTTATAATGATGTTCTATGAGACTGTTTTATCAGAATGTTATTCTATTATAATATTATTGAAGAATAACAAAATTCTTGAACCTGTGGTTGAATAATAACAACATTCTTACATATCCATATACATTTGAACTTAAATACAAATCCGTAAATATTCTCACAGACTAATAGTCTGATACATTTTAATATAATTATACATATTTTAACAGAATGTTATCAAAATGTATAATTTTTTAAAAATATCATTCTCAAATATACAATTCTTAAACAAATGCACCTGATCTTCTTCAATGGTCCAATTAATCGACTTGATTCGAAATCTTCTTCAATGTAATTCTTAATCTTCCTCATTCTAATAGAATATACTAAAATTTTGATTCTGAAAGAATATTGCATATATTTTTTTTTTATTTGCTTCTTTTTTTGCTTTAGCTATAAGTTACAAATCAACACCACAGTTACATACTTAATTTTCGTGAGATGAAGTAATATATTAAACTCTCAACCTCCACACCTATATTTACCTGCAAAAAGGAATATAATCATAACTTCATCTTGCAGTTATTATCCAAAATTAGACAAAAAAAGAGTTATTTTACCTTTTGATAACATTTAACAACTTGTTTATTTATGCTCATTTAGAATTCTAGTGAAGGTTCCTATCCAACATTCCACGTATTAACAGAGAATCTAACAATATTAAAAGTTTTAAGGTATTAGTAGCACAATTAGATCAACAATCTAATGATAATAGAAGTCATATGAGAGGAAAATTGAACTTAAACTTGAGTTTTTGTGTGTCAATGCATTGATATCTATTTTTTTTTTCTTTTTTGTCTTTTTGGCCTTGGAAATGCTCCTCATGTCAAAAAAGAAGTAACATGGACTATAAATTTGCAACATCATAAAGGCAATAGCATCTTATATAGTTTTAAAATCAATCCGCAAAAGAAAAATGTTATCTAGTGTACCGTTAAGATCGAATATGAAAATCATCTCGGATTAATATCCTAAAAATCATCCAACACAACTTCAACCTATTATTGTAGAAAAATGATGCTTTATATGAAGACGGGAACAAAAAATGGTGATGGTGGGTCACTCTTTTATCGGGAAGTAATAGATGGTGGTGATGACAATAAAGACTTTAGTGAGATGTGGTGAATGATTGTTTCGATTGTATATTGGGTAGACATTAGTGAGAAAAACTTACCTCTATGATTTCAGAAACTGCTTAGATGGGAAGTTCGAGATAATCCCGAGAAACGGGATTGACATTAGTTGGTTACGGATAGGGTAATCGCAGTGGAACAACAACGTCAGATCGTTTTCCGCCACCGCAGCATGGTAAAGCCAAGTTCAGGGTCGATTGACAGCACTTTCCATGAACGGCAAACCAACCAGAATTGAATCAGGGATGAATTGGCAGTTTGGCGAGTATGTCCGGGAGTACATCTCTAGGTAAATTCCCTAATCCAAAGACCTCACCATGGATTCTGTCATCATCATCATCTAAAAGTTTTAACTTCTTTCTGGGTTCGATTTGGAAAGATGAATTCTGGATTTGGAAAGATGAAAAAAAAAACCCAAATCCAAATCCAAAGAACATTCATTTCGAAAACCATCATAGGTTTTATGGTGTGGTCTTCGGAGGGGTTGTTGAGTCGATGATGGATGGATTACCTGGTATCAAACGATGGTTCGGAGATGGCCCTATTTGCTGACCGAGCCACCATTATTGGAGGCAATGAATTACGATGATCATGGTGGTGTAATGGTGTTTTATAGGATGTTTGAAAACAAACAACCTAAATTATTAGGGTTATTAATTGATTTAATTTTTTCCTATAATTAACTATTGGTAAATTTACTATTAAACCATTATATATTTAATAAATTATTAAATATTGATAATTGAAATGATTGGTTCATATTTATTCTTACATCTACGTAACACTTAGTTAAAATATTTGAGCATCTCTCTCTCTCTCTCTCTCTCTCTCTATATATATATATATATATATATATATATATATATATATATATATATATATATATATATATATATATATATATATATATATATATATATATATATATATATATATTGACAAGGGCGGCTCTATGTGTGTGCCGGTAGTGGCACCGACAATACCTAGTTTTTCCGGACGCAGTGTAAAATTTTTGAAATTTGTTTTTTTTTTCTACCATCATGATACTGCTAAAATTTTCTGTAACACCACTATTATGAAATACTGCTTTCGGCACTGTATATCCAGATTTTTTTTATAACATATATAGAACTAAAAAGTCAAACAAAGTGATATTAATTCAAACGAACAAAATACGAAACCACTGATTAGTTTCCATCCATGACAATAACCATGTCAAACAAGATTCCAACATTTGTTACCGAAAATACCGTTCATTTACTTATTTAACCAAATTACATCGTTTTCATTTATTATAAGATAATAGCATTTTTATAAACCTCACTATCATACTAGTTAATCTATCATTTCTTTTAGAAGCACTTTAAAAGACTTAATGGAAAAGTTTTAAGCTAAGGCCAAAAGTAAATGCTATATGATGCAATCACATTCTTGCCTTTCACTTGCAACCCTTCTTTGTTTTCTACACCACAACTTTTTTCTTTTTTTTTTTCATACATACAAAATACAAGTGCAATAATTCACAACCATCTTATACATAATCCAAAAAAGACGACCATAAATATTTATTCACCACAATATTACATAGTTATATTTGAAAACACCATGTCATTTTTTACACCACATTTGTTATTATGGACACATTAAGCTTTTGTACTAATATCCAGCACGCTTTGAAACTACACCGATGTCAATGTCACAAAAATTACAATGTATTTCACGATACCCATCTGCCTATCTATCAATCTACATACTGTCTATCCGTCCGGCTAAGGCCCCACAAGTCTGTCTAAGGCCTGTCTATATGTCTGTCAATCAATCTACCAATTTGTCTATCATTATACAAGTCTACTAGTCTCTCTATCAATCTACTGGTTTGTCTACCTATCTATCAATTTAACAGTCTCTCTACCCGTCTATCAATCAATCAGATAGTCTAACCGTCTATCAATCAACCGATCTGTCTACCCATCTATCAATCAACCGGTCTGTCTACCCGTCTATCAATCAAACATATTGTCTACCAGTCTATCAATCAACCAACCGGTATGTCTACGTCTGTCTACCCATCTATCAATCAACCAGATTCTCTACTCATCTGTCAATTAATCAACATAATCAACAGGTCTGTCTACCAACGAAACAAAAAAAGAAAAAACATAAATAAAAAACACAAGGTTCGGATTCTCAACAAAAGTAAAAGTTTTATAATTTAGAAGGAAAGCTATATAAAGTTTACGCAATTTTATGAAATAAACTATACCAAAATACCTGTGCATACAATTCAAATCTATAAAACATTCCCAAACATAATCAAACCATAAATTTTTTCACAAATCATAATCACCACTCGAGGATTCACCAACCCTCATGGTGATCTTCATCCTCTTGGAACCATCAGCACCCGTGCTCCCCCTGGTTCGACCCTTGGAACCACCAGCTGCACCCTGGTCCGAACCACTTCCACTTCTACCAACCTCCGAAAGCCCACTCTGTAAAGCCCTCACCAAATTCTCAAAATAAGATCGAGTCACAATAGTCAAATCAACCAACTTCACTCTGAAATTACTAAATTGTTCTTCACTGGGTTTTTCCTTTTCATCTCCTTCCTTTGTAATGTAACTTTGAAGCTCCTTTTCTGCACAAAGATGGAGTCTTTCTAATCCGGATTCTGCTTCTCCTTGTACGTATTCAAAAAAAGATTTCTTTGCTTCTTCTTCTTTGGGTATGTAGTATCCATATGCGTATGTCCATTTAAGAACTCGTCTACATTCCACTATTTGTAACCACGCGTCTATGATGAAATGTAGTTGTGATTCTGGTTGGCAGAAATTCAAGCTCAGTGTTTTGATATGGATTTCATCGATCCTGTGCATGTCTGAAAGTGCTTGTTTTCTTGATTTTTCATTTGCAGCCCATCGTTCATAGTAATGTGTGTATCTTTCTATTGCTTTTTTAGCTAACTCTCTTTGTCGTTCAGATTCAGGGATTAGTCCACCTTCTTGGGATTTGGTATATCGATTGCATGCTCTTCCGTCGTGTCCTACATATGGGCCAAGACATAGCCAACAGAACTCGAATCCACATGGAGGTCTGCAAGTCATGTGCATACATCCATGGTTCTTTTCGATTGATCGTTTGCATTTCGGACATGGCTTTGTGTATGCGAGGATCCAGTTTGTGTTTTCAGCTTCGGTGCTGTTTTTGAGAACCCATTTAGCTACGGTTTCACAACCTAGAGGACGATGAGCGTCTTCCATACACTTCCAGCAGAAAGTATGCTTACAGAGACAAGAAACATCGTAGTTACCAGTTTCGGAATCATCGTTGAATTCTACAGCGTAATCGCAGCCTGGACCAGTGCACCATTTGATCTTCTCGTTGCTCTCGACATAAGACATGAGAAGAAAACGGGCGTACCTTTTCTTTTTGTTCGCCGGAGCAAACGCTTTGACCATGTCCGGACCAACAGCAGCGTCGCAGGAAGGTTCGGGACACTTTAGAGTTAAGCATCCAGGGCCGTCGTCGATGGCGGTGCAAACGTAAGCCGTCCAACACGTCTTACAGAATTGATGATCGCATCCACATGTCGCAGTGTTACGCTTTCTAATCGATTCAAAACAAATCCCACAATCGACAAATTCTTTACCTGATTGAGGGAATTTAATAGCCGGATCAACGTCCGGTAAACCAACAAATCTGCGAACTTTATCTTCGTCTTCAAACCAAGCTTCGTGAACACTATTCACAATCCAATTATAACGCAGCAACAGCAGGCACGCAGTATCTCTCGGGATCATCGGTAGAACCGCGATAACCCTAGTGATGTCTTCCTCTTGACGCTGAAAGAGGTCATCTTCTTTCAGTATCACATAGCTTTTCTTGCTAGTACAACTTACGCTATTTATCAGAACATTGGAATCATCGGTTCCATCATCTACATCAATGCCATCATCACCATCGTTATAATCGTCGCCAGTATAGTCATCATCGTAGTAAACTTCATCATCAGAAGAAACAGGGGATGCATATCGCAAAAGAGGAGGATCAAGGTCGGAATTCATGGGTTGCATGAAGGAAAGCGATGAAATTGTAAATAAATAATTAGTTTATAGTAAAATTGAGGGCGATCGGGAATCGATCGAGTTGAGATTGATCAGGAGAATTTAGGGTTTAAGAAGGAGTGTTCGAGTGACGAAGATAGCGAAATAATTTGGGGATTCTTGGAGGTTAATTTACAGAATTTATCGGAGAAAGTGAAGACCAAGACTTTTAACTTTTAAGGTTTGATGTAACTTCGATTTTTGGGCCCAAGTGGCCCAAAATTGAATGGTATATAACATTGTCCACCACGTTTAATACGTTGCAAAATTGGTCTCGATTAATATTGTAAAAGTATAACAAGTTATTGGAAATTTTATTTTATTATTATATTATACTCGAACATTCATGTTGATTATGTTAATATTAGGTTAATAACCATAAAAATTACGTAAAAAACATTGATTATTTTAAATCGTAATATTAATCAAAGATTTAGAAAAATATATTGAGATAAATATTTTATTTGTAAGTTTATAATGATTAATTAAAATTAAGATATACATTTTAAAATAACATAGAAACTATAAAAATCGTAATTACTGGTCATAAATTTGTAAACAATTATTTTTATAGAACATTTGATACTTTGTTCATAAGTCAATTAGCTTTATTTTAATTAATATATAAAATTGTTTCGAAATCATAATATATTTGAAAACAATTTGTGAAAACTATAATAAGGATGAAATATAAATGTAAACTTATACAGCAGCCATTCCACATCATGTTCAAAACTTGTATAGTAGATGGACTCTTGACAGTTGATATGTTTGATAATTTTTTTGGAATTTCTATTATGAAAATGAATTTTTATCAATTTTTTTTGTTATCTAGTACCAATATAATCAATCTGTAACATCCGGACTTCCAGATATATTGCTTATTTATGTTTTCGGGAAGGAGTATTGAGCGACTCGACAAGTTGGTGCTACAACTCGTCGAGTGGGTCGTGATGTGCCACGTGGATTAATGATCTACTCGTCGAGTCCGAAGAGCTGACTCGTCGAGTAGTCTCTGTGAAGAGAAACCCTAAATCCTCGGGTTTGGGGCCTATTTAAGGACACTTATAGCCTCATTTGCGGCTCACCAATTGTTACCTTCACTGAGAGAAAACCCTAATTGGCCATTGAGCTTAGAGAGAGTATTTTGAGCTAACTTTGAGCGTTTGGTGCATCTTTTGAAGTGAAGAGAAGGATTCCAAGCCAAGGGACGAGAAAGGGCTATTAGATCCATGGTTATTTCACCTTAGAGCTTCTGGGAAAGAAAGCTTACATCTTTCTCATTTTGTTGAGTAGATCTCATGATTTTGGGAGTTTACGGTTTTTTCCATCTAATATGAGAGCTTTGAGTGTTTTGAGTTCATATAGAGGTTTGGACTTCAGATCTGGACCATGTGACGTCCCTAAAGTCCAAATCTTGAGTGAAAAACCCTTATTAGAGTATGTTTTTGGCATTTCAAGCCCTAAGTGTCATGCATGGACGTAAAGCTCGTGGATTTATGTGATAAATGAGCCTTAAGAGTGTAGATCTAGAGTTTGGGAAGGTTTTCTGCCTTGAAATCGTCTGAATGAGAAAAGAGTCTGAATGGACTCGTCGAGTCGATGAGCCGTAAACTCGACGAGTTAGGGTTAACTTGACGAGCTGCACCTTCACGAAGACTTTCGAGGGACGACTGTAATCACGAGTCACGTGTGTGCACTCGGCGAGTCAGGTCAAACTTGGAATGTTGACCCGAGTTTGACTTCTGATGACTTTAGGGTTGGCCAACATGAGCAATGGGGACCATGGAAGGGTAAAATGGTCTTTTACCCATTCCAAGAATTTAAGAGAAAGAGAGAATAGTCTTGGTGTAATTTAGTATGAATAGATTATTAATTAGAAATGGTTATCCTATATATTAGGCGGAGGGTAGTTCAAGATTTCTGAGCACGAGACTTGTACTTACTAGCTTACTAGGTGAGTCTTCTCACTATACTTACCCTGAGTGATATCCTTGTGTGACTGAGATGTCTTATTTGCTTATTTGTGTTATTGTGCTATTTTGCATTTTGTCCTTGTGATTTATGCTTATTGTTGTGAACTTATTGAGTTAGGGCCGCAGGGTCCTCCCGAGTGGTGGGACCGGAGGGTCTCCACTGGAACACATTGACCAGAGGGTCGTATTGAGTCAGCCTCGAGTGGCTAATGCGATGTGTGTGGTATTTTTGGAAACTCACTAAGTTTTGTGCTTACCGTGTTATGTGTTATGTGTTTCAGGTACTTTTACAGATCACGGGAAGGCGTCGGCCTGATTGTACACACATCAACGATTGAGTTATCATTTAGAGGATCCTGGAGTTTTGAAATATGAACAGTTTTTGATACGAGAGTTGATGATTTGACATTGTGACATTTTGTGTTTATTTACTGAGACAAGTGTGTTTTTAAATCGAAAATTGGTTTGGAATTTTACGTTGTTACAAGTTGGTATCAGAGCCTTGGTTTGAGGGATTCAGATGCACCTATGGGTGTGTTTGGACTCACACCGAGGATTTGAGAAGAATTTTTCCAAAGAAATGATTTTTCTAAAACAAGAAAGAATTTTAAGAGAAAACGAGTTGGAGCGGTGTGTACAATCAGTCAGAGCCCGAATGGTGATTTCCCAAAATACCTTACTTTTGTGTTATGCAATACTTATGAGATAGTTTACTAGAATTGCATGCTAGAGGGTAGGCTAGGTATTTCATATTCTAGGGATAGAGTTGCCTGATTTGCGATGCCTTAGCCTAGGGAATGCTTTTGATCAGTGTTATCTGTTATTTGCTTAAGTATGTGCTGAGTTATGAGTCAGGAGATAATCTAGGAAGAGATGCTTAGATGAGTTTAATAGGGGTCTACTGAGAGAGTAGTCTGTGATTTGTGAGATATAAAGTACTTGTGAATTAGAATCCTAGGAGGAGGACTCGGGGTGACTACAGATGGGGTGTGGAAGGTAGTATTGGGGTCGTACTACTTAAAGCACCTGGTCTGCAGGAAATCCAAGTAAGAATCCTTAGGATGCTAAGAAGCAAGTAGGGATGAGTAGTCAGTGTGAGTATGCTCGAGCGAGTCTCTAATGATTTTGTGTTGTATTTCAGATACATCATGGTAGGTACGCGCTACGCCCTAGGGAGCAGTGATATTAGCAATGATAAGATTCGTAGGATGATTGACGAGGTTGTCGCAACCATACGAGAGGATATTATGGAGATGTTTGGGTCTATTAAGACCTCTTTGATCGAGATGTTTGACGAGCAATATGCTGCAGTTTCTGAGGCGGCTGCTGTTGCTACCACTCCATAGGGAGGTGACTCGTTGATGTACAGGGAGTTTAGCAACACGAAGCCACCCGAGTTTGACGGGACACAGGATCCGATTTCTACGATGAGATGGATTTATGATATCGAGGGGTGTTTGTACACTTGCTCATGCCCAGAGCATTTAAGGGTACGGTTCGCGCTAAACCAGATTCGTTTGGGAGCGAAGGACTGTTGGAAGTTTGTGCGACCAGTTTTACTCTTGCCGAGCACGATGCAGTGACTTGGGAGAGGTTCACTGTGATTTTTCGAGATGAGTATGTTTCCCTGGTGGAGTGGGAACGGTTATCCCAGGAGTTTTTATCTCTCAAGCAGAAGACAGAGTCGGTGACTAAGATTATACAGATGTTTCATGAGAGGGAATTGTTTTGCCCTGAGCATGTGTTGATAGAGTAGGCGCATATGAGCTGGTATTTTGAGAATTTTGAGGAGGGATATCCGTGAGTTCGTGGCGAACTCGTCTTATCGGACATTTGCTGAGCTTCAGGAAAATACCAGGAAGAGTGAGGTCGAGTTAGAGACTCAGGCTAGGGAGGATGCGGAGTCTCAAGGGAGGGATCGGAGGCTAGCATAGTCGCATCCAGCATCTAAGCGGGCTAAGCTCGCTGATTCAAGGACTGGGGGCTAGAAGGGTTGCACTTGTGGAAAGTGCAGCAAGAGTCACGAGGGGTCGTGTGATATGTGCATAATTAGTTAATTATTTAGCATACATTTTTATTCATTTTTAACTAATTATGTGTATAATGTGGACAAAAGGTACTTAATAATGCTTAAATTTTGTTTTCAGTTCAAAAGACATGCTTGGGAGTAAAAGGGAACAAGGAGAAGCAATTAAAGACCAAAGAGTGAAGAATGAAGGACAAAAGCAGTCCTACGCGGCAAGTTCTCGAGCATACTCGGCGAGTGCAAGAGAATATTCTAGAAGATAAGTCAAGAATCCTGATTTGAGACGGATAACTAGCACCTACTCGGCGAGTTTGGGTCTGCTACTCGCCGAGTACACCCTGTTTTGGGATAATTATAAATACCAAACCATTATCCGATTGGAAAAGACTTTTGGCGATTTTGAGAGATGAACCTGCGACAAAGAACCCCTGGAGGAGCTAAGGAACCCTAATCTTCAATCCTTGGAAGAATCAAGGCAATTAGGTTAATCATTCCACTTAGCTTTAGGAATTAAAGATGTTTAGCTTAGTTAAATATGCTATTGAGTTTGTTTTTATCATGACTATGAACTAAATTCGTTTAGTTTATGTTGGGGAAGACTAATTTGCTCCTATGGTTATAATATACTTTTTGATTGATTATTATTTGGTGATTTTATTAAATTAAGTTTGTTAAAGAACCTTATGCATTAATGATAACTATTTTCTATTAATTGGAAGGTAATTAAGCTGCATGAACATCTCTTGATTATTAACCTCATATGTTATGTGAACACTTGATCATATGCTTAAGAGTAATGAATATGAAATTAAGATTAATTAGAAAATAGGTAAGTTAATGTGTGAACTTGTTTGAGAAACCAACAAACAAGAGGTTAATTGAAATACCAACTTAATTAACCAATTATAAATCTTATTTAATCCAAATAATTGAACTAGGGAATTAGTTAGTTTAAACAATTGGCCACTGCTTAAATTGATTAATTGTCTAAGGGTTAGGAGTAATGAACATGAACCTAACCACTATAATTGGTAACCAATAATAATTAATTTATCATTAAAATAACCATAGGAGTGAATTAGTTGAACCTAAACAGAAACTCTTTAATAAATTTGGTGAATTTGTCATTTGTTTTAATTGTTAGTTAGTTAATTGTTTTAATTGCTATGTTTAAGTTTCTAGTCTTGTAAAACTAGAGAAAAACCCTTTTACTTTTATTATTTGCTTAGTTAAAATTAGTTATTAGATCAATTTCCGTTCCCTGAGTTCGATACCCTACTTATCCAACTATACCACTAAAAGACAGGTTCACTGTCTTTGTGTGCTTAATTTATTAATAAAAAGTAGGATTAAAACTAGTTAGTTTCACACACATCATCGTGCCAAGCGGGGATTTGCTAAAAGTGTGGCAAGAAGGAGCATATGGCAAAGGATTTCCCCAAGGGGTTTGCAGTTTGCTTTTACTGCAACCAGACCAACCACCGGAAGGCCAAGTGCCCCTAGCTTCGTCAAGGATCTGCACCTGCTGCTTTGCGTGCTGCTGATAGTCGACCAGTGAACGCCGAGGTTCCAAGGGCTAGTGGTAGAGCTTTTCAGCTGACAGCAGAGGAGGTCCACACAACCACCGGAAGGCCAAGTGCCCCTAGCTTCGTCAAGGATCTGCACCTGCTGCTTTGCGTGCTGCTGATAGTCGACCAGTGAACGCCGAGGTTCCAAGGGCTAGTGGTAGAGCTTTTCAGCTGATAGCAGAGGAGGTCCACACAACACCTGATGTTGTGGCTGGTACGTATTTTTTTTCCTTTTATCTAATTATTTTGAAATTTATTGTGCTTATTATGTGTTCTATTTAGGTACATTTCTTGTGGGTTCTGTACCCGCTTTAGTGTTATTCGACTCGGGTGCGAGTCGATCCTTCGTGTCCTTAGCTTTTAGTCTTCACATCAGTATCCAACATGAGGCATTTGGGTGACATTTAAGGGTTTCTACAACTGACGAACATGCAGTTTTTGCTACTGATGTGTACCAAGGGTGTGTGTTGGAGATTTTTGGTGTCAAGTTTCCGATTGATCTGGTACCGATTGCGATAGAGGATGTCTGTGTCATCGTGGGCATCTATTGGTTGAGTCATTTTTGGAGACATGATCGACAACGAGCGTCAGTTGGTGACTATACGAGACCTTACTATGGAAGTGCTGATAGTGTATGGCGAGGGTACCAAATCTGGGTCTGCCTTCTGTTATGCTGCCAGGGCGAGGCAGAGTCTACAATAGGGTTTTATTGGTTTTATAGCATATGTGTCGGATACGCGGGTTGCTACCAAGAGACCGAGTTCTTCTACTGAGGTTCCGATAGTGAGAGAGTTTCCGGATGTTTTTCCCAAGGAGTTACCGGGTGTGCCTCCTGAGAGGCAAGTGGAGTTCCGGATTGATTTGGTTCCAGGAGCGGCGCTTATCGCCAGGGCACCTTATTGCCTTTTTCCACCAGAGATGCAGGAGTTATCCTGACAGCTCCAGGAGCTGCTGGGGAAGGGGTTTATCAGACCGAGTAGCTCATCATGGGTAGCATCAATCCTTTTTGTCAAGAAAAAGCATGGTTCACATTGGATGTGAATTGATTACCGGGAGTTGAACAAGTTGACCGTCAAGAACCATTATACACTTCCAAGGATTGGCAATTTATTCTATCAATTGTAGGGGGCGTCTTTGTTTTCCAAGATTGATTTGAGGTCGGGATATTATCAGATGAGAGTTTGTGAGGAGGATATCCAGAAGGCAGCCTTTATGACTCGTTATGGGCACTACGAGTTCGTGGTGATGCCTTTTGGGCTCACCAACACACTGGTGGCGTAAATGGATCTTATGAACTGGGTGTGCAGGCCCATGTTGGATCGATCGATGATTGTGTTCATCGATGATATATTGGTGTATTCAAGATCCAAAGAGCAGCATAAGGAGCATTTGAGAGAGATTCTTGGGATTTTGAGATCAGAGAGGTTGTATGCCAAATTCTCCAAGTGTAAATTATGGTTACGAGAGGTCCAGTTCCTGGGACACCTCGTTAATAAGAATGGGATATTGGTCGACCCGGCCAAGATTGAGGCAGTTATGCAATGGGAGGTGCCGACATCCCCATTCGTGATCAGGATTTTTATGGGATTGGCTAGCTACTATTAGAGATTTATAAGAGATTTCTCCAAGATTGTCGTCCCCCTCACCAGGTTGACCCGGAAGGGTGTTAATTTTATTTAGGGTCCGGAAAAGTAGGCCTCATTTGAGACACTTCTCCAGAGATTGTGCGAAGCCCTAGTGTTAGCCCTTCCTGAGGGGGTGGAGGACTTTGTGGTATACTGCGATGCATCTATATTAGGGATGGGCGTGGTGTTGATGCAGAGGGGGCACATGATACCATACGCGTCGAGGCAGTTGAAGCCTCACGAGATGAGATATCCCACCCACGATCTAGAGCTGGGGGAAGTAGTGTTCGCCCTCAAGATCTGGAACCATTATCTGTACGGGGTTCGGTGCACCATATTTATGGACCACAAAAGCCTGAAGTATCTCATGGATCAGCCCGGCCTAAACATGAGACAGAGGAGATGGTTGGATGTGGTGAAAGACTATAACTGCGAGATCCTGTATCATCTGGGAAAGGCTAATATGGTAGCCGACGCCCTGAGCCGTAGAGCGGAGAGTGCTCCGATCCGAGATATGTGTATGAGGATGACGGTGATGACTCCAGTCTTTTATACCATTCGATAGGCCTAGGTGGAGGCCGTGAGACTAGAGAACTAAAAGAGGTGGCGGGTAATTGAGCAGGTGTCTGAGTTTGTGACAGACAGTCATGGGCTTATGACTTTTCGAGGGTGGATTTGGGTGCCCTATACAGTCGGAGCTCGACGTATACTGATGGAGGAGGCACATAGGTCGAGATTCTCGATCCATCCCGGGGCCACCAAGATGTATTTGGACTTGAAAAGGGATTACTGGTGGCCCTGTATGAAGAGGGATATGGCTTGGGTAGTTGAGAGGTGCTTGACCTATCATCAGGTTAAGGCTGAGAACCAACGTCCTCATGGTCCATTGTAGCCTCTGGAGATTCCCCAGTGGAAGTGGGAACATATTTCCATGGACTTTATCACCAAGTTATCGAGGACTGCGCGTGGAGTTGAATCGATTTGGATGATTGTGGACCGGCTGACAAAGAATGCTCATTTCCTCGCCATTAGCAAGAGCTCTTCTGCAGAGAGATTGGCCAAGATTTATGTGAGGGAGGTGGTAGCTCAGCATGGACTGCCGACCTCGATAGTGTCAGATCGAGACGTGCGTTTTTACTTCCAGATTTTGGAAGAAACTTCATGAGGAGTTGGGTACATAGACTTCAGTACCGCATACCATCCGCAGACGGATGGAGAGAGCGAGTGGATGATTCAGACGCTTGAGGGCATGTTGCGTGCAAGTGTTATGGATTTCGGAGGGAGTTGGGACACTTATTTGTCGTTGGCTGAGTTTTCTTACAACAATAGCTATCATTCGAGTATTGGTATGCCTCCCTTTGAGCTTCTTTATGGGAGAAGGTATAGGACTCCCATTTGCTGGGGAGAAGTGGGGCTGTGAGTGATGGGTGGCACTGAGATAGTGTTGAAGACGACCGATCAGATTCAACAGGTAAGACAGAGGTTACTGATGGCCTAGAGTTGCCAGAAGAGTTATGCAAATCGGCGACGATCCGATATGGAGTTCCAGGCCGGAGATTTTCTACTCTTGAAGGTGTCCCCTTGGAAAGGGGTGATCCGATTGAAGAAACGGGGCAAGATGGGGCCCCAATACATTGGTCCTTTTAGAGTGACCACCAGAGTGGGTAAGGTAGCTTACCGGCTGGAGCTACCTGCAGAGCTGAGTCAGATCCATAACACCTTCCACGTGTCTCAGCTGAGGAAGTTTGTAGCCGATAAGACGGCAATGGTGCCCCTAGAGGACATTCAAGTGGATGCGAGCTTGAATTACATTAAGAGGCCGATTGCGATTGAGGATCAAAAGGTGAAGGTTCTAAGGAACAAATAAGTGCCCCTGGTTCAGGTCCAGTGGCAACATCGGAGGCGGTCCAAGTTAACTTGGGAGCCGGAGTCTAAGATGCAGGAGCAGTACCCTGAGTTATTTCCTGAGCATGACTTCGAGGGCGAAGTCTGATTCTAGTGGGGGAGAATTGTAACATCCGGACTTGCAGGTATATTGTTTATTTATGTTTTTGGGAAGGACTATTGAGCGACTCGATGAGTTGGTGCTACAACTCGTTGAGTAGGGTCGTGATGTGCTACGTGGATTAATGATCTACTCGGTGAGTTCGAAAAGCTGACTCGTCGAGTAGTCGCTGTGAAGAGAAACCCTAAATCCCCGGGTTTGGGGCCTATTTAAGGACACTTATAGCCTCATTTTAGGCTCACCAGTTGTTACCTTCACTGAGAGAAAACCCTAATAGGCCATTAAGCTTAGAGAGAGTATTTTGAGCTAACTTTGAGCGTTTGGTGCATCTTTTGAAGAGAAGAGAAGGATTCCAAGCCAAGGGACGAGAAGGGGCTGTTAGATCAGTGGTTATTTCACCTTAGAGCTTATGGGAAAGGTATAAAGCTTACATCTTTCTCATTTTGTTGAGTAGATCTCATGATTTTGGGTGTTTTGCGGTTTTTTCCATCTAATATGAGTGCTTTGAGTGTTTTGAGTTCATATAGAGGTTTGGACTTTAGATCAGGACCATGTGAGGTCCCTAATGTCCAAAAAAGTCCCAGCTTTATTCATCCATAATAATGCTCTTGAGTGAAAAACCCTTATTAGAGTATGTTTTTGGCATTTCAAGCCCTAAGTGTCATGCATGGATGTAAAGCTCGTGGCTTTATGTGATAAATGAGCCTTAAGAGTGTAGATCTAGAGTTTGGAAAGGTTTTCTGCCTTGAAATATTCTGAATGAGAAAAGAGTATGAATGGACTCACCAAGTTGATGAGCCGACTCGACGATTCATTTAGGGTTTGTCCCGATGAGCTGGTCATGCTATAATTCGACTAGTTAGGGTTAACTCGACGAGCTGAACCTTCATGAAGAATTTCGAGGGACGACTGGACTCAACGAGTCACATGATTACACTCGGCAAGTCAGGTCAAACTTGGACTGTTGAATCGAGTTTGACTTTTGTTGGCTTTAGGGTTGGCCAACACGAGTAATGGGGACCATGCACAGTTAAAATGGTGTTTTACCCATTCCAATAATTTGAGAGAAAAAGAGAATAGCCTTGATGTAATTGAGTACGAATAGAGTATTATTAGAGATGGTTATCCTATATATTAGGCGGAGGCAAGTTGAGATTTCCGAGCACGAGACTTCTACTTACTAGCTTACGAGGTGAGTCTTCTCACTATACTTACCATCAGTGATATCCTTGTGTGTCTGAGATGTCTTATGTGCTTATTTGTGTTATTGTGCTACCTTGCATTTTGTCCTTGTGATTTATGCTTATTGTTGTGAACTTATTGAGTTAGGACCGGAGGGTCCTCCCGAGTGGTGGGACCGGAGGGTCTCCACTGGAACACATTGACCATAGGGTCATATTGAGTTAGCCTCGAGTGGCTAATGCGATATGTGTGACATTTTTGGGAACTCACTAAGCTTTGTGCTTACTGTGTTATGTGTTATGTGTTTCAGGTACTTTTACAAATCATGGGAAGGTGCCGGCCTGAATGTACACACATCAGCGATTGCGTTATCATTTAAAGGATCCTAGTGTTTTGAAATATGAACAGTTTTTGATATGGGGTTGATGATTTGACATTGTGACATTTTTTATTTATTTATTGAAACAAATGTGTTTTTAAATCGAAAAATTTGGTTTGAAATTTTACGTTGTTACACAATCCATGTTTTATATGAATCAGTTATCTTAATAAATATAATACTAAAAAGTCTGTTTAATTGTGATGGAAAACCACTTAAATTATTTATTATTTTAAACTAGTTAAAACATTTAAAAAAATAGAAATTATTATTAGTATTAGATTAAAAAAAACATAATATAACATATTTTTTAATGATTAAATTATTTATTAAAATTAATAAGTTCAGACACTAAAATATAAAACCTAACTTCATTAAAATTTCTATAAACAAAATACCCAAGGAAAATAGAAATCATTTCATTTGAAGTGTTTGTATATCTCATCCCATTTAAAAATGTATGAATCATCGGTCTTTTTTTCATTTGAACTTTAAATTGTGATGAATCACTAGTACTTATTAGCTCTTGAGAGTTTTATACATAATCTCATGGGGTGTTTGATCAATATGGGTTAACTATAATGGAAATGGTAAGATTTTTTTAAAAAAATGTATATATTTTATGTGAATCTGAACAAATTTCAATCATTGTAGTCTTTTAGACTAATGAGGCCAATATCATGGTTTTTCACTTTTTCTGTAGGTTTATTTTATAATTTTAAGAAAGCTTATATGTTGGATCCCACTTCTAGTGGATGTGAAACATCCCAAAATACGACCCAAAAATTTTTGTTTAATAATTACTAAAAACACCGTGGTAATATCATAAAGTAAAACCCGTACGTCAATATCTCAAAACAATAGCAAGTGTTATGAGTAAACTGTATCAAATCACATCTATAAAAAACTAAAAACAACTCCCAGGACAACTAAAACTGTGGTGTGTGCGATGCCATCAACTCGAGCTCTTCCCTTTGCTTGCGGAAGTACCTGGAACCAAAACTGAAACTGTAAGCACGAAGCTTAGTGAGCTCCCCTAAACTACCACATACTATACAATACATAAAAACACATACTGGGCCTTGCCCACTACATCGGACCGAAGTCCGGAAACTGCATCGGACCGAAGTCCGGAACTAACCAGGGCCTTGCCCTCTACATCGGACCGAAGTCCGAAACTACTAAGGCCTTGCCTACTGCATCGGACCGAAGTCTGGAACTAACTGCATTAGACCGATGTCCGGAACTACTGCATCGGACCGAAGTCCGGAACTAACTGCATCGGACCGAAGTCCGGAACTAACTGCATCGGACCGAAGTCCGGAACTGCTGAACATAGCATAGCATAAACATATCAACTAACATGAACACATAAACTGCATACTACATCAGACTGAAGCCCGAAACACATATAGCACATAAATTCTGTCTGAGCCACGAAGGCATCAAACATACTAAAATATGCATCGGACCGAAGTCCAGAAACTACTACTAGCTAGACGGGCCGGCATTGTGGCCTTAGACCCGTTCATACTGAAAGGAAACTCACCTCGTGATCTGGCTGCTGAGTGTATGGCTCTGGAAGCTATCTGTTGCTGCTCCGGAATCTCCCCGGCTACAATTCCACAAATACACTCAATCAAATACTATTAAATGCATTGGGGTAAAATGACTCTTTTACCCCTGGCTAAACTCAACTCTCCTGGTCAAAGTCAACTTACAATTCACCTGACTCGCCGAGTTGGGCCGCCAACTCACCGAGTCCCTACTCTCACTTCTCAACCCTGTTCGCTGCTACTCGTCGAGTATGGCATAAACTCGACGAGTTACCTTCCGATCCTAGAACTCAGGCTATCTGCATCCGACTCGCCGAGTTGTATGAACAACTCGACGAGTTGTTCTTGAATCTAAGAAGATTGCCTTAGACTCACCGAGTTGTATGAACAACTCGTCGAGTCCCTCCATTACTGAGTCTAACCTCCGACTCACTGAGTCCATTCTACTACCCACTGGTCCCCACTCGGAATCACTCAAAGGGGAAAGATCGGGGACTCGCGACTTGACTCGCCGAGTCCGAAGAATGACTCGCCGAGTCGCATGCATGCAGTTACTAAAAACTTGATTCTGCTCCAAACCACTGCATACAATTTATAGATCTGGGTTCCTAAGGCTTTCTTACCACGTAAAGTTTACATATGCATGAAAAGTGATTTAAAGGCTGAAAAGACACTTAGAAGAGTAGATCTAGGGCTATCATGCAAAATGGCTCCATAAAGGTGTTAGATCTACGTTTTTAGAATTGAAACATGGCTAGATCCGAAGGCTAATCAATCTAATGTGATCTCTCTACTATGAACAAGCTAAGAAATGGATAAAATGGGATAAATATGCTTATAATGGAGAATCAATCGAAGAAACAGAAGGAATCCGATTATTACCTCAATAAACTCTGTAGTGGGTGCAAGATCTTGGATCTTCTTCTTCTCCTTTGGATCTAGCCTCCTTCTTCTCTTCAAAAGTTCAAGATTCACACAAGAAATGCTCAAACACTCAAGGGAATGGTTAGGGTTTGCTAAATGATGCTCTGAGGGTGAAGGAGATGAGTTTGGGACTCATAAGATGGTTTAAATAGGGTGCAAACCCGGGGATTTAGGGTTTCTACCTGGCAGGCGGACTCACCGAGTCCCGAATATGGACTCGTCGAGTCGCCGATCTATACGCTGCTCAAGACCCCATCTCTACTCGATGAGTCGGGCAATAGACTCGCCGAGTCCCTCTGCAAACTACTAAATAAATAATATAAAAACAACATACCAGAGACGGGTCGTTACAATTCTCCCCCACTTGACTCAAACTTCGTACTCGAAGTCTGCTACGGCTGAACCTGAAAATAACTCTGGGTAGTGTTCTCTCATCTCATCCTCAGCCTCCCACGTCCATTCAGACCCCTTCCGGTGCTCCCACTGCACCTTTACTAGCTAAATTACCTTGTTCCTCAAGGTCTTTGTCTTCCGATCCAGAATCGCGACCGGCCTCTTAATATAATTCAGGCTGCTATGAACCTGAATATCTTCTAAGGGAACAACTGCTAACTCATCCACCAAAAACTTCCTCAATTGAGACACATGGAAAGTGTTGTGGATCTGGCTAAGCTCTACTAGAAGATCCAACCGATAAGCAACTCGACCCACCCGGGCTAAAACCCTGAAAGGACCGATGAACCTGGGGCCCAACTTGCCTCTCTTCTGAAACCTGATTACACCCTTCCAAGGTGAGACCTTCAGAAGGACCATATCGCCTACCCGGAACTCGAAGTTTGAACGCCTCCTGTCGGCGTAGCTCTTCTGTCGACTCTGCGCAGTCTACAGTCTACTACGAACCTGCTGAATCAACTCGGTCGTCTTGAGCACCACCTCCGTGCTCCCAATGACTCGCTGACCGACCTCGCCCCAACAAATCGGGGTCCCGCACTTCCTCCCATAAAGCATCTCAAAGGGAGGTCGATCAATGCTTGCATGATAACTGTTGTTATACGAAAATTCCGCTAATGGAAGATACGTATCCCAACTACCACCGAAGTCTAGGACACATGCCCGGAGCATGTCCTCGAGAGTCTGAAATGTCCTCTCGCTCTGCCCATCCGTCTGAGGGTGGAAAGCGGTGCTGAAATGGGGACAAGTACCCATCTTGTCGTGAAAACCGCTTCCAAAATCTGGATGTAAAACGGATGTCTCGGTTTGACACCACCGATACCGGCACTCCATGACGTGAAACTACCTCCCGCACATAGATATCGGCTAGTATGAAATGAGCACTCTTCGTCAAACCGATCCACTACTACCCAAATCGAATCTACCCCACATGCGGTTCTGGGAAGCTTGGTGATAAAATCCATGGTGATGTCCTCCCATTTCCACACGGGAATATCTAACGGTTGCATCTTGCCGTGACGACTCTGGTGTTATGCCTTGACCTTCCTGCAGGTCAGGCACCTCTCTATATACCAGGAAACATCCCGCTTCATGCAGGGCCACCAGTAATCGAGTCGAAGATCTCTATACATCTTCGTCGCCCCTGGGTGGATAGAAAATCGAGACTTATGAGCCTCGTCCATCAACACCTGCCGTACTCCACCCCCGTACGGTACCCACACTCTCCCGTGAAGGGTCAACAACCCCCGACTATCATAATCAAACGAAGCTCTCACACTTCTGCCTCTCCTCCTTGAGGCCCTCAACCTGAGCCTCCCTGATCCGTTCCAACAACGGAGTAATCACTGTCATCCTCAGACATAAGTCTCTGATAGGGGCTGCTGTCACCTTTCGGCTCAAGGCATCGGCCACTACGTTGGCCTTCCTTGGATGGTAAAGGATTTCACAATCATAATCCTTCAGCACATCCAACCACCTCCTCTGCCTCATTTTTAGACTCGGTTAATCCATAAGGTATCTCAAACTCTTGTGATCCGTGTAGATGGTACAACGGACCCCATAAAGGTAATGTCTTCAAATCTTGAGAGCAAACACCACCGCCCCCAGCTCTAAATCGTGGGTAGGATAGTTAGCCTCGTGAGGCTTCAACTGTCTCGAGGCGTAAGCTATCACATGCCCCCGCTGCATCAATACTGCTCCTATACCTGTGATTGAGGCATCACAGTAAACTACAAAATCCTCTATTCCCTCTAGCAGGGTAAGGATCGGAGCCTCGCACAACCTCTGCCTGAGGGTCTCAAATGCCGCCTGCTGCTCAGGCCCCCAACGAAACACCACCGACTTCTTGGTGAGTCGGGTGAGCGGTACTGCTATCTTGGAGAAATCCTGAATGAATCTTCTGTAATACCCTGCCAAACCTAGGAAGCTCCGAATCTTGGATGGAGACTTCGGGACCTCCCACTACATCACGGCCTCTATCTTGGCCGGATCTACCAAGATACCCTTCTGGTTGATGAGGTGACCAAGGAACTGCACCTCACGCAACCAAAACTCACACTTGGAGAACTTTGCAAAAAGTCTCTCCCTTCTTAAAACTTCTAGCACCTCCCTCAGGTGCTACTCATGCTGCTCCTGAGTCTTGGAATACACCAAGATATCATCTATGAATACTATCACAGACTGATCCAGCATCGTTCTGCATACGCAATTCATGAGATCCATGAACGCGACTGGAGCATTAGTGAGCCCAAAAGGCATCACCACGAACTTGAAATGACCATAACGGGTCCAGAAAGCAGTCTTCTGCACATCTCCGCCTCTGACTCGCATCTGGTGATATCCGGAGCATAAATCGATCTTGGAGAACCAAGACGCTCCCTGAAGCTGATCAAACAAATCATCTATCCTCGGGAGGGGGTAACGGTTCTTCACCGTTACCTTATTCAACTCCCGGTAGTCAATACACATACGGTGCGACCCATCTTTCTTCTTCACAAACAGGATCGACGCTCCCCAAGGTGAACTATTCGGCTGAATAAAACCCTTGTCTAGCAGCTCCTATAGCTGCGTAGACAACTCCTGCATCTCAGGGGGAGCTAGCCGGTACGGTGCCTTAGCTATCGGAGCCGCACCAGGAATTAGGTCGATCCCAAACTCGACCTGCCTCTTGGGAGGTATTCCCGGTAGATCCTATGGAAATACATCCAGGAAGTCTCGCACTACCGGAACATCGTCAACTGTCGTCTTGCCCTTCTCCCGGGCATCCAAGACATAAGCTACATAACCGGCGCAACCCTACCGAAAATAGCGCCTCGCCCTCGCGGCTGAACAAAATGTTGGTCCACGCTGTGGCCTCTCGCCCTGAATCACTAACTCTCCCCCACTGGGAGAGCGAACCCTCACCAGCTGCAACTCACAATCAATCACCACCCCGTTGGGACTCAACCAATCCATGTCCACTATAACCTTATTCCCTCGCAGGGGAATAGGGACCAAGTCCACCGAAAACTGCTCGTCGAAAAACTGAAGAGAACATCCTCTATGCACCCTGGCGACCCTCACGGTCCTGTCATCTGCTATCTCGACCTCTAGTGGACAATCCAGCTCCCCTGGAGCTCTACTAAATCTCTTGCTAAGCGCTAGCGATACAAACGATCGGGTAGCCCCCGAATCAAATAATACTGTAGCAGAAATACCGTTCACAGAGAACGACCCTATACAAAACATATAACCATAAGCAATAATCAATAATAATATAGATATGAAGGGAAGATACATACCCGTCACCACATCAGGAGTCGCTCGTGCCTCCTCTGCTGTCATCTGAAAATCTTTACTCTTTGCCACTGGTGCCTCGGTTCGGCCCTGCCAGCCATCTGTAATCCTCAAAGTAGCAGGGGCAGGTGCAACCACCTTCCCTGCTGCAACTAAACTCGGACACTGGGACTTTTTATGTCCCTTCTGATTGCACTGGAAGCAAATCAGATCTGATGCTGCAATAGCGGTAGCAGGGGCCGTACAATCCCTGCTCAAATGCCCAGTCCGACCGCACTTGTAGCAACCAGAACTCCCTGCCTTGCACACCCCAACGTGCAATCTCCCACACTTGCCACATCGACCGTGGCTCTGCTGGCTCCTGGATCTGTGATCTGAAACCTTGGGCTTTTTGCCCGAACTACCTGTACCCGAAACCGCCTCCGGTTTCCTCTTATTCTCCATCTCAAGGTTAATCTCCCTCTCCCGAGCCCTAACAATCATGTCATCCAACATTTTACAGCTGTACCGACTCACAAACTGGCGAATATCGCTCTGCAACATCTCATGATGACGGGCCTTCTTCATTTCCTCATCGGTTGCATACTGAGGAACGAGAAGATCCCTCTCCCGGAATTTGGCGGTGATCTCCGCCATGGTCTCTGTAGTCTGGGTGAGGTCCTGAAAGTCTCTGGCTAACTGCTACACTTCAATAACCGGTGCAAATTCTGCCCTGAACCTGGTGGAGAAATCAGCCCAGGTCATGGCATCTAGCGCTGCATCATCTCCAATGGTATGTCCGACCTCTTCCCACCAATCTCGTGCCCTGTCCTTCAGAAGAAAGGACGCCAATCTAACCTTGTCCCCCTTGGGACACCAGTTTGTGCGGAAGGCATTAGCCACATCCGCCAACCATCTAGTACTTGCTATGGGGTCCCGCACCCCGTGGTAATCTGGAGCTCCACATACCCTGAAATCCCTGAACATAAGTGTGCGCGACCCCATCATGGCCGCCACCTCGGCACGGAAGGTGCCCAATCTCTCATCCATCAGCTCTAGGATACCCTCCTTGATCGAACCGAAGATCACAGGAGTCTGCTCCAGTATGATACGAGTAATCTCCGAAGAAAGAAACTATCTGGTCTGCTCATCCAACTACCCGGCCTCCGGGCCTGATCCTAATCCCCATCCAGCACCTGAACTGCCGATTGCTGGCCTCGAACGCAAAACTTCCATTCTGAAACAAATCATAGCAACATCAGAAAACTGAAATATCTCAAGGGATCATTGATACCAATACTAGTTTCCTGGTCTTGTCTCAGCCTTCCTTGATTCGAGTACGGATCATTTGCTTTCAGTAGTACGGGCCCATACTACCTTCCACATTTATCCGTACTTTCCTCAAGAACTGCCTTGACTCCACCAAGTCACTTCTACTACTACTGATCTCTGCTACTCTCATCCTAGGCTTGCCCTAGAGAAATCTCTAACTCCATTCAAATCAATCCTCAGCTGCTGAAGGCCTCCTTGTAATACTAATTAGTCATCACCTGAATACCATCACATGTGATGAGGCTCAAATAATCCTTCGAGTAAAAGACTCGTCCCTACAACGGTTAGACTCAAACAAGAGCTGCGCAATAGGCCAAATCCAACACTCTGAGATTATTTAACCCTGATCACATGTGATGTGACGTATTCACCTAATGGCTAACCCCCATCACTCAGAGTCCCACAAAGCACAAAGCAAGCAGCATTCGGATACAGGAAACTACTCAAGCAAATTTATTCTCATAACGAGATACTGTACTAGCATACAATGCTGAGCTCATACTATTAGGCATAACCTAAACAGGCTATCCTACTACTGTCTACTCAATACTAGCATGCAAATCTTGTAAAGCTGAAACACATAAAGCAGGCACATAAGGCATCCTCCTAGATCTTTAGTCCTATTCTAGCATGTTGTTCTACTGAAACTAAAACTGACAATCATAACGTAACTTGTATGGGTAATTTGGGAGTACTTAATTGAGCTCGGTTGATCGCATACGCCACACCTTTTTCCTTTTATAAAAACTCTTCTTCTTTATAAATTCTTTTTCAAAATCATTTTCAAAGACATTTTTCTCTTAAAAATCTTTACTGTTTCCTTAGTTTGAGTTCAGACACACCCGAGAGTGTATCCGAATCTTTCAAACCAAGGCTCTGATACCAACTTGAAACATCCCAAAATACGACCCAAAAATTTTTGTTTAATAATTACTAAAAACACCGTGATAATATCATAAAGTAAAACTCGTACGTCAATATCTCAAAACAATAGCAAGTGTTATGAGTAAACTGTATCAAATCACATCTATGAAAAACTAAAAACAACTCCCAGGACAACTGAAACTGTGGTGTGTGCGATGCCATCAACTCAAGCTCTTCCCTTTGCTTGCGGAAGTACCTGAAACCAAAACTGAAACTGTAAGCACGAAGCTTAGTGAGCTCCCCCAAACTACTGTTGGAATAGTGTCTAAGGCTGCAACTATATTAGGCAAGTATTTGACCCGATTGTGCATGGTCCTTTTGGGTTGCCTTCATTATACCAACTTGATAGGATGATTTATTATGAGAGAATAGATATTATTAATATATTATGAGAATGATATAAGGAATAATAATCTAGTTATTTGATTAATATAAGTCATAGATTAATTAGTATTAATTTGGTTACTTAAAGAGGTTAATTAAATAAGAGGGTATAAACTGTCAATTGTTTGGTAGTTAAACTTTAGACTGTAAATCCTTATTGGATACGGAGTTGGACGATTTCTAGGATAGGATAAGCCTAAATTCGTCCAAGGCATTATCTTGGGAGGATTTGGATTGCTTTGAGTAATAGTTATCCAACTAGGGTTTAAGTTGTAACCCTTAAGGAGTCTACAAGTATAAATAGACCCTATGGCATAGAGAATTCGGTACCTCCTAAAAAGTAAGGATACCCTGGCCGAATTTCACCTTTCTCCTCTCTCTCAAATCATCCTCTTTTCTAGTTGGTGTTTGTAAGCCATTAGAGGAGTGATAATTGTGACTCTAAAGCTCCAAGAACAAGAAGATCAAACAAGTGTCTCAAGGTATGATTCTAACTCTGGTTTTGTGTTGTTCTTATACCTAATTAGCCATTAGAAGTCTTGGATTCAAAGCATGTTTAATAGAGAAACCTAAATCCGAGCATTAGGGTTTGTATGCGTACTTAGGAATGTTCTTATGTACAAAACCCATTAGTGGTATCAGAGCCATGATTGGTTTCTATTAAATTGATGCTTGAATGTTTGAATCTTAACTGAAAAATTCGATTTTTATGCTTCTGAGTCATGGACTCGGCGAGTCCCATAGTGGACTCGTCGAGTTGGCCTGACTCGGCGAGTCCAATGTGGGTACTCGGCGAGTCCGAGCGTCAGGATTAGCCAAAAATGGGATTTTTTCATATTTATCTTATGGAAACTTACCTTAATCATAATAGATCAACCCTAATCCGTTTTTATGATATATATGACTATATTTTTGATCTAATTGAAGATAATTATCAATTAATAAAATATTTGATTTCCTTATATGATAATTATTAATCAAATATGGATAATTATGTGATGAATTGTTGATTTAAATTATTTGTTATTTGATCCTTTATATTTTAAATGTTTAAAACTTGTCCTCAAGTTTTGAAATTTATGTTTTGTGATTAAAAGTTTAATTTAGACATTTTAAATTTCAAACCCTAGAATTTTACAAGTTTAAAAACAACCCTATACTAATATAATATTACAAGATTAATATCTATATATGTATAACTTAAATTCTAGTCTTACCGTTAGTAGGCCTCATTCACGAAGCCGGTCTATAAGGTGGGTATAAGGTTGCGGCCTATAAAATGGCGCTTAATGGGTGTACACTCACACCCACCGCTCGCTTAATTGGTGGAGGGTCGTTAGCCGAACGGGTAGGATAGGGCAACCTCATCCTCTCATTAAAAGTATAATAAGAAATACAAAGTAACTACGTGTTTTCTTAAAATTTCCCAATCTTAGTTACTTTAGGAAAAGTGAATTGATGCAATCCCATGAAATTACACTTTGCATCTTGCTAAGAAGTTAGTGGAGCGTGTGTGGTTTACCGGCACATCGAATAGGTGATCGTTATAATGAAGGCACCATGTTAATTTGCATGGTAATTCACACCCGCTTTGTGATCCTCGGTATCCCAGTCACAAACAAGAGGGGGCATATCGAGATTTAAACATGCCATTGAAAAGTTTCAATGAATCTCGTCCGAACCTAGGAATTCTCAATACATTTAGGACTTAAAGTTATGTTTTTCATAGTGGAGAATTAGTGAATCGTCATTCACTTACCTTCAAATTGTTTGCATATTAGATTACGGCATCCCTTTTCTAATGTGTAAATATTGTTGTTGGATCCTAGCCCTAATTTTCTTATTGGGTGAATATTAGGGATTCATATTCTAATCTATCTTTGTCCTTTCTATTTATCGATGTCGAACGCCAACAATGCTGCTGCGAGTTCTTTCACTTTGATGAGCCTTTGTCAAAAGGTCACCTTTGCTGGAACGAACTTTAGCGAATGGATAAGATACATTTGCACGATTGCTCGCTATGAGGATAAGGAGTATGTCCTCGATGAGAAGCTCGAGAAAATCAACCCCGAAATTGCTACTCCCGCCGAAATCACCGCTTTCGAAACTCACGAGCGTGATGCAACGAAAGTGCATTGCATCATGATCGCGACTATGAACTCCGAATTCCAAAAGTCCTACAAGGACATGTATCTGTACGAAATGCACCAAGACTTATTGGAGAGATACCATCAAAACGCAAGACAAGAGCGTTATGATATTTTCACGAACATGATTTCCGCAAAGATGGGTCATGGAGAGTCTCTTACCGTGCACTTGCAAAAGATGCAAAGGTATGTCGACCGCCTTCGCAAGTTAAATGTTGACTTTGGGGAAGACTTGGCGATCGACATGGTGCTTCACTCTTTGCCTCCGAGCTACAATCAATTTAGGATGACCTATCACATGAACAAAGAAGAGGTCACCCTAAGCAAACTCCAAGGTCTCTTGAGGGTCGCTGAGAGCAACTTCAAGGACAAGTCTGTTGCACTAACTCCCAATCCGCCCGCTGCTCCTGTCTTGGCAATTGGACAAGGAAAGGGAAAGAAGAGGAAGGCTTCATCAAAGAACTATTGCATGGTGAAAGCCCGAGATGGTGCCTCTTCTAGTGGGACCAAAGCTGATCCCGCTAAGCCCTGCTCTAATCCGAAGGAGGCAGAGTGCCACCACTGCCACAAGATAGGACATTGGAAGAGAAGCTGCCCGTAATACCTACAAGCCATCAAGGAAGGAAATATCAAGCCATCTTTCGCAGGTATATATACAATTAAATCGAACGATTCATCTCACAATACTTCTTGGGTTCTTGATACCGGTTGTGGTTACCACATTTGTTCTAATGTGCAGGGACTAAGAAGACGTAGAGACGTGGAGCATGGAAGAATAAATCTAATCATGGGGAACAGAAGATCGTCACCTGTGACCAAGATTGGAGTGTATTCTTTAGTGCTTAGGAATAGTTTATATTTAGATTTGAACAATTGTTGCTATTCGCCAGAAATGGCTAGAAACATCATTTCTTTTCATGGTTTGTTTAGACCAGGTTTTAGATTTTCTTTTAATAATGAGAATGGTTCTATTTTAGCTTATCTAAATGGTGTCTTTTACTTTGAAGCTATACCATGTAATGGAATTTATGAAACCGTTCTGATTGTTGATAACTTAGGAAATGATGTTTTGTACTTGGATTCTTCCAATAGTGTGGATAAGGCATCCTTATGGCATTGTCGTCTTGGACATGTCAACAAGAAATGCATAGCCCAACTCTAAAAGGATGGAGTGTTGGAGTCATTCGACCTTAGGGAAGATGACACATGCGAGTCTTGTTTACTTGGAAAGATGACTAAGTCACCCTTCGCTGGTACGTGCGAAAGGGGTGAGGGTCTATTGGACCTCATACATACCGATGTGTGTGGATCGTTTAGATCTACCACGAAGGATGGTAACCGCTTCTACGTGACTTTTACCGATGACTATAGTAGATATGGGTATATCTACTTAATCAAGCAAAAGTCAGAAACTTTTGAAAAGTTCAAAGAGTTTAAGAATGAAGTGGAGAATCAATTGGGCAGGAAGATCAAGATGCTTCGATCCGATTGAGGAGGAGAGTACCTAAGTCTTGAATTCCACGATTATCTCAAGGAGTGTGGAATAGTTTCGCAATTGACGCCACCTAGGACACCACAATTGAATGGTGTGGCAGAAAGGCGTAATCGAACCTTGTTGGACATGGTTCGCTCTATGATGACTCGTGCTTCGCTATCTATCTCTTTTTGGGGGTATGCCTTAGAGACTGCTGCCCATATCCTTAACTGAGTCCCTACCAAGAAGGTTACCAAAACACCTCACGAGATGTGGACGGGGAAAGCTCCTTCGTTGTCACATATCAAGGTTTGGGGTTGCGAGGCTTTCGTAAGACGAGATACACACAACAAGCTTGAACCTCGTAGTGAGTGATGTATTTTCATCGGCTACCCGCAGAAATCCTTTGGATATCTCTTCTATAGACCGAAGGACAATGTTGTCTTTGTTGCGAGGAGAGAAGTTTTTCGAGAGCGAGAACTCATAAGCCAAGGAGACAGTGGGAGGCAAATCGATCTTGAAGAGATTCAAGAGTCGATAGATGAAGGAACCTTAACCGCTGGCACTCAACCCGAGGAGGAAACTCCGATTGAAATGATTGACATATCATTACCTCTTAGACATTCCGAGAGAGTTAGGTTTCAACCCTAGTTGTATGGTTTTCATATTACCACCGAAGGGGACACGTATATTAGTGATAGTACACTAATAAACCTTGATGAACCTAATAGCTATAAGGAAGCCATGGTAGGCCCGGAGTCTGCGAAATGGAATGAGGCAATGGATAGCGAGATCCAATCCATGTATGATAACCAAGTTTGGAATTTGGTTGATAATGTGCCCGGACGTAAGACCGTTGGGTGCAAATGGATCTTCAAGAAAAAGACCGACGTGGATGGAAAAGTACACACGTATAAAGCGCGATTAGTTGCGAAGGGTTTTACTCAAACTCCCGGAGTTGACTATGAAGATACCTTCTCACCAGTTGCGAAGATAAAATCTATTAGAGTGATGCTAGCTATTGTCGCATTTCATGATTATGAGATTTGGCAAATGGATGTCAAGACCGCTTTCCTTAACGGGAAGTTGGCTGAGGATGTTTACATGGCTCAGCCAGAGGGGTTTGTGGATCCGAAGCATCCGAATAGAGTGTGTAAGCTTGAGAAGTCCATTTATGGACTAAAGCAAGCGTCTCGCAGATGGAATCTTTGTTTCGATGAGAAAGTCAAAGAGTTTGGATTTGTATGAAGCGAAGATGAATCGTGTGTATATGTCAAAGCCAGTGGTAGTGTAGTAAGCTTCCTCGTTCTATATGTCGATGACATATTACTCATAGGAAACAACATCCCGACTCTGCAGGAAGTTAAGTCCTGGCTCGAGAAGTGCTTCGCTATGAAGGACCTCGGAGAGGCTTCCTATATTTTGGGAATAAGGATAGTAAGAGAAAGAAGTAAGAGACTAACAGGACTTAGTCAGAACACTTACGTAGAGAAGGTACTAAAACGTTTTAGTATGGAAAACTAGAAGAAGGGAGAATTACCGATACAAAGCAATGCCAAGTTGAGTAAGACTCAAAGTCCGAGTACCGAAGCCGAGATAGCTGAAATGAGCCGAGTTCCATATGCGTCCGCAGTTGGATCAATCATGTACGCTATGACTTGTACTCGCCCTGATGTAGCCTTTGCTTTGAGCATGGTTAGTAGATATCAAGGGAACCCTGGCAGAGCCCATTGGATTGCAGTGAAGAATATCCTTAAGTACCTTCGGAGGATGAAGGAATGGTTCTTAGTCCTCGGAGGGAGTGATGACTTGAAGGTGCGAGGGTATAGTGACGCCAGCTTTCAGACCGACAGGGACAACTACCGTTCGTAGTCGGGCTGGGTGTTTACCTTGAATGGAGGAGCAGTAACATGGAAGAGTTCCAAGCAAGAAACCGTAGCTGATTCAACGTGCGAATTAGAGTACATCGCAGCAAGCGAAGCGTCAAAGGAGGCAATATGGCTAAAGAACTTCATTGGTGATCTTGGAGTTGTACCTGCCATAAAGGAGCCCATGGAGATTTTCTGTGATAATGAAGGTGCAGTTGCCTTGAACAAGGAACCGAGAGATCATGGTAGATCACAACATATCGACAGAAAATATCACTTTATTAGACATCGTGTAGAAGAAGGACAACTCGTAGTGAAGAGGATATCATCAGAAGATAACCCAGTAGATCCGCTTACGAAGGGACTGAGTAGGGTTAAGCATTTGCAGCATGTTAGGAGTATTGGGCTGAAGGATGATATTAGCATAGATTAGATAGTATTAGAAACGTGTAATAGATAAGTGTAATTAACATTTGATGATTAAATAAAGGAGTTTTATTTATAAGTAATGTTACTGTCTTATGTTAATTGTTTAACTATTGTTTCACTTTGCATGTTTTGACTTCCAGAATAATTGAGTTTATTAAGAATAATCGAATTGTTCAAATAGTCCACAATCGTTCATATGTCGAAAGTAGATATGAATGAAGATTGTCATGAATAGGTGTGTAGAGTGTCTAAATGGTGTTAGACATAGCAAAAGATTGCTGCAACGTTCATGAGTGCTTATGAACTAGATTTGAGCATTGGAATAAACCCGCGCTTGCTGGAATCACCTTATGGAATATGATAGTAAATGGGTGATCGCAAGACGATAATATGATATTGTCTTAAAACCTAGATATATGGTTTGTTATTTGCTAATTGATTGTACATTGATAATGCTAAAACGCATTGGTAACTCGATGTTATAAAACGCATTGTTGTGTGTAGTTGGTTAATGAATAAGTAAATGCATATAAGTCGAAGTTTATCTGTAACTTTTATCCTAAGAAGGAAAAACCGATATCTCGGCCGCTCGATGATTTGATTTGACTTATGTGTCGGGCCCGGTCAGAACTGAATTGATGTGTTCGATTAAGTTCTATGTCAAATGAATCGGAGATCGAGAAACCAAATGCTAGACTAACTATTCCATAGTATTGTCAGCATGATATCTAACAGAGGACTATACGATCCCTTATCTGAAGGACAAGATTGATTAGATCAGAGTTTGACAACGTCT
The DNA here is from genome assembly GCF_052625555.1 of Lactuca saligna. Taxonomy (NCBI): domain Eukaryota; kingdom Viridiplantae; phylum Streptophyta; class Magnoliopsida; order Asterales; family Asteraceae; genus Lactuca; species Lactuca saligna. Next base: position 300,712,557 of record NC_136420.1, on the reverse strand, counting down.
TTGAGAGCTACGATTGCAAATCGGAATGTACCTGCGCATATAGTTACTAGACTTATCCAAGTAGGAGACTGTTGGAATAGTGTCTAAGGCTGCAACTATATTAGGCAAGTATTTGACCCGATTGTGCATGGTCCTTTTGGGTTGCCTTCACCATAGCAACTTGATAGGATGATTTATTATGAGAGAATAGATATTATTAATATATTATGAGAATAATATAAGGAATAATAATATAGTTATTTGATTAATATAAGTCATAGATTAATTAGTATTAATTTGGTGACTTAAAGAGATTAATTAAATAAGAGGGTATAAACTGTCAATTGTTTGATAGTTAAACTGTAGACTGTAAATCCTTATTGGATATGGGGTTGGACTATTTCTAGGCTAGGATAAGCCTAAATTCGTCCAAGGCATTATCTTGGGAGGATTTGGATTGCTTTGAGTAATAGTTATCCAACTAGGGTTTAAGTTGTAACCCTTAAGGAGTCTACAAGTATAAATAGACCCTATGGCATAGAGAATTCGGTACCTCCTAAAAAGTAAGGATACCCTGGCCGAATTTCACCTTTCTCCTCTCTCTCAAATCATCCTCTTTGCTAGTTGGTGTTTGTAAGCCATTAGAGGAGTGACAATTGTGACTCTAAAGCTCCAAGAACAAGAAGATCAAACAAGTGTCTCAAGTTATAATTCTAACTCTGGTTTTGTGTTGTTCTTATACCTAATTAGCCATTAGAAGTCTTGGATTCAAAGCATGTTTAATAGAGAAACCTAGATCCGAGCATTCGGGTTTGTATGCGCACTTAGGAATGTTCTTATGTACAAAACCCATCAACTACCACATACTATATAATACATAAAAACACATACTGGGCCTTGCCCACTGCATCGGACCGAAGTCCGGAAACTGCATCGGACCGAAGTCCGGAACTAACCAGGGCCTTGCCCTCTACATCGGATCGAAGTCCGAAACTACTAAGGCCTTGCCTCCTGCATCGGACCAAAGTCCGGAACTAACTGCATCGGACCGATGTCCGGAACTACTGCATCAGACCGAAGTCCGGAACTAACTGCATCGGACCGAAGTCCGGAACTGCTGAACATAGCATAGCATAAACATATCAACTAGCATGAACACGTAAATTTCATACTGCATCGGACTGAAGCCCGAAACACATATAGCACGTAAATCCTGTCTGAGCCACGAAGGCATCAAACATACTAAAATATGCATCGGACCGAAGTCCGGAAACTACTACTAGCTAGACGGGCCGACATTGTGGCCTTAGACCCGTTCATACTGGAAGGAAACTCACCTCGTGATCTGGCTGTTGAGTGTATGGCTCTGGAAGCTATCTGCTGCTGCTCCGGAATCTCCCCGGCTACAATTCCACAAATACACTCAATCAAATACTATTAACTGCATTGGGGTAAAATGACTCTTTTACTCCTGGCTAAAGTCAACTCTCCTGGTCAAAGTCAACTTACAGTTGACTTGACTCGCCGAGTTGGGCCGCCAACTCGCCGAGTCTCTACTCTCACTTCTCAACCTTATTCACTGCTACTCGTCGAGTATGGTATAAACTCGACGAGTTACCTTCCGATCCTAGAACTCAGGCTATCTGCATCCGACTCGCCGAGTTGTATGAACAACTCAACGAGTTGTTCTTGAATCTAAGAAGATTGCCTTAGACTCACCGAGTTGTATGAACAACTCGTCGAGTCCCTCCATTACTGAGTCTAACCTCCGACTAACTAAGTCCATTCTACTACCCACTGGTCCCCACTCGGAATCACTCAAAGGGGAAAGATCGGGGACTCACGACTTGACTCGCCGAGTCCGAAGAACGACTCGCCGAGTCGCATGCATGCAGTTACTAAAAACTCGATTCTGCTCCAAACCACTACATACAATTTATAGATCTGGGTTCCTAAGGCTTTCTTACCACGTAAGGTTTCCAACTTTACGTGTACATATGCATGAAAAGTGATTTAAAGGCTGAAAAGACACTTAGAAGAGTAGATCTAGGGCTATCATGCAAAATGGCTCCATAAAGGTGTTAGATCTACGTTTTTGGAACTGAAACATGGCTAGATCCGAAGGCTAATCAATCTAATGTGATCTCTCTACTATGAACAAGCTAAGAAATGGATAAAATGGGCTAAATATGCTTATAATGGAGAATCAATCATAGAAACAGAAGGAATTCGATTATTACCTCAATAAACTCTGTAGTGGGTGCAAGATCTTGGATCTTATTCTTCTCCATTGGACCTAGCCTCCTTCTTCTCTTCAAAACTTCAAGATTCACACAAGAAATGCTCAAACACTCAAGGGAATGGTTAGGGTTTGCTAAATGATGCTCTGAGGGTGAAGGAGACGAGATTGGGACTCATAAGATAGTTTAAATAGGGTGCAAACCCGGGGATATAGGGTTTCTACCTGGCAAGCGGACTCGCCGAGTCCTGAATATGGACTCGTCGAGTCGCCGATCTATACGCTGCTCAAGATCTCGTCTCTACTCGACGATTCGGGCAATAGACTCGTCGAGTCCCTCTGCAAACTACTAAATAAAAAACATAAAAACAACATACCAGAGACGGGTCGTTACAGGATGTGGTGGCCATGCTTAAGCAAATGCCAAATTAGGGCGAGTACATGTGATAGCATACATCATCGAGCCAACTATGGAAGTATATGGTACGTGGCTCATCTTTGCTATCTCGATGTTAGTACTCGGACTTTGAGTCTTACCCAGTTTGGTATTGTTCTAGATTGGCAGTTTACCTTTCTTGGAATTCTCCATGCTGAAACGTTTCGACACCTTCTCCAAGTAGGTACTTTGACTAAGTCCTATTAGTCTTTTACTCCTATTTCTCAATATTCTTATCCCTAGAATGTAAGCAGCTTCCCTGATGTCCTTCATAGCAAAACACTTCCCAAGCCAGGACTTAACCTCATGCAAGGTTGGGAGGTCGTTTCCTATGAGTAGTATGTCATCTACATACAATACCAGAAAGCTAACTCTACTCCCACTAGCCTTGACATACATATAGGATACATCCTCGCTTCTCAAAAATCCAAAATCTTTGACTTTCTCATCGAAACAAAGATTCCATCTGCGAGATACTTGTTTTAATCCATAAATGGATTTCTCAAGCTTACACACTCTATTAAGGTACTTTGCATCGACAAAACCCTCTGGCTAACTCATGTAAACATCTTCAGTCAAATTCCCATTTAGGAAAGCGGTTTTGACATCCATTTGCCATATTTCATAATCATGAAATGCAGCTTTAGCTAGCATAACCCTTATAGATTTAATCTTCGCTACTGGTGAGAAGGTCTCGTCATAGTCAACTCCAAGAGTTTGAGTAAAGCCCTTCGCAACCAATCACACCTTATATGTGTGTACTTTCCCATCCATGTCCGTATTCTTCTTGAGGATCCACTTGCACCTGACTGTCTTGCGACCTGGTACATTATCAACCAAGTTCCAAACTTGATTGCCATACATGGACCGAATCTCGCTATCAATAGCCTCCTTCCATTTTTCAGACTCAGGATACGCCATGGATTCCTTGTAGTTGTTAGGTTCATTCAAATTTATCAATGTACTATCACTGATAAACGTATCACCTTCAGCTCTTATATGAAAACCGTATAACACAGGTGGAACACTAACTCTATTGGAACATCTCAGAGGTACGGACTCGTCAATTGGTTCAACAAGAGTTTCCTCCTCGGGTTGAGTGTTAGTGTTTGAGGTTCCTTCATCACTTAACTCTTGAAGCTCTTCAAGGTCAATTTACCTAATATTATCCTCTTGGCATTTGAGTTCTCTCTCTCAGAAAACCCCTCTCCTCACAATGAAGACAACATTGTCACTCGGTCTATAGAAGAGATATCCAAAGGATTTCTATGGGTAGCCGATGAAAATACAACGCTCACTACGAGGTTTGAGCTTGTCATGAGTCTCTCGTATTACGAAAGCCTCGCAACCCGAAACCTTGATATGTGCCAAGGAGGGAACCTTCCCTATCCACATTTTGTGAGGTGTTTTGGTAACCTTCTTTGTTGGGACTAGACTAAGGATATGGGTGGTAGTCTCTAAGGCATACCCCCAGAATGAGATAGCTAATGAAGCTTGACTCATAATGGAACAAACCATGTCCAAAAAGGTTTGATTGCGCCTCTCAGCCACACCATTAAGATGTGGTGTCAATTGTGAAACAATTCTGCATTCCTTAAGATAGTCGTGGAACTCGATACCAAGATACTCTCCACCTCGATCGAATCAGAGCATCTTTATCTTCCCACCCAGTTGATTCTCCACTTCTTGTTTAAACTCTTTGAACTTTTCAAAGGTTTCTGACTTATGGTTGATTAAGTAGATATATCCATATCTACTGTAATCATCGGTAAAAGTCACATAGAAGCGGTTAGCATCCCTTGCGGTGGATGTAGAGGGTCCATACACATTGGTGTGTATGAGATCCAAAAACCCCCACCTCTTATACAAGTATCAGTGAAGGGTGACTTGGTCATCTTTCCAAGCAAACAAAATTCGCACGTTTCATCTGAATTTAAGTCAAATGACTCCAACACTCCATCCTTTTGGAGTTGGGCTATGCGCTTCTTGTTGACATGTCCAGGACAACAATGCCATAAGCATGCATTGTCCAAACCTTTGGACGAATTAATATGCAATACATTATTTCCTAAGTTGTCTACAACCATCACAGTTTCATATACACCATTACAAGGCAGTGATTCAAAATAAAATTTATCATTATAAAAAGCATTAATAGAACCAATTTCATTATTAAATGAAAATCTAAAACCTATTTTATACAAACCATGAAAGGATATAATGTTTCTCACCATATCGGACGAGTAGCAACAGTTATTCAAATCTAATTCTAACCCACTACTAAGAAATAAAGAATAAACCCCAATCTTGGTGACAGGAGACACTTTCCTATTCCCCATGATCAAGTTCATCTTCCCATTCTCCACATCCCTACTTCTTTTTAGATCCCGCGAATCAGAACTAATGTGAAAACCACATCATGTATCCAGGACCCTAGAATTAACATATGTTGAGTTATTAGAATGAATAGTATAAATACTTGTGAAGGTGTGTTTTATCTTCCCATCCTTGATGTCCTGCAAGTATTTGGGGCATATTCATTTCCAGTGCCCTTTGTCATGACGGTAGAAGCACTCTGCTTCTTTTGGATTGGAAGAGGAAGCAACAGAACCACCTTTGGACCCACTAGAAGAGGATCCATCACGAGACTTGCCCTTGTGATTCTTTGAAGGAGCTTTCATTTTCTTCCCTTTACCATGTCCATTGCCGGGACAGGGGCAGCAATAGTGGTAGGAGTGGGAACAACAGATTTGCCTTGCAAACTACTTTTAATAGTTCTTAGTATGACTTAAGGATTTATTAGAGAGACTTCCTCCTTGTTTATATGATAAGTCATACAAAACTGATCATAACAAGGAGGTAAAGAGTTAACATTCAACTTCAGCAAGTAGTCCACAAACCTTTGCATCTTTTGCAAGTATGCCGTGATGGACTCTCCATCCTTCATTTTTGTTATTATCATGAAGGAAATGATTTCATATCTTTCCTATCGAGAACTATGATGGTACCTTCCATCAAGTCTTGGTGCATCTCGAAAGGATAAAAGTCCTCATAAGACTTTTGGAGTTCAGTTGTTATAGTGGCAAGCATGATACATGACACTTTAGTCGTATCCTTCTCATGATCCCTAAATTCAGCAACCTCTTCAGGAGTAGCAGTTACTTCATCCACCTCCTTAAGCTCTTTATCGAGGACATATTCCTTGTCCTCATAGTGAGTGACCATCCGAATATTCTGAATCTTGTCATTGAAATCCGATCCATCGAAAATGACCCTCCCATACAAGTTTATGAGGGAGAAAGAGCCAGAAGAGTTTGAGCCAGAAGCGGTGTTGGAAGACATCTGAAAAGAAAGACAAAATTTAGATTAGATAAGAATCCTTAACATAACACCCAAATAAAATATTAAGGCTAGGACCCAAAACAATATTTCACAATTCGAAAGAGGGATACTGTAATCCAATTGAAAAATATTTGAAGGTATGTAAATGACGGTTTACCAATTTCCACCATGAAAAAGGAAATTGAGGATTAACTTTTAAAGGAATGGAAATTCCTAGGTTCTTTTGAGATTCATTGAACTTTTCAATGGCATGTTTAAATCTCGATTATGCCCTTCAAGTTTGTGATTGGGATACCGAGGATCACAAACAAGGTGTGAATACCCATGAAAATATACTTGATACTCTCGATGTTATTTATCACCTAATCAATATGTCGATTAACCATACACGCTCCACTAACGACTTGGCAAGGTGCAAAGTGCAATTTCATGGAATAACATCATTTTCACATTTTTCCTAAAGTAACTAAGACTGGGAATTTATAAAATATTTATTTACTTTATAAATATCATTATACTTTTAATGAGAATTAATGTCCTATCCTACCCATTCAGCTAACGACCAGTTAAGGAAGCGGTGGGTGAGAGTGGGCACCCATTCAATCGCTATTTTATAGGCAATTTCCTTATACCCCCTTATAGTCCGGCTGCATGAATGAGACCTAGTAACGGCAAGACTGACTTGTCTTATACACACACACACACATACACACACACACACACATATATATATATATATATAAGTATTAAAACTTTTAATATTATATAGTATAAGGGTTGAATTTTAAACTTTTAAAACTCTAGGGTTTGGAATTTTAATGTTTTATTAATGAGACTTCTTAAATTCCAAAACTTGTCGGCAAGTTTTGAAGCTCTTCAAAACCTCTTGAATTCCATAACTTAAGGAGTTTAATGTTTCATGAATGAGATTTTTCAAATTCCATAACTTGAGAACAAGTTATGAAACTCTACAAGAAACATTAGATCAAATTTAAATAATAAAATTATTATATAATTTATTATTTATCAAATTGATTTAATTTAACTCATAAAGCAAGGCAATTCAAATCAAATAATACAAATAATCAACTTATTATCTTAATATTTGATAATTACCTTTTAATTGGATGAGGATAATCATCACCATATCCGAAAAAAATGAGTTTTATGATACAAAATAGTTTGTGGTAATGATCCTAGTCCAATTCTGGCCAAAAGACTTGAAAATATGCAAGCAGAAGATCCTACTTGTCGAGTGCATGAACTGAACTCGTCGAGTTGTCAGTCTGTGAGTGAACTCGTCGATTCAGATGATTGGACTCGTCGAGTCCATCAGTCAGAGGCCATAAATGTGACCTTTTTAGCTTTAAAAATCAACCAATTACATCAATATAATAGAAAACATTCTAGGCTCTGATACCATTGTTGGGTTTTGAGCACTATAACATCCCTATGGTGCACATACAACCCTAATGCTTTGGATCTAAGTTTTCTCTAATTATACATGCAATTTTATTTTCCAAAGGATGAAGCCAAACTAGCAAACAAATTTGATATTTGAATTACAAAAAACTAGTTAAATGATTACCTCTTGTTGTATCTTGTATAAATTGGCCTTTCAAGAGCTTAGCACCTCAAGTGTGATGCCTCAAATGTTTCACAAAATACCACAAATAATTGGATGGTAATAAGAGAGAGCTTAGAGCACCAAAAATCGGCTATACCTCTTAGAATACTCTTGTGTACCGATTTTAGCTATAGGGGTTACATATATACAGTGTAGAATTCCAAGTGTCACTTGCAAACCCTAATTCTTACACTTAGGCTTATGATCCAACAATTGATTTATACTAACACTTCATGGACTATCTCATAAACTTATTCTATCACAAATCAATCACAGATCATTAGCCCAAACCATATATATCACTGATTTACATAATTAGTCCCGTTAGTTTAATCAGTCTCTTTTGATCACTAAATTAATTCCAAATTAATTCTTGATCAATACTACTTAAATAATATGATTTCTCAATTAATATATTATACTTATAATATATTAATAAATCACAAATAATCTCGTTCTCAAATATGCATCGTATCAAATTGTTCTGGTGAACGCACCCCAAAATGGACCATGCTACTATCGGGTCAAGTACATACCAATTATAGTTATGGGCTTAGACACCTAATCCAACAGTAACTCTATACTCTATCTCTCCTACTCACCTCATATCATTTTATATTTTCTGAAATGATACTTGGTTACAAAACACAACTATTACAAGTTCTCTCCCCCTTAAAAGATACGTCCTCAAAATCTCCCTAAGTAAGGGTATATCAACTATTCTCTTTTCTTATATCATGAAATACTTATAAGTATTTTCAATTAGTATTTATTTTAAATCTTCTCCAATAACTCATCAGTCATAGTTTCAAACTATAATTACGCTCTCATCTCAACTTATCATATGTTTAGCCATTTATAGCATCTTTAATTTACTATCCTTTTTATTTAACTCTTTAGTAATGATTGATTTGAATTTATAAGGAAAATTGTCTGATCATTAAAAATCGATACTCCTCTTAATCATTAAGATTTTTCTCAATTATCAAGACCAATCAATATTCCTATTATTGTTCGAAATATTAATCATCTTATTCACAACCGGTAGTAGTTCCATATTATCATTCAAAATCAGCTATTTCTTTTAGCATTTTCTCAATTATTGTATGGTTCTCGACTTACAACTCATTTCTAAGCTACGAGTGTATTACTAATTATTCAACATGTAACGTAGAAATGTATTAATTCTATCACATAATGAATATCAATTAAGCACTTCACATATTGATCCATGGCGAATCGCATATCAACGGCTATCACTAACTTCTCAATAGTTCTACTAGTTCTCATAATATTCAAATTAATCTTGTTATCCCCTACAGTACTTACAATGTAGTTAATTAACTCAAATATCTATAAATCACTCAAATCAATTAGGTTATTCTAATTAATAATCTATTACTCAATTTAGTTTCTTATATAACTAGATCAATCTTTTAGATCATTCACTCAAATTAATTACTCTAATCAATCACTTCGATCGATATCAGTTATTCAGATTAATTTCAGTTATTCAGATCAATATCAATCGTTCATATCTATCTCTTCAATTAGTATAAATCACTCGATTAAATCACTTAAATTACTCAAATAAATCAGCCAATCAAATCAATCGAACTGATCAATACTAATCATTTTGTTCAATATCATTCAATCACACAGATCATTCACTCAATTCAATCTAATCAGTTACTTGAAGTATTTACTCTAATTATTAATTAGTCATTTTAACTGATCATTCGTGAGGCCTTTTTTCATACTCAATTATGAAAAAATTTCCCTCATAAGTTTACAAATTCTTAGATCAATTTCATTCACTTCAATAAATATTATTGTTGTAGTTTCTAGGCGTATACATCATGATTGTACATAATGTCAGATTCGATAGACAATTGAATATTTGATTCTACCCTAAGACCAAAGTTAAATAAGGAACATAAAATAGGGCTGAATCAAGCATTCTCAGGCTGTAAAATCCTAATATAGTTAATTTACTCAAATGCTCATAATTACTTAGATTCGATAATCTTGGTTATTTAAATTAATTACTCAAATCATTCAAATCAATGATTTAGATCAATTATTCTACTCAATCACTTAGATTAATCACTCTGATCAAATTTTCAATTTTATTAAATCAATTACTCGAATTAATATTATTTACTCAGATCATTCACTCAGATTCATTAGTTACTTAAATCAATTTCTCATATTAATCACTCTTAACTAAAATTAACCATTCAGATAAATTTCTTGGATCACTTAGATCAATATCATCTACTAATATTGATTACTTGAATTAACATAATTTATTCATATTAATTACTCAAATTAGTCTTACTAGATCTCATATTGGGATTAGGTCTCGTAACCTCTTAGAGACTCAATCACAAATATCATATTCATGAGTAAACCTAATCACCTCTCATGTGTTTAAACATGTAATTCTCAATCATCTACACGAAATGATATAATCATCTCTCATAGATCAATCATGTAAGTTTATCAATTGTCTACATGAAATAATCATGTAAGTATATTATCTCAACCAGAAGCCTCACTTATTTCGATCTTTTACACAATGAGATCCAATAACCTCTCATGGATGCATTATGTAAATCTCATAATCTTAATCCAATGTTCTCATTATAGTTTCTCACATTATCTTTACTTAGGAGTTATATCACTATTTTAATACATAGAATCGTATTATATACACTATTGGCATTTAGTCTCTTAATACTAATCTATTTATATCTATATGGACTCTAACCCAATTTCCCATAAGCATCGTGTCGTAACAAGCTTCTCGTCATGTAATAGTATTATTTCCTCACTCTTCGTTATCACGTCGTGGTATCCTCTTCACCATGGTGTAGTCCATCATTCTAAATAATCATATTACAATCTACTTTTTATTTGAGTTGTGGAAGACTCTCGTCGTGTCGTGGGTAACTTAAGTACACTACTTTTATCTACCTGACCCCATAACCATGTCGTGGCTTAATCCCAACCACGTCGTGGTGATCTAGTCGTCATGCTGTAATATTATTCTCTCCACATTGTGATCTCTACAACCCAATTATAACATCCTACTTTATGATCAGGTCAAGATCATTCTCCCTTCACGCCGTGATTAGCAAATACATTGCCATTAATTGATCTAGTTGTATTATGTATATCTGATCACTACACCGCGTATCTCCAGTCGTCATGCTATGTGTTTCACTATGGATCCCACAATCATACTCTGGAACTCTCTCTACAATTCATTACAACATAAAATATAGGGAAATAATATATATATATATATATATGTATGTATGTATGTATGTATGTATGTATGTATGTATGTATCAGGATTCCTAAAATATTAAAATAATATACCTAACTCATAATTATCATATGAGATCAATCATCATTTATACTCAATAGTTTAAGATTAGGAATCCCCTATAAGAACCTAATTCACTTAAACCATGACTCTGATACCAACTTGTAGTGCCCAAGATTTCATACCAAGTACACCAAAAAAAATTCATTTATCATTTAAAAGTTTATAATAGTTTTGGTGTGCATTAGTACTCTACAATATAAGTAGTTATCATAAGGATCATACTGGCCTCAAGTACAGGATCGAGCAAGACATCATAAATATAAACCACCAATACTAATCATCATAACAACATAAGTCACACGGCTTAGTGAATAACAAATAATAAAACATAATTATAAAAATCAATTAATTTATGTAATTAAGGGTGTTATTATAACCAACCTCTCAGTAGTAAATCTAATTCTCTATAAGAATCTACTACTAAAATAATAATATATCTCTCTATCATTAATCGATTTCTCTATCGGGATCATTCTCCCAATCAATGATCACTCCCTTACCTTTCTTTCTCTCTCTCTCTCTCTCTCTCTCTCCTTCTCTCTTTCTTAATCTCTCTCACACTCCATCTCTCTTTTCCCTCTCTCTCTCTCTCTCTCCATATCTCTCTCTCTCTCTCTCTCATGATCTATCTATCTATCAGTTCACAATTAATCTATTAATATCCCTCACTATCATAATTTATCTTTCTCAATATTAATCGATCTATCTATTAAGATCTATCTCTTTCGATGGAAATTAATCTCTCTATCCCAACCCATCACTTGTTCATGAATAATCTATCTATTACGATCTAATTTTTTAATCATAATTAATCTATCATTTATAATGTATTTCTTGATAATGATTTAACTCATAATAATAAATAATTTCTTAACAATAATCAATTATTTAAATCTCTATATAATTCATACATTGCATATTACATATATCATAAACAATTACTCAGACATGATCTATCTTTTAATAGTATGATTCATCTTTCAATCAAGATCAATCTTTCAATCTGGTGTCAATCTATCATAATAATCAATCTTTCTAATCAATCCATTACTTATTAATAATTAATCATTTTAGATCATATAAAGTATATCGCAGATAACACATCAATGGATGTCAGAGTAGTGTTACCCACTTGGTCAGTCAGCAGACTTATTCTTGTTCCGAGTTCAATCATTTTCTACCTATCAGCTCATCATGTGGTAGCACGTAATCATTCAATAAAAAGTTTTTCAAAACTTGTCATAACACAGTACTAACTACCCTCATTGTCACAAAAGTAATCAAATCTCATAGTATTAACATAATAGGATTAACCCATAAGCCATTAGTTAAACCTTTCATAAAAGGTATTTCACAGCTATTAGGATTTATAACCCTAACAGTCTCGACTAAATCTTTAATCTTAAGATTTACTCACTCGTCTTTCTAATGGGTTTGTAGCAACACCATATCACGAATACTCGTAACTCATATTAGGATCAAATATATCATAATAAGTATAAAATATTGAAATCATAAATTAACAGGGTAAAAGATACCTCAACGCATTTCGTACTCGTACCCATATCATCTGTATAATAGTGTAACATCTGTAACAACCCAAAAATACGAGCCAAAAATTTCATTTTTGAAAACTTATATTCAGCAAAACATTCGAATTAAAATGTTTACTATTCATAACATTTTATAAAGATATCGCATGTCTGGAAAACATTTCATAAAACATAATAATGTCAGAGTACAAATCCCCAGGAAGATCTCATGATGCGGAATATGGAGCATGTGTGTGATGGGCCGCTACCGCGCTAGCTCTTTCCCCTTCGAAGAAGAGGTACCTGAAACCAAAACTGAAAACCATAGGCACGAAGCTTAGTGAGTTCTCCCATCGTACCGCACACCGTACAATCACATATCATACATATTGCCAGGCATTTCTGGGGTGCCCGACCTACCCGGTATGACCATTGCGGGGGCGCCGACCTACCCGTGTCAAGCCATTCTGGGTGCGGACTACCCATGTCAAGCCATTATGGGGTGCTGACTACCCTTCGGTCCCAACGACTGAACCTTGGGGACTATTTCACCCCCTACTGCTACTATCACATATATCATAACATAACATATTATCAGACATATCTGGGGTGCCTGAACTACCCTTCGGTCCTAGAAACCGAACTCGGGGACTAGTCCGCTCCTACTACCTCTATCGCATATAACGTAAAAAGTCAGCATGCAAACATATCATCATATACTGTCAGACGTAGCTGGGGTGTCTAAATACAGTCATCTATCATACATCTCCTACTGGTGGGCCGGCATTGTGGCCTTAGACCCACCGCTACTGGAAGGTAACTCACCTCGTAGTAGCTGTTGATCTGTGTGGGAATGGTCTGTCTGCTGCTGCTGCTCCGGAAATCCTCCGACTGTAATTCCCACCAAGCACTTAGTCAAATACTGCTAACCGCCCTCAGGTTAAATTGTCCATTTACCCTTAACAAGTCATGAGTCAAGTCACAGTCAACTGCCAGTTGACCAGACTCGCCGATTTGGCTTGCCAATTCGTCGAGTCCCTTTCTCTATTCCCAAGTCCACTAGTCCTTCATCCTACTCGTCGAGTTGTATGAACAACTCGCCGAGTTCGCCTTCATCCGAAGAACACTCTAAGCTGTAACTCGCCGAGTTGTATGAACAACTCGCTGAGTTGTTCTTGAGACAAGAAGATTGCCATGAACTCGCCGAGTCATGGCATTGACTTGTCGAGTGACTTCATGAGTGAGTCTGGCTTCCAACCCACTAAGTCATACCCTATGACTCACTACTCCAACTCGCAAACACAAAAAGGGAACAACCCGGGGACTCGCGACCCGACTCGTCGAGTCAGATGAGCGACTCGCCGAGTCTGCCTCATGCAAAAACTATACACGCGATCTTGCTTGAATCCAATCCATGCCATTCATAGATCTGGGTTCCTAGGGCCTGGTTTACATGTAAAGTTTCCAACTTTACATGTAGATAATCACCAATGAAGGTTTTAGGGCTCAAAGTGCACCAAAAGGGGTAGATCTAGGACTTTCATGAAATATGACTCCATAAAGGCAGTAGATCCAAGCTCCAGGGACTAAATCATGCCTACATCTAAAGGCTAACAACTTATTACAACCCACAAAGCACAAACAAGCTTGGGGAATGGCTCAAGAAGGACTTTCATGAAGCTAATAGGGACTACAAGCTTGAAAACAGAGGGGAAACGAGCTATACCTCAAGGAAAACGTTGAGATGTCACAAAGATGCTTGGCCTCCTTCTCCTCTTCTTGATATACTCTTCTTTTTCCTCAAAAACTTTAAGAACACACCCAAAACACTTCAATCTCACAAGGAAAAGGGTAAAAACGACGTTGGGAGCCCTGAGGGGGAATGGGGGCGAGCTTGGGTCGGAAATAAGGGTTTAAATAGGATGCAAACCCTTGAAATTTAGGGTTTCATCAAACAACGGTGACTCGTCGAGTCCAGAATATGGACTCGCCGAGTTGCCAACTTAAACGTACCCTCGCACCGCGTCCCTACTCGGAGAGTCGGACCTGCAACTCACCGAGTCCAAGGCTAAAATGACAAATACTTAGATAAATTTTACGTACCAGGAACCAGGTGCTACAAATCTCCCCCACTTATTTTAGACTTCGTCCTCGAAGTCTACCGCTCATTCCTAAAATAGCTCGGGGGTAATGCTCCATCATTTCTTCCACCGGCTCCCAAGTCCATTCTGAACCCTTGCGGTGCTGCCATTGCACTTTCACTAGCTCCACCCTCTTGTTCCTTAGATCCTTCGACTTCTGGTCGAGGATTGCGACTCGACACTCGATGTAATTCAGGCTGTCATCAACATGTATATCCTCTAATGGCACCACTGCTGAATCATCCACGAGACACTTCCGCAGCTGGGAGACATGGAAGGTGCTATGGATCTGGCTGAGCTCGGCTGGCAGATCCAGCCTATATGCCACCTTGCCCACCCGGGCTACAACCCTGAACGGTCCAATGAATCTCGGGCCCAACTTGCCCCACTTCTTGAATCGAATGACGCCTTTCCAAGGCGACACCTTCAGCAGAACCATATCCCCGACCTGGAACTCCAGGTCTGATCGACGGTTGTCGGTGTAACTTTTCTGCCGACTCTGCGCAGTCTGAAGCCTGCTCCGAACCTACTGGATTCTCTCAGTCATCTTGAGCACCACCTCGATGCTCCCCATGACCCTCTGGCCAACTTCACCCCAGCATATCGGGGTCCTACACCTCCGACCATACAACATCTCGAATGGGGGACGGTCAATACTCGCGTGGTGGTTGTTGTTGTACGAGAACTCAGCCAAGGGAAGATAGGTATCCCAGCTACCACCAAAATCTAACACGCACGCCTGCAACATATCCTCCAAAGTCTGGATGGTCCGCTCACTCTGACCATCCGTCTGCGGGTGAAAGGCGGTGCTAAAATGCAGACGAGTGCCCAACTCATCATGAAACCTCTTCAAAATCTTGGAAGTGAACCGCACATCTCGATCTGATATCACTGACACTGGCACCCCGTGCCGCGCCACTATCTCCCTGATATAGATATCAGCCAACTTTTCGGCCGAGATACTCTCCGGAATCGGAATAAAATGGGCGCTCTTGGTCAACCGATCCACGATGACCCAAATCGAATCTACTCCTCGCGCCGTTCGGGGAAGCTTTGTGATAAAATCCATCATAATATCCTCCCATTTCCACAACGGGATATCCAACAGCTGCACTTTGTCGTGCGGTCTCTGATTCTCGGCCTTGACCTTCCTGCAGGTCAAACACCGCTCGACGTACCACGCCACATCCCGCTTCATGCAGGTCCACCAATAGTCTAGGCAAAGATCCCGATACATCTTTTTCGCTCCCGGATGAATAGATAATCGGGATTTGTGCACCTCCTCCATCAAGATCTGGTGCACGCCTCCATGATACGACACCCACACCCTACGGTGTAGTGTCAATAATCCCCGACTATCATAATCGAAGAAGGTGACTTGTCCCACTATTCGCTCACTCTTCCGATACTCCTCCTTCATAGCCTCCTGTTGAGCCTCCCGAATCCGCCCCAACAGGGGAGTCACCACAGCCATCTTCATGCAAACATCCCTGATCAGTGCCGCCTTGCGGCTGAGCGCATCGACCACCACATTGGCCTTCCCCGGGTGGTAAAGGATCTCGCAATCATAATCCTTCACCACGTCCAACCACCGGCGCTGCCTCATGTTCATATTCGGCTGATCCATGAAGTACCTCAAACTCTTGTGGTCCGTGTAAATGGTACAACGAACCCTGTAGAGGTAATGCCGCCATATCTTGAGGGCAAAGACCACCGCCCCCAACTCTAAATCGTGCGTCGGGTAGTTCGCCTCGTGAGGCTTCAGCTGCCTCGAGGCATAAGCAATGACATGCCCCTCTGCATCAACACTGCGCCTAAGCCTGAGATCGACGCATCGCAATATACCACAAAATCCTCCATGCCCTCGGGCAGGGCTAAGATTGGCACCTCGCACAATCTCTGCCTCAAAATCTCGAACGCTGCCTGCTGCTCAGGCCCCCATCAAAAGACCACGACTTTCCTAGTCAACCGTGTCAGGGGCACGGCTATCTTGGAGAAATCCTGAATGAACCTCCGATAGTAGTCTGCTAATCCTAGGAAACTCCAAATCTCAGATGGAGACTTCGGAACCTCCCACCTCATCACAACCTCCACCTTGGCCGGGTCTATCGAAATCCCGTTCTGGTTGACGAGGTGCCCAAGGAACTGCACCTCGCGCAACCAAAACTCACATTTGGAGAACTAGGCGTACAAGCTCTCCCTCCTTAGGGTCTCCAAAACCTCTCTCAGATGCTCCTAATGCTCCTCCTGAGTCTTGGAATAAACCAAGATGTCATCAATGAAAACTATCACAGACCGATCCAGCATCAGCCTGCACATGCGGTTCATGAGGTCCATGAACGTGGAAGGAGCATTGGTGCCCAAACGGCATCACCACGAACTCATAAAGGCCATAACACATCCGAAACGCGGTCTTCTGTATATCCTCCTCTCTAACTCTCATCTGATGATAGCCTGAACGCAAATCGATCTTGGAGAACCAAGATGCTCCCTGCAACTGATCAAAGAGATCATCAACCCTCGGGAGTGGGTAACGGTTCTTCACCGTTACCTTATTCAGCTCCCGGTAATCTATACACATCCGATGCGACCCGTCCTTCTTCTTCACAAACAGGATCGGGGTTCCCCAGGGTGAACTGCTCGGATGAATAAATCCCTTGTCTAGCAGCTCTTGCAGCTGCGTAGACAACTCCTGCATCTCGGGAGGAGCCAACGGATAGGGTGCCTTGGCTATCCAAGCCGCACCAGGAACTAGGTCGATCCTGAACTCTACCTGACGCTTCGGAGGTATTCCAGGAAGCTCCTCCGGGAACACATCAGCGTAGTCTCGCACCACTGGAACCTCGCTCACTGTCGCCTTACCCGTTTCCCGGGTATCCATAATGTACACGACATACCCCGCGCATCCCTGCTGAAGGTAGCGCCTAGCTCTCGCTACTGAACATACTATAGGTCCATGCTGTGGCCTCCCGCCGTGGATCACCAAATCGCCCCCGCTTGGGGTCCTGACCCGCACTAGTTGTTGTGTGCAATCTATCACCGCCCCATTAGGGCTCAACCAATCCATGCCTATAATCACCTTGTTCCCCCGCAACGGTATGGGAACCAAATCCACCAAATAGCGCTCCTTAAATAACCTCAAAACACAATACCTGAACACTGGTGATGCTCGCACCGATCGATCATCGGCAATCTCTACCTCTAAAGGGCAATCCAACATGCCCGAGGACTCAGTAAACCTCTTGCTAAGCGCAAGGGAAACAAATGATTGGGTGGCACCCGAGTCGAACAACACCTGAACCGGAATACCGTTCACATGGAACGATCCTAATGCATATAAACAGAGCACAATCAATAACATAACATCATAAAACAAAGTAGAGGGAAGGAATCATACCCTTCACCACATCGGGTGCGGTGCGTGCCTCTTCTGCAGTCAGCTGAAACGCCTGACTCCTCACCACTGGAGCCTCAGCCTTGCCCTGCCGGCCATCTGTAATCCGTAGGGTAGCTGGAGCTAGCGCCTTAACCGGCGTTGGTGATGTTAATTGGGGGAAATTGGCCTTCTTGTGGCCCCTCTGGTTGCAGTGGAAACACAGCAACTCAGACGTATGTATCACAGGTGCACGGGCGGTACAATCCCTGCTGAAATGCCACGTCTTATCGTACTTATAGCAGCCCGATGATCCCAATCTACATGCCTCCTCATGAGGCCTGCCGCATTTCCTACAGTGGCTCAGTCCTAAATGGCCTTTCGGCCTACAATCTGATCCCTTGGGCTTCTTCCCCGGAGCCTCTTCTGTTTGTCCCTCCTCAGTCTTCCTCTTCCGGACATGCTCCAGATCTATCTCTCTCTCCCTCGCCCTGGAAATCATAGAGTCCAAGGTAGGGCAAGCTAAAAAACTAACACGCTCTCAAATATCAGCTCGGAGCATGTCATGGTAGCGGGTCCTCCTTATGTCCTCATCACCCGCATACTGGGGCACTAATAATGCCCTCTCCCGGAACTTGGCGGTGATCTCCGCCAATATCTCCATCGTCTGCCTCATATCCAAAAACTCTCTGGCCAGCTGCTGAAGCTCGACAGCCGGTGCAAACTCTGCCCTGAACCTGGTCGCAAAGTCCGACCATGTCATAGCCTCGACAGCTGAGGCTCCCAACGAGTCGCTCACGGACTCCAACCAATCCCTAGCTCGATCACGTAAACACCCTGCTGCATATCTCACCTTCGACCCCTCAGGGCAGAAGCTAATCGTCTGTGCAGACTCAATGTCTGCAATCCATCGTCTGGCAGCTATGGGGTCCTTCGCCCCATGAAAATCCGGTGCACCACTGCCCTGAAAGTCCTTGAAGGACAGTGTACGGGGTCCTGACTGGCCAGATGCCATGTCGCTCCTGAATGCCCGGAGGCGATCCTCCATCATCTCCAATATCCCTTCCTTGATCGACCCGAATATAATGGGGGTCGACTCAAGGATGCCTCTGGTGATCTCTGACGCGATGAACTCGGGTAGTCCCTCATCTACTGGTTCGGAACCTGGTCCCAAACCCGATCCCTCTCCTGTACTGCCAACTGCTGGCCTCGGGCGTAGTACCACCATTTTGAAATACAAAGAAATAACAACTGTTAGTGATACTGATACCCCTGGAGGGATCACACCCACTACAAGTTCCCTGGTCTTATCTTAGCCTTCGTCGGTTCGGGTACGGATCCTCTGCTTTCAGTAGTACGGGCCCATACTACCTTCCACTTCTATCCGTACCTTCCCCAAAGACCACCTCGACTCAACCAGGTCCCTTCCACTACCGCTGATCACTGCTACTCTTATCCTAGGCTTTCCCTAGGAAACCTCTGACCCACCCATCCCAGTCCTCAGCTGTTAATGGTCTCTTTGTGATGCCAATTAGCTATTACCTGAATACAATCACATGCGATGAGGCTTGGATAATCCTTCGAGTAAGGGACTCATCCCTACAATGGTTAGGACTCAAACAATAGCTACCCAATAGGGTCAAATCCAACACTCTGAGATTATTCAACCCTGATCACATGTGACTTTAACGTACACACCTAACAAATAACTCCCATCACTCAAAGCCCACATACAACAAAGAAAACAACATTTGGACATAAAGAAAACAATCTCAAGAAACTCTATCCTCATAGAGAAAAACTAATATAGCATACAACGATAAACTCGTACTATCAGGAATAACCTAAACAGGCTACCCTACTGCTGTCTACTCAATTCTAGCATGCAACTTTTCATATACTGAAGCACATAAAGCAGGCACATAAGGCATCACTCCTAGATCCTTAGTCCTATTCTAGCATGCTGTTCTACAGAAACTGATAAACATATATAAACTTGTATGGGTACACTGGGGAATACTTACTTGAGCGCGGCCGGTCACGCACATCACACACTTTGTTCTTTCTTGAAACCCTTTACTTAGCCTTTTAGAAAACATTTTCTCTTTCCAAAATCTTTTAATCCCTCGATTTGAGTTCAAACACCCCCGAAGGTGTGTCCGAATCCCTCAAACCAGGGCTCTGATAACAACTTGTAACACCCCAAAAATACGAGCCAAAAATTTCATTTTTGAAAACTTATATTTAGCAAAACATTCGAATTAAAACTTTTACTGATCATAACATTTTATAAAGATATCGCATGTCTGGAAAACATTTCATAAACATAATAATGTCAGAGTACAAATCCCCAGGAAGATCTCATGATGCGGAATACGGAGCATGTGTGTGATGGACCGCTACCGCGCCAGCTCATTCCCCTTCGAAGAAGAGGTACCTGAAACCAAAACTGAAAACCGTAAGCATGAAGCCTAGTGGGTTCCCCCATCATACTGCACACCATACAATCACATATCATACATATTGCCAGGCATTTCTGGGGTGCCCGACCTACCCGATACGGCCATTCTGGGGCGCCGACCTACCCATGTCAAGCCATTCTAGGGTGCGGACTACCCATGTCAATCCATTCTGGGGTGCTGACTACCCTTCGGTCCTGACGACCAAACCTCGGGGACTACTTCACCCCCTACTGCTACTATCAAATATATCATAACATAACATATTATCAGACATATCAAGGGTGCCTAAACTACCCTTCTGTCCTAGCAACCGAACTCGGGGACTAGTCCCCTCCTACTACCTCTATCGCATATAACGTAAAAAGCCAGCATGCAAACATATCATCATATACTGTCAGACGTATCTGGGGTGTCTGACTACCCTTCGATCCTAACAACCGAACTCTACTACTATCACATACAATATATCATGCTAGCATATAACATATCAGGTAGTAGCAAAGCTACATGATATCACAAAGACAATCATCTATCATACATCTCCTACTGGTGGGCCGGCATTATGGCCTTAGACCCACCGCTACTGGAAGGTAACTCACCTCGTATTAGCTGCTGATCTGTATGGGAATGGTCTGTCTGCTGCTGCTGCTCCGGAAATCCTCTGGCTGTAATTCCCACCAAGCACTTAGTCAAATACTGCTAACCTCCCTCAAGGTAAATTATCCATTTACCCTTAACAAGTCATGAGTCAAGTCACAGTCAACTGCCAGTTGACCAGACTCATTGAGTTGGCTTGCCAACTCCTCGAGTTGCTTTCTTTATTCCCAAGTCCACTAGTCCTTCATCCTACTCGCCAAGTTGTATGAATAACTCGCCGAGTTCGCCTTCATCCGAAGAACACTCTAAGCTGTGACTCGTCGAGTTGTATGAACAACTCGTTGAGTTGTTCTTGAGATAAGAAGATTGCCATGAACTCGCCGAGTCATGGCATTGACTCGCCGAGTGACTTAATGAGTGAGTCTAGCTTCCAACCCACTGAGTCATACCCTATGAACCACTACTCCAACTCGCAAACACAAAAAGGGGAACAACCCGGGGACTCGCGACCCGACTCGTCGAGTCAGATGAGCGACTCGCCGAGTCTGCCTCATGCAAAAACTATACACGCGATCTTGCTTGAATCCAGTCCATGCCATTCATAGATCCGGGTTCCTAGGGCCTAGTTTACACGTAAAGTTACCAACTTTACGTGTAGATAATCACCAATGAAGGTTTTAGGTCTCCAAGTGCACCAAAAGGGGTAGATCTAGGAATTTCATGCAATATGACTCCATAAAGGCAGTAGATCCAAGCTCCAGGGACTGAATCATGCCTAGATCTAAAGGCTAAAAACTTATTACAACCCACAAAGCACAAACAAGCTTGGGGAATGGCTCAAGAAGAATTTTCATGAAGCTAATAGGGACCACAAGCTTGAAAACAAAGGGGAAACGAGCTATACCTCAAGGAAAACGTTGAGATGTCACAAAGATGCTTAGCCTCCTTCTCCGCTTCTTGATCTATTCTTCTTTCTCCTCAAAAACTTCAAGAACACACCCAAAACACTTCAAGCTCATAAGTAAAAGGGTAAAAACAATGTTGGGAGCCTTGAGGGGGAATGGGGACGAGCTTGGGGCGGAAATGAGGGTTTAAATAGGGTGCAAACCCTTGAAATTTAGGGTTTCATCAAACAGGGGTGACTCGTCGAGTCCAGAATATGGACTCGCCGAGTCACCAACTTAAACGCACCCCCGGACCGCGTCCCTACTCAGCGAGTCGGACCTACAACTCGCCGACTCCAAGGCTAAAATGACAAATACTTAGATAAATTTTACGTACCAGGGACCATGTGCTACAACATCTCTAGTATAATCTCTAGACAACGGCTCTTGAGTAGCATGTCCGATTACGTGTCAAAAACTACCCAAATGATAGAAAACACTCACTTTTATACCCTGGGAATCACCACATCATGGCCAACATGCCACGTTGTGGCCTTCACATTTTGCCATATATCACACTCTTCTGCCTCTTGTCACAAATGACTCATCAGGTGCCTTTTCCTGGCTAATTCTATGCCACAATGTGGGGATCAATTACCACATGTCACTCTCTGTTTGACATGTGTCTCAATGACTCACACTTATTTCCATTTCATGGCAACTTACCTCCGCATCGTGGGAATCAAAAGTTGACCATTGACTTTCTCAAAACAGAAACATACTTTCTTCTAAATTTCAAACGACCATAACTTTCTCATACGAACTCTATAACATTCCTCAATTATCTTCAGCTAAATATCATTTATCAATTTAAAGTAACTCCATAATCAATCTCTCATACTCACCTCATATCATTTTATATTTTCCAAAATGATACTTGGCCACATAACACAAGTATTATAGATGCAAAGTGTGCTGTTCTAAATGGCGAACTAGAAGAAAAAGATAAGAAAAATGGAAGATTCTAAAAAAGTGTTTATCCAATATATAATCATAAAGGACCAATTAAAGCATTAATTAACCAATCCAATCAAGTAAGTGGACATGACTAATTGGCAGCGAGAGCATTTAATGCAAACATGCACCCACTATGCGTAAGGTGCTCAATTTACCTAGAATGATTTTGAAGTATGAACAATAAAACAATTTTGGTGCCATTATTTTACCCTTCGGACCGGGGGCTTAATGGTGTTCTGGGTCCAATCGCCTAGCTTAGCTAAATACCAAACCGTCTCCATAAATATGAAAGGAAAATAGAATTACCAGCCTAGTTGATAATAGACACTTGCCGACCTGAAATCCTACAAGCCGACAAAATACAATTGTCGAAGTTAGATCCAGAAAGCAAAACCAAATAATGATGGAAAATAAATAGTATATTGAGACATATCCCTTGATTCCTGCATATATATGATCTTGTCAATAAAAATATAAAGGTTGTATATGACCAGGTAGCTGCTTTCTTCTTGGAAGTGGGAGGGCCCGAATAAAGCTAAATACCCAAAAAAAATAAAGGAAAGGTATTAAGAACTACAAAGATTAGACAGTAAGATTACCAATTTACTAAACCTCATACAACGTCTAACTAAGGAATCAGAGAGAAACACTAAGGTCTAACCCCCAGTGTAGCTTTCTAACCCAACAGTTGTTTATCTTTTGTAGCGTATCTTCGGGAATACTAGTTAGAAGGGATCAACGAACACCATCCATCAAGGTAACTGGAAGATCACATAGAAAAAGTTAGTATTTTATCCTTCTTTAGTTTCATTTTTAAAGTAGGTTGTTATAACTAGTAAAACCTAAACCCTAGGGTGCATACACACTTATAGATGATTTTGTTATACCATTATGCTTATCCGATGTGTATATATGTTTTAAAAACCCATCATAATCATTCATAATTGAGTAAATTGAATAACTAAAAATTAAAGTAAAGTAAACGGCAAATTGATTAGGGGTTCGCATGGGGGAGAATGAGATTCTACTGGGAGGGCACATTCCGTTTCAAAGTAGGAGTCTTGAGAAAATAGGCTGTAATAAGATGATTTGTTCTCATGTGATGTTCAGTGTTGAAAACCATGCAAAGTGACTGAGTCCATACCAAACTATAAAAGGGGAAAATATCTCAAACGTAATGAAAATGAAAGTGATACGAAACAGAACCCATAAGGTTACCTGTAGTGAAGATATGCATTGCATAGTCAACAAAATGCTATAAGGTTATGAAAGTTTGAAATGTTAAGAAATTTTATAAGAGTTATATAGTTATGAAAGTTATGAAGTAACATATGATAAAAGTTCATGAAAAGTTATGAAAATTGATAAAGGTTATGAAAGTTACAAAACTTATGTAAATGGAAGTTTTTGTATTGATTGTAAATGAATGAAATGAAAGCACTTTCAAAAGTTAAAAATGTTTTGGGTCTAAACCCATATGACTCATGAGATATCATTATCTATTTGTCTTTTGTATATATATTTTATAAAATGTCATGTATTCCAGGTTTAAATAAGAAGTGCTAGGAGATTGTGAGTGTAATGATAACAATGAGCTTTTGAAGGATAGAAACTTGTCATAGTTCCTATGATGTACATACATTCACTACTTTTTTATGGTTTTTAATTATTAATTGTATACCCGTTACATATTTTTTGAAACAAGTAAACTATTTTGGTTTTTCAGGAACCATGTTTTGATGATTATGATCTAAATTATGAAAATGCTTTCAAAACCATGGCATTTTAATGTTAAAAAAGTACGGGTGTTACATCTTGATGGGTTTTGAGCAATACATCAATCCTATGGTGTACATGAAAACCCTAATAGCTTTTGGATCTAGTTTGTCTAGTGAAAATACAATTGAATATCCAAAGCTATAAACCCTAGATCTAGCATCCATTTAATCATATTAACATAAAATAGGGTTTAGATCTGACCTTTGACTGTTATACAGCAATAACAATCAATCCTTAGCTTCAGAAATCTTAGTGCCACAAGTGTTGCTACTCTAATGGAGTCACAAACACCACTAAGTAACAAGATGAAGAATAGAAGAGAGGGGAGGCACCAAAAATGACTGGAAACCCTAACCCAAGTGTTAGCTACGTTTTTGGTGCATAGAGGGCCTTTATATACATGTAGGCTATTAGGGTTTACAATTAGGAAACTCTAATCTGGCTACTTAAGCCCTAAGCAGCCCATGGACTCCTTTAACATATCCCTTGGACGAATTCTTTATGGGCTTCACATAGAATTCGTCCAACCTATATTATTTAGGTAATCCATAGCCCAATTGCAATTATCTTGTAATTACAAATCCAATCCCCTAAGTGTAATTAATCTATTTTATCCACAAAATTAATTCTTAATTAATTTATGACTAATATTAATTAAACAATATGATTTCTACTTTAATATATTATTCTCATAATATATTAATAAATCATAATTAAACCTTTCTCTCCTTAATTCATCCTACATATTGCAATGGTGAAGGCAACCCAAAAGGGCCATGCTTATAATCGGGTCAAGTACATACCAAAATAGTTATGGATTTAGACACTAATCCAGTAGTCTCACACTTGGATAAGTCTAATAACTATTTTTCGTATGACTTCAGAACCTGATCAGCAATCATAGCTTTCAAAAGCCAATGTCAACTCTGATCTGATCAGATACGCGTGTCCTTTAGATAAGGGATCATATATTCCTCCATTCTGAAGATATCGTATAGACATAAGACGTGAATTTTAATCATTCTCTCTATATTGTTTCCTGAATTCCGATTTATGACAACTGACAACAAACTACAATTGAACACATCAACTTAGTCTCGGCTTGGCCAAGCACTTAGGTGTCATCACTAAATCATCGAGGGGCCCACATATATCGCTTTTATCATACTTTGGGAAAAAGGAATGGATAAACTTCGACTCATATGCTTGCTTGCATTCACTGATTGAATCACACACAACAATAAGTTTTATAACACCAAGTTACTAGTGCATTTACTTATTATCAATGTGCAACCAACCAACAAATAACAACTCACACGTCTCGGTTTCAAGAATATACGATATTATCATCTCACTAATCACCCTTCATAAATCTATGAAGTGATCCAAGTGAGCGTGGGTTTAATCCGATACTTTAATCTTATCAAAGCACTCATGAACCGTGCAGCAAACTTGTGCTATGTCTAAACTCTTCAGACAATCTACAGACTCTTCATGATAGTCTTCCTTCACACTTACTTCCAACGTATGACTGACTATAAAGGTTCGAATAACCCAGTTATTCTGGAAGTCAAAACATGCAAACTGAAACACAACAATAATACTCAATCCTATATGGCCCCAAACTTTTGGGAGTAAATAAAACACTTTTGTTCAAACACCATATTGATTACTCATTATTCATAGTTTACTGTTTCATAAAATCAACTTACTACTCAAATTACAACAATAGCTATCCCATGCACAAAGTATGCACACTATGTTTCCTATGGTCCTTACTTTGTGAAATAGATCAATTGAAATTTTTTTCCAATGATGCTCATTTCACAATTCCCAATCCTTATCATTAGTGTTAGAACACAAGGTTCTTGCCACTACTAGAATATGCTAGATTCTAACATTTTATGCAATGATCCTTTCGCAAAGTCATAGCACAACAAGACTTGGCCAATGAAATTACAAAGTACTCTATCGGAAATTGTTGCAAGACAATTCCATAGACGTGAATTCAAAGTACATTCCTTCGAACATCCTTCTTGCATAAAATTTTCTAATCTAGACATAGACTCTCAATATCCAACTCCCAATATGGAAATATTTCCATATTTTCCATATGATAACTCATTCTTAATAGAATCTTATCTATTCATAATAATGTCGATATGGTCCATCTAATACCATACTTCCAACTACTCATAAGCGACCAATCCTCAGTGAACATTGGATCGTCCTTTGATAGTTGTTTAATTATTTTAGTTAAAACCGATTCTTGTCCTTTTTCCCTCTTAATGCGCTAGACATTTGCAAAATCTTAGAATGGTCAAATATTATAGCATTTGAAATCGATCCTATACCCAAAGCGTATGGGACACGATGTATAATTTCTTACATAAAGATATGATACTTTATCAATCTTCTACCATAATATTTTATGTGTCACGTTCTCATAATTCGAACTATGAAGAGGGATGTCGTAATCATAATTGAAATTTAAGAACACACGATATATCCTTTGACTAAATTTATTAAGATTTATCAATCTAAGCTTTCGATTTTGAAACGAAGTATAATATTCTCTCCCTTAATTATAGCAAAAACAACTTTTCAACCCATGCAACTTTGCAAATTGAAGATTTGTTTTTCTATAATTAATACTGCTAACTTGAAATACTTGACATAATAATCATACAAACATAACACTTATGCTCCCACTATCATGATGATTATTATCGTATAAGCATAACATTTATGCTCCCACTAGCTTTGACATGCATGTATTCAGAAAACAGCTGAACTTCCAGAAAACAATGCCTACTGAATTTCTGAAGTTCATATTTCTAATACAAGATGCTTCGATAAGCCCTTATCTAAGCTTATCTAACTTATACACCTTTGCCTTAGATAGCTCATATGTGTGTCTAAACAATTCAGAACTTATATCAATAAGTCCCAAATGTTATACTAATTGCCAAATCTCACAATTCGAACTATTGAAAGGGATGCCGTAACCATAATCGAATTTGAGAATACAATTTTGACAATTGCTATCTTCTTAAAATCTCTCTTAGTGAAAGCATTTCCTCACAGTCATGTTCATGAAGGAGGGAATCTTATGACACTTAGATTTTGTGGTGTATGAGTTCCTATCCATGTGAATTTGCCAAAACTAAGTTTACGACAAATCCAAACTCATATGGATTGAACTTTCTTGATTTCTAGCCTTATGGTAACACGAGTGCCCACCATGTCTTCCAAATACTTATCAACTTATCCTTACATATCAATATACTTTCCATCAATCAAGGCCCTTTGTCTTTATGCATTCAAATGAGAACTCATAGAACTCACATACATAATTAACTCAATTGGAATGGCACAGAAACAAGAGTATTTCAGCCACGATAGATTATAAACCTCAAGTCGTGCGCCAATGATGATCAACTAGGTTTGTTCTTGAAACCTTTCAAGACCATTAAATCTCCCACTTACTCCTCGACATATAAGACTCTTTTGTCAAGAAACTTTTGTTGACAAACAAATATTCAAGAGTTGGTGATGTTCTTATCAACACAAAATACTTCACAAAATTGGTTCTAGTTGGTCTTTGTCTTATCCAAGACATCACAACTTACCAATTTTAAATGTAAACGAATAAGAAACTTTCTTATTCTACATTTGATAAGTGTTACAAATCTACTAAAGACTTTTCACTCAAGTCACAATCTTGACTCTAAGACTTGATATTGGAACGAAGTATGATTGACTTCTTGATTTAACCATTTCTACAATTCTCGATTCCTCTTCTTAGACATGTAATTGCAATAAGATTCACTTAGAGGATCAATTGAGACATGGTTCTTAATCATTAAGACCTATCATGAAACACAATAAAAGTTACTCTCCCTTCTTCTTAGAACAGAGAAAATTTTATCTTTCTGCTTTCTTGATTCTTCTTATTCATTCTGCCATTCATTGAAACTTTTCAATTAACTCAGAGTTACACTTAATCTTATAAGTATAATCATATTTACTGAACTTTAGTAAATCATGAAGAATATCTTTATCACTCTTGTGGTGGACTTGATTGATGCACAACATTGTGAACTCGATCTCCTAGTCCTTCACTTGACTCTTTGTCAATGAATTAGTCTTGAATTTCCAATTATAAAGTTTCTCATTCATCACACAACCAAGTTGGATGATTCCAAGTTTCTAACCAATTGAAACTTGGGCGATGAGAAACTCTCCCTATTTGGCAAATTCTCGACATTTCCACAAATAACATAATTAAGAATCAAATCTATTAATTCTAATAATAGAAACCTTCAAACATTAATTTTTCATACATGCAATTGCAAGGATAAATAAATAAGATAAAATCAAAATTTATATTATTGCGGAAAAACTTGTCCTTACAATGCAATTCAACTGAAAAACTATGCTATTACATATTTCTTAGCAATCTACCCTAACTCTAAAGTAGCAACTCAAAAATCCGATCTTTGAATCCATGCGATCAAAATCCATTTCTTCGTGATTAGATTCAGCATGCTTCTTCCTTAAGCTTCCTTTCTTTTCTTCGATCCTGCAAAACATCAAAACCTAATCTTAACACATCATGTATTAAGAATCAAAAAATAGGAACTTTTCGAGTTAGTTAATGGATTTTACCTGAAGTAGAGCCATACGTCTTGACTCGCCCATCTCTTAGATCTCTCAGTTAAACAAGGCAACTTCGTCTCCAATGCCCCTGCTCTTGGCAATAAAAGCAAATGGACTCCTTTGGCACAGCACATGGGACAATCTCATGCTTAGTCCTTTCTGGACTTCCAATGTTGCCAACATCCATTGAAGTTTGGGAGTTTGATTCACCAGACAATTTGCTTGACCATCACGCCAAATCATTGTTGATTCAGTAGCTATAAGCAAATAAGTGAGAACAATTAGGATCACGTCGTGTTCCATCATATAGTACTCCCTTACGAACTCATTATATGATTCAGGAAGTGACTGAAGAACCCAATCAACAGCCAACATTTCTGAGATATCGACACCCAACATCCTTAACCTATCAATGTGTGACTTCATCTCTAAGATGTGTGCACACACAGGTTTCCCATCTTCGTGTTTTCTTGCCAAAAGGGCTTGAGTGAGCTTGAACTTTTCAAGCCTTTGAACTTGTGGGTCAGGGAGAACAATTAGAGGAGGTGGTGGAAATGAAGCATGACTCTCATTTCCTTGATCGTATCTCAGAACATCATCTTCATTTGGAAAGCTTGTTCCAAAGGATTTGGGAAGACCATTGTAAGATTCAGACATCTAGAAAACGGGAGAAAATTCAAGTCAGTTGATAAGAATCCTTGATGTAACACCCAAAATGAAACATCAAGGCTAGGATCCAACACAATACTCTACAACCTAGAAGAGGGATGTCGTAATCTAGTTGCAAAATATTTAAAGGTAGGTAAATGACGATATACTAATTTCCACCATGAAAAACGAAAAGGAAATTTAAGTTTTAAATGAATTGAAACTCCTAGATCTTTTGAGATTCATTAAACTTTTCAATGGCATGCTTAATCTCGATTATGCCCTTCAAGTTTGCGACTGGGATGTCGAGGATCACAAACAAGGTGTGAATAACCATGCGAATCACTTGGTGCCGATGAGAATTGTTATCGAGAATTTAGAAAAGAAAAGATAGATTTGAACAATTTAAGATGAAGAACACAGAGAGTAAATATTAATCAGATCTCATATTGATTAAGACTGATTACAAAGTTAAGCAGAAGTGAGTTCTAGCATCGTTCTACAACTTCTAGCCTAAGTCCCTATTTATAGGGAACAACAAAAAATATACTAAGTCTATACATTTTTAATTTCGCACAAAAGATGACTTAGTAATATAACATAAAATGTGAAACTATACAAAACACTCTATTCGACTTTTACAATATACATCAACATTCCCCCCCTTTGTAAACAGTCGATACAATTCAACTCATAAGCTTTTGAATTGCAGAGTGAATTGCGTTTCGCACTTCTCCATACCAGGAGATCACCTTCTTCAAATCTTTCTTGTCTCCTTAGTTATTATTCTTGCAATTGTTCATACGTACAATGAAGTGCGTATATTGCGAAGAATTATATCTTTCAATCTCTGAGACTTTAAACAAAAATTTCTTCGGGTTGCCTTTTGTGTCTCTGCCAGAAAACACCATGCCAAAAGGTTTTAGGTAGATTTCTCCAACAGCATACTTTGACAAAGCAGATTGTGTCAAAGTCTCCTCCCATGGAACTTTCACTTCCCTTCCCACAACATGTGCTAATTCATCATCTGTAAGGGCTAGACAATCGAAGTAATTATCTATGAAAGTCTTCACATGTGCGAAGCCTGCTTTGAACACATCTGTATCAGAGCCTTTGAGATTGTTTTCTTCCATATGCTTCAAGATCAGTGCTACTTGAATTAAGTCATTGCAGTTCATCAAAGGAAAGTCAGCAACTGTGAAGTCATATTGTTTGTTGTCAGCTCTGATAACAAAGTATCTAAAATTCTGTAGCATCTCTTCAAACAGAATATCTTTCTTTATCGTCACCACCTTTGTGATCTTCATTAAAGACCAAACTTCATCAGGATTCTTCCCCAAGACAGCATGAAATCTGATTTTCATTTGAGTATAATCATTCGGATTATCAAATTTCTCACTGATCTTGTATTGTGCATTGATGAACAGCATTTCATTTATAGGGAAGTCCAACTGGCAATGATCTGAGTTCGCAATATCATAACTTCTCTTTGTCTTCTTCTCGAACTCATACATCTCCCTACACATAACTTTTGACTCTATGGTTTCGTAAGAGTAAAGTTTTGCAGGATCTCCTTTGTTCATGGAGGGAGGATCACTTGCCCGTTGCCTCATAATGCTCTGAACTTACCTTATTCTCTCCATCTCAGCCTTAACCTCAGCTTTCAACTCTTCTTTTGATTTTTCATATAATATTCCTTTTCCTCTTCCTACAACATCCTTTTGAGGTTTTGAGCTTGAACCAACTTCATTTCTTCCGATAACAATACCTTTGGTAATTGTTCTTGTGGTAATTGTTGTTGCAGAAATCGGTTTTGAAGGAATTGGAAGAGTAGCAAAAAGCTGAGTTGATATCACCTTTCCTACAGTTTTTGCATCCTCTTCTTTACTTCGACCTTCTTCTCCCCCTTGCACCCCTGTGGAAACAAGCGGAGCACTCTTCGGAAGTAAAAAAGTGAAATTTGTGAGTGGAGTAAGGGCTTTGTGAATAGCTTGTTCTAAAGTATTAATCTTTAGAGACAAGAATTCAGGAGTAAGGATTTGAGAGGATGAAGAATGCGAAAGAGTTGTTTTAAGATCAGTGACTAACTGGATGAGCTGATCAAACTTCATCATTATTTCTGCTTTATGATCGGCAAGAACAGGAATATTATTTAGATTTTGAAGCTGAGAAGAAATGTCCACGATTTGATGTTGAACTTCTGCTTGTTTCATGTGGACATTCTGAATATCCTTCGCAAGTTCAGACTTCAACTCCTGAATTTTGAAGTTGACGTCCTCGCGAACCTTCTTAACATCTTGTACAAAAAGAACATGACGTTCTTTTGTAGCTACTCGAAGATCTTGAACAACAGAAGTAAAATTACTTCCTTGTGACGTAATTCGGAGGTCATTGTTTTTATCAGATTGAGCAATCTTTTCCATGATTCGTTTCTCTGCTCCTTTAATCATTATATCAACCTCCATGGCAGATATTGAAGACATTCGACCAGAATCAGCTTGTGATTGAATAATGGTCTTTAACTTTTGATTCAGTATTTTAAACTGTTTTCCTGTCATCAGCATATGATCAGGAATATCTTCTTCATCTGAATCAAAATGAATATCATCAAGTATCCCACCAAAGGCACCTCCTTCGACTTTTGTATCGGACAATGTTTGCGAAGGTTGAGGCTTTTCAGGTGATTGCGAAGGGAAAAGGGTGGTGAATGGGTTTTGAAGAGCATGATCAAAAATTGATGAAGTGGTAGATAAAGTGGTAACAGGTAATGAAATGGGTAGGGATGTTTGAATTGATGGTGCAACACTCAGGATAGGTGCCCCCGTATCAGATACGTTGACAACCATATCAGAAATAGGAACCTCCTCAGTAACTGATTTGGTAAGAACTATTTTGAGTGGCTGGGTTTGGGAAACAGTGGTAGAAATTTGCGAAGTTGGTATGATGGGTAAAGAAATAGGTACCATAGTGGTGACAGGTGGAGTTTCTGGAACGATTTCGTCTTTAGATGATTCATTGCGAATCACCATCTTCTTCCTTTTAACCATTGTCGTTGCATATTTTTCGCAACGTCTTCATCTCTTTGTCGCTTCTTGGTTGGAGATACTGGCGCTAGAATATTGCGAATAGTAACACCTTTACTACTCACTTCCGCTTTGCGAATTTTCTTCAGTACCCCAGACTTAGAAGGTAAGAGTTCCTTCTTCGATTTCTTTGAAGGTTCCTCAGTTGGAATGACTTCAGCTTGTACGGTTGGTGAAGATGAACCCTTCGCAGGTTTCTTGCTAACCTTCTTTGTTTTAGATGGAGTAGCAACATCTAGTAAAACTCTAGTCTGCTCATCTGTATTAACAGTTCGCAAATATTTGACCAAAATTTTGTGTGTGGGAGAAACTTTGCAAAGCATCGCATCTGGAATACGAGCCACATGAGTAAATAGCGCTTCATCATCTTCTACAGCTTTGGGGAATTGATAGAAAGAAAATTCAGCAATTTCAACATTGGTCAGCAGTGGAATTTCTTCTTTTGCATACACGTGTTCAAGAATTAAACTCCAGTATCTTGCACATGAAATTCCCTTCTCCGAATTTGTATTTTCTAGGCTTTTTAAAAATTCCTTCCACAGCTGTGTTGCATAATCGACATTAATATCATAGTATATGCCCATCACCATGGCATATACTTCCATTCTTCCTCTATCTAACCCGACTACTCTTCCTGTAATACATCTGAGAAAGATTCCAAAGAGAAAATTCCACATACATGGCAACCCAGACTTTCTGAAATCACTGATTTTTGTCAACTCCGGTTGATGCCCCATTTCATTAAACATATGAATAACCTGGGAGTTGACATGTTTGATAAATGGAGGGTTGTTTGGAATTTGCAGAATTTCCACAAACAAGTTCTTTGACAGTTTAACTCGTTTGTTGTTGGTTAGGTTGAAAGTAATCACATCCGCCGTGTGATTGTATGAAGCCGTTGAAGCGGCACGCGATAGCCATACCATTGGAACCGGAAAAGAACTGAACATGGCAGTTGCTAAAGATGAGCGTTTCAGAGCAACAATCAGCATCTTCAACTCTTCTGGATAAGCGGAAACTTTCGGATCAACTTGGTAATTGGTGCTTTGAATCTTCATCAGGGACTGAGAAAGAACCTCATCAGTGTTGGAAGTAGTGGCTGCCATTGTTAGGGTTTTGAAAAAGAAAGTTGAAGTTTGGATCAAGGTATAATCTTGGAAGTGTTGTGAGAGTTCTTGTTTGCGTAACCGTACACAGTGTTCTTTAACCCCCTTTTATAGGTTGCTCAAAATTGATTTGAAATTGAAGCAGGATACATTTAATGTTATCCGACGTGGCACCTTGAAAGTTGGATCATAACTGCAAAAGGTAACAACATTCCAAAAAGTAACTGTCACATCTCCTTGAAAACCGGACAAAATACCAACGATTTTGAGTATACAGCCTGTCAAGTATCCGTTATAGAATTCGAACCAGTAAAACCCTTCGCCTGGAAGCAAGGCTCATTCACTTTTGGGATTTAAAGTGAAGTCATATGCCAGACTTGCAAAATCATCAGTCTGAGTTGGTTGTACTCAAAACCTCAAGGATTTCGTGTGTGCATTGTGTCAAACGAAATAAGATAATAAACAAAGATATTTGGAATTTTGTGATGTCAACAATTCAACTTGACATGAATGCAGTAAAACCCCGGGCAAAGGTTGCTTCGTTAATTATCAAGAGAGATAATCAACTGCTTGTATAGTTTCCCGTGAATTACAATCGAATACTTGTAGAAAAGTATCTAAGGGCTTCTTTTTAAAAGTCATTTTGGATTGGTTTGAAATTTCATTACATATCAACCTTAACATAAGGTGAGAAATTGTAAACGAAATTACTTGTTTGACCAGTGTAGTCAGTGACAAGTTGGCGTTGGAAAATATTTATCATGACAAGAATTTGCGAATGAAACATACACTGAAATCATATTCAAAAGAAAAGTTTGTTCTGGATCTTGTTGGGTAACAAACATTCTGGGTTCGGAATATTTGATCAAGACCACACATGCGAATTGAATATGATTTGAAGTTTCGAAATTTTTGATACGGAAACAAAGGTTTCGTAAAAATCTGGAACAAAGTTCCCCGTCAATTCCTTAAGGTTTATGATTTTTGGGTTTCACTTTCATCATGGACTCATGATGATAGATCATAAACACAGAGTTGTGATTTGTCTAGGTTTTGATTGGTATGATCAAAAACCTCAAGGACAAATCTTTTCAAAGAAAATTTTGGAGTGTAAGAATTGTTTGGTTTAAAAAGATTGGATAAGAATCGAAGTGTACCTCTGTTATAATGGATAAAACAGAAAACTCTTAACTCATTTGAGAAGAGTAAGGTAGCTCATTTGGACTTATGCGGATATAAGCCTTTTTGGGAAGAAATTATCATGTGATAATGTCATTAAGGCTTTCTTTGCACACATAAAGTCGTGTTGAGGCTTTGGGTCTACATACAACAACATGCTTCTAGGGACATCCTAACTAGTCTTAAAAAAAATTTAATACCTTCCCATAGAAACAAAATGTATGACCACTTCACATTTTAGCCCTGCATTAATTTCTTAGCACACAATTGAAAAAACAAAGAAAAATAAAATCTTTTTAGATTTTTGATTTATCAAAAAAAAATTAAAATCTTTTTGGATTTTTGACTTTTCAAAAAAAATGAAAATCTTTTTGGATTTTTGATTTTTCAAAAGAAATGAAAATCTTTTTGGATTTTTGATTTTTCAAAAGAAAATAAAGTAATATACGTAAAACTTACCTTAGTTGATATGACCACAGATGCGAAATGATATGGATGCGAAGCCATGCGAAGCCTCTGAATGAACAGTAACCTCTGAATAATGTGAACGCATCTTCTGAACAAAACATTTATTCTTGTGTGGATGAAATTGAATTCGCATTAAGCATCCCCAAACCTGCTAAAATTCTAATAAATGATTTTTCATCAAGAGGTTTTGTAAAAATATCAGCAAGTTGTTCAGTTGTTTTAACAAAATGAATTTAAATATTCCCATCTTCCACATGATCTTTGATAAACTGATATCGAAGAGCAATGTGTTTTGTCTTTGAATGTTGCACTGGATTATGACAAATGCGAATCACACTTTGTGAGTCACAATACAAACGAATCTTTTTCATGTTGATTGCATAATCACGAAGTTGACTCTGAATCCATATAATTTGCAAAGTGCAAGCAGCCGCAGAGATGTATTCTGCTTCAGCAGTTGAGATAGCCACACAAGTTTGTTTCTTTGATTGCCAGCTCACCAACTTTCCATCCAATAATTGACACCCACCAGTCGTACTTTTTCTATCCAAGGTACATCCTCCTAAATCAGAATCCGAAAAAGCTTGAATGAAAAATCCTGTTTTCGCAGGATACCAAAGTTCTAAAGAAATGGTTCCCTTTAGATATCGAAAGATATTTTTCACTGCCGTCAAATGTGGTTCTCTTGGATTTGCTTGATATCTAGCATAACAACAAACTGAAAACATAATATCAGGTCTACTCGCAGTTAAGTACAATAAAGACCCTATCATGCTACGATACAATGTTAAATCAACAGCAGGAGTGTCTAATGAAGGAGTTAGTCGTGTTCCTACTGCCATAGGGACTCTGAGCTTCGTGCTATTAAGCATTCCAAACTTTTCAAGCAAGTTCTTCGTATATTTTTCTTGATTGATTAAGATTCCTTGCCTGTTCTGTCTTATGTTTAAACCAAGAAAATTATTAATTTTTCCCATCATGCTCATTTCAAACTGACTTTTCATTAAATTTTCAAATTCAAGTGACAATGCTGGATCAGTTGAACCAAAGATAATATCATCAACATAAATTTGAACAAGCATTAGATGACACCCAACTTTCTTGCGAAATAATGTGGGGTTGACTGATCCTTGTTTAAATTTAGATTATTTCAAGAAATTTGTAAGTGTTGCGTACCAGGCCCTTGGTGCTTGTTTTAACCCATATACAGCTTTATCTAAAATATAAACATGATCAGGATGCTCAATGTTTACAAATCCTGGTGGTTGTTCAACATACCCTGTTTCTTCGAGTTTGCCATTTAAGAATGCACATTTAACATCCATTTGATAAACATCAAAATCTTTGTGAGCTGTATAAGCTAAAAATATGCGAACTGCTTCAAGTCTTGCAACAGGTGCAAATGTTTCTTCATAATCAATGCCTTCTTGTTGCAAATAACCTTTAACCACTAGTCTTGCTTTATTTCGAATAATATTGCCATCTTTGTCGGTTTTGTTTTTAAAAATCCATTTTAATCCAACAATTGAAACATCAGAAGGTTTAGAAACTAATCTCCAAACCTTGTTTTGTTCAAATTCAGCCAATTCAGATTGCATAGCAACAACCCAATCTGAGTGTTCCATAGCATTCTTGACTGTTTTTGGCTCTATTTTCGAAATAAAGACATTAAACATACAAAGTTCTTGGTTAGTATTCAATACCTCATTTTTCGCACGAATTTTAGCTCTAGTCAACACACCGTCTTGTAAATTACCAATTACCTGTTCTTGTGGATGATTTCTTGTCCATTTCGCAAGTGGTGGATAATTTGGATCATATTCTAATGGTGCATCTTCATGCATATCTTCATTTTCGGATCCTGCAACAGAAAAGTTATTTGTCTCTGTTTCATCAAGCTCTCTCTCTCAACATGATCTGCATTTGGATACTCCCCCTCAAAACTATGTTCATGTTGATTTTGCGAATGCTCCCCCTCAACTTGATGTTCTTGTTGATGTTGTGAATGCTCCCCCTCAACTTGATGTTCTTGTTGATGTTGTGAATGCTCCCCCTCAAAAGTTGGTATACAATCTTCATGGACACTTGTGTGTTCCTCCTCCATATGACCATTTGGTGTGCTTTCACAAGTTATCGACGTTGTAGTTATTGTTGACTCATCAGTATGTTTTAAGGAGTATGATGTTTGATTATCAGGAGCATTATTTTCTGCATCAATTGCCCTATCAGGAATTCCAAAAATTAAGTCATAATCAAAATCATTAATTTCAGAATTCTCAATTTGAGTATTTGAATCCACAAGTATTGGTTTCTGATCGAATTTACTATCAATTTGTTTAAGATAGTAATCGTCAAATGTTAAATTGAAAGTTTCTTCAATTTTTCTTGTTCGTTTATTAAGCACTTTGTATGCAACTGAATTCTGTGAATATCCTAAGAAGATGCCTTCATCAGCTTTTTCTTGAAACTTTGACAAATTATCTTTGAGATTCATAATAAAGCACCTGCAACCAAAAACATGAAAGAATTTTACATTAGGTTTCCGATTATTGATTATTTCATATGGAGTAATATTGAATCTTCTGTGAATGTATGATCGATTCTGAGTAAAACATGTTGTGGACACAGCTTCTGCCCAAAGATATTGAGGTAGATTCGCATATGTTAACATGGTTCTGGCAGCTTCGCATAGAGATCGATTTCTTCTTTCAACTACACCATTTTGCTGTGGAGTATATGGTGATGAGAAATTATGCGAAATACCTTTGTTTGTGAGAAAATTGTCAAGAGTTTGATTTTTAAACTCCGAACCATTATCACTTTTAATTTTTCGTACATTCTTCTTCAGACTAATTTCAATCTGATAAAATCAATCATCGTCTGAGCAACTTCAGATTTCAACCTGAGAAAAAACACCCATGTGAATCTAGAGAAATCATCTACAACAACTAAAATATACCGCTTTTTATTTATTGTTGCAACAGTTGATGGTCCACATAGATCAATGTGAAGAAGTTCCAATGGATCTACTATCTTTGTATCTATGACAATCGGATGACCTTTTCGATGTTGTTTTCCTTGTTCGCAAGTTGCACACAAAGAATCATTGTCAAATTTTAATACTGGTAACCCTCGAACTAAATCTTCAGTTACAAGTTTATTTATATTTCGAAAGTTCAAATGTGACAATCTTTTATGCCAAAGCCAGTTGAGATCATTGGATGCTTTTGATAGTAAACACACAGCTGGTTTTCCCACAATTGGTTTGATGTCCAGTGTAAACATATCACCATATCTTTTGGATTTCAGAAGTATTTCATTTGTCTTTGCATTTGAGATGATACTTCCTTCTTCATTAAACACTACTTGATTTCCAGTACCCACAACAAGTTGTGATACACTTATCAAATTGTGTTGAAGTCCTTTAACATAAGCAACTCTGTTTAATGTGAATTTTCCATTTGTGACTTTCCCATATCCTTTCACTTGACACTTGTGATTATTTCCAAATTTGACAACTCCAACATTTTCCAAGCTTTGGTAATCTCGCAAATTTTCCTTTCTTCCAGTCATATGACGAGAGCAACCACTATCAATATACCATTTTGTATCATATTGCTCGTCACATATCACCTGCATTTATTAAAAAAATTTAGGAACCCAAGACTTATTGGGTCCATCATTAGTAGAATTAAACAACTTTTTGGAACTTAAAAACCATGTTTTCACTTTGCTTGTAACAGAATCCATTATATCAGCATCATCAGTTCTAGATATTGAAATATAGTCATTCAATAATTTTGGATTCTCATTGATTGTAATCTTATCCTTCACAACATTCGCATTTTTGATAACTGGTTTCCATTTTTGAACTGGAACTTGCGAATTATGGGAGGATGTACTAGCAGTTGAAGAATTATTTGTGAACTTATCAAATGCACTTTTGATTTGTTGTTCTGAAAACTTTGCACTTTGATATTTCTTTCCTTTCCCTTCAAATCAATGATTGATCATACTTACGTCAGACTTTCCTTTGATGTATGAAACTTTGGTTTGTGTTGATATTGAAGGATTTGGAAAATTTGGTTGTTGTGGTGAAAATTTCGCTTTGACTTGATTTGAGTTCTTCAAACTTGATGAATTATTCGTGAATTTGTCAACATTTGAAAACTTTTGATTATTTGCAAATTTTTGCGAATTCTCAAATTTTCTATTGTTGTCATATTTGCAAATATATGGAACTTTGTCAACAGAATTAATTTGTTTATGAAAACTCGAAGTTGTTTGAGTGTTTTTATTTTGAAATTTTGATGATGTTTTTGAAATTTGTTCTTTTTCATTATTCACTACTTGCCAGAATATTGCTTTTCTTGCTTGTCTTTTTGAAACATTATTTTCTGTTGAATAATTTCCAACCATCAATTTGAATTCTTGAGAATTTAATTTCACTTCAACCTATGAATTTTCAGCTTTTTCAAAAGGTTTGTTTGATTTTTCACCTTTAACCACCCATTTTTGTAATGATTTTTGTTTTTGAAACACATAAGTATTTTGAGTTAAATTGTTTTCTACTGTGTTTTGATTTGCGAAGAAACCTTCAGGTGTGGACTTTTGATTATCTTTTTCAATCATTTTATTGAACTCAGGATGAACTTTCTCAGCATTTCCAGTAGTGACAAAAACTTGATTTGGAAAAATAGTTTTATCAGTACATACAAAATTTGGATATACCACTGTGTTGGTTTCCAAATAATGTGCGCCTTTGTCATTTAAAACTTTGTCAAATTCTTTTGTGTTTTCAAACACTTGATCAACCACAACCCTTTGATGTGTTTTAGTTGAATTTTTCTTTTCTTCTTTATTTTCATTTGTATCATCAGATTTCCAGCTTTCAACTTCCACATTATCAAACTTACAATGTTGCGAAGTTGAAGATTTATCAACTTTATCCTCTACTATTGAATCAACTATTATTTCTTTACCTTTGATCTTAGATGTGATATTAATGATCGACAATTGAGAACAATCAATCTCTTCTTCTTCTTCTATTTCACTGATTTCACTCACATTATCAGAATTTTCATCAATATCAGCGTAATTTAATTGTGAAGTAAGAGTTGAATTTTCGGTTTTCTTTAAGATTTTCACTTGTTCACTTTTTGTCAAACCTTCATTTACAATGTCAACCAACTCATCAGCATTCAGAAATTCATCAATTTTGACAATACCATATGAATATCTATCATCAGGTATTTTGTCAAACTGAGCAATTGTACTTTCGTAATCATAAGAAACAACATCAACTTTTTCACGCTCATACTCAAGAAAATGTAAAAGTTTCCTATGTTGTTCTTTGCTAATATCAGAAGAATGATGTAAAGCTGTTAATTTTGCATACAATCGTTTTGCTGAATTACAATATATGTTTCTTTGTGCTAGTAACAATCTAACATCATT
The DNA here is from genome assembly GCF_052625555.1 of Lactuca saligna. Lineage (NCBI taxonomy): Eukaryota > Viridiplantae > Streptophyta > Magnoliopsida > Asterales > Asteraceae > Lactuca > Lactuca saligna. Next base: position 300,671,149 of record NC_136420.1, on the reverse strand, counting down.
AGAAAGATTATTTCTATCACAATCTATATTTTTGACTTGCATTTCTAATTTTTCAACTCTTTTCTTCTTTCTTTCAAAATCTCTTCGTGTCTCACTAAGTTGCACATTTAATTTCTTAGCTTCATTACTAGCAGACACAATAACAGAATCAAAATAAGCCACAGTATCATCAAACGAAACAATTTCAGCATCATAAGCAGATAAAGGAATATTAAAAGATTCAAGAATTACACGTACCTTGGTTGTCATGGGAGACTTGTCAGTGGATTTAGACATAAAACATTTCCCTGAAATGTTCTCTTCGCAATCCTCAAAACTTGCGAACATTACTCCATGTGTGGGATGCCTCATTTCTTCATCATCAGATCCTGAAGACCAGATCTGATAAGTTCCACTTTCTTCTTCATCAGATTCTCCCTTAGCAACCAAAGACACTCCTTTGTTCTTTGCACGTAATTCTTCAATCTTTTCAGAATAGTAAGCTTCATCTTTGACTTTTTCTTTCTTTTCTTCTTTCTTTCGCAACATGCAATCAGCTGCGAAATGATTCGCACCATTGCAATAGTGATAGTAAATTCCTGAATCACCCTTCAACTTTTTCTCTTCATTCGCATTTTTCTGTTTTCCATCTGTTTTCTCCATTTTCTTCTTCTCTTCTCCTCCAGTTCTTGTTACATCATTTTTCACATCACTATTCTTTCCTTTTGGACTAAAAGGCTTTTTGAAAAACTTTTTAACTCTGTTGTTTGAATAGTATGCTACTGCTTCATCATCAGAGTTCATCAAAAATCCTTCTACATTTGAACCATCTTTTTCATCAGTTTCTGATACTTTTGAAACAAGAGCCAAAGGACCACCAATTGCTTTTTTTGATTCTTCATACATTTCTGTGACCTCACATTCATGTGTTTTCAGTTGATTATAAAGATCATTCAATGTAGTTGTATCAAAACATTGTTGATTCTTAATCATCATGCTCACACCTCGCCATTCCTTGCGAAGACTCATAATGAAAGTTAAATTGAACTCCATGGTAGATCTAGTAATACCATACCTATTGCAGCGAAACATAAGCTCATTCAGACGATCATAACAACTTTCGAGAGTTTATGTATCCTTTTGTCTGAATTCCTTCAGTTCAACTAGGCATTGCTTCACAGAGTTGATCTTTGTCTTTTCACTACCTTGATATTTTTCTTTTAGAGTATTCCAGATCTCTTTTGCTGTTTTACAACTACGAATGTAATTGTAAACTACAGGAGGTAGAGCACCTCTTAGTTCTCTCATGCATCTCTTTTCATTTTTCTTCAATCGATTTCGTTGTTCTTCAACATCAGTAGATGCATTGGATGATCCAATTGATTGAACATTAGCAGGAGCTAGTACTGTTCCATCGATACACTTCCAAAGTTCTTCATCAATTCCATTTAAGTAATCTTCCATTCTATCAGCCCACTGATCATAGTATTCTGGAATTAACATCGTAATTTTGGTTGAGGAACCAAGCAAGTGAGAGAAAGAAGTCATTGAATTCATGTTGAAGTTCGCCATTGATGAACACAGAAAATATCTGAAAACTTGAAACCTTGATGAATTTCAGAATTTATCAAATGAATTGATCACAAATCACTAATCGATTACTCGACTTAACAATTCAAATGCATAATCAATTCAAATCTGAAGATCAAAAGTGATTTTCAAAAACCAAAAATGTGCGGAAAATTTTGAGTAAATTTGTAACTCAAAAAACAAATGATTCTTATACGAAAATCAGATCTAAGCAGTTTGAATCCTGCTCTGATACCAATTGATGAGAATTGTTATCGAGAATTAAGAAAAGAAAAGATAGATTTGAACAATTTAAGATGAAGAACACAGAGAGTAAATATTAATCAGATCTCATATTGATTAAGACTGATTACAAAGTTAAGCAGAAGTGAGTTCTAGCATCGTTCTACAACTTCTAGCCTAAGTCCCTATTTATAGGGAACAACAAAAAATATACTAAGTCTATACATTTTTAATTTCGCACAAAAGATGACTTAGTAATATAACATAAAATGCGAAACTATACAAAACACTCTATTTGAATTTTACAATATACATCAACAGGTGCACTCAATGCTACTATCACCTAATCAATGTGTCGGTTAGCCACACATGCTTCATTGATCTATGACAAACATCGACCCACCCTTCGCCACCAATGCCAAACCCAAATTAGTGTGCCGGTTAACCACACATGCTCCACTAACGTCTCGGCAAGGGAACAAAGTGTCATTCCATTGATTAGCATACAATTTCACATTTTTCCTAAAGTAACTATGATTTCGGAATTTGAAAATTATTTAGTTACTTTGTACTTCATTATATTTATAATGAAAGGTTTCTGTCCTATCCTACCCGTTCGGCTAACGACCCTTCACTAGTCAAGAGTATGGTGGGTAAGAGTAGATACCCATTCAATCGCTAGTTTATAGGCAATTTCCTTAAACACCCCTTATAGACCAGTTTCGTGAATGAGGCCTACTAACGGTAAGACTGACTTGTACTCATATATATATATATATATATATATATATATATATATATATATATATATATATATATATATATATATTAGACTTTTATTTTTACATATATATATATATATATATAGTATAAGGTGTATTTTACACTTTTAAAATACTAGGTGGTTTAATTTAGTAAATTACACTTTTAATTTAATTAAATGTAAACCAAAACTTTATGGGTTTATTAAAATCTTTTTTATATATACAATTTAATTAATTAATAAAACCATAAGGGTGTGATTTGAACTTTTCAAATTACTAGGGTTTTAGAATTTAAAATTTTCAAATTAAGAGTTTTAATTAATTTTAAAATCCAAAACTTGAGGGCAAGTTTTGACACTTTTCAAAACATTAGTGTTTAACTTATTTAAATTTCAAAAAAAAAACCTTTAAGTTCAAACTTAAACTATAAAACCTAAAGGGTGCAAATTGAAACCTTTCAAACTTACTAGGTTAAAAATTTATCTAATAATAATCCTATATTATCCATATTTAACCAAATCCATCAAGTTGATAAGGATAAACATTCCAAACATAAAAAATCAATTTTAGGCAATAAAAACGAGTTCTGGTAATTATCCCCATCAAAATTTGGCCAGAAATTCGAAAATCCCATCAACTGAACAGCCAACTCGTCGAGTCCTCTTTGGAACTCGTCGAGTTCTTAGAGCAACTCCGCGAGTTCATCAGGCAGTGAGCAAAAATTTTCGATTTTCAGGTCTTTGGAAGTTCAATTATGCATCAATTCAATTGAAAAACGACCTAGGATCTGATACCACTGATGGGTTTTGAGCAATACATCAATCTTATGGTGTACATGCAAACCCTAATAGCTTTTGGATCTAGTTTGTCTAATGAACATGCAATTGAATATCCAAAGCTATAAACCCAAGATCTAGCATACAATTAATCATACTAACATAAATTAGGTTTTAGATGTAACACCTGTTATGTTTTCTTCAATATATATATTTTTCTCTGGGACTCGACGAGTTGGAGGATCAACTCGTCGAGTAGGGACGTGGCTGCAGACATTTTAAGTGACCGACTCGATGAGTCGGGAGACTGACTCGGCGAGTAGGTGTTGGTTAAGTGAAACCCTAAATATGAGGGTTTGCTCCCTATATAAACAACTTAACTCAGCCTCCCTTGTCCCTAACACTCTCTTGAAAGCTTCATATCGAACCCTAGCTTTATGTATGTGAGTTAAGGCCATTTTTGGTGTTCTTGTGTGGATTGTAAAGCTTGAAAGGAAGAAAGGAGCTTGGAAATCTAGTTGGGGCATGTAGATCCGAAGATCTTACTTCATTTTTAGCAGCTTCAAGGTACAATGCCCCTGTCTTGACTCATCTATGTGTTTATTCATCTTTAACTTGGGATCTTTATGGATTTGTAAGTCATCTTTTAGATTTGGAAGTGTTGAGTGAGTTTTAACTTCAGATCTAGGCCTTAAGAGGGGTCTCATGGCATAAAGATGCCAAATTTAGGGCCATGAGAGCCCCATGCACATTGTAGGACACTTTATATGGATTTTTGAGCTAAAAACCCCATGCATGTGCATCAAGTTTGGAACTTTACGTATAAAATGGACATTAGGAGGCCAGATCTATGGTTTTGGTGTGTTAGACCTCATTTAAATCGACTGTATGGAATTGGTCAAGGTAGGACTCGGCGAGTTGTTATTGGCACTCGACGAGTAAGTGACCATTTTGCACTAAACCCTTTTTATGAATGGGTAAGTGTTAGGAAGGAAGTCCCTTGTGGGTTTAGATGCGAAAAGGGACCTGGAAGCCATGCGACTCGGTGAGTGGTATGAGCAGACTCGGCGAGTCGATAACAATCTCTCAATCTTTGAAGATGGACTCAACGAGTTGTTCATACAACTCGACGAGTCATAGACAGGACAAGTTCTTAAGTTGGAGATGAACTCGACGAGTTCAAGAAGGAACTCGGCGATTCGGATGAAGATGGTCCCGATGTTATGATTGAAGGAGAACCCGTCAAGTTTGGCTAGACTCGACGGGTGCAGCTGGGGTTTTGTGTAGGATTAGAGAGGAATGGACTAGACGAGTTGGTAGGCCAACTCAGCGAGTCAGGTCAACTGAATGTTGACTTTGACCAATGTTAACTTTGACTGAACTTGGACCAACCCTGTTTAGGGTTGTATGTGATGTGTGTGTAACAGCTCAAATTTTTAAATAAATTTTTCATTTAAAATAAAACATCATTATTCGACAAAAGAGTTTATTCCAAGTTTATTGCAAAATATAAATAACGAATCCTCAAGATCTTCAACAATGGCAGTGTGTACGTGTCACGCCGGCGCCTTCCCACGGTCATCACTAGTACCTGAAAAACATAAACACAACTAGTAAGCATAAATGCTTAGTGAGTTCCCCAGTATACGACTTACCCACATACGCCTTCCGGCCCGGACCTTTCGGTCCACATAACATTGCTTTCCGGCCCGTAACATAATCGCCTTCCGGCCCATAACATATCGCCTTCCGGCCCATAGTATTTTGCCTTCCGGCCCATAATAGTAATAAACATAACACATATAACATATCACACATAACACATAAATCATACATCATACCGTTCTTTCTATCACATAAAGTCTCGCCTTCCGGCCCGTATAAGCATACATCACATATAAAGCATCTACCTCTCTAGACATAGCATAAATATAACACATACGACCTTCCGGCCACGCAGTCAAACCCTTCCGGGTGCAGTATAGTGAGAAGACTCACCTCGTAGTATGCAAGCTATAAACCCTTCCAGCCCCTCGCACTCGATCCGCTAATCTGCAGGCTCCCTATAATACCACATACCTTTATTAATGATCTTATCAAACAAGACAACTGACCCTACTAAATTACATACAAGTCAACGGTCAACTTGACCGGACTCGTCGAGTGCAAAGGCAACTCGGCGAGTCTAGACACCCCAACTCCACTCGCCGAGTCTAAAGAACGACTCGACGAGCTCCAGTAGATCTTCAAGCTACTCGCCGAGTCTGAAGAACAACTCGGCGAGTCCTAGTGAATCTTCAAGATACTCGCCGAGTCTGATCATTGGACTCGGCGAGTCCTCGCCATGCAGTCAATCAACTGCCTCCTGTAACTCGCATGATTCCGTAATATATAGATATGGGACTTCCTGGACCTTCACATATACTATTACAGGGGTTTAAACACTTGTAACAACACTATAATCTATCAAATCCTTAAATGGGTTTCCTAAACCCTAGATTCGTATACAACGCCAAAACTACAGAAAATGATCCGAGGATTACCTGGAAAACGTGTTCCCTGAGTCCCCAACCTTCAGAGCTCGACCCCTTGAACCTCCTTTGATCACCACCTTGCCTCTCCTTGCCTAACAACCTCTTCAAGCTTCCACTAGCCTTCACCCTTGTTCCAGATGCCCACAGACTTTTTGGTTATCTTCAATCGGCCAAAAGACGAGACATGACGGCCCTAAAGGCATTATATACGATCCAGAATCAAAACGGCTAGGGTTTCAGCTGAACAGCGTCGACTCGCCGAGTCCCTAATGAACTCGTCGAGTCCAGTCGCGAATCTGTGTCCAAGACCGTGGTCCTACTCGGCGAGTCAGGCACCAACTCGCCGAGTCCCCTCCTAAATATGCCCCAAAAATAATTTAAAGAAATACCTGAAATTCCGGGCTGTTACAACTCTCCCCCACTAGAACTAGACTTCACCCTCGAAGTCTCACTCTGTGAATAACTCCGGATGTTGCTCTCGCATTTCACTCTCCGACTCCCAAGTCATCTCCGATCCCTTCCGATGTTGCCACTGAACCAACACCAAAGGTATCTCCTTGTTCCGCAAAACCTTGATCTTCCGATCCCTGATAGCTACTAGTCTCTCGGCGTAATTCAGGCTCGCATCACCTGAATATCCTCTAACGGAACCACTGCCGCTTCATCGGCTATACACTTCCTCAACTGTGATACGTGAAAGGTATTGTGAATCTGACTCAGCTCCGCTGGCAACTCCAACCGATAAGCTACCCGACCTACCCTTGCAATTACCCGAAATGGACCTATGAACCGGGGCCCCAATTTGCCCCTCTTTCTGAACCGAATCACTCCTTTCCAAGGAGAAACCTTTAGGAGAACGAAGTCGCCAACCTGGAATTCGAGCTCGGACCGACGCCTGTCCGCATAACTCTTCTGTCGGCTCTGGGCGGTCAATAACCTCTGCCTCACCTGTTGAATCTGTTCGGTCGTCTGAAGTACGATCTCTGTACTGCCCATCACTCTCTGTCCCACTTCTCCCCAGCAAATGGGAGTCCGACACCTCCTACCATACAACAACTCAAAAGGTGGCATACCAATGCTCGAATGATGGCTGTTGTTGTAGGATAACTCAGCCAACGGCAGATGCGCATCCCAGCTACCCCCGAAGTCTAACACACACGCTCTAAGCATGTCTTCCAATGTCTAAATCGTCCGCTCGCTCTGACCGTCGGTCTGGGGATGGTATGCGGTACTAAAATGCAGTTTAGTACCCAACTCCTCATGGAATTTCTTCCAGAACCTGGAAGTGAAACGTACATCGCGGTCCGAAACAATCGAGGTCGGCACTCCATGCTGAGATACTATCTCTCTCACGTATAACTCTGCCAACTTCTCTGCTGATGAACTTTCGCTAATGGCAAGGAAGTGTGCACTCTTTTTTAGCCTATCCACAATCACCCAAATCGCATCGACTCCCCTGGCAGTTCTCGGCAATTTGGTGATGAAATCCATCGTGATCAGTTCCCACTTCCACTCAGGAATCTCCAAGGGTTGCAACTTACCGTGCGGTCTCTGGTGCTCGGCCTTAACCCTACGGCAAGTCAAACACCTCTCAACGAACCAGGCGACGTCTCTCTTCATGCAAGGCCACCAGTACTCCTTTCTCAAATCCAAATACATTTTCGTAGCACCGGGATGGATCGAGAATTTCGATCTGTGTGCCTCCTCCATCAAAGTAACACGCGTACCGCCCACGAATGGTACCCAGATCCGACCCTGAAACGTCAGAAGTCTCCGTCCATCCATAACGAACTCTGAAATCAACCCGACGACCCGCTCCTGTTTCTGCATCCCAGATTTCACAACCTCGGCCTGTGCCCCACGAATAGCATCTAATACCAGAGTCATCACCGTCAATCTCAAACATACATCCCGCAATGGAGTGCTCTCCGCCCTACGACTCAATGCATCGGCTACCACATTAGCCCTGCCTGGGTGGTATAGGATCTCACAGTCATAATCCTTAACCACGTCTAACCATCTCCTCTGACGCATATTTAGGTTGGGTTGATCCATCAAATACTTCAAACTCTTATGGTCCGTATATATGGTACAACGAACTCCGTACAGGTAGTGACGCCAAATTTTGAGGGCGAACACTACTGCCCCCAACTCTAAGTCATGTGTGGGATACCTCGCCTCGTGAGGCTTCAACTGCCTCGATGCATAGGCTATCACATGGCCCCTCTGCATCAACACTGCACCCAGTCCCGAAATCGATGCGTCGCAATATACGACAAAGTCCTCCATCCCTTCCGGGAGAGCTAATACTGGGGCTTCGCACAGTCTCTGACGAAGTGTCTCGAAGGAAGTCTGCTGCTCGGGTCCCCATGAAAATGTAACACCCTTCCGGGTCAATCTGGTGAGCGGCACCGCGATCTTGGAGAAGTCCCTAATGAACCTCCGATAGTACCCCGCCAACCCAATGAAACTCCTAATCTCAGAAGGTGACTTCGGTGCCTCCCAACACATCACTGCTTCCACCTTGGCCGGATCAACCAATATCCCTGCCTGATTTACAACGTGCCCCAGAAATTGGACCTCCCGTAACCAGAAGTCACATTTGGAGAATTTTGCATATAGCTTCTCCGACCTCAGCACCTCAAGGACCTCCCTCAAATGTCCCTCATGCTGCTCTCTAGACCGCGAATACACCAGAATGTCGTCGATAAATACAATCACAGACCGATCCAGCATCGGCCTGCATACCCTGTTCATGAGGTCCATGAACACTGCTGGGGCATTGGTGAGCCCAAAAGGCATCACCACGAACTCGTAATGCCCATACCGCGTCCTAAATGTTGTCTTCTGGACGTCCTCATCCCGCACTCTTACCTGATGGTACCCTGATCTCAAATCAATCTTGGAAAACCAAGATGCCCCTTGCAACTGATCGAATAGATCATCGATCCTCGGTAACGGATAGCGGTTCTTGACCGTCACCTTGTTCAGTTCCCGGTAATCGATACACATCCGGTGTGAACCATCCTTCTCCTTGACGAACAGAATCGGTGCTCCCCACGGCGAGCTACTCGTCCGAATAAATCCCTTTCCCAACAACTCCTGAAGTTGCGAGGACAACTCTTGCATCTCTGGAGGTGCAAGACGATAAGGCACCTTCGCAATAGGCACAGCCCCTGGAACTAGGTCGATACCAAACTCTACTTGCCTCGCAGGAGGTACTCCCGGCAAATCCTCGGGAAAAACATCTGGAAACTCGCGCACCACTGGAACCTCCTCCACTGTCTTCGGCCTCTCGGAAGTCTCCCGCGTATCCATCACATACGCCACAAAACCGTTACATCCCCGCTGTATGCATTGCCTCGCCCTAGCGGCCGAACAAAAAGCTGATCCCGAACGGGTACCCTCGCCGTATACCTTAAGAACTCCCCCACTAGGGTCTCGTATAGTCACCAGCTGACGCTCGCAGTCGATGACAGCGCTGAATCGGCTCAACCAGTCCATGCCTACGATGACACAGACGTCCCCCATCGCAATAGGAACTAGGTCAATCGGGAACGCGACCCCGAAGATCTCTAGCACACATCCCCGAAGGACCTCCGTAGCACAAACCACCCTCTCGGCCGCAATAGAAACACTCAAAGGTCGACTTAACGGCTCACGACTAGTGCTGATATGCTGACTAAAGGCTAACGATACAAACGATCTACTCGCACCCGAATCAAATAACACTAGAGCAGGCATAGAGTTCACAAGAAAAGTACCTACACATACATTAACATAAGCATAACATTTCGACCTTTAAGTGAATACGTGAGTGATAACATACCTGCCACAACATCGGGTGCAGCGCGGACCTCCTCCGCAGTCACCTGAAAGGCTCTTCCGCGAGCCCTCGGGGCCTCGACCTTCGCCGGTCGGGTCTCAGTAGTCCTGGTAGTAGGTGTAGCTCCCTGACGAAGCTGCGGACACTCGGCCTTCCGATGGCCTGTCTGGTTGCAGTGAAAGCAAACCATAAACCCCTTAGGGCAATCCCTGGCAATATGTCCCTCCTTGCCACACTTGTAGCAACCACCAGCTCGACACACCCCCTCGTGACTCTTGCCGCACTTCGCGCAAGTGCGACCCTTCGGACCTCCCATCCTCGAATCAGCGAACTTAGTCCGCTTGGCTGCCGGCTGAGACTGAGCCGGCCGCCGATCCACCTGCCGAGACTCAACCTCCTCCCTCGCCTGAGTCTCCAACTCGATCTCGCGCTTCCTGGCGTTCGCCTGAAGCTCAGTGAAAGTACGATAGGTGGAGTTTGACACAAACTCCCGGATCTCCCTCTTCAAAACGCCCAAATACCGGCTCATCAGCGACTGCTCCGTAGATACCAGCTCGGGGCAGAACATTGCCCTATCTTGAAACTTCCGCGTGATCACCGCCACGGAATCAGTACCCTGCTTAAGGGTCAAGAACTCCTGAATCAATCGCTCCCTCTCCACCGGGGGAACGTACTCGTCCCTGTACATCTCCGTAAACCTCTCCCATGTTACCGCTGAAATCTCCGCCTGAGTGAAGTTCGCCATCACGAACTTCCACCAATCCTTCGCTCCCAGACGGAGCTGGTTCAAGGCGAACCGTACCCTCAAGTGCTCCGGGCATGAGCAAGTATAGAAGCACCCCTCAATGCCGGCGATCCACCTCATAGCCGCAATCGGATCCTGCGTCCCATCGAACTCAGGGGGTTTCGTGTTGCTGAATTCCCTGAATAACAACGAATCACCCCCTTGCGGCCTGGCAGCAGCCACAGCTGCGGTAGCGGCAGCGACTGCAGCTTCAGTAAGTGCGGCGTACCGCTCCTCAAACTCCTCCATCAGGGTGGTCTTAATAGACCCAAACATCTCCAGGATCTCAGCCCGAACCGCCGCAGCTACCTCTTCTTGAATAATCTGACGAATCTCCTCGTCACTCGCACCGCTCGAACTCGCCCCATTGCGTGTGATGACCATGATGTCTCTGAAATACAACATAAAATCATCAGAGACTCCACCAAGTACAATTGTACTCGATACGCGCCCTACTCAGTCTCCGATTTCCAGGGATTCTTACTTGGGTCTTCCACTGATCCGGTGCCTTAGGTAGTACGGGCCCAATACTACCGACCACACCGTATCAGTATTCGTCCCAAATCTTCCTCCCCAAATCCCGAATAATGAGTACTCTACCTCTAGTATGCACTATCTACTTGCACGCTACCAAATATCTCATATAAGCAATCTCCCTAGACTAAGGCATCACAAAACAGGCAATTCTAGTCCTATCATGTATACCTAGTCTTCTAGCATGCATAACAATTCATAATTCAGTGCATAACATAACATTGTAAGGTATTCTGGGGATCTTTACCGTTCGGGCGCTGGCTGATCGTACACACTGCTCCATTCTTGTTTTACCGCCCTACCATTTATGAAATGTTGTGTCCTTATTATTTTAAAAAGGTTTTTCCTCAAATCCCCGGTCTGAGTTCAGTTGCACCCGAAAGTACACCCGAATCCCTCAAACCAAGGCTCTGATACCAATTGTAACAGCTCAAATTTTCAAATAAATTTTTCATTTAAAATAAAACATCATTATTCGACAAAAGAGTTTATTCCAAGTTTATTGCAAAATATAAATAACGAATCCTCAAGATCTTCAACAATGGCAGTGTGTACGTGTCACGCCGGCGCCTTCCCACGGTCATCACTAGTACCTGAAAAACATAAACACAACTAGTAAGCATAAATGCTTAGTGAGTTCCCCAGTATACGACTTACCCACATACGCCTTCCGGCCCGGACCTTTCGGTCCACATAACATTGCCTTCCGACCCGTAACATAATCGCCTTCCGGCCCATAACATATCGCCTTCCGGCCCATAGTATTTTGCCTTCCGGCCCATAATAGTAATAAACATAACACATATAACATATCACACATAACACATAAATCATACATCATACCGTTCTTTCTATCACATAAAGTCTCGCCTTCCAGCCCGTATAAGCATACATCACATATAAAGCATCTACCTCTCTAGACATAGCATAAATATAACACATACGACCTTCCGGCCACGCAGTCAAACCCTTCCGGGTGCAGTATAGTGAGAAGACTCACCTCGTAGTATGCAAGCTATAAACCCTTCGAGCCCCTCGCACTCGATCCGCTAATCTGCAGGCTCCCTATAATACCACATACCTTTATTAATGATCTTATCAAACAAGACAACTGACCCTACTAAATTACATACAAGTCAACGGTCAACTTGACCGGACTCGTCGAGTGCAAAGGCAACTCGGCGAGTCTAGACACCCCGACTCCACTCGCCGAGTCTAAAGAACGACTCGACGAGTTCCAGTAGATCTTCAAGCTACTCGCCGAGTCTGAAGAATAACTCGGCGAGTCCTAGTGAATCTTCAAGATACTCGTCGAGTCTGATCATTGGACTCGGCGAGTCCTCGCCATGCAGTCAATCAACTGCCTCCTGTAACTCGCATGATTCCGTAATATATAGATATGGGACTTCTTGGACCTTCACATATACTATTACAGGGGTTTAAACACTTGTAACAACACTATAATCTATCAAATCCTTAAATGGGTTTCCTAAACCCTAGATTCGTATACAACGCCAAAACTACAGAAAATGATCCGAGGATTACCTGGAAAACGTGTTCCCTGAGTCCCCAACCTTCAGAGCTCGACCCCTTGAACCTCCTTTGATCACCACCTTGCCTCTCCTTGCCTAACAACCTCTTCAAGCTTCCACTAGCCTTCACCCTTGTTCCAGATGCCCACAGACTTTTTGGTTATCTTCAATCGGCCAAAAGACGAGACATGACGGCCCTAAAGGCATTATATACGATCCAGAATCAAAACGGCTAGGGTTTCAGCTGAACAGCGTCGACTCGCCGAGTCCCTAATGAACTCGTCGAGTCCAGTCGCGAATCTGTGTCCAAGACCGTGGTCCTACTCGGCGAGTCAGGCACCAACTCGCCGAGTCCCCTCCTAAATATGCCCCAAAAATAATTTAAAGAAATACCTGAAATTCCGGGCTGTTACAGTGTGTTTACTTGAAGGTTGTCGTGTAGGGATCAAGGATTCGTAGGGAGTCAACTTGTGTGCCGAGGGTAGTTCAGACACTACACGATATTGAGGTGGGTTACCTTCCAGTAGGGGTGGGTCTAAGGCCACAATGCCAGCCCACCAAAAAGAGGTATTTAGAAGATAATGGTCTTTGTAATAGTTATCTTGGTCTGGTTATGTGTTGGTTATAACGTTTATCTAGGTAGTATGTTATGTAAATGGTAGGGATTAGTTTCCTTGACAGTGGTGCTTAGGGCCCAAGGGTAGGTCAGTATCCGGATATGCCTAACTGTGTGCTTATATCTGTTGATTGTATGCTAACAGTAGGGGGTGAAATAGTCCCCAGTTACCAGTTGAAATATACCGATGTTGAGTATCGGTTGAAAGATACCGATGATGGTTACCGGTTGAAAGATATCGATGAAGGTTACCGGTTGAAAGATACCGAAGATATCGTATGGTATGTGGTACGATGGGGGAACTCACTAAGCTTTGTGCTTACAGTTTTGGTTTTGGTTTCAGGTAGCTCTTCATCGAATGGGAAAGAGCCAACGGTGTAGCAGCGCATCACACACACACACATGTTTCCGTAAGAAGTTGTGTTTGGGACTGTACTCTGATTTTCAATACTTATGATGTTATGGTTTGAAATACAACATTATGATTTTGTAATGGATATTTTATTGAAAATGTTTTGGTAAAATGTTTGTTAAATGCGTTAATTCAAAAATGAGTTTTTTGGCCTTGAAAATTGGGTCATTACAAGTTGGTATCAGAGCCCTAGTTTGAGGGATTCGGACACACCCTCGGGGGTGTCTGGACTCAAACTAAGGGACTAAAAGATCTTTCAAGGAAAAATGGTTTTCTAAAGTCTAAACTGAGAAATTTTAAGAAAGACGAAGTGTGTGATGTGTGCGAACTGCCAGGCTCAAGTAAGTTTTCCTCAAGATACCCATACTTGTTATGTTATGTTATATGGTTTTGATTCAGAGAACTGCATGCTAGAATAGGACTAAGGATCTAGGAGGATGCATTGTGTGCCTGATATATGATTCTAAGAATTGCATGCTAGTTAGGGCTAAGGATCTAGGAAGGATGCCTTATTGCCTGTTGTATAAGTTGTATGCTAGGACTGTTTGGTCAGCAGTAGGATGGCTTGTGTAGGTTATGCCTGGTTTGGTTACTCAAGGCACGAATGTTGCTTGCTTTGTGCTACGAGGGTTCTGACCAGCTTCAACTAATTAAGGAGCGGATATGTAATAGTATCCATAAGCTAGTTAGGGGGAGGTTGTGGGGACTCCTAGTGCAGCTGATGGTGGAGAGTAGGTCGGAGAATGCCCTAGGGAAACCTAGGATGAGGTCAGCGGAAAGGGTATCGGTAAAAGGGACTTGGTGAAGTCGAAGCAATTCTTAACAAAAGTACGGATAGATGTGGTAGGTAGTATGGGCTCGTACTACTTAAAGTAGAGGATCCGTACTCGAACCGAGACACTTGGAAAGTGTGTGTGACCCCCATAAAGTAAATGTGACCCTGACATTCGTATGTTCATTGTTTCAGAATGGTGGTCACGCGACATGGAGCAGGAGGTTCAGGATCCGGGTCGGGATCGGGCTCGGGGGCAGGATCCGAGCATGTGGATGATGGGTTACGCGAGTTCATCGCGTCCAAGATCACGAGATCACAAGTGGTATCTTCGGGTCAATCAAGGAGGGGATCATTAAGCTGATGGAGGATCGCCTCAGGGCGTTACGGAGTGACATGGCGACCATCCAGTCAGGACCATGCACACTGTCCTTTAAGGACTTTAGAGGGAGTGGTGCACCAGATTTCCATGGGGCGAAGGACCCCATTGCTGCCAGACGATGGATTGCAGACATTGAGTATGCACAGGGAATTCTTGGATATGAGACAGACCACGGAGATTGTGGTGGAGATCACCGCCAAGTTCCAGGAGAGAGCTTTGTTGGTGCCCCAGTATGAGGGTGATGAGGACGTGAAGAGGAACCGCTAGCATGACATGCTACGAGATGACATTCGGGAGCATGTCAGTTTTTCAGCTTGACCTACCCTGGATTCCATGATTGCCAGGGATAGGGAGAGAGAGAGAGACTGATCTGGAGCACATCCGGAAGAGGAAGGCAGAGGAGGGGTAGACGGCGGGGGCTTCGGGGAAGAAGCCCAAGGGATCCGATGGTAAGCCGAAAGGCCAGTCAGGGCGGGACCGCTGTGGAAAATGCAGTCAGTCACATGAGGGAGCTTGTCGCACTGGGTTGGGTTTAGGCTGCTATAACTGCAGCAAGGTTGGGCATTTTGACAGGGACTGTACTGCCCCTACTTCGGCGATGCAGATGTTAGATTTGATTTGCTTTCATTGCAATCAGAAGGGCCATAAAAAGGCCAATTGCCCTAGATTGGCAGCAGTAGTGGCGCCGACTACAACGACAGGATGGGTTGTGGATGGCGGAAGGTCAAGTTGGAGGCTCCAGTGGTTCGGAGCCGAGCATTTCAGCTGATAGCCGAGGAGGCACGTGCTGCACCCGATATGGTGACGGGTATGATTTCTTATCCTTATGCTTATATATTATGTCGCTGTGATTTTGATATATCATGTGCCTTGTTTAGGATCGTTCCATGTGAACGGAATCCCAGTTCAAGTGTTGTTTGATTCGGGTGCCACACGATCTTTTGTCTCTCTTGCACTTAGCAAGAAGTTTCTGGAGTCTTCGAGCATGTTGGATTGCCTTCTAGAGGTCGAGATTGCGGACGACTGGTCGGTGCGAGCATCGGAGGTCTATCGGGACTGTGTTTTGAGGCTGTTCGAGGAGCGTTACCTGGTAGACCTAGTTCCTATTCCGTTGAGGGGGAACAAGGTGATTATAGGAATGGATTGGTTGAGCCCAAATGGGGCAGTAATAGATTGCGCGCATCAGCTGGTTCGGATCAGAACCCCAAGTGGGGGAGAGTTAGTAGTTCAGGGTGATAGGTCGCAGCAAGGACCAGCGGTATGTTCAGCAGTGAGAGCTAGGCATTACCTTCAGTAGGGTTATGCAGGATATGTCGCCTATGTTATGGACAACCGGGAGGCGGGTAAGGCGACAGTGGGCGATGTGCTTGTGGTGCGTGAGTTTACGGACGTATTCCCTGAGGAGTTGCCTGGGATACCTCCGGAGAGGCAGTTGGAATTCAGGATCGACCTAGTCCCCGGTGAGGCTCCGATAGCCAAGGCACCGTATCGGCTAGCTCCTCCTGAGATGCAGGAGTTTTCTATACAGCTGCAGGAGCTATTAGACAAAGCATTCATTAGACCGAGTAGTTCTCTCTAGGGAGACCCGATTCTGTTTGTGAAGAAGAAGGATGGGTCGCATCGGATGTGTATAGATTATCGGGAGCTGGACAAGGTAAAGGTAAAAAACCGTTACCCACTCTCAAGGATTAATGACCTCTTTGACCAGCTTCAGGGAGCATCTTTGTTTTCCAAGATTGATCTGCGTTCATGATACCATCTTATAAGGGTTAGAGAGGAGGATGTGCAGAAGACTGCGTTTCGGACGCGCTATGGCCACTACGAGTTTATAGTGATGCCCTTCGGGCTCACAAATGCTCCATCCACGTTCATGGACCTCATAAACTGTGTGTTTAGACCGATGTTAGACCGGTCTGTGATAGTGTTTATTGATGACATCTTTGTTTACTCCAAGATGCAGGAGGAGCACGAGGAGCATATGCAGGAGGTTACAGAGACTTTGAGGAAGGAGAACTTGTATGCTAAGTTCTCCATGTGTGAGTTCTGGTTGCACGAGGTGCAGTTCCTTGGGCACCTCATCAACCAGGATGGGATTTTAGTGGACCCGGCCAAAGTGGAGGCCATGATGAGATGGGAAGTTTCGAAGTCTCCATTTGAGATTCAGAGTTTCCTAGGATTAGCCGGCTACTATCGGAGATTCATTCAGGATTTCTCCAAGATAGCCATACCCCTGACCAGGCTAACAAGGAAGGCCGTGGTCTTTCGTTGGGGTTCTGAGCAGCAGGCCGTATTCGAGACACTGAGACAGAGATTGTGTGAGGTGCTAATCTTAGCCCTGCCAGAGGGCATGGAGGATTTTGTTATATATTGCGATGCATCCATCTCAGGTTTGGGCGCAATTCTGATGCAGAGATGGCATGGCATTGCCTACGCGTCGACGCAGCTGAAGCCCCATGAGATAAATTACCCGACGCGTGATTTGGAGATGGGGGCTGTTGTGTTCGCCCTCAAGATTTAGCATCATTACCTCTATGGAGTTTGTTGTACTATCTACACGGACCAAAAGAGTTTGAGGTACCTTATGGATCAACAGAATCTGAACATGAGGCAGCATCGGTGGATGGATGTGGTAAAGGACTATGATTGCGAGATCCTTTACCACCCGGGGAAGGCCAATGTTGTGGCTGACGCACTTAGCCGCAAGGCAACGCCGATCAAGGATATTTGTATGAGGATGAGGGTGGTGACTCCGTTGTTGGAGTGGATTCGGGAGGCCCAGCAGGAGGCCATGAAGGAGGAACATCGGAAGAGCGAACGGGTTGTGGGTCAGGTTTCCTCCTTTGACTATGACAGCCGAGGGTTGTTGACTCTGCACCGTAGGGAGCGGGGCCCATATCATGGGGATGTGCGCTAGGTATTGATGGAGGAGGCGCATAAATCTCAATTCTCCATTCACCCCGGGGCGACGAAGATGTATACGGATCTTTGTCTGGACTATTGGTGGCCCTGCATGAAGCGGGATGTGGCATGGTATGTAGAGCGGTGCTTGACCTGTAGGAAGGTCAAGGTCGAGCATCAGAGACCTCACGGAAAGGTGTAGCCCTTGGATATTCCGCTGTGGAAATAGGAAGACATCACAATGGATTTTATCACAAAGCTTCCCAGGACTGCGCGGGGAGTGGATTCGATATGGGTCATCATCGATTGATTGACCAAGAGCACCCATTTTATCCCGATTCAGGAGAGTATTTCGGCCAAAATGTTGGCTGACATTTATATCAGGGAGGTGGTGGCGCGGCACATGGTGCCAGTATCGGTGATTTCAGACAGAGACATTCGGTTTACTTTCAGGTTATGGAAGAAGTTCCATGACGAGCTGGGAACTTATCCGCATTTTAGCATTGCTTTTCACTTGCAAATAGATGGACAGAGTGAGCGGACCATCCGGACCTTGGAGGATATGTTGTGGGCGTGTGTCTTAGACTTTGGAGGTAGTTGGGATACTTACTTTCCTTTGGCTGAGTTCTCGTACAACAACTATCACACAAGTATTTACCGTCCTCCCTTTGAGATGTTGTACGGGAGGAAGTGTAGGACCCCGATATGTTGGGGTGAGGTTGGTCAGAGGGTTATGGGGAGTACCGAAGTGGTACTCAAGACTATGGAGAGGATCCAGTAGGTCCGGAGCAGGCTTCAGACTGCTCAGGGTCGGCAGAAAAGTTATGCCGACAAGAGCCGATCAGACTTGGAATTCCAGGTCGGGGATATGATTCTCATGAAGGTGTCACCTTGGAAGGGTGTCATCCGATTCAGGAAGCGGGGCAAGCTAGGCCCCAGGTATATCAAACCTTTCAGGGTTATAGAACAGGTGGGCAAGGTTGCGTATAGGCTGGATCTACCAGCCGAACTCATTCAGATTTATAGCACTTTTCACGTCTCCCAGTTACAGAAATGTTTGGTGGACGAATCAAAGGTGGTACCCTTGGTGGATATTCAGGTTGACGACTGCCTGAACTACATCGAGAGACCAGTAACGATTCTTGATAGGAAGTCAAAGGATCTTCGGAACAAGAGGGTGGACCTGCTAAAGGTTCAGTGGCAGCATCGAAAGGGCTCGGAATGGACCTGGGAGCCGGAGGACGAGATGAGGGAGCATTACCCGGAGGTTTTTTAAGATCGAGCGGCAGACTTCGACGATGAAGTCTAAAATAAGTGGGCGAGATTTGTAACATCTAGTATGTTTTCTTCAGTGTATGTATTTTACTCTGGGACTCGACGAGTTGGAGGATCAACTCGTCGAGTAGGGACGTGGCTACGAACATTTTAAGTGACCGAATCGACGATTCAGGAGACTGACTCGGCGAGTAGGTGCTGGTGAAGTGAAACCCTAAATCTGAGGGTTTGCACCCTAAATAAAGTACTTAACTCAACCTCCATTGTCCCTAACACTCTCTTGAAAGCTTCATATCGAACCCTAGCTGTTTGTGTGTGAGTTAAGGCCATTTTTGGTGTTCTTGTGTGGATTGTAAAGCTTGGAAGGAAGAAAGGAGCTTGGAAATGTAGTTGGGGCTTGTAGATCCAAAGATCTTACTTCATTTTTAGCAGCTTCAAGGTACAATGCCCCTGTCTTAACTCATCTATGTGTTTATTCATCTTTAACTTGGGCTCTCTATGGATTTCTAAGTCATCTTTCAGATTTGGAAGTGTTGAGTGAGTTTTGACTTCAGATCTAGGCCTTAAGAGGGGTCTCATGGCATAAAGGTGCCAAATTTAGGGCCATGAGAGGACCATGCACATTGTAGGACACTTTATATGGATTTTTGAGCTAAAACCCCATGCATGTGCATCAAGTTTGGAACTTTACGTATAAAATGGACATTAGGAGGCTAGATTTATGGTTTTGGTGTGTTAGACCTCATTTAAATCGACTGTATAGAATTGGTCAAGGTAGGACTCGGCGACTTGTTCTTGGCACTCGATGAGTCGGTGACCATTGTGCACCAAACCCTTTCTGTGAATGGGTAAGTGTTAGGAAGGAAGTCCCTTGTGGGTTTAGACACAAAAAGGGACCTGGAAGCCATGGGACTCGGTGAGTGGTATGAGCAGACTCGGTGAGTCCATGGCAATCTCCCAATCTTTGAAGATGGACTCAATGAGTTGTTCATACAACTCGGCGACTCATAGACTGGACAAGTTCTTAAGTTGGAGATGAACTCGACGAGTTCAAGAAGGAACTCGGTGAGTCGAATGAAGATGGTCCTGCTGTTATGATTGAAGGAGAACCCGTCGAGTTTTGCTAGACTCAACGAGTGGAACCGGGGTTTTGTGTGGGATTAGAGAAGCATGGACTCGACGAGTTGTTACGCCAACTCGGCGAGTCAGGTCAACTGAATGTTGACTTTGACTGAACTTGGACCGACCCTTTTTAGGGTTGTATGTGATGTGTGTTGACTTGAAGGTTGTCGTGTAGGGATCAGGGACTCGTAGGGATTCGACTTGTGCGCCGAGGATAGTTCAGACACTGCATGATATTGAGATGAGTTACCTTCCAGTAGGGTGGGTCTAAGGCCACAATGTCGGCCCACCAAAAAGAGGTATTTAGAAGATAATGGTCGTTGTGATAATTATCTTGGTATGGTTATGTGTTGGTTATGAGTTTTATCTAGGTAGTATGTTATGTGTATGGTAGGGATTAGTTTCCCTGACAGTGGTCCTTAGGGCCCAAGGGTAGGTCAGTACCCGGATATGCCTGACTGTATGCTTATATCTGTTGATTGTATGCTAGTAGTAAGGGGTAAAATAGTCCCCAGTTACCGGTTGAAAGATACCGATGTTGATTACTGGTTGAAAGATATCGTTGAAGGTTACCGGTTGAAAGATACCGATGAAGGTTACCGGTTGAAAGATAACGACGATATCGTATGGTATGTGGTATGATTGGGGAATTTACTAAGCTTTGTGCTTACAGTTTTAGTTTTGGTTTTAGGTACCTCTTCATTGAAGGGGAAAGAGCTAACGGTGTAGCAGCGCATCACACACACACACACATGTTTCCGCAAGAAGTTGTGTTTGGGAGTGTACTTTGATTTTCAATACTTATGATGTTATGGTTTGAAATAAAACATTATGATTTTGTAATGGATATTTTAGTGACAATGTTTTGGTAAAATGTTTGTTAAATGCGTTAATTCAAAAATGAAATTTTTGGCCTTGAAAATTGGGTCATTACATTAGATCCGACCTTTGATTGTTATATAGTAATAACAATCAATCCTTAGCTTCAGAAAGCTTAGTGCCTCAAGTGTTGCACTTCTAATGGTGTCACAAACACCACTAAGCAATAAGATGAAGAAGAGAAGAGAGGGGAGGCACCAAAAACGGCTGGAAACCCTAATGCAAGTGTTAGCCACGTTTTTGGTGCATAGAGGGCCTTTATATACATGTAGGCTATTATGGTTTACAACTAGGAAACCCTAATCTAACTGCTTAAGCCCTAAGCTACCCATAGACTCCTTTAACACATCCCTAGGATGAATTCTTTATGGGCTTCCCATAGAATTCGTCCAACCTATATTATTTAGGTAATCCATAGCCCGATTGCAATTATCTTATAATTACAAATCCAATCCCTTAAGTTTAATTAATCTCTTTTAGCCACAAAATTAATTCTTAATTAATTTTTGACTAATATTAATTAAACAATATGATTTCTCCTTTAATATATTATTCTCATAATATATTAATAAATCATAATTAAACCTTTCTCTCCTTAATTCAACCTACATATTGCTATGGTGAAGGCAACCCAAAAGGACCATGCTCATAATCAGGTAAAGTACATACTAAAATAGTTATGGACATAGACATTAATCCAACACATCTCCCATCTCTCAAATTTGTTTCAACTTCCTTTTCCTCACACATTATTTTTCCCCGCTGGATGTCTATGTGTACCATTGTATCCTTCTCCACCGATTTGCAGCCTACCACTTCGTCTCCATTGATGTCTATTATTTTCTATAATCCTTCACCCAAAATTGTAAATTCATAGTTCACTAGAAACACTACATGTATATAGTATTTGTATTCCTATGATATATTCTAACTAATTTGATATTAACAATCTCCAATTCTCAATAATATTGCTACTCTTGATATCTCTTACTTCCTACCTATTTGTTTACTTAGTTACTCATTTAACTTTAGTTAAAACCCCATATGTAGAAATACCTACCCTACAACAAGTTGCTTGATAATATTCATGAGGATTTGATACATTAAATCCTTTTAGAACTCTAATTTAACTTAGAAAACCCTTGTAGGATTATTCCGAGATCTTTGGGAATCAGTGAGAAGTTCTTGCGGCATGGAAAAATAACAAGAACCAAGAATTTTTTTATAGCATTAGTGACACCAATAATGATATGTTGGTGTTTTTTTTATTTCACTAACATGTCTCTTATACTTAATTTAATTTTTTTTTTCAAAAGTTAGTCTCACATAGAATATTGGTGTTTTATTTTAGGTTTTATATAATCAATAGAGCATTAGAATTTTCTTAAAATTACAGATCTTAAACCTTGAGTCCATGAAAGCCTTAGTTCTGGTGCCATCATTAAATTTCATACGCGAATATGTTTTTCATCCACATGTAAAATATTATTAAGTTGATATTAAATCAAAGGTAACTAGTTATTATTCATTTTAAGGAATTAGTCATATCATTCTTAGTCATTGATGAGTACAACACCATATGAATTCACTAAAAGGAAAAAACATTTTTTCTAGATTGTACTAGGGGTCTAACCATCAGTGTAGCTTTCTAACCTACTAGTTGTTTATGTTTTGCAACGTATTTTCAAGAAAACTCGTTAGAAAGGGTCAACCAACTGTAACGCTCGTAGATCCGGGCTAGTCAATTTAGAGACGATAGGCGTCAAAAATGGATTTTTTATGGAAGATTATTTTGAAGGAATAATCTTAACTAAGTTATAGTATATGTTACAAGGATTCCGTGCATATAAAGAACGCCGAAATCCGAGTTATAACGAAGAAGTTATGACCTGTCGAAGTTTCGCAACAGAACCAGCACGACACAGCACGATGTAAGTAGTGAATTTACGTTAGAGAGATATTTAGCCTTAGCAATCTAAACTAAATTCGTAGATTTCGTTAAACCATGAGCGTGCATAAAAAGAACGTCCAAATCTGACTTCGTATGAGGATCGAGCGGTTTTTAGCCCGAATACTCGATTTGAGATCGAGCGGTTTTAGCCGAAACAATCTAAACGAGAATCGAAGATCTCGTTAATTGTATTTAAATTAAATGAAAAGTCGGATATTATCCAAAGGGGGGGAGTCACCGGGCTTATCCACATTACGCCCAGCGTAATGTAGATTTATGCCGAGCGTAAATGAGCTTCCAGCCCCCTATAAAAGGGTGTCGAGGGCAACCGACTTCCTTGCTCATTTCTTCCCGTTTTCTCGCGTTTTTGCATCGTTTTTCGTGCAAGAAACATCCCGAAGCCCCGGTATCATTCCTGAGCCACGAAGCAAGTCCCGAGGCCCCGAAGATCCCAAGAAGTGCGATTCCCGAGCTGAAGCTCTGCCCGCGAGGAGCCCGGTTTTTGTGAAGATCTTCCAGATCTACCGAACAATACTACTTCTACAAGTCGTAGTGTTGTCCGATCATCTTCGAATCATGTGAGTGTGTGGTTACTTTCTTCTAACGCATAATTATGAAGTATTTTATACGAAATACGTGTTATGTGTATAATTTTGTTGATATGTGTGTGAATGTATATTCACTTTCTTCTATCTCATAGATCTGATTTATTCTCTATGAAATACGTGTTATGTGGGTGTGCCTCATCTCTTATGTGGAATAGATATTGAATGAGAATGTTATACAGGTTGTAAACTATGTATGGAAATATATATTTTTATCTACTAATATGTTGGGTAGAACATGGGTAGATAGTTGATGTGTGATAAACAGATGAGAGGCCCCGATGTTGTTGTTGTTGATCTAGTTATTCAGCGAGTATGGATTAGACCAAGAGGTTAGTTTTAGATCCGGGAGTATGGATCAGGTAAAGAGATAAAACTTGTTATTAGTCCGGGAGTATGGATTAAGACTAAGTTAATTGTCCCTAGTTTGGGAGTATGGATTGGGCACAGTTATTGATCCGGGAGTATGGATCAAATCAGGATTAGGGTATAGTTAATTGTCCTTATTCCGGGAGTATGGATTGGGTACAATTATTGATCCGGGAGTATGGATCAGATCAGGAGGTTAGTTTTAGATCCGTGAGTATGGATCAAGGGGAAAAGGTTAGTTTTAGATCCGTGAGTATGGATCAGGTGAAAAGGTTAGTTTTAGATCTGTGAGTATGGATTGGGTGAAGATAATAGTTTTAGATCCGTGAGTAGGGATCGGGTAAAGAGGAAAATTTTAGATACGAGAGTTTAGATCGTGTCGTTGTGAGGATCGATGGGGTGGGATAAGAGTTGCCTTTATATGGTGAAATTGTACAAGTTTGAATGTTCTATATTTATAAATATATGATATAACATTGTGGGATGAAAACCCTATATGCTCACCAGGCTCCCAAGCCTGACCCACTCAGTTTTCTTTGTATCACAGG
This sequence comes from Lactuca saligna, assembly GCF_052625555.1. NCBI lineage: Eukaryota > Viridiplantae > Streptophyta > Magnoliopsida > Asterales > Asteraceae > Lactuca > Lactuca saligna. The sequence continues at coordinate 300,646,779 of NC_136420.1, read as the reverse complement.
TATTAATACGAAGACATATTTCACAGAGAGATTTAAAGGAGATATAAATCAATTGTGTAATTAAATGTAAGTTCTGTTTATGCTTATATGTCTGTATCGGAACATGACATCCCGAGGTTTTATTATTAAATGAAAATACGTTCTCTTCGAGAAATGTTTTGATAAGTTATTATCATATCTTGTTTTGGGAACAAATTCCGCAACTGTTTTTCTTTAAAAGAGTACTCTGATTTTAAAAACAAGCATAAACAAATCGGTCTTTTCTGGCCGTGAAAATGGGGATGTCACACCAACACCATCTATCAAGGTAACTAGAAGATCACATAGCAAAAGTTAATATTTTATCCTTCTTTAGTTTGATTTTTAAAGTAGGTTGATATAACTACTAAAACCTAAAACCTGGAGGGCATGCACACTTAGGGATTATTTGGTTATTCCATTATGCTTATCCAATCTGTAAATACGTATTAAAAACCCATCATAATCATTAATAATTAAGTGAATTGCATAACTAAAAAGTAAATTAAAGTAAACACCAAATTGATTAGGGGTCTGTATGTGGGCAAATGAGACTCTACAGGGAGGGCACATTCTGCCGAAGTAGGAGTCTTGAGAATATAGCTCATAATAGGATGATTTGTTCTCATGTAATGGTCATTGTTGGAGACCACGCAAGGTGATTGAGTCCATATCAAACTATAAAAGCGGAAAATATCTCATAATGTAATGAAAATGAAAGTGATACGAGACGAAACCCATAAGGTTGTTTTCAGTGAGGACATGCATTGCATAGTCAATGAATTGTTTTAAAAGTATGAAAGTTTGAAATGTTAAGAAATTTTATAAGAGTTATACAGTTATGAAAGTTTGAAATCTTATAAAAGTTCATGAAAAGTTATGAAAATTGATAAAGGTTATGCAAGTTACAAAAACTTATGGACATGGAAGTTTTTGTATTGATTATAAATTTATGAAATGAAAGTTCTATAAAAAGTTAAAAATGTTTGGGTTTAGGTCATTTTTGGTCCCTTAATTTTTGGTTTGTGCTCATTTGGTCATTTAACTCTTTTTATGTTATACAAGATCATCAAACTTTTGGCTTTGTGCTCATTTAGTCACTTAACTTTTGGTTTGGTCATTTAACTTTTGGATTTATGCTCATTTAGTCACATACATTTTAAAATTGTGCTCATTTAGTCACTAAATTTTTAAATTTTTTTAAAGTTTAGTGACTATATGAGCACAATTTTAAACTTTAAGTAACTAAATGAGCACAAATCCAAAAGTTAAGTGACCAAACCAAAAGTTAAGTGACTAAATGAGCACAAAGCTAAAAGGTTCATGACCATTTAAAACTTATAAAAAGTGTTAAGTAACCAAATGAGCACAAAACCAAAAGTTAAGTGACCAAAAGTGACCTAAACCCAAAATGTTTTGGGTCTAAACCCATATGACTCACGAGACATCATTGTCTATTTTTCTTATGTATATATTTTTTTTGAATGTCATGTATTCCAGGTTCAAATAAAAAGTGTTAGAAGATTGTGAGTGTAATGATAACAATGAGCTTTTGAAGGATAGAAACTTGTCATAGTTCCGGTAATGTATGTACATTTAGTAATTTATTATGGTTTGTAGTTATTAGTTGTACACCCGGTACATATCTTTTAAAACAAGTAAATTACTTTGGTTTTTGAGGAACCATGTTTTGATGATTATGATTTAAATTATGAAAATGCTTTCAAAACCATAGTATATTAATGTAAAAAAAAAAAAAGTACAATTGCTACATCTCCTTTATTTCTAGTTTGTTTCAAATTCTTTTTCCTTGCAAATCATTTTTCCCCGCTCGACATCTATCTCTACCATCGTATCCTTCTCCATGATTTGTAGTCTACCACCATGTCTCCATCTACGTGTATTATGTTCTTCGATCCTTCCCCAAAAATTTGAAATTAATTAGTTCACTCGAAACACAACATGTATATAATATTTGTATTCCCATGATATATTCTAACTACTCTGATACTGATAATCTCCAATTCTCAATAATCTTTCTACTCTCGACATCTCTTACTTCCTACCTATTTTTATTTACTTAGTTACTCATTCAACTTTAGTTTAAGCCCTATATGTAGAAATACCTACTCTACAACAAGTTGTTTGATAATATTCATGAGGATTTGATACATTTAATCCCTTTGGAACTCTAACTTAACCTAGAAAACCCTTGTAGGATTATCCCGAGATCTTTGGGAATCAGTGAGATGTTGTTATGGCACAGAAAAACAACCAGAACCAAGAACTTTTTGTAGAACTAGTGACACCAATAATGATATGTTGGTCTTATTTATTTAACTAACATTTCTCTCATACTTAATTCAATTTTTGTTTTCTAAAGTTAGTCTCACATAGAATATTGGTGTTTTATTGTAGGTTTTATAGAATCGATAGTACATTAGAATTTTCTTAAAATTAAAAATCTTAACCCTTGAGTCCACGGAAGCCTGATTTCTATGCCATCATTGAATTTTACAGGAAAAATGTTTCCAGCCACATGTAAAATATTATTAACTCTTAGTCATCGATGACAACAACACCTTATGGATTCACTTAAATCGACAACATTTATCCTATATTGCACTGGAGGTCTAACCCTTGGTGTAGCTTTCTACCCTAGCAGTTGTTTATCTTTTGCATTGTATCTTCATGAATACTCATTAGAAAGAGTCAATTAATGGGCTATGGGCGTCCGCCCATCTAAAACCAGGCCAGCCAACGAACTTGGCCTGCCAGCGTAGACACAAATACATAAGTAGTACCGCACTAGGGCAAGAATCACCCTATCACCTTAGACATCTTATGATGCATCTACAGGAAAACACAGGTAAGGCAAGACTATGTTAAAAAAAAGGGTTTTACCCTTATGACCTAAAGACTAACGCAAAACCAAGAAGGAGAAACCAAGAATAGGTATAAACCTTAGCTATAAAAATAGGCTTTCACCTAACTAGAAAGGTAAGGCCTAGAAAACCTTCACAATTTTGATACATTTAAGATCTATTCTCCAAATATGACTTGTAATATAGGCATCATAGTGAAATATCGGGGTCCGCCCTCCGTATAGATTTCTTACCTATATTTGTCACATAAAATAATATATTACCTTGATTTCTCATTAGAAAAGTCCCTGAGGGAGATAGCCATAAGCATCCGGGTTGCCACATAGCAACATTAACACTGTATATAACCATGCAAGAAAAACACAATCATCATGTCCAACCAATAAAATACCATTTATCCAAATCAACTTAATCCCCTCCTTCACGCTTACCACATCGACAAATCAGGCCACAAAATCACAAATTCGCAACACACCTTCAACCCAGCCAAAGGCACCGCATGAGGTGGAGGCCAGCGAACGAAGAGCAGGGCGAGCTAAGAATGCTAGGCAGGAAAACTCAGTGGTGATGGAAACAGTTAGTTGTTCAATCATATTAGGAGGAAGTGTGCCTAGAGAACCAACCAAACTTACAACAAAAAACAAGGAAGCCACGATGCAAACGTTGCCACCTTTGTTGTAGCAGTACCTAGCAGGCAGCCTAATAACTAATCAAAATGCACAACCATACATGCGATTACCTCCACCTTTCCCATTAACACACTATCAAGCATATTGGTCGCCTCTATACCAACAAGTGTACACCCTACAACTTTCCCGATAGGGAAAACCCACGTCTCAACAACCGCCAACCATACACCATGTGCGCCATAAAAACAACGACACCACTAACATATAAGTCTTATGATCAGACAACTCTCCACTAGTAAGAAGCATAAGGGATTGTCAAATACCAGCCAGAGCAAATATACCAGAAATGACAAGATACAATGGATGGGTGATCCCGACGATCACCTAGAAAATTGTAAGTGGACGATGGACTGTTATTACCTTGATGAAAAATATAGATGTATATTCTTCCCTACCACCCTATCGAGAGAAGCATGGTTATGGTATAAAAGCTTGCCGGCAAAAAGCATACGTGATTTCAATAAATTACAATAAGAATTCATCGACCACTTTATACAACAAAGGAGGTACACGATAGATTCACAAGCTATCATGGAGTGCAAACACTAGGAAGATGAATCTATAAGTGCTTTTGTACAATGATTTAACAAAGCCACACTCAACACCCCATATAAATTAGATAACATGGTAATAACTACTTTTGATATCTTGTTTACGACCAGGAACCTTGCCTAAAAAATTAGTAGGGAAACAATCATCTTCCAGGAAAGAAATTATGGAAAGGGTTCCCATAACATGAAGCAAGAGGAAGAAACATCCGAGAAGATATTGTTTACGACCAAGAACCTTGCTTAAAAAATTAGAAAAAAATAGTACATGAAGCAAGAGGAAGCAACATGTGAGAAGATAAAAATTGATCATGGAGAAAGAGCACCCCAAATACCTTATGCCATAGGAAACATATCCGAGATGTAAAACCCTAAACCACAAGAAAAAATTGCTTCCACTGTTTCCCATAGCATAATCGTAATATTCCATCAAGCTAGCATGGTCCTCAGAATGAAGTCATTGCTGTAAGTGAAAGCAAAAGGAACACACTAGGTAAGAATGGGGAAAAGACGAAAACCAAAGATCAAGGGTAATATTGTGAATTCCATGAATCTATAGGGATGCCCCCGTTGAATGCACTATGTTGCGACAAGAGTTGGAAAACCAGATGCAATCAGGACAACTTATCGACTTGATCAAAGGCCTCTGATCTAAGCACCTGGAAAGTATTGTACCGGTAGAACCAAAAATACCGAATGCAAGAAAAAGTGAAATCTTCACGCTGCAACATATCGACCGGCAAGAGTTGACCACATAGTGGAAAAATTGCACCTTCACGTTCGAAGAGTGAGACTATAGTCACGACCACCATAGAGGATACGAACCAATCATAATCAGCAGCCTCATAGGATAAAACCACACAAGTGATATATATGTTGACAGTGGAAGTTTTACAGATGTCATGTACAAGCACTTTTTCAAGCAGCTACCCAGATATGTACGTGCAAAAGCAAGTCCGTCGGAGAATCACCTAGTAAGCTTCATCGGCCACAACATATGCCCAGAGGGGATAATCTCACTGTCACTAACTCTTATAAATTATCCAAATAGGTAAAAGAGTACTAAAATAATATGGTTTGTCATCATCAACGCACCTTCACCATACAACATCATCTTTGGATGATCAGCAATGCATAGGTTCAAGGACATTGCGTCAACAGTTCATGGAGTCATCAAATTTCAGACGAAGTCAGGGGTTGGAACAGTATACACAAAAAGAAGGATGGGAGAAGGAAGAAAACCTGACGATGAGCATAACACAAATAACAACCCGATTCGATTCAAAATCTACAAGGATAACCAAATAATGAAGGAAAGAGGCGGAAAGAGTACCACCCTAAAAATACCATGCAACAACCAAGAGCCATCAGATGAATAAGCAGAAGATAATGAATGCTTCAAACAAGCATTACAAGTATTAGCAAATAGAGCATCGTGGAACATCACTGAAGGCAGCACATCGGTAATCATTAAAAGACATAAATGGACAACAAGCATCATGTCGGCCACGACACCAGAATCTAAGCAGGGATCAACAAGGCAACAAGAAGAAGTAGTGGGAATTCGATACGAAACAAGGAGATGAATAAGAGCCACATATAAAAAAGTACAGGAGGAGATGCTTGGTGTATAAAGAGGGAAAGGACGAGACAGGAAAGGTAGTACCGCTAGAAAGAAAGGGAGTCGTTCGAAAGGAAAAGTGACAAAATGAATAACCGACTTATATAATTTAAGACAGAGAACAGAAGTTCAATCCCTGATAGGAGATAACGGAAGAAAGTGATCGCTAACAGAGATACCAACATGGGGAGTCAAGAAAGCTAAAACAAATGTGAAGGGAAGCAACAACTCCCATAATTGGCTGCAGAAGAAAGTAACAGTGCATGCGACAGACGTGCCGATTGCAGTTAAATGGCATCAACCCACCAAAAGCATCTTGTAGGAAAAAATTCCAAGGTCATTTCCGTTATTTCATAATAAATGAAAATGAAGGCAACAATGGTAGCCCAAGAATATCTTTATTCTTTATAAACTTTTTAGCTCAACCAGTGGGCTACAACTTTGTAAAGGTCAACCAACTACAATTTTCCATAGGTCGCAGCTCAACACTCCAATCTAGGCTACATGCTTAGCCCAAAAATACATTTATTCTTTATAAACTTTGTAGCTTGGTTAGCCGACTACAAATTTCCAAAGGTTTCGGTTTAACACTCCGACCTAGGCTACTTGCTTAGCCCAAGAATATCTTTATTTTTTATAAACTTTGAAGCTCGGTCAACCAACTACACTTTTCCAAATGTCATAGTTCAACACTCTGACGTAGGCTACCCACTTAGCCCAAGAATATCTTTATTCTTTATAAACATTGTAGCTCGGTCAGTCGACTACAAATCTCCAAAGGGCGAAGTTCAAAACTCGGATCCAAGCTACCCACTTACCCCAAAGAACCCATTTTCGTCATAAACTATGCCGCTCTGCGGTACGGTCACAACCTTTACAAGAATCAAAACTTTGAAACCTTAAAATAAGATATATGTCCAATCAAAAGAACACCAGGGGCCAAGTAAACAACGTCAAATGGCAGAAAATGCTTACAAAGACTTACAAAGAAACCACCCCAGAACCACAAAATCCAAGGAACAAACCACGAGAAAAAATATATAATCCTAGCACGCAAATAAATGACTATCATATATTCAACCAGTGCAAGATATTGGAAACTTAAACAGCAGCACACACATCCATATGATCCAATCACAACCATTCCATCACCCCAAGTGTAAATACATATAAAAAGTCATTACCAACAGCATGCCCAACATAGAGCAATCTAATGACGAGAAAGACCAATGTCCAAGTTACAACAAGACCTAAATAACCCAGTAATAGGCATCTGAAAAATGATAACAACTAAACCATCATATTCATGGCACATTTCACGAAGAAACAACGCAACACAACTCAATACTGGCACCACCAACATGATTGCTAGTAAAGTCATCACCGTCACCAGGACGACCCACCAATACACGCATTGCCCAACATCTATTAAAGGGAAACCAAATTCAAGCAAGTAATCAACATAGAACAAAGCAGAAAATGCTTCCTCCATCTTCTACACACGTGTAGGATCATACAATGAAATGAGAGTCTCATTCAAACCCATATTATGATGTACATTCATCATATCGCAACCAACTCTCCTGCTAAAATAAACACTAATGTATTAAAGATCACAATTAGCATAACTCGATGGTAAATTTTTCCACCAGCTTCAAGATACCATGATGTTGAGAGAAAAAGTTTATGATTGATTTGCGGAAATGTAACTTAATCTCAATAGGTCTTTTGATAAGCTCAATAAGAAATAAATATTCGGAATGATATATATATATATATATATATATATATAGCATCAAGTTTAATGTGTGTGTGTGTGTGTGTGTGTGTATATATATATATATATATATATATATATATATATATATATAGCATCAAATTTAATCAGTAATCATAAGCAAGTAATAATACTTTGTTGAATCATAACAAGGTTTGCATTCAAATGCAAGTTAGTAAATGATGAACAACATAAGCAAGAGAGAATGAAGATAATGAAGACTTGTATTCAATAAAGAGTAATACAAAGGAAGTCTAGAAGTGATGCTCTTAGATCGATCAACATGATCATCTATTTATAGAAAAACCTAGTACATGATAAATAATAAAATACTCCAAAGTCATGTGGCCATGCTTTCCACGCTTGGACTGACATAACTCATCTAACTTACAATGTCATAAAAGGTGAATATTACTTTTCTAACACTTTGGTATACAAAATCCAAAAAACTCTCTTCTTCGGTTCAACATCCTTCACTCCGGTATCCTAAGTCTTCAATATGATCTTCAAAGTCTTCGTATTTGATGCTTCAACAAAAATTTTCTACAGCAACAAACAAAACAGGTATTCGGTATTTTAATACATCTTTAAGTTGTCGAGGGTCTCTTCATGTTTCAATAAGACTTGGTGATAAGTTTGTCCACCAGCTTCGAGATATCATGATATAATACCCAAGATACATCCCCATTCACCTTTTTCAACTAATTCTTTTGCCCTACCACACACACCTGCAAATCTATGTTCCGGAGGGAGGAGTCACTCAAGTCTCTTTTCAACTTCCGAACAGCATGCTCCAGCATGGCTATCTTGTCCAACATATCAATCTTCTGCAACTCAAGAGATGCTACTGTAGCCTTTAGTGTTGAAATCGCCTCAAAAACATCCTCATAACCATCTAACTTACTTTCCAGGACAACTTCCTCACTTTATACAATGGACAGCCCGTTCCTCACTTTCTCCATCTCGACTTGGAGAACCATTTCCATATTCGTAGAGACTTTATCTAACTCAAAAAACTTGTCCACAAGCTTTACATACTGATTGTGAAACAATTACACATTATGGGAATTACCACCGGACAAAACCACAAACGATTTGACAGGATCAATTATCTTTTTAAACTTATCACTAAGGCCATAACACTCTAGATGTAACGCATCATTTTCATCAATCCACGAGATAACCTCTAGACCTAGAGCCATGTTTTCAAAAAGTTTAATTTTATACATATCCCAAATATGTTCCCTACGACCTTGGATGACACTTGATCAGCTCCTGGACAAGCAAAGCTTTCAAAGAAAGAAATGCCAACCTTTGGTTCCATTAACTTTGCTCCTGCCTATACTCCCAAGCTGGAACATAAATAAGACCATATGGGTGAGGAACACTGGCATCACGAGGAGGATTGTTCATATTCAATTCAATGATGCACAAAAAAGGAAAACTTGCACTAAGGATGTTAGCAAAATCATGGAAAGCATTAGGATCTCGAGAACGAGACCTCTCGGGAACCCTACCACTACTACCCTCACCAACAGCCAAAACATCCACTAGGGCAACCAAAGCAACATAGTCTCTGCCTCTTTTACAATGGACTAAAGATCATTCACCACTCCCATCATCATCGCCATCGTCAGAAAAAGTCATATGATCAGTAGAAACATGGGCAGTATGAAGATCGTTTGTATCATCATAAGAGTGATGAACTTTAATCGAGGACTCTGAATCCTCCTTTTCATCATTTTGGATGTTACTATCATTATTACCACTATAATTAAAGCTATCATCGATAATCGAGAGCTCAAAATTGTCAGAACCAAGATCTCACGCTACAACCTTACCCTCAACAAATCAGACAACAGAAATGGAAACCAACTTTCATATGCATGAAACAAACATAGGATCAATGCACACAATTAAATAAAGAGTTAACAACATCTTGTAAAAACACATACCCGAACCATGGATGATTAAAGTAGGAACAACACCAAGACGCAACCAATATAGACTCATGTCGACTTGCCTCAATACGACTTCACGTAATTTCTTCATCATCACATTCAAACGAGAAATCTTATCTATATCTTGGCCCAAGTCACTAGTCCTCTTACTTTTTTGGTCATCAATTGTTCCAGGAAGGTGAAAGTAGTTTTGATAAGGGAAGCAAGAAGCATTCCACCAGATAAATTCATTTTTCCAAATTTTTATGGAATCAAAGAGACCCTCGATAAAACTTTTTCCCCTTGATCGAAGATAATACCAAACCCCATTACTATAAATACAGAAAAAGTACCGAAACAAAGTAACAGTAGGAACAAATAAATAGGTTTGGCATAGCAGTTCAAAGTAGGTAATGTTTCAAATAGAATAAGGTTTTAGCTGAAAAGTATGAATCTTGTACGCTTCAATAATCGAGCCAAAGAACGACGAAGGAGGCAGACGAAGAACGGCTTCGAAGTAGTAAAGATACAAACCAACCTTACCTAATGGAGGGAGATCGATAACTTCATTAGGAGCAGGAAGACTGGCACCATACACATCAAAAAGAAGGTACTATGCAGAAACCTGGTACAGACGCTCACGCCTGATGGAAGAATGAATGGCGTGCATCACTGAACGAGACATTCTTTTTCAAAATGTACGAGGATTCGAGAAGAAGAAATGACAAAGAGAATATGGAAAAAAGAAGAATAAAATGTCAAAAGTGTCAAAAATGTGACATACATTAATGAAGTGATAAGCAGGAAGACAACTGCTACGAAAACGGGGCTCAAGTGCCAATAGGCCTACGAGAAGTCCTAACAATGTGAGTAAAGTAAGTGGCATTAACTGGGCTCAGTAAACTGGAAAAGCAAAAACTACTTAAGCCCAATTATTATAAAGCAACAACACTTTATAACAACAACACTTATGGGCGTCCGCTCACACAACACCAGGCCAACAACCGAACCCGGCCTGCCAAAGTAGAAATAAATACATAATTAGTACCGACCACTAGTGTAACATCCCATTTATTAAAAAAAATTAAATAGATAAAAATTAATAAATGAATGGTAGCCCTAAAATCCATAGTATTTAGTGGGGTGTTGGTTTTGGGGAGTTAAATGATATAATTTGGGTTTTTGGGAGTTAAAGTGTAATTTCAGGATTTATTTTGTAAAGATTTTAGAAGTCAGGGTATGATTAGTAATTGTTGGACTTTTAATTGTTGGACTTTTTATTAAAGGATTTATAGGAGCAGGGGCTAAAGGTTAAATTTTAGATTTAAATTGAAAAGATTGTGAATGGGAGGAACCGGATCTGTCAATTTCATTTACTAGTTTGAATGGAGTCATAGGACTTAAACGCGTGCCTTCCATTCTTGGTTGAAGGTGTATCATCGAACAAACCCTAATCCTAAGCTAAGTTAGCCAACATGCGTAAATATTCCAACCGCCGCCACCCGATCCCCCCTCGTTTTCCGACCAGACAAAGCTCCGAACAACCACCAATCCTTAGTCGACATCCATGCCATCGTCAGGAGCCACCGACGAGGATCACAAGCAAGCATCTCTCTCCGTTGATGCTACTGCTGTACTCAATGGGTTTCCCACCACCTTTTTTCTCCATATCTCTTCCGATGGTTATATCATCGCTGCCGTTCACTGACATCCTCCGTCCGCCGCATGCCACCGTGAAATGGTGGTTGTATATGTGGACTCGCAAAGTGGGTGAGTATGTTGACGTGTTTGTTGGGCAGGAGATCAAGAGAAACCATCTCCACCACCGTATGGTGGTGGCTATCATCGCAAACCACTGCCTGCCGCCACAAGATTTCTATTGGGGTGTGTTTTCCATGTTCATCTTGAGTATATGCATGTTTCGGTATTTATGTATGACTGTGGGTGTGCTCATTGGCCTAAATCCTTGGAAAACCACCATGGCTGCCAACCATGGTGGTTGTCGTCACCATTTTCTATTCTGCCACCACTAGCCACCGTGTGGTGGTGGTTGTGTGTGTGTGTGTGTGTTGGTGTCTATGAGTGTATTCTATGAGTGTAATGCTGTATGTATTGGTTTGGATGGATTAATCCAGGAAAAACCCATCGTCACCACTGTGAGGTAGTAGTGGGTGGTACTCGACCTAATGAAACCCTAATTGACCTGAAAGCCTAACCGTTTGACTAATTGGCATGTACTTGAGTTAGAAACCCTAAATTAGGGTTTAGAAAACCCAAATTTTGGAAGATGTTAGTTTTGGTCGGGACCACGTTTGGACCAGTGGATTGAAGTTATGACTTATGCCAACTCTTTATATGTTTGGCCTAGTGGAGTGATGGACTTAATGGATTAAGTCCTTAATGGTTTTAGTAAAAAAAACTTAAACCTATTGTCATTTTATATGAGAAACCTAATTTTGTTTGGGCTTCAAGTTGGGCTTTCTGTTGGGCTTTGGTGATTAGGCTATTGATGGGCCATCCAGGAACAAATATATGGACTAGAATATTTGGATGTGCTTTAGTGTAAGGCCTATGTGAGGGGTTTGGGTCCATATTGGAAGATTGGGCCATAATTGGGCCTTGGTTGATTATTTAGCTTTTGGGCCTTTAGAGCATAAGGTTGTGCCTTGGTCTTGGACCAAGCGAGTTTAGGGGTAAAATGGCCCTTTTACCCCAAGTGTGGGTTTATGGTTATGCATTGAAACCCAAATTGTTAATTGGGTTTTGTTTTGATGTTGACATTTCGGGGATCTATCAGCCAGCAGCTAGAGATTTATTCGTGGGACTTCAACAGTGCAAGGTGAGTTTTCCTCCTGTATGAATGGGTCGAAGGCACTAATGTCGGCCCGTATATATATGCTAGTATGTTTCAGACTAAGGTCTGATGACGGGAAATTCCCGATGTAGGTTTATATGTTTTCGGATCTCCGATCCGATGTCGGCCGGTGCCTAAGGAATGTTTGTATGCTTGATGTCTTTGTGATTCTTGCATGTGTCTGTTTTGTATGTTACTGGACTTCGGTCTGATCCTGGTCAATGCCCAAGGAATGCTTATATTTACCGGACTCTGGTCCGATGCTTGGTAATGCCCGAAGAATGTTTATATGTTTCCGGATTTTGGTCCGATGTCGGGCGGGGCCTAAGGAATGTTTATATGTTCCGAATTTTGGTCCGATATCGGGCAGGGCCCGAGGAATGTTTATATTTTCTGGAATTCGGTGTGATGTCGGACAGGCCCGAGGAATGTTTATATCTTTATGCTGTGTGATTATTTATGTGTATTTGTTGACATGTTTATATGTATACCGAGCTATTTTAATAAAAAGGGGGTTTACCCTTATGACCTAAAGACTAACGCAAAACCTAGAAGGAGAAACCAAGAACCGGTTTGAACCCCAACTATAAAAACAGGCTTTCGCCTAACTCGAAAGGTAAGGCCTAAAAACCCTTGGTGATTCTAATACATTTAAGATCTATGATCCGAATATGATTTCTAACTTAGGCATCGGAGAGCAATATCAGTTCCGCCCTTGGTGTTAGGGTGCAAATCTCTTCATTGGATGGTGTCTTGGATTACCCCTTGTGATATGGGTTTTTGAGTTGAGCTAGCCTATAAATACTAGTCTTAGTATCATTGTATAGGTTGAGAGAGCTCTCATTATATATATATATATAGAGAGAGAGAGAAAGAGAGAGAGAGGGTAGTTCTAGAGAGAGAGTAATGTAGTAAGCAAACACATGCTTCTACATCTTTTGCACTTTCCTCATTATCCATACAAACTATGCTTAAACTTTAATTTGGGTCTTATGATTAGGCATTAATTCTTCAATTCCACATTTTTCATCTTCATTGGTATCTTACATGTGGTATTAGAGCTTAATCTTGAAGGTTTAACAACCTTTTCAACATAAACGATCCTTGATGGCAATATTTTTGGTGTGTAATCGACTCGAAGATTCAAATTTTTGGTGAGTCTCTCCATTCGATTTTTTACTTTTAATTTCAATTTTTTTTGATACACTTATCTTTTCAATTATTAATTTATGAAAATCTCTTGGAATCGTATTTTTGAAATCGTTTTTGATCATTTTGATTCCATTGGATTTATTTGCTTTTATTTCAAAAAAAAAAATTGATCCACTTATTTTTGATCTAGCCAAATATTTTCATACAATTTATTGATCCAAAATTAGATCAAAATTTCGATATGTTACCGTTCATTCAAACCAATGTATTTGTTGACATGTTTATATGTATACCGAGCTATTTTAATAAAAAGGGGGTTTACCCTTATGACCTAAAGACTAACGCAAAACCTAGAAGGAGAAACCAAGAACCGGTTTGAACCCCAACTATAAAAACAGGCTTTCGCCTAACTCGAAAGGTAAGGCCTAAAAACCCTTGGTGATTCTAATACATTTAAGATCTATGATCCGAATATGATTTCTAACTTAGGCATCGGAGAGCAATATCAGTTCCGCCCTCGGTGTTAGGGTGCAAATCTCTTCATTGGATGGTGTCTTGGATTACCCCTTGTGATATGGGTTTTTGAGTTGAGCTAGCCTATAAATACTAGTCTTAGTATCATTGTATAGGTTGAGAGAGCTCTCATTATATATATATATATATATATATATATATATATATATATATAGAGAGAGAGAGAGAGGGTAGTTCTAGAGAGAGAGTAATGTAGTAAGCAAACACATGCTTCTACATCTTTTGCACTTTCCTCATTATCCATACAAACTATGCTTAAACTTTAATTTGGGTCTTATGATTAGGCATTAATTCTTCAATTCCACATTTTTCATCTTCGTTGGTATCTTACATGTGATATTAGAGCTTAATCTTGAAGGTTTAACAACCTTTTCAACATAAACGATCCTTGATGGCAATATTTTTGGTGTGTAATCGACTCGAAGATTCAAATTTTTGGTGAGTCTCTCCATTCGATTTTTTACTTTTAATTTCAATTTTTTTTTATACACTTATCTTTTCAATTATTAATTTATGAAAATCTCTTGGAATCGTATTTTTGAAATCGTTTTTGATCATTTTGATTCCATTGGATTTATTTGCTTTTATTTCAAAAAAAAAATTGATCCACTTATTTTTGATCTAGCCAAATATTTTCATACAATTTATTGATCCAAAATTAGATCAAAATTTCGATATGTTACCGTTCATTCAAACCAATGTATTTGTTGACATGTTTATATGTATACCGAGCTATTTTAATAAAAAGGGGGTTTACCCTTATGACCTAAAGACTAACGCAAAACCTAGAAGGAGAAACCAAGAACCGGTTTGAACCCCAACTATAAAAACAGGCTTTCGCTTAACTCGAAAGGTAAGGCCTAAAAACCCTTGGTGATTCTAATACATTTAAGATCTATGATCCGAATATGATTTCTAACTTAGGCATCGGAGAGCAATATCAGTTCCGCCCTCGGTGTTAGGGTGCAAATCTCTTCATTGGATGGTGTCTTGGATTACCCCTTGTGATATGGGTTTTTGAGTTGAGCTAGCCTATAAATACTAGTCTTAGTATCATTGTATAGGTTGAGAGAGCTCTCATTATATATATATATATATATATATATATATATATATATATATATATATATATATATATATATAGAGAGAGAGAGGGTAGTTCTAGAGAGAGAGTAATGTAGTAAGCAAACACATGCTTCTACATCTTTTGCACTTTCCTCATTATCCATACAAACTATGCTTAAACTTTAATTTGGGTCTTATGATTAGGCATTAATTCTTCAATTCCACATTTTTCATCTTCATTGGTATCTTACATGTGGTATTAGAGCTTAATCTTGAAGGTTTAACAACCTTTTCAACATAAACGATCCTTGATGGCAATATTTTTGGTGTGTAATCGACTCGAAGATTCAAATTTTTGGTGAGTCTCTCCATTCGATTTTTTACTTTTAATTTCAATTTTTTTGATACACTTATCTTTTCAATTATTAATTTATGAAAATCTCTTGGAATCGTATTTTTGAAATCGTTTTTATCATTTTGATTCCATTGGATTTATTTGCTTTTATTTCAAAAAAAAAAAATTGATCCACTTATTTTTGATCTAGCCAAATATTTTCATACAATTTATTGATCCAAAATTAGATCAAAATTTCGATATGTTACCGTTCATTCAAACCAAGATTCAGTTCAAATCGAATTAATGAAAGCCTAATTTTAAACATTTGATTCTTTATCCATTTATTTGATCCAAAACTTCAATCCATATATTTTTCTGAATCCAATCTTATTCGTATATGACAATCGCATTTTACTTTTGTTTTGCATTCAAAATGCTTCCTAATTTACGAAATTATTCAGACTAATCGATTTCTCCGATGTGATTTTCATGCTTAAATCATATTTGATTTAGTTAATAGAGAATGTTAAAATCGTTTGATTCAAGCTTTGTTTTACTTGTATTCATCTATTCACATCGAGTCTCATGGTTTTAATTTTCAAGATGTATTCATTGATTCTTGGTCGATTCATTGATTTTTTGTAGATTGATGGGGATAAATTAGAAATCGATTGAAGGCAATGGATGAGGAATAGGTGATTTTATTATATTAAATTTGATGATATTTTTACTGATGAACATTGAAAGAACACTTGAAGAACGATCAAGAACAGGATGAATTTGTTCAATCAGGGTTGTTTAATCTGAAAATCAATTTGAGTATACTGTGTTCGGTGTTTGTCGATTATCAGTTTCGATAGTTAAAGAAGAGTGCGATTCAATGACTCGACTTTGTAGAAGAACGAGTGGTCATTTTGTTTGAAAGGTCAAACCTACAAAAGTCAAAATTGTATTTAGATGTTGAAAGGTGAACTGGAAGTCGAAGTTTACTGAATTCTTTAAAGGTCTTCGAAGCTTGATTATTCTTAAATGGTTGTAGTCGAAAATGAATATTAAATGGTCAAATGCTTAGGAATGAAAGTAAAAAATTGGATTTTGATATGTTTTGGGTTTGATACATATCGATAGTAAGAGAATGAAGATTCGATGTTGGTTTTACTATTTATGGGTTGAGATCGATGGGATATGGAATCGAAGGACTTAGTTGTTTGAGAATCGAAAGATTGGAAGATGAGTTATTGTTTGAGAATGAAAAATGCATTTCATATAGGAAGTCTTTGAGAAACGAAAATGAATTTAGACTAGAAACTAAAATCAAAAGTCCAAAATGGGAAATTGATTTTCGATTGGAAGTTTTTCAATTGTCTCATGGTTGAAGTATGTACATTGAGTCGAATGGCTGCATTATAAGAGTCAAAGGGGAAACAGAAAAAGTCAAACTCGAGATTGCTTTTGTTAGGAAAGTTTCACATATTGGTGTTGAGTTTTCGGAATGGGATTGATGATTGAAAAATACCTTGTGGTCGAAATGAAGTTTATGAGTCGAAAGATTAAGGTTTCGACTATGAATGGTCGAAATGGGGCTTTGACAGTCGAAACTTATTATTCGACTATGATTCCAAAACCTCATGACAAAAATTGAGTTGAACAGTCGAAATCAAGTGTTGATGGTCGAAAGTTTGGAACAAAGGTTTGAAAATGAAAGTTAGATAATTGTTTGAGTCGAAATATGGTGAACAAAGTCGAAAGTTGTTGCGTTCGTTTAGTTTCTTGTAACTAGAACTAAATTGGGAAGAAGATGACAGAAGTTTACTTTTGGTCCATGTTGTTTCAACATTATGAAACTTTTTACCCTGAGTCTTAAAATGTTCTAAATTTTGGAGATTTTTTAGAGGATTTCAAGAGTGTCATTTGTGCAAGATAGTTTCCAGCAATATGAATAGATTTTTTTCATTTTCATGAGAAAAGTGGTACGGGAAGTAAAAGTTTTGAAATTTGACAAAAAAATTCGGCTTTTCCGGATTTGTTGCTTCATTTTTGTCATGTATCGGGGGGGGGGGGGGGGGGAGGGGGGGGTTGTAATGCCAAATCCACATTAAGCACTTTCGCATTTCCATTTGGAGTTTTATAATCATATTTCTATTACGAAAAGGGGAGAGATTATGAAATGGGTATTCGAAATCGCAAGTTTTTAGACATTCATATTTGAGTGAATGATCATTATTATTGAAGACCGATGTGATCTTGAAGAAAAATTGTTTATAAAGTGATTTGAATTAGAATTTATTGAATTGGTTCAGATTTTCCAGTTCTATGCAGGATTTGGACATAATGAAGATTTCTGGGATGTGTTTTTGGCTCAAACTTGGGTAGTTATCCCTGGAGTTTTGGATACTTGATGACTCACAAATTACCATTTAATGCTTTGGATTGTATTATCTCACATTATAGAACCTGGATTAGAAGACCATTGAAGATTTGATGCTCACTCCTACATTGAGCACTTTCTCATTCCCATTTAGAGTTTTTTAATCATATTTCTATTATAAAAAGGGGGAGATGTTATGAAATGGGTATTCGAAATCGCAAGTTTTTGGACATTCATTTTTTAGTGAATGATCATTTTTATTGAAGACTGGTGTGATCTTGAAGAAAAAAATGTTAATGAAGTGATGTGAATTGGATTTTATTGAACTGGTTCAGATTTTCCAGTTCTATGTAGGATTTGGACATAATGAAGATTTTTTGGGATATGTTTTGTGGCTTAATCTGGGAAGTTATCTTTGGAGTTTTGGATACTCGAGGACTCACAAATTACCTTTTAATGCTTTGGATTGTATTATCTCACATTATATAACCTATATTAGAAGATTGAAAACTTAAAGATTTGATGCTCACTCCTACATTTGTTACGCTTGAGGTCTTTTTTGCTTGTTTCAAAATTTTGGAGATTGAGTCGGGTCATCCATTCCAAGATTTGAGGGGGAGAATGTTAGTGTGCAAATCTCTTCATTAGATGGTGTCTTGTCTTACCCCTTATGATATGGGTTTTTGGGTTGAGCTAGCCTATAAATACTCGTATTAGTATCATTGTATAGGTTAAGATAGCTCCCATTATTTAGATATCTAGAGAGAGAGAAAGAGTGAGTGTGAGAGAGAGAAAGAGTAAGAGAGTAATATAGTAAGCAATCATATGCTTCTACAACTTTTGAACTTTCCTAATTATCTATACAAATTGTGCATAAACTTTAAATTGGGTCTTATTGATTATACACTAATTCTTCAATTCCGTATTTGTCATCTGCATTAATCAAGTGAAAAGAGAACCAATGAAACGTATATTTAATACCAAATCAAAGATTACTAGATGATAAACATAAAATTAAGTGCAAATTACAATCTAACAACAAACACTTAGAAATCTAGAATCGGAAATGATGGAGAAATCAACCACACATGTGTAAATCAAACTACAAATTCAACAAGTTTTGATCTTCAAATTAACTTACAAAATGAAAATTAAAGTTTTTCGAAATGATCTTCTTCAAGATACAAACTAAAAACTTATTCTAAGAATCGTACTTGGTCGCCTAGAGTGAATGAGAGTTTGTCTAATGGCTCAAAATCCCGAAATTTGATCATAAAAGAAAACTGTCT
Organism: Lactuca saligna; assembly: GCF_052625555.1. Lineage (NCBI taxonomy): Eukaryota > Viridiplantae > Streptophyta > Magnoliopsida > Asterales > Asteraceae > Lactuca > Lactuca saligna. The sequence goes on along the minus strand of NC_136420.1, from coordinate 300,627,702 downwards.
CGAAAGTTATACGACAGACACGACCCCATTTCAAATTGTGAAGAAATGACACGACCCCGTGTCATTCAAAAAGTTGGAAAGTTTTCTCATTCGCAACCACATTTCATCGATAAACCATTTGACATGAGCCGTGTCAAAAAGAGACACGACCTGTGTCAACTTTTTTGTGGCAAATTCTTGTTTTCTTCAATTCTGCTCCAAAAAATCCGCATCTTTGCTCCCAAACTTTTTCACCATCCCGATCCATCTCCAACCTCCGAAACCACCTAAAATTGCATAAAAAGTGTGGAAATAAAGTGTGCCAAGTTTTTTCCCAAAAACAAGTAAAATGCATGGATTATTACTAAATCAAAATGCAAAAAGAGTGAATTAAACATACTTCATGGGTGCATAAATACACCTACAAATCTCCCCAAGATTAGACCTTTCTTTTCCTCAAGAAAGAACAAAAGATAGACATAAACTGGAGAAAAGAAAAGAAGATGAAATTCTAGGTCCTGATTTTGGAGTGCAATGATCCAACCCAATTGACCTTGATTTTACCACATAGTCGAGAATGTACCTATCATGCCTTGAGCTAACTTGGCTTTGGCCTCACAAGCACATATTCATTAAAAGCAATACTTTAGCCACTCCCTAATACAACCCAACAGAATCGAAGATTACAACACTTATTCACTTTTACTAGTATTGAATCAGCACATGGAATAAATTATGGTCTTACTCTCATGGAAATACATGTGATGAAGAAAAAATATGCTCAACCATCTTTATGATATAAAATATGACGATGAACGACTCCAGAAATTTTTTGATTAACAACAATCTTTTTCTAAAAAATCCTTTCTAAAAATTCCCTAAAATTTACCCATATTGGTTACAAATTTCAAACCACTTACACCAATCAAAGTAGTTAACAATCAGTCCCAATGTCATAAGTTCAAGTCCAAGTCCAAAGGAATCGTTTGGCAGCCAAACATTTTTCCTAAACATATTATTCAATTAAACTATAAAGATATATATATACAAACTATCTAATTATATTTTCCTATAAATAAAGCTCATGGCTTTCTTTAAAATCCATATAATGGGCTTCCAACCAACACATCCAGACCAGATGACCTTAGTGTGCTAGATTTAAAGAGATCCCTTGGGTTGACTTGCCTGAACCTCAAAGGCTACATATTAGCTTTATTTGGATACCTTGTTATTATTAAGTTCATGACTTTCTATGGAACCCGTGTAGCGAACTTTCAACCCAATCAGTCCCAAACAATTCAACTTTAGGTGACTAGGTGTGGAACACCCCTCAGAGTTTACTTATTCGAATCCCAAAGGTCATAGATTAACTTGATATTTTTTTTTGTTTTTGTTTTTTGTTTTTTCTTTTTTGTTTTGCTTTTTTTTTAAATCTAAGACAACACATAATACTCTTATCAATTTATCTGCTAGGCTTATTTCTGTATATTTTTGTCCTTGACTTTTCTATTATGGGACATCTCACGATCTACTTACCGTGAGAGAGTTCTAAGACATTTTTCAAGGGACTAATGTTAACACGCAGGGACCCATAAGTATAGTTGGAAACAAGGTCCCCAAGCAGGGTATTTAAAAGGGAATAAGGGGAAATGAATTTTTAGAGTGCTGGAAGGCATTTGCCATTTTGGATCCAATTGAGCACTTACTACTCATAAGACCAGTCACGTGTCCCAAAGGTTGACTCATACTTATCGTTATGTTCCGGTGCTGAAAACCTTTTTCATTTTCTGTTTTGCACGAATAGCTTTGAGAGGTGTGTTCTTGTGTGATTGGACCGCTTTAAGGTTTTAATGAAAACGGGCAAGTTTAATCTCAAGGTATATGACTCACTGCCAACTCAATTATTTTAAGAAGATCCGGTTGCTTGGAATTAGATCAAAACAAAAATAGAATAAAATAATTTTTTTAATAGACCATGCAACATGAAATACCTCATACCCCTACCCAAGCTTAAAATAAGCATCGTCCTCGATGCTTGGAGAGGGGCGGGATGATCTACTGGCGAGGAAGTGACAGGTATCTGAGTTAATGACAGGTCCAGTGGTGTACCTCATCAAAATCCCTAAATATGTCTTCATTGCATTTTTCACGCCTCTTTCTGTCAGTATAATATTCTGTGGCGAATTCCCCAAAACGCGTGTTTAACCCTTGAAAGTCAGTATGGAGGTAATCAACATGTGTGACCATAGACTGAACGATGGTATGAAGGCTAGAGTAATCATGATGAAGATCAGAAAAGTGATCCATATACATCTAGTGGTAGGGTGGATAATTAAAGGAACCCACCCCACTAGATGACCCAATATTCCCCACATAAGATGGATCGTTGTGAATCGATCCATCTCCTTCATTTTCTTCCTCTTCTTCACTCGAGTTTGGCACCAAATCTTCCTCTGCATTCTCCATAAATGTTGATAGGGTCCAATCAGTGCTTTTGGTTGGAGTAGATAATTCAAGATAATAGGCGGATGTGCTATTAATGAGGAGGGTAGATGATGTATCAGGATTAATGGTCCAAAGAAATCCATGTTCCTGTTATTTGGACATATGCATGGATATGCTATTGTTGTATTGACAGTTTTCTCCAAAATACCATTGATTTGTTGATTCCTCACTTCGTCTTGTCCATTTGTTTGTGGATGGTATGTTGTGGAGACTTTATGAGTAACACGATACTTCTTCAAGACGCTTCCAAGCATACGATTGCAAAAATGTGAACCACGATCTCTTATTAAGGCTTTTGGAACACTAAATTTGGAGAAGATGTTAGCCTTCAAAAAATCTATCACAACTTTTGAATTCTTAGTACAAGTAGCTTTTTCTTCCACCCACTTAGAAACATAATCCACAGCTACAATAATGTAAGTAAAACCCGAAGATGACGGGAAAGGTCCCATGAAATCAATGCCCCAAACATCGAAAATTTCACAAACTAAAATGGGATTAAGGGTCATTTGATTCTTTAAGCTTAAAGAGACCATCTTTTAACATTTATCACAGCTTGCACAAAAACATAAGAGTCATGGAAAATACTTGGCTAGTAAAATCCACTCTCTAATACTTTTCTTGCAGTTCTTTGAGGACCAAAATGCCCTCCACAAGCATAAGAGTGAAAAATGTTAAGATAGAAGATACCTCATGTTGTTCCATACACCGTCTAATCATTTTATCAGTATAATATTTCCACAAATATGGCTCATCCCATACATACCTCTTGGCTTCTTTCTTGATTTTATTCTTTTTCCATCGAGTCAAGTCTGGTGGAAATTGATTGGTGACGATGTAGTTCACAATATCGGCATACCTTGGGGCAAATTTTGCTGAAAATAGATTCTCATCGGGAAATGCATCATGAATGGGAGTTGAGTCATCGGGAGAGACAATCCTACTAAGATGATCGGCCATAAGATTTGACTTTCCGCTCTTGTCCATAATTTTAATATCCAACTCTTGTAAGAGTATACCCATCGAATGAGTCTAGGCTTCAAATCCTTCTTTGCAAGTAGGTACCTAATAGCTGTATAATCAGAATAAACAATCACATTAGAACCTAACAAATATTGACAGAATTTCTCTAAAGCAAAGACAATAGATAGAAATTCTTTCTCAGTTGTCTAGTAATTAGCTTGTGCACTATCAAGTGTTTTTGAGGCATAATAAATGACATGAGGAACTCGGACTTTTCTTTGCCCTAACACTGCACCAACCGTGTGATTGCTAGCATCACATATGATTTCAAAGGGTAAACTCCAATCTAGTGATTGAAGTATTGGTGCTGAGATTAATAACTCCTCCAACTGGTCAAAAATTTGCTTGCACTCCTTGGAAAATCCGAAGTCTACATCTTTTTATAGGAGCTCACACATGGGATGAGATATCTAGGAAAAATATTTGATGAATCCTCTATAAAAACCTGCATGACTAAGAAACGAGCGTACCTTGCAAACACAAGTGGGGTAAGGTAAAGACTTAATGACATTTATTTTTGATTTGTCTACCTCTAGACACAATATGACCAAGTATGAGACCTTTGTCAACCATAAAATGACACTTTTCATAATTCAAAACAAGGTTGGTCTCAATACATCTTTGCAAAATCTTTTTTAAATTACTCAAACATTCATGAAAAGAATTACCATAAACAGTGAAATCGTCCATAAACACTTTAATGATTTACTCAACGTACTCCGAAAAAATACTTACCATGCACCTTTGAAAAGTGGTGGGAGCATTGCAAAGTCCAAAAGGCATCCACCTATATGAAAATGTTCCGAAGGGACATCTAAAAGTGGTTTTTTTCTTGATCCTCGGGTGCAATGGGTATTTAGTGGAAGCCAAAATACCCATCCAAGCAACAATAGTGTGTTTTCCCGCTAACCTTTCTAGCATTGATCAATGAAGGGAAGTGGGAAATGGTCTTTCTGGGTTGAGGAATTGAGTCTTCTATAATCTATCCAAACTCTCCACCCGTTTTGCACACGGGTGGGGATTAATTCACCTTGATCATTCTTTGTAACAGTAATACCTATCTTCTTTGGTACGACTTGGACCGGGCTTACCCACTTGCTATCTGATATAAGATAGATCATCCCTGCATTCAACAATTTCATAATCTCTTTCATCAACAATTTCAATAATTTAGTTTCAGAACATTAAACCTCATTTTCTTCTTTTCATCCATGCAAGATACAACTTCCATAATCTCTTCTTCAATTTAGAATTACTTGGAAATTTTTTCCACTCCATCATTTTGAAGATTCTTGTCTAAAATGAGAGCCAACACATCGAGATTAGACAAATCAAAACACTCTTCGGTTAATGGTCCACAAAATTCAAAGATGAAATATCACTTGGATATCTCATCGCATCATAGATGTTGAAATTTATCACCTCTCCATCAAATTCCATGGACAATGTACCATCATAAACATCAATTTTTGTCCGGTCTATTTTCAAAAAGGGTCTTCCTAGAAGAATTGAACTCAAATTCGGTGAATCATCATCATCCATGTCAAGTACATAGAAATCTGCTGGAAATACTAGTTCATTCACTTGAACTAACACATTTTCTAGTACACCTTTTAGATGTACTAAAGATCGGTCATCCAATTGAATGATTACCCCGGTCTTCTTCAATATGCCAATATTTAAAGTTTTGAAAATGGAATATGGAAAAACATTTATAGAAGCTCCAATATCTAGCATAGCTCGTGGAACATGAAGATTACCTAGCTTGCAAGGAACCGTGAAAACACCCGGATCCTTACATTTTTGAGGTTGTCTTTTCTGTAACACTGCAACTACATTCTCACCTACTTTGACCATTTCATTCCCTTTTAATCTTTTCTTAGATGTGCATAATTCATTAAGGAATTTAGCATACCTAGGGACTTGTTTGATGGCATCAATAAGAGGAATATTTACCTCAACCTTTCTGAACATCTCCATGATTTCATTGTCTTCCCTCTCACGCTTTGACTTGCTTAACCTTGTGGGAAATGGAGGAGGAGTGACTTTTACTTCAATAAGTACTTGCTTTGAAGGTGCTTTTGAATTCCCTTCTTCTTCTTCTTCTAACTCCATCTCTTCTTCTTCTTTAATTATCTTTGAATCTTCATATTCTTTGCCATTTCTCAAACTGATGGCACATGCACTATGCTTTGGATTCTTTTCAGTTTGTGCGGGTAGTTTGCCTTGTGAATATACTTTACTCATAGAAGTGGCAAGTCGATTCATCTGTTGCTCCAAAGTCTTGATACTCGCCTTAGTCTCATTTTGAAATGTTTGAGTACTTGTGGCTAAACTCTTAACAACATCTTCCAAAGACATTCTCGATCCACTTGAACTACTTCCTTGTTGTATGTTTTGAGGTTGGAATTGGGATTGATGAGGAGGTTGATTCGGCTGGAAATGTGGTTGATAATTTTTGTTGGCGATGCATTTGATTTTGAAATGGAGGTTTAGGTTGATAAGATGGTGGCCTTAGCTGAAAATTGGCATTAAGTTGGTGCGAATTTGGATTGCTTCTTGGCTGGAAATTTCCTTGTTGTTGATTAGAAAATATCATAGCTTGAACCGTCTCTATATCTTCTTGCAACATCAGGCACATATCAGTGGGGTGTCCAACTTGGGTACAAATACCACAAGGTCTAATTGTTGGTGGTTACACACCCTTGTGACCTTGTCCTTAGCAAGCATCATCACTACTTTAGTCAATTCAAAAAGTTAACTCTCAATTCTTGGGGTAGAAATTTCTTTCACTCCTCTTGATGCATCACTATACCATTCTTCTTCGTGAGTTGTATGTTTGGACTCTTCTGCCATGTTCTTGATAAACACTCTGATTTTTGTTGGAGTTTTATCAGCTATTGATCATGACATCCCCTCACAACAATATTGCAACAATTGATACTCTGAAATCTCATGTTTTGGACATCTTGAACCGTTCCCAATAAGATTGTAAAGCTTCTCTTTTCTGTTGCTTGATACCAATAATTTCCCTACATAAGGCTGAAGCTCTCATTTCTGGTAAATATTTTTCCAAAAACATTCTTGCAAGTTCATTCCATGTTGTGACTGACCATGGTGGTAAGTCATATAACCATTCTTTTGCTGAATCTTGTAAAGAAAAAAGGAATTCCCTTGACTTGACTTGATCTTCAGTGACTTCATGTGGTTTCATCCCCACACGAACAACATGAAATTCATTAAGGAAATTGTGTGGGTATTCATTCTCAAGACCGTAGAAGGAAGGCAACAAATGGATGAGTCTGGATTTTAGTTCAAAGTTTATTGTTGCAGGATAATTAATGCACAAAGGTTGTGGGGTAACATCTTGAGTGGCCCACTGTCTAAAGGTTTGTTCAGGTGGTGGATTTGGGGGATTTTGGTTTCCTCCATGGTTGTCTCCCATGGTAGGAGTTAGGATAAAAGTTTCAGATTCGGGTAAAGGTGTTGATGGTGGGGTGGAATTTTTGGATGTTGGTGAAGATGTGGTTAAAGGATTTGATGAAGAAGCTCCAGATTCTTGTTGTTTCTCTAAAAGTCTAGCTTTCTTCCTTCTTTGTTTTGCAGATTTCACTATCCTAAATCAGCTGGTAAACGTGTACCTATGCGAAAAGATCTTGGCATAAACAATTAGTACTACCGTATCCCCGAAAACGATGCCAATTTGTTTGGTGGTCAAACCACCAAATAATAGGATAAAATAATAACAACAAAATTCAAAGCATTGTTACTACTTACACTAAAGATAGTATAGAGTAAGCAGGATCGGTCCATAGGAATACGAGACTTCTTATTTAGCCATATTCTCACACATCATAAAATAAATGTTAAAATGGGAGGGGGTTATATTTGAATTCAAATAGTACTTCATAATAAACAATATTAATATTAAAACTCAGTAAGAGAAATACATTTCCAATTCTATGTCCTATACATGTGTTGAGTTGTAAGGTGTAATATGGTTGTGATCATTTCAATCTAGGTTAGGAATTTAGATATTAATAAACTATAATATCCAAGTTGACAAAAGTGTTTCATTCAAAACATGTTCTTCAAACAAAAATTCATTTAATTAATTCAATTCAAATAAGCTCTTGCATCAAATCATTAAATGACATTAAATTCTTGTAACAATTACCAATAATGTCCAACATTCCTCATAAGTTCGGTAATATGAACATCTAATCTTTGATTACACTAATTTTGATCTATTTACAACCAATCAAGTGTATCTCATTAACATCAAATCATAAAACATATACGAATTTTACAATTTGATTAACTAGATTGATAAGAACCCTAATTCATTGATCAAGTGAAAAGAGAACCAATCAAACGTATATTTAATACCAAATCAAAGATTACTAGATGATAAACATAAAATGAAGTGCAAATTACAATCTAACAACAAACACTTAGAAATTTGGAATCAGAAATGATGGAGGAATCAGCCACACATGTCTAAATCAAACTACAAATTCAACAAGTTTTGATCTTCAAATTAACTTACAAAATGCAAATTAAATTGTTTCCAAATGATCTTCTTCAAGCTAAAAACTAAATACTTCTTCTAAGAATCGTCCTTGGTTGTTTGGAGTGAATGAGAGTCTGTCTAATGGCTCAAAATCCCGAAATTTGATCATAAAAGAAAACGGTCTCGGAAGTTATACGACAGAAACGACCGTATCAAATCGTGAAGGAATGACACAGCCCCATGTTATTCAAAAAATTGGAAAGTTTTCTCATTCGCAACCAGTTTTCATTGATAAACCATTTGACTCGAGCCGTGTCAAAGGGAGACACTGTGACATCCCCATTTTGACGGCCAGAAAAGACTGATTTGTTTATGCTTATTTTAAAATCGGAGTAATCGTTTAAAGAAAACTGTTGCGGAATTTGTTCCCAAAAAAATGTGATAAGAATTTATCAAAGTATTTCTTTAAAGAAATGTATTTTTCATTAAATAACAAAATCTCGGGATGTCATGTTCTGATATAGACCAAAAGCATAAACAGTATAAAATAGATCTTACAATAGTTATTTACAACTACTGATCTATAATTCAAAATCTCTCGTTAAGTCCACCAACTTTTACTCTTGTGTCATTACCTGTAATGCAAAGAAAACTGAGTGGGTCAGGCTTGGGAGCCTGATGAGCATATAGGGTTTTCAACCCACAATAATATAATTATTATATTCAATCATCAAACAATCAACCCAATTATCCATCCCCATTATCTTCTTTATTTCTTAAGGTTTTACCCTAAGAATCGACTATCCTTCCTTCATTCGTTCCTAAGGAATTGACACAAAGTCCATTGCTGCCCGAGGTTCCTATAACAAACACTAAATCCATAGCTGCCAAGGTTCATCTATACAATACTAAATCCATAGCTACCAACATTCATCTACACTGTACTAAATCCATAGCTACCATCGTTTTATTATGAGGCACTAAATCTATAGCTACCAAGGTTATTTAGAGTACACCGGTGAACATCATGTCCACAACACCTACAAGTTGCGAGCTTACTAGTGTTCCACTGGATTGTCTAGAATCGTCTGTGGTTGTCATCCCTACTCTGCTGAATGACGGGGGCCATCGTTTGGGTAAAAGTTTCACTCATTTTTCACTTGTCACCCTCATCTCATGATCTATATCATCTTTTGTCTCATCCTCAAACTAATCTTTCATCACACACCAACTATTTCATCTACCCATGTTCTACCCAACATATTTGTATATATAAATTACATATATAGTTTAAATCATATACAAACTTGTATAAAACATTCATCCAACATCCATCTCAAATAAACAAACAATATATAAACACATAACACGTATTTCATACCAAATACTTCATATCTATGTGTTAGAAGAAAGTAACTACACACTCACTCATAACATAGATGTAATACATTCAACCAATACTTGTATTATAATCGTGTTTATGAAAGGGAATATACACTCACTTGATAAGACGATTATCGGGCAGCACTACAGCTCTCCAAGTAGTAACTCTTTGGTGAAACTGAGATATCTTCACACACCGGACTTCTCGCCGGCAGAGTTTCGGCTAGAAAACTCTTTTCTTCTCGGGATCTTCGAAGCGTCGAGACTCACTTTGGGTCTCGAGATGATATCGGGGATTCGGGGTACTTCTTTTCACGTAAATCGAGGTAATATGAGTGAGAGAAGGGTGAATTAGCAACCTCGGCCGACTACTCCTTTAAATCTATTTATAGGGCTGATTTCTCGATTTTCACGTCATGAACAGTATTTTCACGTCGTGGGCTTGATCGTCACTGCGTGCGTCATCGCAAGTTGCGTCTGTTAGGCTCCAAAATTCATAAATACTGAGTGCACGTCATGAACATTGTGTTCACGTCGTGAACTCTGATACAGTGTTGGGGTTCGCGCCCCGAACTTCATAATTTATAACTTTTGAATACGAGCTCTATTTTCGACGTTCTTTTTTTCCACGTGTAGGTAAAAACAAGATCTACAACTTTCATTTAAACTTCATCGGCTAATTTTGTTTTAATTTTTATTATATTATTTTTAGTAGGCCGGGATAGGAAAACTCTGTTATAAACTCATAACTTCTTCATCCGACATCCGTTTTCGTCTGTCTTTTTACCGTTGAACTACTATCGACGAGATTTTCGATTCTCATTTAGATTGTTTTCGCTAGAAATCCGTCGATCTCATATTCGAACTTCGGGCTGCATACTAATAAGCTGAAACTTTGAAAAAATCATAACTTCCTCATACGAAATCAGATTTGAATGTTCGTTTTATGCACACTCTCGGTTTTATGTATTCTATGACTTTCATTTAGATTGCTAAGGCCAAATATCGCTCTAACGTAAATTCACTATTTACATCGCTCTGTGTCGTGCCAATTCTGTCGTGAAACTTCGACAAGCCTTAACTTTTTCGTTATTACTCGGATTTTGGCATTCTTTATATGTACGGAATCCTTGTAAAATATACTACAACTTAGTTAAGATTACTCCTAAATAATTTTCCATCAAAAAATCATTTTTGACGCTCATTGTCTCTAAATTGACTAGTCCTGATCTACGAGCATTACAGACACGACCCATGTCAACTTTTCTGTGACAAAATTTTGTTTTCTTCAATTTTGCTCCAAAAAATCCGTATCTTTCCCCCCATCCTTTTTTCACCATCCTGATTCATCTCCAACCTCCAGAACCACCTGAAATGGCATAAAAAGTGTGGAAATAAAGTGTGTCAAGTTCTGTCCCAAAAACAAGTAAAATGCATGGATTAATACTAAATTGAAATGCAAAAAGAGTGAATTAAACATGCTTTAATGGTGCATAAAATACACCTAACATATATATGTATTAAAAACCCATCATAATCTTCATCATGGAGTGAATTGCATAACTAAAAGGTAAAGTAAAGTAAACGCCAACTTGCTTAGGGGTCCACATGGGGGCTAATGAAACTCTACAGGGAGGGCACATTCCATCGCGAAGTAGGAGTCTTGGGAAAATAGGCCATAATAGGAGGATTTGTTCTCATGTGATGGTCAGTGTTGGAGGCCACGCAAGGTGACTGAGTCCATATCAAACTATAAAAGGGGAAAACATCTCATAACATAATGAAAGTGAAAGTGATACAAGACGGAACCCATAAGGTTGCCTTCAGTGATGACATGCATTGCATAGTCAATGAATTGTTTTAAAAGTATGAAAGTTTGAAATGTCAAGAAATTTTATAAGAGTTATATAGTTATGAAAGTTATGAAAGTTTGAAAGCTTATAAAAGTTCATGAAAAGTTATGAAAATTGATAAAGGTTATGAAAGTTACAAAAACTTATGTAAATGGAAGTTTTTGTATTGATTGTAAATTCATGAAATAAAAGTTCTATCAAAAGTTAAAAATGTTTTGGGTCTTAACCCATGTGACTTACGAGACATCATTGTCTATTTGTCTTTTGTATATTTTTTTTTAAATGTTATGTATTCCAGGTTCAAATAAATAAGTGCTAGATTATTGTGAATGTATTGATAACAATGAGCTTTTGACGGATAGAAACTTATCATAGTTCCTGGAATATATGTATATTCATTACTTTATTATGATTTGTAATTGTTAGTTGTACACTCGGTATATTTTTTTGAAGCAAGTAAACTATTTTGGTTTTTGAGGAACCATGTTTTGATGATTATGATTTAAATTATGAAAATGATTTCAAAACCATAGTATTTTAATGTAAAAAAAATACGATTGTTACATCTCATTTTTTGCTAGTTTGTTTCATCTTATTTTTCCTCACACATCGTTTTTCCACGCTTGACGTCTATGTCTACCATCATACCCCTCTCCACCGATGTGAAGCCTACTACTTCGTCTACATCTACGTCTATTATGTTATTCAATCCTTCACCCTAAGAATTTTAAATTCATTGGTTCACTCGAAACACTACATGTACATATTTGTATTCCCATGATATATTCTAACTAATTTGATATTGACAATCTCCAATTCTTCAATAATCTTTCTACTCTCGATATCTCTTACTCCCTGCCTATTTGTTATTTACTTGGTTACTCATTCAACTTTACTTAAAGCCCTATATGTAGAAATACCTACTCTACAATAAGTTGCTTGATAATATTCATGAGGATTTGACACATCCAATCCCTTTAGAACTCTAATTTAACCTAGAAAACCCTTGTATGATTATCCCGAGACCTTTGGGAATGAGTGAGAACTTGTTGTGGCACGGAAAAACAATAAGAACCAAGAACTCTTTGTAGCACTAGTGACACCAATAATGATATATATATTTAATTTAATATTTGTTTTCTAAAGTTAGTCTCACATAGAATATTGGTGTTTTATTCTAGGTTTTATAGAAACAATAGAGCATTAGAATTTTCTTTAACATTACAAATCTTAACCCTTTGAATCCATTAATCTTAACCCTTGAGTCCACAAAGCTTGAGTTCTAGTGCCATCATTGAATTTCACAGGCAAATATGTTTTCCATCCACATGTAAAATATTATCAAGTTGATATTAAATTAAAGGTAAATAATTATTATTCATTTTCAAAAATCAGTCGTATCACTCTTAATCATCGATGAGTCGATGACAACAGCACCGTATGGATTCACTAAAATGGACAACATTTCTCCTAGATTTTACTAGGGAGATGAAGATTCTTAATAAATATATAAAAGTAGCCTGAGTTTATAAAGTCCTCCAAAAGCGTTTAGCTGAATCGTGGATGTTGTCTGATGTGTAATGGACCATACATAATAATAATAATTATATAACTAAAGCTAAAATAATCATTTTATATAAAATTACTATCTATTAATAATTATGATTCTAATTTCTAACTAGTACTTATTTGTACAACGAAGGCATGAAAAAGCCTTGCTTTTTACACGTGACAAATCTTAAAGGCACACGCTTGCCCGCGAACTACACACACGCACTAACGACACCGTTCCATTGCACGATAATCAATTTTCATACCAGGGTCCACTAATCCTATCGTTGCATTTACTTCATCATTTGTCTTTATTTCTAAAATCAAAACATATTTTAATCTATTTCGAATATTTTAAGATATGGTATATCATTCAAATTCATTCTAAAATTTTCTATTGTTGCAACTGAAGTTTATTCTATTTAAATATGTAATTTGGTTGATTATAAATTATTATCATTACAACTAATGGTATGTATTTTGTTTTTAACCAATATTATACAGGACACATGATGTAACTTATTCCTAAATGCAATAATAATATAAATTAGAATCTTTAAAAAAATATTTTTTATATGTATTTTATTATAACCAATAAAAAAATATTTTGTATTGAGATTGTAAAACTGGTAATGTGAGTATTAAAACGATAACAAGTATGCCACCATAGTATAAAAACTGATAAATAAGCTGATAAAGTTTTTAATTACTACACCAACTTTGTAGTAAAATAACCAGAACAATTTATGAATTAATTTTAAATTTATAATTATTAACTGATAATTTCAACTTAAATATGTAGCAGAGACTTAGGTATTGATTGATGGTTGATGCTTGAATTAAATCTAATTGAGTCAATGTCTGAATGGGTCACAATAATTTTGAATCTGACCAAATTAAAACATATTAAAGGAGACATGAACCAATTTGAGATTTAAATATAATATGAAACGGTTTAAATCTGATTGTGTAAGCCACACATAAAAAAACATAGAAACCCTAAATACCTTTAATAAAATGTAAATTAAAAAATATATATATAAACAAACAAACTAGCACTAGTTCCTATATTCTGAAGATGCTTTTTTTAGCACCAAAGTTCAAACTTCCAATTTTTAACAATGAAACAAAGTTGGTTCGACATATTTCCATTATTATGATAAAATGTGTAAATGAAACAATTAATACATGGGTTATTTGTTTGTCAATTTGTTATGCTGGAATCACATGTTTGTTATATATTTATTTAATATTGAAATGGATATACTTGCGTTATCGGTTTTAATTTAACATCAAATGTTTATTAGGATGACATAAATATTAAAAAGAATAAATAAATAATAATAAATAAAAAAATAAAAATAAAAATAAATAAAATAAATAAAAAAAACTAGAAGTATAATTTTTTTTATGGTTCCATGAATCATGCTTCTTGAGTTCTGGGAGCATCTTTATTAAAAGAGGAGTTTTACACACTATTGTAAGACGTCAACTTCACAACTGGCGAAGGAATGTTTTTTATTTTTATTTTTGAAGTCTTTTTGCTAAAAAAAATTATTAAAAAAGAGATCTCATATTAACATGGACATTCTAATTAATTTTTTTTATTATTTTTACTGGTTAAAATTGGATTGTTTTTCGAAAAAGTTGATTATAAACATTGAACAGTTAATTATTGGTTGAGTTTTTGTAAAAATATCAATACGGTGTCTAAATGGTGTCTTATTAACAACACCTAAAAAAATATTGAGAGTTACATAAAACTTGCGGATGAATTTTTTTACTTTTATTTTTGAAGCCTTTGATGAATTTTTTTTACCAAATCTACTTCATTTAGACGTTAATGGGGACCCCTAAGGTTCATAAAAATGTTTGCTTTATGGTCATACTTGCAATATGCATGATCCAACTCATTCTAGGTCCAAAATGGGAAGAATACACATCAATCTCCAATGCATGGCTCATATACACCACTCACTTCCCGATCTAACCAAAATGATGGTCAAGGAGTCCCTGAAATCCATAAAGTTGCCTACTTTATGGGTTTACCTCACTTAAACAAAGCTAAGTATGAAGAGATATGGACCAAAAACCAAGATCTATCTAAATGATAAACAAAGGTTGCACCTTTAGGACTTACAAAGGTTCAACAACAAGTAAAGATGCAGCTGAAGATGATACCAGCAAACTCTACCACTTAGACACTTCTTCTCCTCTTCTTTTCACCATCCACAAGCTATAAATTACACCAAAAGACAAGGGGCATAAAAAATAAATGGCAAAAAAGTTTATGGAGACTAAGGGCATGTAAGAGGTTGAGGGTGAACAACCCTAGCCCTTTCATCTCTTTAAATATCGAACAATTAGGGTTTAGGCCATTAGGCCGCTATTACGTTGTGAGCAACAAGGGCTCACGTCCTGAGGGCCAAAAGATGCGGGTCAACCAAGTCAACTTGTAACATCCTAAAAACACAGTCTGAAAATTTCGTTTAATTTAATAACAAAAATCATAGTCAATAAACCTCATATAAAAATCATAAGCAATTTATCTCAAAATATTGTAACAACTATCAAGTATATCAGAGTATAAACATCCCATGCTAAACAAATGGTGTGTGCACTGCAATCTTCCCGAGCTCCTCTTTTGAAAACTGAGTACCTGAAACCAAAACTGAAAACTATAAGCACAAAGCTTAGTGAGTCTCCCCAAACTACCACATACCATACAATAACATATAAACACATATTGGGCCTTGCCCACTGCATCGGACCGAGTCCGGAAAATGCATCAGACCGAAGTTCGGAACTGACTAGGGCCTTGCCCTCTACATCGGACCGAAATCCAAAAACTGCATCGGATCGAAGTCCGGAACTGACTGGGACCTTGTCCCCTGCATCGGACCGAAGTCCGGAACTAACTGCATCGGACCGAAATCCGAAACTAACTGGGACCTTGTCCCCTTCATCGACCCGAAGTCTGGAAACTGACTGATCATAACATTACATAGCATAAACATATCAACTAGCATAAACACATAGATTGCATACTGCATCGGACCGAAGTCCGGAACACATAACACAAAGACATGCTTGAATCATAAAGACATCAAGCACACTAAACTACTGCATCGGACCAAAGTCCGGAACTACTGCTAACTAGACGGGCTGGCATTGTGGCCGTAGACCCGTTCCTATTGGAAGGAAACTCATCTCACACTGCTGAAGTCCCGCAGACTCAATCCCACACTGCTGAAGTCCCGCAGACTCGACCCTAGCTGCTAAATGACAGATTCCCGATCTGTCAACATCAAAATAACACCCAATTAATAATTGGGTTCCATTACATAACTATAATTACATACTTTAAATAATTACTACATTACCCCAAGCTTGGCTTACCCAAGCCCAAGGTCCAATCCATAGGCCTAAAGTCAACTAGGGATCAAAGCCTAACATATGGCCCAATTTTCCAAATTGGGCCCAAACCTCCACATGGACTTCCCTTAAGGCCCAATTGCTCAATTCGGTCCAACATGTCTCATTCTAATGGCCCAATATCGTACAACCATCTAGGCCCCAACTATGGCCCATCTATGGCCCAATTTTCCAAATTGGGCCCAATCCTTCATATCGGCCTTACCCTAGAGCCCAACTAATTACTCTAATCCATTTAATTATTCTTGGATGGCAACACAAAGCCCAAGTGAAATTAGGTTTTCTCATAGAATAATAATTAGGGTTAAGTGTTTCTTACTTAACCCATTAAGGGCTTAACCCACTAAGGACTTAATTCATTAAGTCCATTATTGCTTAGATTAATTTCTGCCAATGATTATTATTTAATATTTCACTTATTAAATAATTCCCGTGTGCATGTCCTGATAATTTCTCAAATATTAGCATTTTCTCAATTAGCCCATTAAGGATTTAGTCCATTAAGTCCTTTATTCTACTAGATAAATGGCATGAAAGTTTGGGCTTGATTCACAATCCAATCCCAAAGGCCCAAAAGTGGGTCTAAATAAGTCCAAGGCCCAAATACTCATAATTAGGGTTTCCCACCCAAACATGGCCCAATAAGCCCAAAACTAATCCATAAGCCCATTAGGGTTTTGGCTAGGTCCATTAGGGTTTGCTAGCGGGGCACCACCCACTACCACCTCGAGTAGTGGTGGTCTATGGCGGATTACGGTGGTGGTTTTGATTCTTTTCATTAATCCAAAATTCAAGTTACATTTTACAAGGCTAATCTCAATTAACCAAACACACACACTAAACTAATCACGCACACACACACCATGGCGGCCGGTAGCGGTGCTTGGCGGCAGCTACCACCTTACGGTGGTGGCAGTGGATGCTCTTGGGAATTTCGGTTAAACAAAATGCACATACAATCTCATAACTGCTGGAACCGTGATAACACATGAATACACACCCAATACTACACCCACATCCACCTCTCACGGTGGCTAGTGGCGGTGGAAGAAGGAAGAAACGACAACAACGAGATAGCGAACACAATAGCCCCTTTGGGGTGGCGACGATGACCGGAGCAAACAGGAGTGAGTCAGCGGCGGTAGATGGAGCTAGGGGGTTTCATTCGCCACCGGAAACAACCGTGAGTGGCAACTGTCTCGATTTCTCACCACCCATCGGACGAACGTCGGCCTAGCAATCCTTGATTTCGCCGGCAGCAACCAGCATCACTCGAATGGTCGTTCCTATTCCGTCAACGGTGACAAGCACACGACGATAACTAGTCCGACTCCTTTCACTTGTTGCGACGTCCCTACAATCCGGCAGTCTTCATCTTGTCGTCAACATGAGTAACTGGTGGTCATTCAGAGTCTTGGAACTTCGATTGATCGGGAAGGCAAGAGGGGAGTCGGGTGGTGACGGCGGCTGGAGGAGTGGAGGGATAAGGGTGGCGGCCGCTTCTATCATTTAGGGTTAGGGTGTGGCACTCGGTTATGTTGGGTTATATACCTGACTCACGAAACATTACCCCATAATGACAAGTCAAGCCCCTCCTTTCCCTCATTTCTTTCATAATAGACCTCTAAATTACCAATAAACCCTTAAATCTTCAAATATTTTTTTCTATTTAAATCCATAAATTGCTAAACGCACCCTGACCTCCGAAATCCTTTTCAAATTAGTCCCGAACTTTCATTTATTAATTTATTTAAATAAACAGGGCGTTACAACTCTCCCCCACTTAAATTAGATTTTGTCCTCGAAATCATTTATTACCATTCCTTTCACTTCAAACCACTCTAGTAACATGGTCACCATGTTGGGCACACCCTATCCTTTCTAGGGTAGTTGTGACCAATCTTCTTAAATTCCTCACAACAAGATAACATCTACTCCGTCTGAAACCTACTGTCTCAAGATGATCTAAATCCCTGATAGACCACTCATACTTAATCATTATGGTTGAACCCCATGGTAGGTGACTTAGCATTGCTCAACTATCTGATACGCTTACCATAAATGAAATCTTTAATTACCATTACTGTTGGAGACCCAAAACTATCTGAAACAATGATCTGCCTGAAAACACTCAACTGCTTGAAACACTGAATTGCCTATACACTGAACTGTCTGAAACACTACACTACCTGAACGCTGAACTACCTGAATCAGCATGTTGCTACATGGCTGCTTTCCAACATCTATCGAGACCTTCCCGGTCTTGATTCATTTGTTTGTCATCTGGAATACCGGTTTCCAACCCGATCGTGGAGCCAAAGGGCTCCCTACTTAGTCACCTCACACAATTTCTGAGCGAAATTCTTCTATGAAACTACAGCTACTAGTTATCTTGTTACTGCAGCCCTAATAACTTTCTGATCTAACTGACCGAGTCCATACGTCAAATCTAGACGTCACCGAACCCACCGCTAAAAGTGATTGCTACATGGCCATTGGTAGCCTTATGTCATAAATGACCTTATGCAATCCACTGCTTCCTTGCTCTCATCTTTGTAGTGGCGCTTCTACAATTTTATCACTGGCTTAACAAAGTCTAATCGGTCTGGGAAACTACGAAATCCAATCTATGGATTTCCATATCCTCACTGTTATACCCGAACTGGTGGGTACTACTGTCCTTCCCGCATCCTAACGACACACTCACTCTATCTAATAACATAGTGAATGCTACGACTACACCCGTAGAATTACAACACTCTATCACTATCTGCTGCTAGTGAATGCTACGGCTACTCCTGCAAACTTACAACACTCAAACACTATCTGGCTGCTAGTGAATGCTACGGCTATACCCGCAGACTTACAACACTCTAACACTATTTGATGACTAGTGAATGCTACGGCTACACCCGCAAACTTACAACACTCTTACACTATCTGACTGCTAGTGAATGCTACGGCTACACCCGCAGACTTACAACACTCTAACACTATCTGACTGCTAGTGAATGCTATGGCTACACCCGCAAACTTACAACACTCGTTGGTCTCACACTCAGCTGACTCATGTCCTGACTGGAATCCCCAACTGGATTACCAAAGGTTTGCTAGCAAACATTCCGAGAATCCGACCTAATCATTGGCAAGTTTTTCCGAACTTCCATATCACACTCTCCTCAAACCATACAGCCACATGGGTTGTCTTCCTTTCAGCCAAGGATGCAAAACTTATCTTAGTCTCAAAACTGCTCCCGCTTCTGAATCCTTGGGCGATTCTCCCCCACTTTGATTCAGCTAATGCCTTACAACATACCAAACTGGAAGAATTCCCAATCCTTCTCACCACCCATGACAAATCTGCTAGAACTCACGCTTATCCGAGCTAAGGTTTCAACACCAACTAATCCAAAAGATCACGCAACTTCTAAAAATTCGAATAAATCTCCGGTAATAACCCGGTAGACCCAGGAAGCTCCGAATCTCAATTGGATACATTAGAATTCCACTCTGTATCATGGCCTCTATCTTGACTGGATCGACTAGAATATCCTTCTAATTGACAAGGTACCCAATAAATTCCACCCCGCGCAACCAGAACTCACAATTGAAGAACCTTGCGAAAATTCTCTCCCTCTTCAAAGTCCCTAGCACCTCCCTCAGGTGCTTCTCGTGCTTCTCCTCAATCTGGGAATAAACCAAGATGACATTGTACTTTCCTAATCCCACAAGTGCTACACCGAATCTGGTCCTACTGGTCTCTCAAAATCTAATCTGAAATCTTGGGTCTCCTCTCGAGACCCTTTTATATAAACAACTGATCTGGTTCCCTTTTCCTAATGTGCTCCAAGTCCATATCTCGTTCTCAGGCTCAAGAAGTGATATCATTCAGGGTCTTGCACCCTGAGATACTCATGATCTCCCTGCTATCATTCTACAGTATGTTCTTGTAACTTTCCTTCTTCATTTCCTCATCTGTTGCATACTGTGGTACCATATAAGCTCTTTCCCGAGACTTGGCAGTGATCTCTGCCACGGTCTCATTCGTCTGGTGGAGATCTAACAACCATTGTGTGAACTGCTGCGCCTCAATCTCCTGGCACACTTTGCCCTGAATCTGGTCTAAAAGTCATCCCATGACCTAGCATTAACTGCATCATCACACAACTCACTACCGACCTCTTCCTATCAATCTTGTGCTCTATCCCTCAGGATATAGGAAGTAAGTCAGATCTTGTCTCCTTTCGAGACAACTTTTGGTACGAAAAGTGTTGGCAACATCTGCCAACCATTTGCTGCTAACAATGGGGCCCTTAACCCCCATGTCAATCTCAAGCCTCACAAACTTTGAATTCCCGAAACATCAACGTACGGGTCTCTATCATGACTGTTATCTCTGTGCAAAATGCACTCAGCCTCTCATCACAAATCTCTATAATGCTCTCCTTGATCACACTGAGGACCACAGGAGTCTGGTCAATGATAGTGCGTAAAATTCTTGGATGGAATGAACTCCCTCATCTAATCATCAATCTGCCCGGCTCCAGAGTCCGAGCCTGATCCCTCGTCGACACCAGAACTACCATCTGGTCTACCACGTAGCGTCACTATATCGGTAATACACCATCGCTAACATCACAATAATTATCAAAAATCGAGGGATCTCACACACTACAAGTTCCCTGGTCTTATCTCAGCCCTCCTTGATTCGAGTACGAATCCTCTGCTTTTAGTAGTATGGGCCCATACTACCTTCCACATCTATCCGTACTTTCCTCAAGAACTGCCTTGACTCCACCAAGTCACTTCTACTATTACTGATCTCTGTTGCTCTCATCCTAGGCTCGCCCTAGGGAAACTTCTAACTCATCCAAACCAGTCCTCAACTGCTGAAAGTCCCTTCATAATGCCAATTAGCCACCACATGGATACCATCACATGCAACGAGGCTCAGATAATCCTTCGAGTAAGGGACTCATCCCTACAACGGTTAGGACTCAGATAAGAGCTACGTAATAGGGTCAAATCTAATCCTCTAAGATTATTCAACCCTGATTGCATGTGACTTAACGTATCCACCTAATAGCTAACTCCCATCACTCAAAGTCCCACAAAACACAAAGCAAGCAGCATTCAGACAAAGGGAAACTACTCAAGCAATCTATTCTCATAACAAGAAATTATAGTAGCATACAATGTTAAGCTCATACTATTAGGCATAACCTAAACAGGCTATCCTACTACTGTCTACTCAATACTAGCATGCAATTCTCATAAAGTTGAAACACATAAAGCAGGCACATAAGGCATCCTCCTAGATCCTTAGTCCTATACTAGCATGTTGTTCTACTGAGACTGAAGCTGAAAATAAAACTGATAATCATAACATAACTTGTATGGGTAATTTAGGAGTACTTACTTGCGCTCGGTTGATTGCATGCACAACACCTTTTTTTTCTTTTCAAAGTTCTATTCTTTCTAAAAAAAATCGCTTTTTCTAAAACTCTTTTCTTTTCTCAAAACTCGCTTTTTATAAAAATTGATTTACTATTGAAAATTTATATACCACTTCCTTAGTTTGAGTTTAGATACACCCGAAAATGTGTCCGAATCCCTCGAACCAAGGCTCTGATACCAACTTATAACATCCCAAAAACACAGTATGAAATTTTCGTTTAATTTAATAATAAAAACCATAGTCAATAAACCTCATATAAAAATCATAAGCAATTTATCTCAAAATATTGTAACAACTGTCAAGTATATCAGAGTATAAACATCCCAGGCTGAACAAATGGTGTGTGTCCTGCAATCTTCCCGAGCTCCTCTTTTGAAAATTGTGTACCTGAAACGAAAACTAAAAACTGTAAGCACAAAGCTTAATGAGTCTCCCCAAACTACCACATACCATACAATAACATATAAACACATATTGGGCCTTGCCCACTGCATCAAACCGAGTCTGGAAACTGCATCGGACCGAAGTCCAGAACTGACTAGGGCCTTGCCCTCTGCATCGGACCGAAATCCGAAAACTGCATCGGACCGAAGTCCGGAACTGACTGGGACCTTGTCCCCTACATCGGACTGAAGTCCAAAACTAACTGCATCGGACCGAAATCCGGAACTGACTGGGACCTTCTCCCCTGCATCGGCCCGAAGTTCGAAAACTGACTGAGCATAACATAACATAGCATAAACGTATCAACTAACATAAACACATATACTGCATACTGCATCGGACCGAAGTCCGGAACACATAACACAAAGACATGCTTGAATCACAAAGACATCAAGCACGCTGAACTACTCATCGAACCAAAGTCCGGAACTACTACTAACTAGACGGGCCGGCATTATGGTCGTATACCCATTCCTACTGGAAGGAAACTCACCTCACACTGCTGAAGTCCCACAGACTCAATCCCACACTGCTGTAGTCCCGCAGACTCGAACCCAGCTGCTAGATGACAGATTCCCGATCTGTCAACATCAAAATAACACCCAATTAATAATTGGGTTCCACTACATAACTATAATTACATACTTTAGATAATTACTACATTACCCCAAGCTTGACTTACCCATGCCCAAGGTCCAATCAATAGGCCTAAAGTTAACTAGGGATCAAAGCCCAACATATGGCCTAATTTTCCAAATTGGGTTCAAACCACCACATGGACTTCCCTTAAGGCCCAATTGCCCAGTCCGGTCCAACGTGTCTCATTCTAAGGGCCTAATATCGTACAACCATCTAGGCCCAAACTATGGCCCATCTATGATCTAATTTTCCAAATTAGGCCCAATCCTTCATATGGGCCTTACCCTAGAGCCGAAGTAATTACTCTAGTCCATTTAATTATTCTTGGATGGCAACACAAAGCCCAAGTGAAATTAGGGTTTCTCATAATATAATAATTAAGGTTAAGTGTTTCTCACTTAACCCATTAAGGAATTAATCCATTAAGCCTATTATTGCTTAGATTAATTTCTGCCAATGATTGTTATTTAATATTTCACTTATTAAATAATTCCCATGTGCATGTCCTGATAATTTCTCAAATATTAGCATTTTCTCAATTAGCCCATTAAGGATTTAGTCCATTAAGTCCTTTATTCTACTAGATAAATGGCATGAAAGTTTGGGCTTGATTCACAATCCAATCCCAAAGGCCCAAAAGTGGGTCTAAATAAGTCCAAGGCCCAAATACTCATAATTAGGGTTTCCCACCCAAACATGGCCCAATAAGCCCAAAACTAATACATAATCCCATTAGGGTTTTGGCTAGGTCCATTAGGGTTTGCTAGCGGGGCACCATCCACTACCACCTCGGGTAGTGGTGGTCTATGGCGGATTACGGTGGTGGTTTTTGATTCTCTTCATTAATCCAAAATTCAAGTTACATTTTAGAAGGCTAATCTCAATTAACCAAACACTCACACTAAACTAATCACGCACACACACACCATGGCGGCCAGTAGCAGTGCTTGGCGGCAGCTACCACCTTACGGTGGTGGCAGTGGATGCTCTTGGGAATTCCGGTTAAACAAAATGCACATACAATCTCATAACTGTTGGAACCGTGATAACACATGAATACACACCCAAGACTACACCCACATCCACCTCCCATGGTGGCTAGTGGCGGTGGAAGAAGGAAGAAACGACAACAGCGAGATAGCGAACACAATAGCCCCTTCGGGGTGGCGACGATGACCGGAGCAAACAAGAGTGATCCAGCAGCGGCAGATGGAGCTGGGGGGTTTCATTCGCCACTGGAAACAACCGCGAGTGGCAACTGTCTCGATTTCTCACCACCCATCGGACGAACTTCAGCCTAGCAATCCTTGATTTCACCGGCAGCAACCAGCATCACTCGAATGGTCGTTCCTGTTCCATCAACGGTGACAAGCACACGACGATAACTAGTCCGACTCCCTTCACTTGTTGCGACGTCCCTGCAATCCGGCAGTCTTCAGCTTGTTGTCAACGTGAGTCACCGGTGGTCATTCGGAGTTTTGGAGCTTTGACTGATCAGGAAGGCAAGAGGGGAGTCGGGTGGTGACGACGGCTGGAGGAGTGGAGGGATAAGGGTGGCGGCCGCTTCTATCATTTAGGGTTAGGGTGTGGCACCCGGTTATGTTGGGTTATATACCTGACTCACGAAACATTTCCCCATAATGACAAGTCAAGCCCCTCCTTTCCCTCATTTCTTTCAAACTAATCCGTATTTTACACTTTTAACCCTACCTTCAGAAATCTTTACAACTGAATCCAAAACTTACCTTTTAAGCTGTGATCCCATAAATTTCTTTCATAATAGACCCCTAAATTACCAATAAACCCTTAAATCTTCAAATATTTTTTTCTATTTAAATCCATAAATTACTAAACGCAACCTGACCTCCGAAATCCTTTTCAATTTAGGCCCAAACTTTCATTTATTAATTTATTTAAATAAACAGGGCACTACACAAATTAGCTCACAATGTGAGAATCATTCCTTACGTGGTGAGTTCAGCCAAAAGTTTGAAATGATTAGACTTCAAGGTAGTGCCTCAAAACAGATGTTACAATTATTCGAGACCATATCTGGTATTTCTTGGGCTGCACTTCCCAAATATTGAACTAATGAGGATGTTGGAACGGTCCTTTTAGGGATCTTAACATTCCTTTTTTATGAGGTGACAATAGAGGTAGGGGTATGCTCTGACCAATGGAGATGGATGGAATAGTGCTAGAAGTGGATTTTGGTAAAGAAGACATATTTGGTGCAAAAGTGTGTAAATTAAGCAAATTAGTAAGTGTGGTGTGATATTTGAAAAAGATGTTAGAGACTAAAGTGCTTAAGATCCTGAAATATACCGAAGATCTTGGTTGTGCCAAAGATCCTAGGTAGAAAACAATAATGCTAGAAAAAATATTAAGTTAAAGTGTAGTAATTTGATATGTAAAAGAGTTTGTCTAGGACGAAAATAGTATCAAAGTAATTTAATAGGTGGATTTGCATAATAAATTTTAATATACTTGAAAAGCTATCAAGATACCACAATATATCTTGATAATTTCTACATTGAAAACATGTTAACAATTAAGAAAACAATGAAATAGGTGTATGTCGATCAAACAATAGTAAGTAAATCAAAATAAATGCAAGAACATAGAAAATTACGAGGAAAGCCCTTAATCTTTTTGGATCGCCTACATAAAACCTCAGGAGGTAATGGAATCATATGCCTTATAACTTATATTAAATCGAAGCAAAGTTACAAGTGCTAGCTGATCTTAGAAATGGTGTAAATGTGCTCAAGGGTCGAGAGACTCAAAGTAGAAGTAGTAGTGGAAGTATGTGTATTTGTGTATGAATGTTGATCGACTAGTCTTTACATACAAAAAAAATAATAACTATAATTATGATATTTTTGGATTCTCCTTGATCTTTTCTTGACTCAACTTTCTTAGGGTCTCCAATGTTCATGAGGCATTGACTACATGAGGTTTGACTTGGTCTATTCCTTTCTAGTCAAGCTTTAAGTTCCTACATAAGATATCACAAGAAAATGTGATGACAATCCTATATATTGATTAAATCCAATATCATGGGTTTACACGAAATATTAGTACAAGTTAAAAATATAGTAAGTGAAAAATTCTACCTACAACAATATATATATATATATATATATATATATATATGTGTGTGTGTGTGTGTGTGTGTGTGTGCGTGTGTGTGTGAATGTATAATTACAAGTTATAATTAGACTATGACTTCATTATGGATGAAAAATAGTTTTGTTGGAATGAGGTCCAAGGAAAACATAATAGCACAATTTACTACAAATAAGAATACACTGCTACTTTAGAAGCTGCGATTGAATATGATTGGATGAATAAGTTCATTGAAAAACTAGATTGAGTTCTTCCTGTCAAGGATAACGTAGAAATATTTTATGACTTCAATAGTATACTTAATCAAGTCATTCATTTAAACTAAGCATGAATGGTCAATCTTGAGTTATAATACTTTGTTATTCTAGAAATAGGATTTTATTTGGATTTACTATGTGGATACTGGAACATTGTGACAATAACTATTATATTGTTTTGATATATTAGGATATGATCTTCACATTAATAATTATTGTATTCTATATTAACATGTTTAATCTATGAATAATCTAGTGATTCTAAAAGTTCATATTCAGTTTTAATTATGGGAGCAATTATGAAGTAAAACTAATATGAATTAAATCGATAGACCACCGTAAGATGAACGTAGGCAATAGGTTGTAATCAAGCTTCATAGGTACTTGTTAGAGAACAAGTATTGGACACGACCCACATTAAGATCACCTAATAGATTGTTATTATGAGTGATACTTGATAAAATGAACTATCTTTGTATCATTAATACATGAGATACATATAGGGAGTTAAGTGTGGGGAATATTATATTTTGATTTTTCTAAATGTTGATATTTAAACATGCAATTATAAAGGCTATGATCAGGCATGGTATGAACTATATAAGAGGCTTATGTAGTCAAGATGAGATTTATTCCTCTTATGTGTTGAGAGCTAGACATCTAACATATGTTACCTAAAGTTGAACACCAAAAGGGATTGATTGTAATCCAAATCTCATGTTCAACAAGATGTCTATAACAAAGGGATAACTGATAAACTTACCTTATACATTAGTTATAACTTTAAGATTTTGGGAATTGGATGTTGATGAATGACATTCTTCGTCGTGTGTTATTGGGGGCCATAAAATATTGCTAAACGTTCACAATTGTCTATATCAATTTATGATGAGTCTTGTGTAAGTGGGAGATTGAAAGATCTTTATACCCAAGAGTCATTATAGAATGATATTTTCTAATGACGTATGATCCTATATAAGCACACCTTATAGCAAGTTACTACTAATTGATTATTTATTGATGTAATTTTTATTAATAAATATAATCAACACTTGTATTTAATTGGAAAGTTATTATATTATGAAAATAATATTTTAACAATTAATTAGGAACTTATTATTTCTATAAAATGATAATAAAAGAGAGCAAAATTGTTATGTTCATAAGGTATACGCAACTAGCTAGTTTGTAAGATAGAGTGCAACACACTCTTGGTTGGTGCTTACATACTCAATCTGTCAACCTCATGGAAGAGGTTAGTGATTTTGTGTTGGCTTCTTCTTTCACTACGCACACTCTTACAAAGTATGTCTGATGCATTAAATAAAAGTATGAAATTCACCACACGCATGCAACTATATAACGGATCATATGTTAAGATAAAGAGCTAGTTTTTCTTCTTATTTTCTCCTTAAAGTCGTAGCTTTTAGGAGTTCTTTCCCCTCTCTCTCATTTACAATTTGGTGAATAGTTATAAGTTGCTTCTCCTTAAGACTTATTTGATATATGTATTAAGGCTTAAGAACAACTTAATACAAGTGAAGAATAACATGTTTTAGTAGTTAATCATTGCTTGGTGAATACTTATAGAGAAGCTTTACTTTGAGTTGTTTGTCATCTTCATCAACTTCTAACCATGAAGAAGAATCAAAGTCTTCAAATATTGTTGTTTCTTTTTCTTTCTATAGATGTTTTAATATTTCCGTGATTTACAAGATGATCATTGGTGGGTTAAAATTGTTTTAAATTTAAACAAATTTTAAAATATTTCCATTGATAATCTCGTAATTTTGGCTATTTAATTAAACTATTTTCGAATAAATCCAAGAAATATGTTATGTCACGAGTCATGTAAGCTCTCGTTAAAAAACATATAAAGAACATAGCAATTCAACATTTTGTAACGATCTTTCCTTTCATAATAATTAAATGCTTAGCAAAAGCATGTGTCATGAAATATAATAATCATAAAAAGATTTTAAAAGTTTATTGTTGTTAACACCCGGAATTGATTTTTTTGTATCATTATTACACCATGAGATTTGGTGTAGAAGTGTAAAAGCTCATCCCAAACTAAATTATCACATTTGTTGTAATGTTTTATAAGTTTGTTAACTAGTTTTTGAAAGTTTTTGTTTTCTTTTGGACTTTTTAGTTTTCTGATCAGAAAAAACACAAATTAAAAAAAATAGTTTGGAAATATATGTTTAAAGCCTTTATTTTAAACAAAAAATTGTTAATACAAAAGCTTTCAAAATGTATAGATATGTAGGTTAAATTATATATATATATATATATATATATATATATATATATATATATATATATATATATATATATATATATATATATATATATATATATATATATATATATATATATATACTCTAAAAGTATGTCTTATAATTAATTATTTAACTCTTACAAATAAAAAATGCGATAATTAATTTTTACGTTTGGATAAACCGCATTCAATCAGGATTTGTGAGAATTTAGGTTAGAATAAAAAATTTGATAATTGGTTTTATAATTAATTATGCCTTTTTTCATTAATTTTGTACATCCGCCGTTTTAAAAAAAAAAAAAAAAAAAAAAAAAAAAAAAAAAAAAAAAAAAAAAAAAAACGAATATCATAATGAGAACTTTTCAGTATAAAAGCGATGTTTTTAGCCTAGGTTTGTTAACCATAAAATTCCACCATCACACCCACACATAAAACCCCACCACATCTTCTCCCATAATAGAATCTCCCAACACTCAAACCGATAACCCATCGTCCACCCCCATTTCCATCTCCATCTCCGGCCACCACTCCATGCCTTCCGACCACCACCAGCAGTTACTCGATTCCGACGACCGAGAAACCTCCTACGACCAAACTGAGAAAATCCACATCGTCGGAGTAGATGACAACGATGATGACTACACTCACGCAACGCCACCGTTCTCATGGCGGAAGTTATGGCTGTTCACCGGACCTGGTTTCTTAATGAGCATAGCCTTCTTGGATCCGGGTAACTTGGAGGGTGACCTTCAGGCTGGTGCGATTGCAGGGTACTCATTGTTATGGTTGCTTTTGTGGGCCACTGCTATCGGACTTCTTGTTCAACTTCTTTCGGCTCGACTCGGTGTCGCCACCGGAAGACACTTGGCGGAGCTGTGTAGGGAGGAGTACCCGAACTGGGCGGGGAAGTTGTTGTGGATCATGGCGGAGCTTGCTCTGATCGGAGCTGATATTCAAGAAGTTATCGGAAGTGCAATTGCTCTCAAGATTTTGACAAATGGGTTTTTGCCCCTTTGGGCTGGTGTTCTCATAACTGCCTTCGATTGGTAAATTTTTAACCTTTTTTCAACTTGTTCATATTTGGTAGCATCTTAATTCCATTCAAGTGATTCAATTAGTTGAATTTGCCAAAATATTGTCAAAGAAATAAAGATTTAATCTTTTCTTTGGTAATGCCTCTTTAACGCCATGTTCTTGAGTAAAGAAAGCTTCTTGAAACTTGAAAATTGTCATCTTTCTAGGTTGTGGTTTTAGATTTCGCTTCTGGGATCTTTCAGAAAATAAAAAAACTCGATTTGGGTGTTCCTCAAATTATGATTTTGTTTCGGGGTTTTTTCGTAATTTGGTTCTTTGGATGAAGATTTAGGGTTCTTGTTCTTAATTGTGCAAAAAAGATGTCTACTTTATCTTGCATTTTGTGATGGTTTGTATTAGGGTTTGTCAAATCACTGTTTTGATTAATTTATTTTCTTCTCTTTCGATCTTGATTGCAGTTTCATCTTTCTATTTCTTGAAAACTATGGCGTGAGGAAATTAGAGGCCCTTTTCGCAGTTCTCATAGCAGTAATGGCGATTTCATTCGCATGGATGTTCGGTGAAACGAAACCCGATGCCAAAGAGCTTCTCATTGGTATAAAATTTCTTTCATTTTTTTCCAACTTCTTTCAAAAAACCCCCTCAATTTTCATGTTTTTTCTTTTAATTTCCTTTTCTAAGGTATCGTGGTTCCGAAACTCAACTCAAAAACAATCCAACAAGCAGTAGGAGTGGTCGGCTGCATTATAATGCCTCACAACGTGTTCCTACATTCCGCACTCGTCCAATCAAGAGAAGTTGACCCAAGAAAAACGGGTCGGGTCAGGGAAGCCCTAAGATACTATTCAATCGAATCCACTATCGCACTTGCTATTTCCTTTTTCATAAATCTTTTAGTAACAACCGTATTTGCAAAGGCCTTTTTTGGAACTGGAATAGCCGATAAAATCGGGCTCGGGAACGCGGGTCAGTTTCTTGAAGAAAGATTTGGCGGCGGGGTGGTGCCGATTTTGTATATTTGGGCAGTCGGGTTGCTGGCAGCCGGGCAGAGTAGTACAATTACGGGCACCTATGCCGGGCAGTTTATTATGGGCGGGTTTCTTGATTTGAGATTGAAGAAATGGGCTCGGGCTTTGATTACTAGAAGTTGTGCTATTGTTCCTACTTTGATTGTTGCTTTGACTTTTGATGGTTCTGAGGATACTTTGGATGGTCTTAATGAATGGCTTAATGTGCTTCAGTCGGTTCAGATTCCTTTCGCTCTCATTCCATTGTTGTGTTTGGTGGCTAAAGAGGATCTCATGGGCGTTTTCGTAATTGGACGTTTTCTAAAGGTACAAACTTTAAATTCTTGCTATGGTAAACATAAAATTTGGCGAAATCCTATGAAGATCGATATAAAATTTAATTCCAATGTGGATTATAGTCTCCGTGTAGGCTTTGTATCTTTTGTTGCCATAGTGGACCACTGTATACCTGATAACATGACGTTGGCATTGTATCTTTTGTTGCCGTAGTTGACCAGTGGACCACTGTGTACCTGATTCACATAACGTTTTGGATTTTTCTAGAAGAATAACTCTTCTAGAAAAATTATAATCCCAAAAATGTGTCATTTCTTTATTTGTTTTCATAATATATATGTTCATTCGATTTTATTGGCATGACTTGCAGACAATCTCGTGGCTTGTGGCGGCTTTGGTGATCGCAATAAATGGTTACCTATTACAACAATTTTTTGCCGAAGAAGTAAGCGGGCCCGCGTTTACTTCTACAGTCGTCATTTTCACGGTTGCATATGTTGCATTCATAGTGTACCTTATATGGCGAAGTGTTGTTGGTTCCACATTCGGTTTCTTTAAACTTGGAAGCCAATCAACATAATAACAAGTTCTCAAAATTTTAATAATGAGACAACTTCATTAGCATAATGTAATGTAGGAACTGAAAATCTTGAATCATGGAAGTAGCAAAGATGTTGTAGTCATTATTTATAGTCATGAATGTGTTCTTAAGAGTAAATGGAAGATGTGAAAACGATATGAATGAATAATTCAAGTTGATTTTCAAAGATTTGATAGATCTTTAATAGTTGTTACTTATATCATCTACTTGCCTACTTGTTGGCAGCTTGATGTATTGCATTAGGTATTTGATATTTGTATCAAAGAATTTTATGGTTTTACATGTTTGTTGAAAAAGAAATCAGAACGTTACACAATTGCCTTGATGCATAACAATTCTATATTTGTTCTTCATAGGCAACATCATTTTTACAGTGTAGACGGTTATAAATTTGATCAATCCTCAATATAAAATAGGTTTTGTTGATAGTTCAAAAATATTAATGTAGTTTGTATTTTATAAACTTTAGGACGTGGAATATCAAGTGGATTGGTCGGCATTTTCCTTGCACCTTCCTTCCATGAGTGGACAAATATACACCCAATTGAAGTATTGATGATATTTTCAAGGAAAAGAAATTTATAATTTTGAGGTTTTAATTTTGGTTAATCACCACTGCCATCGCAAAATGACTTTAAAAAAAAACTTAGGTTGAAAGAACCATTAATCTTGCAAAATGATATTAAAATTACTTTAATTTCTAAAACTATATTTCTGATAAAATAATATGTTTTTTTTAAACGATGATTTTATAAATAACGAGAACCCCACCAAAAAGAACGAGGCGGGGAAGGAAAACAATCAAAAAAACTTACAAAATATTAAAATGGGAACAAGCCGGATCGTTCCAATTACAAAGATCAAAATTATCCCTACACTTAACCCAGTTGAACACCGAAGTCATGATATGATCCGTCGTTTTGGTAGGAGAAATAAAAGTGTTATTAAAGAGTTTGTTATTTCTAGCTCTCCCCACGTCCCAAAAAAGACCATAAATAATCCTGACAAGAATCATTCTCTTATTAGGGCAACGACCCCAATTGTCAGCAAAATCCATGACCTCTTAACATAATTGAAGCTTTGAATGGGGATGTCACACCATTTAAAAATCCAGAAAATGACCTCCTGTGCATATGGACATCAACCAGAATGTGATCGCTGGAGTCGGTGCCAGTAGAGCAAGAAGTCACAAGAGGTTGAAGAGATAAAAACATGGCAGTGACGGACGGAATACATTCTAGACAAGCTCTCCAAATGAAACAGGTAACATATTTAGCAAAATAGTTGGGTTGTCGATTCCTCGAGTAAGCTTAGAATCAATGACATATCTGAGATTATTAACATATAATTTTCCATCTGTGGAAAGAGTAGAAGTTCACGCATTTACATCGTTAGAGAGGATGACATTAATAAGAATGTTGCGGAATTGATCCAACTCCAGAAGTTCAATCGGCTGTTGTGGGGTTCTTTTCCAGCTCCATGTGAAACCTAAATCGGAGAGTCTATTAGAAACGAAACAAGCTTTTCTGGAATCAAGGGTATAGAGGTGGAGAAATCTAGTAGCGAAAGGCCCCCCGCCAAATCAGTCATCTGATGGGTTTAACACAAAATAACATCCTATGTGCTCATGCAAACCCTATAGCTTAGATCTAGGTTTCTTTATTGTACATGCAATTCATCCAAGACTTACAAACCCTAGATCTAGCATACATATTTCGAAATTAACATAAGAAAACAGATCTAGATGATTACCTCTTGAACAATGGCTTGAATCTTCTTGTCTTGGAGCTTAGAGTCACAAATGTCACTCCTTTAATGGCTTACAAACACCACACAAGCAAGAGGATGATATGAGAGAGGGGAGAGGCATAATTTCGGCTATGAAGGCTCTTAGGGTTCAAGTGGGCGAAAATTAGAAGCCTTAGGGTCTTATTTATACTGGTGCTACTAGGGTTTCAGTCTAAACCCTAATGGACAGCTTAGGCCTTAAGCAATCCAATGAAGCTTCTAGAATAAGGCCCTTATGGCCGAAATTAGGATGGATACATCCCTAATTTCGTCAATGCCTAGTCTAAGAGGCTCCTCAGCCCAAAACTCAACTTTCATACATTTGACAGTTTAAGTCCCCTTTATTTAATTAATGTCTTTTAGCCACATAATTAATTCTTAATTAATTCTTGTCTAATATTAATCAAACTATATGATTTATCCTTTAATATATTATTCATATAATATATTAATAAACCATATTAACCTCTCTATTCATAAATCACCCTATCAAGTTGATTTGGTGAAGGCAACCCAAAAGGACCATGCACAACCAGGTCAACTACTTACCAAATACAGTTACGGGCTTAGACACTAATCCAACAGTCTTCCACTTGGATAAGTCTAGTAACTACAAATGTAAATACAATCCGATTAGCAATTGTAGCTCTCATAGACACTGTCGAACTGTGATCTCATCAATAACATGTCCTTCAGATAAGGGATCGTGTAGTCCTCTGTTCTAGATATCGTGTGGACAATTACATGGAACATAGTCATACTTATTGTCCAGCTATTTGTTTCTCGATCTCCGATCCATCTGACATAGAACTTAATTAAACACATCAATTCAGTCTTGACCGGGCCCAACACATAAGTTAAACCAAATCATCGAGGGACCTTGATATCGCTTTTATCCTCTTAGGATAAAAGGAACAGATAAACTTCGACTTATATGCATTTACCATTCACTAATCAAATCATACACAACAATGCGTTTTATAACATCAAGTTACTGATGCGTTTACGCATTATCGATACGCAACCAATTAGCAAACAATAAACCTTATATCTAGGTTTTAAGACCATATTATATTATCGTCTTGCGATCACTCGTGATAAATTCCATGAAGTGATTCCAGCAAGCGTGGGTTTATTCTAATGTTCAAATCTTATTCATAAGCGCTCATGAACATTGCATAAAACGTTCGTTATGTCTAATACACTTTATACATTCTACACACCAATTCTTAACATTCTTCATTCAAACTTACTTCCAACATATGAACGACTGTGGACCGTTCGAATAAATTTATTATTCAGGAAGTCAAAACATGCAAAACGAAACAATAGGTAAACAATTAACATAAGACAATAACTTTACTAATAAATAATACCCATTTATTTAATCATCGAATGTTAATTACAATTTATATATCACACATTTCTAAACTATATAATCTAAACTAATATCATCCTTCAGGCCAATGCTTCTAGCATGTTGCAAGTGCTTAACCCTACTCAGTCCCTTCGTAAGCGGATATGCTGGGTTATTTTCCGATGATACCCTCTTCACTACGAGGAGTCCTTCTTCTACCCGATGTTGAATAAAGTGATATTTTTTTTGTTGATATGTCGAGATCAACTATGATCCCTTGGTTCCTTGGTCAAGGCAACTGCTCCTTCATTATCACAGAAAATTTCCATAGGCTCCTGTATGGCTGGCACAACTCCAAGGTCTCCAATGAAGTTCTTCAACAATATTGCCTCGTTTGACGCTTCGCTCGCTACAATGTACTCTGATTCGCACATTGAATCAGCTACGGTCTCTTGCTCGGAACTTTTCCAAGGCACTGCACCTCCATTATGGGTAAAGACCCATCCCGACTGCGAACATAGTTGTCTCTGTCGGTCTGAAAACTGGTGTCATTGTACCCTCTCATTTTTTACTCATCACTCCCACCGAGGACTAGAAACCATTCATTGGTCCTCTGAAGGTACTTAATAATATTCTTGACTGTGGTCCAATGTGCTTTGCCAGGGTTCCCTTGATATCTGCTGACCATGCTCAAAGCGAAGGCCACATCAGGACGAGTACAAGTCATAACATGTATGATCGAGTCAACTACAGAAGCGTAAGGTACTCGACTGTCACACCCCCAAACCGGAACGGCGGAAACGTTCGGGGGCGGATGACTTCATGTGGTAACGTAACAAATGAATACATAGTAAAGAAAGCAATACAACCATCATATATATAATTGAAAGTTTACATTGTTTAAAAGAGTACATGTTCAAAACCAATTACAATATGATGTCAAAATATGAATTTAAACTAGTGTCGCAACGTTCCTTCTTCAAAAGCTGTTTAGTACCTATAATTACTGAGTCCCTAGGACATACAAGTAGTTTTGAAAGAGTAGATCAGCATTTAAGCTGGTGAGTTTCATAAGCATTTAATGATAGTGTTTGTATGAAAATGAAATGGTTCGTTTTTGTCGTTAGACTCTAGAAAATCCCATATTTCCTACTGGTATAAATGTAGCCTTAAATCAAGACCAATATATGTTAAAAAGTTGATGTTTTTCCATCTATGAGTGGTGGTTAGAAGTTCCAAACTTATATCACAAATGGGTTTTTCATGCATAAAATAAATGAACTTATGTATGTATAAAACCTCCATTATATCTGGAAACCCCCGTAAATCAATGTATTTTTAATACTCTATGTGAGTTTTATAACCATGCTATTGACAAGGAATGCCTATACCCAACGTTCTTCAGGCGTTGGAATGTTCTGACGTTTGTCACCCCAAATGGTGGACTGTAGCTAACAGTCAGGGCGTGGATTGTCAAGCCCGTATAGATCTATACACAAACAGCATGCTCCCTCTCCAAGGGATTCTGGTATATAATACAGGACTTGAAATGTGTACTCGAACATACGTGAAGGTGATGTCTCACAAAACTTAGTATAAAACATTTTTACGTGTGAAAATGTTCGTTCGTTATTGTATATGAAAGTAGCTTCTTGAAATAGTATTTCCATGTATGTAAAAGTTCGTAGTATTCTCGTAAAACTATACCTATTATAATTTCCTAAAAGTGTGTTTCGTTTGTATAATAAACTCTTAGTGAAAATGTTCACTTGTTATGAAAAGTGTAGTTTTTGTAGTGCCAAAACCGACACACATAAATATAGTATAAGCAAAGTGTCTGACTTATATAAATACATAAATCATTTCTCATTTCAAAAGATAAAATGTTGTCGTGATATAATTTGCATATGAAAGTTTCCCTATAATAGTTATAAATCACATATGATTCCTTTGATAAAACGTGTATAGTGATAGTTTATATAATACACAATAATAATCGAGTGTTTTACTTGTATTCCCCCCACCCCCTTAAAAGCATATAAAAGTACTCATAAAACATTTAAAAGTGTGAATTATAGGGGTATGAACTCACTTGAAAGATCGGAGGATGCGGGATGAAAACCGGACAGAATTTCGACTCGAGAAAGTGGATTTCCTTGGGATTCTTAGGAATCTCGGGAGCACAAACAACCTTCGGGACTTGAGCAAAGTGATCGGGGCTTCGGGGTAGCATGGGCATGGACAACGAGGCAAGAACGCAAGAGAAATGAGAGAAATGGTGTCTTTTCTTCGGATCCTCGCATCCCTTTTATAGGGGCTGGGAACCGACCTCGTACGCAGGGCGTACGCGTGCGTCACGCATGGCCGAATCCTCGACTGCCTCGAAGCTCGGATGGGACGGGGCATAGCCTCGCATAGGGCGCGACGTGGACGATCCGAGGCCAAGGCCTCGCGTACGATGGGCTTACGAGCTTACGTTGGGCGCAACTCGGCCCTATCTGATGACTCCCCTTCGGATAATACCAAGGTTTATAATTAAAATTTATATTTTAATTATTTAATAACTTCAAAAATTCATATCTTCTTCATACGAAATCCGTTTTCAACGTTCTTTATATCCACGCGAAGGTGAGACCATACTCTACAACTTTCGTTTAGATCCCGTCAGCACATTTTTGAAATTATTTTTGTTATTTATTTTAAAAAGGTCGCGGTAAGAAAATTTCTTTAGAAATTCATAACTTCTTTATCCGACGTTAGTTTTTGCCAAACTTTTTACTGCTGAAATACCATTGTCGAGACCTTCGATTCTCGTTTAGGTCATTCCGGCCAAAAGTCGCTCGATCTCCGATTCGAGGTTTTAGCCGTCTGTCGTTAAGCCGAACTTGGAAAATTCCTAACTTTCTTATACGAAGTCGGATTTGGGCGGTCTTTTTACGTACGGTCACGGTTTAATGACATCTAACATAATAGTTAACTTAATTAGTGATTTTTGGATATTTTATTTTCGAAGTTAATTTTATTATAACGAACGTGGTTACAATACTTGACTTTTTAGGTCGTTTACATGTAGTTGAAATATCGGGTTGTCACATCATCCCCCTGTTAGAGGGAATTTCGTCCCGAAATTTAAAGTAAGAAAGATACAAGTGAATAAGAGAAAAAGATGCGGGTACTTTTGTTTCATCTGATCTTCACGTTCCCAAGTGAATTCAGGTCCTCGCTTGGCGTTCCAACGGACTTTCACTATGGGTATGCGACTTTGTTTCATTTGTTTGACCTCTCGGTCCATGACTTCTACCGGTTCTTCCACGAAGTTGAGGCTCTCGTTGATCTCGATCTCGTCGAGTGGGATAACAAGAGTCTCATCGGACAGACACTTTTTCAAATTCGATACGTGGAAGGCTGGGTGTATGTTACTAAGTTCCCGTGGTAGATTAAGTTTGTAAGCTACAGGGCCGATTCTGGCGAGAATCTCGAAAGGCCCTATGTACCTTGGATTTAGATTTCCATGCTTTCCAAAGCGTATTAAGCCTTTCCATGGCGAGACTTTCAATAGAACACGGTCTCCTACTTGGAATTCCAAAGGTTTTCTCCGTTGGTCAACGTAGCTTTTCTGTCGGTCTCTAGATGCTTTCAACCGTTCACGAATCTGAACGATCTTCTCTGTCGTTTCTCGTATGATTTCCGGACCGGTGAGAGTGTTTTCAGTATCTCGTCCTTTAGCTAGTTATGTGTCGCCAACTTCGGTCCAGCACAGAGGGGATCTGCACTTGCGGCCATAAAGGGCTTCAAATGGAGCAGCCTTTATGCTCGTATGATAACTATTGTTGTATGAAAATTCGACAAGAGGTAAATGGATATCCCATGCCTTTCCAAAGTCAATCACACAGGCTCTCAGCATATCTTCCAAAGTTTGTATCGTTCTCTCACTTTTCCTGTCTGTTTGTGGATGGTAGGCTGTACTCATGTCTAATCTAGTCCCTAGGGAACTTTGTAGTGACTGCCAGAACCTTGATGTAAATCTACTATCTCTATCGGAGACAATGGACATCGGAACCCCATGCAATCGTACTATTTCCTTATGTAAGTTCTTGTAAGCCTTTCCATCTTGTCAGTCTCCTTGATTGGTAGAAAATGCACGGATTTGGTCAATCTGTCGATGATGACCCATATGGTATCAAGTCCACCCGTTGTCTTGGGCAACTTGGTTATGAAATCCATAGTAATCCGTTCCCATTTCCATTCTGGTATCTGTGGTTGTTGTAGTAATCCTAAAGGTTTCTGGTACTTGACCTTAACCTTAGTGCAAGTAAGACATTTACTTACAAAGGTAGCAATCTCTGCCTTCATGTTAGGCCACCAGTAAAACTTCTTAAGATCCAAATACATTTTATCTGAACCTGGGTGAACGGAATACCTCGTGTTGTGCGCTTCAGTCATGACTACATCCCTGAAACCACCATGCCTTGGTGTCCAGATACGGTCCATGAGATAATAGGCTCTGCCACCCTTGATTTCTAGAATCTTTTCCATTCCTCTCAGGAATTCACCCGTCACATGCTCGGGTTGTAAGGCTTCCCGTTGAGCCTCCTTAATTTGTGTGGATAAGTGGGAATGGATGGTTATATTCAGAGATTTGGCTCTCTGACCAGTGTATTCTTTTCGACTGAGGGCATCAGCTATTACGTTGGCCTTGCCAGGATCGACCCATCATCATTGTCGCATGTTGAGCTCCTTCTGATCGAAAATGTGTTGAAGGCTCTTGTGGTCGGTGTAAATAGTACTCTTCGTTCCGTACAGGTAGTGTCTCCAGATCTTTAAAGAAAATACCACTTCTCCTAACTCGAGATCATGTGTTGTATAGTTTACTTCGTGTGTCTTAAGCTGACGGGAGGCATAAGCAATAACCATCCCTCATTGCATAAGAACACAACCAAGCCCTTGATTTGATGCATCGCAATACACTACAAAATCTTCTATCCCTTCGGGGAGGGATAGTATTGGTGTGGTGCATAAGGATTGTTTCAGTGTTTGGAACGCCTTTTCTTGTTTTGGTTCCCAGTCAAAGGCCACACCTTTTGGGGTTAATGTAGTAAGAGGTTTCGCGATGCTAGAGAAGTTCTTTATGAATCTGCGATAGTAGCCAGCTAGACCTAGAAATTGACGAATCTCTGTAGGTGTCTTTGGTGCCGACTAGTTCTTAATGGCCTTAATTTTGGAGGGGTCCACATGTATCCCTTTTTCGCTAACAACGTGGCCCAAAAATTCGACTCTTCGAATTGAAAATTCACATTTAGAGAACTTCGCAGAAAGCTTCTCTGATCGTAGTGTTTCTAAGACTCTTCGTAGGTGCTGACTATGTTCTTCCTTACTTCGGGAGTAGATAAGTATATCATCAATGAATACGATGATGAACTGATCCAAATAAGGATGACACACTTTGTTCATTAGGTCCATGAATACTGCTGGTGCGTTGGTTAATCCGAACAGCATCACTACAAATTTGTAGTGTCCATAATGGGTTCGGAAGGCTGTCTGGGAACATCTTCCTCCAGCACTCGTAATTGGTGATATCTAGATCGTAGATCTATCTTTGAGAAGTAGCTCGCTCCTTGAAGTTGATCAAATAGGTCGTCAATGCGGGGTAGAGGGTAACGATTTTTGACAGTGAGTTTGTTCAACTCTCGGTAGTCGATGCACATCCGGAACGATCTATCTTTCTTCTTCACAAACAAGACCGGTGCTCCCCATGGTGAGAAACTTGGTCTAATGAGTCCTTTTTGGTGAATTTCGTTAAGCTGACTGGAAATTTCTTGCATCTCTGCTGGTGCCAGACGATAAGGCGATTTTGCTATAGGGGTAGCCCCTGGAATTAAGTCGATTCTGAACTCGACTTGGCGTTGTGGTGATAATCCCGGTAGTTCTTCTGGGAAAATATAGGGGAAGTCCCGTACCTCTGGGATGCTATTTATATCCTTTACTTCCTGACTTGTATCGATGATGTGTGCAAGAAATGCCTGATAATCCTTCCGCAAACACTTTCGAGCTTGGATGCACGAAATGATGCGAAGGTTTGTACTTGATTTGTCGTCGTAAATCACTAATGTTTCATGGTTAGGGAGATTTAGACGAACAGATTTTTCAAAGCACATGATGTCGGCGCGAAGAGGACTTAACCAATCCATGCCAACAATAACGTCGAAACTTTTTATTTGGAC
Organism: Lactuca saligna; assembly: GCF_052625555.1. Taxonomy (NCBI): domain Eukaryota; kingdom Viridiplantae; phylum Streptophyta; class Magnoliopsida; order Asterales; family Asteraceae; genus Lactuca; species Lactuca saligna. The sequence continues at coordinate 300,586,943 of NC_136420.1, read as the reverse complement.
CGACATAAGGTTGATTGGGAAAGAGTGACCGTCTAAAGTTAATGTACAATCCATGTATATGCAATTAGTAATTTCCGTTTTTCCATTTTCCATTTATACAGTGAATGATTCTTCTAACATGCTAGGTTTACGTTTAAGTAAGTGAATAAAGTTTTGGCTCACAAAGCTTCTCTCTGCTCCGCTATCGAATAGGATGCATGCATATGAATTATCGAGAAGAAACGTACCAGCAACTACTGTAGGATCAGCTACGACTTCCTCGTGACCAATAGCTAATACTCGTCCCACTCCACCGGCATTTGCTGCCTTTGGGCAAGTTCTTTTGTAGTGGCCCACTTCGCCACAACTGTAGCATGCTTCGCCTACACCAGCACCGGGAACTTGAGTGATCGGCTTTACGGGGGCCTTACAGAAACGAACAGTGTGTCCCTTTCTGTTGCAGTTGGACACTGCATTTCCCGACAAGGTCCATGGTGGTGGTAATTGCACTTGGTGCACTTTGAGAGGTTGCCCACATAAGGCTTTGTTGGGTAGTGATTTGTAGGAACGGTAGTAGGTATCGTCGCAGCGTTCACGGCAACCAGTTGTTGTTTCTTTGAGGATTCTTGGGAAGACCCACCCTTCCCCTTATTCCACCCTCTCTTCTTCTTGTTGTTGTTATTGTTGTTTCCCTTTTGTGGTTCTGGTGTAGAAGTTGTTGAGTTTTGATGATTTCCGTGATCAATAAGCGATTGTGCCAGCTCCTTGGCACTTTCAAAAGTGTCAGGTTTTGAAGCTAACATGCTTGACTGAATTTGGGGCGACAGTCCCCAAATGTATCGCTCTATTTTCTTGCTCTCGGGAGCAATCATATCAGGGCAAAGGATTGCCAGCTCGCAGAATCTGTTGGTATAAGTTGCTATGTCGGTACCAATCATTCCCAGAGTCCAAAGTTCATGCTCGAGTTTTTGAATCTCTCCTCGTGGACAGTACTCCCTCATCAATATGATTTTCAAGCTCTCCCAGCTTATTGAGTTTGCCACTATCAGGGTAAGTACCTTAATGTGGCCATTCCACCAAGTTAAAGCCCTATCAGTAAGTGTGTAAGTTGCAAACTTGACCTTGCTGTGCTCTGGGCAGGAGCAGATTGCAAATACTGATTTCGTTCTTTCAATCCACTGCCTTAAAATCATCACACCACCCGTTCCATTAAACATCTGGGGCTTAGCATTCGTAAAGTCTTTATAGGTGCACTCCCGGGGTTGCCCATGACTATCGCCATGGTTGGAAGGATGTATGCCAATTCCTGAACCAGTAGTAACAGGGGTATTGATCTGTGACATGGCAGCTGCTACAGCTGCGGTGACTGCTGCCTGGAACATGACAGCATCAAATTGAGGAGGTGGAGGTGGTGGTGGTATCGGTGCTTCCCCACCGTTGTTTCGTCTCGGATTTCTACGCGGAGGCATCCTTCAACTAAAGATTGAAAAGACAAGGATAAGAAGTCCATAGTATAGAAAATGTATGTGTCTCATGAACTAAATTGCTATAGTTCAACAACAGATGATAGTATGAGTCTCAAAGATAGAAGAGCGAAGCTTATTCGTAAATCCGAATACATGAACAAGCGTATGGTTTTTCCAAAATATTTTAAAGATTGAACGAGATACTCAGCGTAGTAGTAATAGCGTGCGAATTATATTAACATAATTGATGATACAACGATCACGAAAATTTGACCCTTAAAAGGGTCTCCGATTACAAGAATTTAAAGGAAGTAAAAACTTTTAGCTGAAGTCCTATCTTATAACAAAATTTGAGGTTTTCGCAAGTACTACTTGCGACGTGTGTTGCGCTTGGAGCTTGACTCCGCATCCGATTGCTTTGACTCCATAAGACGCCTATTGAAGGCGGCTTGTTGTTCCCCCAACTCTACGAGGGTTGCATTCATTTGTGTTTGGAATGCATCGGCGCGGAGGTGGGTGTCATTCTGCAACATATCCAGACGACGGATATCGGCCGTGTGGACTTGTACTTCCACGTTGACTTCGTGGATTCGGTTTGCTTGGACCCCCGATTGGTAGGATTGGTTGGCCAGTTTACCTACCATCACCAGAAGTGCTCGGTCGGCTGAACCTCCGTCCCTGATGTCGTAGAAGTCTCGACACATACCGTAGGGAGAGTGTATCCCTTGTTGTTGGCTCCAATGGACGAGGTGACTTCCCCAAACGGGAGTCGGTCCTTAGAAGTTCCTCCTAATGGCTGGAGGGTTGACTACTTCTGGTTTCGAGTCTGTACCAGAGTCATCCCCTCCATCCAACTCGATAGGTTCTTCATCCTCTTCCGGATCCTCCTCTACCCATCCTCCGTTGCCTTGGTTCGGGTAGTAGGGGTCCCCATGCGGGTGAAATCCAGCCATTTGACTATACGAGAATAGGGTTATAAGATTTGAACAAAACTTGAGAACATGTAATACTAATTCATCTATTGTATGCACCAAATACTCCTATAGTATTTAAATTATACGTTTGATACTAGTGTCTATTTTTGTTATGTTTTGACTCGTTGCACACTACGATCATTCCTCGATATACGTTAGTCTAATTTCGGATAAACATAGTTAATCAGGCTATATTCGTCCCAAATTTGATTACATATCTCGAGAACTAATCGTAGTGTCCAACTTGTCTTAATACTTTTGTATAGTTCTCATCATGAAAATATGTCGTTGTATGCATGTATTTTGGATTTTCATGACCTAAAATAATCTATTTAAATGAAATAAGGATTTTAGGTGTGAAAACTTTTGTCAGAGACTTTGAGTCCCTAAGCATTTATAGTTTGTATATCTTATGAGGTTCGATATACTTAGTTCACTATAAACATTGCTCTGATACCAATCTGTCACACCCCCAAACCGGAACGGAGGAAACGTGCGGGGGCGGATGACTTCATGTGGTAACGTAACAAATGAATACATAGTAAAAAAAGCAATACAACCATCATATATATAATTGAAAGTTTACATTGTTTAAAAGAGTACATGTTCAAAACCAATTAAAATATGATGTCAAAATATGAATTTAAACTAGTTCCGCAGCGTTCCTTCTTCAAAAGCTGTTTAGTACCTGTAATTACTGAGTCCCTGGGACATACAAGTAGTTTTGAAAGAGTAGATCAACATTTAAGCTGGTGAGTTTCATAAGCATTTAATGATAGTGTTTGTATGAAAATGAAATGGTTCGTTTTTGTTCGTTAGACTCTAGCAAATCTCATATTTCCTACTGGTATAAATGTAGCCTTAAATCAAGACCAATATATGTTAAAAAGTTGATGTTTTTCCATCTATGAGTGGTGGTTAGAAGTTCCAAACTTATATCACAAATGGGTTTTTCATGCATAAAATAAATGAACTTATGTATGTATAAAACCTCCATTATATCTGGAAACCCCCGTAAATCAATGTATTTTTAATACTCTATGTGAGTTTTATAACCATGCTATTGACAAGGAATGCCTATACACAACGTTCTTCAGGCGTTGGAATGTTCTGACGTTTGTCACCCCAAATGGTGGACTGTAGCTAACAGTCAGGGCGCGGATTGTCAAGCCCGTATAGATCTATACACAAACACCATGCTCCCTCTCCAAGGGATTCTGGTATATAATACAGGACTTGAAATGTGTACTCGAACATACGTGAAGTTGATGTCTCACAAAACTTAGTATTAAACATTTTTACGTGTGAAAATGTTCGTTCGTTATTGTATATGAAAGTAGCTTCTTGAAATAGTACCTCCATGTATGTAAAAGTTCGTAGTATTCTCGTAAAACTATACCTATTATAGTTTCCTAAAAGTGTGTTTCGTTTGTATAATAAACTCTTAGTGAAAATGTTCACTTGTTATAAAAAGTGTAGTTTTTGTAGTGCCAAAACCGACACACATAAATATAGTATAAGCAAAGTGTCTGACTTATATAAATACATAAATCATTTCTCATTTCAAAAGATAAAATGTTGTCGTGATATAATTTGCATATGAAAGTTTCCCTATAATAGTTATAAATCACATATGATTCCTTTGATAAAACGTGTATAGTGATAGTTTATATAACACACAATAATAATCGAGTGGTTTACTTGTATTCCCCCCCCCCCCCCCCCTTAAAAGCATATAAAAGTACTCATAAAACATTTAAAAGTGTGAATTATAGGGGTATGAACTCACTTGAAAGATCAGAGGATGCGGGATGAAAACCGGACAGAATTTCGATTCGAGAAAGTGGATTTCCTCGGGATTCTCGGGAATCTCGGGAGCACAAACGACCTTCGGGACTTGAGCAAAGTGATCGGGGCTTCGGGGTAGCACGGGCACGGACAACGAGGCAAGAACGCAAGAGAAATGAGAGAAATGGTGTCTTTTCTTTGGATCCTCGCATCCCTTTTATAGGGGCTGGGAACCGACCTCGTACGCGGGGCGTACGCGTGCGTCACGCATGACCGAATCCTCGACTACCTCGAAGCTCGGATGGGACGGGGCATAGCCTCGCATAGGGCGCGACGTGGATGATCCGAGGCCAAGGCCTCGCGTACGCTGGGCGTACGAGCTTACGTTAGGCGTAACTCGGCCCTATCTGATGACTCCCCTTCGGATAATACCAAGGTTTATAATTAAAATTTATATTTTAATTATTTAATAACTTCAAAAATTCATATCTTCTTCATACGAAATCCGTTTTTGACGTTCTTTATATCTACACGAAGGTGAGACCATAATCTACAACTTTCGTTTAGATCCCGTCGGCAAATTTTGAAATTATTTTTATTATTTATTTTAAAAAGGTCGCGGTAAGAAAATTTCTTTAGAAATTCATAACTTTTTTATCCGACGTCAGTTTTTGCCAAACTTTTTACTGCTGAAATACCATTGTCGAGACCTTCGATTCTCGTTTAGGTCATTCCGGCCAAAAGTCGCTCGATCTCCGATTCGAGGTTTTAGCCGTCTGTCGTTAAGCCGAACTTGGAAAATTCCTAACTTTCTTATACGAAGTCGGATTTGGGCGTTCTTTTTACGTACGGTCATGGTTTAATGACATCTAACATAATAGTTAATTTAATTAATGATTTTTGGATATTTTATTTTCGAAGTTAATTTTATTATAACGAACGTGGTTACAATACTTGACTTTTTAGGTCGTTTACATGTAGTTGAACTATGGGGTTGTCACATCGACTCATCACTGTTATTTCCTCGGGATTCTCAGGAGCACAAACGACCTTCGGAACTTGAGCAAAGTGATCGGGGATTCAGGGTAGCACGGGCACGTAAAACGAGGCAAGAACGCAAGAGAAATGAGAGAAATGGTGTCTTTTCTTCGGAACCCTCGCATCCATTTTATAGGGGCTTGGAACCAACCTCGTACGCGGGGCGTACACATGTACGCTGGGCGTACGCGTGGGTCACGCATGACCGAATCCTCGACTGCCTCGGAGCTCGGATGGGACGGGGCATAGCCTCGCATAGGGCGCGACGTGGATGATCCGAGGCCAAGGCCTCGCGTACGCTAGGCGTACGAGCTTATGCTGGGCGTAACTCGGCCCTATTTCATGACTCCCCTTCGGATAATACCAAGGTTTATAATTAAAATTTATATTTTAATTATTTAATAACTTCAAAAATTCATATCTTCTTCATACGAAATCCATTTTCGAAGTTCTTTATATCCACGCGAAGGTGAGACCATACTCTACAACTTTCGTTTAGATCCCGTCGGCAAATTTTGTAATTATTTTTATTATTTATTTTAAAAAGGTCACGGTAAGAAAATTTCTTTAGAAATTCATAACTTCTTTATCTGACGTCAGTTTTTGCCAGACTTTTTTACTACTGAAATACCATTGTCGAGAGCTTCGATTCTCGTTTAGGTCATTCCGGCCAAAAGTCGCTCAATGTCCGATTCGAGTTTTTAGCCGTCTGTCGTTAAGCCGAACTTGGAAAATTCCTAACTTTCTTATACAAAGTCGGATTTGGGCGTTCTTTTTACGTACGATCACGGTTTAATGACATCTAACATAATAGTTAATTTAATTAGTGATTTTTGGATATTTTATTTTCGAAGTTAATTTTATTATAACGAACGTGGTTACAATACTTGACTTTTTAGGTCGTTTACATGTAGTTGAAATATCGGGTTGTCACATCGACTCATCTCTGTTATCTCGATTTCGGTACTTTGACTTTGAGTCTTACTCAACTTGGCATTACTTTGGATTGGTAACTCCTCCTTCTTGGAATTCTCCATACTAAAATGTTTTAGTACCTTGTCTAAGTAAGTATTATGACTAAGTCCTATTAGTCTTTTACTTATGTTTCTCACTATCCTTATTCCCAAAATATAGGCACTCTTCCGAAATCCTTCATAGCGAAGCACTTCCCAAGCCAGGACTTTACTTCCTGCATTGTTGGGATGTCGTTTTCAATGATTAGTATGTCATCGACATACAATATGAGGAAGCTAACTATACTCCCACTGGCATTGAAATATACACATAATTCATCTTTGCTTCGCAGAAAACCAAACTCTTTGACTTTCTCATCAAAACAAAGATTCCATCTACGAGACTCTTGTTTTAGTCCATAAATGGACTTCTTAATCCTACACACTCTATTAGGGTACTTTTCATCGACAAAACCATCTGGTTGAGCCATGTAAACATCCTCAACCAACTTCCCATTAAGGAAAGCAGTTTTGACATCCATCTGCCATATCTCATAGTCATGAAATGCAGCAATGGCTAGCATCACCCTAATAGACTTTATCTTTGCAACCGGTGAAAAGGTCCCATCATAGTCAACTCCGGGAGTTTGAGTAAAGCCCTTCGCAACCAATCACGCTTTATGAGTGTGCACATTCCCATCCATGTTGGTGTTCTTCTTGAAGATCTATTTGCACCCGACCGTCTTACGACCTGGCATATTGTCAACCAAATTTCAAACTTGGTTGCCATACATGGACTGAATCTCACTGTCCATCACCTCTTTCCACTTCGTAGACTTCGGCCTGCCATGGCTTCCTTATAGTTGTTAGGTTCGTCCAAATTTATTAGTGTACTACCACTAATAAACGTATCACCCTCACATGTTATATGAAAACCATACAACACGGGTGGAACACTAACTCTACTGGAACGTCTAAGAGGAAGGATTTGTCAATCGGTTCAACTGTAGTTTCCTCCTCGGGTAGAGCGCCAACGTTAGAAGTTCCTTCATCGCTCGACTCTTGAAGCTCTTCAAGATCGATTTACCTCCCACTGTCCCATTCGCTTATGAGTTCTCGTTCTTAGAAAGCCCCTCTCCTTGCAATGAAGACAACATTGTCACTCGATCTATAGAAGAGATATCCAAAGGAATTTTGCGGGTAGTCGATGAAAATACATCGCTCACTACGAGGATCGAGCTTGTCGTGAGTCTCTCATCTTACGAAAGCCTCGCAACCCTAAACCTTGATATGTGCAACCGAGGGAGCTTTCCCTGTCCACATCTCGTGAGGTGTTTTGGCAACCTTCTTTGTAGGGACTAAGTTAAGGATACGGGCGACAGTCTCTAAGGTATACCCCAGAATGAGATAGTTAGTGAAGCACGACTCATCATCGAATGAACCATGTCTAACAAGGTTCGATTACGCCTCTCAGCTACACCATTCAACGGCGGTGTCCTAGGTGGCGTCAATTGCGAAACAATTCTGCATTCCTTGAAGCATCTTGATTTTCCTACCCAACTGATCCTCCACTTCTTGTTTAAATTCTTTGAATTTTTTAAAGGTTTCTGACTTGTGCTTGATTAAGTAGATATACCCATATATGCTATAATCATCGGTGAAGTCACATAGAAGCGGTTTGCATCCCTTGTGTTCAATCTAAAGGGCCCACAAACATTGGTGTGTATGAGATCCAATAAACCCTCACCCCTTTCACAAGTGTCAGTAAAGGGTGACTTGGTCATCTTTCCAAGTAAACAAGACTTGCATACGTCATCGTCCCTAAGGTCGAATGACTCCAACACTCCATCCTTTTGGATTTGGGCTATGTGTTTCTTGTTGACATGTCCAAGACGACAATGCCACAAGCATGATTTATCCAAACTATTGGAAGAATAAATACACAACACATCATTTCCGAAATTATCTACAACCATCACAGTTTCATATATTCCATTACGAGGCAATGCTTCAAAATATCAACCACCATTAAGATAAGCATAAATAGAACCCTTTTCATTATCAAATGAATATATAAATCCTTGTCTATATAAACCATGAAAAGAAATGATGTTTCTTGTCATATCTCGCGAATAGCAACAATTATTTAAATCTAAACCTAATCCATTACTTAGCACTAAAGAATAAACTCCAATCTTGGTGACAGGCGACGATCTTTTGTTTCCCATGATCAAGTTTATTTTCCCATGCTCCACATCCCTATTTCATCTTAGTACATGCAAATCACAACATATGTGAAAACCACATCCTGTATCAAGAACCCGAGAAATAGCATGCGATGAATCATTAGATTTAATAATGTATATACCTGCGAAGGATGGCGTGATCTTCCCATCCTTAATAGCTTGCAGATACTTTAGGCAGCTTCGTTTCCAATGCCCTATCTTGTAGCAGTGATGGCACTCTGCCTCCTTAGGGTTATAGTTGGGTTTAGCATAACCAACCTTGGTTCTACTAGAAGAGGTACCATCTTGGGACTTTTCCTTGTGGTTGCTCTTTGAGGGAGCCTTCCTTTTCTTACGGTTTCCTTTCACTATTGCCAATACAGGAGTAGGAGTTGATGCAACAAACTTATCTTTGAGATTGATCTCAGCAGTCCTTAGCAAGCCTTGAAGCTTGCTCAAAGTGACCTCTTCTTTATTCATGTGGTAGGTCATGTGGAACTGGTTGTAGCAGGGAGGCAAGGAATGAAGGATGATGTCAATTGCCAGCTCTTCATCAAAGTTAACATTTAACTTTAGCAGGCGATCAACATATCTCTGCATCTTTTGCAAATGAGCAGTAAGGGACTCTCCATTACCCATTTTGGCAGTGATCATGTAACATCCCAAATTTCGAGTCCAAAAATTTCTTTTAAAAACATTACTAATTCATAGCGTTAAGTCATTCAAACATACATAAAGGGTTTATATGAAAAATCATAGTTTCATTTCCAAAACACTTGTTTAATTATCAGAGTAAACATCCCAGGCTAACTTTCCATGGTGTATGCACTGCAACCCTCCTGAGCTCCTCTTCTGAAAACTGAATACCTTAAACCAAAATTCAAAACTGTAAGCATGAAGCTTAGTGAGTTCCCCAACCTACCGCATACCATACATATCTATTGATCCAAAAATGTCATACATAATACTGAGCACATAACCACATACTGGGCTCCCACCCGCTACATTGGGCCTCGCCCGCTATCGGACCCCGTCTGCCACCAGGCCTCGCCTGGCTTCAAGCCCCGCTCGGTGTACAGATTTGTTTTCCTTAGGCCCCGCCTGTCTCCAGGCCCCGCCCACTAACATATACTAGCATAAAATCATATCACAACACATAACTAACATGCTATACTGGATTACTGTACTAAGTCCTCGCCTATCTTGGGCCTCGCCCCATGTCCTACTACTGATGACTCATGGAACCCCGTCCACGCTCCTACTGACAGTGAGATACGAGCCCAGCCCACACTCACTCTTTTCCTTACTTGGTCCTCGCCCCTGCTCTACTGCTAATGAGGTATGGAACATCGTCCACACTCTGTTATTGGTAAGATACGGGACCTCGTCCATACTCACCTCCCTACCAGGCACATACATGTATCACACATACAACAAGTATAACTATCATACAAACCATTCCTTGGGAACCTGCCCGCTAACATGGGACCTTAGTCCCGAATGTCATACTAGCATACTGTGCCTAGGTCTAACCCCCAGGTCTTCCTACTCATAACTATATGGGCCGGAATTGTGGTCGTAGACCCATTCACACAAAGGTAAACTCACATGCACTGCTGAACTTTGCTGATAACCCTCTGACTGCTGTCCGACAACTCTCCGAACCGCTGCTCCATTAGCTCCCCGAGCTACTAATACCAATATAACACTTAGCTCCAAACTAAACTCTAGAAGTCAAACTAAGTCAACTCTGGTCAAAGTCAAAGTCATGTTCAAAGTCAACCTTCCAGTTGACTCGACTCACTGAGTCAACGCATAGACTCACTGAGTTCTTAAACTCAGAAACTCTCAAAATGCTACTCAACTCGCCGAGTCACCCAAAGACTCATTGAGTCCTATCCTGTCCAACTCACTGAGTCACCACTCAACTCACTGATCTACGTCTTAACTAGAAAAGGTTGAGGTTCTGCAACCAGACTTGCCGAGTCCAAGGCAATCTTCAACAGACTCACCGAGTTGTTATTCAACTCGTCGAGTCCATGCTCATGTTCATACAACTCGCCGAGTACACCCATGTGACTCGCCGAGTCTATTCAGCTCTCAATCCATACAATGGCTTTTCGAGCCATGCAGGGGCTCCAACCCATAGATCCACTCTTCTAAAGTCTAACCCCCACATAAAGTTGCAAACTTTACGTGAAACCAAGGAGCTAAAGGCCCAAAATACTCTAGGGCTAGGATTTAAGACAAAGGGGCTTCACCACGAACTCATTGACTGTCGCTTTAAGACATTCTGGACCATCACAACCCTAGATCTGAAGTAGCAACCTCAGATCAAAGCCCCACACCTGAAATAGATCTCAATCTTACCAAAATAGCCCCAAAATCTCATTTAGGAATAGATCTAGATGCAAAAAGGGTGAAGGTAATAGCTTATTACCTCCAAGATGACCTCCCACTGAAGAATAATCCAAATCTTTGAAAACCCCCTTGATCCAAGCTTCTTGATCTTCCAGATCTCTTCACAAAAACCACTTATCTAAGCTCCAATTTGCTTCCAAGGACTCTCACTCATGATTTAAGGTTTCTGGATCTCAAAAGGATGGTAAAGAGGTTGGGGAAGGGACGTAATGTTCTTTAAATAGGGCACAACCCCCAGGATTAAGGTTTTTCTCGTCCAGACCAAACTCGCCGAGTCCAATAGCTGACTCACCGAGTCGGTCACTTACTCTATGCCCCAGATCCCGCTCCAACTCGTCGATTTCCTCCCTAGACTCAACGATTTGACTCTTGCCTTAGATCTTTTCCTTTATTTTCTTGTTCTTTTTTATTCTGGGTGTTACAAATCATCGAGGTGATGATCTTGTACCATTCTTTCCTTGTGATTTGGTGGTACCGGTCCAGGAAATCTTGATGCATCTCATAGGGATACATGTCCTCATATGACATCTAGAGTTCTGCAGTCATAGTGGACTTTCGTAGCATCACACTCATAGGCCTCAAAGGCCGCGATCTCTTCATCAAAGGCAGTGTTGATGTTGATTTCCTTCAGCTTCTCATCAAGTACATACTCTTTGTCTTCATAACGAGTGACCATTCGGATGTTGCGGATCCAATAATTAAAATTGGACCCGTCAAAGATCACTCTCCCACACAAGTTCATGAGTGAGAATGATCCGGAGGAATTTGAGCCGGAAGCGTTGTTGTTGATGTTCGACATCTGAAATAAAAAAGAGACAAAGTTTGATTCGAAATGAATCCCCAATTAAACACCCAAATGAGAAATTAGGTCTTGGATCCAACAACATTATTTACAAATTAGAATAGGGAAGCCGTAATCTAACATACAAATAATTTAAAGGTAAGTGAATGACGATTCACTAATTCTCCACCATGAAAAACGAAAAAGAGATTAAGTTTTAAATGTATTTAAAACTCCTAGATCTTATGAGATTCATTAAACTTTTCAATGGCATGTTTAAATCTTGATATGCCCCTCAAGTTTGTGACTGGGATGCCGAGGATCACAAAGCGGGTGTGAATAACCATGCAAATGTATATGGTACCCTCATTGTTACAGTCACCTATTCGATGTGTCGGTTAACCACACACACTCCATCGAACTATGACAAACAATGAGTCACCCTTTTCCACCTTTACTTAGAGCCCAATTAGTGTGTCGGTTAACCACACACGCCCCACTAACATCTTAGCAAGGGTACAAAGTGTAATTTCATGGAATTGCATCAATTTCACTTTTGCCTAAAGTAACTAAGTTTGGGAATTTTCAAAAAACATTTAGTTACTTTTATAATTCATTATACTTTTAATGAGGAAAGGGTTGCCCTATCCTACCCGTTCGGCTAACGACCCTCCACCAATCAAGGAAGCGGTGAGTGAGAGTGGACACCCATTAAACGGCTATTTTATAGGCCATAATCTTATACCCCCCCCCCCCCCCCCCCTTATAGATCGACTTCATTAATGAGGCTTGCTAACGGTAAGACTAGCAGTTTAAGTTATATATATATATATATATATATATATATATATATATATATATATATATATATATATATATATATATATATATATATATATATATATATTAATTTTATAATAAATAAAGTATAAGGTTGAATTTTAAACTTGTAAAATTCTAGGGTTTGAAATTTAAATAACTCAAATTAAACTTTTAATCAAAATTTTAAATTTCAAAATTCTAGGGCAAGTTTTGAACTTTTTCAAAACACATAGGATCAAATAGCAAATAATTTAAAATTAAACACTTAATTTAATGATTATCTAAATTTAACCTAATCCATTTTATTCATAAGATAATTCATCAAATATTTTAAGTAATCAAATATTATCATATAAGGAATTAATTAATTAAATAATTGGTAATTATCTATATGCTCATGCAAACCCTATAGCTTGTATCTAGGTTTCTCTATTGTACATGCAATTCATCCAAGACTTGCAAACCCTAGATCTAGAATACATATTTCGAAATTAACATAAGAAAATGGATCTACATAATTACCTCTTGAACAATGGCTTGAATCTTCTTGTCTTGGAGCTTAGAGTCACAAATGTCACTCCTCGAATGGCTTACAAACACCATACAAGCAAGAGGATGATATGAGAGAGAGGGGAGAGGCACAATTTCGGATATGAAGACTCTTAGGGTTCAAGTGGCCAAAAATTGGAAGCCTTAGGGTCTTATTTATACTAGTGCTGCTAGGGTTTCAGTCTAAACCCTAATGGACAACTTAGGCGTTAAGCAATCCAAAGAAGCTTCTAGAATACGATCCTTATGGCCGGAATTAGGATGGATACATCCCTAATTTCGTCCATGCCTAGTCCAAGAGGCTCCTCAGCCCAAAACTCAACTTTCATACAATTGACAGTTTAAGTCCCTTTTATTTAATTAATGTCTTTTAGCCACATATTTGGTTCTTAATTAATTCTTGTCTAATATTAAACAAACTATATGATTTCTACTTTAATATATTATTCATATAATATATTAACAAACCATATTAATCTCTCTATTCATAAGTCACCCTATCAAGTTGCTTTGGTGAAGGCAACCCAAAAGGACCATGCACAGCCGCGTCAAATACTTACCAAATATAGTTACAGGCTTAGACACTAATCCAACATCATCAATCTAGAAAAGGGTTTTAAACCAGATCCCAACCTTGAATTTAATGATATGCTCGATTTTGATATCAATACTAACAAGCTCACGGATCATCTTGACGATGTTGCCCCATGTTCCAGGGATCATGATTTTAGCCAACTTATCCACAAGTTTTCTAGCAAGGTTGTGGATACTGCTAATAACATAGCTCCATAAACATGGTCTTTCAGATTTGAGCCGCCAAATCCACTTAAATAAAAGAGCGAGATGTATGATTGTCAATGAACCAACCCCTAAACCATCGTTATCCTTACTAGCCAAGACAATATGCTATGGATTTTCTCTATGTCATTTATAGCAGATACTGGAGCTTTAAAGAGAGAAAAATAATAAAGTGGCCAACTCCCCAAAACCGATTTAGCTAGGTTGAGGCGACCCCCGAAAGAGAGGGTTTTTGATTTCGAAGAAGAAAACCTATGATGAACCCGATCGATTATGGGTTTCCAATTTCGCTTCAAAGACATATTAGCACCCACATGAACACCTAGGAAGGTGAACAGGAAGGAAGCAACCGCAAAGCCTAAGATAGACGCGCAACTAACAACTTCATTGACGGGGACCCCAATTCTGAAGACAAACGACTTATGGAAGTTCACCTTTAATCTTGAAACAATTTGAAAAAAGCGAAGGATGCGGGAAAATATTGTGAAGTTGGAGTTGGACCAGTCTCTGATGAAAATAGCATCGTCTACGTAAAAAAATGTGAGAACTAGATGGACCGTTGTTGTAACATTCGTTTTAAAAAAAATAAATAATAAAATAAATAAAGATAATAATAATAATGATAAATAAAATAAGTAGATAAATAAATAAATAAGCCCTAAAGTCATGATATATATTTTATATTTTATTTTATTTTAGCCCTAAGTCCGTATTAAATGATCAGTATTAGCGGGGGGAGTTAAATGTTATAATTTCATGAAAATGGGGACTATATTGTAACATTGGGACTTGAATTGTCATGAAATCTAAAAGCTAGGGATTATTTGGTAATTAATGGGCTTAATTTGAAAAGAAAAGGGGATGGAGGGACTGAACTTGTTAAAAGGGGAAAAGTTTGAATTGGAGGAGGTGGGGCTAAAACCCATTACCCCTCCCTTGTGCCTACTCATTTAAATGGTTACCCATAAAAACTATAACCCTAATATTATACTTTAGTAGCTACCCTTACACCCCCAACCACTGTCCGCCACCACCTCTATTGTTGAGGTCGGAAACCACCAAGGCACAGCAACTGTTGCCGACATTGCGCCCATCGGAGACCGCTGAAGTCAGCCGCCGGAGAAAATCTTTTCTACGTTAGAATGAGAGCACGACAGTCGGGGATTAGCTGCTGTTGTGAACCACCGAAACCCAAGCCGCCGGTGACGACGTGAGCGACCGCTGCCTTCTCTGCCCTATTCTCTTTCTTTTTCGTCGCCATCCTCAGCCGCATGACACGGCAGTCATCGGCGTTGCATGGAACTCGTGTTCGTATGTGCATGTGATGCTGTTGCGATTTCCCTCACTCGTCTCCATCCCTTCTGAAGTTTTTCCGAGCATTGCAGTCGCTGTCACGCGGCTGTCACCACTTCGCACCCCGATCACCGCCTAGCTGCAGCCGCTTGCCACCATTGTTGAGTGTTCGTGTATGTGTTCTGTATGTGTATTGTATGACGCTTTGTTTGGTTGGAACTCTCGAGAACAGCCACCGCCACCACCACCGTGAGGTGGTGGCTGCCGCCATGCACCACCACCGGCCACCATAACGTGGTTGTGTGTGTGTGTTTATTTTGGTATAAAGCATTGTAAAATGTAATTAGAAAGTAGAATAATGAAAAGAAACTCATAACCACCACCGTAAGGTGGTGGCTACCGCCTCCTGCCGCCACCAGCCGCCGTGTTAGGTTGCGGTGTGCCTTATTTGTGTTTTGATTCATTTAGGATGCTTGGACAAAATGGACTAGAATCATAACCACCACTGTGAGTTGGTGGCCGCCACCGTGAGCCGTCGTTGACCACCACTACCCGAGGTGGTAGTGGGTGGTGTGAAACTAACGAAATCCTAATGGGCCTAGTGAAACCTTAATGGGCCCACTGAAGCCTTAATTGACCTAAAATCCTAACCATTTGACTAATGGGCTAGTATGTGGGTTGGAAACCCTAATTAGGGTTTGGAAAACCCTAATGTCATGAAACCCTAATTTTGGGGATTTATCAGGACACACATGGGAATTAATTAATAAACTTAAAATATTAATCAATAATCATTGGAAACTTAACCTAAGGCAATATTGGACTTAATGGATTAAGTCCTTAATGGTTAAGTAAGAAACACTTAACCCTAATCGTCATTTCATGTGAAAACCCTAATTTCACTTGGGCCTTGAGTTGGACCTTTCTTTTGGGCCTTGGTGATTGGGTTATTGATGGACTATCCAAGAAAAAGTAAATGGACTTAAAATAATTGGATGCGCTTTAGGATAAGGCCCGTATGAAGGGTTAGGCCCAATTTGGAAAATTGGGCCATAGATAGGCCATAATTTGGGCCTTGATGATTATGATATATTGGTCCATTGATATACCAATAGTTTGGACTAGAATTAATGGATGAGCCTTAAGGAAAGACCATGTAGAGTTCTGGGCCCAATTTTCCAAATTGGGCCATATGTTGGGCTTTGGCCCGTTACTTGATTATGAGGCCTTTAGAGTGTGAATTGGACCTTGGGCTTGGAACCCAATTATTAATTGGGTATTATTTGATGTTGGCAGTTCGGGAATCTATCAACCAGTAGCTGGAGTTTCATCCGCGGGACTTCAGCAGTTCCAGGTGAGTTCTCCTCACTATATCAACAGGGTCTAAGGCACAAATGTCGGCCCTTTTCGGATTTGCATCCGAGTTCATTGCACGTTATGCTTTATGATATGTATCTGGGTTATAGGATGGTTGTTATGATAGTGATTGATTAGATCAGTATCCTGGTTATAGGATGATTGCTATGTTAGTGATCTGTAGATCTGTATGTTATCTGGGCTTGCTGGTTATCATCCATGGAGTTCCCTTAGGGACTGTCGGTGGTTACGTAGAATAGCCTGAGAACTCTTGGTCTAGGCTCTCTTGCTCGTTCCTTATTTGGTTGTGGCTATAGAGTAGGACTATATGTTCGGGTGGCTATCTCACCTCTCGTTACTTATGGTTATAGATTCTATGGGGGGATAGCTGGTAGCGGGACTATATGTGGTTTGAGGATTAGTAGGCAGTTGTGAGTTGTATGATTGTTGTTTTCTGTATTATGTGCCTACTTGATCATGATTATTTATAAGTCGACATATTGTGTTTGGTTGGGTTAAGGTCGTCATGCTTTGTACTGAAGGACAACTGACCCAGGGCGAACCGGATAGACTGTAGGCCCTAAGGGCATATCAGTCAGGCTGAAGGCCTGGAGAACGGTCCAGACAGGCTGAAGGCCCGTGTGTCGTGTGGGTGGACCGATCATGCTAAAGGTTCTGAGAGTGGGCCAATGAGACTACAGGTCTAGTAAGGGCAATTCAGTCTTGATGTAGACTCTATATGCATGTGGTTTATGTATATGTTATATGATATGGTTATATTGGTATGACTATGGTATTTTGGGGGTAACTCATTTAGCCTTCGATCTTACATTTATCGGTTATTGTTTCAGGTACTTCTGATGATCACGGGAAGCCAAAGGCGTGATGGTGCACCTCCTTATATTTTCATGATCTAATTCTGGGGATACTCTGATGCTTAAACTATTTTGAAAACAAATTGTAATAACTTAATGGTTTTAAATATTTTAAAAAATTTTAAATTGGCTTGAATTTTATGGGCTTATAGTTGTTCGGATTTGAATGCCCATGAAGATAGAGTTCTGAAAAGCATATTTCATAGTGGCGTTCAGCCCCTCCATAGCCAGGATAAACAAAAGTGGATAAAGAGGATCCCCTTGTCAAACTCCCCAAGAAATAGAGAATTCGGTAGTTGATGGCCCCTTGATCAAGACCAAAGCACTCGAAGAGGCAAGACAACCCCTAAACCAAAAGCACCAACGATTCCCAAAACTAGTTTGTGATAGGATATAGTCAACGAAATGCCAATTAATGGAGTCAAATGCTTTGTCAAAATCAATTTTGAAGAGAAATGCTTTCCTATTATTACTTTTACCCTAAGAATAAATTTCGTTGATGTTCAACGACCATCCATTATATTTCATCCCTCGATAAATCCAGTCTGAACATCATCGATCACATTGCCAATGACCCCCTTGAGACGATTAGAGAGTGCCTTGGAACCAATCTTGTAAAGGAACCCTGAGGAGGATGATGGGCATATAATCTTTGAGTGTGAGCAGGTCCTTGATTTTGGGAATTAAAGTGATAAACAATGAGCTGACCCCTCTGGCGAACCTTCTGCTGGCTTCAAAGAACTTAACAAATCTCAAGATATCGTCTTGAATCAAAATCCAATATCTTATTATGAATTTAAACGTGAAGCCATCGGGTCCTGGAGCTTTTTCATCGCCGCTATGGCGCTATCCCAAATAGTTTCATATATTTCATCCAAGCTAAAGTCATGTTCCAGGAAGGCATTGTCCTCAGGGGAGAGACACCTGGAATTTTTATAGAGGAGCAAGGGTCTGACAATATGTTTTTCTTTGAACTTGGCTTCGAAGAAATGTAAAGCTTCTGCCTTTAGAGAGTCTTTATTAGAGACCCATATCTCGTTCACAATAATTCCCTGGATAGTGCTCTTTTTTCTTTTGATTTTCATAAAATTATTATAGAATCTAGTGTTTTAATCTTCGTATGATAACCATTTAATCTTGGACTTTTATTGTAAATCCAGCCTAGCTAGATGCTCTAGCTCGAGAACTTTTGTAACATCCCAAAATTCAAGGCCAAAAAATTCATTTTTAGTTTAACAATTCATAAACCAACAGTATAAAAACATCTGTAATAATATCCCATGTCAAAACCAAAGTATCAATAATCAAAGCATGTTATCATAAAACAATATCAGAGTGTAATCCCAAAGATCTCATGTGCGGAAAACATAGTGTGATGCCTTGCGATCACCGACTCCTTTCCTTTGAAAACGAAGTACCTGAAACCAAAACTAAAAACCGTAAGCACGAAGCTTAGTGAGCTCCCCCATCATACCACATACCATATATATATATATATATATATATATATATATATATATATATACACACACACACACATAATACCTAGCATATTTGGGTGCTGACCTCCCCTTCGGTATCTTTCAACCGGTAATTGCCTAGCATATCTGGGTGTTGGCCTCCCTTCGGTATCTTTCAATCGATAGTTGCCTAACATATTTGGGTGCTGGCCTCCCCTTCGGTATCTTTCAGTCAGTAACTGCCTAGCATATCTGGGTGTTGGCCTCCCCTTCGGTATCTTTCAACCGGTAACTACCTAACATATCTGGGTGCTGGCCTCCCCATCGGTATCTTTCAACTGGTAATTGGGACTATTTCACCCCTACTACTACCACATAATAACATAACATATACATATAAATCATATACTGCCTAGCATGTTTGGGTGTTGGCCTCCCCTTCGGTATCTTTCAATTGATAATCGGGGAATATTTCACCCCTACCACTACCACATAATAACATAGCATACTCACGCATAAAGCATAACAGATAGTGGTAAACCAGACAATTATCACAAAGACAATCATCTCAAACATAACCACCTGATGGTGGGCCGACATTGGTGCCTTAGACCCACCTCTACTGGAAGGTAACTCATCTCGCACTGTTGAAGTCCCATAGACAAAACTCTAGCTATTGGATGATAGGTTCTCGAACTGTCAATCAGCAAAATAACACCTAATCAGCAATTGGGTTCCAACATATACCCATAAGGCCATGCTTGCAGTAAAAGATTGCTTTACCCCTATCTTAGCTTGATTCAAACCCAAGGCCCAATCCAAAGGCCCAAAAGTCACATATGAGTCAAAGCCCAACATATGACGCAATTTTCCAAATTGGGGCCAATCCTTTACATGGTCTTATTCTAACTCCCAACCATTTAGTCCAATCCAAACATTTGGCATTTCTAATGGCCCAATATCTCATAATCATAAAGGCCTAATTATAGCCAACCTATGGCCAAATTTTCCAAATTGGGCCCAAACCCTAACATGTGCCTTACCCTAAAGTCCATCTAATTATTCTAGTCCATATGCTTGTTCTTGAATGGCCCATTATTGGCCCAATCACCAAAGCCCAATGGAAAGGCCTAACTTAAGGCCTAAGTGAAACTAGGGTTTCACATAAAATGACGATAAGGATTAAGTGTTTCTCACTTAACCCATTAAGGACTCAATCTATTAAGTCCATCACTCTACTAGATAATGATGGGTTTCGAGCAATACATCATTCCTATGGTGTACATACAAACCCTAATAGCTTTTGGATCTATTTTGTCTAATGAACATGCAATTGAATATCCAAAGCCATAAACCCTAGATCTAACATATTATGAACTGAAATAAGGTTTAGAGATTACCTTTGATTGTTATATAGCGATAACAATCAATTCCTTGGCTTCAAAAAGCTTAGTGCCTCAAGTGTTGCACCTCTAATGGAGTCACAAACACCATTAAGCAACTAGATGAAGAAGAAGGAGAGAGGAGGCACCAAAAACGATTAGAAACCCTAAAGGATTCATTCCCCACGTTTTTGGGGCCTTAGGGGTCTTTATATACTTAGGCTATTAGGGTTTTGAACTTAGGAAACCCTAATTTGACTACTTAGGCCCTAAGCAGTCCATGGACTCCTTTAATTATATCCCTTGGACGAATTCCTTATGGGCTTCCCAGAATTCGTCCAACCTATATTATTAGGTGATCTATAGCCCAATTGCAATTATCTTATAATTACAAATCCAGTCCCCTAAGTTTAATTAATCTCTTTTAGCCACAAAATTAATTCTTAATTAATTATTGACTAATATTAATTAAACTATATATTATTCTCATAATATATTAATAAATCATAATTAAACCTTTCTCTCCTTAATTCATCCTACATATTGCTATGGTGAAGGCAGCCCAAAAGGATCATGCTCATAATCAGGTCAAGTACATACCAAAATAGTCATGGACTTAGAAATTAATCCAACAGTCTTCCACTTAGATAAGTCTAATAACTATTTTGCATAACTTCAAAACCTAATCAACAATCGTAGCTTTCAAAAGCCGTTGTCAACTCTGATCTTATTAGATACGCGTGTCCTTTAGATAAGGGATTATATATTCATCCATTCTATATATTGTTTAGACTGAGACATGGATTTTAATCATTCTCCCTATATTGTTTCCCGACATCCGATTTATGAAGACTAACAACAGACTACGATTGAACACATTAACTTAGTCCCGGCTTGGCCAAGCGCTTAGGTGTCATCACTAAATCATCTAGGGGCCCAAGGATATTGCTTTTATCCCACTTTGGGTAAAAGGAATGGATAAACTTTGACTCAAATGCTCACTTGCTCTTACTCATCAAATCACACACAACAATATCTTTTATAACACCAAGTTACTGGTGCGTTTACATATTATCAATGTGTAACCGAATTGTAATTACAACTCACACGTCTTGGTTTCAAGAATATACAATATTATCGTCTCACAATCACTCGTGATAAAAACCATGAAGTGATTCAAGTGAGCGTGGGTTTAATCCAATACTCTAATGTTATCAAAGCACTCATGAATTCTGCATCAAACTTGTGTTATGTCTAAACACTCTAGACAATCTACAGACAGATTCATGACAGTCTTGCTTCATACTTACTTCCAATGTATGACCGACTGTGGAGGTTCGAATAACCCAGTTATTCTGGAAGTCAAAACATGTAAAGTGAAACACAACAATAATACTTAGTCCTATATGGCCTCAAAACTTTTGAGCGTAAATAAAACACCATATTGATTACTCATTATTGATTATTTAATGTTTCAGATAATCAACTTGACACTTAAATTATACTAACAATTGTCCCATGCTCCAAGCATGCACACTTTGTTTACCTATGGTCCATACTTTGTGAAATAGATTAATTGAAAAACTTTTCCAATGAAACTCATTTCACAATCGCCAATCCTTATCATTAGTGTAAGAATACTCTAATGTTATCAAAGCACTCATGAATTCTGCATCAAACTTGTGTTATGTCTAAACACTCTAGACAATCTACAGACAGATTCATGACAGTCTTGCTTCATACTTACTTCCAATGTATGACCGACTGTGGAGGTTCGAATAACCCAGTTATTCTGGAAGTCAAAACATGTAAAGTGAAACACAACAATAATACTTAGTCCTATATGGCCTCAAAACTTTTGAGCGTAAATAAAACACCATTTTTTAAACACCATATTGATTACTCATTATTGATTATTTAATGTTTCAGATAATCAACTTGACACTTAAATTATACTAACAATTGTCCCATGCTCCAAGCATGCACACTTTGTTTACCTATGGTCCATACTTTGTGAAATAGATTAATTGAAAAACTTTTCCAATGAAACTCATTTCACAATCGCCAATCCTTATCATTAGTGTAAGAATACCAAATTCTTGCCACTTTTAGAATATGTCATATTCTAACATTTTATGCAACAATCCTTTCGTGAAGTCACGGCACAAAAGTCACAAAGACTCAGCCAATGAAATCACATGGTACTCTATCAGAAATTGTTACAAAACAAATATGTATATGTGATGTCTCTCCTAATTATGGAAACATTTCCATATTTTCCATATGACAACTCATTATAAATAGAAATTTATCTATTTATAATAATGTCTATATGGCCCGTCCAATACTATACTTCCAACTACTCACAAGCGACCAATCCTCAGCGAACTTTGGATCGTCCTTTGATAGTTGTTTATTTATTTTAGTCAAAACTAGTTCTAGTCCTTTTCCCTCTTAATTCCCTAGGCATTTGGAAAATTTTATAACGATCAAATATTATAGCATATGCAATTGATCCTATACCTGAAGTGTATGGGACACGCTGCATAATGTCTCACATAAAGACATGATACTTTATCAGTCTTCTGCCATAATATTTTGTTAGCCATGTTCTCACAATTCGAACTATGAAGAGGGATGTCGTAATCATAATTGAATTTGAGAACACGCTATGTGTCCTTGGCTAAATTTTATTAACATTTCTCGATCTAAGCTTTAGATTTTTTAAACGAAGTATAATATTCTCTCCCTTAATTATAACAAAACAACTTTTCAACCCTTGCAACTTTGCAAATTGAATCTTTGTTTTTTTATAATTAATATTGCTAACTTGAAATACTTAAAATAATAATCATGCTCCCACTAACACAATGATTATTTCCTTATTAGCATAACATTTATGCTCCCACTAGCTTTGACATGTATTCAGAAAACAATTGAAGTTCTAGAAGACAATGTTTATTGAATTCCTTAAGTTCATATTTCTAAATGTTTATTGAATTCCTTAAGTTCATATTTCTAGAAGACAATGTTTATTGAACTTCTGATGCTTTGATAAGCCTTTATCTATGCTTCTTCAACTCGTACACCTTTGTCTTAGAAAACTCACATGTGTGTCTAAACAAATTCAGAACTTATGTTACTAAGTCCCAAATGTTCAGACTAATTGCCAAATCTCACAATTCAAACTGTGAACAGGGATGTCGTAATCATAATTGAATTTGAGAATACAATTTACACAACTGCTATTTCCTAAAAATCTCTCTTAGTGAAAGAATTTCCTCACAATCATTTTCATGAAGGAGGGAAACCTTATGT
Organism: Lactuca saligna; assembly: GCF_052625555.1. NCBI lineage: Eukaryota > Viridiplantae > Streptophyta > Magnoliopsida > Asterales > Asteraceae > Lactuca > Lactuca saligna. Next base: position 300,563,465 of record NC_136420.1, on the reverse strand, counting down.
CACTTAGATTTTATAGTATATGTGTTCCTATCCATATGAATTTTGCCAAAACCAAGGTTTGCGACAAATTCAAGCTCATATGGACTGAACTTGTTCAATTTTGATTCCTTGCCTCATGGTAGCATGAATGCCCACCATGTCTTCCAAGCAACTCGCCCCTACATATCAATGTACTTTCCATTAATCAAGGTGCATTGTCTTTATGCCTTCAAATGAGAACTCATAGAACTCACGTGCATAATCAAATCAACTGGAATGGCACAGAAATAAGAGTATGATAGGTTATAAACCTCAAGTCACATGCTAGTGATGATCAACTAGGTTTACTCTTTGATTTGTTCCTGAACCTTTTCAAGACCATTAAGACTCCCACTGACTCCTTGACATATAAGATTCTATTGTCAAGATACATTCCTTGACAAAAAAAAATATTCAAGAGTTTGTGTAGCTTCTTATCAAGTTTAACACTTCACTCAATTGGTCTTAGTTGGTCTTTGTCTTATCTAAGACATCACAAATTACCAATTTCAAATGTACAAGAATAAGAAACTTTCTTATTCTACATTTGATAAGTGTTACAAACCTACTTAAGACTTACCACTCAAGTCACAATCTTGGAGTATGACTCTAAGACTTGATTTTGAAACAAAGTATGATTGACTTCTTGATTTAACCATTTCCACAATTCTCGATTCCTCTTCTTAGACATACAAATGCACTAAGACTCACTTAGAGGATCAATCGTGATATGGTTCTCAATCATTAATATGATCATAAAACACAAAAAAAAGGTATTCTCCCTTCTTCTTAGAATAGAGAAACTTTTATCTTTCTGTCTACTTGATTCTTCTTATTCGTTCTGGTATTCATTGAAACTCTTCCAATCAACTTAGAATTACACTTATTCTTATAAGTATAATTATATTTACTAAACTTTAGTAAATCATGACGAATATCTTTATCACTCTTGTGGTGAACTTGATCAATGCACAACCTAGTGTACTTGATCTCCTAGTCCTTCACCTGACACTTTGTCAAATAATTAGTCTAATTTCCAAATATGAAAGTTTTTCATTCATCATACAATACATGTTGCATGATTCCAAGTTTCTATCCAACTGAAACTTGGGCGATGAGAATCTTTCCTTATTTGGTAAATTCTTGACATTTCCACAAATAGCAAAATAAGAATCATATTCAACTCAACATTGCTAAAATACAAACATCCATTTTCACACATGCCATTGCAACGATAAATAAATAAATAAGATAAACTCAAAATTTATTTTATTACGGAAAAACGTGTCCTTACAATGCAATTCAACTGAAAACTATGCTATTACACATTCCTAAGCAATTTATTCTAACTCTAAAGTAGCAACTCAAAAATATGATCTTTGAATCTATGCAATTGAATCTCATTTCTTCATGAACAGATTCAACACACTTCTTTCTTAAGCTTCTATTCTTTTCTTCGATCCTGCAAAACATCAAAATGTAATCTGATCACATCATGTATTAAGAATCTAGAATGGGAACTTAAAAGGAGCTAGATAGTGGATTTTACCTGAAGTAGTACCATATGTCATGACTCTCCCATCTCTAAGATCTCTCAGGTAGTTTGGGCAGCTTCGTCTCCAATGCCCCTTCTCTTGGAAATAAAAGCAAATGGACTCCTTTGGCACATTACATGGGACAATCTCATACTTAGTCCTTTCTGGACTTCTAATGTTGCCAGTGTCCATTGAATCTTGGAGGTTTGTTTCACCAGACAAATTTACTTGACCAGCACGCCAAATCATTGCTGATTTAGCAGCTATAAACAAATAGGTGAGATCAATTAGGGCCACGTTGTGTTCCATCATATAGTACTCTCTTACGAACTCACTATATGATTCATGAAGTGACTGAAGAACCCAGTCAATAGCCAACTCACCTGAAATCTTGACAACCAAAATCCTTAACCTATCAATGTGTGACTTCATCTCTAAGACGTGTGCACACACAGGTTTCCCATCTTCGTGCTTACTTGCCAAAAGGGCTTGAGTGAGCTTAAACTTTTCGAGCCTTCGAACTTGTGGGTTGGGGAGAATAATTGGAGGAGGTGGAGGAAGTGGAGCATGATCTCTTGTTCCTTGATCATATCGTGTAATATCATCTTCAAAGAATTCAGGAAGACCATGATTGTCAGAACTAGACATCTACAAAACGGGAGAAAATTCAAGTTAAATTGATTGAGTCCTTAATAAAACACCCAAATGTGATATTAAGGCTAGGATCCAACACAATACTCTACAACCTAGAAGAGGGATGTCGTAATCTAGTTGCGGAATATTTGAAGGTAGGTAAATGACGATTTACCAATTTCCACCATGAAAAATGAAAAAGAAGTTTAAGTTTTAAATGAATTGAAATTCCTATATCTTTTGAGATTCATTGAATCTTTCAATGGCATGTTTAATCTCGATTATGCCCTTCAAGTTTGCGATTGCGATGCCGAGGATCACAAATAAGGTGTGAATAACCATACGAATCTACGTGGTGCACTCAATGCTAATATCACCTAATCAATTTGCCGCTTAGCCACACATGCTCCATTGATCTACGATAAACATCGAGTCACCCTTCGCCAATGCCAAACCCAAATTAGTGTGTCGGTTAACCACACAGGCTCCACTAACATCTCAGCAAGGGTACAAAGTGTCATTCCATGGATTAGCATACAATTTCACATTTTGCCTAAAGTAATTATGATTTGGGAATTTGAAAAACATTTAGTTACTTTGTACTTCATTATACTTACAATGGAAGGTTTCGTCCTATCCTACCCGTTCGGCTAACAACCCTCCACTAGTCAAGAGTGCGGTGGATAAGAGTGGATACTCATTCAATTGCCATTTGATATGCAATTTCCTTAAACACCCCTTATAGACCAGCTTCGTGAATGAGGCCTACTAACGGTAAAACTGACTGTTTACTTATACATATATAATATTAGACTTTTATATATATATATATATATATATATATATATATATATATATATATATATATATATATAGGGTATATTTTACACTTTTAAAATACTAGGTGGTTTAATTTAATAAATTATACTTTTAATTTAATTAAATGTAAACCAAAATTTTATGATTTTACTAAATCTCTTTAAATTATATACTTTAATTAATTAATAAAACCATAAAGGTGTAATTTGAACTTTTCAAAGCACTAGGGTTTTAGAATTTAAATATTACATAATTAAACTATTAATCAAAACTTAAATTCCAAAACTTGAGGACAAGTCTTGAACTTTTCAAAACATTATGGTTCAACTATTTAAATTTCAAAAACTAAAACTATTAACTTCAAATTTAAACTATGAAACCTAAAGGGTGTAAGTTGAAACATTTTCAAACTTTATCAAGAACATTCTAGATCAACAATTCAAATAAGGCAATTAACAGTTAATTGGTGGTTATCTAATTTTGACCTAGTCCGATTTCATGCAAGATAATTCACCAAATAATTCAAATAATTAACTTTTATCATATAAGGAAATAATTATTCAATTAACATAATATTATCTTTTATTTTGGCAAGGATAATCACCCAATATCATAAAAATCTGATTTTTATCAATCAAAAACATTTTGGTAATTATCCCATAACAAAACAGGCACAAAATCCCAAAATCAGCTCCATCTGACCCTCTGACTCATCGAGTTCACTAAGGACTCGGCGGGTCACCCAATGGACTCGATGAGTCAAGCCTAAAAACTTCAAAATTTTCGATTTTCAGCCAATTTTTCGATCAAATAAGCTTCAAATTCACTAACAAACAGCCCTAGGCACTGATACAACTGATGGGTTTCGAGCAATACATCATTCCTGTGGTGTACATACAAACCCTAATAGCTTTTGGATCTAGTTTGTCTAATGAACATGCAATTAAATATCCAAAGCCATAAACCCTAGATCTAACATATTATGAACTAAAATAAGGTTTAGAGATTACCTTTGATTGTTATATAGCAATAACAATCAATTCCTTGGCTTCAGAAAGCTTAGTGCCTCAAGTGTTGCACCTCTAATGGAGTCACAAACACCACTAAGCAACTAGATGAAGAAAAAGGAGAGAGGAGGCACCAAAAATGACTAGAAACCCTAAAGGATTAATTCCCCACGTTTTGGGGACTTAGCGCTCTTTATATACTTAGGCTATTAGGGTTTTGAACTTAGGAAACCCTAATTTGACTGCTTAGGCCCTAAGGAGTCCATGGACTCCTTTAATTATATCCCTTGGACGAATTCCTTATGGGCTTCCCATAGAATTCGTCCAACCTATATTATTAGGTGATCCATAGCCCAATTGCAATTATCTTATAATTACAAATCCAGTCCCTAAGTTTAATTAATCTCTTTTAGCCACAAAATTAATTCTTAACTAATTCTTGACTAATATTAATTAAACTATATGATTTCTCCTTTAATATATTATTCTCATAATATATTAATGAATCATAATTAAACATTTATCTCCTTAATTCATCCTACATATTGCTATGGTGAAGGCAACCCAAAAGGACCATGCTCATAATCGGGTCAAGTACATACCAAAATAGTAATGGACTTAGACACTAATCCAACAGATAAATCATATGGTGTGATCGGGTGTACTTCATAATTTCATTCCAATGGCCCAATATACGGGTCTCGATAAGTCTAAACCAATAATTCCAAAATTAGGGTTTTCAACCCAATTAGGCCGAATAGCTATGTCTTTGGATCAATTAGGTTTTCATTAGGCCCACTAGGGTTTTATTTGGCCTACTAGGGTTTCATAAGTAGGGCACCACACACTACCACCTTGGGTAGTGGTGGTCAACGGCGCCTCATGGCGGAGGCCACCACCCCACGGTGGTAGTTATGGTTCTAGTCCATTTGTCCAAGCATCCCAAAAGAAATCCAAACACAAACAAGCACACCACCACCCAACACGACGGCTAGTGGCGGCAGCCACCACCTCACGGTGGTGGTTATGAGTTTCTTTTCATTATTCTAATCTCTAATTACATTTTACAATGCTTTAACCCAAAAAATAAACACACACATATTGCCACCTTTGTGGCGGCCGGTGGTGGTAGATGGTGGTAGCCACCACCTCACGGTGGTAGCGGTGGCTTTCTTTGTTTTCCAGCTAATAAACCCTCACACAACACCCACTCACAGCAAAAATACACACACACACACATTTTACTTGCAAAGTGGACCCAGCCACCCACCTGGTGGTGTTTGGCAATGGTAGCAGCAACACAGGCGGAAACAACGGCGATTGACAGGGGTTTGCGATGTAACAATGGAAGAGAGTGGCAGAGGGAAACCGAAGTGCATGGAATAGTCACTCGATGGTGGCAGCGGTGCAACGATAACGGTTATATCTTCACGGAGGAGGAGAATAAAATACGGCGGCGATGTGGCGACTAGCCATCACCGGGAACAGCAGAAACAGTGGTGCCATCGACCGGGGATAGCGGCAACAGCGACATCGAGCATCGACTCTTCAGCCTCTTCTGTCCAAACGTCCATCCACAGGTTCATCCACCTTTTCATCGTCGGCGACACTGAGGTGGCGTAGACGGTGGCTCGTAACTTAGACAACGGCTAGGAGGCAGCTACGACCTCCACAATGATGGTGGCTTTAGAAAGAGAATAAGAAGAATGTAGGATGTCTGGTGGTCGTTGTTGTCGGTTGTCGATCGGAAACAACGTGGTGCTGGCATCTGAGATCAAAGAAGGGAGGTTGGCGGCTGAGGGCCTTTTGACGATAGCGGCTGTATCATGGGTTAGGGTTAGGGTTCCGGAAGGGTGACGGGTTAAATACCCGGTCCCCTTGAACTCATTTCCATAATGACATAAATAGTCCCTCTCCATAAAAATCTTTTCAACAGAAGTCTATAATTTACCATTTAAACCCTGTCTCCTGAAATCATTTACAAATTAAGTCTGAATTTTACCAAAAAGCCCCTCCCTCTTCAAATCCTTTTCAAATTAGGTCCATAATTTTCTCTTTAGCCCTCAACATTCTAAATTCATTTCAATTTAGGTCCAATGATCAAACTTCAGCCATGTTAACATTTTTAGTCCCTCCTCCTCTCATTCTTTTCAACTTAAGTTCCAATAATTACTACGGAGCCCCTGTCTTCATAAATATTTACAACATAAATCTAGATTTTACACTTTTAACACCCAATCTCTAAAACTGTGACAATTAGCTGCTCGAAGCCAACACCTTGCTATATAATTATTGATTTTAGGGCTACTATACATTTATTTATTTATTTATTTATTTAATAAATGGGGTGTTCTAATTTTTTTTACCATTCCTAAGGGACAAGTTTTCTTCACTCATAAGGTTGGCAAGGAGCCTTTCTCTTTTACCCTTTTCCAGATCCAATGGACAGGACATGAGCACTTGTTGCAGAAAGGGGATGATTTTTCTTCATCCTCGACTCTACACTTTACAACAGGTTATGGAGTTGGGTCAATGTCGTCTCCGTATTGTTAAAATGATAAGTTCGAACAAACTGATCATAACTAGGATCCAAAGAGTTGAGGACCACGTTAATTGCTAACTCCTCATCAAAAAACACAATGGGCATTTTAAGTTACTCCACGTACCTTCGCATCTTTTGTGTGTGTGTACAAACAAATTCTACTTCCTTGAGCTTGCATGCCATAAGAGATTTGACCACTTCATAGCGTTCTTGTGGAAATTTCTAGCAAGGTTCTCATATGGCTAGTATTCCTCATAGAACTTGGCCATAGTGACCACCATAATCCATGCAACCTTAGTGGCGTCATCAGAATGTTTGTTGTAGGAAGCAATATGCTCAGGAGTAGCGATGGAGTGATCGATTTCAACAAGAGGATTTTAAGGACATATTCTTTGCGCTCGTATCGAAGATTCATTTTCAAATTCCTTATCCTGTCCATGTAGTTGGGACTAGTGAGCTTCCCTTTTGACAGAATCGAGAGTAGTGAGAAGTTAGAGTTGGAGGGGGCGGATTGAGTAATAGCGAGATAACCGTTTTCCTGACATCTAAACAAATAGACATAGTTTTATTTAGTGATATTATTCTTTAATATTTTAACCCAATGTCAATATTCAAGGCTAGGATCCAAAATATAAAGCACAACATAGAAGAGGGATGTCGTAATCTAATTGCAAATTTATTAGGGTAGGTAACACAAATTTACCAGTCTAACATGAAATTCTAGATCATTTGAGATTCATTGAATCTTATCAATGGCATGTTTAATCTCAGATTATGCTCTTTAAATTGTTAACTGGGATGTCGAGGATCACAAATAAGAATTGAATAACCATGCAAGCCTGTTTGACAACCTCGAGGTCATTTAACATCTCACATTGATGTCTCGGTAAACCACACGCGCTCCATCAACAATCATAATTTTTGATCTATCCATTACTCAACTTTATAGTCCCAAATTAGTGTGTTGGTTAACCACGCATGCTCCACTAACGACATATAAAGAGTGATATGCATTTTCATGGATTAGCATACACTTCACATTTTGACCTAAACTGACTAGAGTTGAGATTTATAAAAGGTTTTGTTAATTTATTGTATCATACTTTTAGAGCTTATGTCCTATCAAACACGTTCGCCTAATGACCCTTGACCATTCAACAGAGTGGTGGGTGAGAGTGTACACCCATTCAACGGTCATTTTATAGGCTACTTCCTGATATGCTCTTAGAGCATGGCTTCGTGAATAAGGCCTATTAATGATTTGACCGACTTATCTTATACATATAATAAATTAAACATTTCATCATATATAGTATAAGGTGTATTTTAACTTTTCAAAATACTAGGGTTTAAAATTAATTTCCGAATTAAACAATTAATAATTAATTAATTTCGAACAATTAATGATTTACCAATTATACTTTAATTTAAATCACTAGTAATTTAAATAGTCGATTTCAATTAAACAATTAATAAAACCATTCAAATTTAAATTATTATGTATTAAATAATTATCTTCAGTAAACAATAAATAAAATAATTGAAATTTAATCGTAATCCTTTAACCCTTATAATTTTCGATAAAAAAAATGTAAGGGTTGCCAAGTTTTAATTATCCAAATTTTAAGGCATTTAAAACTGTAAATAAGGAAACTAAGAAACACTAATGGAGGCTTGGGCTCAAGAACCCTAGCCATTATCGAAATTTAAGCCTTTAGGGTTTAATTTTCATAAACCCTAACTTTGATCAATTCATTTAAATGCCCCATCAAATAGAAAACTTAGTCTCTGATGCTATTGATGGGATTTCTAGGTTATAAAAAGTCATGTGGCGGAAAAACTCTTAAACCCTTAAGTTCACATGCAACCTAGAAAGGATTGTTTTCGTTATTGATTGCAACTAACTACGAATATCAAGATACCCTAGGATATCTCTAGTATAATCGAAATTATAAGAAGTTTTAGGGTTACATACCTTTTGATTAATGTAGCAATTAATCAACCAAATTTTCCATTAAGTTCCTTGGAAAGCAAGCACCAAAAGCTTAGATGTCTCTAATGACTTGTACCCTAAACCCTAATAACTAGAAGACTTAAGGAGAGAGGATGCTAGAGGAAAACGAATATATGAAGCTTAGGAATAGGGGTAAAAATATGAGACCCTAAGGGTCCTATTTATAGCTGATAAGGAATCATTAGATAACCCTAATTTGAATATAATAATATTATCTCAAATATGACAATTATCTAACTCCTTATTTATCGATAAGGAGCATTCTAGAAACCTTAAATCCATGATAAAAACTGGCCATGCTAGGAGGGTTCTAGAATCCCTATCTTGTTCAACTATTATACAATTATAGCTTAGTCCTTGTACTTCCAATTATTTCTAATTAACCCGAAATTAATTCCAATTAATCACTATTAATTCTTAATTAATTATAACTATTTCAAATTAATATATTAATCATATAATATATATTAATAAATCATATGTTACAATTTATTAATCGTATAATAAATTAACAAAACAACCTCTTTCTCCAAAAGTCATTCTATTCAGTTATTGGTTATGATGGCAACCCAAAAAGGACTTCGGTTTTAATTCAAGAATATAACAATTTAGCTATTGGCTTAGACACCTTAATCTAACAATTCCATCCAAGTGTCTTCTGACACTAATGACTCAAAATGTTCTTCATCAGGGTGTCATGTCACAGATTCCTCATTTTGTAGTTGTAACACCCATTTTTCACTTTTCAAGATAAAATATATAAAAACTTGTTTATAAAAATGAAAGTGAATATGTTGCGTTTTAGCCAAAACTATCAACACGAACATTGTAGTAGCCGTCGACACAAATTTGTGGACATAAAGAACATCGAAAACGAATTTCATATGAAGAAGTTATGATTTTTATAAATTTTGGTGGTTTTATAAAAATCACCACTGTTCGGTAGAGAACCACCACGGCGAGGTGCATTAAATGCACTTGACCTCTCCAGCTAAATGTCATGTGCAAGGAAGAACAATCAGATAGGCTAATCACCGAGGTGGGATACGTCAAGTCTCAAGTATAAAATGAGGGTACCCTCCTCATTTCTTGCCCCGTTCTTTCTCTCCAAATGGTTTCTCTCTCACCCTCGAGCATTTTGGTCCTTTGTGATCCAACTGCTCAATATGTAGTTTCAGTAGTATCAATATCGTAGTGTTGGAGGTTCCGGAAGGATATAAGAAGTAAGCGTCGAAGTTCAGCTCGTGAATATTCAAAGTTCATCAATCGGGTAAGGTGACTCTTGTATGTTTCATGGAACTAGAAGTAGTAAGTAGTATAACCCTAAACTATACCTATTATAGTTTATTAGTAAACTTGATGAATGACTGAATGTACTGAACTGATATATAAATCTTTATATCTATACATATATACATAATATATAAGTAAGGATTCAATGACACTCGGACAAACAAACGGGTACTTTAGGACCACAACCAAACGAGGACAGGAAGTAAAGTGGGTTATCTCTCCTAAGTCCTTCAAACCTTATTTATATAACTATATATGTAGTAGACATGGTTTTAACAATATATAAGTTTAAAGAAAACTGTAAGGGAAAGTTTTAGTGTAAAAAGTTAATTTGATAAAGAGTTTGTCATGAAAAAGGTTTGATAAGCAGTTTGAAGTCATTTGCTCAATAAAACAGTTTAAAGCATGAAAAATCCATTTGCATGTTAGTTATTAATCACATGTGATTGATCTAATAACTAACATGGTTCAACTTGTATTCCCACCATAAAGTATTTAAAATATTTAAAATCATTTCAAAGGTTAATTAAGGGGTATGAACTCACCTGCAGTGAGTGGTTTGTTCGGAAGTGTCGGACAAGGTGCTATGTGTGAAGTGAGGACTTGTACACAATCAATGATCCTAGTTAACATATAATAACACATATATGTATCCAATTAGTCTTTTAAACAACTAATTAACAAATTTAAGACATCATAGGAGATGAAAAACACCTTTTATAAGTGTTGTAAGTCATAAGGATTGCATCTAAGTGTTGTAGGGCATTGCTATTGAGTTTAGGGTTCAAGGAAAACCCCATATTGGAGTTTACGGTTTTATGACCATTACCCATTGAGTTTACGGTCATAAACTCATGGTTTTACGGTCGTAATCTCATGCCCCCTTGACTATGAGTGGTTTTGAAGCTCTACAAGTCCTTAGAAACATTTCTACTTGAAGCACAAGCCTATGGAAGGGATTAGGGCACCATTTCACTCCTACGTGGATTTTACGGTCCTTAGACCATTTTCCTTTGGGTTTACGATCGTAAACCCATATGGTTTATGGTATTTTGATGTTTTCAAGTACTTAACTCATCAAGGAAGGGATCTAAGCAAGTTTCCAAGGCTTATGAAGGACTAGGGCACACTTTGGCACCCTAATTTAGGGTTTACGGTCCAAGAACATCTTGGACAGTAAACACCTTGTTCTTGGTGTTTCTTGGGCGTTTTATTGATGTATGGAAGTGTAAAAATCTCTATAAGACTCTAGTATATAAGTACTTACTATATAGAAGCTTGAAAAGGTGTTAAAGGCCAAAGAACACTAGTATGTGTTCTTGGTGTTCTTGGTGTTTTGAAGATCTAAGCAAAACACGAAATTGCATGGATGAAATGATGTATAAACACTAGGTGTTATGTTATAACAACAAATCAAGTCAAGAAACACTTACATTTTCGGGAGATCGGGTGAAAGACGCGATGATAGTTGAGAGAGTTTTGAGATTTGGAAGTGTGAAAAATGGCAAATAATGACTAAGTGTCATATATATATACCCTTACACTAGGGTTTACGGCCGTAAACACCTTGTTTAGGCCATAAACTCCAAACTCTTAGAGTTTTGGAATAATATTATTACACAATAAACCCTAGGGTATCCTCTCTCCTGATAGTTCCTGAAGTACTAAACTTAAAACCCTCAAACTTAATCCAAAAAGCTTTAAAGTTAACAGAAACTATTCTGACTTCTATTGTATTGAATGGTTGTACATAATAGAAATTTTTGGTTGTTACAATCTGAAAGGAAGGACGATCGATGCTCGTGTGATTGTTGTTGTTGTAGGAAAATTCAACCAACGGGAGGTAAGTTTCCCAGCTACCACCGAAGTCTAGCACACACGCCCGTAGCATATCCTCCAAAGTATGGATGGTCCGCTCGCTCTGACCATCCATCTGCGGGTGAAAAGTGGTGCTAAAGTGTAGTCGAGTACCCAACTCATCATGGAAATTCTTCCAAAACCTGGAAGTAAACCGTACATCTTTATCTGAAATCACCAAAATTGGCACCCCGTGCCGCGCCACCACCTCCCGGATGTAGATGTCGGCCAACTTTTCGGCCAAAATACTCTCCTGAATCAGAATAAAATTGGCGCTCTTGGTCAACCTATCCATGATGACCCAAATCGAGTCCACCCCTCGCACGGTCCTGAGAAGCTTCATAATGAAGTCCATGGTAATATCCTCCCACTTCCACAGCGGGATACGCAACGGCTGGACCTTGTCGTGAGGTCTCTGGTGCTCAGCCTTGACCTTTCTATAGGTCAAGCACCTCTCCACAAACCAAGCTATGTCCCTCTTCATACAGTGCCACCAATAATCGAGACAAAGATCCCTGTACATCTTCGTCGCCCCGGGATGGATAGAAAACCTGGATTTGTGCACCTCCTCCATCAATTTCGGACGCATGCCTCCATGATAGGTGACCCACACCCTACAGTGGAGGGTCAACAACACTCGGCTATCATAGTCGAAAGAGGAAACCTGACCCACAATACGCTCACTCTTTTGATGTTCCTCCTTCATAGCCTCCTGTTGGGCCTCTCGAATCTGCTCTAGCAGCAGAGTCACCACGGTCATCCGCATGCAGATATCCCTGATCGGCACTGCCTTGCGGCTAAGCACATCGGCCACTACATTGGCCTTCCCCGGGTGGTAAAGAATCTCACAATCATAATCCTTCACCACATCTAACCACCAACGTTGCCTCATGTTCATATTCGACTGGTCCATAAGATACCTCAGGCTCTTATGGTCTGTGCAAATGGTACAACGAACCCCATAGAGGTAATGACGCCAAATCTTGAGGGAAAAAACAACCACCCCCAACTCCAAATCATGCGTCGGGTAGTTCGTCTTGTGAGGCTTTAACTGCTTCGAAGCGTAAGCAATAACATGTCCTCTTTGCATCAAAACTACACCCAAACCCGAGATGGACGCATCGCAGTACACAACAAAATCCTCTACGCCCTCTGGCAGGGCTAAGATTGGCCCCTCGCACAATCTCTATCTCAGTGTCTCGAATGCTACCTATTGCTCAGGCCCCCAACGAACAACTATGGACTTCTTCGTTAGCCGAGTCAAGGGTATGACTATCTTGGAGAAATCCTGGATGAATCTCCGATAGTATCCAGCTAATCCCAAGAACCTCCAAATCTTAGATGGAGATTTTGGAACCTCCCACCTCATCATGGCCTCTACCTTGGCCGGGTCGACCAAAATACCATCCTGGTTGACAAGATGTCTAAGAAACTGTACCCCGCGCAGCTAGAACTCACACTTGGAGAACTTGGTGTACTATCTCTCCCTCTGCAGGGTCTCCAAAACCTCTCGCAGATGCTCCTCGATCTCCCCTTGCGTCTTGGAGTAGACCAAGATATCGTCTATAAATACTATCATGGAACGATCCAGTATCGGTCTACATACATGGTTCATGAGATCCATGAATGCGGCGAGAGCATTGATGAGCCTAAAAGGCATCACCACGAACTCATAGTGACCATAACGAGTCCGAAAAGCAGTCTTTTGTACATCCTCCTCTTTGACCCTCATCTGATGGTAACCTGAACGCAATTCAATCTTTGAGAACCAAGATGCTCCCTCTAACTGGTGAAAGAGGTCAACAATCCTTGGGAGTGGGTAACGGTTCTTCACCGTTACCTTATTCAGCTCCCAATAATCTATACACATCCGATGCGACCCGTCCTTCTTCTTTACAAATAGAATCGGGGATCCCCATGGTGAATTCCTCAGTCTAATGAATCCCTTGTCTAACAGCTCCTGCAGTTGTGTAGACAACTCTTGCATCTCGGGAGAAGCCAACCGATACGGTGCCTTGGCTATTAGAGCCGCACCAGGGACGAGGTCGATCCTGAACTCCACCTACCTCTTCGGAGGTATCCCAGGCAACTCCTCGGGGAATACATACAAAAACTCTTGTACCACAGGAACATTGCCCGTCGTCGTCTTACCCTCCTCCCGGGTATCCATAACATAGGCAACAAATCCTATGCAACCTTGCTGAAGGTAGCGCCTCGCTCTCGCTGTCGAACATAAGGTTGATCCTCACTGTGGCCTCTTGCCATGAATCACCAGCTCTCATCCACCTAAGGTCCTGATCCGAACCAACTGTTGCGCTCAGTCAATCACTGTCCCATTGGGGCTCAGCCAATCCATACCAATAATAACCTTGTTCCCCGTCAATGGTATGGGAACCAAATCCACTAGATAACGCTCTTCAAACAACCTCAAAACACAATCTCAGAAGACCTCTGATGCTCGCACGGACCGGTCGTCCACAATCTCAACCTCTAGAGGGCAATCCAACACGCCCAAAGACTCAAAAAACTTCTTGCTAAGCGTAATAGAAACAAACAATCAGGTAGCGCCCGAATCAAACAACACCTGAACCGATATACCGTTCACATGGAACGATCCTAAACATTTATATATAAGAATATATCAATATCAAAACATCATATAAATAAATCAGAGGGAAAGAATCATACCCGTCACCACATCGGGTGCGGCGCGTGCCTCCTCGGTAGTCAACTGGAAGGCCCGGCTCCTCACTACTGGAGCCTCTGACTTGCCCTATCGGCCATCAGTAATCCGCAGGGTCATTTGGGGTGGCACCTTCACAAGCGTTGCTGCTGTCAACTGGGGGCAATTGGCCTTCTTATGGCCCCTCTGGTTGCAACGGAAACACGGCAACTCGGATCTCCGAATAGTGGGTGAAGGGGCCGTACAATCCCTGATGAAATGCCTCATCTTGCCGCACTTGTAGCAGCCTGACGATCCCAATCTACACGCCCCCTCATGTAGCCTGTCGCATTTCCTGCAGCGGCCTTGTCCTGACTGGCCTTTTGGCCTACCATCTGATCCCTTGGGCTTCTTCCCCGAATCCCCAATTGTCTGTCCCTCCTCTACCTTCCTCTTTCGGATGTGCTCCAGATCAATCTCCCTCTCCCTTTCCCTGGCAATCATGGAATCCAGGGTAAGGAAAGATGAAAAACTAACATGCTCCCGAATGTCAGCTCGCAGCATGTCATGGTAGCGGGTCCTCCTCATGTCCTCATCTCCCGCATACCGGGGCACCAGCAACACCCTCTCCCGGAACTTGGCGGTGATCTCCGCCACAGTCTCTGTAGTCTGTCTCATATCCAAAAACTCCCTGGCCAGCTGCTGAAGCTCCACAGCTGGCGCGAACTCACTCCTGAACCGGGTCATAAAGTACAACCATGCCATAGCCTCAATAGTCGAGGCTACCAAAGAGTTACCAACCGACTCCCACCAATCCTTGGTCCGGTCTCTCAAGCATCCTGCTGCATATCGCACCTTCGACCCCTTGGGGCAGAAGCTAGTTAGCTGCGCAAACTCAATATCTGCAATCCATTGTCTGACAGCAATAGGGTCCTTTGCCCCCATGGAAATCCGGTGCATCATTGCCCCTGAAGTCCTTAAAGGATAGTGTGTATGATCCTGACTGGCTGGTCGCCATGTCACTCCTAAATGCCCTGAGGCGATCCTCCATCAGCTCGATAATCCCTTCCTTGATCGACCCAAAGATGACCAGGTCACATCAAGGATGCCTCTAGTGATCTCGGATGCAGTGAACTTGCATAGCCTATCATCCACTGGTTCGGAACCTGAGCCCGAACCTGATCCCTCTCCTGAACTGCCAACTGTTGGCCTCGGACATAGCACCACCATTCTACAATACATAATGACAACTGTCAATGATACTGATACATCTAGAGGGATCACATCTATCACAAGTTTCCTGGTCTTGTCTCAGCCTTCCTCGACTCAAGTACGGATCCTTTGCTTTCTGTAGTACGGGCCCATACTACCTTCCACATTTATCCATACTTTCCTCAAGGACTACCTTGACTCCACCAAGTCCCTACTACTATTGTTGATCTCAGCTACTTTCATCCTAGGCTTGCCCTAGGGTACCTCTAAATCCACCCAAACCAGTCCTCAGATGTCGAAGGCCTCTTTGCAATGCCAATTAGCCGCCATATGGACACAGTCACATGCCACGAGGCTCGGATAATCCTTCGAGTAAGGGACTCATCCCTACAACGGTTAGGGCTCATACAAGAGCTACGCAATAGGGTCAAATCCAACACTCTGAGATTATTCAACCCTGATTGCATGTGACCTAACGTACCCACCTAATAGCTAACTCCCATTACTTCGAGTCCCACGTAGCACAAAGCAAGCATCATTCAGACAAAAGGAAACAAGCTCAAGCAATTATATCCACATAACAGGAATATGTACTAGCATGCGATATAAGCTCATGTAATCAGGCATAACCTAAGCAGGCTATCCTATCCTTGTCTAATCAATACTATCATGCAACTCAAAAGCACATATAACAGGCACATAAGGCATCCTTCCTATACCCTTAGTCCTATTCTAGCATGTTGTTCTACTGAAGATGATAAACATAACATAAACTTGTATGGGTACTTTGGGGAATACTTACTTGAGCTCGACCGGTTGCGCACATCACACACTTCGTTCTTTCTCAAAACTACTTTAACTTATCATTTAGAAAACCATTTTCTTGTAAAAAGCTTTTAATCCCTCGATTTGAATCCAGACACCCCAGAGGGTTTTCCGAATCGCTCAAACCAGGGCTCTGATACCAACTTGTAACATCCCAAATTTCGAGTCCAAAATTTTCATTTTTGTTTAACTGATTATAAAAACATCCATAAGAAAATTTCGTAAAAATATATCATTTCGTAGATCAATATATCATGTCTGAAAACCCAAATCATAAAATAGTAACATGTCATAGTACAATCCCAGAATATCTCAAGTGCGGAAAACTAATGCGTGTGTGTATGATGTGCTCCTACCGCACCACCTCCTTCCCTTTCGCTGAAGAGGCACCTGAAACCAAAACTGTAAACTATAAGCACAAATCTTAGTGAGTTCCCCCATCATACCATATACCATACAGTCATATAGCATACATACTCTCGGGCAATTCTGGGGTGCCCGACCTACCCGGTACGGCCATTATGGGGTGCCTCCCCACCCATGTCAAGCCATTATGGGGTGATAACCTACCCGTGTCAAGCCATTCTAGGGTGCTGACCTACCTGTTCGTCCTAACAACCGACCATTGGGGTCTATTCCACCCCCTACTGCTACTATCACATATATCATAACATAAACATACTATCAGACATATCTGGGGTGTCCGACCTAATCTGCGGTCCTAACAACCGAACTTGGGGACTATTCCCTTCCTACTACCACTATCACATATAACATATCGTGCCATCATATAAACATATCATCACATACTATCAGACATATCTGGAGTGTCTGACCTACCCTTCGGTCCTAACAACCGTACTCTACTACTGTCACATATAACATATCATGCTAGCATATAACATATCAGGTAGTAGCAAACCTAGATGATATCACAAAGATAATCATCTAACATACAACTCCTACTGGTGGGCCAACATTGTGGTCGTAGACCCGCCGCTACTGGAAGGTAACTCACCTTGCAAGGCTAACTGCTGAAAAGCAGATCTGCAGATGTCTGACTGTTGCTCCGGCGATCCTCTGGCTGTAAATCAATAAAACACTTAATCAGACACCGATAACTATTCATAGGGTAAAATGACTAATTTACCCCTGACCAAGTCAAAGTCAAAGTCAAAGTCAACTTCCAATTGACCCGACTCGCCAAGTTGGGCCGCCAACACGTCGAGTCCTTATCCTTTCATCTGGCCTTCTTCACGCCTCAACTCGTCAATTATGGTAGCAACTCAACGAGTTCTCCTTCTAAAATAACTATGAATGAGCCTTCATCCAACTCTCCAAGTTGTATGAACAACTCGTCGAGTTCATTACCATCCTATGAACAAGTCCTTCCCTTGACTCGTCGAGTTGTATGAACAACTTGTCGAGTTCATCTTCAAACATTGGGAGATTGCCTTGGACTCGCTGAGTTCGTTCATACACTCATCAAGTCCTATGGTTCTCAGGTCCTTTTCGCGTCTAAACATCTACAGGACTCCCCTCCCTAACATATGGTCCATTCGCAGAATGGATTCGGTGGTCATTACGCCTCGACTCGCCGAGTCCCAAGAGCAACTTGGCGAGTCCATCCTTGACCAATACTATACAGTCGATTTAAATGGGTCTTAACACCTCAAAACCATAGATATGGCCTCCTAATGACCATTTTATACGTAAAGTACCAAACTTGGTGCACACGCATGGGGTTTTTGGCTCAAAAATCCATTAAAGATGCTCTACAATGTACATGGGGCTCTCATGGCCATAAAGTTGGCACCTTTATGACATGAGACCCCTCCAATGATTCAGATCTGAAAGTAGAATTCCATGAATCCCATCAAAAATCCGGAAATGGCTTAGAAATCCCTAAATGCACCCAAAATCTAAGCCCTAAAGATGAACAACCACAAGAAAGACCAAAATAGGGGGCATTTACCTTGATTTAGCTGAAAATGGAATAAGATCTCTGGATCTACAAGCCCCAAATCGAATTCCCAAGCTTCCTCCTTCCTTCCAAGCTTCACAACCACCCAAAAGCACCAAAAATGGCCTTAGATCACTCAAAGCGGCTAGGGTTTCAATAAGAAGTGTTATGGGAGCATAAGGGGCAATGGAGGCTATAATAAGACGTTTAAATAGGGTGCAAACCCTTAGATTTAGGTTTTCCCTCAAACAACACCTACTCGCCGAGTCAGTCTCCCGACTCATCGAGTAGGTCACTTAAAATGCCTGCGAATCGCAACCCTACTCGACAAGTTGGCCCACCAACTCGTTGAGTCCCAAAGGAAATACAGAAATGCTTAAATTAAATGTGTACCGAGAATCAAGTGTGTGAGGAGGATATTCAAAAGACGGCCTTTAGAACTCTTTATGGTCATTACGAGTTCATTATGATGCCTTTTGGACTCACCAACGCGCCAACAACATTCATGGATCTCATGATGGACCGGGTGTGTAGGCCTATGTTGGACCGGTCGGTGATCATGTTCATTGATGATATCTTAGTGTATTCGAGATACAGGGAGAAACACAAGGAGCATCTACGAGAGGTTCTTGGGGTTTTGACATCAGAGAGGTTGTATTCCAAATTCTCCAAGTGTGATTTCTGGCTATGAGAGGCCCATTTTATGGGACATCTCGTTAATTAGAGCGGGATATTGGTCGATCCGGCCAAGATTGAGGCAGTTATGCGATGGGACGTGCTGAGATCCCTATCCGAGATCCAGAGTTTTCTGGTATTGGCCGGCTACTATCGTAGATTTATCAGAGGTTTCTCCAAGATTGCGGTTCCTCTCACCAAGTTGACCTGGAAGGGCGTTACTTTTGTTTAGGAGCCTGAGCAGCAGGCATCTTTCGAGACACTTCACCATAGATTGTGTGAAGCTCCGGTGTTAGCCCTTCCGGAGGGAGTAGAGGACTTTATAGTCTATTGTGACGCGTCTATCTTAGGGATGGGTGCAGTGTTGATGCAGAGGGGTCATGTGATTGCATATGAGTCGAGGCAGTTGAAGCCTCACGAGACGAGATATCCCACACATGATTTGGAGTTAGGGGCGGTGGTGTTTGCCCTCAAGATTTAGCGCCACTATCTTTATGGTGTTAGGTGTACCATCTACACAGACCACAAGAGCATGAAGTATCTCATCGATCAACCCAACCTAAATATGAGACAAAGGAGGTGGTTGGATATGGTGAAAGATTATGACTGCAAGATCTTGTACCAACCGGGCAAGGCTAATGTGGTAGCTGACGCCCTGAGTCGTAGAGCAGAGAGTGCTCCGATCCAAGATGTGTGCATGAGGAAGATAGTGATGACTCTAGTCTTAGATACCATTCGAGAGGCCCAGGTGGAGGCCATGAGACCGGAGAATCGCAAAAGTGAGCGGGTGATTGGGCAAGTGTCCGAGTTTTTTTCCAGATAGTCGAGGGCTTATGAGTTTCCAAGAGCAGATTTGGGTGCCCTACACTAGCGGAGCTCGCCGTATTTTGATGGAGAAGGCACATAGATCAAGATTCTCGATCCATCCAGGAGCCATTAAGATGTACTTAAATATGAAGAGAGATTATTGGTGGCCCTGTATGAAGAGGGACGTGGCTTGGGTAGTCGAGAGGTGCTTGACCTGTTGTCAGGTTAAGGCCGAGCACCAGCGTCCTCATGGTCCATTGCAGCCTCTGGAGATTCCCCAGTGGAAGTGGGAACATATTTCCATGGACTTTATCACCATGTTGTCGAGGAATGCGCGTGGAGTTGATGCGATTTGGGTGATTGTGGACCGGCTGACGAAGAGCGCTCATTTCCTCGCCATTAGCGAGAGCTCTTCTGCAGAGAGATGGACCGAGATTTATGTGAGGGAGGTGGTAGCTCGGCATGGAGTGCCGACCTCGATAGTGTCAGATCGAGACTTGCGTTTTACTTCCAGATTCGGGAAGAAATTTCATGAGGAGTTAGGTACATGGTTACACTTCAATACCACGTACCATCTGCAGATAGATGGGCAGAGCGAGTGGACGATTCAGACACTTGAGGACATGTTGCGTGCATGTGTTATGGATTTCAGGGGAAGTTGGGACACTTTTTTAACTTTGGCTGAGTTTTCTTACAACAACAACTATCATGTGAGTATTGGTATGCCTCCTTTTGAGCTTCTTTATGGGAGAAAGTGTCGGACTCCCATTTGTTGGGGAGAAGTGGGGCATCGAGTGATGGGTGGCACTGAGATAGTGCTGAAGACGACTGAGCAGATACAACAGGTCAGATAGAGGTTACTGATAGCCCAGAGTCGCCAGAAGAGTTATGCAAATAGGCAGCAATCCGAGCTGGAGTTCCATGTCGGAGATTTTGTACTCTTGAAGGTATCCCATTGGAAAGGGGTGATCTGATTCAGGAAACGGGGCAAGTTGGGGCCCCGATACATCGGTCATTTTAGGGTGACTTCCAAAGTGGGTAGGGTAGCGTACCGTTTGGAGCTACCTGTGGAGTTGAGTCAGATTCATAACACCTTCCATGTGTCTCAGCTGAGGAAGCGTGTAGTCGATGAGACGATAGTGGTACCACTAGAGGACATTCAGGTGGATGCGAGCCTGAATTACTTTGAGAGACCGATTGCGATCATGGATCGAAAGGTGAAGGTTCTGAGGAGCAAAGAGGTACCCCTGGTTCAGGTCTAGGGGCAACATCGGAGAGGGTCCGAGTTGACGTGGGAGCCAGAGTCCGAGATGCGAGAGCAGTATCTAGAGTTATTTTCAGATCATGACTTCGGGGGCGAAGTTTGATTCTAGTGGGGGAGAATTGTAACATCCTAACTTCCAGGTATATTATTTGTTATTTATTTATATATTTATCTCTTGAGCTACTCGACGAGTCGGTGCTCTAACTCGTCGAGTAGAGTCGCGATGTGTCACGTGGGTTTAATGACCTACTCGACGAGTCCGAGGAGCTGACTCGCTGAGTAGGCGTTGGGATGACAAACCCTAAATCCCTGGGTTTGAGGCCTATTTAAAGGCACTTATAGCCTCATTTAAGGCTACTCTTCCCTAAGAGAAAACCCTAAACGACCATTGAGCTTAGAGAGAGAGTGTTTTGCTAATTGTGAGTGTTTAGTGCATCTTGTGAAGAGAAGAGAAGAATTCCAAGCCAAGGGACAAGAAGGTGCTGCTAGATCTGAGATTGTTTCACTTTGGAGCTTATGGGAAAGGTATAAAGCTTGCACCTTTCTCATTATTTTGTATAGATCTCATGATTTTGTGAATCTACGGTTTTTCCACCCAAATATGAGGACCTTGAGTGTTTTATGTTCATTGCGAGGGTGAAACTTTAGATCTGGACCATGTGAGGTCCCTAGAGTACAAAAGTCCCTGCTTTATCCAGTTATAATAGTGATGTTGAGTGAAAAACCCTTTTTGAGGTGTGTTTTGGCATTTTAAGCTCAAAATGCCATGCATGAACGTAAAGCATGTGACTTTACGTGATAGATGAGCCTTAGGAGTGTATATCTAGAGTTTGGGAAGGGTCTCTGCCTTGAAATCGACTGAATGAGATATGAGTCTGAATGAACTTGCTGATTCAAGGAGCCAACTCGACGAGTCAGATGGGGTTGTCCTGGTGGTTTTGATCGTGCAGCAACTCGACGAGTTGACGGGTCAACTCGGCAAGTTGAGCCGGACTTCTGAGTGATTCTGTGGATGGCGAGCAGACTCGTCGAGTCCCATTAGTGCACTCGACGAGTAAGGTCAACATGGACTGTTGACTTGAGTTCGACTTCTATTGACTTAGGGTTTGGTCAACCTTGCCTTTGGGAAACCATGGAGGGGTAAAATGGTCTTTTTCCCACTTCAAGAGAGAGAGAGGGAGACAGAGAGAGAGAGAGAGATAACTTAGTAAATGGGTGATTTAAAGAGTTAATTAGATATAATTATCTTATGTGATTAGGCAGAGGCTAGATTTGGTGATTCGTGTGCGAGAAGTATTCATTCACTCAGCTTACTTATGAGGTGAGTCTTCTCACTATACTTACCAAGAGTGGTATCTTTATGTGATTGAGCTGTTTTATATGTTTATCTGTGTATTGTAATATTCTGCATCATGTCTTTGTGATTTATGTTGAATATTGTTGCTATGAGTTTACTGAGTTGGGACCGGAGAGTTCCACTGAGAAACATTGACCGGAAGGTCTTATTGAGTTATGGCCTAAAGTGGCTAATGAGCTATGTATGGTATTTTGGGAAACTCACTAAGCTTTGTGCTTACCGTATTATGTGTTATGTGTTATGTGTTTCAGGTACTTCTCAGGATCACGGGAAGGTGTCAGCTTGATTGTACACACACCGGAGATCGTTTTATGATTTAGAGGATCCTAGAGTATTATACACTGTTTTCTTTTGAACATGAGTTTTGGTGAATTGACATTGTGGCATTATATGGTTTATTTATTAAAATCAATGTGTTTTGAAATTTAAAAATTTGGTCAAAAATTTTACATCGTTACAATACTTAGATAAGGAGGAGTCACAAAGTTACTAAGACACTGGTAGTTGGGTAGATAATGTGGTCGTACTATGAATTAGTTTTATTTTGTTTTCGTCATTACCTACATTATGGCAATGATTAGAGGAGTGGTTCGGTTATAGGCCCAGGTGGCCATGATGGATCGAGTTCAGACCTGTGTGAAAGAGTTGATTGATTATAAGGTCTTAAAAACCTTGTTTGTTATAGTGTCATCTTTAGTCGCGTGACTTAAGAAGGAGGTGATCGACAGAAGGATTGCAACATTCGTTGGGGTTGGAGTTACTATCTGACGTAATGTGGTTGTGAGTTGTTTTTCTGTTTTTGTATAAATAACTCATTGATATCATTTTATTTGTCAGAATTTTTTAAAAAACTACATTTATGTATATCTATGGTTGATGTTGTTATCTTCGCACTATCGAATTTTAATATTTCATTGTACACCATGATATTTCCATGATTAAAGAATATTTCTTATATTTTTTTGAACAATTTCATATATTAATCATATATAATAATCATAGACAACATCCATTATTATATATACAAAAAACTATTTGTAAATTTATAATTAAAAATTACCTTTTTTTATATCAAACTTATTTTAATTTATCAACCGTGTACGGATTTATTATGTTTTTCGATGCATATAATTTTGCTATATTTCTTTATCTGTTTAGATGTTTTAAAACAATTAAATCGTTCTATCATATACAATGCTTATTGTCATATTCAATATATCAAATTTAAATGTTTATATTACATATTATTAGGTTCATCTTATTAATAATGAATTAAATAACATTATTCAAAAATATCAAACTGTTTCAAATTTTTTCATACATGATGATAAACTTATTAATATATATCTATTATTTTACAAGAATTGTTGTTACTAATTGTAAGATTAATTATTTTTTCTTATTATATGGTTTTTTTATTGTCAACTGTGTAACTAGAGTTATAAATCAATTTGAAACACACAGTGTATATGCTCTTAAAGTAAATGCTAATTACAAAAAAAAAAAAAAAAAAATCGAGATTTGTAGTATTTTGCAAGTGATTCGTACACAACAATCTTTATTCATACATAACAATTTATGATCTATATAGACTATAGTTATACAATACGACGTTTTACTGATAAACCTCCGTTATGTAATCTAACTTATGCACCGAGTTTTATATCCATATGAGTCATGAAGTTGAAAGTTTGATTCCCTTAAACTATCTTTTGTGGTGCCACATGTGGAGAATTTTTCTCTAGAAATCCTTATGAGTATTGGATTTGCCCTGTAAAAAAAAGCTCGAAATCGAGTGCTCGTTGAAATATTGCGAATAGGTTCCACTTAATCCGTTTTCCATTTCCAAAAAAAAAAAAGATGTAATCTAACTAACTTATTATATGTAATTAGTGTTACCATATTAGGTAAATTAGTAAATAAAACCTCACATGGTATATGTTTGCTATATTAAATGATTAAAAATTTTGTTGGATAAGTGGGATAAAATATTAAAATATATCGGATCTCTTTGGGCATCGAATTAAAGGTGCCGGATTTCTTGTATTTGAAGTTTATGATGTTGCTGTGTTTGGTCGCATCGAATTAAAGTAGATGGGATTTCCATTGATTAGTGTGTCCCTTGTATGTAATATATATCATTTTCAATGATATATATCAATTAGAAGATAATGATTTAAAAATGTAATATATTTTTTCATTTGTATGTATTTAATCGTGGTGACGAAATGTATAACTTGGACAAATTTTTCCATTTTCCAAGTCGATCAAAACCATTCGTTCCTAGAGCTATTTACTGGATTGCAGATTATGATCTATTTTATGTTCATATTTTTGAGAATTATGACAGGGAAGAAGGCTATAATGAATTTTATTTAGTTCATATGTTCTTGCGCAATTTTCTATTGAAATTTAATTTATGATTGAAGATGAAAAAAATTATTGATTCTTCCACGATACATCCCAGTAAAAAAAAAAGAACCGCATTTAAAATCGGGTCAAGTTCTAATTGTTCAAGTTGACTCTCTGGTAATACGATCACCTAAGCCTTATTTGGCTACTCAGGAACAACTGTTCGTGGACATTATGTGGAAATCCTTTACGAAGGCGATACATTATTGAATTTTTTTCGTTCATATTTACTCATTGAACATGTTAAACTGTATACATTCAATCCTTATAATCGGTTACCTTAGGTTGGCCGGAAAAATGACTTAATAGAGTAATATATTTATCATTTTGTATACATTTAGTCATTATTATTTTTGTGCACATTTACCACTTAATATATTTTTATTTTAAATAAGTCATTTTTGTTTTTGTACTCATTCAATACTTATTAATGATTTTTTTAGATTTTTCTCACGATATCTTACATGGGACAATCATTGATGAGGTGTTTCGAGTTGTTGACTTTTATGTCCATTGCGATCTCGACTGTTTGCTTGTGCATGTCTTGTGGTTTGACTTATGTCTTATGTTCTGAACTTCATAACTTACTCATACAATATCATATTTTAACGATCTTTATATCCACATGTTCGTTTTTTTAGTCTACTACAACTTTCGTTAAGTTACTCCCGTTAAAACGTAATATATGTGTACTTACGATTTTTTTAAAAAAAACATTCATACATGCATTTATAAAAACACGTATGGATATAAAGATCGTAAATAAAAATATATTGTTTTTTTAACGAGATTAATCTAAATGAAAGTTGTAGTAGATTAAACAAACGCATGGTTATAAAGGCCGTTAAAATCTGAGATCGTATAAAGAAGTTATGACATTCAGAACACATGACATAAGCAACCAAGTAGTTGAGATCACGATGGACATAAGCATCAGAAGCCCCAAACACCTCGTTAATGATTGTCCCACGTAAGATGTCATAAGAAAAACCTTAAGAAATCATTCATAAGTATTGAATAAGTAAAATAAAAAAACAAAAATGACTTATTTTGCAATATATATATATATATATATATATATATATATATATATATATATATATATATATATATATATATATATATAGGACTAAATGTGTACAAAGTGAGAAATATATTACCCTAGTAAGTCATTTTTATCGACTAACCAGGAAAAACCGATCATAAGGACCAAATGTATACAGTTTGACAAGTTGAAGGGGTAAATGTGAACGAAAAAAAACTCAGCGGCCAAATATATACAAATCCAAAAATATATTAATGTTTTAAGTCATTATCTGTGACATCCCCATTTTATCGGTCAGAAAAGATCGATTTTATTTATGCTTTATGAAAATCAGAGTACCTATTTTAATAAAAAATATTGCGGAATTTGTTCCCAGTAAAACATGATAAATACATTATCAAAGCATTTCCGAAGAAAAGTATTTTTATTCATTTTAAAACATTTGGGATGTCATCGTCAATACAAAAACATAAACATAAACAGAACTTACATTCATTATCACTAGTGATTTATATCTCTTTCGTCTCTGAGTGTAATGTGACTTCATAACAACACTTGTGATATAAATAAATTGAGTGGGTCAGGTTGGGAAACCTGGTGAGTACATAGGGTTTTCAACCCACAATAATATAATTATTATATTTAAACAATTAAGCAATCAACCCAATTACTCATCCCCATTATCTTCTTTATTCTTAAAGATCTACCCTAAGAATCAACTATTCCTCGTTCATTTATTCCTAAGGATCATCCTAAGGAATCGGCAAGAAGTCCATCGTTGACATGGTTTACACAACATGCACTAAGTCTGCATAGTCTCCAGGGGTTAGGCATCAAGTCTGCATGATCGCCAAGGTTTACACAACGGACACTAAGTCTACATAGTCGTCAGGGTTTAGGCATCAAGTCTGCATGATCGCCAAGGTTTAGGCACCAAGTCTGCATGGTCGCTAAGGTTTAGAGTACACCGGGTGAACACATCGTTCACAATACCTACAGGTTGCGAGTCTGCTAGTGTTCCACTGGACTATCTAGAATAGTACGTGGTTGTCATCCATACTCTGCTGAATGACGGGGCTATCGTTTGGGAAAAGGCTTCTCACATCGTCCACCTCTCACCCTCACCTCGTGGTCTATAACACCTCTCAACTTATCATCAAACTCATATTCCATCTATTACATTTACCTTATGCTTTACCTAACATATTATCGTAGATATAAAATACATATACAATTAAAATCATTTAAAACATGTATAAAATTGTTCATCCAGCATAGACAGCAAGTACTCAGATAATATGCACACATAGCACGTAATTTATATAAATACTTCATATCTATGCGTAAGATGAAAGTAACTATGCACTCACAACACGTAATATATATTAACTACTTCATATCTATGTGTAAGATGAAAGAGACTATGCACTCACTTGATAAGGTGGTGACTCGGTACTCGGACAACGCTTTGTTTACTTTAAAATAGGTTCCTTCGACGAAACCTGGTATTATTACCACTAGATTTTAGTCTAATGTTTATCGTGACTAATTATTAGTATTAGTATTAGTATTAGTATTATTATTATTATTATTATTATTATTATTATTATTATATAATAAGTGTTTAAACAATACTTTCTAACCACTATGTATAGACAGGGGCCAGACATAAAACACTGGAGGGCAGGACCATTTTGGAGTATAGCACTTCTGAAATCCAACAATACTATGCGGCCATTTAAACCAGATTCCCCGTACCGCGAGTAGTTAAAAAGATATTATAACGGCACTTATATAAGTCATAATAATAGCTCAAATATTTATTATAAGTTCATAATAACAATATTAATTTTAAATATAAGCTATATTAAAATGGGGTGAGTATAACTTACTTACAAGGAGATTTTAGCTAGGAGTCGGGCTCTGCAGGAACAGAACTTCGTCGTTGAATCTTTCTAAGAAAGATTCGTGCAGTGCTTCAGCGCTCACCTTACAATACTAAAAACTACAGAAAGAGAAGTCGAATCACGAGGGACCGAAATGTTCGGGGGATAAGGAGAGAAAGACTCTTGAATCAAGAGAATGATACAAGAAATATGAGAGCCCAAGGCTCTTATTTATACTAATTGAATTTTCAAAAACTACCCTCCATAATTATTTAATAACAGCATACATACATACTTATAAAGCTAACATTTTTTCTTGAATCTCATGCATTTGAAACCCCCATTCTTTTTTCCTTTCACCACATTCATTTGAAACTCCCATGACTTTTCAATTTCTTTATAATAATAGTTATAATTTGGTAATTAGGTTAAATAAATATCAAATCTAAAGTGTATTTATATATAAAATAAATTTCAATACTAAAATAATATCTTTAATTCTACTTATAAAATTATGTTTTTTAACTTTTAACATATTATACTTAATTTATTAGTTTTAATATATTGTTGGATGTAAACCATTTTCATTTTAAAGGTATAATTTTTGAACAATTTTTATAAAATACTTAAATTGTTAGTTAAAATATAACTTTATAGGCTCAACTTAAATATAAATTTTATTTAACTTAAACAACCCAAAGATTACTTTATAAATAGTTAAAAGTGAAAAACTATAGTGTCTTTCTAATAATGATTGTAAGTTGGTTAATAATGTTAAATAAATATCAAACCTAAAGTGTAATCATAAATAGACTAAATTTCAATTTTAAAATAATATCTTTACTTTTATTTATAAAGTTATGTCTTTAAATTTTAACATATTATACTTAATTTATTAGATTTAAAATGTTGTTGCATGTAAACCATTATCAGTTTAAAGCTACAATTTTTGAACAGTTTTGACAAAATACTTAAATTGTTAATTTAAATATAACATTACAGTGTCAACTTAAATATAAAGTCCAGTTCCACTAAAAAAACCAAATAATATTTTGTAAATAGTTAAAAGTGATAAATGCAAAAACTAAATTGTAATATCATTTTAACTAAAATATTTCCTAAATATATTTATATAATCGTTAAAAATTTTCAAATAAGTAGCTTAAAATAACTTATAATAACAATAGTTAAAAATAACTCTATATAAATGATTATATTGTTACCTTTAAAATCAAAAAATAATTTTTGATGTTTTAAATAATTATAACGATAAAAATTAAAACATTAAGTAAATAAATTTTAAAAAATTAGTTAAAAATAACAACTATAAATAATATTAAACCATATAAAATATTTTTTTTATTGACGTGTAACTCGCGAATAGAAGTCATTCAAACGATTGAGATTATGACGTTATAATAGATTTATATATTATCATATAATTCAAAATAATCAATATATTATATCAAATTAATATACGAATTATTATATCAAATTTAACAACAACGTTACTGTTATATTTTTAAAAAATATATATTTGTAAAGACTTCAACTATATAGGTGTTTTTGCACATTACAATGTCAACTCAAATATAAATTTCAGTTCCATTTAAAAAAACTAAAGAATATTTTGTAAATAGTTAAAAGTGATAAATTGTAGTGATAAAAGCAAAAACTAAATTGTTATCTCAATTTAACTAAAATATTTATTAAATATATGTTTATAATCGTTAAATGTTTCCAAATAAGTAGCTTAAAATAACTTACAATAACAATAGTTAAAAACAACTCTATATAAATGATTATATTGTTAGCTTTAAAATAAAAAACAATGTTTGACGTTTTAAATAATTATAATGATAGAAATTAAAACATTAAGCAAATAAATTTTAAAAAATTAATTAATAAT
Organism: Lactuca saligna; assembly: GCF_052625555.1. Classification (NCBI taxonomy): domain Eukaryota; kingdom Viridiplantae; phylum Streptophyta; class Magnoliopsida; order Asterales; family Asteraceae; genus Lactuca; species Lactuca saligna. The sequence goes on along the minus strand of NC_136420.1, from coordinate 300,533,730 downwards.
AAAAACAACTATAAATAACATCAAATCATATATTATATTTAATTTTATTCATGTGTAATTCGCGGGTAGAAGTCATTCAAACGATTGAGATAATGAAGTTATAATAAATATATATTATCATATAATTCAAAATAATCAATATATTATATCAATTTAGTATATATAAATTATTATATCAAATTTAACAACAACGTTATTGTTATATTTAAAAAATCATATATTTGTAAAGACTTCAACTATATAGGTGTTTTTGCGCAACGTGCGGACATTCGCCTAGTTTTAGTTATATAAACACGTAAACACCCCTTTATATTACTATTTTAAATACATTTAATGATATTTGTACTAAAATAATGTTGAAAGAACTCAACATTAGTCTTATAATGACCGCATCCTCGATACCTTTCTAATGATATATACATATGTATATATATGTGTACGTATATATGATTTATACTTTATTTTAATACGTAAATATGCTATTATAATTTGCAACTCGTTCATACGAACTCCGTTTTTGACGTTCTTTATATCCACGCGTAGGTGGAGACGTACTCTACAACTTTCGTTTAGACTCCATCGGCTAATTTTGACTTTATTTTTAAAGTTATATTTTTAACAGGCAGGGATAGGATTGGTCCGTTAAAATCTCATAACTTCTTCATCCGATGTCCATTTTCGTCTGTCTTTTTATCGTTACGCTACTAATAATGAGATATTCGATTCTCGTTTAGGCTGTGTCGGCTAAAAACCGCTCGATCTAATACTCGAACTTCGGGTTGTACACCGTTAAGCCGAAACTTCGAAAAATCATAACTTCCTCATACGAAGTCAGATTTGGGTGTTCTTTTTATGGACGTTCTCAAGTTAACATATTCTACGACTTTCATTTAGATTACTAAGGCTAAAAGTAGTTCTATCATAAATTCACTATTTACGTCTTCGCAGTGCCATGCCAGTTCCGTCGCTAAACTTCGATGAGTCATAACTTCTTCGTTATAACTCGGATTTCGGCGCTCTTTATATGTACGGAACCCTTGAGACATATTCTACAACTTGGTTAAGATTATTTATGTTTTCGACCCCTATTATCTATAAATTGACTAGCCTGAATCTACGAGCGTTACATTATCCCTATCAATTAGTGTGCTACTACATTTATCTTCTATTTGTTTTGTTGCATCTCCTAATTCCAATCAAATTAATATTGTTTAATCAAATCAATTTTTTTTTCTTTTTTTACTTTTAATTTTTACCAAATGGTAAAAGCACATTCCTTAGAGTACATTCCATCTAAGACTAAATATTACATTATTTTTTGTGTAAAAACTATATTAAAACCATTTTCATCTCTAATCATACACTAAAGTTTACATTAAAAGTATATTTTACTATTTTAAACTCTAATATCATAGTTATAATAATTATAAAATGTAAAAAACTAACTAAAATAATATTATTTTCATAGAAAAATATTTTTTTTACCATGAATGGTGCACCTTCAAATATAAATGCTATTTTTTTTATAACAATAAAGATATTGTTTCGATTTAATGGTTGGTTGGAATAGACATGTTTCTACACAGAAATAAAAGAATTGTTCTGATTGTTTATTGAATTTAATGATTTTTAATAAAAGAATTGTTCTTATTGTTTATTGAATTTCATAATTTTTTTGTTTTCGTTAGTTCTATTATTGTTATTATTATTACCAAATAGTTTTATTATTATTGTTAAAACAACAAGTTAATATATGTCTAAGATAGAACACATGACCTCTTTGATAGACATTGTATTAAGGGAAGTAATTTGTACACAATAATTTTTCTCCATACACAACAATTTATGTTTTATAGGATTATACAAGGGATAATGACTTAAAATGGTAACTTATTTTTCAATTTGTACATATTACTGAGTTTTTTTGCCTACATTTTCTTATTGAACGTTCAACTCTTCAAAAAGCATCCTTATGACCTGCTATCGAAGGTTTAGCCGGTTTCCGGCGTGTTTGCCAACTCTGATGATGTTCCAATTATCTTCTCCGACATTCATGATTTTTCCGGTGAACTCGAGAACTCGGGTTTATTATCTCCCATCTCTTTCTTGGATCTGAATAAATTTCGAACATAAACCCATATGGGAGTTAGATTTTCAGACTCAAGAATCCAAACTAAAAAATCATCTCTTTATCTTCTTCTATGCAAAATCAAGAACACATATAAGATCTTCGGACGTGTTTGTTCATCGTGTTCTTGAGATCTTTGTCTGATTCATCAGTTGTTCATCGTGTGTTTGTTAGATCAGAACACGAAGAATACGGAGAACATGAAGAACACGAAGAACATGAAGAACACGGAGAATATAAAGAACACGAAGAACGTAAAGGATTCATATTTGAGTGTGTTTGTTAGATCGGAACATGAAAAACACAGACCAAATCGAAAAACGAACATAGATCAGAACACAAATCTATATCTTTAAACTCGACTTCTGGGTTTTAAAACCCTAACTCGAGGTCATCTTCAAGCTCGATTTTGGAAAACCACCACATGTGAGTGTGTTCATCTTCAAGGAACCCAAAACACACAAAATTAATTTCTTCTTTGTTCTTGGAGATCATTTGATTTCAGATATGATGTTAGAGCATGAACACATACCCACACACGCACCCTTTTGGAGTTCGTTTCGTTTTTGGGAAGAAGATGAACATGATGAAGACGAGCCCTCCTGAAATCGACGAACACACCAGGTCTAAGGGCTTTCAAGGTCTGCTTCGAGCATCAGATCTGAGTTGAAGACGATGAACATTAGATCTGAGTTGGAGGTTGAAGACGATGAATAGGTTGAAGATCATGAACATCAGATCTGGACCAACACTCTGATTTCAAAACTGACGGACCAACTTCGTGTTCTAAAAATGAAACTCAAAAATCCCAAAGCTCGATTTCTAATATGAACTCCGTTTCTTACCACCGAAAAAATCATGAAACTCGAAGTCTTGCCGAAGAAGATAACCCGATTTGTCAAACACGCCGGAAACCGGCTAAACCTATGATTGAAGGTCACAAGGATGTTTTTTAAACGGTTCAACAAGTTCAATGAGAAAATATGGACAAAAAAATCTCAGTGACTAAATATGTACAAATTGAAAAATAAGTTACCCTTTTAAGTCATTATCTCATTGTATAAGACAACATTGTAAAGCATAAATTGTTAAGTACGAATAAAAATTATTGTGTACGAATCAACTTCCTTTTGTTAACCAAGTGGGCTATCCAACTTGTACCTAGTAGTTTTTATTTTTATTTTTTCTTTGTCAAGTCAATTTGTCACAATCAAATGGAACTCACATTATTGTTTTTGGTGTAATCCGTAATAATTTAACATTAAATCAAAACCTATATATATATATATATATATATATATATATATATATATATATATATATATATATATATTTTAAGGGTGATACAAAAAACTGAACTCCAAACCAAAAAACTGCAAAATAACCGAAAAACCGTGATTGAAAATCCAAAACCGAACATAAAATCAATGGTGCGGTTTTAAAATTTCAAAAAGCTATAATTTTTGGTGCGATGCGGTTTTATACTGTCAAACCGCACCATAAAAACCGCAATATTATATATATATATATATAGACACACACACTAGACGAATGCCCAGGCGTTGCACATAAACATCTATATAGCTGAAAACTTTACAAATATATGTTTTTTTTAAATATAACAGTAATGTTGTTCTTAAATTTGATATAATAATTCGTATACTGAGTTGATATAATATGTTAATTATTTTGAATTATATGATAATATATACATCTATTAAAACTGCATGATTTTAATTTTTTGAATGATCTCTACCAACGAGTTACTCATGAATAAAATTAAATATAATATATGGTTTAATGTTATTTATAGTTGTTGTTATTATTAACTATTTGAAAACTTTTAACGATGATAAAAATATCTTTAGAAATATTTTAGTTAAATTGGTATTACAATTTTGTTTTTGCATTTAGCACTACAATTGATCACTATTAACACAAAATATCCTTTGGGTTTTTTAAGTGGAACTGAAATTTATATGTTATATTTAAATTGTAACAACTGGAAAATTTTGGGTCAAACAATGTCTAAAATATATCTATGTATAAGTGAATCCACAACGTAACTTTGTTGGAATAAAACTTTGAAAGCCAAAAGGGCATTATTTGTATAAGTAAATGATTGTAATGAGCCCTTGAAAGTCAACAAGTTAGAGCATAAAACATGAATTAAACTTTGCTTTAGAGTTTTCGGCCTAGGAACCTAACAATCTAGTGATTTCGGTTTACACTAGAATCGAAATCACCCTTTGGAGGGTGATACCAAACCGAAAACACCATTTGTGGAAGGCTTAGGACCAAAATCATGCTAAGGACCCAAATCCCATGCCAAAACCGAAATCGCCCTTTAGTGGGTGATGCCATGGCCGAAATCATAACTAGGCCGAAATCAAACTTGATCGGTGGGAAAGAAAGGAAAGGATAAGGAAGTGTTGACTTTATGACTTTATGTTTCACCCTTTTCTAATAAAAAATATTACCTATAAGTTACCTACGCAATTATCCAACAAATAACTAGACAAATATCCCATCACTTTACCTCCTTATCTATGGCCGAAATCACCTCATAAATCCCTACCATTTCCATATCTTCTTTCTGTTAACTCCATTTTTCTTTCAAAGAGTCAAGTCCAAGCTTCCAAGGGTTTAATTCTCCAAGTTTGTTCTGAGAGTTTGGTAAGTTCTTCTTGATTGTCTAGTGTTTTTACACACTTTTACACCAGTTACATCTCATTTACACACATTATTATGTGTTAAAACTCTTAGGATAATATCATTTCCAAGGAAGTTCATCAACCCCATTCAAGTGTTTAGGCTTGGAGATCTTCACATCATCTCTTCAAACAACCCACAACCACACCCAAGGTGAGTTCATACCCCCACATTTTCGAGTTTTTCATGTTTTAGGTGGGGGGGGGGGGGGGTCAAGTAAAAAATTGGTTTATCACTTAAATACTTACATGTTTCATCTTTATGTTAAATAAAAGACATTATTTGCATTAGATATGGTTATCACTAGATTTTATACCACTATTTGTGATATATTAGTTTTGAAATGCAAAACTAACAAAAACAAAACATAATCTATGTTATAAAATCATAAGAAAAAATTATGATAGTCAAACTACAAGGTTTTTGAAGCTTTTCACCAAAATATAGCTTTTCTTACAAAAAGTGTTACATTCTAGTCATTTCACCAATTAGGGGGTTACAACCCAAAAATTATGATGTTTTGACCATACATTTAGAAACTAGACAAGATAACTACTATGTATTTATATAAATGATTATATAAATAGTCTTATCAAACAAACATAATAAACGATAATTGGTATAGTTTGGGAGTCACAAACACTACATTATCATTTCGGAAGAAACATATAATTATTTAAAGGTATAATTATTTCATTTACAAGAAAAAGGATTTTCAGTTCATTACACGTGAACTCGTTGAATCAATTATTTGTGAGACACGTCTTCATGTACTTACCTAAGTACCAGAAAAAGTCATGAATTATAACCAGAGTCTCTTGGATGGAGAACGAGACACTTTAGTATAGATCTATACGGAATTGACAACCCCACACCTAAATTGTTAGCTACAGTTAGACTAACAGGTCTGGGGTGACAAATATCGTTAACATCCCGACGCCTGAAGAACGTCGCAGTAGGCATATCAGTCATAGTACGTTATAAGAACTCACATGGGGAAACAACGAAACATTTGGTTTACAAGAGTTAACATTCATTCAAGTAGTTTTATATAAAGATAAAACTTCATAACACCATTTTTCAGTACATCATTACTTACATTTTTAGTCTTGGGATTTAAGACTTGTAGCTTAGTTTTAAAGAAAATATTGGATTTCTGGAAGTATACACTATGATTTTACACGAAACAGTTACAAAATCCTTCTCATACAAAATGCTTATGAACTCACCAACTTAATTGTTGACACTTTTCAAAATCACTTGTATTTTCAGGAAATTAGTAAACAGGTAACCAAAAATTTTTTGGAGGATGGGGCATCATCACATCACGTTACTTATTTTTGGGTCATATGTATATGGTATCAAGTAAACAATGTTTTGTGTATAATGTAAACATATTATTTATCAATATGATGGTTGTAATGCTTTGATCTCTATTATTAAATTGTTATGATACTGTACATGAAAGTCATCCGCCCCCAGACGTTTCCGCCGTTCTGGTTTGGGGTGTGACATAAATTAACAATTTAAGTAGTTTGTCCAAACTGTTCAAAAGTTGTAGTTTTAAACTGATAATGGTTTACATACAACAACATATTGAATCTAATATATTAAGTATAATATGTTAAAAGTCAAAGACGTAACTTTATAAGTAGAAGTAAAAATATTATTTTAATATTGAAATTTAGTTTATTTATGATTACACTTTATAATTAATACTTATTTAATCTTATTAACCAACTTATAGTCATTATTAGAAACACACTACAATTTATCACTTTTAACTATTTACAAAATATTCTTTGGGTTGTTTAAGTTGAACTAAAATTTATATTTAAGTTCATCCTGTAAGGTTATATTTAAATTAACAATTTAGGTATTTTATACAAATTGTTCAAAAGTTGTTGCTTTAAAATGATAATGGTTTACATACAATAACATATTAGACCTAATAAATTAAGTATAATATGTTAAAAGTTAAAAACATAACTTTATAAGTAGAAGAAAATATATTGTTTTAATATTGAAATTTAGTTTATATATGATTACACTTTAGGTTTAATATTTTTTTAATGTTATTAATCAACTTATAATCGTTATTAGAAAGAAATTGAAAAGTCATGGGAGTTTCAAATTAATGTAGTGGAAGGAAAAATACATGAAAGTTTCAAATGAATGTGGTAAAATGAAAAATGTTTCCTTTATATGTATACTAATCGAATCCTCGCGTGTTGCGGGTGAATATAATTATTTAATTAAAATAATAACATTTAACAAATTATGATTTAATATTTATACATGTAAAACCAATATTAATAACAAAACAAACTATATAGTTAATATATTAGTTTTATTAATTTTAATAAATTTATATGATTAGTTATTTTCACTATTATTTCATGATTTTATAGACTGTTTTATGTTGCGTAAATCATATATCAAACATATATTGATTTCTATGTATAAAAAAAAGTAGTATGGAAAAAATAAAAACTACAACTTTTGAAGATTTTATAGAACGTTTTAAGTTGTGGAAATTATATATAAAATGTATACCAATTTGTATATAAAAGAAAAATAACAAATACTATGGAAAACACTATAGCTTTTAATAAAATAAAAGCACTACAACACTATAAAATTTACATCAAACAAAATTTATTAAACAATTATAAATCATTCAAAATGAATATTTAGAAATCAACATACATTTTATATATAGAAACATTGTTATAAAGATTTGTGTTGATTTATGCGACACAACTTTTTTTTCAACTCTTTCATATTGAATCACAAATATTTTCAAACATATGATTTTTTAATCAAAACTTACTTATATACTACTAATATAGCTACAATGTGTATGATAAATAGGTGAAAAAAATTGCACATTAATAACCATAAGTTTAAAAAACTTTTGAATATAGTGGAAAATATAAAGGCAAATTACATTAAATTTAAATAAAAAACTATTGAGTTGTAGTGAGAGTTTTATAATCTTAATTTATGCCTAATAATATAATATAAATATTAACAGTAATATGCTATGAAAACAATATTATAAGTATTTATCATTGAAATAATAATTTTTATACTAAGTTGTAACTAATATTATAATAATTTTAAGTATACGATAAGAAATATATAAAAAGTTGTGTTTGAATCAAATTGACTCAAGTTTTTTATTTAAAATTATATTAAAAAATAGGTATTTTTAACTAATTTATAAATAATTTATTTGAATATTTTTATTTATTATTATTATTATTATTATTATTTCAAATAACAATAAATTTTTAATATAATATAATCTATTCTTTAGTTATATGTTACTTAAGACTACTTATTTGAAAATTTTCATTATTATATTAAAAAAAATTATCATACTTATTTGTCGTACTTGCATTTTTTTTCCTTAAAGTTATGAAATAACGAAAGAGAATCAACGATCCAAACAAAAATGGTGATTTGAATATCAAAATATAATAATTGTTACATACTACGACCAACCTTAAAAAAAATGTTAAAAGTGGAAAATAAAAAAAAACATTGCACATTAATAACCATAAATTTAAAAAACTTTTGAATGTAGTAAAAAACATAAAGGCAAATTACATTAAATTTAAATAAAAAAAACTATTGAGTTGTAGTGGGTGTTTTAAACTCTTGATTTATGCTTAATAATATAATATAAATATTAACAATTATATGTTATAAAAATCATATTATAAGTATTTATCATTAAAATAATAATTTTTATACTAAGTTGTAACTAATATTATAATAATTTTAAGTATACGATAAGAAAGATATAAAAAGTTGTGTTTGAATCAAATTGATTTAAAATTATTTTAAACTATATGTATTTTTAACTAATTTATAAATAATTTATTTGAATATTTTTTAATTTTCTATACTTATTATTATTATTATTATTATTATTATTATTATTATTTCAAATAAAAATAACTTTTTAATATAATATATTCTATTCTTTAATTTTACATTACTTAAAACAAGTATTCCTTGTACTAATTAAAAACTATTTATTTGAAAATTTTCATTATTATATTTAGAAAAACTATCATACCTGTTTATTGTACTTTTTTTTTTTTTTTAAAGTTATGAAATAGTGGAAGAAAATGAACGGTCCAACTAAAATGATGATTTGAATTTCAAAACTATAGTAATTATTATGTACTACGACTAATCTTAAAAAAATATGTTAAAAGTAGGTTGGAGGAGAAGGAGTGTCACATTTTAGGTATATTTTTATCACTTATATAATTTCTCATAAAAATATAAATATTTTATTTATTTTACTTTTCATTTACGATAAATAACAAATAGAGAAAAAGGAAATTGACAAATGTAATAAGATAATTTATTTTTATTACTATAAAAAAATTTAAAATTGGGTACATCCATATAAGTTTTGGTAGAAAATAAAGAATTCATTTTTATAACACACATAATTATTGGTTTTCAACAATAAAGTCATATCACATTAAAAATCATTCGTTCTAATTTGTCATTATCACCAACAATTTCGAATAATAATTGTAAACTTCTTTCATCAAATCAATTATAAAAAAACTATATTGATGTTATTTACAACACTAAGCGATAGAAACTAACATAGTATATACATAACATAAAATACATGTTGAATAATGTTCTCTTGTACATAAGATATATATTTTTTAACATAAAAAATAAAGATACAACAACATAAAGATACATACATTTTAACAAAGTTAATTGCTCTAAATGCTAAATAACTTGATGGTTGATTTACCAAAAGCTCGTGATAAATAATTATCAATCTCATTTCATCATCATGTGATTATCGAAAGATGCATAACACATAAACTTAAAAAACGATCTCAAGTATACCTTTACAAACATACCTAAATTTGAACCTTTGTTAATATCTAAAACTTTACATGCACTAGATTTGAGCTTACATGAATTTATATTTGGAAAATTTGCAATTGATTAGGAAGTGTTAGGCCCATTATTATGGAATGGGCTCAATGTACAGGCTAGGCTCAATGATATGTATGGTATGTGGTATTGTAGGGAACTCATTAAGCTTTGTGGTTACGATTTCATGTTTATGATTTCAGGTAATTCTGGTTCCAAAGGGAAGGACCCGATGTGACCACACATCATCTGTGACAACCCGAAGTTTCTAGCTTACATTCTTCATTTATATCAAAGTTAGATTCGTTTTGCTATTTTATGATGAAGTTTTGGGTCTAAACGAGTGCTTAAAGCTTAGTATAATTGAAATACGTGTCGGAGGATGGGTTAGTTTGGGTGTAGCATTGGAAAAACGAGCCAAACACACCAAACCAGGTGTATGTGGCCGCACGCTAGAATGTGCGGCCAGCTAGCCGCACACAGGCCAACCACACACCCCTCCAGCCGCACACACCCTCCTATATATACTATCCTTGGTCATTTTGATCATTTCTTACAGTCTTACAAAGCTAGGACTCGAAAATCCTGTAACATCCCGGAATAGCAAGAGTAGTGTTGAAGGGCTAAAAGTGTAAATTTTGAAGAGCGACTCGGCAAGTCCATGGATGGACTCGGCGAGTAGAGTCGCGACTTTGGTCGCGTGTCAAGTGACCTACTCGACGAGTCCAAAGATGGGCTCGGCGAGTAGGTACTGGGTGAAGAAAACCCTAATTCCCGGGGTTGAGCCCTATATAAAGAGCATGATGTTTCCTCCCCAGCCTCTTTATCACCCCCTTGAGTCCCAGAAACCCTAAAATCATGGAGAAGCACCATTGTTGAGTGGATTGGAGCTTGGAGAAGTAATTGTTGAAGAAAGGTTGGAAGTTTGAAGGTGTGGAGCAAGGGGCTTTTCTTGGTTTCGAGTTCCTTGCAGATTGAGGCATCCTTTGAAGGTAAAATCTCATTCTTGAGCTGATATTGTCTAGATTCTTCACTTTTGGGGATGTTGAGATCACATCTTTTGGTGTTTTGGAGTCTAGAGGTTAGATCTGAAGTTGCTACCTCAGATCTGGAATGGAGAAGGGTTGGAATGCCTGAAAGTCCCTGTGATTGAGTATGTAGTGAAGCTATCTTGTCCCAAACCTTAGCCCTAATGTGTATAATGCCTAGATCTCTTTAGATTCACGTAAAGTTTGCCACTTTACGTGATGGATGGATTGTAAGAGGTTGGATCTATGTTTTGGATCAATTGCATGGCCTGAAGTGCTTCTGAATTGATTCAGACCGGTGATACTCGGCGAGTCACATGGGTGGACTCGATGAGTTGCTTGAAGATGGCCTGGAACTCGGCGAGTTGGAAGAACAACTCGGCGAGTAGGTTGAAGATAGCCTTAGACTCGGCGAGTCTTGTCGAAGAGTCCCAATATTTCCTAGTTGAGTCGAGAATCGGTGAGTCAAGGGATGACTCGGTGAGTTGGGTGTGAGTGGACTCAGAGTTGTTGGACTCGGCGAGTCTTGGGGTGACTCGGCGAGTTCGGTCGCGGACGGAGGGAAGTTCTGAGCATAGGGACTCGGCGAGTCATCGGGTTGACTCGGCGAGTAGGGTCAGTCAGGGGTTGACTTTGACTTTGTCCAAGGTTGACCAGTTGTCTTCCAGGGGTATTTTGGTAACTAAGGGTATTTATTGAATTGAATGTTTCGGTGTTCAGTGGAGGAGTTCATGTCAGGGTTGGAGCAGCGGGATCTTATCCTTTCAGCCGGCAGTTTCGAGGTGATTTATCCTCACTATATCAATAGGGTCTAAGGCACCAAGGCCAGCCCTTATCAGATTGAGATCTGGGTAGTTATTATTATTTTGTTGTTGTGATATGCTTGCATCCTGAAAGTTAGGACGGTATATGTTAGAGACCTGATCGAGATCGGTATCCTGATAGATAGGGAGATGCTATGCTAATGACCTGTTAGGTCGGTATCCTGCTTAGAGTATGTTATGCTATGTGATCTGCTAGATTGGCTCGTTTGAATGTGAACTGTTATATGATTATATGTTTATGTGTACATGGTTGTTTGGACTGGAGATGGGTTGAGGTGGTCCTGCTTTGTGCTGTAGGCCAAGATACTCAGGGCAGACCGGTTGTTCCGAAGGCCCAGCGAGCGGTCCGGATATGCTGAAGGCCCCACGCGGGCGAACCAGACGTGCCGAGGCTCGGAGAGTGGACCAGGCCGACTGAAGGCCCGATGCGGGCGGACCAGTCATACTATAGACTCAAAGAGTGGACCAGGTGAGTTGAAGGCCCAGTGCGGGCGGACCAACCACACTGTAGACTCGAAGGACATGACTAGACTCGGAGGATGGATCCAGTGGACTGAAGGCCCGATACGGCGGACCAGTCACACAGTAGATCCGATATGCATGGTTGTTCTATGTTCTGTTATGTTATGTATGTTTTATATGTTATGGGCCGGAAGGCAATATGTTTTGGACCGGAAGGTCGTAGCCTGGAAGGGCGTATATGTGGTTGGTATTTTGGGGGTAACTCACTAAGCTTTCGGGCTTACAGTTGTGGTTTAATGTTTTTCAGGTTCTTCAGGAGACTGTGGCCAGGCGAAGGCGTGATCGTACCGCTCCTCATGATTTTGTAGCAATGTGATTCTGGGAATACTCTAAATGATTTGTATTGAAAACCTTTTTGTAAACAATTTAATGAAAATCGGGTTGTTTTTGAAAATTTTAAATTGGTTGTATTTTTCGGTCGATACAAATCCTCTCAAGTATCATCCGGAAAGGTAACATCTTTCACCAAGAACACCAAGAACACCATATTTTCCAGTAGCACACGCCTTCTGGCAGCACACTTGGCCGCACACACGTGCTGGCAGCACACCTGGCCGCACACATGGCCACACACACACATATAGTGTGTATTTTGGCCATACACCTTCTTGTATAGCCTTATAACCCTTTATACAATCATATGTGGTTGTAACACTTCAAAATAAGTGTTTACTAGTCCCTAAGGTGGTCCCAATTCGCTAATTAGTTGTTCATAACACTAATTATATTCATATATGTGCCAATATATGCTAAATAGGATTCGCATGTGTACTCAAGTCACCACTTGATACTTAGCAACAGATCCAACATTGTCATCAGAACCACTCACTACAAGTGAGTTCATACCCCTAAATTAACCTTTGAAATGTTTTAAATGCTTTTATGGGGGGAATACTGAAACGACCCAAAAATACGACCCAAAAATTTTGTTTTTCAATGTAATCAAAACCATAATCTGAGTATCATAACATAAAAACATACGCGATGTATCCCAAATCATAATAAAATACTGTGCGGAAAAACTGTATCATACTATATCAAATCAAGACAACTAAAACCATCCCCAGGATAAAAGCTAAGCTGTGGTGTGTGCGATGCTATCACCCCGAGCTCTTCCCTTTGCTTGCGGAAGTACCTGAAACCAAAACTGAAACTGTAAGCACGAAGCTTAGTGAGCTCCCCCAAACTACCACATACCATACAGTATCATATAAACACATATTGGGCCTGGCCCACTGCATCGGACCGAAGTCCGAAACTGACTGGGACCTTGTCCCCTGCATCGGACCGAAGTCCGGAACTAACTGCATCGGACCGAAGTCCGGAACTATCTGCATCGGACCGAAGTCCGGAGCCGACTGGGACCTTGTCCCCTGCATCGGACCGAAGTCCGGAACTGACTGACTAAACATGGCATAGCATAACACATCATCTAGCATGAACACATATACTGCATACTACATCGGGCCGTAGCCCGGAACACATAACACTTAACACATAAAACATAGCATACAAATCCTGTCTGAGCCACGAAGGCATCAAACATACTAGCTACTGCATCGGACCAAAGTCCGGAAACTACTGCTAACTGAACGGGCCGGCATTGTGGCCTTAGACCCGTCCCTACTGGAAGGAAACTCACCTCGTAAACTGGCTGCTGAGTGTGTGGCTCTGGAAGCTAACGGCTGCTGCTCCTGTATCTCCCCGGCTACAAGTCCATAAACACACTCAATCAAATACTAAACACTGCACTTGGGTAAAATGACTCTTTTACCCTTGGTCAAAGTTACTCTCATTTGGACTGACTCGCCGAGTTGGGCCACCCAACTCGCCGAGTCCTACTCTCACTTTTCAATCCTACTCGCTGCTACTCATCGAGTATGGCATCGACTCGACGAGTACCCTCTTGATCCAAGAACTCAGACAATCTTCATCCGACTCGCCGAGCTGTATGAACATACTCGACGAGTTGTTCTTGATCTTAAGAAGATTGCCTTGGACTCGCCGAGTTGTATGAACAACTCGCCGAGTCCCTCCATTACTGAGTCTACCTTCAACTCGCAGAGTCCACTCTCTAACTCACTGGTTCCACTCAACACTGCTAAAAATGAAGGAATCGGGGACTCACGACTCAACTCGCCGAGTCGTTCTTCCCGACTCGCCGAGTTGCCGCCATGCAACTGTTTTTCACCCGATTTTGCTTGAATCCAACACATACAAATGATAGATCTGAGTCCAATAAGCTGGTTTACCTCGTAAAGTTTCCAACTTTACGTGTACAACACATGAATAAGGGAAAATAAGGCTAAAAGATGCATAAAAGGGATAGATCTAGGGTTAATATGCAAAGTATCCTCATAAAGGCAATAGATCTGGACTATGGGACTTCTCAATGAATAGATCCAAGGTTATCTCGGCTTATTAGGGCGTTCATGAAAGCATAAGGCTTGGAACAAGCATCAACTAGTTCTTAGAAGAGTTCTAATGGAGGTTTAAAGCATAAAACAAGAGGGGAATCCGAAAATACCTCCAAATAACTCAGATTTGCCCTTGGATCTTGCACAACTCTTCTTCTCCTTGCTCCTTTCTTCTTCTCCTTCTTCAAGCCTTCACAAATCACACAAAATCACTTATAAACTCTCAAGGATGAACTAGGGTTTTTCTCACAGTGTTCTCAGGGTGAAGGAGGCAAGAATGGGGCTATAAGGTGACTTAAATAGTGGGCAACCCGGGGATTTAGGGTTTCACCCAGACGGATGGACTCGCCAAGTCCGGGATATGGACTCGCCGAATCTCCAGCTAACACGTGCTCGAAGTCGCGACCCTACTCGGCGAGTCAGGCTATGAACTCGCCGAGTCCCTCTTGCAAATCTTTAAAACAATTACTAATAAATTAACATACCGGGAACGGGTCGTTACAATTCTCCCCCACTTATCTCAGACTTCGTCCTCGAAGTCTGCTACGGCTGGATCTGCAAATATCTCCGGGTAGTGCGCTCTCATCTCCTCCTCAGCCTCCCACGTCCATTCAGACCCCTTCCGGTGCTGCCACTGTACCTTCACTAGCTGAATTACCTTGTTCCTCAAAGTCTTGGCCTTCCGATCCAGAATCGCGACCGGTCTCTCGATATAATTCAGGCTGCTATCAACCTGAATATCCTCTAGGGGAACGACTGCTGACTCATCCACCAAACACTTCCTCAACTGCGATACGTGGAAGGTGTTGTGGATCTGACTAAGCTCCTCAGGAAGATCTAATCGATAAGCAACCCGACCCACCCGGGCCAAAACCCTGAAAGGACCAATAAATCTGGGGCCCAATTTTCCCCTCTTCCGGAACCTGATGACACCCTTCCAAGGTGAGACCTTCAGAAGGACCATATCTCCCACCTGAAACTCCAAGTCCAAACGCCTCCTGTCAGCATAGCTCTTCTGCCGACTCTGCGCAGTCTGCAGCCTACTACGGACCTGCTGGATCAACTCAGTCGTCTTGAGCACCACTTTTGTGCTCCCGATGACTCGCTGACCGACCTCGCCCCAACAAATCGGGGTCCTACACTTCCTCCCATACAGCATCTCAAAAGGAGGTCGATCAATACTCGCATGATAACTGTTTTTATATGAGAACTCCGCTAACGGAAGATACGTATCCCAACTGCCCCCAAAATCTAGAACACATGCCCTCAGCATGTCCTCAAGAGTCTGAATCGTCCTCTCGCTCTGCCCGTCAGACTGGGGGTGAAAAGCAGTGCTGAAATGAAGACGAGTACCCATCTCGTCGTGGAACCGCTTCCAGAATCTGGATGTGAAACGGACATCTCGGTCTGACACCACCGATACCGGCACTCCATGACGTGCCACAATCTCTCGCACATAGATATCGGTTAACTTTTCCGCCGATATACTCTCCTGAATCGGAATAAAATGGGCACTCTTCGTCAACCGATCCACTACTACCCATATCGAATCCACTCCGCGTGCGGTCCTGGGAAGCTTGGTGACAAAATCCATGGTGATGTCCTCCCATTTCCTTACGGGAATGTCTAACGGCTGCATCTTGCCGTGAGGTCTCTGGTGTTCCGCCTTGACCTTCCGGCAGGTCAAGCATCTCTCAACATACCAAGCGACGTCCCGCTTCATGCAGGGCCACCAATAATCAGGTCGAAGATCTCGATACATTTTCGTCGCCCCTGGGTGGATAGAAAACCGAGACTTATGAGCCTCGTCCATCAATACCTGCCGCACTCCACCCCAGTACGGTACCCATACCCTCCCATGAAGCGTCAGCAAACCCCGACTGTCATAATCGAACGAAGCTACTCGGCCCACTATCCTCTCACACTTCTGCCTCTCCTCCTTGAGGCCCTCCATATGAGCCTCCTTGATCCGCTCCAACAACGGAGTGATCACTGCCATCCTCATACACAGATCTCTAATAGGGGCCGCCGACACTTTGCGGCTTAGGGCGTCGGCCACCAGTTAGCCTTCCCTGGATGATAAAGGATCTCACAATCATAATCCTTCAGCACGTCCAACCACCTCCTCTGCCTCATGTTCAGACTCGGCTGATCCATAAGATATCGTAAGCTCTTGTGATCCGTGTATATAGTACAATGGACCCCATAAAGGTAATGTCTCCAAATCTTGAGGGCAAACACAACTGCCCCCAGCTCCAAATCGTGGGTAGGATAATTAGCCTCGTGAGGCTTCAACTGTCTCGAGGCATAAGCTACCACATGGCCTCGCTGCATCAATACTGCTCCCATACCTGTGATCGAAGCATCACAATAGACTACGAAGTCCTCTACTCCCTCTGGCAAGGTAAGGATCGGAGCCTCGCACAATTTCTGTCTGAGAGTCTCGAACGCCGCCTGCTGCTCAGGCCCCCAACGAAATACCACCGACTTCTTGGTTAGTCGGGTGAGCGGCACTGCTATCTTGGAGAAGTCCTGAATAAATCTCCGATAATACCCTGCCAACCCTAGGAAGCTCCGAATCTCGGATGGAGACTTCGGGACCTCCCACTGCATCACGGCCTCTATCTTGGCCGGATCTACCAAGATACCCTTATGGTTGACGAGATGACCAAGAAACTGCACCTCGCGTAACCAGAACTCACACTTGGAGAACTTTGCGAAGAGTTTCTCCCTCCTCAAGGTCTCCAACACCTCCCGCAGGTGCTCCTCGTGCTGCCCCTGTGTCTTGGAATATACCAAGATATCATCTATGAATACTATCACCGACCGATCCAGCATTGGTCTGCACACGCGGTTCATGAGGTCCATGAACGCGGCTAGGGCATTGGTGAGCCCAAATGGCATCACCACGAACTCATAATGACCATACCGGGTCCTGAAAGCAGTCTTCTGTACATCCTCATCTCTAACCCTCATCTGATGATAACCGGAGCATAGATCGATCTTGGAGAACCAAGACGCTCCCTGAAGCTGATCAAACAAGTCATCTATCCTCGGAAGTGGGTAACGGTTCTTCACCGTTACCTTGTTCAACTCCCGATAATCAATGCACATACGATGCGACCCATCCTTCTTTCTCACAAACAGGATCGGCGCTCCCCAAGGCGAACTGCTCGGCCGAATGAAACCCTTGTCTAACAGCTCTTGCAGCTGTGTAGACAACTCCCGCATCTCAGGGGGAGCTAGTCGATACGGTGCTTTGGCTATCGTAGCCGCACCAGGAATTAGGTCGATCCTGAACTCAACCTGTCTCTCAGGAGGTATCCCCGGCAAATCCTCGGGAAAAACATCCGGGTAGTCCCGAACAATAGGAACATCATCAATCGTCGTCTTGCCCTTCTCCCGGGCATCCAAGACGTAAACTACAAAACCGGCGCAACCCTGCTGAACATAGCGCCTCGCCCTTGCGGCGGAACAAAAGGTCGGTCCTCGCTGGGGCCTCTCGCCCTGAATCACTATCTCTCCCCCACTGGGAGTGAGAACCCTCACTAGCTGAAGCTCACAATCAATCACCGCCCCATTGGGGCTTAGCCAATCCATACCCACAATAACTTTATTCCCTCGCAGGGGAATAGGAACCAGGTCCACTGAAAACTGCTCATCAAATATCTGAAGGGAACACCCTCTATGTACTCTGCCGACCCTCACGGTCCTATCATCTGCTATCTCAACCTCTAATGGACAATCCAGCTCCCCTAGAGCTCTGCTAAATCTCTTGCTAAGCGCAAGCGATACGAATGATCGGGTAGCCCCCGAATCGAACAATACCAAAGCAGAGATGCCGTCCACCGAGAACGACCCCGTCACCACATCAGGAGTCGCTCGCGCCTCCTCTGCTGTCATCTGAAACGCCCTGCTCTTCGCCACTGGCGCATCAGATCGGCCTTGCCGGCCATCCGTAATCCTCAAGGTGGCAGGGGCAGGTGCAACCACCTTCCCCGCTGCAGCTAAACTGGGACACTGGGACTTTTTATGTCCCCTCTGATTGCACTGAAAGCAAATCAGATCTGATGCTGTAACCGTAGTAGTAGGGGCCGTACAATCCCTGCTCAAATGCCCAATCCGACCGCACTTGTAGCAGCCAGAACTCCCTGCCTTGCACGCCCCCCCCCCCCCCCGTGCAATCTCCCACACTTGCCACACCGACCGTGGCTCTGCTGACTCCTGGACCTGTGATCTGAAACCTTGGGCTTTTTGCCCACACTGCCTGAACCCGAAACCGCCTCCGGTTTCCTCTTCTTCTCCATCTCGAGATCAATCTCCCTCTCCCTAGCTCTAGCAATCATGTCGTCCAACGTTTTACAACTGGACCGGCTCACAAACATGCGGATATCACTCCGCAACATCTCATGATAACGGGCCTTCTTCATCTCCTCATCGGCTGCATACTGAGGAACAAGAAGAGCCCTCTCCCTGAACTTGGCGGTGATCTCCGCCACCGTCTCTGTAGTCTGGGTAAGGTCCTGAAACTCCCTAGCTAGCTGCTGCACCTCAATGACCGGTGCAAACTCCGCCCTGAACCTAGTAGAGAAATCAGTCCAGGTCATGGCATCCAATGCTGCATCATCCCCGATGGCATGTCCAACCTCCTCCCACCAATCCCGTGACCTGTCTTTCAGAAGACAGGATGCCAATCTGACCTTGTCCCCCTCGGGACACCTGCTAGTGCGGAATGCGTTGGCCACATCCGCCAACCATCTGGTACTCGCTATGGGGTCCCGCGCCCCATGATAGTCTGGAGCTCCGCATGCCCTGAACTCCCTGAACGTAAGTGTGCGCGACCCCATCATGGCCGCCATCTCAGCACGAAAACCACCAAATCTCTCATCCATCAGCTCTAAAATACCCTCCTTGATCGAACCGAAGATCACAGGAGTCTGCTTCAGTATGATGCGGGTAACCTCAGAAGAAAGGAACTCTCTGGTCTGCTCATCCATCTGCCCGACCTCCGGGCCTGATCCCGATCCTGATCCCCCTCCGGCATCTGAGCTGCCGACTGCTGGTCTCGGGCGCAAAACTACCATTCTGAAACATATCATAACAACATCAAAACACTGAAATATCACAAGGGATCGTGATACTACTACTATCTTCCTGGTCTTGTCTTGGCCTTCCTTGATTCGAGTACGGATCCTCTGCTTTCAGTAGTACGGGCCCATACTACCTTCCACATCTATCTGTACTTTCCTCAAGGACTGCCTTGACTCCACCAAGTCACTTCTACTACTGCTATTCTCTGCTACTCTCATCCTAGGCTTGCCCTAGGGAAACCTCAGACTTAACACAACTGGTCCTCAGCTGCTGAAGGTCTCCTCATAATGCCAATTAGCCACTACCTAAACACCATCACATGTGATGAGGATCAGATAATCCTTCAAGTAAAAGACCCATCCCTATAACGGTTGGACTCAAACAAGAGCTGCGCAATAGGGCCAGTTCCAGCACTCTGGGATTATTCAACCCTGACCACATGTGGTGTGATGTGTTCACCTAATGGCTAACTCCCATCACTCAGATTCCCACAAAGCACGAAGCAAGCAACATTCGGACAAGGGAAACAGACTCAAGCAAAACTATTCTCGTAACAAGAAACTGCACTAGCATAGGATGCTAAGCTCCCACTATCAGGCATAACCTAATCAGGCTATCCTACTGCTGTCTACTCAATTCTAGCATGCAATACTCATAAAGTTGTAATACATAAAGCAGGCATTCTCCTAGCTCCTTAGTCCTATTTTAGCATGCTGTTCTACTGAAACTGAAACTGAACAAATAACTTGTATGGGTAATTTGGGAGTACTTACTTGAGCTCGGCTGATCGCATGCACACACCTCTATCTCGTTAAAAAGATTTCTTTCCTTCTAAGTGCTTTCAAAATTCTTTTTGTAAAATGTTTTTATTTATTTATTTATTTATTTTTAAAAAAAAATAAATAAAATCTTTTATTTCCCTTAGTTTGAGTTCAGATACACCCGGAAGTGTATCCGAATCCCTCAAACCAGGACTCTGATACCAACTTGAAACGACCCAAAAATACGACCCAAAAATTTTGTTTTTCAATGTAATCAAAACCATAATCTGAGTATCATAACATAAAAACATACGCGATGTATCCCAAATCATAATAAAATACTGTGCGGAAAAACTGTATCATACTATATCAAATCAAGACAACTAAAACCATCCCCAGGATAAAAGCTAAGCTGTGGTGTGTGCGATGCTATCACCCCGAGCTCTTCCTTTTGCTTGCGGAAGTACCTGAAACCAAAACTGAAACTGTAAGCACGAAGCTTAGTGAGCTCCCCCAAACTACCACATACCATACAGTATCATATAAACACATATTGGGCCTGGCCCACTCCATCGGGCCGAAGCCCGGAAACTGCATCGGACCGAAGTCCGGAACTGACTGGGACCTTGTCCCTTGCATCGGACCGAAGTCCGGAACTAACTGCATCGGACCGAAGTCCGGAACTAACTGCATCGGACCGAAGTCCGGAACTATCTGCATCGGACCGAAGTCCGGAGCCGACTGGGACCTTGTCCCCTGCATCGGACCGAAGTCCGGAACTGACTGACTGAACATGGCATAGCATAACACATCATCTAGCATGAACACATATACTGCATACTACATCGGGCCGTAACCCGGAACACATAACACTTAACACATAAAACATAGCATACAAATCCTGTCTGAGCCACAAAGGCATCAAACATACTAGCTACTGCATCGGACCAAAGTCCGGAAACTACTGCTAACTGAACGGGCTGGCATTGTGGCCTTAGACCCGTCCCTACTGGAAGGAAACTCACCTCGTAAACTGGCTGCTGAGTGTGTGGCTCTGGAAGCTAACGGCTGCTGCTCCTGTATCTCCCCGGCTACAAGTCCATAAACACACTCAATCAAATACTAAACACTGCACTTGGGTAAAATGACTCTTTTACCCTTGGTCAAAGTTACTCTCATTTAGACTGACTCGCCGAGTTGGGCCACCCAACTCGCCGAGTCCTACTCTCACTTTTCAATCCTACTCGCTGCTACTCGTCGAGTATGGCATCGACTCGACGAGTACCCTCTTGATCCAAGAACTCAGACAATCTTCATCCGACTCGCCGAGCCGTATGAACATACTCGACGAGTTGTTCTTGATCTTAAGAAGATTGCCTTGGACTCGCCGAGTTGTATGAACAACTCGCCGAGTCCCTCCATTACTGAGTCTACCTTCAACTCGCAGAGTCCAATCTCTAACTCACTGGTTCCACTCAACACTGCTAAAAATGAAGGAATCGGGGACTCGCGACTCAACTCGCCGAGTCGTTCTTCCCAACTCGCCGAGTTGCCGCCATGCAACTGTTTTTCACCCGATTTTGCTTGAATCCAACACATACAAATGATAGATCTGAGTCCAATAAGCTGGTTTACCTCGTAAAGTTTCCAACTTTACGTGTACAACACATGAATAAGGGAAAATAAGGCTAAAAGATGCATAAAAGGGATAGATCTAGGGTTAATATGCAAAGTATCCTCATAAAGGCAATAGATCTGGACTATGGGACTTCTCAATAAATAGATCCAAGGTTATCTCGGCTTATTAGGGCGTTCATGAAAGCACAAGGCTTGGAACAAGCATCAACTAGTTCTTAGAAGAGTTCTAATGGAGGTTTAAAGCATAAAACAAGAGGGGAATCCGAAAATACCTCCAAATAACTCAGATTTGCCCTTGGATCTTGCACAACTCTTCTTCTCCTTGCTCCTTTCTTCTTATCCTTCTTCAAGCCTTCACAAATCACACAAAATCACTTATAAACTCTCAAGGATGAACTAGGGTTTTTCTCACAGTGTTCTCAGGGTGAAGGAGGCAAGAATGGGGCTATAAGGTGACTTAAATAGTGGGCAACCCGGGGATTTAGGGTTTCACCCAGACGGATGGACTCGCCGAGTCCGGGATATGGACTCGCCGAGTCTCCAGCTAACACGTGCTCGAAGTCGCGACCCTACTCGGCGAGTCAGGCTATGAACTCGCCGAGTCCCTCTTGCAAATCTTTAAAACAATTACTAATAAATTAACATACCGGGAACGGGTCGTTACAAATACAAGTTGAACAATTATAGTTATTATATTAATCACATGTGATTAATGACTACCAAGCAAATGGTTTTCTTACTCTCCAAACTATTTATCAAACTGTT
Source organism: Lactuca saligna (assembly GCF_052625555.1). NCBI lineage: Eukaryota > Viridiplantae > Streptophyta > Magnoliopsida > Asterales > Asteraceae > Lactuca > Lactuca saligna. The sequence continues at coordinate 300,510,918 of NC_136420.1, read as the reverse complement.
TTACCTCAAATTGTCTTACAAACTCCTCTAATTGTCAAATACTTTTACTTAAACTCTTTTAAACTTATATTTTGTGTATCTGTATAAATATAGTTATATAAGTAGGATTGAAAGGACTTAGGACTGCTAGTCTACCCTGCTTCCTGTTCTTGTTTGATGTGGTCTTAGGGTATCAAGGTTAGTTGTCCGAAGGTCGTTTGAATCCTATTTATATATTATGTTAATGTATATAGATATAAAAGGTTATTTCTTTCATCCAATTCCATGCCCTTGGGTAGCAAGGGCATACAAACATGTTCATACTTTACTAGTAAGCTACCATATGGGTAGTTTAGGAAGATACTATTACTAGAACAATGAAACATACAATGAGACAGTTCATACATGAGTCAATACATACTATGATGAGAATCAAACATGAAACAGAGTGAGGAGAAACAAACAATAGACACTATGACGAGAAATAAACATACATGCTAGACAGAGAAAGAACGCACAATACAGCTAGCACACATATACATTACATATACATTAACACAATTATGTGAGCCATTAAACAGGGCATGGCACTACCTGTCATGACTGTTTTTGTATTAGAATCTCCTTCATTGGGGAGCGTATGAGTTTGTGTATAGATCTATACTGGATTGGCTATCCTACACTTTGTTGCTCGCTACAGTTGGACTTGCAAGTCTACGGGTGCCAAACGTCATTTTTACGGCATCTTACATTGTCGTTTTACTATTGAGTCGGTAACAAGATACAGGCCGATCACATGTTACCTTAAAAATTACAATTGCTTAAGGTACTTAGTACAACAGTAGTTGCTTAATACAATACTACAGTACTATAATATTTCCCCATTGTATTCACTTCGTGATCATGCACACGATGCACGGTGATGTAAAAACTATATTTTTGGTTAATGATAGTCGGAGTTGGGAAAATACACCCTCTTACATGAGACACACACAAAAATACTAGATGCCTTGGTAGAAGGCTACTTTTAGTAGAAAACATAGGGTTTTCTAGGAGAGTTCAAACAAATACAAACAATACAAAACTTAACAGAACTTATATATTACAAAACATCTTACAAATGATTTCATACAAACTCAGACACTTATATACTTATGATCTCACTTTAAAGCTGATTCTCGCTTTCAAAATAACTTGTATTCTCAGGTCACCAATAGACAGGTACAGGTGCCGGATTTTGAGGAGAAGGAGCTTGTTCGAGACTCCTCTTTTATTTTGATGTATATAATTTTTGGTGTCTATATAACTTAACAGAACACACTTGTATGAAATTATACTATTAATGCAATGGATGATGTTATTGCTTGTTTACTACTTTGCATTGTTGTGATACTGTACATGACGCCTCCACCCCAGAACGTTTCCGCCGTTCATCGGTTTTGGGGGTGTGACATCATCCCTCAGAGTTTATTCCACATCAGCTAATTGTGATCTTTACTTTGATGTTTAAATATGATATATTCACTTAAATTAGTTTTGGAACAACTCGTTTGTATTGTTTATGGTTTTAAAAATGAAAATTTTACTATGAATTTCTGGGACTTACACATAAGGCCCTTGAAATGACGTATCTTTTTGATTTTTCGAACTTAACAACTATTTTGGGAAATTTCTCACATATCCAAATCTATAAGGTCATACAATAACGAACATTGACCAAAAGATTGTTATTTAAATGTTAATACTTATAAAATAATTTAAAGTTATCATAACTTGAACATGTATACTAGTATGCAGACATTATATGCTATCACTTCCTTCACTTTCTCTATTGCAAGACTGGTCTTTATTTCATCCTCAGATTCTACTTCCTAACAACTACCGAACATATGTGATTGTATATATGTTTCCATATAAATAATCTCTATGTGTACCTAAAGAACAAAGAGATAATCATGTATACTAAAACAAAATAATATAACACAAAATAAATTATTGTGTTTCTAAATTATAATACATGTTCTATACATCTAAATCATCAACAAGACACATAATCCATGGGTTGTCCTGCAATTTATGTTGTTATCCTATAAATCTATGCTCCAACTTGCAAGTAAGATATGAAAAAAATCTTAAGTCTCTGTATGATATATTGTAACACATTAGATTATCAAAATTCCTATATAAATCACTAATATACAATGATTGTGCATAACATAACTAAAGGAACTATGATATATTGTAACACATTAGATTATCAAAATTCCAACATACATCACTAATATACAATGATCGTGTATAAAATAACTAAAGAAATCAGGAGGTCCTAAATTGGCTAGTAGAGTCATAATCCATATGCAACACTTCCATATTGTAACTAGAAGATAATGTAAAAATCATCAAGTCTAAACCGAAGGCTGTATCTTCCAATATGAAACCATAACACCTCATTATAATGGTCACAAATGAACAAATGATATGACAAAAAAACATAACATTGATGAGTTACGAGTCTACAATTGATTTGATATCAACTGCACCCTAAAACCTGATATCCTACATATCATTATACGGGCTCTATAACAAGATAAATTCCTGTTTATTATACTTGTAAAGTATACATTAGCCTTAATGGTAACTAGGGCATGATAATAATCGTAATTCATATCATACGTTAGAAAATACAGAAAATAATTACAATATTGTTCGAAAATAAAATGTGTCTAGATATTGAAACACTTTTGAGAACACAGTTACACCAACATGAGTGATGTGAAACACTCACATGCATATTCTTGATTCACATTTGAACGCAAATAGCACACTCACGAGTAATTTGATTTACATTTACTAATTAAAAAATAATTTGAAAAACTTGTGAGTATGTTCTTAACTAACATTTCATCCTTTAAAACTATATTGGGTTAGATATTATGTAAAACCACACTTGTCGTCATGTTCTTTCACACATAATGTTTTGTAAGACATACTTCACTTTCACTATGATATGAGAATATATTCCTATATACATAGTTACTTCCTAATGTGCTCGATAATATGTCATAATCACACACTTGCAAATAACCGGAGAACTCACTTAGGGGCCACTTGTTTCACCTCTTAACCATTCAATTAAGAGGCAACCTAACAACCATTAAGCATTTGAGGCGTCTGATTGGTTAGAAAAACACATATTAACCGCTAAGAACCCCAATTTTATCTCTGAATCATAAAGAGGGTAGAGAGTTCTTGAACCATTCATTTATATAAAATTTTTTATCTTATCTAATCCTATCTTTGAGTCCATCGACGTCGTACTCCCAATCCAGAGAAGTAACATCACCTTTTTCCTTCTCATATGCGTGTTAACACACACTTCATTCTTGAGATTAATTTATATAATTTTTGCAAATATCAATTTATATATATCTTATATAATTCTATAAAGTCCATCGACGTCGTAGTCCCAATCCAAAGAAGTAACATCACCTTGTTCCTTCTCATACGACTCTCAATCTTGAGCTGTTAAGATTAATTTATATAATTTTTGCATATATAAAAAATGATGTTATTTATGTAACTTTTTGTCAATAAATGATTAATGGTATATTATTTATTTGCATTTGAAGTTGTTTTTATTAAAATGGTAAGATGGTAGTATGTTCATTCTATATATTCTTTCAACAATCTTACAAAACAACTTGAATCATTCATACATCTTAATGGTTCATGCTTCTTGGTTCACGTCTCTTAATTGTTTTACGTTGAATCATTAGCTTTCTATTAAACAGCCTTTAATACTACGAAAATTTCCGAGTTTTGGTTGATTGTATTGGTCGTGATAATCTATAATAAGTTTATATAAATTAGTCAAAAAAAAAAACATAATTTATTACATAAAATACATAAATGAGATGGAAAAAAAAATCCCAAATCTACTATAATAAATGAAGGTTTTTTTGCTATATATCATCTTCTCCTTCATTTGGACACTTGGCATTTTCTAAAATTTTTAAATTTTCTATTTTCCACTTCTCATTTTATTAAATTAAAATTCCACATTTAATGTGTAATGTAATATATATGTAAAGTATTTATTAGAAATGGTTTATATATGTAATGTATTCAATACATTAAAGTTTCAATAATTTTAATAATTCAATTTTTTTTTATTTTTCTTATAAATTCAAACTTTTCAAATTATTATAATTTCATATTTTTTTTAATTAAACCCATGTATTGGGTCTATTATTAAAGTATTTGATTCTGATAATTTGTTTTATTTGAAGTCTAAAATGAAATAAAAGTTAAAGAAAAGGATTAGATTGCAAGCAAGAAGAAGGTCGTCGTCTTCGTTCGTCGTCGTTCGTGTCGGGAACCTTACTTACCGCTGACTTCACCATATCCTCCTCCCCGCCTCCCTTTCCTCCATTTTTCTCTCTCTAAATCCTCCGTTGAGAGAGAGAGAGAGAGAAAAATCCCTCCATTTTCATCCATCTTCACCGATCGGTGATATCCCAATTATGCCGCGATTCACAGCCCTATTGATCTGGTCGGTTTTTGTACTATTTCACTATCCTCCGTCGTCATCGTTAAGGTATGTTTCTGCTCTTAAAAACGATTCGACCACTGTTATTATCCGGCCTCCACGCGCCGGTAGCAATCGCCACACCATGTTTCTACCTCTTTTCCCCTCTCCTCCTAACTCCTCCCGGATCTCCGGCGATGTGGCATCTCGACGTCACCTCCAGAAATCCGATGCTCCTCGACCAAACGCTCGCATGGCTCTCCATGACGATCTCCTCCTCAACGGGTAATTTTAGGCGTTTTCTAGATCTATTTCACTGAAACACAAACTTTCAATCACTTCAATTTTGAAAATTCAAACTGATTTCATGCCTTATTTCCATTTTTCAAAATTGAAAACTGTAGTGAGTTCCTATTTGTTCTAAATTTAGAGGTAGTGTTCCGAGGTTTACGATCTGTGTGGAATTTTATTGATGGTTTACAGGTATTACACTACGAGACTCTGGATCGGATCGCCGCCACAGAGATTCGCTCTGATTGTCGACACAGGGAGTACTGTTACTTACGTCCCATGCGCTACCTGTGAACAATGTGGCAAGCATCAGGTACTTTCTTCCCGTGATTCCATTCCAATTCATTCGCTTTATGTGATCTTATCTACACCTTCGCTTATATTCAGAATATAATTAGGGTTCCGAACAGGAACACAAATCTAACTGTTTGTTAATGTTATCGATTCACATTTACCAGGATCCAAAGTTCGATCCAGAATCATCCACCACCTACAAGCCTGTGGAATGCAACATCGATTGCACCTGTGACAACAACAAAGAACAATGCATCTATGAAAGACAATATGCAGAAATGAGTTCCAGCAGTGGTGTTCTTGGTGAAGACATCATATCATTTGGCAACCAAAGTGATCTTCAACCTCAGCGAGCAGTTTTCGGGTGTGAAAACAGAGAAACAGGTGATCTCTACAGTCAACATGCTGATGGAATAATGGGATTAGGTCGTGGTGATTTAAGCATAGTTGATCAGCTTGTTGATGGAGGTGTGATAAGTGATTCCTTTTCTTTATGCTATGGTGGAATGGATGTTGGTGGTGGTGCCATGGTTCTTGGTGGAATCTCTCCCCCTGAAGACATGGTGTATACCCATTCAGACCCTGTTCGCAGGTATGTTTTGTATCTATCTAACTTATAGATACAAAACTTCAATCTCTAACATAAATACATTTGATACATCTCGCACATTTACTCTAGTCTCGGGATGGCAACAGCCCATATTACAATATTGAGTTGAAGGAGTTACATGTTGCTGGGAAACGGTTGCCTTTAAACCCGAGTGTTTTTGATGGAAAGCATGGAACAGTTCTTGATAGTGGGACCACATATGCTTATCTTCCTGAAGCAGCTTTTGAAGCTTTTAAACATGCTGTAAGTTTATTTCTTAAAAGGGAAAAAACCTTTCTTTATGTATCAAGATACCAACCCTTTACCTGTTTGCGTTTCTTGTAAGGGTAAAATGGTCATTTAGATGCAACATTTATCAAATGGGTAGTGTTTAATTAGGGATTATCTCTTATATTATATGTAGATATTGAAAGAACTTGAAGGTGTTCATATGATCAAAGGACCTGATCCAAGTTATAATGACATTTGCTTCTCGGGTGCTGGAAGGTAATGTTTGTTATCTGTTTATTATTAATCATTGTATAAAAGTAAATAATAATAATAATAATATGAAAATGATAAATCTTTTGATTTTCAGTGATGTTTCACAGCTCTCGAAAACTTTCCCATCTGTTGATATGGTTTTTGGGAAGGGACAAAAGCTGTCATTATCCCCTGAAAACTACTTGTTCAGGGTAACCATTTATTAATTATTTAATTATTATCAGTATCACCTCTTAAAGCTCTACTTTTTTATTTTCTTTTTTTAAAATTATTTTCTTTTTATATGTGAAGCACTCAAGGGTTACTGGAGCATATTGCTTGGGGATTTTTCAGAATGGAAAGGATCCCACCACTCTTTTAGGAGGTATTTATTTCACACTTTTACTTATTTCCTTTTTCTTTTTTATGTATTGATATATATATATATATATATATATATATATATATATATATATATATATATATATATATATATATATATATATATATATTGCAATTTGCAGGCATTATAGTGAGGAATACATTTGTTATGTATGATCGTGAACATGAAAAGATTGGATTTTGGAAAACCAACTGTTCTGATATATGGGAAAAACTTCATATTTCCGAAAACGCCCCTGAAAATGCGCCTCCTCAGGCATCTCCTCCATCAGATGGAATAAGTCCCACTGCTGAAATTCCTTCTTTGCCCCCGACATCGCTTCCACAGTATATTCCTCAAGGTAAAAACATCATCTGCTATCTAAAGCTGTGTTATTTAATTATTTATATGATTCACATGGTTTATATATATATATATATATATATATATATATATATATATATATATATATATATATATATATATTTTTTTGCAGGAGAAACAGAAATTGGAAGTATTACATTTTCTATGTCTGTGAGTCTTAATCAAACTAAAGTGAAGTCCCAAATCTCAGAGCTTTCTTGGCTAATTTCTCAGGAGTTACATGTTAACACTTCACAGGTAGACATTTTTCTTAAAAAAAAAAAAAGAAAATCACATTTATAGATTTTTATTGTAGTATATTAGGTTTCTAATAAGCTTCTATTCTGTTGACTTGTTTTATATAAATGATATATTCATTTATTAGAGTTAAATAATATTATATAACATAAAAAGTTCATGAGTATATGTATATGTCAACCAAACAGATGTTCATATTCTTGAGTTTTCATTTTCTTTAACTTTTTATAAAAACATTTTTTTTTCAGGTTCATATATTGGATTTTACATCAAATGGAAGTAATAATTATGTTACAAAATGGTCCATTACTCCACTAAAACCTGCTAACTCCATGTCTAAAGCAACTGCACTTGTGAGTTTCTCATAATTTTTTTTTTTTAAATAAATATTTCCACAATCATTATTTATAAACTTATTATTTTATTATTTATGTTCCAGAGTATTATTTCCCGCATAAGCGAAGGTGGAGTTCGCCTTCCTGATTCCTATGGGAATTATCAATTATCTAATTGGAATATTCAACCTCCAACAAAAAGGTAAAATTACTTTTTTGTCCTCATGCAACATTTTTTTTTTTTTTTTTTTTTTGCTTTATCGACCAAATATGACACATGGGTCACTGTAATTTGGTATGATGGAAAAGGAGTACAAAGGAATGGAATGGATGATTACATTCTATTATTGTGTTTTGTTGAGTTGAAGGAATGGAATTGGTTATTCAAACATTTTGTTTGATATATACAATTGAAAAAAAGAAAAGAAAATGAAATCAAATTTTATTAGTAAACAACAAATTGTTATTTTGTAAAGGTTAAGTTTAATGAAAGTAAATATATTGCTAAAGAAATTTTCCATATAAACATATTTCATATCATTTGAAATGTATATTAGATGTGTTTCAAATAATCAAAAAAAGTTTATCCATCACTTTAAAAAACTTATATACAAAATTAAACAATCAAAAAAGAAATTATCGTAAAATCTCAAAAGAATATTATAATCTCAAAAGTACATTTTATTTAGGGTTAATCTCATAAAAGACTTTATATTTTGTGTTTTTTTTTCGGGATTAAACCTCAACTTTATTTTTTTTCCTGAAAAAGACCTTGTATTTTTTCATTTTTTCCTAAAAAACCCTCACCTTGTATTTTATTTATTTATTTTTTTCCGAAAAAAACCCTCAACCTTCTAACTGCTTCCAAATAAACCCTCAACTTTATAAAATTTTCCTGAAAAAACCCTCACATTTTACAATTTTTTTTGGAAAAAAATGACTAAAAGGGGTAAGATTGGAAAAAATGAAAAAGAAAATACAAGGTCTTTTTCAGGCAAAAAGTAAATTAGAGGTTTAACAACGGTTAAAGCACAAAATAATATAAGTTTTTTATGAGATTAACCCTTTTAATCATTTTTTAGAAAATAACAAAAAACAATTAAATAAACTTTCAAAATTTTTTTTCCCCTAAAATATTATCATTCCATTCCCTTCAAATAACATTTAAAAAAAAAAACACATTCCCCATGGAAGTAGAAGAAAGAATCACATTGTAAGGATAGTTTTTCAAGCAACCCCTAAACCGGGCCCCCACACAACAAGGGTTGTTTTTTCTACCAACAACTCGTGAGCTTGAGTGGCCCACACTATAAATGTTATTTATGAGCAATAGAAACAGCAACAACAACCTCTGAGCTGACCCAGGCTACACTGTATGTGCAGAAGCTGGTGGGATAAGAATTACTTGGTAGCGGTGCTGGTATCAATTGTAGCTCTAGCGATTGGATTATCAACTTTCGGGACATGGTGGCTTTTCAGATTTAGGCAACAATCTGGTTTACAATATAAACCGGTTGACTCGGTTGTACCCGAGCAAGAACTTCAACCACTTTGATCATCATCTTCATCTACTACTTCAAATGCAATCTCACAATTACACTCTCAAGTTTATCTAATTTTTTTTTTGTTTTTGTTTATAAAGGGAAAATGTTAAGGTAGTGGTACACTATATATTATATATATATTTAAATATTTGTATGTGTAAAACATTTTGGGTACTAATGTCAAAATTCACAGGGTTTTATTTTATTTTATTTTGTTTATGTTTAAAGTTTAAACAGAATTCCTAGCATTTTATTGAGACTACTCCCACCAAAAAATGGCATCTTGGAAAAGAAAAAAAGATACATCACATGAGAATTCATACATGGCGTTATGATCATTTTCTTCTGACAAATGAACTTTAGCCTTATCTATACAAACATCAATTTATGTTCTAATCAAATTTAAATTTTTATTTGCTCAACAAGATTTTTGGGAGAATCTTTAAAAGCTTTTCGTATATCCTTGACAGAATTCATGCGATTAAACACACACACATATATATATATATATATATATATATATATATATATATATATATATATATATATATATATATATATATATATAGGTGCAAGATTTATAGATTATATGAGTTAATTTAAAAAACTAAATATAAACGTTAAAATATTTAAGAATTTTGGATTTATAATAAAATGATAAAAATAATGCATTATTAAAATTGATTTTTTTTTATCTTTTAAATTTAAATAAAAAATAAAATAAACTGATGGGTTTTAGTTTAGAATTTTTAAATGAGAAAGTAAGTTCATTAATAAAATTGATATTTATTTATTAGTATATTTATTGTTATTATTATATTAAAATATTATACAAAATTTATTAAAATAAAAAAAACACATAAAATGACATGTGAAAAAGAAATTTATTAAAAATAATCATAAAATAACATCTAGCAAATTGAATGAGTATGAAATATGATCAAAAAAAAATTCATTTATTAGATTTATCTTTTTTTTCTTTTTAAGTTTTCAATTAAAAAATTAATAATTATTGTAATAATAATTTTAATAATTGTGCTAATTTAAATTATATAAAAGGATAACATTCAATAACCTCCTTCAAAAACCAACGAGACCGAATCTTTTGATTTTTCAATATATATCATGTATTGGCTCAAAGTTTAATTGTAGTCTTTTTTTCATCCCTCAGTTTAGAGTTTATATTGTTAGATCTTCAAATCATATCCCAACCACTCCCAAGTGTAATTAGTTGTCAAATAACACTAAGCTAAATGATTCAAAATTCCCAACCATCTCATCATACAAGAGTAAAATGACAAAAACACATGTCGTGTATTTATTAATTTCAATCCATAAAGTGATAAAACTCTTAACATTTTATGTACAAAGTTATATGTATCTTATCTGGAGTCGGGTTGCAACCATATGCTTTGTGTTTTTTGTTTGGAAAATGATGCCATTAAATAAATTTTTAATGAGTTTACACTTCACAGGATATTCATGGCATGATTTTTGATTAAAAACAATATTCTCAACCCATTTGCATATAAATGGATTCATTTATGTTATATTTTACCTCTACCCAATTAAATTGGTATTTTTAAAACTTAGTTAACAAATCATAAAAAGACAAATTCCACAAAAGATTATCACGTCATTAAAAAATGTTATGTCAGCTGTTGACAACCAGGTAACTAAGTAAATTGTTATCATTGAAACAAAATGTCCTAATTAAGATGAAATTTTTTGTCATAATTTTTAGGATGTTACAAGTTGGTATCAGAACATTGGTTTGAACGATTCATGCACATTTTTGGATGTGTCTGAACTCAAACTTGGAACTTGGTATGAAAATTTTCAAAAGAAAATTAATTTTTATAAAAAGGATTTTAAAAGAGAAAATGGTGTAGTGCATGTTATTAGCCGAACTCAAGTAAAGTTGCCAACTTTAAGCCCTTGCATGGCTACAAAAAGCCCAAGGATAAAAATTAAGCCTCTTATGTTCTTTCCTACATCTTATCTTTGGAATGGGGACTAAACAACCTCAAAGCTTGCACCTTTATGAATTGAGATGTCTAAATATGTCTGGAAATGCAACTTAAAAGCTTGGGTGTAGCTCATACTCACCAAGATCTAAACCTTTGGGTCAAAAAGAAGAAATCTAGCCCTAACTAAGAACTTGAGGAAATATGAGCAAGATTTGAGCTTTATACCTCGAAGTGGTGCCAAATGAGTAGCAAATTTTGGATCCAGATTCTTGGAGACAAAGCTTTCTTCTTGAACCACCTTCTTCACCACCAAGGAAGCTCAAAATCTCTCTAAGAAGCTCAAAGGATTCAAAAATGGCTAGGGTTAGCTAGGAGGGCCGAAATGACAATGGGGGGCTGAGGTAAGGAAAAGTCTTAGGGTCATAATGGGGTTTAAATAGTGCACAAACCCTAATCACTAGGGTTTTGGTCTGAGCCACGTATGCCTAGCGTACGCACCTCGACACCACTATGCTTAGCGTACTAAGGGCTACGCTCCGCGTACCTAAAAAGTTAATATTCCAAACTCAGGGACCAAAAGCGACAAAGACCAATACCAAAGGTTAGAAGCCAACCTGAAAAATCTTAGATTTACATCTTTATTTCGATAATCAGTAAGCAAAGACACAAATGAAAAAGGTTCAACTAAAGGGCTTTATATAGCCTTACAGATGTAATAAAGTAAGGAAACTAAAAAAATAAAGGAAACTTCAAAATAAAAAGAAACTATCTTGTAAAGGCTTATTCACGCTAAAAATAAACCAAACATGCCCCTAGAACCTTCTAGCTAAAACGACGTATGAGACCATGCAAACTCCATGCACAAATGACTCTTCACATTTTGAACTTTCGTATCCAAACGCTAAGACTAACCGTTTGCAGTTACCTTCCCAAGCTTCGCATTCACAATGAATCTTTTGGTTTTCACATCCATTACTCAAAACTTGCGATATGTTGTGATCGTTCACATCCATTCGCATCCAACAAGTGACTTGGATTACGAAAGGTTGTGATTCACATTCGCATCACATACCATACTATCCTACAACTTATACTCAACTAGCCATACATCATCCCTTACATGAAAGACACAAAACAAACCATCATCCACTTCCAAAATCTAAATACATTAGCAGACACATTGGCATTCACATGCATTTCAACTTGATTAATAGGTTCAAGGGGATTCGTAGGGGAATTAGGGCCATTAAGCATTATTTCAACTTCATTAACATGCTCACTGAAAGACACGTGGGTATTATGACCATCCATAGGTACAACTACACTACCGGTAGCAAAAGCTCTAAATTCGAACATATTCTATCTATACCACTTTGTTTAACATTGGTGGGTCAATCTAATGAAAATACCTATCATCCATTTCTTCATCATACACAACATAGCTTTAAAACCTTAATCAAGAGCTACTATTCAAAAGTGTGAAATTCAAGAATCTTTACCATGTAATTTAGGCAACCAAGGAACCTCCGATTTGGATTCTTTTGAGTCCATGATGTCCACATTCCACTCAGATCTCCACAATAACACTATCTAACATTGCTGCTTGAAGAAGAAGTCACCGTCGCTTTCCTCTTTTTTCTTAGTCGCACCTTCGAGTGCTGGTTGAAGAGTAAGAAGTCGATTCATCTTTTGCTTCAATTTATCCCTCTTAAACACCACATATGATGCAATATCCCATGATGCCTGCCACGTTTGGTGCCACATAAGCATGATATAAGTAACTCACTAACCACCCTGTTTTGAATCAATTAATCTAGTAATTAGAACTTAATTACAATATATATATATATATATATATATATATATATATATAAAGAGTAAATCGACTATTAAGCCAACATAGAATGATTTTTTATAGAAATTTCCCTTTTAAATAATCATCATAATCAAAATTAAAATATGTTCAAGTACATAACTTTTAAAACAAATAATTTTAACAATAGTTAAAAGTAATACTAAACCGACAATCATATTTAAATTTATATACAAGTCGTTGACTGAATGTTTATTTTAATATATTGTTCAAAATTATTATTGTATAATTAATGTATAATTAATGTTTATTTTAATATATTGTTCAAAATTATTATTGTATAATTAATGTCAATAACTTGATAATTTTCAATAATATAGATTTGTTACAATTTTAAGTACATAATTTTAAGCAATGCAAAGAACAAATTCTTCAAGTAACTAATCACTAAACCACCATTTAAATATAAAGCTCAAAGATAAGTTGTATAAAAGTAAAAATTGATGAAAAATACAAACATATTTGCAGCAATCGATATCATTTTCTTTTTGACCTCCTTCCTAAATATTGGGCAGCAAAAGCAAAAAGAAGGAACAAATTCGGAGTTTTTGGGTATCAAAAATAAAATTATGGCAGAAATAAAAAAGCCAATGAGAAAGCAAGAATAGAGCTGTTCATGAATTCAAGAGGAATAAAAATTTCGCATACCCACTGGTTTCTTCATATCTTTACAAATTACGATCCCTTGGCGAATTGTTCAAGCTAAAATCTGCCGATCTTTTTTCCTTGTTATTCAGGTGAACTCTTACTCTATCTTCTAGGGTTTCGTTTATTACCGATTATATTTGTGTTCTTGATCTCTGTTGGACTCGTTCCTTTTTCAACGTTTTCTTCAACGCGTTTTCAGTTCAATTGAGGTGAAGTCAAGTCTATTCTTTATGCTCGTTCTTATTTAAGCTTTGCGTGTTTGTATATTTGATCAATTTGAATTCCGACATTAGTACTTCGAATTCTGTAGAGAGATCATAAACTTCTGTCGGTTATTTCTCCAGGGTATGTATATTGTAATGATGATTTGTGGTTTCGATAACTGCTTAGCGATTGATGCTATGATCTAGTATTGCTTCGTTTTGAATTGTAATGTGGGGAATTTTCCCCCAATTTGAGAAACTTCTTATTTGTCGAATACAAGATTTTGATTCATTATGGAGAAAGATTCCATTTATACTAAGCTTATGTATATGTATTGGATTCTTTAGGTAGGATTGGTATCTGTAACTTGTCGAGTTATTACTTCTTCTTGCATTTATGCTAGTTATGGTGGAAATTAAACTGACATTATAGGTAGATTACTTTTGAAGATGATATTTTGCTGATGTTTGTCCATTAATGGAATATATTTTATCTCCCTAATTAACTAATTATCTCTGATTTTGTGTAGCTTACTGTTTTCCAAGGCTATTACTCTTTTGTTCTTTCACATGCATATATATTAAGAGGAGTAAAAGATCACACAACTTATAGATTAAAGGTAAATATCAATTCAATCATGCTGTTTTTATGAACAAAACTCACATTATAATTATATGCTACTAAATGAATTTATACACCTTCATAGGGAGTTGAAAAAGAATATCATCTATGGAGTTTGGCTTTTCTAAAGATCACATATACGAACAACATTTTCTCAAATAAGCAAATCACAAGTTTCCAAATATAGGTCTGTGATCCTTTTCTAAATTTTGGAATTTAGATTATAGTTATTTAATTATCTCCTAGATTATGATTTATTGCTTATTGACAGGTGTCATGGAGATATCACTTCTGAAAGTCCTTCTCAAAAACATCTCTACTTTCTTTCATCTTCCATCCCATGAAAACAGAAATTCAGAAATTGTTGTAAAATACTACCAAAAGATTGAAGAAATACTCAAATTAAATAAACCAGTACTCGAATCAATAACTGATTCAGAAATCTCTTCCAATGAATCTCTCCAAAAAGAATTTGCAGGATTGAATCAATCCATTGATGAAGTCAGAGAGCTTCTAGAAGATTGCCACCCGTTGATGAGCAAAGTTTACTTTGTATGTCTTAATCACCCTCATTTTTCCAAATTTTAATTTTCTTGATATGAAATTATAAAACTTTATTATTTTGCATCTCTATTTCTTCCACTTTCTAGGTTATGCAAATCGAATCATTATTTGGAAAGATTCGTTCTCAAAGCTTACAACTTTATGAGCTTCTTCAATCTTCTAATGATCTCCCTGATGAATTAAGTTCATCATCACTCGAGGTATTCCATAATTTCATAAATTTAATAAAGAAATTGAATTGCATTACACAAATATATAAAAACTACATATTTCTTTTTGGCCTTTTTGCAGCATTGCATACAGAAAATCAAACACATGGGTCATGAAAAATCATCATCTGTACTTTCAAAAGCAATAAGAGATCAAACAGATGGATCTGGACCTAGTGTTGACTCAAGGTCAAAAATTGCTGACTTTCTTAACCTAAAGTCAAACCAAGAACTTTTAATCGAAGCTGTTGCCCTTGAAAAACTAAAGGAAAACGCAGAACAAGCAGAAAAGATTGGAGATTTAGAAGTTATTGAAGAAATGATTAATCTTGTTACACATATGATTGATTGTTTAATCGAATCAAAACAATCAGAATCTTCAAACCCTGTTCCAATTCCACCTGATTTCTGTTGCCCTTTATCACTTGAATTGATGACAGATCCTGTAATTGTAGCTTCTGGACAGACATATGAGCGGGGGTATATTCGTAAATGGCTCGATCTTGGCCTCACTGTGTGCCCTAAAACCATGCAAACCCTAGCCCACACTAATCTCATCCCTAATTACACCGTGAAAGCCCTAATCGCAAACTGGTGTGAGTCAAACAATGTCAAACTCCCTGACCGGTTAACACCCGTAGGGGTAATTTCGTCTTTTCACGAACCCAATTCTCCCGTACACCACCACCATGTCCAAACGCCCTCCGTCGATTCCTTACCGGAAAACACACCGGAATCCGGCGACCAAGGTGAAAACT
Organism: Lactuca saligna; assembly: GCF_052625555.1. Lineage (NCBI taxonomy): Eukaryota > Viridiplantae > Streptophyta > Magnoliopsida > Asterales > Asteraceae > Lactuca > Lactuca saligna. The sequence goes on along the minus strand of NC_136420.1, from coordinate 300,495,025 downwards.
CAACGGTTTCGAATACAAACGAGTCTCAGGCGGATGAGGTGGTGGTGCCGCCGGAGGTGGTGGTGGAAGTGGCGGCTCAGCCTGCTGCCGCCGCCACACCGCGGCGGGACCATGAATACTCGCCGCGGTTTGAACCGAGGCCGAGGAACCAACTATGGCGGAGACCGTCGGATCGGTTCGGCCCGCGGATCGTGTCGTCTCCAACCACGGAGACGCGACCGGATTTAACCGCGGTTGAAACCCAAGTCAAGAAATTGGTCAACGAGTTGACCGACACGTCGATCGATGTGGTTAGAAACGCAACCGGTGATTTAAGATTACTCGCGAGACACAACATGGATAACCGTATCGTGATCGCGAACTGTGGCGCGATAAATTTACTAATCGGTCTTCTAAAGTCAACGGACGAAAAAGTCCAAGAAAATTCCGTAACTGCCCTTTTGAATTTATCGATAAATGATAATAACAAAACCGCGATTGCAAACGCGGACGCGATCGAACCGTTGATTCACGTGCTTGAGACCGGGAGCTCGGAAGCGAAAGAAAACTCGGCCGCCACGCTTTTTAGTCTTTCGGTGATTGAAGACAACAAGATAAGAATCGGGCGGTCGGGGGCGATTCGTCCGCTTGTGGATTTATTAGGGAACGGGACACCGAGGGGTAAAAAGGACGCGGCGACTGCTTTATTTAATTTATCGATTTTTCACGAAAATAAAGCGAGAATCGTCCAGGCTGGCGCGGTGAAGTATCTTGTGGAGTTAATGGACCCCGCGGCGGGGATGGTGGATAAGGCGGTGGCGGTGTTGTCGAATCTTGCGACGATTCCGGAAGGTCGGGCGGCGATCGGGCAGGAGGGCGGGATACCGGTTTTGGTTGAGGTTGTTGAGTTGGGGTCCGCGAGAGGGAAGGAGAATGCGGCGGCGGCGCTTTTGCAGTTGTGTACGAATAGCAGTCGGTTTTGTAATATGGTGTTGCAAGAGGGGGCGGTCCCGCCATTGGTTGCTTTGTCACAGTCGGGGACCCCACGTGCTAAGGAAAAGGTGTGTTTTTATTTTTAGTTTTTGATAGTAAGGGCGTTTACGTCTTTTTACACAGACGAGAGATCGAGCGCGTGTCCCGTCCCATCTTTTACGGTTCGACAAAAAAAAATACAATTTTGTCCTATTAATATCAGTCTTAGTCTCAATCCAATACATACCAAACACAGTACAAATTGTTCTGTCATGTCATGTGTAACAAACGGGGCCCGTTTGTTACGAAAGATGAGACATGACATGACAGAACAGGTTGTACTGTGTTTGACATGCATTGAATTGGGATGGAAACTGATATTAATGGGACAAAATTGTATTTTTTTTTTTGTTGAACTGTAAAAGATGGGGCGGGACACGCGCTCGATCTCTCGTTTGTGCAAAAGACGTAAACGCCCTCATCATTGAATGTTTGGTGACGATATGTAAAATTTTAAATGTTTTGTTGCAGGCTCAATCGCTGCTAAGCTACTTTAGGAACCAACGACATGGGAATGGTGGGAGGGGGTGAGGGTGATGGTTTTTGAGGTAAGATATGTATACAATTGTATATCTAATGTTGCAAATAATGCATATGGAGGGAGGGAGGTTGTGTTTATTGTGTTGATTTGTGACAAAAAGAGGACATAGAAATGATTTATGGAGGGGAGTTTGAGTTTGATTGAGTCCTCTCGATGAATAACTTTGTGGTTAAATTTGCAGCCTAATTTAGTAGTGTGAGTTTGTTTGTCAGAAGAATATAACTCATATTTTCCTTATGAAAAATCTTAGATGCTTCTTCTTTTTGTTATATATAATATATGTTTTCAAGTGTAGTTTGGAGCATATGGTGCATTGTTGATAAAGAAAAGGTTTGTCTGTTATGGGAAGTATTTATTTGATATGTGTCTAATGTTTGCTTTATTTGATTCCGACTCTTTGGTGCTTTTGACTAATTTGTGTCCACTCAAATTGTTTGGTTTAAATTGGTCATAGAATCAGAACATTAAGTATTCTTTTTCCCCTTTCAAATAGGTCGAAATAGATTTTCTATTTTAAATCGTGTTATGTCTTGATTCTTATTTATTATTATTATTTTTGGAATATTTACTGTATAATAGGCGGTTAGGTGTAAGATTCATGTATTACATGTGTTAATTAAAAAAAATTAAATATAAAGGTCTAGATATTTAAAAACATTGGATTTATAAGAAAATAATAAAATAATAAATTATTAAAATTGATTTTTTTATCTTTTAAATTTAAATAAATAAACAAAATAAATTAATGAACGTTAATTTGAGAATTTTGAAATAAGAATATAAGTCCATTAATAAAATTGATATTCATTTATTACTATATGTATTGTAATTATTACATTAAAGCGTTATTTGGAATTTATTAAAATATAAAAACCTATAAAATGACATGCTGAAAATAAATTAACTCAAAATAACCATAAAATATCATTTGGCAAATTGAATGAGAGTGTGATATTTGACAAAAAAAGTTTCATTTATTAGAGTAGATCTAATATATAAAACCCGAACTAAATTACAAAAATTGACATTCTTTTATGTATCATTTTAATTGATAAATATGCTAAAAGTAAAATTAATTAATATGATTCCATCCAAAGTTAAAATAATGAGCATAAGTTTACCTTGTATAATTATTATTTTTCAATAAATAATTTGTTTTTATTAAAATTTGAAACATTGTTACTAAAAAAACCTAGAAAGTTATTAAAAAAAAAAAACACACACACCAATGACTAAACAGGTTATACGGGTTATGTCTAGATTGATGTTTACAAACCGTCAATACGTGATACGAATAATTATATAGGTCGTATCGTCGTTGAGACATTTTTTTTCCCTCAGCCCATCAACCCAACCTCATTTTTCAATCATAAAATAAAATTATAGTATGTATATTTTATGGGGCGGAATAAATAAACGAAACAATAGTCAAGAACAATCATATTTCTATTTGGTGTGAAAGAATTAATTGTTATTTTTTAAAAAAGAATTATTTTCAATCTTGTAATTTAAAGAAAAGTAATAAGTTTTGACTCAAGTTTGAATCCCTTATATTTGATTTTGTTGATAATAACTTTTCATTTTCCAAAGCATGCTATCAAAACTCTCAATTTCGATAGTTCGACATGTTACATACTTTTCTCTTGGTGATGCATTTAGCGCAGAATTTTGTTTTTTTTAATTACAAAATATATGTAACCTCACAATTTTCAAAGCATGGATGAATGGTCCTACATATAAACTTACCTTTCTGTTTTTTTATTCCTCATTTTCGTGTCCGTCTTGAAAACTCTTGTGAAACTTTCTGTGATAGTTTTCTAGTTTCCTAGTAGCAAAGGGATTTGTACTACGCAACTTTCTAAATTTGTAAACATATGTTGAAAATGCGATTTCATTTGACAATAACTGCAACCAGAAGCACGTCTTGAAGTTGCTATTTTACATCATGTTCCAAGTTCAACTTAACGAAGGAAAAAATAAAATGGATAGAAATAAGAAAAAAAAAATTGTGTTTCTAAGTTTTTTAATGAAATGGAATGGAAAAAAGTAAAAGAAAAAACTCTCTTGAGAAATTATCCTCCTACCAATCTGCATACCCATTTAAATGATGATATGTGTCATATTCGTATCCTAAAATATCACTAAATTTATTATTAAATGTTACACATATCAATATTTCATTGGGTAGGAGGATATTTAGGAATAAAAAATAGAAGGATATTTAATTTCTCTTTTATGAATCATTTGTACGCATAATCCAAGATATATCTTTATCAAGGTAGTGACAAAGAATAGTTGTATGTCTTAAACTGGCCTTCTAGACGATTAATGTGAATTGCACTATATAGAGGAGATTACATATTTTTTTAGTTCAAGAGAGAAATGGTTTGTTTGTTAATTGTTAGCCTCAAATAATTTATTTTGGGCTTAGCCCGTATTGTAGTTTAGACCCGAAATTGAAAACCCTAACTCCACATATAAACCCCTTAATAAATCAGTAGAACATCTTTAGTTTGGTCATGTACATAACAAAATTATCCTGATTGTATAAATGATGCAAACGTGCGTTCTTTATTATCCTCACATTGGGTATCGATAGAAATCCTAACATTTTACATCGACTCAAATCCTAACATTTACATGTAAATACGTGTGTTCTTTATTATCCTCACATCTTATATTTTGTAGGTATCGATCAAAAACCTAACATTTATATTGTATGGTTCTTGAAATAAACGAATTTCGTGAGCCATTTATAAAGCCTTTCGAAAAATATCATATAAATTAATTTCACGAATTTGATAAATTTCACAAGGAAATGAATGAGTCAAATGACAAAATCACTTTCTTTGTAAAACTATTTCACTAAACCATTTTTAATGAATAACAAGAGATATTAAAATTAAAACTAAAAATACTTCATTTATAAAAAAGATTATTTCAATAATACAAAAACTCCTTCACAACAATTATTCACACAAACTCTAATCCATTAAAATTCAAACATTTTAAGGGCATTTGCTTGTTCCCTTGGGGTTCTTCATATCACGGTAGCAAGGGCATTGCGCTTTATCGGCGTACGGACCCGCCGGAACACAGCCGCTGCATTTCCCGCAGCAGATCCCGCAATAATCCAAACACCTGTCTCTCCGGCCAGATCTCGAACACCTCAATTCACACTTCTTATTGCAACCAAATCCACCTGCATTCATCAATTCATCAAATCATCGTTAATCACTACTCAATCGATCTATCCTTCTACAAAAAACGAATCAAACTATTTCGTTTTGTTGTGAAAACCTAAAATTGTCGAGAATTGGTGAATGAAGAGGGATCGATGAAATACCTGGACCAGAGACGGAGATGGAAACGGAGGTGGAGGCGGAGGCGGATACGCCGGTAGGAGTTGTTGCGGCGGCGGATTTGAAGACGGAGGAGGTGAAAACGAAAGCGAGGATGAGTAGAGCTGCTAGTGGAACTGGAAGCTTCATCTTCTTCGAATTATGAATGAAATTGGTAGCATTGTGGTGAAGACGATTATTTATAATAGCAGCGATGAAAACCAGTGCCGGTGAACCACTGCCGACGCCGTACACGTGGTATGAGCACCACCGACACAGAGTTTGTGATATCAAGGTGCACCTGTCAATCCTAATGCATTATCTGGTGTAATTTGCATGTATATGATCATCTTGTTTTTAGGTTACATATTGGTGACATTTTGATAAATTTGTTCATGTAATTATCAATTTATCATTATCACATCAATTATCATTTTATGTTATAGATTAGATACTATTTGATTTCATTGGATTCGTGATTAATCGGACCAAAAATCAAATATCATTGTGATTTATGAAAAATTGAATATCATATGAAAATACGACTAAATAATTAGTTTTTTTTATAACAAAAAACAAATTTCATGATATTTTATTAATTTTAACTTAAGAGAAACTAAAGAAAAAAACTGAAAAGTTACTGTATTAATACATTACGCGATTTTTTTCAACTCATTAAGTTATTACATCCAAGTTAAATTAAATAATAACCATATATATTACTTTCCATGTTAAATGCTTAATCTAAAGCCGTTAAAAAAAAAGGAGAAATTTATTAAAATACCTAAATTTCTTAATGATTTTGAAAAATAATAAAAAATGAACAATTTTCAAAAAATACCCATACAAATTGTAGGCGATTCTAGCTACGATTTTGCTCATTGAGTCATTTCGGCCCATGGTCAGCAAAAAGAATATATATATATATATATATATATATATATATATATATATATATATATATATATATATATATATATATATATATATATATATATATATATATATATATATATATATATATACTCTATCCCATATTAATAGTCCATGATTTTTTGTTTGTTCCAAAATAATTGATTAATTCTAAAGATAAATATCTCTTTTAGTAAAATACCCCTTATTATTAGTTAACATACCATTAAAAATTAAATGCAATAAAATGATACAATTATCATTTTATTTAATAAAATTAATGGTAATTAATATTTTTTTAACCGACGAATATTATTAATAAAAACGAACCCCTACTAGCAAGTAACTAACATGGAACGCAAGTATAGAGACGAAATAGAAACATTTATGGAATGAGATACATTGAAGTGGACTTAAAATATAAATGGAGAATCATTCCAGTTTTCCCAATCACCAATTCCTTCTTTGCCCCTACATTTTATCCAGAAGAACACCAATGATTTAATTGCCCCTGCACCATAAGTAGGACTATGAAATACTCCATCGAACACCCGATCATTCCTAAGTTTCCACAGTATCCAGATTAGGCCGTGACAAATGTTGAAGAAACTTATCGCCTTCCTTGGGTGCCACCCCAATATTCCGCGAAAGTGATTAATTCACTAACTGGTGATAAATCTTCCTGTTGTGTGGTCGTGTGGATAATGCTATTTTATTAGAATTACTAAGAGAATATATGTTGTTTTGTAATGTGAATACGTTCAATCTCACAGAACTATTGTTATTGTAATGGATTCTTACTAATTCTAATTCATTTTTGTTTTCATGCATCGTTTTTCATTTATTTCATTATTACAGAATACGACTAATAAACATCATGATAACATTCTGATAGAATGAGAATAATTAAATAAAAGGCTATAATAACCTTATAGATGATTTAATTAGTGAAAATGCGTAATAATTACTATAATTATATAATATTGAACGTATTCATATTATCAAACAACATATTTTCTTTGTCATTCTCACATAATAGCATTGTCCATACGTCCGCACAATAGATGTCAATCCACATTTGAATCTCTCTCTCTCTCTCTCTCTCTCTCTCTCTCTCTCTATATATATATATATATATATATATATATATATATATATATATATATATATATATATATATATATATATATATATATATATATATATATATATTGACAACTAAGTGCCACCTACGATTTCCTGTGTTGTAAGTGATTTTATTTAAATTTTATTTTTTCTCAAATTTTTATGTTTCCAATAAAAACATGTAGGTTTGACTTGGATTTGTTTATCTTTGACTATGTTTTTATGGATTTTGACTACCATTTCTTTTATATATATATATATATATATATATATATATATATATATATATATATATATATATATATATATATATATATATATATATATATATATATGATTTGTATGAAATCATATATATATATAGCGTGTTATGTTCATGTGAATCGGTCTAAATATGTGAGACCGTGAGACGCAATCCTAACCATTTATTTGGTAAATAAAATAAAAAATATTTTTAAAATGCAAAATAATAGAGTTAAGTTCAGTAATGTTTAAAAATATTATTAAAAATATCATTCAAATACCCTTTATTTATTTTCTTTTAAACAATTTTAATGTAAATGGTAAACATCAAAAAATAAACATTATATGCAAGATGTATTTATTTCAAAATAAGTATCCCACTTATGAATCAACTCAACAACACCAATAACTACAAAGTACTATCTTTGTAGTACAACCGATGAACTTTATTAACCCAATAGGGAAACATAATAATTTAGTAAAATTTAATAATTAAATACTAACATTACATGAAAATCATAATTAAAAAAAATTCAAGGGCACTTGTCTCTACCCTTTTGGTTCTTCATATCACGGTAGCAAGGGCACTGTGCCTTATCTGCATACGGACCCGAAGGAACACATCCCTTGCATTTCCCGCAACAAATCCCACACAACTTCAGACACATTTTTCTCCATCCAGATCTCGAACACCTCAATTCGCACTTCTTATCGCATCCAAATGATCCACCTGCATCAATTTCATCATCTTCATCAATCAATAATTCAATAAACTCATTACATACTACAGATATTATATGAATTGAAGAAGGATCGATGAAGTACTTGGAGAGGGAACAGGGGCGGCGGTTGGAGAGGTTGTGATGGTGGTGGTGGATTCGACGAGGGAGGAGATGAAGAGAAGAGCGAGGAGGAGGAGGATTAGAGATGTCGTTGCAGATTGAAGCTTCATGTTGTTTGAAGTTATAGGAATGGAGGGTGTTTGTTGGTAAGAAAAGGTGGTGGAGAAGATGAGTATTTATAATGGCGGAGGAGGGAATAGTGAGCAGCGGTGGGTGAAGTTCGGCATGTGACATGTGAGGTGAGGCCCTTGGAAACTGTCGTCTTCAAATGTATATATTAAATGCCCCGCGTTTTTACATTTTAGTTTATCATCTTCGACTTATTATTATTATATTATTATATTATTATTGTTACATTTAAAAGAGTCGAGTGGTTTTGAAATATTATTTTCAATTCAAAAGTTTGAACATGGTCGTTATCTTTTATATAGATTTTATAAATGCCCAAAAAAACATCAATACTTGTCTTTAAAGGTGAGAATCTTCATCTGGTTTTCTAAACCGAATTGTATCTTATTTCGTTTTTTTTTTTTTTTGAAAGAAATTGTTTGGTACTACACGATTTAGTACCGGTCGGGTCCCATTCTCGTATTGATTTTGCCCTTAAGTTTTAAGTAAGTCTACTTTCGCAAGCCGAACCGATATATGCCTTATACTCTGGTTTGGTATTCGGTTCTTTATATTGGCCCTAAATGATTTCGGTACTATATGGTTTGATATCGGTTGTGATACGAGCTCACCACTACTTATCTCATTAATGATAGATATTATGTTTTATTTTTTCTGATGTGATTAACCTTTTTATTGATCATAATACTACGTGTAGTGTAGAGTCAATTTAGACAGGGAGGTACAACTAATGTTAATGTGTTACTTGGAATTTGGTGACCCAAATAAATAATCTGACACGAAACAGACTGAGAAAACATGAATGATGATTTCGAAGGGTTAAGTATTCATAGTAAGTGTAGTGGGCGAAGCCCCTGTGGTATGGACCTATTTAAATATTATGAATTTACTAATATGTGAGTTTGCCTTATAGTTGTTAGGGTTTAGAGTTATAATTATTCATAGTTAGCATTCCATTGTAATTACTTTTGAAACAGTTTGGTAATAGAAGAATTCAGTGGTTCCTACTTGTAAACGTATGTCACATCAACTGAACCACATAAATTTATTCAATCGTTCTATCGCTTTGTATTTTTCTTGTGTAAAATTGTATTTAAGGGGGTACACTATCTTATTTCATGTCGAAAACTAAAAAATTAATTCATAAATAGAACATTTTTTTTGAGATGTTTTAGTATCTCTACAACCCCACCCACATTGGCAAGTGAAAAATAAGCATAATTAGACGTTTCAAGTATCTAAAAACTAGTTTAAAATTGTATCTTTTATTTGTATAGATGTGTTTTGAAAAAGTAGTTGTAAGCTTTTGAAAGATGTATCATAATATAAAATATAAAACCTAAAGTTAAATACTACTAAAAACTCTCAAAAGCCATATGAAGTAGTTTTTGGATTATAGTATTTTGTTTAAAATAAAAGTTTTAAGCTCATACTTTTGAACAAAGTTTATTTCTTTAATTTGAGGTTTTTTTCATAAAAACTAAAAGCTTCCAAGAGTTATTAAAGCATGTTGTCGAAGAGACCCTTACTAACAAATCAAAGTATATAGTCCATTGGTGTTTTTAGATAGGTTTTTATAGGAAAATGACACAAATGACACTAAGTTATTATTATTATTATTATTATTATTATTATTATTATTATTATTATTATTATTATTTTAATTTTGAAACTGTTTTTTATTTGTGTTCTAAATTAAACATCATGTTTTCCAATTTTGTTCAATTTTGGGAAAGAAGACTGTAAATACTTTGAAAGGTATGATAAAGAACTTCTCGATGGATAGTCAGTGAGCTGAAGTCCAAGATGATTCCTTCCCAAATCCTATTATTTAAAAAGCTTCATGTAACGCCCCAAACATACAAAGTAAAATTTTCATTTTTAAAACAACCAAATCATTCATTCATTCATTATAAAAGATAATCATGAGTATAATGTATTCTCAAAACATAATAAACAAGTCATAAAAGATAGTGCAGAAAACTCCAGAAGGTATAATGCGATCAAGCTAGACATTCCCTTTGGAACCAAAAGTACCTAAAACATTTAAACATAAAACTGTAAGCATAAAGCTTAGTGAATTCCCAAAAAATACCACATACCATACATAGAATCACGGGTCTATTTCAACCCCAAATGAATAATATAGGCCAAATCATAGTCTTACAATCACTTCCTGCCATGGGCCAAATCATGGTCTTACATACAAGTTTCGGAGGCTAGATCTTGGTGTTTTATACAATTGTCAAGGGCCAGATCCTGGTTTTCCATGCAAGAGTCGCAAACACAACTAGTATCCTACATAGTATAGTCGAAAGGTTGGTGCGACACACCACCAAATGGAAACATCCAAAGACAACACCTCAGTCTACTCTCTAAAACTAGCAATTTGACCAAAAATCAATTAGATCAAAAAGTTAACAATCAACAGTCATCATGTTGTGGCTAACCACTGGTCACACCGTGGCTATCCAATACAGTCATAACCAACTCCGCCACCACGTCATGGTAAACATACCACCATGCTGTGGCAGCAAACCAACATAATAATTGCCATACCTTCCTTTATCACGTCGTGACGAGCATCATGCCATGTCGTGGTTTCTATCTAATGGCAACTTAATTGATTAAGCTCTAAATACGTAAAAAAAAATTGCTCAAACTTTCTAGAAGGTATCTTTGCTTCACAAATGATCATAAAAATCATTATTTTATGGACATGCATGTCCAATACATGTCTCCCGCAAAATTAGGTCATAAAGGTGAGAAAAATGACCTAGTAATCATGCATGGCTTCACAACACTATAAAATTCTAGATCTAAAAGGTAGAAAACTCAAGGAACACCCAAGGTTGATAAAGTTGCAAGCTTTATGTGGAGTTCACCTCTAAACTCCAATCAATATCATAAAAGGGATTCAAAATGTGATAAAGGGCAAGATCTAAGAAACTAAAACGATAAAGAAAGGACAATGGACACTCACAATGGTCCAGGAGATGCACAAAAGGATTATAATTATTATAAATGACTTTTAATTTATTTTTTGATTATTTTATTTACTGAATGTAGCAGTTTATGTTTTATTTAATGAAAATTTTATTTTATTTTTAGTCTTAATATTTTATATTTTAGTTTCAAATTAATAAATATTTAATTTAAAATCAAATAAATTAAATTGTATGGATTGAGAATGATTAATTTTCCAGTGTAGTATCAGAAAATTGAAAATGGAAGAATGAAAGAAAATATGGCAGTGAATTATTGAAATACATTCCCTAAAAATATTTCACATGTACAAAACAATCAAACATAAATACTCAAGTAAATAAATAAATAAATAAGTAAAATAATAGATGTTGGAGTACGTAAGAACAGCTGGCTTCCAGCTTGGATCCTTCAATGATTTCATCAATTCATTTTAAAAAAACGCGTTTGTGTACTTTCAAGAGAAGTTTCGTTGTTTTTTTTCATAGTCGAGGTAAGCTGGTGTCCATTTTGACGTTAAGGATTTAACTCCGAATAAATTAAATTTGTCGGTTAAAAGAAAAGGCAATGATGTATTTTTTTTATTTTTTTTTTATTTTTTTTGTTAACGAAAAAATATACTAGACCAAAATTAGCAAGAGGCTAGTGTAAAACAAGGAGTACAATTCTAATTATCCGGATGTCCAAGATCCACCATTCCTATTAGAGGTGGTAAAAATTGACATGACACGAAACTCGATACGAAATAAACGAATTTGGATAAGATTTTTCAATCCGTTTAAATAAACGGGTTGACACGACACGACACGACATGAAAATTAAACGGGTAAGGCTAGAGTTGAGAATTTCAACTCGAATATGACTAAAAAATGACCCGTTTATTTATATGCAAATTTTTTTAAATTATTTAAATAAACTAGAAAGATACAAAACCAACACCATAAGTAAAAGAAAACCTTCGAATTGAATCGTTTTGTAATGTTGAAATAACTTAGCCGTCTAGATTAAGACTTAATTTCAGTTTTTTCATTCTCTCCCAAACTACTCAGTCTCTTTCACCACTCTCACATCCTCGCAACCTTTTCATCCGCCTCTCCAACTCCTACTCTTTTAATTTTGTCATCTGAACCTGCTATGACTTCATCTATTTTGCTTCCAAACTATTAGTTTTTCCTCTCCGCCTACCTAACTCCTACTCTTTTAACATGCTCAGTCTTTTAACCTCACATGACACGACATATTTCAAAGTATAGCTCTAACTCGAAACCCGACACGAACTCGACACGAAAATTAACAGGTTGACACGACACGACACATTAATTAAATGAGTCGGGTTAGGGTCAAACACTTTCAACCCGTTTAGTGTTTCGACACGACACGACACGATTGCCACCTCTAATTCCTATATATGATGGCTTTTGAACCACATAACAGTCAAATGGTGGAGATTGTGTCTTTAGCTAGAACTATGGAAAGAAAGATAGAATCCCAGAAAATATGAATAGAAAATATGAATGGAATGAAAGAAAGATGGAATAAAAATGGAGAAAAAAATTATAGTTTTTGAATTGCTAGAGAGTTGTATTTATATGGGTTAAAAAAACTTTTTTTTTTTTTGAGAGAGAGAGCCAACAACTTACATAGCCCATTTACTATCCTATTTAGAGCATCTACAATGCATAGTTCAATGAGAGAGTTGAATGAGATGACATGTTTAATTAGCATTCACTAGATTACACTTTACCATTATGGGATGTCATGTTGGCATTCAGTGGATATGAAGTTCCATCAAGTTCAATGCATTGTAGGAAACTTATTAATGTAGAGTTATATAGTAAGTAAAATGATGATGTATCAATTCATTAAACTCTAATATGTTTAATGCATTATGGATACACTCTAATATGTTTAATGCATTATGGATACTCTTAACGGTACAACGTTTGAAGCCATTCCACTAACTCCACTTTAAAGGAGGTGGTTTTAATCTCACAGAAAATAGACACACACTTTAATCCATTGCCTTTGAACATCTTATTATTCCTCAAACACCAAAAGACCCAAATAAAAGCCAAGAGGTAACCTAATGTTTTTAAGTTGTTTCGTTTGTAGAACTAAAATATTTCTAAAGGGTGGCGGCGGCAGTGGTAGGTGGTGGTGGTGAGATTGTGGCAATAAGAGTGGAATAAATGAGAAAGTACACACTCCTTCATGCTTGGAGAATTAATTACATCATTTTCTTGAAAAAAACATATTTTTCATTTTCTTGGAGAAGTGTGGCAAAATGAGAAAGTACACACTCCTCCAGGCTTGAAGAATTAATTACATCATTTTCTTGAAAAAAAAACATATTTTTCCCAATTTGATGGAATAAATTTTCATTTAGGATTTCAATTTCATCATACAAAATTAATTTAAACATGGAAACATGGTGAAATTAAAATCTTTTTCTCTAGAATTCTATTCTATTCCAATGAACCAACACGTTATTGAATTTACAAGTTCCGATTTTAGTTAAATGTATTTTCAATCTGAACAAATTTTATTTCTTGATAAATGTTTGATAGATTAGTTAAAAAGATGAAGAAAATATTTAAGTTTTTTTGGTGTTTGGACAAATCTTATTTACAATTAAATAATGGATCCAGAATCTACAAAATAGGTATTTAATATCATATAAAAAATAAATTTAAGAATACATTAGAATAAAAGAAATTGCATCAATGTACACTTGCTCGTGCGCATACCGCCAAACATGATATGGATGGTATAGATATTGTCTCGTGCTTGTCCGCTACTCCACATACAAATAGAAACTTGCATTCTATTTCCTCTATCATTATTTATTTATTTATTTATTTTTCATGAAGAGTGTCTAGTAGACTAGTACTTAAAGAAATTTAAGATTCGGACAATGTAAGTTAAAGATTTGTCAATCTAAATAATAATTTTTCCAATGACATTGATACAAGTATTTAGTCATAAGTCATGTAATAGTTAATTCAATGGATTGTTCTATCGTTATTTTGAAGTTATTGTTTATCGTCAACTCATATTTCATCTTTGTTAAATTGATCGTGAAGTTTTTCTGATATGATATTTCACACAAAGGGTACCCCATGTTATACATCGTCAATCATCCTATAGAGTAATTAAAATAAACAAAATAATAATAATAATAAACAAATTTGATGTCTAATTGTAACTTAAACAAATATTTTGAATGATTAAAAATGGCCCAAATTCTAGTTTGAGTAACACAAAAAACGTATTTATAATAACCTTATTTAAAAAAAAAAAAAAGATAAAACTGCAAAATTGATCCCTGTGGTATCTAAAAAACTTTAGATTTGATCCAAAAAGTTTTCAACTTGTATAGATAGTCCAAAATCAAGGTTTTCCTTTGGTTCCATCCTAAAATTAAGAAACTTTTGTAGTTTTGGTCCATGGAGTACTTGAATTGACTGTTTTGCCCTCTAAATTTCTATTTTGTATTTTGTTTACATTTTCTAGTTGTCTGTAAATAAAAAGGCCCACCCCATATCTCTACCCCCTCCCCCCTCTCATCTTCTTCTTCCTCGCCCTCTCTCTCTCTCTCTCTCTCACACACACACATATATATACAAAGTATTGTATGTATCACAAGAACGTACCCTCCATTTCACCTAAATCCAAATAAATAGAGACACACCCAGTGTTTATCACTTTGAGTTTGAGAACATCGATTGTTTCCAAATAGTTTAAAAGTCAATTGTTTCTAGTTCATTTTAGAAAATAGATAAATCGATTGGAAGCCATAATTGATTTGACTGGATGAGAGACGAAGACGAGGGAGGTTGTCTCTAGTAGTAGATGAAGGTGCTTCACAGTGGACTTCTCGGACGATGTTGGTTATCTGGATGATGAAGAATTGATGTGTTCCAGATTAATGGTACATGAAGATAGAGGGTTATAGATCTGCATACACCAAATAAAGGAGACAGAGTCTTCTAAATCGACAGGTACAATAACCACCGACTACATGTCCTCCCTCATATTTCCTCCATATTCAGCATTGACCTGTATCCTATTCTTTTTGTATTTGTCGGAAAATCTCACTGGAGACGAACCCCCACTTAACTCTCTATTTTGGGAAAAAATAAGGGAAGTAAAGAAGAAAGATACAGATGCAGTCAACTACCACCTTCAATTGCAATAACAGGGAAGAGGGAAAACTAATCTAGAGAGATTAAAAATGGGGTGTTTGTGTTTGATCACTGAAGAATAGGAGTTGGTTCTTGAAGGTGGGCAAAATAAATTGAAGAACCATGTTTTTTGGGGGTCTCATTGTTCGTGTAATCTGTAGCAAAAAATTGAGTTTTTTTTTTTTTTTTTTTTTTTTTTTTTTTTTTTTTTTTTTTTGATTTGCAGGTGAAGAAGAAGAAGAAGAAGTGTAATCTGTAGCAAAAAATCGAGGTTTTTTTTTTCTTTTTGAAAAAGAAGAAGAAGAGAGAGAGAGAGAGATAGAGTGTGTGAGTGGGAGAGAGGGAGAGAGAGGGAAAGGGGTACGGTGGGTGGAGTTGTGGAGAGGGTATGTTGACATTTTTTTTATTTTCTATTTTTTTATAATTTTTTAAAAACTAAACTAAATAAAAAATAGAAAAAAGAAATAATAAGGGTAAAATATACATTTCAACATTTTCAGGACCAAAACCAAAGGAAAACCTTGATTTTGGACCATCCATGCAAGTTGGAAACTTTTTGGACCTATCCAAAGTTTTTTTGAGTACCACAGGGACCAATTTTACAGTTTTGTCTAAAAAAAAATACCATAAAAACATATCATATTAAAGGCATCATATGTAGAAGTAAACTTTAATACAAATAGTTTAAACAACATAATGAGTAAATTACACGAATTGTCCCTTGGTTAGATATTAAAAAACACGTTTAGTCTCTATTTTTAAGTTATTAATTCATATCATTCCTATATTTTCATTTCCTTGCATGGTTAGTTTTTATTGCCGTTAGCCGTTAAGATTTCCGTTTAAGTGCCCCGAAAGCACGTTTAAGCCCTCATTTCTTTTAAATTATCATTTCAGTTCCTTGTTATATTGCTTTTTATTTATTTATTTATAATTTATCAGTGAAATTAAATTAATTATAAATTATAAAAACTTATATCATTTTCATCTCTCTCTCTCTCTCTTTTTCTATCTCTCTCTCTCTCTCTCTCTCATTTTCTCTCTATTCTCTGTCCTCTTTCTCAATTCGGGCAATTATCTCATATCATTGCCGATAACCATCTCCTTTCGCAGTCATCACCTTCACTAACCACCACTCGTCTACACCAAATTTGATGCTATAACCAAAATCTAAAGCTCAAACCCAAATTTGATACTAGAACCAGAATTTGGAACTTATAATCAGCACAAAATCATAATCTAAAACCTCTAATCAATATTGATTTCGAGATGAAGTCCCCAATCCTAAAATTAGTCATGAAATCCCTACATCAATGTAAAATCCAAAGGGACTGAGATGTAGAATCGAAACCCTAGATTTGTGTCCTATCTTGTTTCTCAGCTCTTGCAACCACCACTTATCACCATCGGAAAATAGAGAAGAGTTGTCGAAATATAGATCTGCGAATGGAGTATAGATCTGAAATCTAGATATTAAATGGTTGTTGATGGCATGCCCTAAATCACATATCTGAACATAGAAGACAAAAGACGACGAAAACAAAGGGAGTTGTTATTGGCGTACCCTAAATCGTAGATCTGAACAAAATTATTGTTAGAATATAATTTTTGTCTCTCTTTGTATCGTAGCATCACACACATACAAGGTATGTGTGCTTTGTGTTTCTTTTCTATGGTGAAATTAACATCGTTGGCGATTAGTGGTCTGTCGGTGATGGTCATGGTTGCCGATAATGATATGAGTTGATTGCCCAAATTGTGAAAAAAGACAGAGAATATATATATATATATATATATATATATATATATATATATATATATATATATATATATATAGAGAGAGAGAGAGAGAGAGAGAGAGGAAAATGATATGAAGTTTTTAAAATTTATAATTCATCGAATTTAATTGATAGATTATGATCAACCGAAGAAAAATGACAATATAGTATTTTAAAAAGAAATGAAGGATTGAAATGATAAATTTAAAAGAAATAAGGGACTAAACATGCATTTGGGGTATTTAAACGAAAACGACTAACGAGTAACGGTGATATGGACTAACCGTGCAAGGAAATGGAAACATAGGGACGGTCCGAGTTAACTTTTGAAAATAATGACTAAACATGCTTTTTGTTACCTAACCGATGGACAATTTGTGTAATTTATTCAAAGATAATATAGTGGTTCATTGCCTTCAAATAACTTTAAGCTTTTCTATATTTGTTTTATGAGAAATTACGGTGCGTTTGGTTATGAAATTTTTTCCGGTTTTTTATGAAATTTTTTCAAGAAAAATAAAATTTTTGGAAACGCGTTTGGTTCGTTCATTTTTTCAAGGTTTTCTAATAAAATAGAAAAAAATACTTTTTCAAATTTTATGTAAATTAGAAAAGTAATTTTTACAGTTTTCTAAAGTTTTTTAATTTTCTAAGATGAAAAATCAAAACTTCATTAGTTCAGACCAAACACGTTTTATAAAATTTTCAATGAAAAAGAAAAATAAAAATCAACTATATTTTAAAAAATCATTTTTATAGAAAATAAAAATAATTTACAACCAAACACACCTTGCACATATTGTCTTTGGGCTAATTACTAATCTAGCCAAATTAAGGAAGTAATTAACATTTATAGCAAAAAATTATGAATTGTTCCAAAATAGCCCACGAAACCGTATGTATTTAAAATCGTCTACTGTTTCGCTACTTCATCTATTGTTTCGTGTTTAATATATATATATTTTTTCATTTTGAAGATATAAAACCGTAGGTTTAATTTAAAACATACGGTTTTCTCTCTATAATATATGGTTTCCTAAACCATAGCCTACGGTTTTGGGTTAAATCTACGTTTTTTTTAAACGAAAACTACAGTTTTGGGTTGAAAACTATGATTTTTTTAATAGAAAGTATTTTTTTGATTAAAAATATGATTTGTAAAATGTAAAGTAGTTTTTTGACAATTATTTTGTTAAAAAATATTTTTTGTAAAATATAAAATAGTTTTTTAATAACTACTTTATTAAAATAATTTTTTACTAAAATGTAGATTACTTTATAAATGTGTTGACTATTTTTTTTTTTTGGTAAATTGTACTACTTCTTGAGTAAATTTGGCTAAGTTTTTGCTAAAATTTACTAATTTTTTTGCTAAAATTTACTATTTTTTTTTTTGTTAAAGTTTTATTTTTTCTTCCATTGTCTACTATTTCTCTCAATGGAAGACCTAAAGAACCATGAGGTACGTCCATTTTTAATCAAAATTTTATCGTATTGTTGATTAGAAGTAGTTTTTATGTATGGGGATAATTTTTTTTTTTTGAAAAAAACCGAAAAAAAAAAATTAAAACCTTAGCTTTCTTACGAAACCTACGGTGTACAAGTTCACACTGCACAGATTGTGCAGTGTAGACTTCTACACAATGTTTTAAACCCAGGTAGTGTGTATAAGTTCACACTGCACAGATTGTGCAGTGTGAACTTGTACACAATGTTTTAAAACTCGGGTCGACCCGGTCGGTTCAATTGGTTGGACCATGCCCCGGGGTAGAAGGCGGATAGATTGAGAACGGTTTTTTGTA
The DNA here is from genome assembly GCF_052625555.1 of Lactuca saligna. Classification (NCBI taxonomy): domain Eukaryota; kingdom Viridiplantae; phylum Streptophyta; class Magnoliopsida; order Asterales; family Asteraceae; genus Lactuca; species Lactuca saligna. The sequence goes on along the minus strand of NC_136420.1, from coordinate 300,476,132 downwards.
AAAATACAGATCGGCCTGGTTTCCCGTAAACCACGGTCGAACCGTTTAAGTCAAACCGGTTAAAACCGGATTGACCTGTTTTGATAGGGCTTGGATCGATTAATTGATGTTTCTTCTCCTATCGACTGTGAAGGTGACGGTTTTGGTTAGTTTACTGATTATTTATTGTTAATTGATCACTGTTTCAAGGTTTCTGATTGTGTAGATTATGTAATTAGGATCCAATTAACATATGTTTATTGATTATAACATTGCTTTTCAATGCAGTTAAATATGATATTGATTATAACATTGCTTTTCAATGCAGTTAAATATGGAATCAAGGGAAGAAGAACCATTACAAGCACTATCTGTAACATGTTTTGATATTTTTTCAATGTTTAAATTTTGAGGACATCAAATTATTGGTTTTATATGTCTATGCATTATACACGAAAGTAAAAATATATAAAAATAGAAAAAGACCATAAACTGGATTGACCCGACGGTTCAACCGGTTGATCCGGTTCACTCGTGAATCAATCATCACACCGGGTCAACTAAAAACTCTGGTTTTAAAACATTGCTTTGTTTTTTTTCAAAAAAAAAAGGTTATCCCCATATACAAAAACTATTCCTAATCAACAATACGGTAAAATTTTGATTAATAAAGGATGTACCTCGTTGTTGTTCGGGTGCTCAATTGAGAAAAAATAGTAGACAATGAAAGAAAAAATGAGGAAAAAATAACATAAACTGAAAAATAATATATCATATACTATGAGCCAATTGGTCACAAAACAGTAGATGGACCACTAAAGAGTAATCCGTTGCGACGAAAGAGTAGTTTTCGAAGGTTAACCGTAGTCAACTATCGTTGACTGTAGTCAACCCTAACCTGTCTACTATTTCGTAGACTAGTTTTGACTAATGTGTTTTTTTGGCTAATTTTAAATAAGTAATTAATATATTTGGCATTAGTATTTTTCCCATTTTCTTTTTGTTTTATCTTATTATCCACATCAAATGGTTAGAAATATCATATTTTGATAAAATAAAAAATATTTTAAAACATTTGTGATTATTTTGCATAGAGAATAGGAAGAAAAGTAAAAAGATATTTAATTTATCCTTTTCTATTTAAATTACCAAAAAATATAACTAAGTATTATAAATTACAATTAAGAAAACGGAAATAATTATGAAGATAGTCTTCATCTTGATTTATATTATTTATAATTAACATTCAACACTTAAATCAACAATCATAAAAAAACAACAAAAATATAATTATTGTCGCAACTATTTTCTCTTATTCTTTCTTGAATACACCATTCCTCTTATCCCCTCTGGATCCGAAATAAACCCGAGAGGTCTATAGAATCCCAAAACTCGGGGCTCCGAATACAAAGCAATGTTAGTGATTCCCTTTTGCAGCAGCTCCTCCACCACTCTCTCAATCACCGCCTTCCCCAACCCAATCCCCTGAAAATTCGGATCAACCACCACATCCCAAATAATAGCATTGAATACGCCGTCGCCGGTGGCTCTAGCAAACGCCACCGGTCTCTTCGTCTTCTCATACTCCACCCACAACAACGAATCTGTATGCTCCAGCGCCACTTTTATCTTGTCGGTGTCTCGTTTTGGGAAACCGACGGCGACGAAAACGGAGTTTAAATGGTCGAGGTTCAGGTCGTCGATTGTGCGGCGGAAGATGAAACCCCGTGATTCCAGTTCTTGGTCGGAGATGGCATAACTGGCGGAAGATGAAACCGCTGCGAAGGAGAACTTGCGAGGTAGGTGGTGGTGGGTGATCGGAGGTCGGAGGCGGAGGGGTGATCGGAATGGAAGGGAGAAGAAGCTCCCCTGAAGAAGCATGTTATGAGATTTGTGTGTGATGAATGGATAGATCGGTTTTGGTTGAATTTTGTGGTGGTAATGGATAGTTTGAAAGTTTTGTGGTCCTGCTGTCGCTAACATCAAAATACCAAATTATTTTACAAAGTGACACTCACTTTTTGTTTTTCACATTTTGGTAGCGTCGAGGATATTACCGAAAAAAGATCCAAATCGATTTAACGGAATTATTAAGGTAGTGTTATTCCTATCCTAGTTTTATAATTCTAACTTTTTAATCATTATATTTTTGAGAAAATTACAAATTTAACCAAATACATTAATTACTTTATGAAAAAATAGCGAAAAATAATAATAATAATAATAAAAAAATAATAATAAATTAAAATTGCATTTTTAGCCACTAAAATCGCAAATAAATACAATCCACCTGTGATTTCGTCATTAGCTAAAGGACAAACGTGCTTTAACATTTGTACGTTTGCAGGTTTTTTTGTTGTATATATAACCCTTTTCTAACCTAAAATCGTAGATGAAGTATGTCTATCTGCGATTTCCTCTCTATTCACTTGCGATTTTGTGTGTTTTTTTTTATTTTTTATTTATTATTTTTTTATTTTTTTGTTTTGATTACGAAATTGATAGGGTTTAATTACGAAATAATCTTATCATATATAAAATTTTTCAAAAAAATTATCATTTTTGTTGTTATTTCTTTGGAAATTTTGTTTAAAACCTCTCTAAAAAAATGAATGAATATTTGATTTGCGTTATAATTGACGGGGGTGGAAAGAGAGAGTTTCTCAAAAAAAGATAGTGAAAAATAAAGAAAAAATAACATTTTATACAACGTAGCTGCGAAATCACAAATGGAATGTACAAAATCACATATGGACTGTTCCATCTGCGAACGTACAAGTGCCTGAAGCAAATATGTGCTTTAAGCACTTGTACGTTTGCTGATGAAAATACGAAATCACAGATAGTCCATCTGCGATTTTAAGGGATAGTTTTGTAATTTGGGTGTTTTTGGCTATTTTCCACAAAATAATTAATATATTTGGCTAAATTTGTAATTTCTCTTATTTTTTAGGTGGTTGAGTTTATTTTTGTCAGAAAAAAGTTATTATCTTTCTCTCTTAGGCTGCTGGGTGTGGAGTGCGGTTTGGAACCGCATTTGTGTCACCTGGACCGCAAACACCGCCCCTAGGGTGCGATTTCCTACGGCCAAAACCGTAGTGTGGTTAGAAATCACCTCGACTTGCTATTGGTTGTTCCAACTTTTGACCGTTCAACGGTCCTTGCGTTCAAATTTATTTTTTTAGAGTAAATAACAGGAATGGTCCCTATGGTTTAAGATAATTTGCATGTTTGGTCCCTAACTTATTTTTTTAATTCGGAAGGTCTCTACTGTTTGTTTTGGTTACGCGCTTGGTCCCTGTATTATCTAAAAAGATTATTTTTCACTTGATTTTTAAATTTATTTAAATAAACACCCCCCCCCAAACTCCAACTCCCTCATCATACCTTACCTATTGCACCGTTTCCTTATTTAAATAATAGTATTTTTAAATAAGATAAGGATCAAGTGTGTAATAAAAACAAATAGTAGGGACCAACTGCGTAACAAAAACAAACAATAGAGACTTTCCGAGTTAAAAAAATAAGTTAGGGACCAAGCGTGCAAATTACCCAAAACCATAGGGACCATTAGTGTAATTTACTTTTTTTTTTTTTTTTTTTTTTTACTTTACTCTCAATATATATATACTTACAATTTTTTACTCCACATTCAACCAAAATCCTTACACTTTTACTCTCTATTCCTCCAATTTTTTTGAAAATGTCTATCTTCCAAACAACCCAGCAAAAAAAAAAAAAAAACACCCGTTAGAAACACCACAACCCCAATACTTTCATTTGATCAACCGATTTTTTCACCTCCGTATTACCACTACAGCGGTATGTTTCCGTATTTTCCATAACGACCAACGCAACCACAAACACCACCGCTACCATAACCCGACATAGATTTTAATCCATTTGATTTTTTGTCTTAACCCGAGTTTGTTCAACAAACACAAACACAACCAGAAACGGTCGTTTCTGATTCCGAATTGGATTCGTTATAGAAACTCATTCCACTCGAGCAACAACTAAAAGAAAAGAGAAAGCGGAGGCTAAATGTTGGGAACCCCTGGAAGTGTTAGTGCTGAAACAATCTTGGATCGATATTTCAGAAGATGCGAGGGTTGGAAAAGACTAAAAACATGGCCGCTTTTGGATTCACGTTTTACATTGGTTCCATAAAGGAATGAACCGTAGAGAATACCGTTCAAAACATCAAGTGTGCTTTAAATGGGGGAAGATGAACAAGAAAATCATGTTGTTTAATGATTTGTATAACAACATGAAACATCAATGGAAAAGTGGAGAAGGCGATGAAGTGATTTTGAAGAAAATGTTGAAAGTGTATGTAACGACCCAATTTTCATGTCCAAAAATTTCATTTTAAAATATTACTTTAGAAAACATTAATAGATAAAAACATTGTTTGATCACACCATAACACATCGCAAACCATGCTTTAAAAAGTCAAACCATACATCCCATCAAAATATCAGAGTACAATCCCAGTGAATCTCGTAAATGCGGAAACCAGAGTGTGTGCATGATGTGCTGCTACCGCGCCGGCTCCTTCCCCTTCGGTGAAGAGGTACCTGAAAACAAAACTGTAAACGTAAGCACAAAGCTTAGTGAGTTCCCCCAACGTACCACATACCATACAAACACATAACATACGTACTGCCAGGCTATTCTGGGGTGCCTGACTACCCGGTACGGCCATTCTGGGGTGCCGACCTACCCATACGGCCATTCTGGGGTGCCGTCCTACCCGTGTCAAGCCATTCTGGGGTGCTGACTACCCATGTCAAGCCATTCTGGGGTGCTGACTACCCATCGGTCCTAACAACCGATCCTCGGGGACTGGTCCCCTCCTGCTACCTCTATCGCATAACATAACAGGACAACATACAATCATATCATCACATACTGTCAGACGTTTCTGGGGTATCTGACTACCCTGCGGTCCTAATAACCGAACTCTACTACTATCGCATATAACGTATCATGATAGCATATAACATATTAGGTAATAGCAAACCTAGATGATATCACAAAGACAATCATCTATCATACGTCCCCTACTGGTGTGCCGGCATTGTGGCCTTAGACCCACCACTACTGGAAGGTAACTCACCTCAAAGTAGCTGCTGAACTGATCGGGAACTAACTGCCTGCTGCTGCTCCGGAAATCCTCCGGCTGCAATTCCCACAACATACTCAATCAAACACTGTTAACTGTCCTTTGGTAAAATGACCATTTTACCCCTGGTCTAGCTCTAAGTCAATGTCAGAGTCAACTTTCAGTTGACCCGACTCGACGAGTTGGCTCTCCAACTCGTCGAGTCCCTATCAGACGATTGTCCTGAGTCCCTGTTTCTACTCGTCGAGTTAGGCTATGACTCGACGAGTTCATCTTCTAGACTGACGTTCAACCTCTTCATCCTACTCGCCGAGTTGTATGAACAACTCGTCGAGTTCGTCTTCATCCGAAGAACACTTATGCTAAGACTCGCCGAGTTGTATGAACAACTCGCCGAGTCTATTCTTGATCTATGAAGATTGCCTTGGACTCGCCGAGTTAGGGCATTGACTCGCTGAGTCCTATCATGAGTGAGTTCAGCTTCCAACTCACCGAGTCACCCCCTGTGACTCACGGCTCAACTCGATACATCATAAAGGGACCAATTCAGTGACTCGCGACCAGACTCGTCGAGTCACATATACGACTCGCCGAGTCGCAGCCATGCATCCATCAAATACACCGATTTGCTCGATTCCAGTCCATTCCATTCACAGATCTGGGCTTCTAGGACACAAATCACACGTAAAGTTTCCAACTTTACATGTAGATATTCACCAATATGGATTTTAAGGCTCAAAGTGCACCAAAAGAGGTAGATCTAGGGCTTTCATGCAATATGACCCCATAAAGGCATTAGATCCAAGCTCCAGGGAGTAAATCATGCCTAGATCTAAAGGCTAACAACTTATTACAACCCACAAAGCACAAACAAGCTTGGGGAAGAGCCCAAGAAGGACTCCTATGAAGCTAAAAGAGATTACAAGCTTGAAAACAGAGGGGAAACGAGCTATACCTCAAGGAAAACGTTGAGATGACACAAAGATGCCTGGTCTCCTTCTCCTCTTCTTGATCTACTCTTCTTTCTCCTCAAAATCTTCAAGAACACTCCAAAACACTTCAATCTCCCAAGGAAATAAGGGTATAAACGAGGTTGGGAGTTCTGGGGGTGAATGGGGACGAGTTTGGGGCGGAATGAGGGTTTAAATAAGGTGCAAACCCTTGAAATTTAGGGTTTCATCCAGCAGCGGTGACTCGCCGAGTCCGGGATATGGACTCGCCGAGTCGCCAACTTAAACGTGTCCTGAGTCTCGTCCCTACTCGACGAGTCGGACCTATGACTCGCCGACTCCAAGGCTAAAATAGGGAAATATTCAAATAAAATTCACATACCGGAAACCAGGTGCTACAGTGTATCAAAAAGAAAATCTGAAGGCTTTTATGTTTCTTGAAGTTTGGAATTTTGTGAAAGATAACAAGAAATGACAAAGTAGCAAAACATCAAACGAGCATATCGACAGTGGTTCAAAATGCAGCAGAACATCTGAGTCCGACCACACTACATCAGATGCTCGTGTTCAATTTGATCTGAACGAAGATGAACCTGTTCCAGTTTCACCACCTTCCCGACCAATGGGAAGAGACAAAGCAAAAAGGCAAAGACAAAGACAAAACGTCGGATTCAGATGAATTGAAAGAAATAGGGGCGACACGAAGGGTATAAAAGATAGAATGAACAAGATTTTGCAAATTGCTTCTGAAAGACAGCTTTGGAAACAAAGGGAGAGCGACATCCGAATACTAACGATGGACACGTCGAATATGACCGAGGACGAGCTTCAAGTTATTTTGGCGATGAAGGAGGAAGTGAAAAAACGTTACGTAAATCGTGGCTAATTTTTAGGGTTTATTTATTTATTTATTTATTTTTTAAGTTAAACAGTGTATGGTATTTGTATTTTTAATTAATAAAATATTATCTTTTTAAAATTATGTTTTTTTGTTAAAAATGAAGTTTTATTAAATTAAAATAGCTAAAAATACAAAAATAAATAAATAAATAAAAGTGTGGCACCACTTCCTTGGTGTGTTAAGAAACCACACTAGTGTGGTAAACAATGACGCGACACTTATGTTGCAGTGAAGGGTGCGTGATTTCGGTGAAACAACTCCCTCCAGCCTTAGCAGCTGCGTTTTTAGAACTAGGCTTAACACAAAGTAATAAATTTATACCTTATACATTTACATTAATAACCTTTTTGTTTTTTTTTAAATAACATTGTTTACCCTTATATTTATATTTATATAATTTTTGCATATATGTTTATTTATTTTAAAAAAAGAACTTTTGGTGTTTTTTAATAGATTACATACACTTTAAAAATTGTACATAACTAATTTTTGGTGTTTTTTAATAGATTACTTAAATTTTAAAAATTGTACATAATTAGTTTTTGATGTTTTTTTTAATAGATTACATAAACGTTAAAAATTATACATAATTAATTTTTGGTGTTTTTTAATAGATTTTAATTTTCGGTGTTTTTTAATAGATTACATAAACTTTAAAAATTATACATATTTAATTTTTGTTAATACATGTTTTTTTTTTTTTTTTTTTTTTTTTAATTTAAAAAATATTACATTATTTGGTTTTTTTTGTATATAGAGCTTAAAAAATGTTTAAGTTATTTGGAATCAAAGTATTTGCTCGAGATAAAGATACTTCTATCAAGAAATCAGTATTCATTACGTTGGCACTTGTAAACGGTATTCATTAGGGATAATGACTTAAAAGGGTAATATATTATTTGATTTGTACACATTTGGTCACTGAGTTTTTTTTCGTCCACATTTACCCCTTCAAGTTGTTAAACTGTACACATTCAGTCCTTATGACCGGTTACTCCAAGTTAGCCCGAAAAAAATGACTTAATAGTGTAATATATTTCTCATTTTGTACACATTTAGTCCTTAATATTTTTGTACATATTTAGTCCTTAATATTTTTTTGTTTCAAAATAATTCATTTTTTTTATACATTCAGTACTTATGAATGTTTTCTTTAGGTTTTTTTTTCACGACATATAACATGAGACAATCATTGATGAAGTGTGTGGGGCTGTTGATGTTTATGTATAATGTCTCATATTTCATAAAAAAAAATTCATTTTTAAATAAGGCAAAACTCCCTAATTATAAATCTATTATTAAGAAAAAAATGTTTATTCCAAAATAAATTTATCGAAAATCAGAGTAATATAAGTAACGCGGAATCCTCAATATTGTTGATGAGTGTGTACAATCATGCGTTCTCCTTCCCACGACCAACAATAGAACCTAAAAACACAGACAACTAGGTAAGCATAAAATTTAGTGAGTTTCCCCCAAAATAAACGATACAACAAACGTATTATCATGCATAATGGACCCACACTCTTCATACTGGAATACCTTGGCCCAATCAGTCATTGGACTGGAACGCCAACATGTAACAGGTCCAATCATTCATCACACTAGAATACCCAGTGTTTGTTAGCATGCCACGTTAACCCAACCGCTCTTCTCGAGTTTCCGTGCCTATAGCTTATAGCCGGCTCGCAACCTACAACATATAGCAAGACCAACTCAACCTATCCCACCGCTAAATGGTTATCCCACATAAGATGTCGTGAGAAAAACTTAAAAAAATCATTCATAAGTATTAAATGAATACAAAAACACAAATGGCTTATTTTGCAAATATATATATATATATATATATATATATATATATATATATATATATATATATATATATATATATATATATATTAAGAACTAAATGTGTACAAAGTGAAAAATATATTACCCTATTAAGTCATTTTTACCGGCTAACCTGGAGTAGCCGGTCATAAGGACTAAATGTGTACAGTTTAACAAGTTGAAGGGGTAAATGTGGACGGAAAAAAAACTCAGTGACTAAATATGTACAAATCGAAAAATATATTACCCTTTTAAGTCATTATCCCTATTCATTATATGTTAGTGTTTTTGAAATGAAATTATCCAATGCTTCCTACCACAACATATTGGAATGTCCATAAAAGTTGGTCTGCATCTACATGACAAACTATATATTCGCCGCGTTTTGAATCAATTTATGTCTCGTACTTCTGAAACACCTTAGATACATATTAAAGATTAAGTGCTAATGTATTTGAACTTTTTTATTATTTTTTGAGTCAAAATATTATTTTATATTTGAATTTTTTTTATTAATGTCTTTGAGCTTTTTTATTATTTTTTGCGTTAAAATATTATTTTTATATTTGAACTTTTTTTTATTAATGTATTTGAGTTTTTTTATTATTTTTTGCGACAAGATATTATTTTATATTTGAACTTCTTTTTTCATTATTTGTTTTGTTGTATTGTGTTTTAACTTTTTTTTTAAATGAATAAAAATATTTACATATCTTTTATTTTATTATTATTGTGTCGTGTTCTTATTTGTTATGTTACAATATTATTTTATTATTGTTGTGTCGTGTTTTATTTTTTTTTAAATTAAATAAAAATATTTACATGTCTATTATAAAATTAGTATTATAAGTGTTCCACCAACGAACAGCGCCACCTATAAACTGACGCACTGCGGATGTGGTTTGTAGCTTGCCTTTGCAACCATATGTCATTAAGGCTAATTCCATCTCTGAGATCCAATCCATTACTCTGATGGGATCCTCCTTCCCAGTGAAAGTTTACGACTTGCAAGTCGTAAAGTCCTTATACTTGCATTCGTTTCTCTCGACTCCGTCCTCATTGTTATTTCTCTTAACCATTGGTAGATCAGGTTGACCAACAATCCTTCTATAGTTTACCTCTTCCGATTTCCCATCATTCAGTTTTGGCTGTTCCATAGGCATTGTAGGTTTGTCCCTATTATTCTCGTGCAACATCTGTCTCATCTCTTCTCGTTGTTCAACTAACATGGCCCGAATCATGGCTTGGACTCTAACTATTGTGATTCGCTCAAGTGCAACTTCTACAACAGGTATTGGTTCAATCACTTGGGGTTGTGGTTGTTGGTTTCTGTTTCCATTCGCATTTCCAACTCCACTTCGGGTTCTTGCCATTTTGATCTATACACCAAAGGAGGTGAATTTAGAATCCTGAACACATAAGGTTTCCAGATCCGTTACATGCTAGTTCTAATATCGTAGTCGAATGCTTAGAATCCTGAACACATAAGGTTTCCAGATCTGTTCGGCAACAGACCGTAGATTCGAACAAATAATAGCATATAAGGCATCCTTATAGCTAAAACATAAAGCATTTAGCACATAAAAGCATATTAGGCATCTTTCCTAAAATAAGCTAGTGCTCGTGTCTAAAATATAGTAGACACTCACCTCACAATCATCGCTTAGCATTCTAAGTTTAAGTCTAGAAATACAACAAATTCCTAGTTCGCTTAAACTAATACTCCGATACCAACTATGACATATCCATTTTCACGGTCAGAAAAGACCGATTTTTTTCTGCTTTGTTTGAAAATCAGAGTAACCTTTTAAAAAAAAGTGTTGTGGAATTTGTTCCCAAAAGAAAAATATGATAAACATTTATCTAAGCATTTTTGAAGAAATGTATTTCATTATATTAAAACCTTAGGGTGTCATGTTCGATACAGATCAAAAGCATATACATGATAACATAGGCCTTACAACATATATTTATATCTGCTGGCCTATAATCCATAATCCCTCGTCAAGTCATCCAACTATGCTCTTGTGTCACTACCTGTAATACAAGAAACTGAGTGGGTCAGACTTGGGAGCCTGGTGAGCACATATGGTTTTCAACCCACAATAAATAAGTTTATTAATTTCATCAAACCAAACAAATCCGATTACACATTCCCGTTATCATCACTTTACGTCCCTAAAGCATCTAATATAAGAGACCTAGCCTAAGGATTTTCATTGGGGTGACAATACTGCTTTGGGGGTTCCTCAACAATTTATGTCAAATATGGAAAACATGAGGGGGATGGAGTACTGCTAGTGAATACTGAGTTTAAATAAACACCCATAGGTTGCGAGCATGTTAGCGTTCTACTAGACTGTCTAGAATAGTCTATGGTTGTCATCGATACTCCGCTAGATGACTGGATCATCTTAAACATCGAGGCTTCTCATCATTTTATCACACATCATCTAATTTCATCTACCCATGTTATACCCAACATTTTTGTAGATATAAAATACATATACTGTTAAATTCATTTAAAACATGTATAAAAAAGTTCATCCATCATAGATATCAAGTAAATAGATAATATACAAACATAGCACATAATTTATATAAAATACTTCATATCTATGTATAAGATGAAAGTAACTATGCACTTACTTGTTATGGTGGTGATTCTGAACTCAAACATCATTTTGCTTCTTTTAATTTATTTCCCTTCAACGAAACCTAGTATCACTACCACTAGATTTTAGTCTAATATTTACCATGACTAATTATTAGTCTTAGATTCACCATTAAATCAAAGTCTACTTTCATGATCTATCAAGTAAGGAACAACTAGATAGGATCATATCGGAGGTAGGGTCCGTTTAGTATACGAAGTATACTGTTTGGAAATCCCACTTTAAACACCTCACTAAATCACAGCCTAGACATCATTTTCGTAAGTAGATTAATCAATATAACGACTTTGAATCACTGATAAATCTTATTTATATGTTCATAATAATGATATTATATTTAAATATAAACAATATTTAAAGTATGGTATATGTATCTCACTTACAATGAGTTTTCTTAAAAACTGGGCTCCGCTGGAGCAAAGCTTCTGAGCTTTGAAAAGCTCTTTTTCTTGGAGCCGTCGAGCACTCCGGGTTTCTTCTAGTGCTAGGGGAGTTCCTTAGGGCTTAGCGCGCGGGGGGGGGGGGGGGGGTGGGAGGTTTAGAGAGAGAGAGAGAGAGGGAAAGAGAGAGAGAGAGAGAGAGAGAGAGAAGGGTGGAGGTGTGAAGAAATGATGGTGGAAGGGGTTCTATTTATAAGATTAAATATGGCTCAACGTGGTGCCACATGTCACCATCTGTTGGTAAGACTTGAGGAGAAAACAATGGCCCAAGATTCAGCCACGTCACCTCCTTCGCAGCAGCACCCTGCCGACTTCTAAACCCCGTAACTTTCACATACGAGCTCCTTTTTCGATGCTCTTTATATCCACGCGTAGGTATTGACAAGTTCTACAATTTTCATTTTTACTCCGTCTGCTAATTCTCGATCGATTTTAAATTTAACAGTACGAGAAGATTACACTGTAAAATGACTATGTAAAATTCATAACTTCTACATATGGACTCCGTTTTCTTCTGTCTTTTTATCGTCGAGCTTCTATTAATGAGATCTTTAATTTGCATTTAGGTTGCGTAGGCCAAAATGTTGGATTAGTGTAACATCCCGAGTCCAAGTATACATCGAGAACCTTAATCTTTTGAGCTTTTGTCATTTTTGGCCATGTTTATAAAAGAGTGAAAATCGAGTACGTGGGGCGTACCTGAGGGTACGCTTAGCGTACTCGTCAGCGTGCATGAAACGCGGAGACCACCTAGTACGCTGAGCGTACTCGTGAGTACGCCGGGCGTACTAGGCCCAGAATGCAACCCTAATTTGGGGTAAGTCCCCTATATAAGGAACATGATGGCCTCATTACTGGCCACCATTTCCAGAGAGAAAACCCTAAGAGTGCCCTACTCTCCATTCTAGAGCTTGTGTGTGTGTGTGTTTGAGCATTGAGAGAGTGTTTGTGTGGTTTTGAAGAGAAGAGAAGGCCTTAAAGAAGGAGAGTTGGAGTCCAAGCTTCTAAATCTGAGCAAATCTGGGTGGGAAGCTTCTCTTTGAGGTATAAAGCTTCAGACTTTGCCTTTCCTTCTTATGAGCATGTTGTGTTGAGCATTTTAGGTTTTTGTCCCATAAAAGTGGAGTCTTGATGAGATCTTGAACTCCAGAGTCTAGGAACAACCCTTTTTGAGTGTATGAGTAGTGTTATGCCATAAAAATCCAATCTTGGTTGGTGAAATCACTCCATGCATGAGTTATGAGACCCTTGGGAAAAAAAGTGTGTATTTTTGGAGGATGGTGACTTTCCAACCATGCAAAGGCTTAAAGTCGACGAATTGATTGATTAAGAGGCGTTAGAAGGTCCAGATCTGAGATATGAGCTTATGTGTCACACCCCCGAACCAGACGGCGGAAACGTCCGAGGGCTGTTGTGACTCAATTGAATACCATCACAGTGAATATACATGAAACATAACATCATTCATCACCATGCATTGAAATAGTACAACTGGTAGTGTTTACATTTAGTACATTGTTTCAAAACATTACATTCCCAAAAAGTAGATTGTTCGATACTAGTTATTCAAACAACAAGACATCACTGAGTACATTTTTCCCTTCGATTTACCTGTTACCTGAGAATACAAGTATTTTGAAGAACGTCAACATATGAAATGTTGGTGAGTTCATAAGTAATGTTTGAAACATAATGTTTTGTATTATTTTGAAAAACCACCAGAAAATCCGATATTTTCTGAAAAGAGTATTGTAAGTAAGAAAAAGTGTTAAGATCCGTAAGTATGCTTGTTTGTTTCTATAAATGTGAAAAATTGTTAGACTTAGTATGCATCTCGTAGGTGTAAGTGTTGCAATCCCTAGGAAAACCCGATGTTTTCCTAATACTTTTAATTACGAGTTTTATATTTTGTTATACCGTTGCGACGTGTGTATTCGATGATTCTAGGTGACATTGGATTAAGTATGGGTGGTGAGTTGTTATAATCACACATTAATGAAAATGACTAGCTTACAACTATACAAACGAACCCTTAGGCGTCGTCTGTACTACTCACCTAATCCAACCACCCTGACTTCCCATAGCCCCACCACCTAGGAAGAAAAGAGGGTGCGAAGCCCCCGTTAATTCCATGAGTCGTTCAAGGCTATCGTGAATGCGAAAGGCCCTTGGCTCGACTCGCATTTGACTTTTCGACTTTACTAGCAGTGCCAAAGGACCCTTGGGGCCCAACAGCGCAAAAGCTATTGAAAGTCCTTTTACACGGTATTAGGTCGTATAAGACCCAATAACATGTAAGCGCGTTTCCTTCAGGGCTAAAGTGTTGGATTAGTGTCTAAGTCCATAACTATTTTGGTATGTACTTGACCCGATGATGCATGGTCCTTTTGGGTTTCCTTCACCAAAGCAACTTGATAGGATGAATTATGGAGAGTAAGGATTAAATATGATTTATTAATGTATTATGAGAATAATATATTAAAGAGAAATCATATTGTTTAATTAATATTAGTCAATAATTAATTGGTAATTAGTTTTGTGACTAAAAGAGATTAATTAAACTTAAGGGACTGGAATTGTAATTATAGGATAATTGCAATTTGGGCCATGGATTGCCTTGTATCAAGGGATGGACGAATTCTAATGGGAAACCCATAAGGAAATCGTCCATGGGCTTAATTAAAGGAGTCTATGGGTTGCTTAGGGCTTAAGCATTCATATTAGGGTTTCCTTGTTAGATAACCCTAATAGCCCAACTATATAAAGATCCCTTAAGGCTCAAAAACGTGGCTAAGCTTCTTGTTAGGGTTTCTACACGTTTTTGGTAGCCTCCATCCTCTCTCCTCTTCATCCTCTTGCTTATGGTGTTTGTAAGCCATTAGAGGAGTGACACTTGTGACTCTAAGCATTCCAAAGTCAATACAAGGAGGAATTGGGATTGTTATTGCTACATAACAATCAAGGTATGATCTTAAACCTAATTACATATTAATATGATTACTTGTATGCTAGAATTAGGGTTTATAGTCTTGGATTCAAAGCATGTACAACAGAGAAACCTAGATCCAAGCATTAGGGTTTGTATGAGCACATAGGATGTCTTATGACCAAAACCCATCATAAAGATCATGTCATTGGGCTAGCTAGGCCCAACAAGCACGATTTGAAACTTTTGGGCCCAAAGATGGTGTATCGACGTCTGGTGAATTCCCACGTGTGTATTGACTTCCCGTAATTTCCGCGTGTGTATTGAAGTATCGTCGTGTATTGATTTTTGATTCGTTATTGA
The DNA here is from genome assembly GCF_052625555.1 of Lactuca saligna. Taxonomy (NCBI): domain Eukaryota; kingdom Viridiplantae; phylum Streptophyta; class Magnoliopsida; order Asterales; family Asteraceae; genus Lactuca; species Lactuca saligna. The sequence continues at coordinate 300,460,937 of NC_136420.1, read as the reverse complement.
TTCATCAATTCGTTTGGTAACGATTTTGGTGTTGACGGTGTATTATATTTCGCCGGTAGTCGTGGTACTAGTATTTTATCATAAAGGATTTATTGTTTAAAACATTTGAATTTTTCTTTTTGCAGCCCCTTCTTGGATAAATTTACACTTTTAACCCTTTATATAAAAGAATTTCCATTTTAGTCCTTAAGCCATTTTTCTTGACACTTTAGTATCAAAACTTGTTGAAAAGGTATTTTTCAACTCAAATTTACTTGAAAAACAGTTTTAGTCCCTCAAAATGAAGTTTTCTCGGTTGAAACCTCTATTTTCGCAATTTTTACAATTTTGACCCAAAATGAATTTTTTTTTTGCATCTTTGGTCCCTTTTAAATTTGAAAAGTATTTTTAACCCTTGAAATGGACTTGGCACACTATTAGTCCCCTGTTTTACAGAAAAGTGCAGTTTCAGCCCCTCTAAATTCAAAATCTCGCAATTTGGGCTTTATCGGGCCGAAAAGTTCATTTTTGGCCCATCATGTTTAAAAATTCACATTTTAATCCTTCAAAAGAGTAAATTTTCAGAAAATACATTTTTGAAACTGTTTTGACTCATCTCAACCCTCAGAACTTGTATATTGTCGATTTGGGCCCTTTAGTTTTATATTTTTAGCATTTTGAGCCCAAAAATGGGTTTTAAGCCCAAAGATGTTCATATTAACCAACTTGGTTATTATTATAGAATTGATTTGTGTGAAATAACATATGTTATACTTATTTCATTCAACACATTGTAGATCTCGGTTTTTAAGCTCTTTTTGACTAGAATCAACACCACAATCACATAAGAACACACACACACACACACACACATATATATATATATATATATAAGCATAGAAATCACACAAAGCATACATATACTCATAGATATACACATTTTCTTGTATCCCCCCCCCCCCAAATAAAACTTATAAAAACCGAAAATTAGGGGGTATGAAGCTCACCTTGAGTTGTGGTTTTGATTTGAATAAGAAAAGGAAGAAAGTGAGGTGATTTTCGGCCCTAGCAACACCTTGATGAAGATCTCGAATTTGAGGTGATTCTAAGATGCAAGATCATGATTTCATATGAGCTAAGAAGAGATTTTTGTATAGAACAAGGAGTCTAGAGTGTGGATTCAAGCATCAACTTACCTAGATGATGATTTTTGTAGAGCATCCTCGTTGCAAAGTCCTTGAATCTCGAAAATATGGAGGAGGTATGGGAGAGTTTTCTTGAGAGAAAAGTGAGTGAAAGGTGTGTGTGTGTGCTTGAACTCGGCCGAGAGCAAGAGAGAGAGGGAGAAAAGGAAGTGCTTGCATGGGGAGATGAGATTGCATGGATGTTTGAAGTGCAAAAGCTTAGATATCCTTCATACAATAATGAGGTGGCAAGCAAAGTCAACTCTCCCTTTTTACAGGGGCTTGGGCCGAGAATTAGAGAGGAAGAGGAAGGAATTTGGGCCTTGTATGCTTAAGCCTTTTTCATGGTTATGTTAAGTGATGTTTGGTCCAAATAACCATAAATATGATTCTTATGACCTATTAGGGCTACATTAGGTTAAATATGGCCCAAAATGGTTCATATAATTAATTTATTTCATTCTAGGCCCAATATGGCCCAAAATGTTGAAATAAATAGAAGTGGGTCCAATTAGAGACCATTTAAGAGTTCTAAGCCCAAGATGGTTAAATTGGAAGCTTATTGGTCCATTGAGCCCAATAAGGAAGTCCTAGTCCAAAATGGACCTAAACAAGAACTTCTAGGGTTTCCAATTGCTTATTGACTATTTGTAATGCTTGTATGGCGTATTTGATTGAAATTTTGTTGTCATAGAGTAAACATCATGCATGCTCTTATGTTTTTGGATTCATAATTTGACTTAAGTATTGTAGTTACAAGGCACAAAAATTCCTGATTGTGACATTATGTCTTAACTGATTAAGACCATAAATGTGAGAAGAGTGAAACTGGGGCGTACGCTGGGTGTAACCCTAATACGCGTAACGTAAGGGTCGAGCACCCCCGATTATGTATAGCAGCTGAGTGCGCCCAACGTAGGGAGTTGGAACGCGTAGCGTACTCCCTGTTGTTGACTTTTAGGATTTGGTCAAGATAGATGACTACTAAGCCTTGGAGGGGTAAAATGGTCTTTTACCCTTCTGTGAGTTGTAGAAGTGTTAGTCTAGCTTTTTGAGGGCCAATATTAATTAGGGATAATTATTATGTGCTAGGCGGAGGCTAGACCGGTGGGTAGAGATCAAGGTCCCGGGTGCGAGATTTTCATTCATTAGCTTACGAGGTGAGTCTTCTCACTATACTTACCTTGAGTGTTAACTTTTATGTGTGACCAGAGGGTATTATGTTTTTGAGCTGTGTAATGAGATATCCTTCTATTTGCTTTGTGTTATGCTTTCTGTGTATTATATTGAGATGATGAGTTGAGGGACCGGATGGTCCATCTGAGTTGTGGGACCGTAGGGTCCCACTGAGATACATTGACCGGAAGGTCTTATTGAGTTATATCCTCGAGTGGCTAATGAGTTGTGTGTGGTATTTTGGGGAACTCACTAAGCTTTACGCTTATCGTGTTATGTGTTATGTGTTTCAGGTAGTTCCGAGGATCGTGACAAGGCACCGACGTGATTGTACACACTGGCGAGGAATTGTTTTATGATTCTGGGATTTATGTTTTATCATTGAAATTTGAGACATATGTGATTTTGAGAATGATGAATTGAAATATATTTTGTTTTAAAATGAGAAAATTTTGTTTGAAAATTTTATGTCGTTACAAGTTGGTATCAGTGCCTTGGTTTAAGGGATTCGGATGCACCCTCGGGTGTGTTTGGACTCAAACTTAGGATTTGAGAAAGATTTTCAAAAAGAGTTAAATTTTTCCAAAAATGAGTAAGAGTTTAAGAGAATACGAGCCAGAACAGTGTGTACAATCAGCCAGAGCCCGAGCGGTGATTTCCCAAAATACCCTCATTTTGTGTTATGAGATATTTAATGTGATATAATTCATGCTAGAGAATAGGCTAGGTGATTCATATTAGGACTAAGGTGGCCTGATTTGTGATGCCTTAGCCTAGGGATTTCCGCTATTAGTGTTTAGCTCGAGTATAAGTACCTAGCAAGAGCGAGCTAATGATAGGTCTACTATAAGAGTAGCTTGTGAGGCATAGAGTACTTGTAATTGGGATCCGAGGAGGAGGACTTGGGGTGAACACTGGTGCAGTGTGGAAGGTAGTATTGGCCCCGTACTACTGGAAGCACCGGATCAGTGAGCGGTTCAAGTAAGAATCCTAGGGATGCTAAGGAACAAGTAGGGGTGGACGATTGAGTGTGAGTATGCTCGAGCGAGTCTCTGATGATTTTGTGTTGTGTTTCAGAGACATCATGGTGGGCACACGCCACAACCCTGGGAGCAGTGGGAGTAGTAATGAGGAGATACGGAGGATGATCCACGAGGAGGTGGCTGCAACTATCCGAGCAGAGATTCCTGAGATGTTTGGGTATATCAAGACCACCTTGATACAGAAGTTTAAGGAGCGATACGCTGCTATCACTGAGGCTGCTGCTGCCGCGGCCACTGCAGCTGTCGTCGCTGCTAGACCTCAGGGTGGTGACTCATTGCTGTTCCGAGAGTTCAGCAACACGAAGCTACCAGATTTTGATGGGATGCAAGATCTGATTGCTGCGATGAGGTGGATCTCTGATATTAAGGGGTGTTTTTACACGTGTCCGTGTCCCAGCCATTTGAGAGTTCGGTTTGCACTGAACCAGCTTCGCTTGGGAGCGAAGGACCGGTGGAAGTTTGCGACAGCTGGTTTTACCCCTGCAGATCATGTTGCAGTGTCATGGGAGAGGTTTGTTTAGATGTTCCAAGACGAGTTAGTTCCCCCGTTGGAGAGGGAACGTTTGGCCCAAGAGTTTCGTTTCTCAAGAAGAAGACAAAATCAGTGACTGAGATTTCGAGGATGTTCCATGAGAGGGCAATGTTCTGCCCTAAACACGTGTCCACTGAGCAGGCACGTGTGAGCCGATATCTGAGCATTCTGATGAGGGACATACGAGAGTTTGTGGCGAACTCGTCGTATAAGACATTGGCCTAGCTTCAGGCTAATTCCAGGAGGAGGGAGATTGAGCTTGAGTTGCAGACTAGAGAGGAGGAGGAGGAGTCCCGGAGGAGGGACCGGAGACCAGTGTAGTCGCAGCCGGCGATGAAGTGGGCTAAGCCCGCAGATTCCATAGTTGGGAGCCATAAGGGCCGCACTTGTGGCAAGTGCGGCAAGAGCCACGAGGGTTCTTGCCGTTCCGGGATTTGCTACAAATGCGGCAAGGAGGGGCATATGGCGAAGGATTGCCCCAAAGGGTTCTCGGTTTGCTTTCATTGCAACCAGACCGGCCACCGAAAGGCCGAGTGCCCTCAGATCGTGTAGGGATTAGTCCAGGGATCTACACCTACTTCAGTGCGTGCTGTTGAGATTCGGCCAGCGAAGGTCGAGACACCGAGGGTTCGTGGGGGAGCCTTTCAGCTGACAGCAGAGGAGGTTCCCACAACTCCTGATGTTGTGGCTGGTACATGTTCTTATCATATTCTTATGAGATATTATGTACTTATATTATGATCGTGTACAAGTACTTTTCTTGTGAGTTCTGTGCCTGCCTTGGTGTTATTTGACTCGGGTGCGAGTCGATCTTTTGTATCATTAGAATTTAGTCGTCACATCAATATCCATCGAGAGGCATTGAGTCGACCTCTAAGAGTTTCTATAGCAAATGAGCATGTGGTTTTTGCTACCAATGTGATTCGTGGATGTGTGCTTGATATCTTCGGAGTTGAGTTTCCGATAGACTTGGTATCGATTGGGATGGGGACGTCTGTGTCATAGTGGGCATGGACTGGTTAAGTCGATTTGGGGCTATGATCAATTGTGAGCATCGGATGGTAACCATACAAGACCCTAGTGGGGGAGTGCTTTCAGTATATGGCGAGGGTACCCGAGCAGGGTCAGCATTTTGTTCGGCCGCCAGAGCGAGACAGAGTCTACAACAAGGATGCATGGGATTTTTGGTGGATGTGATGGATGCGCGGGCTACTGCAGAGAGATCGAGTTCTATCTCCGAGGTTCCGATAGTGTGTGAGTTTCGAAATTTTTTTCCCGAGGAGTTGCCGGGAGTGCTGTCACACCCTAAAACCAAGAACGGTGGAAACGTTATGGGGCGGAGGACATCATGTACAGTATCACAACAATGAAAAGTAGTAAACAAGAAACAACATCATCCATTACATTAATAATATAATTTTAATACAAGTGTGTTCTGTCAAATTATAATAAACACTAAAGTATAAATCAGAATGAAGGATGAGTCTTGATCGAGCTCCATCTTCTCTAAACCTTGCATCTGTACCTGTTTACTGTTGACCTGAGGATAGAAGTTATTTTGAAAGAGAGTATCAGCTTTAAAGCTGGTGAGATCATAAGTATTAATGTCTCTTAATTTGTATGTAAGTTTTTGTTTGACATGTAATGAAAGACTGGAAAATGTTTTGAAAGAGAGTTCGTGTAAGTGTGAAAATGTTTGTAAAGCAATTGTAAACGTTTGAAAAACCCTAGAAATCCCTATAATTTCTACTATATTAAAAGGGAGTCTTCTACCAAGACCCAACTGTTCTAAATGTAGTCTTCTACCAAGACTTAACTGTTTTGTATGTTCTTTTCTTGTAAAAGTGTGTAATTTTCCCCAAGTGTAACTATCATTAACAAAATATAGTTTATACATTAATGTTTAAGTGAAATGATCACTAACTATATGTAAAGGGTAAATTAATGTAGTACTGTAGTGTTATATTATAGGAACTACTGTTGTACTAACTACCTTAAACCGGATTTATATTAAGGTATTACGTGATTAATTGTACCATACTATCGACTAGGTAACACGAGGATGTAGGTAGTAAAAAGGTATGACGTTTGGCGCCCGCAGACCTGCAGGTCCGACTGTAGCTAGAAGCAAGGTGTAGGATAGTCAATCCAGTATAGATCTATACGTAAACTCATGCTCTCCCTCCAAGAGACTCTGGCTACAACTCGGGCCATGACATTGAAGGCATGCTCCGATACAGTTAATCACAATTATGTTAACGTATTCGTGTATATGTGATGTATTGTTACTCATTCTAGTATCGTTGTATATGTTCTCTTTCTAGTATAGTTGCATATGTTCTCTTTCTAGTATAGTTGTATATGTTCTTCTGGTAGTATAGTTGTATATGTTCTCTTTCTAGATGTATCTATGTAAATGTAATCATGTAAACATATCTATGTAATAGTATAGTAATGTACTGTAATGTTCTACGTGTGCTAGCTGTAATGTGTGTTCTCTCTCTATCTAGCATGTATGGTAATATACTGTGTGTACTAGCTGTAATGTATGTTCTCTATATCTAGCAAGTATTGACTCATGAATGAACAGACTCATTGTATGATATCGCGTTGTAGTAATAGTTCTAGTATCTTCCTAAACTACCCATATGGTAGCTTACTAGTAATTTAACTGGTTCGTATGAACATGGATGTATACCCTTGCTACCCAAGGTCATTGGATGAACTGGAAGGACCTTTATGACTATATATGTACATATGATATATAACTAATATTTAAACGACCTTCGAACGGATACCCGATGTCCCACCAGACCACATCTCAAGCGCGAAAAGGAAATAGGGTGGATAGCCTTCCTAAGTCTTTTAAACATTTATTATATAACTATACATATATAGGCATGCAATTGATAATATAAAAACATAAAATAAGTTTTGTAAACCTTTGAACATAATTTTTATCTAAGCAAAGATCGACTTGATGTCAATCTATAAAACGGGTTGAAAGCATGGGTTTGATAAAACAGTTTAAGTATAAAGAAACATTTGTTTGAAACACAATTGTAAATGAGTTTGAAATGAAACATACAGAGTAAAATGTACAGTTTAATAAGGAGTTTTAAACATATAAAGTGTTTATGAAAAACATTTGAAGGAAACTATTTGGTAAAACGGCTAATGAGTAGTAAATCATTTGAATGCTGCTTATTAATCACATGTGGTTGATATAATAAGTAGCATGATTATACTTGTACCCCCCATAAAGTATTTAAAAACATTTAAAAGATTGATTAAGGGGTATGAACTCACCTGTTGTGAGTGGCATGGATGAACTGAAGAGGTAGGATGACTAGGTGTCAAGTGAAGTCTTGGACACACTCTATGATCCTAGTTAACATATAATATCACATATATGTATCAAATTAGTGTATAAACAACTAATAAATAATTCAAGACACCCTAGGACATGATAAACACCTTTATCAAGTGTTATTAGCCTCTAGGATTGCATCTAAGTGTTGTAGGGAAAAGCTATTGTGTATAGGGTTCAAGGAATACTCCATCATGAAGTTCACGGCCCTAATGACACTACCTAATGAGTTTACAGTCGTAAACTCATTTGGTAGTGTCATTAGGGCCGTGAACTTCATGATGGAGTATTCCTTGAACCCTACACACAATAGCATCGTAAACTCATGAGTTTACGATCGTAAGCTCATACTTATATGACCATTTGATGTTTGATGCTCTATAAGGCCCTAAGAAGCATTCCTACTTAATGGCTTGGTCTATGGAAGAGTTTAGGGCATTATATAACTCCTTTTAGGAGTTTACGGCCCTGGGACCAAATCCCTTGGAGATTACGGTCGTAATATTCCTTGGAAGGGTGTTTTTGGTGTTTTCAAGTACCTAATTTAACTAGGAACTAAACTAGGCTAGTGTACAAGGCTTTAGAAGAGTATATAGCACCATTTGGCCCTATTGTTTGGATTTCACGGCCCTGGAACTTATTGGTCCGTGAACACCTTACTCTTGGTGTTCTTATGGTGTTTGCTAGTCCTAAACACATTAGGGTACATGTCTAAACTAGTTTTATTGCTCAAGGAAGGGACTAGTGCATCTTTTGACCCTTATAAAAGAGTTTACTCCCCAAGGTGTTCTTGGGCGGTAAACTCTCAAATCTTGCTGTTTGGATATGATTTCTATGTTATTAAGCACTTAACAAGCTATATAATACAACTAGAGAGAGGTACTCACGATTTGGGATGAAAACCCGAAGATTCGTGAGAGAGAAATTGGCTTTTCTATAGTTGGAAATGTAACTAATGAATAAATATGGCTCAAAATCCTATATATAGTCCTGGGATTTTTGGCAGAAAATATTTTATTCACGAAATGAACTCTAATATCATAGAGTTTTGAAATAATAGTGTTGCACAAAACCCTAGTGCATCCACTCTCCTGATATCTCCTTAAGTGTAAATCCTAAAATACTCAAACTTATACCCAAAAGTTTGGAAATTCTCTGTAACTGTTCTAACTTCTATTGACTTGATATGGTTTGTACGGAATGGAAATTTTGGGTTGTCACAAGTGCCTCCCGAGAGGCAGGTAGAGTTTCGGATCAAATTGGTGCCGGAAGTGGCGCCTATTTCCAAGGCACCTTATCGACTTGCGCGTCCGGAGATGCAAGAGTTATCCTCACAGCTGCAAGAGTTGTTGGGGAAGGCATTTATCAGGCCGAGTAGCTCGCCATAGGGATCCCCGATCTTTTTTGTCAAGAAAAAGGATGGTTGACACCGGATGTGCATTGATTACCGGGAATTGAACAAGTTGACGGACAAGAACTATTACCCACTTCCGAGGATCAACAGTTTGTTCGATCAGCTGCAGGGGGCGTCTTGGTTCTCCAAGATCGATCTGAGGTCGGGGTATCATAAGATGAGAGTCCGTGAGGAGGATGTCCAGAAAAAGGACTTTAGGACACGTTATAGGCACTATGAGTTTGTGGTGATGCCTTTCGGGCTCACCAACACACCGGCAACGTTCATGGACCTCATGAACCGGGTGTGCAAGCCCATGTTAGATCATTCAGTGATTGTGTTCATCGACGATATTTTGGTGTATTCGAGGACCAGAGAGCAGCATGAGGAGCATCTGAGAGAGATTCTGGGTATACTGAGGTCGAAGAGGCTCCATGCCATGTTCTCCAAATGTGATTTCTGGTTGCGAGAGGTCTAGTTCCTGGGACACCTCGTTAACCAGAATGGTATTTTGGTCGATCCGGCCAATATTGAGGCCGTTATGAGGTGGGAGGTGCCGAGATCCCCCACCGAGATCAGGAGTTTTCTAGGACTGGTCGGGTACTATTGGGGATTTATCAGGGATTTCTATAAGATTGCCGTCCCACTCACCAGTTTGACCTGGAAGGGTGTCTTGTTTACTTGGGGTCCCGAGCAGCAGACCTCATTCGAGACCCTTTGCCATAGATTGTGCGAGGCTCTCGTGTTGGCCCTTCCGGAAGGGATGGAGGATTTTATGGTTTTCTGCGATGCATCTATTACAAGCATGGGTGCGGTACTAATGCAGAGAGGACACGTGATAGCGTACGCATCGAGGCAGTTGAAGCCTCATTAGACGAGATATCCCACCCATAATCTGGAGCTGGGGGCAGTAGTGTTTTCCCTCAAGATCTGGCGTCACTATCTATATGGGGTTCGATGTACCATATACATGGACCACAAGAGTTTGAAATATCTTATGGATCAGCCCAACCTTAACATGAGACAGAGGATATGGTTGGATGTGGTGAATGATTATGACTGCGAGATCTTGTACCATCCGGGCAAGGCTAATATGGTAGCCGACGCCTTGAGTCGCAGAGTAGAGAGTGCTCCGATCCGAGACGTGTGTATGAGGATAACGGTGATGACTCTAGTGTTAGATGTCATTCGACAGGTCCAGACGGAGGCCGTGAGATCAGAGAACCGAAAGAGGGAGCGGGTGATTAGGCAGGTATCCGAGTTTGTGATTGACAGTCGCGGGCTTATGACCTTCTGAGGAAGGATTTGGGTGCCCTATACGAGCGGAGCTCGATGTACCCTGATGTAGGAGACGCATAGATCAAGATTCTCGATCCATCCCAGGGCCACTAAGATGTATTTGGACCTGAAGAGAGATTATTGGTGGCCCTGTATGAAGAGGGACGTTGTGTGGGTAGTCAAGAGGTGTTTGACCTGTCGTCAGGTTAAGGCCGAGCACCAGCATCCCCATGGAATTTTGTAACCACTAGAGGCTCCCAGTGGAAGTGGGAACAAATTTCTATGGATTTAATCACCAAATTGTCGAGGATCGTGCGGGGTGTCGACACGATTTGGGTGATTGTAGATCGGTTGACGAAGAGCGCTCACTTTCTTGCTATTAGTGAGAGCTCTTCTACAGAGAAGCTGGCAAGGATATATGTGTGAGAGGTGGTGGCTCTGCATGGGATACCGATATCCATTGTGTCAGATCAGGATGTGCAATTTACTTCCAGATTTTGGAAGAAATATCATGATGAGTTGGGTACGCGATTGCATTTTAGCACAACCTACCACCCACAGACAGAAGGACAGAGTGAGCGGACTAGTAAGACGCTCGAGGACATGCTTCGAGCATGTGTTATAGACTTAGGTGGAAGTTGGGACACATACCTACCCCTGGCTGAGTTTTCTTACAACAACAACCATCATTCCAGTATCGGCATGCCTCCTTTTGAGCTCCTTTATGGGAGGAGGTGTCGGACCCCCATCTGTTGGGGGGAGGTAGGGAAGCGAGTGATGCGTGGCACTGAGATAGTGCTCAAGATGACTGAGCGGATTCAACGAGTCAGACAGAGATTACTAACGGCTCAGAGTCGCCAAAAGAGTTATGCGGACAGGTGACAGTCCGAACTTGAATTTCAGGTTGGAGATTTCATTCTCCTGAGGGTATCCCCGTAAAAAAGGGTAATACGGTTCATGAAGAGTGGTAAGATGGGGCCCCGATACATCGGCCCTTTCAGGGTGATCACTAGAGTGGGTAAGGTAGCCTACTGCTTGGAGCTACCTGCGAAGTTGAGCCAGATTCATGACACTTTCCATGTGTCCCAGTTGAGGAAGTGTGTGGCCGATGAGATGACAGTTGTACCACTAGAGGACATCCAGGTGGATGCGAGCTTGAATTATATTGATAAACCTATCGCGATTATGGGTCGAAAGGTGAAAGTTTTAAGGAACAAAGATGTGCCCTTGCTTCAAGTTTAGTGGCAACATCGAAAGGGGTTCGAGATGACTTGGGAACCAGAGTCCGAGATGCGGGAGCAGAATCCGGAGCTATTTGAGGAGCATGACTTCGAGGGTGAATTCTAATCCTAGTGGGGGAGAATTGTAACATCCCAAGTCCAGGTATACCTCGAGAACCATAATCTTTTGAGCTATTGCCATTTTTGGCCTTGTTTATAAAAGAGTGAAAAACGAGTATACAGAGCATACCCAAGGGTACACCTAGCATACTCGTCAGCGTGCATGAAACACGGAGACCACCCAATACGCTGGCGTACCCGTGAGTACGTTGGGCATACTAGGCCCAGAATGCAACCCTAATTTGGGGTGAGTCCCCTGTATAAGGAAAATGATGGCCTCATTTCTGGCCACCGTTTCCAGAGAGAAAACCCTAAGAGTACCCTAATCTCCATTCTAGAGTTTGTGTGTGTGTTTGAGCTTTGAGAGAGTTTTTGTGTGGTTTTGACGAGAAGAGAAGGCCTTGAAGAAGGAGAGTTGGAGTCCAAGCTTCTAGATCTGAGCAAATCTGGGTGGGAAGCTTTTCTTTGAGGTATAAAGCTTTAGACTTTTCCTTTCCTTCTTATGAGCATGTTGTGTTGAGCATTTTAGGGTTTTATCCCATAAAGGTGGAGTCTTGATGAGATCTTGAACTCCAGAGTCTAGGACCAACCCCCTTTGAGTGTATGAGTGGTGTTATGCCATAAACATCCAATCTTGGTTGGTGAAATCACTCCATGCATGAGTTTGAGATCCTTAGGACAAAAGAGCGTGTATTTTTGGAGGATGGTGACTTTCCAGCCATGCCAAGGCTTAAAGTCGATGACTTTATGGATTAAGAAGCATTAGAAGGTCCAAATATGAGATATGAGCTTATATATATCTTAACTGATTAAGACCATAAATGTGAGAAGAGTGAAACTGGGGCGTACGCTGGGCGTAACCCCAGTATACGCAGCGTAAGGGTCAAGCACCCCCGATTCTGTATAGCAGCTGACTACGCCCAGCGTAGGGAGTTGGAACGCGCAACATACTCCCTACTGTTGACTTTTGTTGACGTTTAGGGTTTGGTCAAGATTGAGGACTATTAAGCCTGGGAGGGATAAAATGGTCTTTTACCCTTCTGTGAGTTGTAGAAGCGTTAGTCTAGCTTCTTGAGGGCCAATATTAATTAGGGATAATTATTATGTGTTAGGCGGAGGCTAGATCGGTGGGTAGAGATCGAGGTCCCGGGTGCGAGATTTTCATTTATTAGCTTATGAAGTGAGTCTTCTCACTATACTTACCTTGAGTGGTAACTTTGATGTGTGACCAGAGGGTCTTATGTGAAGGAGTTGTGTAATGAGATATCTTTCTATTTGCTTTTTGTTATGCTTTATGTGTATTATATTGAGATGATGAGTTGAGGGACCAAAGGGTCCATCTGAGTTATGGGACCGGAGGGTCTTACCGAGTTATAGCCTCGAGTGGCTAATGACTTGTTTGCGGTATTTTGGGAAACTCACTAAGCTTTACGCTTACCGTGTTATGTGTTATGTGTTTCAGGTAGTCCTGAGGATCGCAACAAGGCACCAACATGATTCTACACACTGGCGAGGAATTGTTTTATGATTCTGGGATTTATGTTTTATTATTGACATTTGAGACATATGTGATTTTGAGAATGATGAATTGAGATATATTTTGTTTTAAAATGAGAAAATTTTGTTTGAAAACTTTACATCATTACAATTAGTGTCTAAGTCCATAACTATATTTTGTATGTAATTGACCAGGTTGTAGCATGGTCCTTTTGGGTTGCCTTCACCAAAGCAACTGGACTGTATGATTAATGGAGAGAGAGGAAATTTTGGTTTATTAATATATTATTAGAATAATATATTAAAAGAAAATTAATATTGTTCAATTAAGCTCTTGAAGATCATCTTCTTGCCTTGGTGTTTGTAAGCCATTAAAGGTATTACAATTGTGATACTAAGCTCTTGAAGTTGAAGATTCTTGCTACTTGTGAAAGGTAATCATCTAAACTTGTTTTAGTTATTATTTTCAGATTTTGTATGCTAGATCTAGGGTTTGTAAGCTTTGGATAAATTTGCATGTACAATAGAGAGACCTAGATCCAAAGCTTTAGGGTTTTGCATGTGCACCATATGATTATTGATTTGCTCAACACCCATCAGTGGTATCAGAGACTTGCTTGGTTTCTATTGTATTTTATGCATTGTGTGTTTATTCATTGCTTAAAATCGATTTTTCTACCTTTTTCCTGACAAACTCGTCGATTCCCAAGATGAACTCGATGAGTCAGATGAACTCGACGAGTTCTATAAGGGACTCGACGAGTTCTATAAGGGACTTGGCGAGTCGGGGTGTTAGACAGATGGATTTTTGGGATTTTGGCTTATTTTGACTTGGGATAATTACCAAAAATATTTTTGATTAATAAAATCCGATTTTTATTGATTCCATGTGAGTATCGTTGTCAAAATAAAAGATATCTATTAGTTAATTAGATAATTATTGCCTTATTTGATAAAGCTTAATTATTTGAATTATTTGATCAATTATCTTGCATGAAATTGGATTACAACAATGTTAGATAATCACCAATTAATTGTTTAATTATATTATTTGAATTTTGATCTAGATAGTTTTGAAATGTTTCAAAACTTGCCCTCAAGTTTTGAATTTAAATTTTTGATTAAAAGTTTAATTATGAAATATTTAAATTCTAAACCCTAGAATTTTACAAGTTTAAAAGTCAACCCTTATACTATTATAATATTATAGGAATAATGATTATATATATGTATAAGATAAATGCTAGTCTTACTATTAGTCGGCCTCATTCACGAAGCTGATCTTTAAGGCGGGTATAAGGTTGTTTCCTATAAAATGATAGTTTAATGGGTGTCCACTCTCACCCACCACTTCCTTGATTGGTGAAGGGTCGTTAGCCGAACGGGTAGGATAGAGCAACTAATTCCTCATTAAAAGTATAATGATTAATAAAGTAACTAAATGTTTCATAAAATTCCTAAACTTAGTTACTTTAGGAAAAATGTGAAAATGATGCTATTCCGTGAAATTAAACTTTGTACCCTTGCTAAGACGTTAGTGAAGCGTATGTGGTTAACCTGCACACTAATTTGGGTCTAAGCAATGGTGGCAAAGGGTGACTCAATATTTGTCATAAATCACTGGAGCATGTGTGGCTAACCGGCACATTGAGTAGGTGACTGTAACATTGGGGGCACCATGAACATTTGTATGGTTATTCACACCGTGTTTGTGATCCTCGGTATCCCAGTCACAAAATTGAAGGGCATATCGAGATTTAAACATGCCATTGAAAAGTTTAATGAATCTCAAAAGATCTAGGAATTTTCAATACATTTAAAACTTAATTTCCTTTTGTTTTTCATGGTGGAAATTAGTGAACCGTCATTCACTTACCTTCAAATTATTTGTTGTTTAGATTACAACATCCCTCTTCTAAATTGCAAATAATGTTGTTGGATCCTACCCCTAATTTCTCATCTGGGTGTTTAATTGGGGATTCTTATCTAATCAAACTTTATCTCTTTTCTTTTTCAAATGTCTAACTTGAACAACAACAACCCTCCAGGCTCAACCTCTACGGGCTCGTTCTCACTCATGAATTTGTGTGGGAGGGTAATCTTCGATGGGACCAATTTCAATGATTGGATCCGCAAGGAGACGAAGCAGGTGAATGTTAACACTTCTACTCTTGAGGAGATCACCGCCTTTGAGGCCCACGAACGAGATGCTACAAAAGTCCATTGCATCATGCTCGTACTTATGACTGCAAAACTCCAAAATTCCTACAAGGACTACTATCCCTATGACATGCACCATGATTTACTGGACAGGTACCACCAAAGTGCCAGGCAGGAGAGGTATGAGATTAGCACTTTGATGATCACGACCAAGATGAGGGATGGAGAGTCTATCACTGCTCATCTGCAGAAGATGCAGAGATATGTCGACCGCCTGCTAAAGTTAAATGTTAGCTTTGATGAAGAGATGGCGATTGATATCATTCTTCACTCCTTGCCACCGTGTTTTAACTAGTTTCACATGACCTACCACATGAACAAGGATAATGTCAGCTTGAGCAAGCTTAAAGGCTTGTTGAGGACTGCTGAGAGCAACCTCAAGGACAAATCCACTGCATCAACTCCTGCTATAGCTGCCCCCGTCTTGGCTATTGGGCAGGGGAAGGTAAAGAAGAGGAAGGCTCCTTCAAAGAGTCACCATAAGGGAAATTCTCATGATGGTACCTCTTCTAGTGGAACCAAGGCTGGTCTTGCTGCACCCTCCTTGAACCCGAAGGATGCAGGGTGCTACCAGTGCCATGACAAAGGGCATTTGAAATGAAGCTGCCCGAAATATGTGCAAGATATCAAGGATGGGAAGATCAAGCCGTCCTTTGCAGGTATTTATACTATTCAATCTAATAACTCATCGCATGCTATTTCTTGGGTTCTTGATACAGGATGTGGTTATCACATTTGTTCTGATTTGCAGGGCCTAAGAAGAAATATGGATGTGGAGTATGGGAAGTTAAACTTGATCATGAGGAACAAAATATCGTTGCCTGTCACCAAGATTGGAGTTTACTCTTTAGTGCTTAGTAGTGGGTTAGGACTAGAGTTGAATAATTGTTGCTATTCACCAAAAATGGCAAGAAACATCATTGCTTTTCATGGTTTGTATAAACAAGGATTTAGATTTTTGTTTGATAATGAAAAAGGTTCTATTAATGCTTTTCTTAATGGTGTTTTCTATTTTGAAGCATTGCCTTGTAATGGAATATATGAAACTGTGATGGTTGTAGACAACTTAGGAAATGATAGGTTGCATATCGACTCTTCAAATAGTTTGGACAAAGCTTGCTTGTGGAATTGTCCTCCTGGACATGTCAACAAGAAACGCATAGCCCAACTCCAAAAGGATGGAGTGTTTGGAGTCATTCGACCTTAGGGACAATAACATGTGCGAGTCTTGTTTACTTGGAAATATGACCAAGTCACCCTTCACTGATACTTGTGAAAGGGGTGTGGGTTTATTGGATCTCATACACACTGATGTATGTAGGCCTTTTAGATCCACCAAAAAGGATGCAAGTCACTTCTATGCGACTTTCATCGATGATTATAGCAGATATGGGTATATCTACTTAATTAATCACAAGTCAGCAACCTTTGAAAAGTTAAAAGAGTTTGAGCAAGAAGTGGAGAATCAGCTGGGTAGGAAAATCAAGATGCTTCAATCTGATCGAGGTGGAGAGTACCTTAGTCTTGAATTCCACGACTACCTCAAGGAATGCAGAATCCTTTCACGATTGACGCCACCTAGGACACCGTAGTTGAACAGTGTGGCTAAGAGGCATAATCTAACCTTGCTTGACATGGTTCCTTCCATGACGAGTCGGGGTTTGTTACCTATCTCATTCTGGGGGAATGCCTTAGAGACTGGCACCCATATCCTTAACCTAGTCCCTACAAAGAAGGTTTCCAAAACACCTCACGAGATGTGGACAGGGAAAGCTCCCTCATTGGCACATATCAAAGTTTGGGGTTGCGAGGATTTCGTAAGACGAGAGACTCATGACAAGATCGAAGCTCATAGTAAGCGGTCTATTTTCATCGGCTATCCACAGAATTCCTTTGGATATCTCTTCTACATACCGAGTGACAATGTTGTCTTTGTTGCGAGGATAGGGGTTTTCCGAGAGCGAGAACTCATAAGCCATAGGGACAGTGTGAGGAAAATTGATATTGAAGAGCTTCTAGAATCAAGTCACGAAGGAACCTCTAACACTGGCGATCAACCTGAGGAGGAAACTCCTATTGAACCGGTTGACGAGTCCCTACCTCTTATACATTCCAATAGAGTTAGTGTTCCACCGGAGTTTTATGGTTTTCATATTACTACCGAAGGTGATACGTTTATTAGTGATAGTACACTAGTAAATTTGGGTGAACCTAACAGCTACAAGGAAGCCATGGCAGGCCCAGAGTCTGCGAAATGGAAAAAGGCTATGGACAGCGAGATTCAGTCCATGTATGACAACCAAGTTTGGAATTTAGTTGACAATGTGCCAGGTCGTAACACAGTCGGTTGCAAGTGGATCTTCAAGAAGAAGACCAACATGGATGGGAAGGTACACAATTATAAGGCGCCATTGGTTGTGAATGGCTTTACTCAAACTCCCGGAGTTGACTATGATGAGACCTTCTCACCAATTGTGAGGATAAAGTCTATTAGGGTTATGCTAGCCATAGCTGCGTTTCATGATTATGAAATATGGCAGATGGATGTCAAAATCTATTTCCTTAAAGGGAAGTTGGTTGATGATGTTTACATGAGTCGGCCAGAGGGTTTTGTCGATGCAAATAATCCTATTAGAGTGTGTAAGCTTGAGAAATCTCTTTATGGATTGAAACAAGCATCTCGCAAATGGCATCTTTGTTTCAATGAGAAAGTCAAAGAGTTTGGTTTTCTGCGAAGTGAGGATGAGTCATGTGTATATGTCAAAGCCAGTGAGAGTATAGTTAGCTTCCTCGTATTGTACGTCGATGACATACTACTCAGGGGAAATGACTTCCCAACCCTGCAGGAAGTTAAGTCCTAGCTTTGGAAGTGTTTCGCTATGAAGGACCTCGGAGAGGCTACCTATATTCTAGAAATAAGGATAGTGAGAAACAGGAGTAAAAGACTAATAGGACTTAGCCAGAATAATTACTTGGACAAGGTACTAAAGCATTTTAGTATGGAGAATTCCAAGAAAGGGGAGTTACCGATCCAAAGTAATGCCAAATTGAGTAAGACTCAAATCCCGAGTACCGAAGTCGAGATAATAGAGATGAGCCGAGTACCTTACGCTTCCATAGTTGGCTCAATCATGTATGCTATGACTTGTACTCGCCCTGATGTGGCCTTCACTTTGAGCATGATCAGTAGATGAAACACCCGTAGATTCTGGCTAGTCAATTTAGAGACGATAAGCATCAAAAAAATGAACTTTTTATAGAAGAGTGTTTAGAATAAATACTCTTAACCAAGTTTTAGTATATGTTACAAGGTTTCCGTACATATAAAGAACGCCGAAATCCGAGTTATAACGAAGAAGTTATGACTTGTGGAAGTTTCGCGACAGAACCGGCACGACACTATGTGACGTAAATAGTGAATTTATGATAGAGCGATATTTGGCCTTATCGATCTAAATGAAAGTCATAAAATACGTTAAACCGAGAGCGTGCATAAAAAGAACGTCCAAATCTGACTTCGTATGAGGAAGTTATTATTTTTCTAAGTTTCAGCTTAGTAGTATACAACCCGAAGTTCGAATATGAGATCAAGTGGTTTTTGGTCAAAACAATCTAAATGAGAATCAAAGATCTCATTAATAGTAGTTTAACAGTAAAAAGACAAACAAAACGGACGTCAGATGAAGAAGTTATGAGTTTATATCAAAGTTTTCCTCTCCTGGCCTACTAAAAGTAATATAATAAAAATAAATTCAAAATTTGCCGATGGAGTCTAAACAAGAGTTGTAGAGTATAATCTCACATTCGCGTGGATATAAAGAACGTCGAAAACAGAGCTCGTATACGAAAGATATGAATTTCTGAAGTACGAGGCATACTTACCAAAAGAAGAACGCCCCGAGTTCAATCAGTGAACGCCCCCGTGTTCGGAGCCCAGAGCCTGTCCCGTCGCATGTAAAGTTCGAAGTTCGTAAGCCATGACGCAAAGCGGAACACGCTGCATTCGTCCAAGGAACGTGCTGCATTCATTTAGGGAACATGTTGCGTTCGAGATCAGATTCACCCTATAAATATATCACAAGTGCACCCGAGTTTGGTTGCCAAATTTCTTCTTTCTTACCCGTATTACCTGGTTTTACGTGCAAGCTATACCCCTGAAGCCCCGATATCAATCCCGACACACGAAGAAAGTTTCGAAGCCCCGAATATCCCGAGAAGTAAAGTTTTCGAGCCGAAACTCTACCCGCGAGACGCTCGGTTTTCAAGGAAGCATCCCGGTTTCACCGAAGAATACTACATTTAGAGCCGTAGTGTTGTCCGATCATCGTATTATCAAGTGAATGTGTAGTTACTTTCTTCTAACACATAGATATGAAGTATTTGCTGTGAAGTACGTGCTATGTGTTTATACATTGTTTGTTTACTTGAGATAAATGTTGAATTAATGTTTTATACATGTTTTAGAAGATTTAAACTGTATATGTGTTTGCATATACAAATATGTTGGGTAGAACATGGGTGGATGAAATAGTTGATGTGAGACGAAATAATAAGTGTTTTTGAACTCAACGTGTTCGTTAGGTATTTTTGAACTCTATGTGTTCACTTGGTGTTTTTGAACTCTATGTGTTCGTTAGGTGTTTTTGAACTCTATGTGTTCACTTGGTGTTTGAACTCAACGTGTTCATTAGGTATTTTTGAACTCTATGTGTTCACTTGGTATTTTTGAACTCAATGTGTTCATTAAGTATTTTTGAACTAGATGTGTTCACTTGGTGTTGTTGAACTGAGTGTGTTCACTAAGTGTTTTAGAACTAAGTATTCACCAGATGTTTTGAATTAAGTGCTCACTAGGAGTGTTAGAACTTGGTGTTCACTAAATATGTTGAACCAAGTATTTACCAGTTGTAATTTGAGGACCTTGGCAGTGGTGGACTTTGTGTCAATTCCTTAGGTCAATCCTTAGGAATAAATGAATAAAGGATAGTTGATTCTTAGGGTATATCCTTAAGAAATAAAGGAGATAATGGGGATGGGTAGTTTGGATTGATTGATTGATTGATGATTGAATATTATAATTATAATATATTGGGTTGAAAACCCTATATGCTCACCAGACTCCCAAGCCTGACCCACTCAGTTTTCTTTGCATTACAGGTAATGACACAAGAGTATCAGTTGGTTGACTTGACGAGAGATTTTGGATTATAGACCAGTAGTTGTAAATAAC
This sequence comes from Lactuca saligna, assembly GCF_052625555.1. Lineage (NCBI taxonomy): Eukaryota > Viridiplantae > Streptophyta > Magnoliopsida > Asterales > Asteraceae > Lactuca > Lactuca saligna. The sequence goes on along the minus strand of NC_136420.1, from coordinate 300,440,695 downwards.
TGTTGTAAGGTTAAATTGTACTGTTTATGCTTTTTGGTCTATATCGGAACATGACTTCCCAAGGTTTTATTATTTAATGAAAAGTACATTCTCTTTGAGAAATGTTTTGGTAAAGTTTTATCATATTTTGTTTGGGAACAAATTCCGCAACTTTTTTCTTTAAAAATTACTCTGATTTTAAAATAAAGCATTAACAAATCGGTCTTTTCTGGCCGTGAAAATTAGGGATGTCACAACAGATATCAAGGGAACCCTGGCAGAGTGCATTGGACCGCAGTCAAGAATATTCTTAAGTACCTTCGGAGGACGAAAGAATGGTTTCTTGTCATCGGTGGGAGTGATGACTTAAGGGTGTGAGGTATAGTGATGCCAGTTTTCAGACCGACCGGGACAACTACCGTGCTCAGTCAGGCTGGGTCTTTACCCTAAATGGAGGAGCAATGACTTGGAAAAGTTGCAAGCAAGAGATCATAGCTGATTCAACGTACAAATCAGAGTACATAGAAGCGAGCGAAGCGTCAAAGGAGGCGATATAGTTGAAAAACTTCATCGGAGACCTTGGAGTTGTGCCAGCCATAAGGGAGCTTATGGAGATTTTCTGCAATAATGAAGGAGCGGTTGCCTTAACCAAGGAACCGAGGGATCATGGCAGATCCTGAAATATCGACAGGAAATATCACTTTATTAGACATCGGGTAGAAGAGGGACTCCTCGTAGTGAAGATGGTATCGTCAGAGGATAACCCAACATATCCCCTTACGAAGGGACTGAGTAGGGTTAAGCACTTGTAGCACATTAGAAGCATTGGGCTGAAAGACAATATTATTTTAGATTAGATAGCTTCGAAACATGTAATAGATAAATCGTAATTAACATTTGATGATTAAATAAAGGAGTATCATGTATAAGTAAAGTTACTTTCTTGTGTTAATTATTTATTTATTGTTTCATTTTGCATGTTTTGACTTCCAGAATAATAAGATTATTCGAACAGTCAACAGTCGCTCATACTTTGGAAGTAGGTATGAAAGAAGACTGTCATGAATTGGTTTGTAGATTGTCTAAAGTGTATTAGACATAAAAAAGGTTTACATCAACATTCATGAGTGCTTATGAAATTAGATTTGAGCATTAGATTAAACCTACGCTTGCTTGCATCACTTCATGGAATTTATCACGAGTGATCGCAAGACGATAATATCATATAGTCTTTAAACCTAGAAATATGGTTTATTGTTTGCAAGTTGGTTGTGCATTGATAATACATAAATACATCAGTAACTTGATGTTATAAAACACATTGTTGTGCATGATTTGATGAGTGAATAGTAAATACATATAAGTCGAAGTTTATCTGATCCTTTTATCCTAAGAGGGTAAAAGCAATATCTGGGCCCCTCGATGATTTAGTTTGACTTATGTGTCGGGCCCGGTCAGGACTAAATTGATGTGTTCAATTAAGTTCTATGTCAGACGAATCAGAGATGAAGAAAAAAACTGTTGTACAATAAGTATGACTATGTTCCATGTAGTTGTCCGCATGATATCTTGAGAACGGAGGACTATACAATCCCTTGTCTAAAGGACGAGTCAGAGTTCGACAACGACTTTTAAGAGCTATGATTGCTAATCGGATCCTGAAGTCGTACTTTCATTTATAGTTATTAGACTTATCCAAGTGGGAGACTATTGGATTAGTGTCTAATTCCATAACTGTATTTGGTATGTACTTGACCTGGTTTTAGTATGGTCCTTTTGGGTTGCCTTCACTAAAGCAAATGGACTGGATGATTAATGGAGAAAGAGGATATTATGGTTTATTAATATATTATAAGAATAATATATTAAAAGAGAAATCATATTGTTTAATTAATATTGGTCAAGAATTAATTAAGAAATAATTTTGTGGCTAAAAGAAATTAATTAAATAAAGGGGACTGGTATTGCAAATTATAAGATAATTGGATTTGGGTTGTAGATCCTTATGGATATGAAGGGGGACGAAATTTAGAGTGGAAGCCCACTATGATTTCGTCCATGGCCTTATCCCAGAGGGTTATTTGGACTTATTAAGGCCTAAGTCATCCAATTACGGTTTTGACTGACACCCTAGCAGCACCATTATATAAGGAACCCCTAGGGCATTAGAAATCGGCCACTAGAAACCCTAAGACTCCTTAGAGCCGATTTTGTGCCTCCATTCCCTCTCTTCAAAGATCATCTTCTTGCCTTGGTGTGTGTAATCCATTAGAGGTATTACAACTGTGATACTAAGCTTTTCAAGTTGAAGATTCTTGCTACTTGTGAAAGGTAATCATCTAAACTTGTTTTAGTTATTATTTTCAGATTTTGTATGCTAGATCTAGGGTTTGTAAGATTTGGATAAATTTGCATGTACAATAGAGAAACCAAGATCCAAAGCTTTAGGGTTTTGCATGTTCACCATATGATTGTTTCTTTGCTCAAAACCCATCACAAAAATCGATCAATCTAAAATTCAAATTTCGGGCTGTGCCCTGCTTTGCCAAATCTTAGAAAAATCATAACTTCCTCATACGAAATCAGATTTGGGCGTTCTTTTTATGCACTCTCTCAGTTTAATGTATACTACAACTTTCATTTATATCTCGAAGGCTAAAAAGTAGTTTATCAAAAATTTACTTTTTACGTTACGCAATACCGTGCCGGTTTAGACGTAAAATTTCAACGTGTCATAACTGCTTCGTTATAACCCGGATTTTGGCGTTCTTTATATTTTTGGAATCCTTGTCACGACCACTACCAGTTTCTTCATAGATATTGGGTTTATCTACACTTTTATTTTGGACGCTTATTTTCATTCTTAATTTATTATATCTTTATAAACAAGTATATAAACACATAAAATCACATAATTCACATAATATTCAAGTAATTCCTTTTTATTACTTCAAAACGAGTTACAATGGTTGACCTTGACTATTACATCATTATACTAATGCATATCTCAGAAACACGGGCGTTACACTAATCCCCATCAAAATTAGAAACATATACACGATCCCTCAAAACACCAGCAACGCCATATCACATTAATCGAACTAAAGTTATTGATTCAATCTAAATCACGAAAAATCAAGAGAACAACAGCTCAAACTAGAATGTCACTCTTCTTAAATATAGATCATGGCAAAGTTTTATACTAAGAAGCTAGGGAACAACAAGAAAAAGAAGACTCAAGTAGGTATACGGACAAATGTATTCAATGTTTAGACTTTTATAGTTCTTATTATTAGGTTTCAATCAATCTTCTATTTTAAGATTTAGGATTTTGTGGGTAGCGCTTTTAATGATTGAGATTGTAACATCCTTTTTTTCTTGGTACGATTTTTTTTAAATTAAATTGTTTGGGATTTTGAGTTTTAGGGGTTTTTGGAAGCCACGACGTAGAGTTATAGGCTTTCCAACGTGTGCCACGTTATAAGTCGTGACGGGACTTTAGTGTGAGTCGTGAGGCGTCGCCGTTGGACGTCTTAACCCTAATTTTTTGGGTTTTCGACCCTATTTAAAGGTATTAACATTTTAGGGTTCGCACTCTCAACATCCAAAACCTCATTAACAAAAATTACAACCTTAAGTGTGTGTGAGAGATCTTGAGCCTTTGAGTGCCATTTGGCGAAGAAGGAAGTGATCTTAATGCTTGTTCTAGTTGAGATCTTGCATTGCTAGCCTCTTCTAAACCATGGAAAGGTATAAAGGTTCCACCTTTATTACAATTTCGTTACTAGTTCTTTTTGTGAGAGTCCCATGTTGGTCATTTTGAGGAATATTCTTGGAGAATGAGCTACTCTAAAACCCTAAGATTATTTTATGGGGATTTTTAGACTTAAGATGTTAGAAAAAGGTGTCTTCTTGGTTTCCCTTTCAACATGCACAAGTTCTTGTCCTTAAAAGCATATAGAAAGTTAGGGTTTGAGTTTTTAGCTTGTTTTGGTTTGGAAACGGATAAAGTTGGAAACTTTATCCATTAAGTTCCTTAAAAGAATCAAATTTGAACTTTTTGGCTCTGGACTTAGGGGATTAAGAGCTTAATGTAAGTAGGTTGAATAGCCGAAATTTGCAACATGACCATTAGGGTGTCGTGACGCGACTCATGATGGTCAGTCGTAACTGTTTTGTCTTTTAGTGTTCTCGACATGACCAAGGAGATGATTGTGATGCAATTGACCGTTATTTGTTGACTTTTTGACCAACTGGACTTTTGGTCAAAATTTGAGGATTGACCTGTAGTCTGAGGTTTGGCCTTTAACTGTTATGTCGGTGAATTTGTGAGACCGTTTTTCGTGTGTGTACACTTGTAGATGTGATCCCTTTAGCTTTCAGCTCAGGTGAGCTATCTCACTATTATGTGTTACAATATATGTCCCTTGCATGATAGGATCTATTGATACTATAGCATGTTGATTGTATGAAAAGGCTTGCAGAGTCAACTATATGCTGATTGATTAATTATATGATATGTTGGTATGTTTGTTTTAGGAGTTGATGGTTGATCGAAACTAGAGACGAGAGCCTAGAATACTTGTGTTATTGGTTAGGCGTGCACTAGAGCCAGTAATCAACGCCGATGACTAGACATGCACTAAAGTTGTTAGTTGCCTTCTGTATAGGTGGATCGAGACTAGAGCCGAGAGCTTTGTTTGTATACAATGTATGTGTATAGCGGTATGTGGTATTGTAGGAAACTCATTAAACTTTGTGGTTACAGTTATAGATAAAAAAAAAAATTTTAAGGTATTTTTTCTAGATCATCGGAAGGATCCAGCTTGATTGTAGTATACGTGCATTGCAAATGATCATGTTTTTAAACTTCCATTGGTTATGATGATTTTGATACTTTGTTTCCCATGATTTGATTTTGATATATTGACATTATGGTTTGAGGATGTTTCGAATAATTTATCTACTTTGATCTTTTTATGGAAATGTTTTGGATACTTACTAAGTTTTTAAAAGAAAATTTCGGGTTTAAATTTAAGTAGTTACAAAGATTGTGCTTCTTGTGACGATACTTTTGATGACCACCAACTATTTGAGATGTGAATATGTGATCTCTACCAAGTCAAAGCAAAGCCTTTGAGCATCTTGTTGTCACATGCTTGTCTATTAGCAATTGCTTTAATTTGCCTTTTATACGGTCTCTAGAAAATATGGAATTTAAAATTTTCTGTTTGTCGATCCTTGTCTAAAAGATTTTCAAGGGACCATGTTCAGAAGATTTTTTTTTCAGTAAATGACTATCAACAAATTATAGGTTTCATGGAGAAAAATTGGCAATTCATTTCTATAATAAAACTTTTATCACCTCAAAAAACCATAAAAGAATATTGCTGATGTCTGAAAAAAAAAAAAAAAAAAAAAACTCGGAGAGCAGAGTTTGTATATGCAAGAGCAATGCTTATTGTCAACAAATTTAATTTCATTCTCATCTTATTCCTACCATACCAAACAGATTAAAAATCTATTTTATTTCACTAAAGTAATCAAGCGTAACAATAACAATTAAAATGGTAATGATCCATTTTATTATATTGTCAAATTATACATAAGAATTGAATGTATTAGATTGTCAAATCATTAGGTCTATTTTATTCTCTTTGTTGTTCCATTCATAAATACCAAATAGACCTATAATGAAAATAAGGCTACTTTTTCTTTTTCTTTTTTTATTAGGTGAAATAAATCACACAACAAAACATAAATGTGGTAAATAGTATATATGCGTAAACAAAATACAATGATAGGGAAACAAAAGGCAATTACAGATCATACAAAAAAATAAATAAATTTCAAAAATAATAAATAAATAATATAAATCTAGAGCCAGCTGAAAGCAGCCAATCCCATCACCAAGCTCCCCACCACCATATGTACGCTCTTCAATCTGTCGGCTCCACTCTGCAAATTTCCATTTTCACACCAATTAAATTATATAAAATTATAAAATTATAAAATAAAAACATAAAGTGGTTAAGTTTAGCTAAAAGTAAGACATCGGAATTACCTCGTCGGCGACGTCGGCTGAATTAGGAGCAGGAGAGGGAGAGTCGTCGCCACTCGGTCCAGGAGAAAGTGCCTCGGTAGGCGACGGCGATGGAGCATTCATCTTCGTCTTCCTCTTGCTGGGTGCCGGAGCAGAAGCTTCAGGTGTAGAAGCAATCTCTGGTGCAGGAGAGCTCACTGGTTCAGGAACCGGTGGAGATTCAATCGTTGGTGGAGAACTCACCGGCACCGCAGCAGGTGGAGAACTCACTGGCACCGCAGCAGGTGGTGAACTAACCGGAGTAGGAACAGAAACCATCGGAGGAGCAGAAACTGGAGACTTCGCCGGCGGTGCTACGGTTGGTGAAGCAGTAGGCGTTACGACAGTCGTAGGAGGCGCAATCGTCGGGGAAGCAGCTGGGGCTTGACCTCCGACGGCGGCGAAAATGGCGCAGATGAATGCTAGAACGACGACGTTCTTCATTTCCATGTTTGTTTCTAGAGAGAGAAAGAGAGACTGTGTGTGTGTGTTTTAGAGAGAGAGAGTGAGGGAAGGGATGAAGAGTAGAAGCCGAAGACGTGAGTATAAGTAGCCGTTAAGGTAAACAAGGTTCGATGTGTTTGTACGTGTGGGACCCACAATGACAATAATTACACGTTATACGTGTTGTTTTTTGTGGGACCATGTAACGGCTTTATACAGCTGGAATATTTTTTCACATGGGCCACCGAAACTTTGTTGTATATGGGAAATTATTCGAAAGTGTAAGGGGGTCTATGTAAAATTTCCAAAATTAACATAGTTTGTGTCATCTCCAACTACTTCCATCTTATATAACATTTTTTACAAATTATTTATTAAATTTGTTTTAAGTTATTTATCTCCAATGATCTATCCCAAAAACCTAATTCTAAATTTTGTTAGATTTCAACATTCACCAAGGAAGCATAACCTACATTGAAAAAAAAATTATTCAAGGACAAAAGGAACGTTTGAAGTACATTGTACTTAAGGAACAAAATCAACGAATAACATAAACAAATTAATTATTTATTTTGTTATTATTTAAATAAATTAAAAAAGATACCCTAGTTGTTTTTGAACAGCTACAATAATAATAATAATAATAATAATAATAATAATAATAATAATAATAATATACACGTTTGGATTCAAATCATTCTAACATTTAAAAATAACTACTATTCTGCTTGCATCATGTTGAGATGTTAATATGTTTTTGTTAGATGCCATATTATGCATCTTATAGAATACTTTTCATTATTATTTTAGCATCATATTTTGTATATTTTCATGTCATTTAGATAAATAATGTTCAGCTGATGTATTTCGTTAGAATTCCCGTACTGCTCATGTTTTATGTTGATTTCAAATAGTTCGAGTGGAGCAGTGCTTTGGGACCAGTTGGATGCGCGTTTGGAGCTTGAAACTTATGGAGTATGTTGAGGAATGTTTGGAAGATGCTTTGGTCAAGAAACACTCAGTTGAATTGATCACACGAAGATAGAATATACAATATCAAAGTTAAAGGATGTTGCTGGCAGCTTTGACCCCCTATCAGTGTTTTGACCATATCTTGAGAACTGTAACTCCGATTGACGCGATTCAAAATGATCTGAAAAGTAGACGAAATTTCGGACGTCATAGGCACAACCTACGATCGCAGGTTGTCTCCTTGAGATCGCAGTTGACCTTTTTGCGATCGCAAGTTTGGTCGCAGGTTGCCATTGAGGTTCTTTTGTGCCCAAAATTCATCCAGAAGTGAAAACTCAAAACCTGCGATCGCCGATTGTCTCCTTGCGATCGCAGGTTGGCCAAAAAGTGTCAAAATAGCATCCTACTTCATTAAAATGACATCAGATGCATTTATTTCAAAACCTGTGATCGCAGGTTGTCTCCTTGCGATCGCAGGTGTGTCGTTTTTGCTGCTGGACGTATAAAAAGACCTTGATAGCCTTCCAGTAACCTAAGTTGACGATTCCAAAGGTATCAGACGACAAAAATACGATTTTAGAGGCGTTTCTTCTCTAATTTCATCAATTTCTGAAGATCTAAAGACCGTGGATCATCTCCTTCAAGTAGATTAGTAAGATTAGTTGTTTGATGTCTCTTTTCATCTATTTTTATCAGATTTTCGCCATGTCTGGCTAAACCCTAGTTTTCAGTTTTGCATAAGACAAGTACTTTTCATGTGATTAATCATTATATTTGGTTTTTGATTTGTGTTTCTATCTAGATTCTTCAGTTTTGTTCTTAATGAATGTTTGATTTTGATTCTTGTTAGTTTGATCACCTAGCTAGGGTTTTATCATTCTAGTTAATCAGTTAATAAAATCCGTAATTGTTCTTGTCAACTGGTAAAAGTAACAAGTATCAGATTGGTTCCGTTTTGGGATTTAAGTTTGGTATAAACTGTAAAAATCATATCTTTACGCTTCCAAGCCTGTGTGAAGTATTGGGTATTGCTGGGAATTTTACATAGACTATAATGCAAATTTTCTGATTTAATTAAGAGGTTTTTTGATTAGACAGTAAAAAGTTAGGGTTAATTGAAGAGCTTGTTTTGATTAACTAATTTAAGTAAAAGAGAAATTATTGGAGCTTGTTAGTTTTTCTCAGTATCAGCTTAGATAGAACGCATCTCAAATAACCAAGTCAATATTGATTGCATGATTAGGAAAGTCGCAGCAGAACTGAAATCGTTTTTTATATTGATTTTCATTTAGTTTAATTTCGCTGCAATTTTAGTTTTTAGTTTAATTCAAATCCACCTTTTAATAATTTCTGTCTTGACTAGATTGTGCCTGATTCAAAAAGGCATTGACCATTAGGCTGTGTCCCTAAGAATTCGACCCTGCTTCCGTGTGCTATATTTTTAGTGCAACCAGTAGTGATAATTTATTTGCTTAATACGCGTGCGACATCGTGTTAACAGTTTTCTAATATGTTTTGTAAATCGAATTTTGATAATTGTATTGATAAAAGTTACGTTATATTTATTGATAATAAATATATAAGGTTGATACCATTGTTAGTGGATGAGGTTAACACTAAGGTTTAAAAAATCGAGGAGATAAAAGTGATATTTTATAAAATTAAAGTCGACCATCAAAGTGACATTTAATAAAGTGTTGAGCATCAACGCTACCGGTTGATCTAAAAACAATTGGTGTTAGAAATGGCGCAACCTTACCCATATAGCGCATTCAGTCATCTAGGACCACGCATTCGATTGCGACACTCCGAGCCATCGTGCGAAGACTCGGTCGATGCCATTTCTGACCCCTAATAATCCCCCCTCAGAAATTGGTCCGTGTGAGAATCGAACCCTCACCACTGGCTCTGATACCACTTGTTATTATTGCCGAACTTTACTACACTAGCATTTTCAAGACTTTGATAATCTCTCAAGTTTTCCTTCTTCCCAATAATGTGACGAGAGTAACCACTATCGATATACCATTTATCATCGTATTGTCCGTTACACAAAACCTGTAATCAGTAGAAAAATTTAGGTCCCCAAGGTTGTTTGGGTCCTTGTGATTAGAACAAAATGTTTGATGTAATGCAGATCCTATTATCTAAATTCAAATTTTTGACTTGACAGTATTAGTTAAGTCTACTTCATTATTTAAGGGCATCGAAATGTAATCATTCGAAGGTTTAAAGTTAACATTAACTTTCTCCTCACACTTCTTAGTTTGAGTCTCACTGACTTTTTCTTTCGAAATTGTTTTCCATTGTTGAACAGAAGGATTCAAATCTTTTATTGAAGAACTTCTACTTGATGATTGGTTTAGATATTTATCATATGCTTCCTTAATCTGTTCTTGAGAGAATTTTCCTGATTGGAAATGTTTCCCCTTTCCTTCGAACCAATGATTTAGATTCTTTACATTCGTTTTTCCCTTAACAAATGAGGTGTTAACTGTTTGTTTCGAAGGTGGATTTGGAAAGTGTGGTTGTTTTGGCTTAAAAGGTTCATTTCTTCTCCTTTGGACGTCCAACTTTTGATAGTTATGGCAGTCTCGTTGGAACTTCAGCTTTGTAACGAGATTGAAATCTATTTTGATACCCAATTTTATGTTTTGGAAAAACTGTTTGTGGGTTCGAAAATTGATTTTGACGTGGAACTCAATGATAATTCTTTTTCTCATTTGATTGAAAGCCATTTCTTTGAGAATTATTTTGTGAAAATCTTTGATGTTGTGAGTTCTGAACAAAATTCTTTGTTTTATGCTTTTCACATAACCATCATGATATGAGTTTTGAACATGAGATGTTTGTTTTGATTTCGAAACTTTTTCTTTGTTTTTAGAAAAATCTTTTTGAACTTGTGTGTTTTTGAAGAATTTTTCTTTTTAACAAAAGATTCATTTTGTGACATTGTCTTAACACATTCCGACTTTTTCTTTTTAGTCATTTTGGCCAATGGGAAGTTTATAGTCAATAGAGTTGCTTATGTCGAAGGTCTTCAACACAATTTGATCAGTGTTTCGCAACTTGTTGTGGGCACTGACAATCAAGTTGTTTTTGATAAAGAAGGGAGTATCATATCGAACAAAGAAACGAAAGAAGTTATTCTTAAATCAAAGTGAAAACACGATATGTTTACACTTGACATCAAACCTATTGTTGGTGTTCCTTCAGTTTGTCTACTTCCGAAGGCTTCCTCTGACATTAGCTAGTTGTGGCATCGAAGATTGTCTTATTTGAATTTTAAGAATTTGAACAAATTGGTGGTAAAAGATCTTGTTTTAGGTTTGCTAGTTTTAAAACTTGATAATGATATTTTTGATGGGTTTTATACATAAGAAACAATCCTATGTGCTCATACAAACCCTAATGCTTGGATCTAGGTTTCTCTATTGTACATGCTTTGAATCCAAGACTTACAAACCTATATCTATCATATATAATTCAAAATAATCATAAAGAAAACAAATCTAAGTGTTTTACCTCTTTCAAGTGGCTTGAAATCCTTGTAGTCTTCTTGATCTTGAGCTTAGAGTCATAATTGTAACTCCTCTAATGGTTCACAAACCCCACAAGCAAGAAGGAAATATGAGGAAGGACAAGAGGTGCTAAAATTGTATTAGGGTGCTGTTAGAAGCATGTGTAGACGATTTCCATAGCCTAGGGGTCTTATTTATACTTGCAGGCTGCTTGGGTTTCAGTCTAAACCCTAATGGACAACTTAATCACCAAGCAGCCCAAGGAACCATCTGGAATAAGGCCTTGGACGAAAATATGATGGATCCCCATCATAATTTCGTTCCCTCTTAAGTCCATAAGGGTTCCTTAGCCCAAAAGTTAACTATCATACATTTGACAGTTTATACCCCTTTATTTAATTAATCTTTTTTAGTCATCAAATTAATTCCTAATTAATTTATGACCAATACTAATTAAATAAGTATGATTTCTCCTTTAATATATTATTCTAATAATATATTATTCTAATAATATATTAATAAACCATACTATTCTCTCTTTCTCCTTAAATTACCTTGTCAAGTTGCTTTGGTGAAGGCAACCCAAAAGGACCATTCACAACCGGGTCAAGTACATACCAAATATAGTTACGCGCTTAGACACTATTCCAACAACTTTATATGCAGCTTGCGAACAAGGAAAACAACATCGACAAGGACATCCAATAGTGATTGATTCGAAGATCATCGAACCTTTGGAACTTCTTCATGTTGACCTTTGTGGACCTTCGATAGTTGAAACACTCAACAAAAGAGGTACATTTTGGTTATAGTTGATGATTTTTCTAGGTTTACTTGGGTATATTTTCTTTGTTTAAAATCAGAAACAACTCAAGTGATGATTGATTTCATCAAACACATCGAGTTAAGTCTAAAGAAAAAGGTTTGTAAGATCAAGAGCGATCATGGATCAAAATTCAAAAACAAGATTCTTGATTCGTTTTTGGTTGGCAAAGGTATTACGCACAATTTCTCGTCTCCGTACATACCTCAACAGAATATTGTTGTCGAAAGGGGAATTCAATCACTTTGTGAAGTAGCAAGAATGATGTTGACTTATGCGAATCTTCCATAATATCTTTGGGCTGAAGCTGTTTCCACCACTTGTTTTACTCAAAATCGGTCTTTTATTCATAGAAGATTTGATATTACCCCTTATGAAATCATTAACAACAGGAAACCAAATGTTAAAATTTTATATGTTTTTGGTTACAGGTGTTTTATTATGAATCTTAAGGATAATCTTTCGAAATTTCAGTCTAAGGCTGATGAAGGAATTTTCTTAGGCTAATTTCATAATTCCGTGGCATATAGGGTCCTTAACAAGTGAACAAGGAAGATCAAAGAGACATTTAATCTTACATTCGATGATCACTATCTCAAAAGCGTCGAAAAATGTTTTGAACAAAAACCAATTATTAATGAATCAAATGATGAATCTGAAAGTATGAATTCGTTAGATTTTGATTATGATTTAATTTTTGGTACTCCTGATAGGGCGATTGATGCAGAAATTAATGTTGAGGATAATCGAATTCCTGAAGCATCGAAAATCAATGAGGATTCGACAATATTACAAACAATTGCTGATTTGAACTCAACAACAAATTCTCCTATACATGTCGATGGTGTAACAATTCAACCCAGTGCTCAAGTGGAGGGGGAGCACTTGAGTTCGACTGATGAGTTTGAGGGGGAGTAAACATTCGACAACGTGCAAAATCAAGAAAGTGCAAATTTTAAGGGGGGCATCATATAAATGATTATTTTGTTGAGGGGGAGCAAAATGACTTAATACCAATTTCTTCAAATGATGTTTTTCATGATATGGTTGACAATATATTTGATTGCATGAGATGAAATGGACCATTACAAAGAATTGGAAGATGCTCCATTGGATTTTGATCCTGCATATCCTCCAATGGATAGATGGATTCGAAATCATCCACACGATCAAATTCTTAGTGATCCACAAGATGGAGTATTAACGAGGGCTCAAATTCGTGTGAAAAATGAGGTACTAAATGCTCACCAAGAATTTTGTATTTTCAATGTTTTTATATCGAAAATTGAACCTAATTTTGTTAAGATTGCTATGGATGATGCTGATTGGATTGTTGCTATGCAATCTGAACTGGATGAGTTCGAAAGAAACAAAGTGTGGAGACTTGTTCCTAAACCACAAGATACTTCGATAATTGGTCTTAAATGGATTTTTAAAAATAAAAAAAATCGGATCAAGAAGGTTACATCGTGAGAAATAAGGCTAGGCTTGTAGTTAAAGGTTATTCACAACAAGAAGGTATCAATTTTGAAAAAACCTTCGCCCCTATCGCAAGAATCAAGGCAGTTCGAATATTTTTAGCCTATGCAACGCACAAGGATTTTGATGTTTATCAGACGGATGTTAAGTGTGCATTTCTCAATGTTGAACTCGAAGAGACGATGTACGTAGAACAACCCCCAGGTTTTATAAACAAAGAATTTCCTAGTAACTGTTATATTCTAGATAAAGCTGTTTATGGGTTAAAATAAGCACCAAGAGCATGGTATGCAACTCTTACCATTTTCTTAAAGCAATTGAAGTTTAAACAAGGATAGTTGATCCCACTCTCTTTTGAAAGAAAGTTGGTAATCATCTCATGCTTGTTCAAATATATGTCGATGATATTATTTTTGGCTCTAGTGACCCTGCTTTGTCAAGAGAATTCGAAAATTTGATGAAACACCAATTTGAGATGAGCATGATGGGGAAGATCAACAATTTTATAGTATTAAATGTTTGTCAAAGCAGAGAAGGCATATTTATCAATCAACAGATGTATACAAGAAATCTTCTTGAAAAGTTTGGAATGACGAATAGCATAAAGTTAAGAGTACCGATGACAGTTGGAACATGGTTGAATCCTTCGTTAGATAAACCATCTGTTGATCTCACATTGTGTAGGAACATGATAGGTTCATTACTTTATGTCATAGTAAGTAGGCCTGATATCATGTTTTCTATATGCAATTGTGCTAGGTACCAATCGAATCCATGGGAACCTCATTTAACAGCACTTAATAATATCCTTCGCTATCTCAAAGGAACAACTTAGCTAGGATTGTGGTATCCTTCAAAGAAAGGCTTTTTCATACAGGCATTCTCAGATGCTGACTTGGGAGGCTGTAATCTTGATTGAAAAAGAACTAGTGGCGGATGTCAATTATTGGATCAGAAGCTTGTAAGCTGGAAATCGAAGAAACAAACATGTGTTTCGATATCCACAACATAAGTTGATTATGTTGATGTTGTAGCTTGCACTTCTCAAATCATCTGGATACAAAGTCAATTGCGTGATTATGCAATCTACATGAAGAAAATTATGTTGATTTGTGATTCAAAAAGTTCCATTCGAAGGTTATTGACGGTTCTCATTCCGTGGGGACAAGCAAAATGATTGACTGATGTGACATTTTGAGTTATTGTCCTATTTTCAAGGAAAAAGTGCACATCACTTTTCACACATGGATACTTTTCAAACGATTGTTACGTTTTTCATGGAACCACCTTATCCTTATTTAATGCTAGAAACCACTTCAAATTCAAATTCCAGTTACATATAAAAAGGGATTTTGGGGTTCATTCCAATTTTACGCATACTGAAAATCCCCAAATTACATGAACTTTCTGTCTTCACCAATTTTTCAAACCCTAAACATGGCTGCTATAAATGTTCAAGTTGATCCATAACAAACTACAAAAGATATCACATCGCAACCGATGATGAAGATTCAAAGGACCAATTTCCAAGTTCAAGATAATGTCTCTGTTTATCCTGAAGAACTGAAGATACTCATCGTTGCTCTTCAACATTATGTGTTATGAAAGGCGATGTTTAGTTCTTTCTCTATACCTGTTACATGGCTATCTCTTGCTGGTTCGACGGCTACATTTAGCAAGATGATGAACACGGTTACTTTTCAACTAGTGAATGACAAGAAATTTCGATTATCCAATAAGACTTTTGCTTAGATTCTCAGTCTTGCTAACATTGAACCGTTCTACAAGGTAACCAATGAACAAATTATCCATATGTTCAATGATATGGGTTATCAACCTACTCTCACTAAAATCAGAGAGCTCAAGAAATCAACTTTACCTTTTATGTGGAATTTTTCTGTAGGATCTATCTTAATGTTTAACTAGAAGAACAGTTGGGTTAGATAAAGGCCGTTTGGAAGTTTATACACTGGTCGTAGGGTTATACTATGATTTGTCGGTGGATTATACAACTCAGCTTTGGAATGAGTTTGTAAAAAGCATAGGGAACATGGATGTTGTTGATGGAATTTCATGTTGTCGCTACTAGAGCCTCATTCTACAGTTTGTGTATGAGAAGGAAGGGATATTGGTACCGAACAATGAAGAAACTGCTACATTCTCTGTGCTTCATCTTCCAAAAATGTTGTAGATGTTTTTCCCTCAGTTGCTAGAATTCCAAATCTAATGCTTTGCAAGGTGGATCCATCTCATCTTATATTGGTAAGCTATTTGAAGACCATTAATCCAAACATGAAAACTGGTGTGTTGTTCACTAAAACCACTAGTTCATCTAAGAAGAAGAAGGGATATACAAAAGTATTGAAGGAGCCTCCATCCACACAACAACCTGAGTGTAACGCCCTGATTCACGAATACCAATTTATGGTTATAAATTCTCATGAATTCAAGATCTACTCGACGAGTTGGTTGCCTGACTCATCGAGTTGCAGCGGGTTTGGGCCACGTGTTTAAGTGACCAACTCGCCGAGTTGGAAGAGTGACTCGACGATTCGGAGCTGGAGGGTGAAACCCTAGTTTCTGGGGTGTGGCACCGTATTTAAGGGATCATTAGCCTCCCTTAGTCCCTTTGCAGCCTCTTGAGAGTCAAAAAACCCTAATTCGTGTGTGCTCCATATTAGTGTGAATTTCAAGCTTGGAAAGAAGACCTTGATGCAAGAAACTTGAAGATCAACAAGTTGGAGGCAAGAACGTTTGTGGGTATGAAGTCTATCTCAGCTAGCTTCATTTTAGGTATCAATTCATGATCTTGGCCTCATTCCTTTGTAGATCTATTTGGATGAAGTTAGGGCTTCTTGGCTTCGTTATGAAGCTATTCTTGGGTATGAGCTCAGATCTAAAGTTGTAACTTTAGATCTGAACTCTATTTGATTTGTAAGTCCATAAAGCTATTAGCATTTGCAAGCATGAACCCCTCCTTAAGTGTAAAACCCCATTTCAAGCTCGGTTTTGGCATTTTGAGTCATTAGAGCCTTGCATGCACATAAAGTTTGCAACTTTACGTGATAAGCATGCCTTGGGAACTTGGATTTGCAGTATGGAGCCTTAGCATGGATTAAAAAGCATCTGTATGGATGAAGGACTGAAGGGACTCGACGAGTTGCATGGTAGACTCGGCGAGTTATATGAAGATGGTTATGAACTCCACAGGTTGGATGAACAAATCCACGAATCCGATGAAGATTGCCTTGGGCTCGGCGAGTGGCATAGCGACTCGGTGAGTTGGAAAGTTATGCCAGGAACTCGGTGACTATCTGAGGGTACTCGACGAGTTGAGGTCAACATGGATTGTTGACCTTGGTAATTGACTTTGACTTTGACCAAGGGTTGACCGTTTTGACTTTTGAGGATAATGGGTATGCGGATATTTATGAATTGGATCATTAACAGTTATAGGTGTTGGAGTTTGGGGTAGTGTTTTGGGAGCATGATATCGTGGTTCAATCCGGCATTGCAAGGTGAGTTATCCTCACTAGAATAAGGGGTCTAAGGCACCAAGGCCGACCCATTGGATTTGATACCCTAGTAGTTATTGATATGTTGGGTTAGAGTTAGTGATGTATGCCGGTTGATATGCTAGTCGGGTAGATTTGTAGGATTACCTATGATACTGTATGATTATATGTATGTGCATTAGTTATGTTATATATCGACATGTTATGTGGGATGGGTTGAGGTTGTACTGCTCCGTGCGGTAGCCAACAAACCCTAGAGTATTCCATATATGAATTGAGGGATGGGAAAGCCATTCCAGACTCATACTGAGGACTCAGGAGCATTCTAGATACGAGCTGAGGGTCAGGTAGGGCATGCCAGACTCATATTGTGGGCTCGGTGGCGATGCAGATGTGAGATGTGGGCCCGGAAGGCAATCCAGACTCACACTGTGGTCCTAGGGGTAATCCAGTATGTAAAGTTGTGGACCCATTGCATGTTGTTCAGTTTGTTATGTTACGATATTGCTAATATTGTTGTGGATTGTATGTGTATCGGTATTTTGGGGGTAACTCACTAAGCTTTCGGGCTTACAATTTTAGTTATTGCTTCATGTTTAGCGGATGGCCGCGAGTAGGCGAAGGCGTGACCGTACACTTC